>NC_140586.1:45701451-46901451 GCF_964204655.1 Triturus cristatus | reverse complement strand
AAGACTACAGTTGTTATATGGATAACCTCATTCATCTTCCATTGATATTCCTTGCTATCCTTTTGCCATCGCTTTATGTGATCCATTCCTCTGAGTCTTCTTTGTCTCTCCCATTTCCAGCTAGGCCTCCTGCCTACCTCTCAGCAAACAGTGACAACAATGACATCAATAGGCGTGTAATTAAAGCACAAAATGGTGAGGGACCAAAACCCAACTAAGTGAAGGGGCTATGGCTATGTATATAAATGTTGCTGTAAAATGGATTTCATTTCTGAACGCTATTGGCTGCTGAAGACGAGATGGATTTTAACTGACAGTGGTAGACGTCCCCTGCGGAGCATAGTAAACAGAAAACCTATCCCAGTATGTAAATTGCATCAAGCTGTCAGTCACACCCATAGCCAAGAAACCAATCCAAAGGATAAAGCTCCCTCATGACCTAAACATCATTTCCTATAATTTTAAGCCACTGATTTCTAATACAAAAAACATGGGCTAGAATATTCAATTTGCCAATACAATTTTTATTTCTTTTTTGTTTATTCTTTTTCATATATATTATTCTTTTGTCATCATTATTCATTTATTACATTATCAAAATTATACATTTCTATCGTTTATAATACATCTCCAATACAAAAATATATTTATTTTAATAAACCCAGGTAGAGAAAAAAACAATTTTTTTCATACACACCACTCATTCATACATCCACACTCCATACATGTCTCATAAATCCTAATTAACGCATTCAGGTTGATTACAGTCTTAATGACCGTCAAAGAGGGCTACTACTGAATTAGCAGGATTAAAGAGGACTTGGTCGACGTGTTTCGGTGGCATAAAGAACCATGGAAGCCACCTTCATCAGGACCTGCCACTTATCACATCAATAGTTCTCAAACCCTGGGATTTCTAGATAGAAGTCTGATACTGGTATAAAGAACTTCCTGTTATAACATAAGGGACCCACAATAGTACCATATGTGATGATATACTCGTGTCCCACAGGTGGCACCCTTTTATTCTTTTTTACTTTCTCTTTTTTTATCCAGATGTATCAGAGTTACTGTCCTTTCAATAATTGGTTATACATGTATTCCATATACCTCAATATTGTGTCCTTTCCTGTAGTCCCAAAATTATTCTTGTCTCCTAAATATTGATGGTCACTTCTACTGCCCCAATGCGCGACCACAGGTAAAATGCCAGGACTTCAAATCACAGTACCACTTCTCTAATCGACGTATTCGTCCACTATTTACGTGCCTCAATCAACAGGTATCTCTGCAGGAATACGGTACCCATAGCCAGACATGCTCCTTAAGCCTTGGGGGTGAAAGCCTAATGGCATTTGGTGCTTCTCGGAACGGGACATGGTGGTCTCTTTGGGGGGAAAAAACAAAGAAAATGCAGGGGCTGCCCATACAAGCCACATTCTCAAGTAACGCTGTTACAGTTAACATTCGGTCTGCCTCCTGGAATCATCCTGAGATGTATAACCCTGTAATATTTTGGGTATCGCTATGTAGAAATAGCATATCATGAGATTCTCATCAAATTTCCAGCTTTTGAAAATATAAGACACCTTCAGTAAAGTACAACTGTTGCAGGTTCATATTAAGGGTATAGCTTAAAGCACCCCAATGCCATTCATGTGGCTTCTTGGCTCTAGGAACAGGAGTCCTCGAAAACTTGTCATGTCCAGCTCCTGACGCTTGCTGTCAGAGCGTGGTTTCCTGAGAGACCGCATGTTGTTGGACACCACTAGGAGGCTGAGATGTCGTGGAAAGAACTGATATTGAGGGGCAGTTGGTTTCTGGTCAGGGCACTGGCAGCAAAAAAGGGCAGCCATTGTTTTATTTAGTGGAGTTTACAGGAGGCGCTACACAGCAGCCCTTCCCTCCTGCGTCCTTACCAAATCACAGTCTGTGAATTTGTAGGATAGCAGCGCCCTAGAACTAGTAATATGTCATCTACTGGGGGCCTCAGCTGGTATGCATGTCGGCTGCCATGTCGTGACAACCCCACTATTTGGGCATCACATCTGGTAGATTTCCCTGTCCCCCCTGAAGGAAACTATGACTTTGTGGAGAAAGCGGAAATGGACAGGTTTCCTTTCTAGCCGTACCTCTGAATTACACTTACAGGAGAGAAAGGTGCTCAGAATTCAAGCCCTATCAGATAATCCCTTGCTCTAGCCAATTTAGCACAAAGGGGTCCACTCAAACCCCCGCAATCAGTGCAGCCACAGACTCTGGTGTGTTATAATGCCTGCTGTTTATTACGTGTTGTTCTGCAATCATGTAAATAAGAATTACCATCAAAATACACTCCGAACTCAATAATGACTGATATGATCCGAGTGAACAAGAGATAAACCCCAAACACTGTTCATCACACCCTCCCACCCAATTAGAGTAAGACTCGTCATAAACCTTACAAGATTACATTATTTTACTTAGTTTGTTGCAGAATCATCGTGTAATGCCCGACGTGTATATGGACCAAAGGTTCCTCAATGAAGGCCTGTAATGCATATTTAACCTTGTGTGACATATATTAAGTGCTGCACATGACAGTCCTGGCACTGAAGCTTCTGCTGGGGGACGAGTAGCATCCTTTCTCTGTCATGCCCCTGGCATCAGACTCTCGGCTCTTGAATATCTTGGATGCTCAAAATCAGTGCCGGATTAAACAAACCCTCTGGAGGCCCCTAGGCAGTCGACATTTCGGGGGCCCCCTCGCAAATCTTCTGCTAATGCCCAATGCACCAGCTTTTTTTTTTTACAAACTAACAGCTGCCATAAGATGATCTTTTAAGAGACAAACTGTTATGTGAATCTGATGTCTCTGGTTCATGTACTTTAAGTTGTTAATGGGTACATTACATTATTACAGTAGTTTCTCTATAGAATTTCATTAATATAGTATTTTCTCTATGGAGTCTTCAATGTAAAGTTTTCGTTTCTTTGAGTTGATTCTTTTTTTTCTATCTTTTGTAAACAATATTTAAGAAAGCTTGATTAGAATTTTCTTTCAATATCAAATCAATATTATTTTGATCTGTTGTCGCTGGCCCCTAAAAGGAGTGGGGCCCATAGGCCGGTGCCTAATTTGCCAATGTAGTTATCCGTAAGTGCTCAAAATGTAAAATTACTCATGCAGGCGAGTAAAATGGCCTCTTTAGAATCACCCCACATCATATTCTTGTCTCCGAAATGCGTGGCCATCCTCTACCTCCACGCCTTGGAAGAAGACGTCGCGCAGTGGCACTCCGGTCGTCCGATGACCGGCATGTGCTGAGTACTCCTGCAGCCTTACAACTGCCAAGCGTACGCTGCTCAGCACAACAGCAGCACTTTACATGCTGGTGCTATTGTGGAGGCTGGCCTGGGGATCCTGATTTACGTGCAATGAACAACGCTATATATAGAGGTCATAGAGGGTGTTGTCCTGGATGTAGTGATTTCCAAACTGGTCCTTTCAAACTTTATTTTGGGTATTAGCCATAAAAGTTACATTAAAATACACTTCTCCATTTAAAACAATAAGAAAGAAAAATATTAAAACAGATAAGCAATTAATACATTATTTAGAAAAAAATGTGAAACCTATTTTTTCCAGTGTAATGGTAACTGCTAATAAATACCTACTCAAGCTAAAAACGACATAAGGCAGCTTTTCGTACCTCAAACCTCTCAGAGCGTCCTGGTGCTTTAACGGTCACTGAAGATAAGAGCTGGCCACTGTAGGTCGTCCGCGGGGGGAGATTCAAAACACATTTATAAGATACCCACTGACTATGTTCAATATTGTCATGTATAGTCATTGTATTGAAATGCACTGTAAGTAGATATTCTGAAGATTTGGCATTAATCTGGCCTTTTTGAACCTAGGTTGGACACTCCCGCTGTATGTGCAGGACTGGAATGGTGCTTTGCCTACTGGGTTTGCGTGGATACTGCCCAGTCTAAGCTGCCTCACATGGTGGGACAAAGTAGATACTGACATGGCCAGTGTATATTATATATTAGGGGATTGTGTAAACTGGCCTGTCTGTGGAGTTACAAATATTGGGGCAGTGTTAACTGCTGTAGGGCAGTGTCTGTCAACAGACTGACCATTGTACTATGGAAGGTCAGAGTCTGTAAGACTAGTAGTGATCTGAGAACTGAAGTGCCACACTCCGCCACTGCCCCTGCCCCTTGAGCAGCCGCCTGGCACAGTGAGAAGGCCTGACTTATGTGAGAACCAGTGATCTGCCCTGTCAGGCTGACATACTGAGTAGAATTCTGCCAAATTGGAGCAGCACCCATGGCGGCCTGGGACATAGAGAGAGTATCATATTTTCACCAGCACCCAGGAGTGCGCGAGCAGCACTCACACATAACGTAGCCACACCCTGGAGCATTTTAACAATACTTATAATGATGATTAGAAAATTAGAGTGCAACTTTTTTTTAAATTGCTCTTTATTTACTTTTACATTTCCACTTTACAGTACTGAATTTCTGACAGTCGACAAGCCTGCGTCCCCTGCCTCCGTAACATACTGTACTTACAATTTATATCCCCGCGTCCCACGACACAGCTTTGGGTGGAGGATCACAACGCAGGAGCATGGGATCGCGAGATCATGTCTCTTTTCTATTGTGATTGGCAGCTTCCTGTTAGGAGTGGGGAAAACTGACTATGCAGATGGGAGCGAATTAGGAAACACAGCAAGAATGCACAGTACAGAAATTTTCTAACACAGATTCAATGTATTGGCGGTGCTTAAAGCGGTGGGATGTCGAACCTACAGCCCCAAAACCTAGAAGGCTACAACAATTGTAACAAGCCTCCAAGCACACAAACTTATTTAAATTACAATAGTATAACTAATCCAGAAGTCCATGAATTCCTCCGGGGGTAAGGGTATTCCCACCACGATTTGCTTACCCGTACTGAGCGCAGCTTTAAAAATAGACATTGAAATCTATGATCAATAGCAGACTCGCTGTATTCTTTGTGAAGTGATTGGGAAATGTTGTTATATATGTTACAACACGTTAGGACAATTGGATCTCAGTCGGGTGCAAAACACTATCCCGGTTAGAGCCCTCGAGGATATGATGAAGGTATGTGCCTGGACCATTTGAGCCCTGAGGAAGTCGTGGGGTGAATTTCTCAATGACGAAACACGTGTTGGATGGCTGTGGGCACTGAACAACACTGAAACAACCTGAGGAATACATGGACGTCTTGATTAAAAATACTATTGTAGTTTCAGTAGGTTTGTGTGTGCTTGGAGGCATGTTACAAAAAGGACAATGCAAAGACCTGTAAACAAAACTATAAAAAAAACAGTGACCCCCGTGCCCTCATCATGTTAGGATTCTGTGTCATTTCGGGACCCTAACTAGTCGCTGTGCTCTCGTTATGTCTGTTTTTATACCCACTGCTCACCAATATAACCCATTACCATATCCCCTTGATGAATTTCGTGTGCTATGGCCTACAGCAAAATTAGAGTACAACCTAGACAAAATGACACCGAAATGTCAAACATCCAATAATGGGAACAGGATATTTGATTTCTTGAAAGTTTTAAGTAGAAATAGTGTCAAAAAGCACAAAGTGCCAATGATAGTCACTGGTCGCAGTAGACCGGGACCAATTTGAGGCTGACCATGATGGAACATGGGCGCATGCACCAACCAGGTTCATTCTTGTCAAAGATTTTACCATCTGACTTTGTCCTTTAAGTACAAATACACCACAGGAGTACACTTCTATAGCCCCTCAGTACTACAAGGAGGCACTTACAGACTCACAGGGTGTCAGGCAGAGGCCAGCAGCAGGCTCCAGTCCAGACCACTTACCACTGGTCAGCTGGCTACTTCCAGAAAAAGGCCTCTTTCATCTTGTTGCCTCCCTGTAGCCACACATGGCAACCAATTGACCCTTGGAGTCCACTTCTTTGTCCTGTGTTGAAGAGGGAGCAGGTCTAGTCCTTCAGGGCTACTCTCAGGTCACAGACAGACGCGCCAGTCCTCTTCTGATCTTCTGCGGGTCCGGCGGTGTTCTGAAGTGGTTGCCTGGAGATAATGCTTTTATACCTGGCATGAGCTGGAGAGTGAGAATGACTCCTGACTCCTGACCCTAAGTAATGTAGTAAATGTTCCTGCGGCATATAATGTATAGAATTATAGATTGCCAGCTGCCAATAGCGGGCTGTTTTCGATGAAGGGGTTCCAAATGACATCAAAAAGGCAATGAGAGCGATGCTTCAGTCATCTATGACGTCACTTGGATTCCCGAGGTGGAAAACTTCACGTTCTTGACAACTATCCAGCTACAATTATATGTTGTGTGTGTCCTCTCACCTGCTCAGATCTGCACTGCAGGGGTAGAGGAATCATGATTGAGCCATACATAATATGGCCGCACCACTCCATATCGCTACTTAAAAATATTTGCCTGTCTCCAATGCCATCAGGAGAGCTGCCTTCTCTCTGCCGGTCCTAGGAAGCTTGTTTCCGGTCCAGGGAAGGCATGGCTTGGCAGTTCGGGCTGGACTGTTCCCATGAGGCACAGGGTCAGACTGATTTGCATATGGCCATGTCTGAACTGGGGTGGCAGAGTGGGCTAAAGAACGGTGATGGATCAAACCCAGATCTGTTGACTGGGTGTGAGCGTTTGATTGGTTCTGATGCTCCGTCCATCACCACCCCCTTTTGTACCGCTTTGTTCGCCATAAGTTGGCAGGGTATGCTCAGACGTGAGTCCCTTGCTCACTTTGCCACTGGATTTAAGCAAGCCTGGCTGAAGACGGCTGAAATGCCAGAAACCGGTCCTAGGAAGCTTGTTTCCGGTCCAGGGAAGGCATGGCTTGGCAGTTCAGGCTGGACTGTTCCCATGAGGCACAGGGTCAGACTGATTTGCATATGGCCATGTCTGAACTGGGGTGGCAGAGTGGGCTAAAGAACGGTGATGGATCAAACCCAGATCTGTTGACTGGGTGTGAGTGTTTGATTGGTTCTGATGCTCCGTCCATCACCACCCCCTTTTGTACCGCTTTTCTCTCACGCCCAATCAAAAAATACCTAGTTTCCTACCACCCTCCTCTCGAGCCATACAGGACAAAAATCGCTCACCCAAGCAAAAAAAACCAGCATCATACCAACCCTCCACCACCTGCAAGTGATCCCTCATCACCTAAAGTAAAAAAAATCATCATCTAGCTTCTTACCACCCTCCCCATTCAACCTCAGGAATACCTTTCCCTCGCCCTCAACCAATACAAAACAAATGCGTGACTTGTGCCATCCTCCACCAACACCCCCTGTTCCTTTCTTTCCACAACCAACCCAAATATGTGTTCTGCCCACTCAACGGGAGAGGCTGAGAGGCCTGGAGACTCACTGACAATGGCTCGGCCTGGTTTTCCCTGTCAACATGGCTCTGTGCAGCCCTGCGGCTGACGGGCAGACAGCAAGTGATGGTGCAAGCGACCCACCGCCTATTTTGGGTCAAGCTAGTGGAGAGCACCAGCCTCGAAGCCCAGTGTGTCACCACTCTGACATCAGAGCAGTGAAAAAACTGTTCTTTTCACTGCTCTGACATCAGAGCAGTGAATGTCCAGATTTTGAAACCCATGTTACTGATCATTGCTTTTATCGAAGCCTTGAATAAAAGTCTCAATTATGATGTCATTTCAATTTCTGGCACAAAAACATAGTGATAGGGTATTAGCAGGTAAGGGAATAGTCATTGAGATCATATTCCAACACAGAGTTTAAAACTGGTGTTATTTTCTTTTGCCATAGCATTTTTGGCTGACGCGCCATGTACGTGTTCAGAGTCATACTGTATAATACAGACCCCGCTGTCCTGAAGTACAGGTATTTGACTGGCATACATCCAGTGTTTTGTATCAAAATCACTATTTTATATAGGCTCATATTATGCTGTCTGCAATGGAGAAATATTCTTCTTGTGCGGTCTGACAGACCCATTAGCTTTGAAATATTTCAATAGTTTCCCCTGGAGAACTGTACAATCAATGGCTTTGTATGTATTATATTTAGGAAACTGTGATGTATACTGCTGTTCTAGGTCTGCTTTGGTGTCGTAGATCAGCCCTGTCTGTAAATATATATCTAGGACCTATTTTCCATAGGAAATCCGCAACATTCTATTCCCAATAAGTCTGGCGCCGGTTGACGGATCACCGCAAAACTTTCAGGGTAGGAGCGGAGCGCAGCTGGCCAAAAGTTTGGAAAATTTCGCGAGGATTCGTCAACCGGCGCCAGACTTATTGGGAATAGAATGTTGCGGATTTCCTATGGAAAATAGGTCTTAACTATAACTACCTACTGGCGACCGCCAGTAGGTAATATAGATGACACTCCTTGCAAGAAAGCAGCTGTGAGTGCTGCGGTGCTTTAAATGGGGAAAAGATTAAGTGCAGATACTCACCAAATACTTCATGGACTAGTAGGCAGGCCAAGGGGATTTTATAACTTCTTCAAGCTTTGAATGCAAGAAATCTGTATGATTTCGAAGAATGTTGGATGAGACGTGAAAAAGAAAGAATCACCCCAGCAGTTCTGCCAGACAATAAATATGGCTGACTCCCTATACTCAGACACACACAATGTCAATATCTGGGCTCGGTGGGGATTCCAAACCTAATTAAAGCATTCTTGAAAGTGATAGGACAACCCCGTAATGATGCTAGAAATTTTGAGAGTCACCAAATTCCTGAATTAAATAAATGCCAACATCCTAATGAGTACTTATCCTCTCTCACATTTGTCCTTGTTGTCAATTTAATTGGGGCTGAGTTTAAAAAAAGAATTTGTAAGTTGACTGTCAGGCTCTGCTCTTTGTGGCTTTGTCCGCTTTCTGCGGCGAACTGTTAGTATCAATTTATGGGATCACAAAATATTTTTTTCCATTTCCAACACTCGTGGACCTTCTTGATTAATAAAACTGGTGCTGGCCTCAGAAGTGCCCATTTTAAAAATACATTTGACTCCACAATGGTAAACCTACTGCACCATTTGTTCATAAAGCTGACAATATTTTGTTAATGTAATTCATGTAAAATGTCAACAGTTCCAACAGTCAATTCAATTTCCTCTGCCAAGAAAAGTTAAAAAGCACTTTCTGTGGTTATTTTTTGTTGTTGTTATTGTTGTCCCTCCACACATCCACCTGCCCCACCACTTTGCCCTGACACCAGCCGTGACTTCACAGCTCCAGGACTCTCAATCAACACCGGGAGACGAATGAAAGATTAATAACGCAGTCTGCTTCCGGAAAACTTGGGCCCAGAGCTAGTAAAGCGACACGCTTTCTTAATTGCAGGAATGCTGCCTGTAAACAGTAGGCATCCCAGGCTCTAATTCTGTCACCAAGAACAATTGCAGCTAACTCTTTAGATGTGTATTTATGTCTGAAAAAGAGAGCACATGTAAGGCTATGTATGTGTGAGACAAAGTAAAAGCAAAAAATGTGAATGCGAGTATGACTGAGAAAGAAAAGTAGTGTAGTGTAAGTTGTGTGTGCAAGTGACAGAATGTTTGAAAGTACGAAAGGGGAGTTGAAATGAGTGAGGAGGTGTGTTTGAGTCTGTGTAGACGCACATGTGCTTGTGTGTGAGTAAAAGATGGAGGCTGTATTTTGACATGTATGAATGAGATAGTACACACGTACGAGTCTCTAACATCCAGTCTTTTCCATTTCCAGTCCAGCCAAGTTACAGTCTTTAGGTATCCGACATAAGTAATTACGGCGGCAGTGTAGATCAGAGATGAGTTCTTTGCAACCCTTCGCAAAACCCCTGAAACGCTATGGGAAACGTCATTTTAAGGCCTCACTGGGTGAACCCTCATCCCCACCTCCTCAGCTGAAGTCCTATCCCAAGTGGCATCTAATGTCCTCAGAGACCATGGCTATGGCGGCTCCCTCCCTTCTGGCCTTTCTGGTAGCGCCACCCTCTCAAACCCAGGGGAGGCGGAGAAGTCCTCTCCTGCCGCACCGGACACATCTAAGTCTGATCAGGATACTGAGGAACCTAAGAGAGCAACCAAACGCAAACATAAAACTCATAATGTGAGCGATAACCCTCCTAATAAAAGTCTGTTATTCGATCCCAAAAACATCATTCACCCAAGGTCAACAGAATGTTGTGCCGTGTGTGGAGGTGGCACACCTCGTGCAAGAGAATCTCAGGCAGGGTTTTGAGCACAAAGTGTGCACTACGTTAAAATCAGAATGCCCTAGACCTTCCCTCCTAGGCATGGTGGCAGACACCCCAGAATTAGACCCCAATATGGCCACTTTTATGAAGAAGTTCGCCAAGGACCCAAAAAAAGGGTTAGATAGGGCATGGAGAGGATGCCAAGATAAACTGCTGGACATATCTGGTCCCCTCACAAAAGTTCTTGGCTCAGCTGTTAGGGCCAAAGATTTCAATACCCCATTGGACGCGACTGAGATACTGGAATGGGCACAGAGAGCACTATGCTTCCTAGGTAATGCGAATTGCTTCCTCTCGACGGAGAGAAGAAGATCATTCTTGATGAGAATAGATCTGCAGCTGGCGGACATGGCCACGACAGAGGCAGGAACCTTAGCCAATGAATTGTTATTCGGAGACATATATGTAAAAGAATTGGGGAAATATGTGGTGACCTTTTCGTCCCTAGACAAGGCCCAAGCTAACATTAAAAAGGTGTTCCACACTGGCCTTGTTACCAGGGCCAAGCGCTTCAGGGGTCGAGCGACCAGCCGAGGTTTCAACCAGACCTCTAGAGGTTTTGATCAAAGAGGACGTGGCGGGGCCCAGCGCTCCAATATCTACCCCACCCGAAACCATGGTGGCAGAGGCAGGCAGAACCGAGGAGGTTATCGAGGACAGAACAGTAACGGAGACGCTATTAATCAGGTAAACCTGGTTCAAACTGGAGAAGTAACGGTGGGAGGCCGAATTGCTTTGTTTCTTCACAAGTGGGAGAGTTTAACACACAGCCCTGGGGTACTTCAGACAGGACAGGGATTTCAGATAGAGTTTTATGCATCCCCTCAGCAAGCATGCAGACCTTAACCTCTACATTTTTTCCATGTAGAAATGTCTTTCATAGACGACGAAGTGGCCTCACTGATGAGAAAAGGGGCAGTCGTAGAGACAGTTCCCCATCCTCACGGTTTCACCAGCACAATATTTTTGGTTCCAAAGAAGGATCAGGGTTTCAGACTTGTGTTAAACCTCAAGGAATTCAATTCTTGGGTTGTGTATCACCATTTCAAAATGGAGGGCCTACACTTATTGAGGGATCTTCTCTTAGAGAAAGACTGGATAGTGCGCTTAGATTTAAAGGACGCCTACCTTGCAGTGCTCATTTACCCTCCACATCAGAGGTTCTTACAGTTCCAATGGAGAACCCGATGGTTCGAATTCTCAGCCATGCCATTCGAGACTCATCATCTATCTAGACAACATCCTTATTATGGCACAGAGTGTGAGTAAAGTACTTCGTCAACTAGCTTGGACGACCCAGCTCCTACAGGAGTTGGGGTTCGTCATCAATTCAGACAAATCCATTCTAACTCCATCACAATCGATTGAGTTTTTGGGGTTTCAAGTAAACTCGATAGTAACGCAATTGGTACTCCCCTTCAAAAAGAGAATAGCAATCAAGGAGTTGAGGAGAGCTCTTGCCTCTCCGACTATATCCTTGAGGACGCTGGCACACTTAGTAGGTCTTTTAGCTTCATCGGTTCAGGCAATTTTCCCCAGTCCCCTATATTACCGGGCATTCCAGAGACTGAAAATTATGCATTTAAACAAGGGTCTGAGCTATGCGAAACAGATTCTGCTGTCCACAGAGGCCAGGACAGAGATTTCCTGGTGGTTTGAACACATGGACGCATGGAATGGCAAGGCCATATTCGCGTCAGTCCCAGAGATAGTGGTAGAATCCGATGCCAGCCGATGGGGCTGGGGAGCCCGATGCTGGTCAGTGGAGACAGGGGCAGGTGGTCCCCGGAGGAATTGAAACTACACATAAATGGCCTAGAACTACTAGCAGGCTCTTTTGCAATCAGAACACTTTCCCCACAGAAGGCGAGTTGCTGTATACTCCTGCGGATGGACAATGTATCGGCAGTGAGGTACATCAATTGTCTGGGTTGCACGAGGTCCCGACTTTTGGTGGAAATAGCCAAGGATTTCATGCACTATTGCCTCCTGCACCACATCTCGGTGACGGCGGAGTATATTCCGGGCATTTCCAATGTGGTGGCAGATTGGAATTCACGGTTCCTACGGGACTCCAACTACTGGAGACTGCACCCCAGAATATTCCGACAATTAGACAACAAGTGGGGCCCTTGTTCGATAGACCTGTTTGCATCCAGACTGAACACGCAGCTCCCTCAATTTTACAGTTGGCAACCGGATCCTTTGGCGATCAACTCGAACGCATCCCTTCAATCATGGATGACGGGTACACATTATGCCTTTCCTCCATTCGTCATGATTCAGAGAGTATTAGCACACATCCGCAGACAGAATGCAGAGGTGATATCAATTTCCCTGTGTTGGAAAGCACAAGCATGGTTCCCAGTGGTGCTAACCTTGTCCTGTGCTCCTCCCATACATCTGCTCTCATTCCCAGAGATACTTTTGGACCATCTGGGTCAGCCTCATCCACTTGTGGGACAGGAACAGTTGTCAATCATGGCATGGAGACTTTCGGGAGACGTTGACAGATGACAGGAGTTTCGCAGGAAGCAATGTTTTTCCTGTCACAGTCTTGGGCACCCTCTACACATAAACGATATGAGTCAGCTTGGCGTAGATGGGTTGGCTGGTGTTCTGAACGACAGGGGGATCCTGTGGGATCCGGAATTCATATGATTGTTAATTTCCTATTGGAGATGGTGAATGAAGGTATGGCCTATCGAACGGTTAATAACTTCCGTTCCACGATTTCAGCTGGACACCCCCATGTGGATGGTAAACCGATGGGGGAACATCCTCTGGTGTGTAAGATAGTGAGAAGCATCAGATTGGTGAATCTTCTGAAACCTAGATACTCCACGTTGTGGGATGTACATGTGGTACTTTGGTTCCTCAGGAATTGGCCAGCGAATGACAGCCTATCTCGCAAACAACTATCAGCAAAGCATACATTATTGCTATGCTTAATCTCCTGCAGACGGGTTTCAGATGTACGAGCTCTGGATTTAGCATGTAGAGTATTCACTCCTACGGGAGTTTCCTTTACAATTTCAAAGAGAACTGAAACAAATTCTAAATGTGTTTCATATCCTGCATTTCCACACAATAGTAAATTATTGTGTTGTACAATGCTTAAAATGTTATGAAGATTGTACTAGAGAATTTAGAAATGATGTAGCAGGACAATTATAAATCTCATTACAGAGACCTTTCCGCCCAGTTACTGCAGCGACTTTGGCTAGTTGGGTCACTTAGGTGCTAAGTCAAGCAGGTATTTAATACTTCCACATTTAGAGCCCATTCTGTAAGGGGAGCTACGGCTTCTAAAGCATTTTCTACGGGTTCTCTTTTAGAGGACATTATGATTGCGGCAGAATGGTCGTCTGATTCAGCTTTCAAAACGTTTTATCACAAACCAATTGTTGATGTGGCATCTACGGTAGTGTCTTAACTTTAAACTAGCATAATACGAAGCCTCCATGGATTGACATAGAATAAAAAGAATTCTAGCTGACGCGTCAAGAATTTTCAATTCTATTAAGGACACAGAGGCGAGGGTTATCCCACCCTAGATCTGATATTCATAATTAAGAGTGATATATGAATTAAATATATGTCTAGAATAATGTTGGATTTTTTCAGCCCGTGTTATTTTGTTTGAAATATACTCAGTTAGTGTTATATTATGGCTTATATTGTCTTTTCAGGTGATCAGAGCAAAGCGACTTGAGGAGTCGAGAAAAAACACTGGCATGGTCAAGTGAAAGTGTACCTTTGTTGAAGTTAAGGTTCGGGTCGCTGGAGTTAATTGACAGAGTTCGAGTTCAATGGTTCAAGTTAATGGACTGAGTTTGATGATTTGCAAAGAAAGAGGACGGGCGATAGTGTCCAGGACATTTATACGAATGGGGGGTATTGTGACTGGTGTATACTAGGAGTGGCAGTCCTTCCGGGGTTATGATATTTAAAGTTTTAATTGGCTGCTGTATTTGCTTCAGTAAAGAAAGAGAAGCATAATCCTCGCCTTCGTGTCCTTAATAGAATTGAAAATTCTTGACGCGTCAGCTAGAATTTTTTTTATTCTGCAACGCATCCCGACCGACATCCTGAACCTAACTAGCCAATTGCAAGTGCTTGGAATAGTAGTTAGGCTGGCACCGCAAGACCAAGATTTATGAAGCAGGCACTGCAAATCATAACGTCAGCTCTCTGATTGGCTGAAACGTGCTGCAGTTAACCACTCAGAAGATGCATGGTTCTTGGGTTGGGGGAATGTGTCTTGTAAAGATTCATGATGGTGCAGACTGCGATGATTTGAATACACATTGTTGAGCAGAAAAGCATATGCGCTGATGCTGGGCCCCACTCGTACCGGTACTCTCCTTGTCAGAGGAGAAGTTCTGGTACTCAAGAGAAGAAAATGTAAAAGTGCCGGTACTCAGTACCGGTGAGTACCTGCCCATTTAAAGCACTGTAGTGGTCAATAACATGCATTTACACCATGAATTTAATTAATTCTTAACGTTTATGAATATCTCCGAAGGCTTTTCAGAAAGTTACCCATATCGAAAACCTACTTTTACAATCAAAAACAGGTTCCTTTCTATGGACTGTGGATGATACCATAGCCATTCCTTGGATTCCGAGAGATGACGTCAGGCGCTATGTATGGCCTGTGCGTGGTGACGTCACTGCGTCTTCGTGTCCATACTGCTGATACACGTGCATGTGACAGAAGAGGGAACATGACCATGCTAACCTCACAAGCTCCAGGCCTCTGAAGCTTTAGTGGCCAGGACTGCCCACCCCCCACCCCCTAATGTCAGCTCCTCCCGAGCTCCCCCTCCCAGCGCTTTGCCCACCCGAGGCCATGTTATGCGGAGCTGTAACAGGACCTGGTGTCCCCGGGCCAAGGGGAGATGAAAGGCTCGGTGTGTGTCAGGTGCACAGCTGCCTTCCCCACATCAGAGCTCTCGCCTTGCACCGGCCTGTAATAAAGATGCATCAACTGCAGGCCTTTGATATAGCATTCCTCCACTCGGAGGGAGGGGTGCAGTGTCTGATGAGGAGAGGTGCTGAGAGCCAGCCTGTCTACCAGGGCCGCGCAGCGCGAGGACACCGCACCGCATGTGCACCCTCTTAACCCCGAAAGCAGGCATGGCACAACACATGTATCCCGGATCCTCAATAACCTAAGGAGGCATGTGCACCCGAGACCCTCTTAACTCCGAAAGCAGGCATGGCACAACACATGTATCCCGGATCCTCAATAACCTAAGGAGGCATGTGCACCCGAGACCCTCTTAACTCTGAAAGCAGGCATGGCACAACACATGTATCCGGATCCTCAATAACCTAAGGAGGCATGTGCACCCGAGACCCTCTTAACTCTGAAAGCAGGCATGGCACAACACATGTATCCCGGATCCTCAATAACCTAAGGAGGCATGTGCACCCGAGACCTTCTTAACTCCGAAAGCAGGCATGGCACAACACATGTATCCCGGATCCTCAATAACCTAAGGAGGCATGTGCACCCGCGACCCTCTTAACTCCGAAAGCAGGCATGGCACAACACATGTATCCCGGATCCTCAATAACCTAAGGAGGCATGTGCACCCGAGACCCTCTTAACTCTGAAAGCAGGCATGGCACAACACATGTATCCCGGATCCTCAATAACCTAAGGAGGCATGTGCACCCGAGACCTTCTTAACTCCGAAAGCAGGCATCGCACAACACATGTATCCCGGATCCTCAATAACCTAAGGAGGCATGTGCACCCGAGACCCTCTTAACTCCGAAAGCAGACATGGCACAACACATGTATCCCGGATCCTCAATAACCTAAGGAGGCATGTGCACCCGAGACCCTCTTAACCCCGAAAGCAGGCATGGCACAACACATGTATCCCGGATCCTCAATAACCTAAGGAGGCATGTGCACCCGAGACCCTCTTAACCCCGAAAGCAGGCATGGCACAACACATGTATCCCGAATCCTCAATAACCTAAGGAGGCATGTGCACCCGCGACCCTCTTAACTCCGAAAGCAGGCATGGCACAACACATGTATCCCGGATCCTCAATAACCTAAGGAGGCATGTGCACCCGAGACCCTCTTAACTCCGAAAGCAGGCATGGCACAACACATGTATCCCGGATCCTCAATAACCTAAGGAGGCATGTGCACCCGAGACCCTCTTAACCCCGAAAGCAGGCATAGCACAACACATGTATCCCGGATCCTCAATAACCTAAGGAGGCATGTGCACCCGAGACCCTCTTAACCCCGAAAGCAGGCATGGCACAACACATGTATCCCGGATCCTCAATAACCTAAGGAGGCATGTGCACCCGAGACCCTCTTAACTCCGAAAGCAGGCATGGCACAACACATGTATCCCGGATCCTCAATAACCTAAGGAGGCATGTGCACCCGAGACCCTCTTAACCCCGAAAGCAGGCATGGCACAACACATGTATCCCGGATCCTCAATAACCTAAGGAGGCATGTGCACCCGAGACCCTCTTAACTCCGAAAGCAGGCATGGCACAACACGTGTATCCCGGATCCTCAATAACCTAAGGAGGCATGTGCACCCAAGACCCTCTTAACTCCGAAAGCAGGCATGGCACAACACATGTATCCCGGATCCTCAATAACCTAAGGAGGCATGTGCACCCGAGACCCTCTTAACTCCGAAAGCAGGCATGGCACAACACATGTATCCCGGATCCTCAATAACCTAAGGAGGCATGTGCACCCGAGACCCTCTTAACCCCGAAAGCAGGCATGGCACAACACATGTATCCCGGATCCTCAATAACCTAAGGAGGCATGTGCACCCGAGACCCTCTTAACCCCGAAAGCAGGCATGGCACAACACATGTATCCCGGATCCTCAATAACCTAAGGAGGCATGTGCACCCGAGACCCTCTTAACTCCGAAAGCAGGCATGGCACAACACATGTATCCCGGATCCTCAATAACCTAAGGAGGCATGTGCACCCGAGACCCTCTTAACCCCGAAAGCAGGCATGGCACAACACATGTATCCCGGATCCTCAATAACCTAAGGAGGCATGTGCACCCGAGACCCTCTTAACTCCGAAAGCAGGCATGGCACAACACATGTATCCCGGATCCTCAATAACCTAAGGAGGCATGTGCACCCGAGACCCTCTTAACTCCGAAAGCAGGCATGGCACAACACATGTATCCCGGATCCTCAATAACCTAAGGAGGCATGTGCACCCGAGACCCTCTTAACCCCGAAAGCAGGCATGGCACAACACATGTATCCCGGATCCTCAATAACCTAAGGAGGCATGTGCACCCGAGACCCTCTTAACTCCGAAAGCAGGCATGGCACAACACATGTATCCCGGATCCTCAATAACCTAAGGAGGCATGTGCACCCGAGACCCTCTTAACCCCGAAAGCAGGCATGGCACAACACATGTATCCCGGATCCTCAATAACCTAAGGAGGCATGTGCACCCGAGACCCTCTTAACTCCGAAAGCAGGCATGGCACAACACATGTATCCCGGATCCTCAATAACCTAAGGAGGCATGTGCACCCGAGACCCTCTTAACTCCGAAAGCAGGCATGGCACAACACGTGTATCCCGGATCCTCAATAACCTAAGGAGGCATGTGCACCCGAGACCCTCTTAACTCCGAAAGCAGGCATGGCACAACACATGTATCCCGGATCCTCAATAACCTAAGGAGGCATGTGCACCCGAGACCCTCTTAACTCCGAAAGCAGGCATGGCACAACACATGTATCCCGGATCCTCAATAACCTAAGGAGGCATGTGCACCCGAGACCCTCTTAACCCCGAAAGCAGGCATGGCACAACACATGTATCCCGGATCCTCAATAACCTAAGGAGGCATGTGCACCCGAGACCCTCTTAACTCCGAAAGCAGGCATGGCACAACACATGTATCCCGGATCCTCAATAACCTAAGGAGGCATGTGCACCCGAGACCCTCTTAACTCCGAAAGCAGGCATGGCACAACACATGTATCCCGGATCCTCAATAACCTAAGGAGGCATGTGCACCCGAGACCCTCTTAACTCCGAAAGCAGGCATGGCACAACACATGTATCCCGGAACCTCAATAACCTAAGGAGGCATGTGCACCCGAGACCCTCTTAACTCCGAAAGCAGGCATGGCACAACACATGTATCCCGGATCCTCAATAACCTAAGGAGGCATCGCAGCACTCTGTAATGGACCCTCAGTCCTCTCCAGTGTTGAGTCTGAATAAAATAATAATAATGTTTGGAGAATAATAATTGGAGGGCCAGGAAATTGTCTAAGTAGGCCGTCGCCATCGTTGCTGAATACCAAGACTGCCGAGTCTTGCTTTCTCCTCAAACCTCTTTGTTCTACCACCCTCCCCTTCCCGAGGCTGATTCACAAACTCATGCAGTCGTATGTAAAACTGCATTCCTGTAGTACTCTTATATGCTTTGAGACCCTGCCTCAAAACATTTAAAAATGGGACTAAAAATACAAGCAGTACACATTGAAACAAAAGGACTGTGCCCTCTTTTCACTGTCTTCAATAGGGAGTTAGATGTTTAGAGCAGTTTCATGAAAGTATATCAAAGTAAAGAGTACTCATGTAGTACTGTTCTCATAACTGCTTTTGTGAATCAGCCCCTCTGTCTCTTTATGTCACTCATGAAGGTTCTTTTTCATTCCTCCGTTCTCCCTTTATCACTGTTCTTCTTTCTTTTAGCTTTTCCACCTTCCTCTCATGCTGTGCGTCAAAGTCTGATGATGAAAAATAAGTCCCAGTCCCCAGATATGAGTGCCATGACCACCACCAAAAACCACCAGCGCAAATTAAGCCCTGTAGACTCCCTTCCAGGTGCTTATATAACACTCCTCAGTCATATACCTCAGCTGTTCATTCAAGTAAAAGTGCAGACAGATCATGCAAAATCATCAGTGAACTCCAAAAACAGTAACAGTATGCCCCATTCACATACCATGAAGAAGGGCCCTCACATCCAGCAGTTGATATATCACACTCCACTCATAAAGAAAATGTTCAAAGAGTGACCGCAGCGCACTTAATTAATATAACAGACCCTCAGTTACAGCCAGGTGCAGGTAAAGCACAGAGCATTCGTATACCTGACCCACGGCCAACTCCACGATGGATACAGCATGCCTCATTGATACACAACATCTGTTATTCACAGTCATATTGAAGACCGTCACTGCCTCGAGTAGATACAGCGCGCCCCATACCTTGTCCCCTTCAAGCCTGGCTAAGACACATCACCTTGATGTTCCTCAGTCTCAGTTCCCCGTGCACTCTACAAGTTCCTAGCACAACAAAAAAGTCCCAAGTACCCCAAGATACCTGAAACACGTAAATGACCCATAGACCATGCTTGGTCTCCAGGGATGGTCAATGGTCTGAACCCCAGGAAAAGGGGGAATCACAACTACCACAGCCTCCAGGTGTTTGAGAATCAAAATAGAATGAGACGATTGTCCGCGTTGGCCATGCTGAACGATCCAAACCCTTAAAATAACCAATAAGTGATGTTCACTCTGACGAGCTTTGGGACTTGGAAGGATATGAATCTCTTCAAAATAAGAAACATATTAAGCTCCGCCAATATAACCCGAGGCCTTCGAATATTTTGAATGGTGGAATCAAGCAATCAGTGAAGCTTCTGGACACATGATTCACTGAACACTCAATGTACGCGATCATACAGACTTCTTTGCTTGGGTGTCTGCTATCGAAGGGTGCAAATCCCCTAAAACAAGCATAGGTTTGAGGCTTGGTGGCCAAGGCTCCCACTTCTTCAAAGGATCTGAACCCCAAAATATCTGAGCCCCACAATATAGAATTGAGGAGGCATGGAAGGTCGCTCCTCTGCCCTTCTTGAGGAGTCTGCACCCCAAAAATAAGCAAATATGACTTTGATGTGCTAAGTCCTACGCCCCCGAACGGTCTCACAACTCTAAAAAACAAAGCAACAGACAAGGCTTAGACTCTGGAACCTCTGGCCCTCGTAGGATATTAAGAACTCCCAAAGTGAGCAAAGGTGTGAAGATCAGCCCACGGCGCTGGAACCAGTACAGGGAATTTTTCAAGCTCTGAACATTGATGCACACTTGCAGAAAGTCCCTGCACGAACGTGCCTGAACACAAGCCCAAGGGCGCCCTGGCACAGCCCACCAAGAGCTCACCTGCGAGCTGCCTCAGCTCCTGATGACGTGTAAGGCAGAAATGGAATTTTTTATCAGGGCGAAGTGAATAAAAAGGAACACTTTGAGGCCAAGAGCAAAGCTGACTGCCTCTAACAGTTGGAGTTGGCAAAATGAACTATCCCACAACACGATGCTGCTGGCACTGACTGGCAGCCTGTGGCAAGACCCCCCAGGGAGCGGTGCCGTGCCCCTGATGGGCACCTGCCCCACTCAAAGAACTTACCCCAGGAAGAGTAATCTGTCACCTCAGAAAGAGTGAACCCATTAGAACAGATACTAATCCTGTCACCTCTAGGGTAGGGTGGCAGTGGGGGTTGGCACAGGGAGATAGTCTGTCATTTCTAGGGCTGTGTGGTTCAGAGGATTTTCACTGACATACTGAGCCTGGCAACTCCAGGAATGGATAACTGGGGAGATTACCCCAGAGATAGAGACTATGTCTTCTGTATTGGCCCAGAGCTACAGACATTACCCTTCCTAGGACTCAAATAGCTCAGGTGATACCATGATTCCCACAGGATACTCAGCCTGGCACCTTCAGAGCTGGATAGGGTCAGACGACTGGCAGGCAGACATGGATTCCACGCTTCTTGGGCAGGTGCCTCAGGGAGCGGAATGGGGGTACACAGCATGTAACCTCTAGGATGGGTGGCTCATGGCATGTTAAGGTAACCGTCATTGCCCCAGTGGGGTTGGATGGATTCCGGGGACTGGCATAAGGAGACTGAGCACTTCTCCTGTAAGACTGGGTGGGCTCAGAGGATAGGAACATCTACATGGAACCTCTCCTCTCGATGGTCAGATGGCATGCCTATCTTGTTTTGGCGGGACAATAATTAATAGATCACCTGTGTGGGTTTATAGCAAAATGAGAGGCGTGAGGAAGAAGAGGCCATTAACCCTAGGGCGGATAAGCTGAGCGGACTCACAAAAGAATGCAGAGCGCCGTACCTCTAGGACAGGACAGATCAAGGGTCTGGCACAGGATAAAGAGCCCTACACCTCCAGGGCTCAATAGCTCAGGGGATCGGCACTGGGATTTGTCTGCCGCCTTTTAAACTAATGTGAGTTGTTATCCTACAAAGAGGATTGATAAAGCACACGGGTTCTTGCCTTCACAGGAGTTAGTGCCACTTCTAAAGTGTCAAGGGGACTGATTTATAGTTTGGCAGATGGAATTTACTCCGTCTGGACGACGGAGGCCAATACCTCCATCATCCTGAGGGACCTCAGACCGCCAAATTTAGAGTTGTCTGCCGCCCCTGTGGACAACTCTCTATATTGACAGGAACCAGAGTTATGGCAGTTTGTGTCAGTGTAGGAAACGTTTGTTGGCCGGTACCATCAACCTTGAGAGTTAGCTGTCAGTGTTAAAAAAATTTATGCTTTTCAGGAACAAACTCCCAAGGTGAATTTGTTATTGAAAAACAAAAAAACTAATGCCCGCTACACCCTGGGAGTTTTCTCTCAGGGTGTGGGAGATCATTACTGGGTTTTTTCCTGTCCCTTCCTGCTAGCTTTTTCCAGAGAGTGATGGGCAGGAAAAAAAGACTTTAGGCTGTTGACCCTAAATAGGGCGGGAGGTGTAAAGTTCTTCCTCCGACAGCTTCAAGTCAGTTAGGTGGTCAGAGGAAGTATTCAGTCGAAGGAGCAAACAAGGGCTTTGTCGGTTGAATACTGATGATCAGGGCCAGCCTTTCTTCAGACAGCGCCCCGGTGAAACTAAATGCTGTGCCCCTCTTGATCCTTCTCCTTCACTCTTTCCCCATCCGCCCCCTCCCACTAGTGGGGGCCCTTTTGTGCTCATAGGTCATGTCCTTCCTGAGTACTTCAGAGCAGTGACCGGCCTAAAACAGACATTTGCACCTTGTCCCCTCACGTCGTCTATTCAGATGCTAAACTGTCCCTGGGATGGTGCATACCTGCCAACCTGAACAACAAGCATTTGCAATGCAATAGGTCTTGCATTTACCTGAGTTTAAGCTATTGGCATTGTAAATGACAATGCCTTTTATTTATGTTTTAAAAACGGAAAAAAATAAAAAAGCATTGTTATTTGCAATATTAATAGCTAAAAATTGCGTAAATGCGAGACCTATTGCATTGCAAATGCTTGTTGATGTGTGTCTGCAGGGGGGAGAGGGTGAAAACGGAGGGCAAGGAAGAGTGCTAATGGGGTGTTAAAAACAATTCCCAAGGTATGATAATGAAGGATTAAAACCACTTTAAACTGGTAAATCAGACAGAAACGAGCACGAAGGGCCACGGACACACCTGGAGCAAGATGCCTTGGCGCTGATGTTGGCAGTACCTTAATGCACATAGCTCCCTGCGCCCCCCCCCTCCGAATAGTGGTGACGGGCACACGTGAGGAGGGAAAAGGCAGACGGGGAGCCCAAAGTGACGGAACACCAGCCCTGTTGGAATGATACGTTTTCAGAAGTAATATAGATTGCTGCCTATATGTCCGTTCTGTGGCTCTGTAGAGCTCGTGTTTATTTAAGACTGAGTTCTATATTAATCTATATATATTTTACATTTGTTTTGGACAGTTTTCATAAATTCTTGGAAGTCACGTGGTCTGCTGCCATTCACGTCACAAGTTGCACTTCTCAATTTCTTGTGAACCATGACAGCATCACACATTAGAACTCACCCGAAGAATTTTCTAAAACTGATATATGACGTACAGCACCGACAGCAGAGCTGTGCACGCTCCGTTCACACGCAGTCTGTTTTACTTTACAAGTTAATGGGATATTCACACACGCGTCTCCACTCAGGTCCATGACTGAGACACTCTAGTTGTACTTCCCTCGCACAGGTGTGTTCAGAGCCTTCCATACAAAACCGAAAGAGCCTGCACACGGCACACACAGGGAGGTGGAGGCACAGGCACACCCACCTGACAGAGGGAGAGTAAACAAAACTAAGTTTGTACTCTCTTCACTTCAAGAACATGGACAGTGGGAGTTAGAGAGGAAATATGTAGGTGAAACAGCAAGGGAGCGGCGAGATTTGAATGTGGAGAGAGAAACTGAGGGATTTTTGAAGCCCACTTACTAAAAGTCTCGCCAGTGCAGCGAATGCGCTGGCTCAGGCGAGACCTAAAAATCTTACAGTGTGAGGAGGGGGCTGGGCCTTGGAGTGGGCGGGGCCTTGTGCCGAGAAATACCTAAAGGGCACTTTTGAACCCAGTTCCTACCCCCAAGCCCCCGCCTGCCCCCCCCAAAAAAAAGCTTGCTGAGGCTGGTCCCGGTGTCGTGGGGTGTTTTCTCACACTCCTTAATGGGCGTCGGCTGTTCAATGCCTCGGAAATGACCTGGAAAAACACTATTTACTGGGGTTTTCTGCTCGTTCTCCCTGCCACTGTGTGATATCGGCTCCTCACCAGGAGACCATGAGATGGGAGCCGATGTCGTGTGTCACATGTTGGCACCGTGTGAGTTGGCAGGTATGTATGGCACAAGGGAGAAGGAGGAGTGGCAGAGGTAATCGAAGGCTAGGAAAAGAAAGGAAACAAGATTTTCCCACAACCTGAAGGTAATGAACTTAACTGGTGGGCTGGAATAAAATATTTATTCCAGGCAGCTCAGTAGGTCTACTACCTGTGAGCCCCTTTAACTGCAGGTGCCTCGGGCCTGGCTCCACCTTGCCCATGCCAAAAACCAGCCCTGCTGACGGTCCGCCCAGCTCCAAATGAGGCAAGTGGACTGAGGGTTGATGGACAGGGTACTCCATGTCATTGTCTACCAAATGCACTTTGTAATACAGTACGGCTGCCACAAGACCTTAAAAGAGTAGAAAAAGATGAATGAATGTATATATGAAGGCTTGTTTATATGAAGGCTCGAGTGATTACGTTTCGGCTTGTCGCATTTTATCGACCTACGGGTAGGGTTTCTGGTGCCCCGGTGTGACTCAAGACATCTGCCACCACACAAGGAGACTTAGGGGCACAAGATACCAAAAAGAAGCAGAATCATGAAAACTACAATCCGAATTAAAGTTTTACCAACTTTCTTTGCACCTTTTAAGTTAGGGGGCTGCATCTGGTCTTTGGTCAGCCACAATGAGGATTTTTTACGAGCAAAGTTTTATCCTGCCTAATGGTCGCACACCCTTTTCAAGTGGCTGCAGCGGAGGTAAGAGACCAGGATATCTAGAAAGCAGAAGCCTGGTGCTGCAAATAGTGTATAAGAAATACAGGCTGCTGGGCTTTAACTCTACTAGGTAGAGGACAAAGGTGAAGCCATCAAGAGTGCTTCGACTCACTCCTGCAACCCATAGGGGAGCCCTGGTTTGATGTTTTGGAGGACAGAGAGCTACGCTGCAGCCAGGGGAGATGTCCCAGGACGACGCTGATGTTCTCCTTTTGCTGGTGGGGATGGGGGTGAGGTGAGGAAGCTTCAGTTCTGCAGACACGCACTTTAAACAGGCAGACGCTTCAGGGTGGGTTTCAGAAAAGAGCTTGATAGAAATAGGCAGCTTGCAGTTACTCCAGGTTCAAACAATTTGCCAGGGTTTTGCCGTTCAAGGTACAGACTGCATTCGTCTAATTCCATTTAAATTATTGCATAGATATTATTCTCCAGCACGCTACTGGCTGCAGGGCACAGTCCCTATAAAGCTCAGGGGAGGTAAACAAGGATTCACTGCCCACTCACCTAAGAAGTTAATTTGAAATGATTCATGGCTAACCACTCTGCACCTTTGCGGGCAGTTTTCTGGTCAAATTGGGGGTCTTCAACGGGGCAGTAAAACATTTGAGAAAGGGTTGTGTGGTGGAAGGTAAATGGATTCCAGTCCAATGCCAGACATCTGAAAAACAACTCCTTCTTAGGACAAACCAGTTTTGATCGAGGTGAACAATCATGGCCGCAGTGTAACCTTCTGGTGGTGGACCAGACTGTATTCTGTGGACATGCTTGTCTCGAGAAGGCACCTCCGCCATACCTTTCATCGCTCTTACTGCACCCAGAGAACCAGTGCAGACACTGTCCCAGGGGTACTGTACTAGGCTCTATCCCTGTTAGTCACAAACCAAACAGTTTCATCCCACGGCAAAAGAGATTTGACTCTCATTGAAAAGGCAAGAGGCACTAGAGGCGCAGCGTCAAGCCTGCAGCAGTCTAGCGTGGGGCTGTTGGGCGCTTGAGTACCTCTTGTGACCCCTTGGCTTCCATAACCACAGCAGGAAAAACTTGAACTGGGTCATTTTCTAAAAAAGCGAAAATCGGTGGTGGTACAGCTGCTACATACAGCTCTAGACTTTCATCCTAACACCTAAAGTCCTAATGTAGATGTGAGTCCCCTGAGCATTACAGGAAATCCCAGAAACAAATATGGGGCTGATACTGTGGAGAGTTGTTTCAACACTGTTTAAAGTACTTTAGCAGTGCCCAGCGCTGTTTAAAGTGCTTTAGCAGCTCCCAACACTGTTTAAAGTGCTTTAGCAGATGGTTAGTTCTAATAATTATGTGACTTATGCTGGTTTTGCAACTCTTACGACGATGGTTAAGGCCCAACTATTTCTAGAGTACTTTTTAACAAGTGTGCATTCTACAGTGGTTTTACTCCACCTTGCCCAGGTGTTTCAAACTGATTTTACTGTAAGCTCTATTCAGGGTCCCAGCAGTTTCTTAAGTGCTTTTAGAGCTTTGGGAGAGCCAAGCCTCTGTCTAAAGTGCTTGGACAGCACTATTGGTACTCCAGCTCTCTGTTGACTGCTTTTAAAAAACCAACAGCACGTTTTTACATCAACGCTGGAAGCCCTGCTGTTTCAAAAGTGCATTTACAGAACTGTTGTAGAATCTTTCTAAACTGATTTTACAGCCTGTACGGGGCTCAAATCCTAAATTACTAAGTGCAATAGAAAATGACGGTACTTACGATATGTAAAACCTGGAATTATAATGCAATACATCCACTAATGCTAGAGGCCCACATCCTTTTAAAGTGCTTTTAGAGCCCTACTGGTGCCTCAGATCTTCCAAAAGTGGTTTTACAGCCATGATTGAAGGGACAGGTATTTCTGAAGTGCTTTTCATTACTGTTGAACGGCCAAGTCATTCCAGAGCAACATCACTTTGCAAACTGATATTTGAAGTCAATTTTACGCCTTCCAGCACTGGAAATGTACCGCTGTTGTCAGTTTCCAGGAGTGCTCCCGGGATTCTTTTCAAACCTCAATAAATATACTCCAAGTAATAACCCCCCAGGAGCAGATTTCTGCCTATGAAAACTTGGGCTCTGTGACTCGGCCCTGGCGTGCCTTGGGCCTCTCTTTTTTCGTTCGATAGAGCTTTTTTTTACAGAGCTCCATTAGCGAGGTCTCTTTCCCTCGCGCCCCTCCCCATCTCGCGGCACCTGTGCCTTCAGCCAAAAAAGCAGCTCAGGTGAGGAAGGGGCCAAGCCTGGGAGAGGGGGAGGGGGGAGCGCGCCGCCCCGGCAGGGGATGCAGCGCTTGCAGGATTGCTGAACTCTTGGCAGGCAGGCAGGCAGGCGCGCGGCAGGTCGGCGCATGAGCTGGCCCGCCACCCGGGGGCCTTACACGCCCTCCACGCCGAGCCGAACGCGGTGTACCGGCTGAGGCCTCCGCCTCGCCCGCTCCGGGGCCTCCACCTCCTCTCTGCGGGGCTGTCAGGTGCTGTAAACGGCCTCCAGAAGTTCCCACGGTTAGGTGTTGAGGCTCGAGCCAGTCCCCCCTCCATCTGCACTGGACTCCATGAATCAAGCCACTCTTGAGTTTCCATTTAAAAAAATCTTTGTCATCAGGTACACACATTAGTCCAATTACACTAAAGCACAGCGCTGCAAAAATGGTGTTGGGTGTAAAGGGAAAGATTTGGTAACCTTGGTGGAGTTTAGAGGTGACACTTTCCTCCATATTGACAGCCGACAGGATAATATGTACCCCAGTTTTGTGCTTTTCCCTTACAGGTCATTGTTTTCGAAAGAGTTAGCCCAGTTGGTTCAATAACAATTAACTAACACTACAACGACCAAAATTCGCAGGTGCATTGCCCACGTGAAGCAAGATGGCAACTCTACTCGCAGCAAATGGGGCTGAGGTAATGTGTGGCCAAAAACACACATGATTACCCTTCATATGCCAAGGAGAGGGCTGTACTGATATTGCCTTTGCCTGCAGTTGTGGGCACACCATACCACTGCCAACCCGGCCTGCCAATACCATGTCTATCTGCAACTGCCAGTCTCGCCTGCCATAGCCAAGCGCGTATGCGATTGTTGACATAACTAGCCATTGGCATTTCAGTCTGTTACTGCCAACCTGACACGGCCAACCCAACTTTCATTTCCTACTAGGCCGCGCAACCCCTACCAGGCCTTTCATTGGTGACTGGATCTGCTATCATAGACCTAACCTACCTACGCCTCCAAGCTATCAATCCAACTTGTCATTATAAATGTGGATTTCCATCATGACCTGAAGCTGATGGCAGGCTCTTGTCAGCACCTGTGACCTGCCATTAAACATCTGACTTAACATCTCCAAGCCGACAAGTTAAACCCAACCTGCCAGTGTAACTGTGGCATTCCAGCACAAAGCAGGTCTCCCATCTCCATCTTAGCTTAACACCCCACTAGCAACCGCCACCTCCGGGGTGGTATTGGCAAGTGCCTACGTACCTTTCTAGTGATGCTGGCTATTCCATATATGATACTGGAAGCTACTTTCAGATGCAGCCCACTTTAGTCCCCATGAAACAAATTTAAGTTTGGCCTTGTGAGTCAAGTTCAGCAGCTCTGCAAGCTAAATTATTTCCCACTGGCCTTGTTTAGTCTTACCCAATGGCAGCCATCAAGTGTGGGAGGACCGGATGTGTCTTTGCGGCCTCCGGTCTCCTGATGCTGAGGGAACGTGACTTCTCAGGTCTTCCCCTGATGATGCGTTGGCCCTCCTCAGCCTCAGGATGGGGTCGGACGTCCTTCTCTGCGGCTCCTCACAGTCAGTAGGGGTTCCTCTCAGCAGCCTAGGCACAATGATCTAGGGCTGCGGTTCCTAACTTTTTGACTTCTGTGGACTCCCACTAAAGCAGTACTGGAATCTAGGGGCTCCCACTGAGTCATTATTCAGTACTAGGGAACCCAGGCCTAAGCAATCTGAATGATTTGAACCTCAAACAATGCACACAAATACAAAAACAAGCATACACCAAGCAAATGTTCAAATTTGGATTTTTTAATTTTTAAAAATACTTTATTAGTATATACTTTATTAATTTGAGTTTATTAATTCTAATATTATTTAATTTCGTAAAACAGTCATGGGCCCCCTGAGTAGGCGTTGTGGACCCCCAGGGGTCCTAGAACCACTGGTTAAGAATCACTGATCTAGGGCAATGGCCCAGCCTCCACAGTTGCCCCCTCCTGGCACAGGGTGTTGTCAATTTTCTCCGGACAAAATCAACAACTCTTATTTCATGGTGCAGCTGTCATATGGTGTCACTGACTTGTTCTGGACAAGCGTGACAGCCTTTACTTCACGGTGGCCCCCACCTGGCATAGGAGGGTCCCCAACTGGTTCCACACAAATATGACAGCCTTTACTTCACAGTGACCCCACCTGGCATATGGGAGTCACCAACTGGTAATGTACAAGGGCAACTGGTCCTGCACAATGGCAACAACCCTTTGTTCATGATGGCCCCCATCTGGCACATGGGGGGTACAACTTTGTCCGTGCAGTGGTCCAGACCTGACCTGGCATCTCAACCATTGCTCACCGGGATCCACTCGGCAGGATCCTCACTGGACCTCGCTCCCTCCAGGCCCTCTTCTCCTCCTCACAGGTTTCATGGTCTTGGCAAGCAGAAGACAGGTGTTCCGGGCTCAGGGCAAGTGGCTCTAACTTCCTGGGTGATGGCCCCTTACCCAGCAGGGAGACTAGCAGAACTTGGTTCCAGCAGCTTGAAGTCTTGGTGATCTTCTCTTCTGTTGAACAGTGCTGTTGAACCAAGTGTGGGTCTCGTGCTCCCACCTCTATAGTCCAAATCCAGATACAAATGTGGTTTTGTGTCTGGTCCTCTGAAATTTGGGTTGTGGTTGTTGACTCCTTTTAAGTGGCGGCTCCCCTGTCCTCTCATTTGCCAAAGGGACAGTCTGCCACAGCAGGAATGGCTCCATTTCTGACTGATCCACAACACAGGTCAAGGAAGTAACCGGAGATCACTCTTAGCCTCCTCTAAAATATGCAGCATAAATGTTCAAATGCCTACGCCTTTGCATCTTTCATGATTCCCTGGTCTTACACTGGCAACCTTATCAGACCCTTCCACTGTCTCCCCAACAATGAGCCCTCTTCCCATTGACCAGTTACTATTCCTGGAATCAAGGAGACATTTGATGTGCATTGAAGATGCTCTGTTCCACTTCCTCTAGTGTGTGTGCTCCCACTCTAGCTCTCAGGAGTGTCAACAATCAACATCTCCTGTCTTGGGGTTGCAGCCCTCACCTTCAGTAGCATTTTCAGGCCCAGGACTTCCAAAATGGAACCCACAGACCTCCATGTTATGTACTATGCACATGCACACATACATCCCAGCATACACATGCAAGTATCACACACTGTCTGGTGCTACACACATTCACCATGTAGGCCAAGGGTAAGTTAAAGTACACAGCATCAGAAATTTACAAGGGTGGACGGAAGGCACTTCTCCATTGACATAGGTATAAAGGCCGATTCACACTACTGATCACTATTAAGCACAAAACAGCAATGCTGCCACCACAGCGCTCGTCACTTATCTCCAGATAAGGGCAGTAGCCATTACGAGGGTAGCACTTGGTGCGCCCCTCTTCGTCTAACAAGACCGCATTACCTTGAGAAAGGCCTAGGTATGGGCACACACATGGTGCGTGTTTGCCCATGACCAAAAATCAGTACCAGGGATCCAGATATCTATGTAGATAGGGCACTCAGGGCAGAGGTGCACATCTGTCACCATGCACGGACATTTCTGTGCAAACAGTGACCTTCGCTAAAGCCTTAGCTTTAGTTTGAATTTCATGGATAGTCAGTCTAATCTTGTACATGGGGAGCAAGTTAGCAAAGAAGCCATATTTTGGAGGAGCATGTTGGAGGGCTGGTGTAACTTAAGCAAGATAGCAGGGTATACAGTCTTTAGGTACCTCAAGTTAGAACATTGAATTGTTGAACTTGCCTGCTAGGAGAGGTGCGCTGTGAGGCGTTATCAGTTACACCAAGGTAGAGGAATAACCTTCTTCTACGAGTGTACTAACCGGACTTGGTGGAGGTTCGCTCCCTAGTGCACGGGGAGTGGACGTGCTGAGTATAGTGATTTTCACAGATCGAGTGCTCACTGTTGTTTGAAATTCAGTAGCATTCTTACCACTATAGAAACGTTTGTGCAGTCGAAGCAAGCAAATGGTAAAATTGTTGTAAATTGGTTCAGAAGCATTCGGGTAGCATTGAAGTGTTGCGTCCTTAAGGTGCTGCACAGGGATTTGATAGCAAATGCCATAGCTGCGCTGTAATAGGGAGAGACGAGCTGGTATTGATGGACAGGCTGCAAGCTTGTTGGTGTGGAATGAGTGAAAGATTGAACAGGGCGAGAGTAAGACATTGCTAAAATAGAGAATCCCTTCTCAAAGAGGGAGAAGGACATAAATCAGGAGGAAAAGTTTCCCTCCAAAGGTACTCCTGCTAGTGAAAAGGTGGCAAATAAAGTGTTACAAATATGCACGTGGCTTAGCCAATGGCACAAATATACGTCCAAACCTGGGGAACTCCGATTCCCATTGAGCAGAACTTCCCACATCCCTTGAATTAAAAATTTGAAGAGAAGAATTTATGATTTACAACCACTGTCTAAGGCCACACAGTTTGAAGCCTTAAACCTTAGGGAGCACCTAGCAAGCGAAAAGAAAAGATAGAATTTTGAATTAAAAATAAATCCACAGTAGGGCTCATTCATGGAGAAGCACACAGGAAGATGACAGGCAGAGAAAGTGAAGAGAGGAAGTCATTGAGACTTTGGGGCCTCTCCCTTGATAGAGAGTGAAAAAAAGAAAAAGGAGAACCCAAACAAGGAAACAGACTCAGATAGTGAGTAGGAGACCTTTAAGACCACCCTCATGCAATGCGACAGGCACTGCCCGCACATCATAGCCCTGGCAGTAACTGAGTTCAGAATAGCTAAATCCCCCACAACAGCCAGCGCACCCCCCAGTTATACAAAAACTGCTGTCCCATCCCCTACTCAGACCCTCACGCCCACAATGCTAGGCACCCTGCCTTTGTCAAGTAACACAATGACTTCCCCAGTTGAGGCAACTGTTAGTACTATCCCGATTCAACCTTTCCCAAGTATAGCCCAGGACTAAGCACTGAGGCATAGAGGGATGTCATTAGTACCCCTACAAGGACGGAACTCAGTCATTGGCGGGATAGGAGGTCAAGTGACTTGTCCAGACTTATCGGGTACCTCGCCCTGTACAAGGCAAATCTCATAATGAATCAGCCTCACCCAGTTGAAAACATAATATGAGGAAATCACAAATGAAAATGTGGGGTTGGATTACCAAGGACACTATGGGGAGAACAAGTTGCTTTAGAGGCGGTGAGAGTGGCAAGAGAGGCACATGCAAGGATGGAAAAGATGGAGGATGAATGAGGAATTGATATAACCCAGAGAAAGAACGCTAGGAGGGCAATGGGCAAGAAGGAGATAAGAATGTTAAAATTGAGGGGGTGGAGAGCCCATGTGAGGGAACTGATTAAAAACATTAAGTAATGAAGTGATACTGAAAAATTCAGGGAATTGTAGTCCACGAACGAGAAGGTTAAGGTGAAGGAGAAGAAAGAGAGCTCAAAGGAAGACGAGAAAGGAGCTGTAGGAGGAGTGACAAAGGAGTATCTCTTGAGAGAAGTGCAGGGAGGAGCCTATGTACATGACACATGGTCGTGATCGGACCTCTTCTACTTCACAAACCACCTTCTCAAACTTGGGGAGAATCCTGACAAATGGTACACCAAAGGGAACAAATTGTGACCATCTCCAAAGTTTTGTTTGAAGATTTGAATGTATTATTTGAGGTGGCAGTTCCAAATGACCTTTGGCCTGATTGCAAAAGAGCACTTTACTGTCCCACCCAGGAACCACCCTGAGTGACAGGGACGGATGCCCCCTTCATCCATCGTTAAGATCAAATATGACAAGGTCATAAAACACCTAAAGATGAAGGTTCCCCAAAAGGAGACAAACTGGCCCAAGGTTTTTAGAACCTCTCAAGAGCCAAAAGAATCGGAGCATGCTTATTTTGACAGACTTATGCAGGTGTATAGGGAGCACAGTGGACCGAATGACCCATGAGGAGATAACATTGGAAGGTTTCTTGCGTCCTTTGTAAATGGGCTAAAGCCAGAGATTAGAAATCAAATCACTCAGGGTGTCCTTAGTTGACAGAGCAAACCTGATGACAAGATCTTACAATACATGGAATATTGCAGTAACATGCTGGAAGCAAAACAAAAGGGGCTCTAGGGGCAGTACATGATAGCCCAAGCACAGTTGGCGCAGAATAGAGGTTCTAAGTTCCATTCCAAGGACCAGAGTTAGACCCCAGATTTGGAGCTGTAATGCAGGGTGTTTCTCTGAACTACATTGGGATTATCCCTGGAATGGGGAGAGGTCGGGGTAATTCTACAGGGACCAATATAAGTGCCCTAAAGAAAGTTACCCAACGTTTAATTTATAACAGATTGGGGCATTGGAAGAAGGAGTGCAGTTACAATCCAGCCCAAATTGTGATGGAAGTTTTGAGGGGTGAGCCCAGCAGGCCGAGGAGAGCTTCCACCAGCACCTAGACCCCCTATGGCCACCGGAAAGTTCCTCTGGGCTATTGCCAAATTCCTTCAACCCAGATGCAGGGAGGTATCCCCCAGCTTCGACCAAATCACAGAACTGTAGGGAAAGTGTTGGACAGCAGAGGGATAAAATGTACTATTCCCACTCCAGTCATCGCAACCATAGGCAAAGTGTTGGATAGGGGAGTGGTAAAAATTACTATTCCCACTCCAGTGAGTGTAACAGTAGGGAAAGTGTTGGATAGTGGAGGGTTAAAATGTACTATTCCCACTCCAGTCAGTGCATCAATAGGGAAATTGTTGGATCGCGGGCGGGTAAAATTTACTATTCCCACTACAGTCAGTTCAAAATTAAAAACAAACAAATATCATCAATAAAATAAAATATATTTTAAAAAAAGCAAATAAAAATATATAAATATGTTAAAAATTTAAATAAAAATATATTTAAAATTAAACATTACAAAAATAAAAACATACTATAATCTTAAATACATATAACAAATACCTACAAATATATTAAATAAAATAATTTTTTCAAACAAAATTTTTTTTTATTTACGAATTATTTATTAACAAAACATTAATTACATAAATTTAGTTTATTTACTTCCTACCCTATAATTTAGTTTTAATTAAGTAATACTTAGTTGATATTTAATAATAAAGAATTGATGATTAATTTTGTTAATTGTTTGATTATATTTTTGGGGGTGTGGGTTTTGGGTTTATAGGGGTAAAAGGTGGGATCTTATTTATTTTTAATTAATTAATAATTAGTTGTTAATTATCATAATTCTTTAATTGACAATTAAATATGGAAATTGTGTAATTATTTTAGTTGTGGGGTTTTAGGGGTAAAGGTAGGGACGTATTTTTTTAATTAATTGATATTTAATTAAAGTAATTGTTTAATTTGTTATGACTGTGTGTGGGTTTTGGGTTTATAGGGGTAAAGGGTGGGGAGTAAATTAATTGTATTTACTTTATAATTATTTGTTAAATACTATTAGTTATTTAATTGAAAATACATTTTCATTGTGTAATTAATTTTTTTACAGTTTAATTTTAGGTATGGGTTGTGGGGAATATAGGGGTAAAGGGTGGGGAGTTAAATAATTTTTATGTGTTTTCATTTGTTTTTAAATTAATAATATGCGTTTAATAATTAACTATGTTAATTATGCTCATACTTTTATTTTATATGTGGGTTGTGAGTTGTTTGGTGTGTAGGCAAAGTGTTGGATAGCTGAGGGGTAAAAATTACTATACCCACTCCAGTGAGTGCAACAAATTACTTCCCACCCTTTACCCCTATAAACCCCACAACCAGCACCTAAAATTATTTATACTATTTCCATAATTATTTATCAGTTAATTAATATTAATTAACTAATAATTACAAATGAATGACTTCCCAACCTTTACCCCTATAAACCCCACAACCCACACATAAAATTTACCACAAAAAAATTAAAACACAATTAACATTATAAAATCTCAATTAAATAAATATTAATGAATAGAAAATATTCATTAATTGATTATAATTAAATTACTTCCCACCCTATTCCCCTATAAACCCACAACCTGCTACGAAACTAAAAAACGCAAAATGTAATTAAAATAAAATGAATAACCACTAAAAATGTAACACACATATTAAAAAACATAAACAATACTTATAAAAAAATACATCTCATGTATTTAAAATATATACTAATTAAAAAAATCGATATTTTAAACAAGTATATTTTTGCAAACGATATTAATGACTTCTATATTTTTTAAATAGATATTTCTTACCTTAAATTCAATATTGTTGACCACGGTATTCTTGCTGTCGATATGTCTGTGACACGATATTTAAAACTCGATATTTGTACATGTCGCCATTTCCAACTCGATAATTTAACTGAATACAGTATTGCTGCCCTTTGTCTAACCCATGTCAGCTGTGCTAGTGTTGTAGGTTTTTTACATAGGGACAATGGGTCGTGTTCCCTGCCAAGTGACCTAGGTGATTTTGTGTCGAGTCTTTCTAGTGCAGTGTTTGAGGATGCTCTGTCTCATCAGGTTGTGCATTTGTTCCTGATATAGGTTGTAAGGGAAACCTCCTGAGTTCTTGTTTTCCTGCCTCCTTGTAGCTGGAAAAGGTCTACCCTTACCAGCATGCAACAGTTCTGCGAGTATTTTACACAGTTTGTATGAATATGTACTTAGAGATAATGCAGTACCCCTGGCAGTGGTTTAAAAATCTGATCTCACATTTATAGGGTCAATACATGCATTTTAGGCTCAGCACATATATTTTGGGACCAACATTTCCATATTGAATCAGAGCTCCTTTACTGGCCAACGCCTACTTTGTAGACCCAGAACATATTGTGTTATGTTGTTGAACCGTGGATGTGGCATCACCGCGCTTGGTGTTGCCTCATATGTGTCGGTTGGACATGGGGTCATGCATGGATCAGATGCTATAAATTAGATTGTTGTGCAGTTAAGTGCTATTGGGCTTAAGGGAGCATTGCTTTTGAAGTGTAATATGTGGTATCTGGAGGAGCATAGGAGGGCTGAGAGCAAGATGGCAGCCATTTCCTTTATATTTATGAAGATTGCCCGACCATTGCTTTTGGGATGCACAGTACAGTGCAGAGTAAGTGGACACATTGGTGTGAGTTTGATGCGAGCTTAGTATGTGCCCACTTGTGTAGTATGATATGTGAGGGTCTTAAGGTGTCGTTTTGGATTTTAGATGTTGTATGATGCTTAATGTATGAAGACTGGTCGACAGTTAGTTTTGTTCTTATAGTTCGTGTTTTAAGGTTTGCCTGATGGTAATCAGGGAAACATATACAATTGCATCATCACTAGAGGCGTATGAATTAGGGAAATATTTGGCGCGGGATGCAGATGTCAGTGTGGTTTTTGGTGAGAGAGAGTATTTGTTTAAGGTTTGATAATAAGATAATGGAATTGAAGAGGTTGTTTGTGGGCTGATTTAATTTGTTGTGTGAGATGTTCGTTACTGATCTGGTAACTGTGCAATCTTGTGTAGTGTTTTGTTGTATGATATGCATGGCATGTATGGTATACCATGCATAACATACAACATGTTATGCATGGTATGTTGTGTGCTGACACTATATGAACACTCTCTCTTCGTGCAGTTAGAGTTCTTGGGGTGCCCTCTATCTTGCTTTTTCGTTGCCCGCTCCCTGTGCCAGCTTGGCACTGCCTGTCTCAGAATTTCTATCAAATAGAGAAAGTATTAGTACCCTTGTGTTTAATTGTATCCCCACAGTTACCTTATAGAGTGCTCAAACATCAAAATAAATATGGCAAGTTTCAAAGCTTCTTGTAAGTGACTGCATATTTACATGTCGAAGAGCCCCAAAAATCTCCCTGATGTCGTCTAGATTTAACAGTCAATACACTTTTATTTTTTAAACGTAATTAGTTTTCTTGTTATTAATTTTGCAATACGTTGTTTTCTATAGTCATACATTCGTTGTTATAGTTTGGGTCTGCTTTCTATCACACTATGCTTAGTTTGATACATTTAAGCCAATCGTAAGTACTTTGGGTTGGGGGTTATAGGGCATGGTATTCATTAGTACAATGGTATGTTTTCTCTGAAGAATGCCACAGTTTGATTCAGAACATATCTGTAAATAAGAAATTACATATCCTTAACACAACAATTCAGCTTCCATGTCTACGACATTTTATATGATCCTCGTCATGAGTCTTAAATTAACCTTCAGTATGTGTGGAGAACGTTGGTCTTTAAACAACAGTCAAATATGGGAGGCCCTACCTACGTTGGCTGTAAGTCTTTCCTTCCAGTTAGTGCAGTGTCATTCATTTCAAAGTTGCCTGTGTTTTCCAGATTCATTACAAGTTCAAATTAAATAGAAGAAAGACTTCATTAACACTGAATCGAAGTTACTTCCAGGGAATTTAAATTAATTAATTGTAATACTGATATTCATTGAAACCTATCGGATATAGTGTGTTCAGAAAATTCATCTACTAACTTTCTATTTGTCATATTTTTGTATCTATAATTTCGTGCATTTCAAGGCATCGCGCAAAATCCAGAATTTGGAAGCGAGGTTCATTATCTTAGTGATTGTACTATGGCATGACTTGTTCCTGTAGATTTATGACTCGGCTTTAAATGTCAGGTTTGTGTGCTTCCATTGTTTTTTGTCTTTTCGAGGTATTTGTTTATGCATAGTAAAAGCATTCCCACATCCTATGCTGGATATAAATGTCCCTTTCAGTGTTGCAAGAATCGAAGTGTTGCAATTTGACAGCCTTGCTCGTGTGTACCACCACAGTATGGGAGTCGAAATATTACCTAGTTATATCATTCCCATAATATTGACTCCTGAAATATTGTCAAAGCGGAATTAATTATAATAACCCTACACTTACCTTGGCGATATTTCAGGAGTCAATATTGTGCTCAGGTTATCTGCATGTTTCAGGGGTGGATACAGGGACACACCTTTTACAGCTTATGAGTGAAAGATCATATCCCCCTCAACTACAAAGACACACTGTTTGTACTACCTGTTTAGTCATTGTCTTTGTATTGATTTTTACATGAAGTAATGAAGTACATCATTGGAAAAGGGGAAGTAACAGGTCATTTAAATGTAACTTCAAGGCGTTGCCCCACTCCCTCTCACCTCCCCCTTACTCTCACAGCTAAGGAGACTTGTCTCGGTCAGGTTCCGAAGCCAGGCCCTGTCAAGGACCCATAGACATCTTTGTATACATCCTTCCATTTGCTTAAGTCGTTCGGATTCCAAAGTCATCAACAAGCTCTCTTGAGTCTCGCAGAAGTTTTCAACATTCAAGAAGTAGTTGCAGGGCTTTCAGCCTCACTGTTGCCATATCCAGGTGCCAATTACGATCCGGTAAAAAATGTCCCCGTACGACTCGTATCCGGTCTTTTTACCGTACGAATCGTACAAGTGCCGTACAAACTGGCAATCACGATTCGCATGGTAAAAAGTCCATACGAACCGCATTGGGAATCATTCCCCACACGTCCTCGGGTCGGAAAATGTGTCCGACACGTCCTCGGACGATTTACCGTACAAATGTGAAAAGTGAAGTCCGACCGAGGAATCACGATCCTACCCGTGCGTCCGATCTCACAACCGTATGGTAAAAACACCGTCCGCACTGAACTCCCATTGCAACCATGGAGACATGTGCCCGCATACGCGCCCAACACTCCCCCCTGCCCCCGTACGTTCGAGTCGTACCCCCCCCAGCCCCCATACGTTCGAGTCGTACCCCCCCAGCCCCCGTACGTTTGAGTCGTACCCCCCCTGCCCCCGTACGTTCGAGTCGTACCCCCCCTGCCCCCGTACGTCCGAGTCGTACCCCCCCAGCCCCCGTACGTTCGAGTCGTACCCCCACCCGTGTATGTACACCCCTGTATGTGTCGTACTCCCCTGTGTATGTACACCCCTGTACGTTCGAGTCGTACCCCCCAGCCCCCGTACCTTCGAGTCGTAACCCCCTGCCCCCGTACGTTCGAGTCGTACCCCCCCTGCCCCCGTACGTTCGAGTCGTACCCCCACCCATGTATGTACACCCCTGTACGTGTCGTACTCCCCCGTGTATGTACACCCCTGTACGTTCGAGTCATACCCCCACCCGTGTATGTACGGTGCGTACCCCCAGCGCGGGGGGTATGCACCGTACATACACGGGTGGGGGTACGACTCGAATGTACAGGGGTGTACATACACGGGGGAGGGTGGGGGTACGACTCGAACGTACAGGGGTGTACATACACGGGGGAGTACGACACGTACAGGGGTGTACATACACGGGGGAGTACGACACGTACAGGGGTGTACATACACGGGTGGGGGTACGACTCGAACGTACGGGGGCTGGGGGGGTACGACTCGAACGTACGGGGGCTGGGGGGGTACGACTCGAACGTACGGGGCTGGGGGGGGGTCGGCGCGTACATACGGGGGCTGGGGGGGGGGGGACGGTGCGTACCGGGCCACCTACTCTGGTCGTTTCGCGCCGTACTTCGCTTTTCCGGCACTTTTTGGGTGCCGTGAAAATATCGCCGTCCGGACTGCTGTCGGTCCGAATCGTACTTCCTGGGTCGTGAAACACTGCCTGAAAGCGTCCCGACGTCACGTCGCAGCATTCCCGGATCACATTCGTACGTATATTTTCGTCGGTCGGTGTTTTTTACGATTCGTACGGAAATGGTGTTTCCGTGCGAATCGTAATTCCATGTTTGTAAAGTTTTCCGACCGGGTACGAGTCGGACGGAGAAAACTCTCCGACCGACGGTTCGTACCCGGTTTTTACCGGATCGTAATCGGCACCTTAGTGTTCTATGCGGTCTATATGGTCTACTTATAGTGAACACTTAATTTTCTTTCTTTTCTTGCCATATGTTGTGCGTTATTTTTTCCATGGCTAGGTGTGTCGGTTTTTCTTAGCTACGCCAGTCAATGGTAGACTTGTCGGTCTATGCTGATGCAGTATAGTGCAGTTGCCGTTAATCCAAATGCCCAGCAGCTCAATGCTCGGGTCCTCTCTGATTGGATACCCCAGAACCTTATTTATCCTGTTCAAAATGTCCTTCCAACTCATATTTATTCTGGGCATTCCCGCCTTATGTCAAGCACCATCCTTGCTCCCTGCCTGCATCTCCAGCACTCATTGGATAATTTGGGTTACGCGTAGCGCAGTTTCTCACTCGTCATGTACCATTAAAAGACTACTTTGCATGCGGTCTCTTTGGCGTGGATTGCTGTCTGGTGTTTCAGGATATCGCTCCAGATTCCCTCCCATGCTTTGCTGACGACGTCTCTAATTAGAGTATTTTCCCATCATGATTGATATTTAAATGTTCCTCTGTCATGACGATTACCTATGATTTTATATTACTGAGTCTAGACCCTTCGTACAAATATGGGTTTTATGTATTTTTGCAGCGGCATAACCTCTTGGTTGGCTGCTTCCCTATTGGGTGGGAAAAGCACCTCAAATCCTATTTGAATGTATTGCAGCCAATTTGTTTCTTCTACTTTGATTTCAGACGTGGATTGTGAGAACAGTTTAATTTAGGAGTTATGGAATATATCTGATAGGCTCACGCATTCCCCTCCCTTCCAGAATTTAAAAAATGGGCAGTGCGAAATGGGGCGTGTCCTGTATTGCTGTGTTTTGTGGCAGAAATGTAGTAAATTCCTTTACCGGTAAGTGGTTCCCAAATATCCAGGACCGCTTGGAAAGGTATGAGTTAGGTGACCTTTGACCCCTGGAGGGCAACACTAGGCCCCAGAGGGATCACCCTGCAATTGCTCGCATCAAGAAGAGCCATTTTTAATCTGACTCTATTGCCGTCCATTCATATATTACTCTCAAATAGGCTGCGAGGGAATAACTTAGTATGCTAGTGCATGTCAGTCCCCCTTTTTCTCTAGGAGCCATCAAAAGTTATTTGTTGGCCTGTGCTTTTTCTAGTCCAGCAAAGTCTATTAGCTTTCGCTGAAGGTTTTCTAGTTCATCAATGGGAATGGGCAAGACCTGAAACATATAAATGTCTGGGCAGCACATTAATTTTTAAGACCTTGATTATCCGTATCCAGAATATATATTCCTTCCGCTATTGTCAGAGGTCTTCTAGAATTCGTTTTTTTTAAAGGGGTTAGATTGTTCAAGACGGAATTCGTCAATTGTAATCCTAAGTATTTGATTGAACTGTGTGCCTGCCTAAACAGTCTTTTGTCACCTGTTTGTTCTTGGGTGCTTTCTTGATCGAGATAGAAAGCATCATTGATTTAGATGCATTAGTTTTAAATCCAGAGAGCGTTTCAAAGCGGTCAAGTTCTTACAATAGAGCCTGGATTGGATTCATGGGATCTGTTAGTGTTAGCATTATGCCATCTGCAAAGAGACATATCTGGTGCTCTTCCAAGCCGAGTGGGATTCGTTCTATGGCTATCCTGTCCCTGATTTTTTGTGTGCCAGATTCTCTACTTGCAAAGCACGAAGAAAGAGGAAAAGTGTATAGTCATGCCTTCTTCACCTTTCTAAGTAAAATGGTGTTGAGTGTGCCCCGTTAACTCTTCTTATGTAGGCTTTATAATTTTCAAAATTCCAGTTTCGAAGTGGTGGAGCGGAGTCCAGTACTATTCAGTGTTTCTCTCATGAATCTCCAGATGACCCTCTCAAATGCCTTTTTGGCATTTCGTATCAACGAATGGCTGGAAAGTATTTTGTGTTCCTTATATCTTCTAAATGGGCCATTCACTGTATATTGAAATAGCCCTGGCATTCTTTTATTAAAACTACTTGATTGGGTTCTAGTAGGAAGGGGAGCCATGCATATAATATATTTGAATGGATTTTAGTGACAATCTTGAGGTTCTTGTTGAGCAGGGTGATTTGCCTGTATGAAACACATTCAGAAGGGTTCCTCCCTGGCTTCAAATTCAGAGTGATATTGGTTGAGGGAGTGACCATCCCTATAAACCCAAATTAGTTTAAGAGGATTGTTAACATGTGGGGAAAAGAGTTTATAGAAAGAAAGAGGACAACCGTCCGGAGGTTTTATTCAACTGCATTTCTTTTATAGCTTTTGCAACCTCGCTCACCTAATCGGGTCTGTCTAAAAGTTCAATCCAATTTTGGGGATACCGTTGTAAGTGAATAGAATCTAAGTACACCTGGATATCCAAAGTATCTTCTTTGCTTTTTGTGTACACGGTTGGATATAAATGTTTGAGAGCTTCTCTTTTGTCTGCTTCACTGGCGCCTCTATGGCCGCTGGGGTGAGTTATCTTATATATAAATATATGTTTTTGGCCCTCTGTGTTCGTAATGTGTTAGCTAAGTATGGCTTTATTACTTTTTCCATAAAATGTATGCCCTAGTTTTACTAGGGTTTGCTCCGTTTTACTGGTCTGAATAAGGTTGAGTTGACTTCTGGTATTTGCTAACTGTCCTTTGAAATGTCTACTTTGGAGCTTTTTATCTGGGACTTCTAGTTGCCTAAGCACTGCTTTAAGTTTTGTTTCTTGTAGTTTAGCATCTTGCACGGTTCTGGCTGTCAGGGAAAATGCAATGCCCCTGGCCACCGCCTTGAAAGTTTCCCAGTGTGCATTTATTGAGATGTCTGTCAGGTCATTTAGCTCAAAATATTCTTTTACAGCCTGTGTCATTTAAGCCCTGTTCATTGGGTCTCCAAATAATCTGGTGTTTAGGTACCAGCAGCCACGTTTGGGTAGTGTTTGGTGGATGACCCATTCAATTTGTTTATGCACATAGACAGAGATCTCCGCTATTTCTACCTGAAATAAAGAGTGTACTACTGCTTGTGTAGTAAAGAGATAGTCTATTCGTGATTATATCCTGTGGACATGTGTTAGGTGTGAAATCCCCCTTCCCGTAATACACATGATTATGCTATATTAGGTTAGCAATATGTGGCTAAAAGCCACCATTTTGTATTCACTATTTGTAACCCACTGTGGTATCCAGGCAGCATGTAAGCTTTAGTTAGCTCGTGTGACTCCATTTTGTATTTCGCAAACATTATTGACTGCTTCGGCTGTGCTCGTACTAGGCCTCATTCTTCATTTCGCTGGCTTGGTTAGTTCTTGCATATATGGACAAAGTTACCTTCACCTCTGGAAAGCTTTTGTTCTGTTAGAAAAGGTGTGGTCCTTTCTACCGTCCCGAAGCGAGAATGGCTTCCTTTTGCATGTGGTCTCCTAGTTTGGCTATTACATCTCTTGGCCCTGGTTAGTTTAACTTCCCCCCTCTTCCGTGTGCTCCGATGATGTTAAGCCAGAGGCACGGTCCTGAACAAGTTGTTGAGGGATCCATAGATATCTTTGCGCTACATGTTTGATATTTCTGGACCTTTCAGAGTCAATGAGGATAGTCCCAATTATTCCTTGGTTTTGGTAGACCACATGTCTCAGTGGCCTGTAGTAAGATTTGGCCAGAATGTGAATACTACTGAGGTCAAAGAGTTTTTGCAGGCTGTGTTTGTGAGGGAAGGTTATCTGGAACAGTTGGTGACAGATAATGGAGCACAGTTGGTATCAAGGGAAATGTGTGACTTTTTAAAATTGATACGTATCAAGCACATTAGAACCTCATTATGTCACACCCACAGTAATGGATTAGTGGAAAGATTTAATTGCATAATCAAGGACCAGTTACCGGTGGCATTAGTCAATGGCTTGTATTGAAAAGAAGCCATGCAGAATATTCTTTGAGCTGTTAGAACTACACCTCACATAATCACCTTTTTCCTTTTAAGAGGAAGGATGGCAGGTTCTAGGTTGAACACGGTATGGTTCAGTAGGAACGCCATGGATGTTGCAAAGTTGAACAGGTGATGGATGTGAGAGGTGTAGCAAAGAAAATACAGTACAGTAGGAAAGTCAGGTGTGGAACCTCCAGTTAAAGGGTGAGATTGGGTGAGGGTAAAAAACCTCACCATGTGATGTAGGGTTTTTCCATGTTTGCCGTACCAGTTAAGGTCAAGAATGAGAGAGATCATGTGGTGGTCTTAAAGAGCGTGATTGCTGTGGTTCCAAGTTCAAAGTCTGTTTCTGTGCAAAAATGTTTAAATGTTATAGAAGAGTCAACACCTGTTGGCCAGGGTTCTGGAAACAAGCCTGTTAGATCCAATTAAGAGCCAACATCTATTGATCGGAATTGTTGAGGTAAATCGGTGAGAACCAAGTTCTTAACAGTTAAGTTTAAGGACTCTGTATTGTAGACTGTGATCTCATCCACTGCCGTTATAAATTGTATGTTTTATATTTATTTTAAGGTCTATGTAATGTAGACTGTATTATCGTTTATTGCAGTTTTCTAAGTTTTATGTTTATAGGTTATTGTTGTTTAACCTTTTGTTTAATGACTATTGTGCTTTGGAAATTATTGTCTTTGTAGCATATGTTCTGCCAAAGTTGTTTTGTTTGAAGACGGGGGGATATGTTGGGTCTGATGGAATGATGGAATGTGGGGGATTGGAACGGGAATGTTGATGGGGGAGGAATCCTAGGATGGCAGTTGCTGCCTGGTCCTGGGGACTGGCGGTTGGAAATAAAGTACCCACCTTATACCACTTGCTTGACGGAGTGCCCTCATTTCACTTGCCCATCCTGCTTCTTGTATACTTTTCAAGCGGGAGGGAGCCAGATCATCTGGGCACTCCCTTTTTCCCTGGGTCTGAGGGTATAGCATGTATTTCAGTTCACTAACCTTCTTTCTAAGACATGGGTGGAGGGAACCACTCTTCAGTACCAAGGCCCTGCAGTGTTATAATGCTAGGTTCCATCCTGCATTATAAAATTCTATGATGCTATGATAAACCTAGGGTTTAGACTCTTTCTGTGATTTAATATTTGTTGGCAATTGCTGAAAATGACACTGAGAGAGGAGGCTGTTTACAGGGTTGCAAATAAACTATTCAACTTGCCTTCTATGTCTGGTTTCTGTCATACTGACTTCACAAAGTGGCAACAAGCACAACCTTGAAGGGACCCATGCTGCTGTTCAATTGATGAAGGTGGTGAGCACAGAATGCAAGCTCTTATCCAGGCTGGTGTTGCAGGGTCGAGAATAAGTTCTCATTGCCAGCGAAGGTGTGAAACGTCTGTCTGTGGTGACTTTGACCTTTACAAATAAAAGGAATTTGATCATCCAACTCCTTTGGAGGAGCAACCGTTACATTCCACTCTGGCAGTCAAGCAGACAGTGTGCATGTCAGGGACGAGGTATGCAGAGACATAGGAGGCTGCTGTGTTCTTGCATTGCGTGATCAATGTGGTGGCCTTTTTTCTTGCATACCTTGGAACACAAGAGCACCTTATCGTAGCTGGGAGTATCATCACTGCAAGGTCATGTTTCGTGACCTACACGGCAGCCATCACTGATCTGGTAATAGTGTATGTCTCACCTTATAGTCTTGTGGTGTGCTGTGGAGCTATGTGTGCCAATTTCTGGGCAGAATTGGCTTTTTTTCATCTCCGGAACACGAATTCAAGCAACTTTGAGGTAACAATAGTTTTTGTGAAATAGTCTTACAATTGCTTTGTTTTAGATCCCGTATTTTTAGTCACTGGAGTGATCAAATATCAATCAATCAATCATACGGTACTTTCGTAGTCAGTTGAAAAGCTAGCTTTCTGAAGTGGACCAGCAAGGGTGAAGTGCTGAGGTGGAGGGGAAGGGTGTTCCAGGACATGGCAGGGAGGAGGGAGAGGAGCCTCCTCCAGTGCAGCAGCGGCAGATGTGTGATACTTGTGTGAGGGTGAGGTGAGTAAAGCAGAGGTTCCTGGGAGGTAGACGGAAGTTCAGGTGGTGGTTCATGTAGGTGGGTTCTTGGTCATGAAGGGCTTTGTAGATATGGGTCAAGAGCTTGAATTGGCATCTTTTCTGGATGGGGAGCCAGTGGAAGTATTTCAGGTGCTGGGTGATGTGAGGTCTAGTTGGCAGGTTGAGGATCAGTCTGGCTGCTGCGTTCTGGATCGTCTGGAGTCTCCTCATGAGTTCAGTAGTGGTTCCTGCATAGAGTGTGTTGCCATAATCCAGCCGGCTGGTGATGAGGGCCTGCGTCACAGTTTTCCTAGTGCTTATAGGGTGCCACTTGAAGACTCTGCAGAGCATATGGAGAGTGTGGAAGCAGGCTGAGAAGACAGCGTTGACCTGATGTTTCATGGAGAGTTTGCTATCCAGGATGATGCCGAGGTTACGGGTGTGGTTTTTCGGAGTGGGGGTGGGTCCTAGCTGAAGTAACTCAGTCTCCAATCTACTTTGTGCTTACTGGTTTGAATGTACTGTGTTCCTAGATCACGATAAGTGTATCACAGAGTTTTACACTACTTTACAAATTCCATTCTTGCAATACTGTGATAGCCTGCTATGAAATGGCATGACGGAAAAGAGTACTTTGTGATTTTTATGGAAACCATTTAAAACGATTGATGCCACCTGGAAAAAGAAAGTTATTTTATTATATTTGTTAAGCCAGGAAGGGATAAAACAATGTGATCAAATGGCAAAGAAAGTAAGAACAACTGAGGAGGATAATGTTACTTGAATGCTTAGATTATTTGGATTCATTTTATTCTTCCACAGTTTCTGTGGCCATTGATAGGTACAAGTTTTTCAAAATGAAACAAGAGCAAATGGAGTCAGTAAATATTTACGTATTAGTATTAGGTAAGTTAGCTATTTCATTCTGTTTTGGAAGTTTGCATGATGGGTTAATTAGAAATCAGATTAGTATGCATTCTAAATATAAATCTATGACTATGGATGGACAGCAAAGCAGCACTTTAGGATGTTCTAACTACAGTCAGGAAGGCTGAAATTTCTGAAAGATGATCATGTTGAGTCCAATAGCAGTGCTGAGGTTGCTGGAAAAATTAAGGCCAAAGGAAAGACCAAGGTGATGGGTAACAGCAATCATAGTTCTAAAAAGAAATTTTGTAAAACAAAAAGTAAGAATACCACTGTTCGTTTTTACATATGTGGCAGTTCCAATCATTGATCCACTAGCAGGAAATGGCTACTAGGAATCAGGATGTGGCTTAATAGGGCATTTTGTAAGGGTGTGTAATAAAAGGGAAAAGCAGAAATGTTTTAACCTGAAGGTTAAGTGGGCGAAGCAAGAGCAGGAACTGGTTATGTCAGAGATTGATGAATTTGTCAGTTACAGTTGTGTGTTATGTGTTGGTGAAGGTTGTTTGGGTTGGGCCAAAGGGTTCCCAATAAATCAGTTTGTGAAATGTATATTGCAGGAGTAAATATTAATATTGTTGAGGATTCAGGTTCGCCATACACCATTTCTCCAACCATCCCGGAGCACCCGAGAACACTGTCACCCTCTCCCAAGATTTCTGCGACACCCTAACAGACTTCTTTCACAACAAGATCTTCACCATCTACGACCACTTTGACCCCCAACTGCCAGACGCCAACCTCCACAGCCTCAAACTTACCGACTCCCACCTGAACCTCAGGGTCACAACATGGGAGTAACTCACCATGCAGACCACTTCTGACATCATGAGCTCCAACCACTCAGGAGCACCCAGGGACCCCTATCCCCACCACATGTTCAACCTGAGGGAACAATACCATCAGCAAAGAACTCACCACAATCTTCAACACTTCCATCACCTCTGCCACTTTCCCCAGAGGAATGGAAACATGGAGAAGTCAAACCACTGTTCAAAAAAACATGTGCAGTCCCAAAAAGAGCTCAAGAACTACCAGCCCATCTCTCTGCTCCCGTTCTCTGGCAAAGTCCTTGTAAAAGCCATCAACTGTCCACTCACCAACTACCTAGAGAACAACAACCTCCTGGACTCACCTCAATCTGGGTAGCGCTCGAATCACAGCACAGAAACCGCCCTAAGTGCAGCCTCCGACAACATCAGGACTTTCCTAGACTGGGAAAAACTGTTGCCTTGATCATCCTGGACCTCTCTGCAGCCTTCAACCCTGTGTCCCACAATGCCCTCCTAAGCAGGCTTAATCAGATGGGGATTCAAGAGTACGCTCTCAAGTAAATCGCATCCTTCCTCACCGGAAGAACCCAGAGTGTCCGGCTTCCACTCTACGCTTTGGACCCAAAAGAACATCATCTGTGGCGTCCTCGAAGGGTCCTACCTCAGTACTACCCTGTTCAACACCTGTATGACACCACTGAGCGACTTGGTCAGGAACTATGAACTGAACATCATATATGCAAATGAGACCCAGCTCATCCTCTCTCTGTCTGCAGACCCCTCCACCACCAAGGCCAACTTCCACCTGTGCATTACTAGCATCGCCCACTGGATGCAAACCAACTGCCTCAAACTCAGCACTGACAAAATGGAGATACTCATTTTAGGATTGTAATGATTTTTATTATTTTGAAGAATACCGATCATTCGCCTACATCCAATGGCTGGCCATGGGGGGGAAGAGAGGGGGAAAGGGGTTAACTTGAAGAATAAAAGAAAAAAAACATTACATTATCATTTCAAGTCATGCTCTTTTGCCATGTGACGATTCTGTGTTGTCCCGTTCCACCCATGTTACAGTTTTAAGTCTCAGGTTGTGTGCCAGTTGTAAGGCGTATAATTCGTAAATATATTGGGCTAGTGAGTTCGCGGAACGTGTTCGACAAATATTTTAGGCATGGACCCCATGTCTTCTCAAACTTAGGGAGCGAATGATTTACTACGGCTGTTAGCTTTTCCATGCTTAACAAATCCCAGAGTTTGTGCATACATTCTGAGTGAATGGGTGTGAGATCCGTTCCCCCCCCCCCCTTGACATTAAGACTTGTTTCGCAGCGCACAAGGCCAAAGTAATGGCCCTCCTACTAGAGGATCGGACTGGATATGTCAAAATGTTGTGAAGCCCTAGTAGGATGTAGTGAGGGAAGCGAGGAAGCTCGGTTTTGAACATTTGATCTATATCCGCTAGTACTTCTGCCCAGTACCAACGCAGTTTGTGGCAGTGCCACAGTAAGTGAGATAATGTGCCGGAGTGACCGCAGTTTCACAACATTTGCCATCTCATCCCTGCTTCCACCTAGACAGCCAAGAAGGTGTGTAGTACCAATAGTGTAATAGCTTAAGGAGTGCCTCCCTTCCTGCTGCGCTACCGGCCGATGTGGGGGCCCGATGCAAGATGTCTGTCCATTCCTTGTCCGTGAACGTGCGTTCACATTCTGCCTCCCATCTTGACCTGGATGGTGAACTCAGGGGAGTAGTAGAGGTATTAAAAAATTATAGATGTCGGACAGCACGTGCCGATCGTTGCTCTGTGTCAGGAGCCAGCGCTCAAAGGATGTAAGGGGCCAGCTTGCATAGGGTTGTATCTCCGGTAGAGTCACCCAGTGGCAGACTGCTGTATATCGCCACCGCTCCGTATCTGGGAGTCTGAACTCTTGTTGGATCCTTGAGAAGTCTTGCAGTCCCGCTCATCAAAAAGGTCCCCAATGTGCTTGCAACCGGCCTCTAGCCACCGTGAATAGCCTGAGACAGGCATGTCCGGCGGATAGTCCACATTCCTTATGATCGGGGAGAGGGGGGAAACCAGGGTGGATAGGCCCTTAAGAGCACTCAGTTTGTCCCAGGCCCCAATTGTGGCCCTGACTATCGCGGAGATGTACAGTACCGGTGGGCGGTTCTTACTCGGGAGCCATGGAATCTTCCAGATATGAACACCGGCTACAGCCTGGTCCAGGAAGCACCAATGCTTCTCCGTGAGTGGCCGTTGCGACTCCACCAGGAATCTTAATTGTGCCGCCTAGTGGTAGCGCATCAGGTGGGGTATCCCCAGGCCTTTTTTGGCCACTGGGAGATATGCACGCTCCCTGGCCATCCTGGCTTTCTTACCACCTCAGATAAATGACTCCAACGTGTGTTGCAGTGGCTTCAATGCGGGGAGAGGCGGTTGTAGCTGCAGCGCCTGCATTAAATATAAAATCTTGGGCAAGAGGGACACCTTTACGGCTGCTATTCGTCCCGACCAAGAGATAGGGCCCCCGTGCCAGGACTGGATGAGGGAGCGCACGGTGGCCAGTAGGGCGGCATAGTTATGCGACAGGGACTTATCGATGGTAGGGAATATTTGAATGCCTAGGTACAAGATACCCTGTGTAGCCCATGTAAAAGGGAACGTTTGTGCTAGGCATGCCGGCTCTTCCCGCAGAATGGTGAGATTGAAAGCTTAAGATTTAGTGGCATTCATCTTGAAACCCGGATACTTCCCCGAATGCTGCCAGCTCCTCGAGTCTACATTCCGTCCATCATCTGTGTGTCTTTTGCTTCCGCGAGTAGTGGGGGCTGTGACTGACATGGTTTGGAAACAGAAAGCAGCACATTATTGGCATATAATGCTGTCTTATGTATTTGTCCACCTATACGCACTCCTTGAATGAGCGGATGTCCCCAGATACGTTCCGCCAAGGGCTCCATGTAGAGTGTGAACAGGAAAGGGGAGAGGGGGCACCCCTGCTGCGTTCCCCTCGAGATTGAAAATATGGGGGATAATGCGTTGTTATCCCATACTAAAGCCTGTGGGTCTGCATAGCTAGCCCAGACCCACTGACTGAAACGAGGGCCTAAACCTATAGCCTCCAACACCCCCTGCAGAAAAGGCCAGTGCACCCGGTCAAACGCTTTTTCCGCATCTATTGATAGGAGTAGCGTAGATGTTCATGAGTAATTAGTTTTGTCAATTATATGGAATACTTGCTTTGTGTTGTCTCAGCACGTTCGTCCCAGAATGAAGCCAATTGGTCTGGATGTACCAGTCCGGGCATATACCGTCCCAGTCTATTGGCGGGGATCCCAGTAAATAGTTTAGCATCTATGTTAAGCTGGGATATGGGGCGATAGGAGGCGCAGTGCTGCAGGTCTTTTCCTGGTTTAGGTAACACTGTGATGACAGCCATTCTCATAGTCTCTGTAAGCATCCCCATGAAGCTAAAGGAAGTGTATAATCTAGCCAGTATGGGGGACAGATGCTCCACATGCGTTTTATAGAAGGCAGATATGAATCCATCTTGTCCGGGGGCTTAATCCACTTGGAGCCTACCTATCACCTCAGGAACCGCCTGTGTAGTGATACCTAATTCTAAGAGAGCAGCAACAGCTTACGAAAGTATTGTAATGGGGGCCCTCATCCATATAAGAGGTGCAGTGTGTAGGCCGCAGTGGCTCCTCCTTATATAGTTGGGCATAGTACCGGCCAAATTCTGCTGTGATCTCAGTATCTCTCATCAAGAGGCGTAGATGCTGATCCAATAAGGCTTGAATGCGACGGGCTTGTGTATGGGTGCGTAACCTATGTGCGAGCAGTCTGCCAGCTTTATTACCCCCGGTGTAGCTCCATGACATCCATATCCAAGGCCTTGAGTTGTTTCTTGGTAATGGTCAATTGCCGCCGCACCTTATGGGATCCCGTCCTCATATGTGCCTCCTCCATGTCCCTCACCTTCCACTCTAACTCTACGCGCTTGACACTGTACTCTTTAGTATGTCTCGCTGATATAGCTATATAGGCTCCCCGCATCACCGCTTTAAGTTTTCCCACCGCGTAGAGATCGGTATGTGTGGTGCGCCATTGGTAGCAAGGTAGCCTAGAATTACTCCCCTGACTTCTTTACTGGCAGAGTCATATGAGATCAATTCAGGATTGAGGCGCCACGTCTTGGCACCCTGCCTATCATTGGGGAGCGCAGTCTGTGCCACCGTCAGAAGCAAGGAGGCTGAGACCATAAAAAAAGTTGATTCTGGCATACGACTGGTGTGCAGCAGAAAAATGTGTGTATGTTTTTGTAGAGGGGGGCTTGGTTCCTCCAGACGTCGATCAACCCTGCGTCTGTGAGCCTCTGGCATCCCTGTAATGTGAGCGCCCTGCCGGGCCTCCCGTCTGAGGGATCCGGTCTTGGGAGGCGTCCCACACAATGTTGAAATCCCCCCCTATTAGGATATTCGCATCTGGTGTAGTGAGGATTCACCCAATCGCCTGATGGAGGAAGGATTCCTGGTGACCATTGGGTACATAAAGATATGCTAGTGTGAAAGTGTGCTGATAGTAAAAGATTTACACGGATAGCATGCGGCCCGTAACTTCTGAGTGTATTTGGATGACTTGGCCTTGAAAATGCGTGGCTAATAGAATGGCCACCCCCACCCTCTTGCTAGGCCCAGCTGACCAGAACTGGCGGTCAAACCACTTTGATGTCATGTGACTCCAGTCTTTTTGTTATGTTATGTTATGTTATGCCGTTCTAAAGAGCGCACAGCTGCCCCAGCAAAGGGGCGTCCCAGCGCTGATAGCAGAAAACTGCCAAACTATAGACAGAAAGAGAAGCCTACAGTGGAGGGAAGAGGTAAGTTTTGATTGCCTTACTGTCTCCTGTAGAAGGCAGATATCACATTGCATTGCCTACAGTAGTGCTATTCTCTTTGTTGGTGAATTAGGCCCCTCACGTTGAGACTTACCACCCTCAACATGACTGCCTAGAGTTACTGGGCGCAATGTTAGTTCTGGGGTGTGACGCAACGTACCCGCCAACCTCCCTGATATAGTGGGTTGGAACATTTGTAAGGGTGAACGGTACATGGAACATGTGATAAGAAGGGAGAACATATAATAAAACATATATAACAAGTTCACTAACTGGTGAAGAACTAGTGACTACGTAGTAGGGGTTCATGTCGTCGGCTTGCCACACAGATCGTCTGGAACGATGGTGGTTGGTGGAGCTCCACCGCTGCCCTTTTGTGCTGATCCCAGAGTCTGGGGTAGGTCCCAGGGCCGGGCTCATTGCTCCTGCATTTCCGTGCCCGCCCGAAGTTCAATGTCACTCTACCAGTATCTGGTTATATCGGGGGCTGTAGGGTATGCGGCCCATGTCCTGTCTTCAGGGCATTCATTCATCACGTTGCTCAGGTGAATGGTCTTGTTTGGTGAGATGGTGCAGCACAGCTGATCTTTCCCTAATGCTTTCGTCTGTGGTTGGTTTGCTCGTGATTTTGGTTTTTGGGGGCCGGGACTTGGAGCGACTCCGACGGTTCGTCCCGGGAGAGGAGAACGGGGAGCCCTGGCATTCGGTTCAGTCACTTTGATCCAGGTCCAAGCCCAGTATCACCGCTGCCTCTGGGGGGGAGCGAGTCTCTCCGTTCCAAATGAAAACAAGACGGAAAGGATGGCCCTGTCTGTAACATACTCCTTTATCTCTCAGAAGATCTGTGATTGGCTTCATCTGGTGGCACTGTTGCAATGTAATGGGGAAAAGGTCTTGAAACAGGCGTACCTTGATCCCTTCGAACAGGACATGGGTTTGGATGTGTACCGCATTCATAATAAGCTCTTTTTGGCGATAATAGTGCAAGCATGTAAGAATGTCTTGAGGGGTTCTGGGTGATTGGGAAGGACGGCCCGCAATGTTCGTGCGATCTAGGATAATCTCTCTTTCAGCTCTGGAACAATTTGGCGGAAAAGCCGTGTGACAAAGTCCTTCAAGTGGCCTCCATGTTCCTGCAGCGGAACCCCCTTGATTCCAATATTAGATCTCTGGGACTTGTTTTCCAGATCCTCCAAGTTGTAGTTAAGACTCGGGTTACGTTAAGTTCCAAATGTTTGCTGTGGCATGCTTCCAGCTCTTCTTCTCTGGCGTCGCCCGACCGCTCCACAGAGTCTACCCGTTGCTCCAGTTCTCCCACCTCCCGGCGCATCTCCTCCGTATCATTGGCCACTTCCATCTTCAAGGTCGCGATATCATCCCTCAACATGCTGAAGAGGGATTCCATGAAGCCCCTCGTGGCTGGGCCTTCCTCACCCATGTCCTGCACCTGGACGGACTCTGTCGGCAGCCTCTCCGGGGAGGCGGCATCCAGGGCCAGTCCCGCTCGCTTGGAGGAAGTTTTAGCAAAGAGGTCTTTGATGGAGGATTCTTTTTGGGTCCTGGTATTTGCCATTTTGCTGTCCTGTAGTGACATTTGCTGTGCTTGCTTTTGTCCATGCAGTGGATAGTCTCTCTGCAAATGAGCTGCTCTCCCTACAGCTGTGTCTCTTGGCAGAAACGGTGGAGCAGGGATTTGGATAGTCCCAGGGTGCCTCCCCAAGGCAGGCCCACAATCAAATGAATGTTCCTTACCCCGGGCGTGGAGTGCTCTACCAGAGTCTCGTCAAGTCCATCAGAGGAGGGGTGGGGAGCCGGTCCCGAAAATTTGTGCTGTTTGTAGGGGGGGTGCCTTTTCAGTTAGCTGAGGGTCCCTCCGCCAGCAGACACCAAGGATCCCTTCCTGCTGGGTGCTTCCCAGCCCCCCCACCGCCGCCACTCCTTACAGCGATAGAGCCACTACGGCAGTCACGACCAGAAGACCCGGGCTCTGGCTTCACAGTATGGGGCCCCACTGCAGCTGCGTACGCAAGACACTGCTCCTTCGCTGCAGGAGGGGGAGCTGGGCTCCAAGGAGCATCCTGGTCCCACGGCACAGAACCCCACACCCACATACACTGAGACTGGATCCATGCTAGGGGCTGAGCCCCGCAAAGTTCCTTCCCAGCTCTCCCGCCGGCTGTCTTCAGGCGTGAGCACAGGGACTAACTCCAGATGACGGTGACAGCGCCCCAGCTGCTTCGATGTCGCTGCCCACCTCCTGGTGTCTTCCTCTGAGCCGCTGTGGAATGTAGCGGCATCCGGTCCACAGCCAAGATCTGGCTGGTCGTACCAGCGGGCCGCTAGTCTGTTCGTTAGCAGCGGCAGGGTGCACCAACAGTCCTCCCGCCTCGTCTCGGTGGCCCAGCTCCTCTAGACTGTCGCGGCCCCTTGAGTCACCGGTCCCCATCGCCGGTACGCAAGGACAGTGGGGGAAGCAAGCAGTGTACGGCAGAAGCTCCAAGTCTCAGGAGTCACCGCCGAGTCCTCAGACCACCATCTTGGTTCATCAGCCTCATGCCTATACCGCTTCGCCGGGTTTCCCCCATGCCCCCCAAGCTTTATGAGTGGGGGCCGGAAATCATCCCTCGACTACTCCGTGGCCACTCCCGGGCTCAGAGCCAGAGAATCGCTCCTATATGTATGCCATCTTGGACACGCCCCTCGAGATACTCATCTTCAGGAGAAACACATCCCCCGTGGGATGAGTCGTGGTGGCCAGCAGAACTGGGACCCTCACCCACAGTGACAGAGCACGCCAGAAACCTCAGCATCATATTGGACAGCAAACTCACCATGAAAAACCAGATCAACGCCTCAGCCTACTTCCTTACTCTCCGCATACTACAGAAAGTCTTCAAGTGGCTCCCAGGCAGTACCAGATGCACTGTCACCCAGGCCCTCGTCAGGAGCTGCCTGGACTATGGCAACACTCTATTTGTAGGAGTGACCTCACACCTGCTAAAGAGACTACAGGCCATTCAGAACTCAGCTGCCAGACTCATCCTCAATTTCCCCAGATGGGCACACACCACCCCACTCCTCAGGAAACTTCACTCGCTCCATGTCCACAAGAGGTGCCAGCTCAAGATGCTGACCCACGCCTACAAGGCCCTGCCCAATCAGGGATAAGCCTACATCAACCACCGAGTGAACTTCCATCAGCCCTGCAGACAACTGCGCTCTGCCTCGCCCTCCCTCACCCAGACCCCCACATCCACAGAAGCAAGTGCTGCAGTCACTCTTTCTCCTACTTGGCCGCCAAGACCTGGAACAGCCTTCCCCTCCACCTCCAGACCTCTCCCTCCCTGCAGGAATTCAGAAAGGGTCTAAAAACCTGGCTGTTTGACTGACTCCACCCAGCAGCAGAAATCCCCAGCACCTGTATACCCTTGTGGGTGATTAGCAGTGCTCTACAAATCCCATTTGATTGAACCAAGATGTGAGGAACTAGGAATTTGTGGAAGCTATGGGTTATTCTTCCAGATAGTTTGTGAGAAGATCTGATTCCCATGAAGGGTATCAGATGGGTCACATTTGAGTTTAAAGGTAGAAGATCATAAGGGAAATTGTATATGGCAGAAAATGGACATTGAGTTTTAGGTTTGGTTAATCAGAGGTATCTTGATATTATCCTTGATTCCAATAGTCATGAGCAAGTGTTGGTGGTAGGTGAGAGTGTTGACAGGGAACTTATGGAGAGCGAGTACCTGACAGTATTTTGCGGCAAAATTGGGAAGCTGGAGGGTTTCCAGTAGGGGTGGGCGGAATTTGCGAAATCCACTTTCGCAAATTATCGCGAAAATGTTAAAAATTATCGCAAACACGTGGAAATATCGCGAAGATGCGGAAGTTTTTTTCCCGCATGTTCGCGAGATTTTCTGCATGGTTGCGGCTCGCCAACTTACCAATGTGGTTGCTCGCGGGCGCGGCCATCTTGTTTTCAGTTGTCTTGCGGTGCATGATCGCGAGAAGAAAGACGTGATCGCGCGACACATGACGTCACTGCGGGCGCGAACTGTCACGAGACAGCGCAAATGGCTAAAAACAATACAATATCTCATGGAGAACGCGACCGGATCAAGAAAACTTGTCGGCGAACGCAGGGATTCCGGTAAGGCGATCGCGCGCGCTCGAGAATGTATTATTTTACAGCGCGAGCAAGAACCAAATTATCGCTAAGCTGCGGAATGCGAAAATTTTGACATTTTCGCGCTTTCCGCGGAACGCGAAAATGTCAAATTATCGCAATTTCCGCGAACGGAACGAAATTTTAGCCCAGGCCTAGTTTCCAGTATAAAATAATTTTAAAATATGCTGCCTATCCTGTGGTTCATGAAGTCAGGAACTTCCCATGTTGATTTGTGAGGAGGAAGCTGAACAAGGATTGAGCAGACTATGCCATTCTGCTATAATGGAGTCAATTTAATTTTTAGAGTGGATTTCTTCTGTTATAGTGACATGCAAAGCAAATGGAAGTGATCAGACTATGTATTAATTTGCATGATCTGAACAGAAATATATGGGTGGCCTGATTTCCTTTTCCAAGCCTTAATGAACTCTTATTGGGGACAATTGGTATTAAACAACTGACTTATCCTCTATTTATCTTCAAGTGCCACTCCATCAGAAAAGTAAAAGGCTTGCAGCTTTCATTACTCTGGTGGGATGCTTCCAATTTGTAAGGATGCCTTTTAGATTGGCATAAGTTGAAAAAGTCTTCTAGAGGCCGATGCATCAAATTTATAAGAGGGTAAAAGGAGTTATTCCTTCAGGATGACATTATGAACATGGACAAATGCAAGGAGGAGCATCATTTCCGGCTCAGGAAGGTGTTGAGCATTTTGAAAAAGTAAGGTCTTACTGCAAAGTTTCAGACATGCAAATTTGCAACTCTTCTGTCGCATATCTTGGGCATGAAATTTGTAACCAGGGCAGCAAGCCACAAACAGAATTAATTGAGGCACTGAAAAATGCTCCTAGTCCAGCTAACAATGAGAAATGACATTCTTTCTTAGGGACAGCCAAGTATTATTAGAAATTTGAACAGAATGTTGCAGGGGAGACTTGTGTACCTAGACAGCAGTTGAACAATAGGTCTGAATTGATCTATTGATTGTAAGAATGCCTTTGAGAATATTAAAGATGACATAAAAGGAACACCTCTCTTGAGGTATTATGATCCAAATTTACAAAGTCTGATAACAACTTATGCAAGTTGTAATACCTAGGTTCTGTACTGACTCAAGTAGAAGACAATAGGAAGGAGGTGGTGTTAGCTTTTGCTTCACTGAGTTTGTTACCCACTGAGGAAAGATACTCCGTGTTACTGTGTTAAAATGTGAGAGGTTGATATGTGTGGGGCATTTCAAGCCCTTTGTATGGGATAGATAGTTTAGTATCAGGACTGATCACAAGCCACTCACTAAGGTTCTCACTAGTGGTGCATTACAAAGAGCTTCGGCAAACATAGTAAACTGCCCATTCGATTACAGAGTATCGCATGTTCCTGGTGCCAAAACCAAGGTAACTGATTACCTTAGCAGGCTACCGCTACCTTTAAAGGATGTTCCGGTGAATGATTGTGAAGATTACTCAGTGGCAAGCAATAATGCTAATGAGGAAGGTGGCATTAATAGGGAAGAGTGGATATCTGCTTATGATGGTGACAGTGAACTTGTGATCAAACGTTATTTAAAGGAAAGATGGCCACACAATAATGAGCTGAGTCACTTATATAAGAAAATCTGGGAGATGAGAACTGAGTTGTGTGTGAGTGAGGAGTTTGTGTGGAGAGGTGAAAGAATAGTGCCTCCAGTAGAAATGATGGAAAAGGTTCTTCAGTTGTGTCACGAGGGACATCTTGGAATAGTTATGTCAAAGAGAAGAGTTAAAGTTACGTATTGGTGGGCTGGTATTGATATAGACACAGAGATGTAACAGAATCTTTGGAAAGTTGCCATGGTGATAAAAATTTAAGACACTACTCCTAACTTTCAGTCCCAATTGAGTGTCCTAGGATTGTGTGGGAAACCATTGGTATTGACATTATGGATAGGTACAGTATAAAGAAGGTGTGTAGAAGTCCATCATTGTTGTAAATGTAAATGTAAATGTTGTAGACTTGTAAAGCGCACAGCTGCCCCAGCAACGGGGCATCCCGGCACTGTAGACCGCTGGGGAACCCGTCCTGGCTATCCCTGTGAGATGGTCCATTTCTGGGTATCTCCAAGGTGAAACCAGGCATCCCCGGCATCTGTGGGGGGCCGTTGTAGAGATGAGGCAAGCTTAATGCCCAGAGTTGCCGAGTGTGTTCCTGGTTAGAGTAGGTACCGAGGCAAGAATTATCGAGTCCGTTTTGACCCTGGTCCACGACCCTGCCGCGTCGGGAATTGAACCCTGGTCCCTGGCCGATTCTCTGCTTACGGGTCTGCCGCCTCTAACCAGTGAGCCACACCTCTCCACTGTGATGGTTGTGGTTGATCATTTGTATAATTGGGTAGAAGTGGGAAAAATTGGAGGGCTGATGCTAATGGTTTAGTTACGTTTTTGGATGGTGTTTTTGTACTGGATGTCACGTTTCACGGTCTGGCCTCCCGCTGCATTTTGTGAGCCTCCAGGAGAGCAGACTTCTCCTCCTCAACTCCAACCTACAGATGTGGCTGCCATGTTGTTTGCCTCACACCGGGCAGTTTCCGTTATCGTTTCAAAGGCTGTTTAGTTGCTGGTTTGTGGTGTTACCATGGTCTCTTGGGGATGACACATCATGGACATCCAAGTTGTGTAGATGGATGGGCCCTGATTCATCTAGTTGGGATGGCGAGGGCCAGAGCAATGTATTAGGGACATTTACACATCACTATCTTGCCTGGGGGGGGAACCACTCAGTGCCTTTATCAAATCATTTCCTATGTCCTATGGACACTTCCATTTTCTACTTGTTTCATCTTAGGTGCTGTCAGTGTTAGACTGGATTTTTGGGCGGTCTGGTACTGTCACATGGGCCCGCTTGAAAGGGCAAGTGTGTGGGCTATTTTTTTATCCTGTCACGGCCCAGGAAATAAAAAAAATGGTCCTCACACTGACTTTTAAAGGAGGACCATCTGGAAGTGCCATGCTGCCAGAAAGGCCAGTCCAACACTGGGTATTGATGCTTTCTTCATTACAACTCATTCCTCAACCCTACACTTCCGCTCTTTCGATCTCACTTTTGCAGGTGTTTTTCATCTCTACTTGCTCCCTTTGTCACTGCTTTCCTCTCTTTTTCTTCCTCTTTCGTTCTCCCTCTGTTGCCTTATTTTTCTTCCTCTGGACCATAGTCTGAGGATGAAAAACTAGCACCGGTCCCCGAAAATAAGTGCCGGTGCCCACAGCCTGCAACCAAGAGCACACATTTGGAACTGATGCCGAGCAGGCCCTGTTTCTAGATATTCCTGCATGTTTTCAAAAATCACTATCAAGCTGTTTTCTTCAGCTTGTTTTCCAGCCCTGACTGGTGGTAGCGCTAACCTTTGACTTACCATTCAGCTTGTCTATGCGCCTGGCTTGTTTTCCAACTCCAGTGTTTGAGATGCTGGGATTTCCCAAATGGTAGTGTTCACCTTTTGTCCAGCTTTGTTTCTGTATAACATGTGATTGGTGTTGTCACGCAGGGCCTACCTGGGCCCTTATTCCCTGAGAATGACTCGAATAGTATCTGCAGTGCTGGGCTCTAACTGCTGTACTTTTCAGTTGCTTCTCCTTTTCCATTGCTAGTTGCTAAAATCCTGCACTGGCATCCAAAGCATTATGCAGTTTTGGATACTTATGGATTTGTGTTTTCTAGATTTTTCCTGCGTATATCATTGCCAGTGAACTAACCAATCCTGCTTTCCTTTTTCTTGCAGCCCTATGTTGTCAGCTGTGTCAGATTATACAACAAACTGCAATAAAAACTAAATCACGACTACATTTCCCATGATGCACTGGATTCAGGGCTAGGCAATATGAGGTCACAGTTCAGGGGCAATCCGGTCACTTTTTCTGTATTGTCTTACCAGGGTCTGGACATTGCCAAAAAATCACCCACTTTCCTAGACCCAGCGCATACTTTTTTAGGTCCAACACGTACCTTTTTTTTAATGCAAAATCACCTTTTCCAGGCCCAATTTTAGCGACTTCTCTGTACCTACTCGGTGCTCTTATCTGCCCCCTTAAACTGTTCAAAGTGATTGGCAAGGTATGGGGCGGCCCCTCCCTGAGCGCGGCTGTGTGTGTTTTATCCTCTGATAAAAGGAGATGTGGTAAGTGTGGTCCGTAATCCGGGCTCTAGTTTCAAAGGGGAATCCACCAGCCAAGCGGCGTCATCGTTCCAAACTCGGGCAGGCGGGAGGGAGGCGCGCGCGCTAAAGAGAGAGAGAGAGAGAGAGAGAGAGAGAGAGAGGGGGGGGGGGGTATAGTGTGCGAGGAGAGAAAGTACAAAATGTAGGGCCAGGGAGAAAGGGGTGACGTTTGAGGAATGAAAAAATACGGATCAGGGGTAGGTGGGTAGGAGGGTTGATAAAGTGTAGAGTGAAATGAGAAGGGGGAGACGTGGTAGTGGGGTAGAAAGAAGATTGACGTGGCGGAAGAGGGTTAGGGAGGCGGTAATAGTGAAAGGGAAAATAGCACATGGGGAGGGACAGGTGTGGAGGTTTCGGAAATAGGGAAAGTTGCGGAAATCGAAGAGGTCACAGAGGGAAGTAGACATGAGGGTGCTGGAACGGAAATAGAGAGGAAGGGAAAGAGGGAAGACGGATGGAGATTGGAGAGGGGGAAATAAGAGGGAGGAGAGAAATAAGGAAAGAAAAGTGGAAACATGGGAAGAGGGTTGGGGGCGAAATTAGAAAGAGGGAAGATGAGAGACGGGGAAAAGATACAAAGGAAGGGAAAGTGTTATAAAGGCGGGGAGATGGAAGAGAGCAAAATTAGAGAATGTAAATGAAAGCAGTGCGAAAAATGTAGAGAATGGAGTGAGAGGTTAGACCGTAGGAAGGAATGGAGATAGTGAAAAGAAAGGGATGTAAATGAGGCTAGAGTAGAGTAATGGGTCGCCTAGAGTAAGGAGACAAAAATAAACAAAAAACGGAGGGGGCAGAACAGTAGAAACGAAAGACTAATGTTTCTGCACTGCCCTGCATTTATTATGTCCCCGCCTTTTAGGAGGAAAAGTCAGACTTCATAAGTAAACCTGTATAGACAATAGTCTACCGTATTCTTGGGGAAATAGCCAAAGCGTTCTAGATATGTCTCTGCATGTCCCAAGAAGAGACAAGACACACAAAACAACCGTACCCAACAGTATACACCCTTTACTCATCACTTCTTGCACCCCATTTAATTAAGTTGGCAATACTTGTTTGACCTGTAATCATGCAAATTAGGTCTTTTTATAGTATTGTTAGAAAGGAAGTGAAACTAAGTAAGGGGTGGGACAAGGGGAGTGCAAGAGGAGGATGATATGGGAGTGACCAAGAGCGTCAGAGAGAGAGAGAACTATATTCTAGGATAGCTGAGTGGACTAATGCGATTACCGGGGACACTTACCTGGGACTTGTAGACTCGAACTAGTGTCACATCTTTCTGGCGTCAAAGAATTGAGTACCAAAGTCGGGTAACACAGACACCTGTTTGGCGCGCCTGGAGATGAGTGGAAGTCTGCACTGCGCTATATCAAAGGTCGCTATCAGCTGTCCAAGAGTCAGAGACTTATGTATTTCATTTTTTTATGGGTGTCTATCCCATGAAGGGATTGTGGGTCTGAAAGCAGATGCAATGGAAGTAGGGGAGAAGGAGGTGCTGCAGCCCCCACCCCTTTAAATCCTTGATGAAGTTCAGACGAAAAATTAACAATGGAAACACCTTCATTTTATTGGTGCTGAAGCACATTTACTATGTGTTCAACTACAAAATGTTTCACGGCAGGCAACTTCGTTTGATAAAGTGATGTTAATCAATATTAACATCGGCAGCATGGGAAGTAGAGTCAGTGCTTAATTTGGGCCGGAGCTTTCTGGTGCAGAGCACCGGCACATAATTGTTTTCCGGTGCTCGGCACCGGCACCTAATTGTCAAAACCACACTTAGGGCAGTCTGCCACAAGGTGGTGCTGCTCATATAATTTAGAGTTGAGAAGAATAACAGTTGTGTAGGAAAATATATATTAACAAATTACTATTACCTGCCTCCCCAGCCATTCCTTTAGCTTTGGGGACCTGGAATAAGCTGAAACGTCGCATTCACATGCGAGAGAGAAGTTGTTTTGACAGAGATGGCAGGGGCGATGGGTGGTGCAAGCTGCAGTGGCCTCCTGGTTAGAGCCCTGGCACCTCATACTTTACAAATAAAGCACTGAGTAGAGTCAAGGCGCTTAACTTCAGTTAGGAGATGTCAGTGTACAGCACCCCTCTCGAAAAACCGTTCCAGCACCGCTGTCTGACAGCGAGGAGCGCGCGTGCGTGCGTGGTCTGCGTGCGCTGCTGCGTTCCCACGGCCCGTGACACTGGTGCGCGGCACGTTGTATCAGCGCGTGTACGCGTGGCGACTTAATACTTCCCCTTTCTGTGATTGTTTCTGTTGCCCCTGGACTAAATTCACGTTCTAGACGTCAGTTTAGAAATACGTTGGAAAGCGCCAGAAGGGTATCGTGGTGCCTTTAGTTAGGGCAACGTAAGTATCTGGAAAGGTTGGTGTGCAAGGATAATGGTATATAAGAGGGTGTGGTATATAGTCGGACACGGTTGAGACCACATGTTTTCTTTGCTCTCAGGCGGGCCCTTGCTATCGTTCAATTCCTGTGCCATCTAGCGGCCGAACCAAAAATTGCCTCAAATCTCAAAACAAGCGAGGAGCAGCCACATCCCGCACACAGTAAGCCAAAACTAATGCATATAAACACGCCTTACATTGACAAAGCAAATGGATCTCATCTTGCAGACCTACTGTCTATACAATAGCACAACAGAAATCCGGTTGTGGGCTCAACTTCGCCTGCACGATGTTTGTCCCTAACGTTATTCAAAGTGCTCACTGCTTTGGGTCAACCGAAAAAACCCAAAAGCTTCAACATACAAATTCCCAATTTTGAGGAGCACAATAAAATCCATTTTAGAAGAGTCTAGACGAGAACACTATTAATTCACAAAGTTTGTACAATACATCTATTAGAGTCAAAAAGACAGCAAAATACTTTCACTTGTCATATGACACAAAAGTTACATTCACGACTTGATTGTTTCTCATCCTCTTTATTAATCCAGCTTTATAATAGAACAGAAAATCAAATCCAAGATGGAAACAGCCTACACGTTTCATCCCTTTTCACACGGGACTTCTTCAGGGCTGTTCAGACATAAAAAATATATACAAACATACAATACATTAGGAAAACAATCAAACAAAAATACAATGTTTTATATACAGAAATAAACAATTGATTTAATAAGAATATATTTTTAAAATTCCATCCTTCATATCCAAATAATTTAAAAACAATTCCTTTTTTACGTGTTTCCTAAAGCGGGGTGATAATTCAAACACTTCATAATAAAACCAACTTTATCCTTTCCAACACCATTTATCACCTCCAAATTATGCACAGCTAATTTAAAAACTCAAATCATATATATATATATATATATATATATATATATATATATATATATATATATATATATATCAAACACTTTGTTCACCCCTTGCTATAAACATGTCAGAGCAACCTAGTTAATTCCCTACCCTCAATCCTAATGAAAGCTGAGACGCTCTATTTACATATTCCCTTGCCTAGAGCATCCCTCTTGGTTCAGGAAATTATTCAACTCTCTTTGACCTGAGTAGTCTTCTGCTGTCATCTGGTTGACTAGATGCTATAACCCATTTTGAACTACTCTCTTCCTTATTCAGCTTTATTATTAACTTGATCACATCTTCCGGTTTAATTGTGTTATTATGCATTAATTGATCCATAGTAGTGCCAATAGCTTTATCTCAGTTCATCTAGTTTAAAAATATCGGGGTCTGATAAAAGATCTGTTTATATAGGATAGAACAGTCAACAACTCATCAACTATAAATTCCTTTTTCTTCAAGAAAGATACGGACTCTGATTTTTCATTATATGTTAAAATCTGAGTAGAAAGCCAAAAAACAAACTATTCTAATTTTCAATTCACAAAGATTCTTAAGTAAGAAGAGATGTTTTTCAAACACGCACACAGAAAAAGGAGATCTCACTCAACAAATTCTTACCTCACAAACTCCTTATGTAGATCTACTGCTAGTTAGGCACATCTACAGCATAGTCAATCTCAAGCATGGGATTTCATTCCTTTTCTTTGCTACCAAAAAACAGAAATATCATCCTTGTAACCTTTGCAAAATCTTGCATGGAGCATTATTTACACACAAACGGGTAGTAACCCATTGCTCACCTCTTCAAAAAAACATTTAAGCATATTGCTCAAAAAGTCCTCTTATCCTCAAGCGTCAATATTATTTCAACCTCTTCTGTACTCTTCTTGAGCCATTAGGGCGTGTTATGCCCCCTATGGAGGAGAAATTGTCAAGGACTTAGATGTGCTCACAAAAACCTTCTATGTCTTAATTAGACACCCAAAACACTGTCACTCTCGGAACTCGCTCATTCTTTATTCAGTGCACATTGTATTCTACCGTCTAACTACCCCCCATTCAAACTAGCACGTTATCCTCTCCCCGCCTTTTCTACACATAAGCTTGTTTTAGAGTCAGGGCCACTAGTCTATCAAGAAGAAAAAAAACGTGTTGGGTACAATGTTACGAAATGTAGAGTTATCATGCACACTGCTAGTGCCATTTTATAAAAAATCTCAATAGTTGAAATCCCAGGACATACCCCGTTATCCTCTCCCCACCTCTACAACACACAAACTCATTTCAGATTCCAGGCCACTCGTCTATCAAGGAGAGCTTTGAACAATTTCAAGTTCAATGTACTACGAGCTGCAAGATTAACATGAAGCATGCCTGAGCCACCTTCCTATAAAGTGTCTCAAAACGTGAACCGCCAGGGATTCCCCCCAATTCCACATTTCCCATACGTGTCTTCTCTTACCTAAATCCTGTAGCTGTCCGCTTTCACCGCTGTCCCGAAAATACTGAAGTTGACGAAACTCGCCATTTAAAAACACCCTCTCCACGCTTGATAGATGTTTAATAATACCGGTAGTTCATTGACGGACTAGAGAACAAGCAACACCATGTCGCCCATATTTGAATGTGTTGTGATCTTACAATCTAACTCCATGCTTCTTTTTAATCTCAAATATTTTTTTACCAAGTGCCAAGACGCTATTATTTCATGAACAAATTTGTTTTTTGGTATATTTAACCTCCCATGGTATCTTCAAACTTAACTCGTATCCTCTATTTGCAGGAACAAACCGCAATTGAGCACTCTACATAGCTGCCATCAAAGTTTCGGTAAGTGTATTCATTAAACAACGAACTAAACAAAAGTGATGAGTGCTTCGGAATGTTTAAATAAATTGTACATACTCCGTTTATCTAGTGTAATATACAGTTCATCCATAATCACATTGCTCTACTAGATTTCCATGACACATTCATTCATGGACAGAAACAATTTCTTTTGCTATTTTTTAAATATTTTTCGAGGCAACACATCCTGAGGTTTACTGGATCTCAAAATCTGTACGTCTTCGACCGAAACAAGACTGGCACTAAGCTTGGCGGCCATCTTTAACTGGATTATTGCTCATTCAGTTATTCACAAAGTCCTATCCCGATCAATTTTCACGAACAACATTAAATTATACCAGAGAGACATCCAGGATAATTTTCACCGACAAACCATCGCTTGGAAAGATTATCTTATCATTCATGTACACTATTTACATTTCTGAAGGCCACTCACTAATTGATAGTTACAGCTGTCCCATAAATTCATTTGGGTGTCCTAAAAGAGGCTATTCGACCAAAGCATTTCACTTTTCTAAAGATCACTCACTAACTGATAATGTCAAACTTTACCATAAGACCAATTTGGTGTCCTTAAAGAGGCTATCCAGCCAGAGCATTTAACTTAAGCTAAATGATATTGCTCCTCAGCAACACCTCCTTCCAAAAACAGCAAGAGACCAGAAGGTGATGTTGGCCGTAAATTTGTATTGCTCCTCAGCCATCCCTCCATCCAAAACCAGCAAGAGACCACAAGCTGATGTAGTGCTGTTCCCATCAGAAATGGTAGTTTGTGCAGGTTGGGCTTGGATAAGACCACCAAGTTTAGGTTCAACACCAGGAAAGAATACACAATAAATAGTTTCATCAACTGCCGCACTACTTTTGTAGTATATACAATTATCTGCTCATGTGGCAAGGTATATATTGGGAGTACCACTAGAGAATTGAGGTACAGGATTGCAGAGCATTGGAGAGCGGTTATCGACTCATGTTTGTAGCAGGAGAGAGGATTTACCATTTGCATTTCATGGAATAGATGTTGTCAAGGCAAATGCAAGGGGAGGTAACAGGGAGTTGACTTGAGACGAACAGAATCCAAATGGAAACAAACTGAGGCTCTGGCAGCACACCATTACGTGTATTATTGATCTATATACAATTGAGATCAAATTGGTGGGAACATTCGGTATAAATCCCAATTCTAAGAGTGGACAAGACACAACAATATTGATCTGAAGCAAAGTCCAGAAAGGTCATTGTTCATGTAGTTCAGCAGTCTTTATTCATGTTGTAGAAAAAGTTATTTTTTATAAAACATTCCCAGCACACAATAGCCGACACGTGTTTCGTCTTATGCTAAGACTTTTTCAAGGCAATCACGTCGAAATCTACACCCAAGAATTGAGAACAGCTAGTCTCTGTTCTAGCTTGACAAAATCTGTAATGGAACCCCAGTCCAGATGGTAGTACACCCAGCATAGCAAAGTATCCCAAAGCCTCACAGATAAGATTCTAATATCCGGCACCGGGTCTGACAGGTCCCAAATATTTCAAAAGCTGCATGTGAGCAGACATCGGACCACTAAAATGGGTCCGCGACGTGCTCCTAAGTATTGGTAACACGTTTTCATTAAAATCCAACTGTTCACATTCTATGTGATATGCGACTAGTCAGTGGACCTTCATTTGCGATCCTGCTACGTGCAATCAGTCACCTTAATCACAATGAATTTGTCGACAGTCTCCTCTTTACATGTTCCCTTTATCGCGACCCATAAGACGCAACCATAATACGTTGCAACCAAAAAGTAGTAGTGTGTCCACCGATCCGCGTACCTCCACAGTCACAAGAGAAATAGGTAACGCGGTCAGACCGCTATTTACGTAGACGCCATAAGTGACTGTGACTGTGGAGGTACGCGGATCTTTTTGTACAATATAACGCGCTATTTTGACTTTACACACTAAAATTAATGATGAATCACAGTATATTTGTTGAATGTGCGGCTATTTCCCTATAAGGGAACACTACTACCTGTGTTTCTATGTTAGAATCCAAATGGATTTCACACCTGCGTACGGTGGAGTTAGAATTAAATGTGGAACATGAGTACCACCATTTTCTGTAGAAACTAAAAAGAGTTTTGCTGAACATCCCAAATAATTAAATTTGTAACTTACGTCTTTTAATACTTTTGAGACAGAATCCTTTTTAAGTGTTACATTCCATAATGGTGTTACCTTTAAGCTCATTACAAACTTTGAGGATCATATAGAGTTTGTTGGTACAGGATGTCCATAATAAATCTGTGCTGTACATGCACTGCCAAATTCATGGTTTCAACTCCTTTTAGAGTAAGGGGAAATGTTGTGTTTGCGACAGTGGAGCGTCTGCTGACTCCTCTGTCTAAAACCTTTGGTCTGATGGCCTGTCTGCTACATGGCTGTGCCGTTACAGGGAGATTCCTCTAGCCCTGTATAGAGCAGAACTACCATCACTAGGTTTCTCTGCCTGAGACAGCCATTGCGGCGTTCAAGTGGCCAAAAAGCCCAGGGAGAAAACTCCCTGCGGGTTGAGGTCGTTCAGATTTTTTTCAAGAATAAACTCCTGCTTTTCAAGAATAAAGTCCTGCTTTAAGAGTCTATTCTTGAAAAACCAAAAACCCTGCTCAGTGGGACGTGCATCAAACACGGCGCACGCTCAACCAAGCTTCACTGATTCAATGGAGCCACCAAAGATGAAAGTTAAAGTACACTTCCATTTCTGGCCGACTATTCCTAGTAAAACACATCACTTCTCCATAACCGGCTTCAGTGCACATATTCTTGCAAATTCTTTCAGCATGGGATTAGAAAAATGCCATCTAAGCCAAGTCAAAAGCAACAAGAGAATTTAGCATTCCAGGCAAAGTTTTAAAGCTTTTACAGTAGCAAAATATCATCCACGCCTGCTTCATATAAAGTGGAAGTATCTTCTGGCACATATTTCACTCTGATTATAGCTCATTTCAGGAGTGTACTTTGTCTAGGCATAAATACTCCACTCAAAATCAGTGAAACCAAAACACGAGGGTCCTGATTACGAGTTTATGTGTTACTTATTGCATCTGATAAATAATGATACCATGGGGTACGTTATTTATCGTGTGTGATAATACCTATCACAAGTTTGTGGGGAATAGCATGCAGATTTTGGTGCTTAATGCACCAAGATCTGCATAGTACAGCAAATACCGTATAATTTCCCCTGTTATATTTCCGCAGGTATAACCCGCTAAATGTAACGCCAGCTAAGGTATTTAACGCATCCGATAATAATTGGTTGCATAAAATAGAGTCAAACTCATAATTCCGACCCGTGCATAAACAGGAGATTACGCACAGGGTGGAATATGCCAGCCAGACCACACGTTATTAGGTCCTAAGAAGCTTAAAACGATGCATGAATTAAGCTATACAAGTTAACTAGATTTCTTTTAATCATGGTTAAAAATCAGGATTCACTTTTAGTGCTGTAGAATATACCAAAGTATGTGTCCTTACCCTTCACATTTGAATGGCAGCAGCAGCACCATATTCCCTTCCCAAAGTTTATGTGTCTCACGCAATCTGAGTTTTATTTTTTAAGGCAATACAAGTGCGGCCGAGGCCTCCATCTACTGACTTCCGACCATTTCTCAAATGTCTGTTTTATAATTCACATAATGTCGGGATCCAAAGACAATTATTTACTACAATTATCAACCTAAAATTCCTGATTTGTTAATTCAGTAGTACTAAATTACACAGTCATCCTATACAATTTCAAATTCTCTAATTGTAAATGGGTAGTGTGGAGCCAAAGATATGGTATGGCATTGTAGCTAATAATCTATTTCTGATCCTCAATAGTCATTATTATAGTTGTGCTGCCAAGGGCATGTCGCAAACCAGTTGCTCTGCCTCCAGCCAGTTCCAGCTCAGACAGTGTACATAGACACCTTCTAATTATGTGACAAAAAACAGACACCAACTATTTATACTATACTTAATGACTCCACTTTAGACTATGTGCCCATGAACCAAGTTTGTTAGGTCTAACTTAAGGAAAATATAACCAATACTGTATACAGATTCAGTCAATAGATATTCCTAAAAATACACAATATTTGGGTCATTAGAAACTTCTGAGGTAACATAAACACAGTCCACGCATAAGTGTACTGATTTTATGTCAAGTCACCAGACACTGTAGCCCATAAAAGATTCTGAAGATTTCAATCTTGGAGACTAAAGACTTGCATAGGAAGACTTAATGCTTCCATTGTCAGGCAGATCAGTTGTGCAGCACAGGCCACACTAGAACCAGTCCTAGCAGTAGCACTTCCAGGTCATTAGGGACACAGGTGGTAGAAATCCCTACCTTAAGCAGAAGCGTGCTGAGGGCAACAGTGGTCGTTTTGACTTCTACCCTTCATTCCAGGACACAGTCATCCAATTTGTTCCCTCACCTTTTTTTGCTTTTCCTCTTCTCAGTTCCCTCAGTTCTTAACCCTTATTGCTTCAGAGACTTGATAATATACAATGCTTGTTTGTTTTGTCCCCTTACTCCCAGGTTCCCCCTTCCTGATGCTGCAGTGGTGTGAAATCTTACTTCGGCTCTTGAGCTGGACTCCTGGTATGCTTGGGGGCTAGGTACAGGCTGCCTGCAAGCTGTATGATGTAAGTCCAGATCCTATTCCTGTGATAACTCTATTCATATCCCTTTAGTGTGTTGTTCCTGCACACATTGGGGCCAACTCTTCCCTAGGTGGATAATTTCAGACCCCATGAACCTTGGTAAAAGAGGCTGTACCCTAACCATCTTGTCTGGGTTTTCCAGTAGCCAACCTCCCGGAGTGTCTCTCTCTTTCTCCTTGTCCCCTTTTTTCCTTATACTCAGATCCTCTTCATAGACTTTGAAAGAACCACAGGGTGGGAGTGCAGCCATAGGTGGAAGGAGGAAAGATTGGTTTTGACATCCTGAATGCTGTCAAGTCCCAGATTGTGACAATTTATTGAATGTCTGATTTACTGATCACACTCTATAATCAAATTAGAAAGATCGCAGAGCAAGTCATGGTGAGCAAGCGCCAAAGGATAAAACAAGAAACAAAATGCAAGACTAATTTATTTATATATTTTATTTATTTATTTAGAGTTTCATAAAGCGCATACATGCCCCGGTGTAATCAGCTTGCTGTACATTATACAAAGTAATAATATGTTACAGTTTTGAGTATAAGTACAATTATGGAGCAAATTAAAAATGTTTAGCTACAGGAGAGAGAGAGACTAGAGAGTCAGTTCAGCATCTTAGGGGGATTCAAGGGGTAGGAAATGGCCAGTTCAGTAGATCTCTTTCAAGTAGAAGGGATTTACTGCTATTCTGAAAGAAGCAAGGAATGGGTTTGTGTGAATCTCCGAGGAAGTGATTTCCGGATCATTTGAGCATTTCCTCTGAAGGAGCATGAGTTGGATCTCTCTTTCTTGAATCCAAACGGCTCAAGGAGTAGCGGGTCCGAGCTTTGTAGAGAGTGACTGCCTCTGAAAAGGGTGAATTTGCAGGCCAGGAATTTAGGGTTCCCAAGGTGAAATGCTTTATAAGTAATGCAAACCACTTTGAGAATGCATCAGGCTTCAATGTAGTCGCTTTAGTGTGACCAGTAAGGGAGTAATGCCGTGTCTGGATCTTAAGACTAGCCTTGCAGCCACAGTGAGCGTGGCCTTCATGAGTGTGAGGTGAGATTTCGGTGTGCTGGCTAGAATCCAGTAGCCGTAGTCAAGCTTAGATATTTCAAGTGCCTGTAAGGCATTTTGGAAGTCAGGAGGTAGGATAAAAGATTTCATCTTTATTAGTAGTCTGAGTTGGCTTAAGGGGCTTTTGCCCATGGAATTGATATGTGTAAGTATCTTTACGTTTTTTTCTTGTCTTATACCAAGGGATGCGGTGCAGTCAATGATCAAGGCAGCTGAGTCAGCCTCCAATTTGAGGAGCATATTTAGAGTATTATTTAGGAGAAGTTATTTTTCGGTAAAGCTATGTGTATTTATTTTTTGATCATTTTATCTGTGTTTATCCATATTTATTCTTGGTTTTGTGAAAAAAATGTAGTTGAAACTACTATATTTCCACATTTTTATTTAATTGATGACTTTACACTTTTACTTGACACATTTCCATTATTTTATCACTCATGAATGATAAATCAATACACTGGTATGAAAACTTGCATATTTTAGTATCAACCTTGTGGACAACCTTGTTTAAGCCTCATTACTAAAATGTCACTCTTAAATCTGTTAATCTGCACAACTATTGGCCTGGCAATTGTGACTGACAGCATTTAGAATCACTCAAAAAACAACCTAATTTCCACTTTTATCTACATTTAAAATAAATACACACAGGAAAATAAAAACTGAAATCAGGGAGCCTCAGCTATAACACAATCCAGTCAAGAGAAAAAAATGGCAAACATGCATGCCTTGCATTGGCACACTCCATGCCTGTTAGATACAATAGTTTATTTTTCTCAGTTCATACTGTAATCTTATGACATGGCCTCTCTAAATGATGTCTCCAGTGTCTCTAAATGATGCTTCTTGAATTGCTAGTAGTTCTTAATCTTGGATCATGTTGTTCTTTTCGGTATCCCTCAAGGACCAGAAATATTAGGCAACAGGGTGAAGTTCCTTAGTATATGATGTATGTTATGATCGAACTCCTCTGATTGCAAAGTCTGAGAATAAATCAATATATTGTCCAGCTATATGACCATAAAGCCATCTAGTAAATCTCTGATTTTATATCATTCACAAAATTTTAGAGGGTGACAGGTGTGTTGCAAAAAGCCAAAAGGCATTACAAGGTATTTAAAGTGGCCAAAGCAAGTGTTGAAGGTTGTTTCCCATTCATGCCCCTGACATATGAATACTAGGTTATAAACACCTCTGGGATCCAAGTTTGTAAAGATATTGGCTGATTTAATCAGATTGAGGAAAACAGAAATGAGGGGTGGGGTAGCGAGTTCCCTGTAATCTATAGAGGGTCGGAATTCCCCATTGGCCTTAGCAGCAAAGAAAATCAGTGCTCCTGCTGCAAAAGTTAAATACCTCTTTCTCAAGATTTTCTTGCAGATATTAACGCGGAATCTCACCTTCCCTTACAGTTAGAGTACAGATTTGACCAGGTGTGAGGGCTTCTCCCAGAATCAGATTGATTTGGTAGACATATTCTATGTGAGGAGGAAGGAATAGGCACTGTTTTTTACTGAATGCAATGTACCATTCTTTAGTATGTTCATCTGTTTTGGGTCCTTAAATGTCAGCAGCCGAGAATCATTGCAGGACAAAACAAGTCAACAGCTCAGTCTTTTGATGTGTATTGGTTTGAAGGCATTATTTCTCACAAAAAGAGGAAGCAAAAGGAATCACCCGTGATCCCGCTCAATTTGGGGATTATGTAGTCTCAGCCTCTTAGTACTGAGTTTGATTGGGAATAAAGGCTTATAAATCAAATCAAAACAGATTTCCTCAACATGACTAGTTGTTGCATGTTCATCAGTAGTGATAACCACGCCTTACACACTGCTACAGATGTTAAAGGTGTGTCATCTGTTCTCCAAATGTTCTCTTTTACAGATTTGTTGTCAATGGGAATTTCAACCTTTGTTTGAAATTGATTATCCATAAAGTGTCCAGAAGTGCCTGAATCCACTAAAGCATGCACTGTAAGTGATCCTCTAGCTGTGACCATAACTACTTTCAGGAAATAGTGTGCTCTCTTATCAACTGACGCTTTGGTTATCAATGAGCTACTCCATGATCCATCTTTCATAGAGGAGCTAAGCTGTTTCCTGGCTGTTCTGGACGATTTTGAACAAAGTGGCTCAGATTCCCACAGTAGAGACAAAGTTCTGCTTTTCTCCATCTCTCCTCTTCCTTGGGAGTGTCTTCTGTGTTGCTCCTATTTGCAGAGATTTTTCAGGCAAGCCCTACATTTCATTATTTTCCAGAGGCCTTGGAACCCAAGTTCCACTATGTATTTTTCTGCCCTCAATTAGTTAACCGGGGGCTGATTAAGAAAAAGGGGTATGTCCCATACCAATGGGTTCTTGTTTAAGTAGGACAAAACAAAGTTGATTTTGGAAGCACTAGTAACAAAAAAACACGGATTAGCTAAAAAATGCAATTGGCATTGATCCACGAAGCTTTGTAATATGTCTGGGGAACCACCACATTTCTCTGGGGATGCTACAAACAGTCTGGTGTTATTCTAAATATGCTACTCAGCTGCACTGCCTCTATTATTAATATTTGGTGCATTACTACTTACTGCTGTATTGTTAATTGGCTGTGAAAGGGAAACTGGACCAGTGGGTCCATGTGTGAGTGAATTAAGACAGTTTAACAGGAACACTCTTTCCTGGTGAACCATCTCTAATTTTTCATGAATTTAGTTATGGCTTTGGCCATACACTAAATTGAATTTTCAGTTGGGTCCCTGGTGGACATAGCGAACTTTCAAGTTCAGAGGATCTAGACCCACTGAAAATCTCTGCCATCGCTAATACTTTCACCGGCGTGCAGCCATGCTGCCAGTGCTAGTAATGTGGAAAGAAACAGGCAAAGGGGGACATAGTTTTCTCTCACTGGCTGGAAAAGATAGAGGGGCAGGTGAGTATATCAAACCATCCGGAGATAAGAGGTATTCACAGATTAAGATACAGACTTCTGCATTTTGGCAGTAGAGGTTGTTGTGTTGAGCCTCGGGCTAACCAAGAATCCAGCTGTAAGCCCGAGGCTGCTGCCACTAACACACCGGTAATACAGAAATACAAGCGGCAAACACACCAACACAAGTCTATAAAGCTAAGGGAGGTAGGGAAGCATAAAGGGGAAAGACCAAGGGAGCCAAGAGGAAAAAAACAACAAAGATGAGGGATGGATGCAGGTGCAAACTAGTACATAAATGGTAAGAGCCAATGCAACTAACAAAACGTTGCAAGGTGAAGACTCTAAGCCCTGAATGACCTTAAATACGAGTCTTCCGCTGCTGGCCAAGACGTGACCTTAACCCCAGTAAGTGAGCATGGGATGTCATGCAGTTTTAGCAGTCTAGTGTTCCCAATCTCCTGAGTTTCCACTGACCTGCCTTCCACCGTTTCCAGCCTCTGAGTGTGCTATGCTGCCTGCGTTTTCTCCAAATCCTGGCAGTGTGTTTCAAACAAGACAGAAGTCTGTAAGTGCACTGCGCTTAGGGATTTAACCAGCTGAGGTGAGAAATAACAATTAGCAATAGGAAGAGATCTTACTTTTAACACAAGCGGCGAGGACCACATGGCGTTCAGCCCGTGCCATGGTTTTAGGAGGAGTCCTTCTTATCGGAGATGGTAGGGCATGCAGAGATGGTCCAATCCTTTCAATCTCGCTGGGAGAAGAGTGAGTAAGTTCAACTTCAAGCACGCAGTTGGGTACTAAGGCTTGAAGGCATTGGTGAGGTAGATAGTAGAGCGACCAATGGCCATACCTTGCCTAGAGTGAAAGTTGATCCTTTATACAGAGGCAGTAAGGTGTTTAGACCAGAGTGTTGTGGCTGCAGCATACCAGGTCAATAAACGTGGCTCTCCATGGTTCTGAATTTGATGAATTCATAGAGGATCATTTTCAGCAGTGTTGCGTAAAGATCTTTACATTAGATTAGAAACGATCCACACTGTCCAGTTTCTCAAACGCTAAGCCATAATGGCCTGGTAGTCCAATACCTGGGCCTGGACTGAGAAGTACTGATACCTGGGCATCAGTACTTGTGAGTGTGAGAAAACCAACAAGGTATTCTCCGGCCCCTTCGAATGCAGGCCCAAATGGCTGATCGATTTAAACAGACACACTCAGCACACAGCCTGCTTCTTATTCAAATCTCATTTTGATCTTTCACACATGATGGGGTTGGAGTTAAGATTCATTTAGCACATCCAGTGGTCAGTTTCTTATTTTATGTGCTTTTGTGTTGTAAATCGACTTCAGTCTGCTCTGTAACAGCCTCTAAGGTCCTCGGGCCTCCTCCTGCCCCACCAGACAGTACACCATTATCCAACCTTAAACATATTCTTTCTAGAGGGTGTAGATACTGGAAAACATATTTTCATGGAAGAGTTTGTTCGAGTGGTGTGTCCTCTCAGTGCTGCAAGAAGTGCCTGTCTGTTTACGGCCCGCCTTCCGAGTGTTCTGCCAAGTGTATAATCTCCTAGGCGTGTGTGTAATACCAGTTCTGTCAGTGCTGCATAAAGTGCCTGCCCACACAGGCCCTTCCCTCTCAGTACTGCGCAAGACGCTTGCCCATTTGAGGCGTGCCTGGTTGTGTAAGCCCAATGCTGTCCGCCTGTTGGATTGCCCAAGGCCTGCCTCTCTGTGATTTGAAGGTTGTACTCGCCAAGACTGCCTGTGTAAGACCTGTAGCATCCTTGTTTTGGAAAGTGCCTGCCCGTGCCTCCCCTCAGTGCTGGGTAAGGTGTCTGCCCCTGTCAGATCAGACTTCCCAGTGTCTGTCCAAGTCTGCCCTCTCAGGGTTCAACAACGTGTATGACCACGCACGCTGTTGCTGCTGTGAAACCCGTACTGTCAGCCTTGTTTAAAGTGCTTTCTCATCCAAGTCCTCAGCTCGAGTTCAAAGTGCCTGTCCGTCCAATGCCTTCCCTCTCAGAGCTCTGTCAATTACCCCCAATCCAATGCGTTTCCCGTCAGTGCTGTGTGCAGTAAGTGCTCGTCCAGTGCCTCCCTCTTGAGAGGGCTGTAAGTGCCTGACCGTTCAGGGTCTGCCACTCACTTCTGTGTTAAGTAACCTGCCCGTGCAATGCCTTCTCTCTACAGTCTAAATTACCGCCCATCCCAGGCATTTCCTATTAGGGCTGTGTGTAAAGTGCCTAGGCATCCGAGGCCTGCTCGAAGCTGTCTCGGTGCTGCATGTGACTTCCAGACGCTTATTAGTGATATGGACTCGCACTGCCTCGATTCTCGGGGAAATTGTGTTTTTTAAAGGCGTGGTTCATTTTAAAAGTGGATTTTAGGTATCGACAGAACCCTTGCACAATACGAAACTCTGTTACCTTGCTCGAGACGGCTGCTCTTCTGCAAGGGGGAGGGAAGGGGGGGGGCTGTAATTCAATAAATCCCCGCTCCTGCCCTCTTGCCCCGTCAGTCAGTCCCTCTTTCATCCCTTGGTGGGCAGCGAGAGGCTGTCACCAGCCCTGCGTCGGGCACACCTCACGCAGTGCCCGTCCAAATCCCTGGGTTAATTAGAAAGAGATTAGGGCGACGCCTGGGAGGACGGGCCGAGAGCGGGAGCCGGAAAGATGAGTTCGGTTCCCACTCCACCCTTTACCCCGCGCACACTTTATTGAAATGAATTTTGGATAAAGGCCTCCTAAGCCCATTAGCAGTGATCTTCTGTGAGAGGGAGGGGGCTAAGGTCGTCGCGAGCGCAGCAGGCATGCTCCCAGACCCGGCCCTGACACTATACACTGGATGGAGGCAGAAGCGCGCAGGATAGCGCTATTGCACCTGACGTCCTGTGTCTGTATGTGCTCTCCATGCCACTGGAGTCAAGCTAGCTGGCTGATGAGGGGTGTAACCCTCAAACTGGTCCCAGGATGTTTGTTTACGGTCCAGGGAGGACCTGGCTTGGTAGTTCGGGCTGCACTGTTCCCACAAGGAACAGGGTCAAGACTGATTAGCATATGGCTGGGACTGAACTGGAATGGCCTGGTGAGCAAAAAAACGATGGATTTAGGACCAGATCTCTGTACTGGGGTGAATGTATGACATTGTTCTGCATTCTGGCCTTCATTTGTTCTTTTTGCATGTGCGTCACTGCGTAAGTGCTAAAGGTGTCTGAGTGCAGGGAGTCTGCTGAGTGATCTGAGGTCCAGGGAACCCGATTGCGTGTGTGTCTGTGTGCCAACATTCCACTTCAGGTTCACGTGGCCAAAGTGCACCAAGGCACACCCAGTCAGTACACCAGGTAACTTGAGTGCCAGGGTGTCTGAGAACTTTAACGACCATGTGGTGCGGGAGCACCTGTCCTGCGGCCTGGTGAGGGTCCGGGTGCCCGTGACGGGGTCCATCGGGCCAAGGGAGGCTCCCCAGACCTGGCTGGGATCAGAAGCAGGGACCGGGCCAGGTGGGTGTGTGGCTGGCTAAGTCTTTTCCTTGCGTAAGTAGCAGTTTCTGGGTAACTGTGCGTCAGTGTATACCACGGCCAGGACATAGGGGGTCAGACTCCTGCCAGGACCCCTGGCTGTCAGAGTATCTGGCAATAGCTGAGCCAGAGTGTCATTGTCCTTAGTGCAAGGAAGGAAATGCCCCCCCCCCCCCGCTGCTGTTTGAACTGTGAAACACAGCAGTAATCAGGGTTTGATGGGCTTCTCAGGTCTCTGGGCCCCGGTGCCACTGCACCTGATGCGCCGTCCCACTGGAAGCTACCACTCTGGTATCTGTGCCTCCGCGGGTTGTCCGACGTGTCAAAGGCAGAAGGTAGTTCTAATAACATGAGATCAGAAAAGATCTGGTGGCATACCTGAAAAATTGGAAACCTATTACAGAGCAGTTGGAGTAGGGAAGCCAGGCCAAATGCCTGAGTGTGCAGGGTCAAGTGATGACGACAGCGAAGGAAAAAGGTTTGTTTAGGAAAAGCCAAGGGAGAGCAAAGACGGATTAATAAGAATCCAGGAAAACACCAGGTGAGAATGAAGCACTGAATAACACAGAGAAGCAAGAAAGGAAACAAGAGCGCTCACTCAAGAGGATGCTACAAGCCGCGGGTTTGGCGCGAGCTTGAAAAGTTAAAATCTCATTTTATGACACCAGTAGAATAAGAACCAAAGGGAGGCAAAACCAGGTAAATCATGTAAAGAGGAGTGAGATAGCGAAAATGGCGAACCTGCAGGTTCAGGCCAGGAACCTGCAGGTTCAGGCCAGGGAGGTGAGCGGCCCAACATGGGTCGGCCTCCTTGCACATGAGGCCTCTGCAAGTCTGGCTCCAGTGCCCGATTCAACCCGGTGGAGGCCTCTAGGCAGTCGAAATTTAGGGGGGCCCCTGCAAATTATCCCCTAATATGTTTCTAATTGTACTAAATTAATATTATTTGGATCCTTTGTCGCGTGCCCCCCCTAAAAGGAGTGGGGCCCATAGGCCAGTGCCTACTTTGCCTATTTGGTAATCCGGAACCGACTGGCTCTCCCGACTGTGTGAGCCACCACCCAGTCCCAGACCAGGATCTGCCTCGCCCCCCCCCCCCCCCCCCCACACACACACAACTTGCCTCGTTACCCCAGATACCGTTTGTCCCCGTGTCCTGGCTCTGTAAGATCTCCTCAGGCCCCGGCTACGGCCACCCCACTCTGCCCTCCCCGGCCCTGTCCCCAGCACGCACCTTCTGTCCCCTGGCAGGCACATCCCTCTTGCATTGTTGGCAGCGGGCACCAGGCGGCTGGCAGGGATTGGTAGGGATTCGCCCGCGGCTGACCCTCAGCCCGTGTAGGCCCCGCCAGCCTGTCTTCCCCTCAGCGGGGCCCCTGCGGCGGGCCTGACACATGAGGCCTGGACAATGGCACCAGCGCCGGCCGGCCCCATAGCTCGGATTCCAGGGCATCGCCAGGGGCGAGGGCACAGGGCAGGCCCTCGGCTGGCGCTGCTGCGCGAGGGTTAATGATACGGAGATAACTAGCGCCAGGAGGCGGCCTGTGTGGGAACAAGTGTACGGCGGTGCCGGCCCCACGCACGCCTTTCTTAGAGAGGCCTCTGCTGCGTCTTCGGCGCAGCGTGTAATTCTGTAGGGAGAGAGGGAGGCAGCGGAGGTCACTTAATGTCCATAAAGTGAACATATCTCTGACTGCCACGCTCGCCCGTGTCTGTGCCTCACCTGCGCTCTGCCAGCCGTGCCTGTCTCTCCTCTGCTTTCCGCGCCTCTCCATGCCTGTCCTTCCATAGCTTTGTTCCGCCTCTGCATTGTTGTGTTTGTCCCCTGTGTTGCCCTGTCCCCCTCATCCATTGTCCCTCGTCTGCATCACTGTTTGTCTCCCATATCCCCTCTCCCTCCGTTCTGTCCATCTCTGTCCATCCTGCCAGTCCCCTCTGTATCTCCCTGCATCTGTTCTGCTGTCTGCCCCTCTCTTCTCTCTGCCTCTTCCCATATGCCTGTCTCCGTCGTCCCCCTCTCTGTTCAGCGGTGTCTGCCCCTCTCTGCCTGTATCTCCCCCTAGCCCACTCTGTTCTTCCATTTGTTCGCTACCCTTGTCTGTGCCGGATCTGCTTGGCCCTCTCTGTTCTCCTCTGTCCCAAGCCAATCCACCTCTGCTCGCTGCCCGTGTCCCTGCCGCCCATTCCCTGCACCTGTTTTCCTCTTTCCCTCTCTGTTTATGTCATCCTCTCTCCCTCCCTCTCCTTCTTCCTGGTTCTGTTTCTTGCTCAGTCTCTTTCCTGCTTGTGTATCTCTCGTCCTGTGTGCATGTATGTTCTGTTTCCCTTCCTCTCTCTTGCATTGCATTGTAATTGCATTTATATTGCACATCATACCCCATGCGAGGCGCTGAAGCGCAGTGGCGGATGGGTAGCAAGCTGCACCATGGGGGAGTGTTTGGTTGCAAGAGTGTTGGTTTGTAATGTGGCCTGTGTGTAAGTGCTTCTGTGTCATGAGTGCTAAAACCTCTCGTGCCACTGTGACTGTGAAGTGCAGTTAAGTTAGGTGAGAGATGGCTGCACATGTGGACTTACCAAGTATTCAAAATGGCGGAGAGATGATAGGTCTTGATTTATGCTGGAGCGGCCCAGAGGAATGCACTGCACTGGGTTACAGGCATCCTTGGCACATGATACTTAGACCCCACCCCGGGCGATCAAGGACAACCCTGAGGATGTACCGACCGTGAAGGATCTAAGCCGCCACCCAAGAGCGATGGAGGGGTGACCACAGGCATGCACAGGACAAACCATAGCTGTAGGAGATGCTCTTCTGGGACTACCCAGGAGCAATAGATGAGCAGCCCTCGTCATGCTCTGGTTACAGAGAGCCCAGGAGATCAACAAAAGAAACCTGGCAACCTACGCTCGAAGGAGACTAGCCAATGCGAGTGGGCCACACATGAAGGAGGTTGGGGCCTTATGTTCCGCTCATATATGTCACATTCAGCCCCTTGAGATTGGCAGTTCAGAGGGCCAAGCAAGTGTGCATGTGTATATGGTATTTCTATAGCACAACCTAGCCGAAGGGCAGTGGAACGCTGAGCAGAATCAAAGGCAGAGATAGACAAGAGGGAGCTGGAGGTTTTATAGAGTGCACTCAAGAGCAACAGAGGAATAGCCCACAGGCATGCAGAGTGACAGAGAAGAAGTCCACAGGCAAACAGAGTGACAGGGGCGTAGCCCATAGGTATGCAGAGTGGCAGATGAGCAGCCCACAGGCACGCTGAGCGACAGAGGAGCAGCCTACAGGCATGCTGAGCGACAGAGGAGCAGCCCACAGGCATGCAGAGTGACAGAGAAGCAGTCCACAGGCATGCCCTGGATGTAGGCACCCATTGTAATTGCCACCTACAGTTCACCCAGGAGCGACAGAGGAGAATCCCACAGCCCCATGACGCAGAGCCTCAGAGGAGCAGCCCACAGGCACTTGGTACAGAGTGACAGAGGAGCAGCCCAAGGCCCCCAAGGCCCGCAGAGCAACAGAGGAGCAGCCCCCAAGCATGCAGAGTGGCAGAGGAGCAGTCCACATGAATGCAGAGCAACAGAGGGGCAGCCACAGGCTTGCAGAGCAACAGAGACGCAGTCCACAGGCATGCAGAGTGACAGAGGAGCAGTCCATAGGCATGCCCTGGATGTAGGCACCCATTGTAATTGCCAACTACAGTTCACCCAGGAGCGACAGAGGAGAATCCCACAGCCCCATGACGCAGAGCCTCAGAGGAGCAGCCCACAGGCACTTGGCACAGAGTGACAGAGGAGCAGCCCAAGGCCCGCAGAGCAACAGAGGAGCAGCCCCCAAGCATGCACAGTGGCAGAGGAGCAGTCCACATGAATGCAGAGCAACAGAGGGGCAGCCACAGGCTTGCAGAGCAACAGAGAAGCAGTCCACAGGCATGCAGAGTGACAGAGGAGCAGTCCATAGGCATGCCCTGGATGTAGGCACCCATTGTAATTGCCAACTACAGTTCACCCAGGAGCGACAGAGGAGAATCCCACAGCCCCATGACGCAGAGCCTCAGAGGAGCAGCCCACAGGCACTTGGCACAGAGTGACAGAGGAGCAGCCCAAGGCCCGCAGAGCAACAGAGGAGCAGCCCACAAGCATGCAGAGTGGCAGAGGAGCAGTCCACAGGCATGCAGAGCAACAGAGGGGCAGCCACAGGCATGCAGAGTGGCAGAGGAACAGTCCACAGGCATGCAGAGCAACAGAGGGGCAGCCACAGGCATGCTGAGCAACAGAGAAGCAGTTCACAGGCATGCAGAGTGACAGAGGAGCAGACCATAGGCATGCCCTGGATGTAGGCACCCATTGTAATTGGCCACTACAGTTCACCCAGGAGCAACAAAGGAGCAGCCCACAGGCACGTGGCACAGAGTGACAGAGGAGCAGGCCAAGCCCCCCAAGGCCCGCAGAGTAAAAGAGGAGCAGCCCACAGGCATGCAGAGTGGCAGAGGAATAGTCCAAAGGCATGCAGGGTGTCAGTCGAGCAGCCCACAGGCAAACAGAGTGATAAAGGTGCACCCCACAGTTGCGCAGAACAGCAGAGGAACAGCCCACAGGCACACAGAGCAACAGAGGAGCAGCCACAGGCACGCAGAGCAACAGAGGAGCAGCCCACAGGCATGCAAAGCAACAGAAGAGCAGCCACAGGCAAACAGAGTGACAGGGGTGCAATCCACTGGTATGCAGAGCAGCAGAGGAGCAGGCCAAGGCATGCAGAGCAGCATAAGAGCAGCCCACAGGCATGCAGAGTGACAGAGGAGCAGCCCACAGCTACGCAGTGACAAAGGAGCAGCCCACAGGCATGCACTGGATGTAGGCACCCATTGTAATTGCCTACTACAGTGCATTTAGTAGCGACAGAGGAGAATCGCACAGCCCCATGACGCAGAGCCTCAGAGGAGCAGCCCACAGGCACTTGGCACAGAGTGACAGAGGAGCAGCCCACAAGCATGCAGAGTGGCAGAGGAGCAGTCCACAGGCATGCAGAGCAACAGAGGGGCAGCCACCGGCATGCAGAGCAACAGAGACGCAGTCCACAGGCATGCAGAGCAACAGAGGAGCAGCCACAGGCACGCAGAGCGACAGAGGAGCAGCCCACAGGCATGCAAAGCAACAGAAGAGCAGCCACAGGCAAACAGAGTGACAGGGGTGCAATCCACTGGTATGCAGAGCAGCAGAGGAGCAGGCCAAGGCATGCAGAGCAGCATAAGAGCAGCCCACAGGCATGCAGAGTGACAGAGGAGCAGCCCACAGCTACACAGCGACAAAGGAGCAGCCCACAGGCATGCACTGGATGTTGGCACCCATTGTAATTGCCAACTGCAGTTCACTTAGTAGCGACAGAGAATCGCACAGCCCCATGACCCAGAGCCTCAGAGGAGCAGCCCACAGGCACTTGGCACAGAGTGACAGAGGAGCAGCCCACAAGCAAGCAGAGTGGCAGAGGAGCAGTCCACAGGCATGCAGAGCAACAGAGGGGCAGCCACTGGCATGCAGAGCAACAGAGATGCAGTCCACAGGCATGCAGAGCAACAGAGAAGCAGTCCACAGGCATGCAGAGTGACAGAGGAGCAGCCCACAGGCATGCGCTGGATGTAGGCACCCATTGTAATTGCCTACTGCAGTTCACTTAGTAGCGACAGAGAATCGCACAGCACATGACGCGGAGCCTCAGAGGAGCAGCCCACAGGCACTTGGCACAGAGTGACAGAGGAGCAGTCCACAAGCATGCAGAGTGGCAGAGGAGCAGTCCAGGCATGCAGAGCAACAGAGGGGCAGCCACCGGCATGCAGAGCAACAGAGACGCAGTCCACAGGCATGCAGAGTGACAGAGGAGCAGCCCACAGCTACGCAGTGACAAAGGAGCAGCCCACAGGCATGCACTGGATGTAGGCACCCATTGTAACTGCCTACTGCAGTTCACTTAGTAGCGACAGAGAATCGCACAGCCCCATGACGCGGAGCCTCAGAGGAGCAGCCCACAGGCACTTGGCACAGAGTGACAGAGGAGCAGCCCAAGGCCCCCAAGGCCCGCAGAGCAACAGAGGAGCAGCCCCCAAGCATGCAGAGTGGCAGAGGAGCAGTCCACATGAATGCAGAGCAACAGAGGGGCAGCCACAGGCTTGCAGAGCAACAGAGAAGCAGTCCACAGGCATGCAGAGTGACAGAGAAGCAGTCCACAGGCATGCCCTGGATGTAGGCACCCATTGTAATTGCCACCTACAGTTCACCCAGGAGCGACAGAGGAGAATCCCACAGCCCCATGACGCAGAGCCTCAGAGGAGCAGCCCACAGGCACGTGACACAGAAGAGTGACAGAGGAGCAGCCCAAGGCCCCCAAGGCCCGCAGAGCAACAGAGGAGCAGCCCACAAGCATGCAGAGTGGCAGAGGAGCAGTCCACATGAATGCAGAGCAACAGAGGGGCAGCCACAGGCTTGCAGAGCAACAGAGAAGCAGTCCACAGGCATGCAGAGTGAAAGAGGAGCAGTCCATAGGCATGCCCTGGATGTAGGCACCCATTGTAATTGCCTACTACAGTGCATTTAGTAGCGACAGAGGAGAATCGCACAGCCCCATGACGCAGAGCCTCAGAGGAGCAGCCCACAGGCACTTGGCACAGAGTGACAGAGGAGCAGCCCACAAGCATGCAGAGTGGCAGAGGAGCAGTCCACATGAATGCAGAGCAACAGAGGGGCAGCCACAGGCTTGCAGAGCAACAGAGAAGCAGTCCACAGGCATGCAGAATGACAGAGAAGCAGTCCACAGGCATGCCCTGGATGTAGGCACCCATTGTAATTGCCACCTACAGTTCACCCAGGAGCGACAGAGGAGAATCCCACAGCCCCATGACGCAGAGCCTCAGAGGAGCAGCCCACAGGCACGTGACACAGAAGAGTGACAGAGGAGCAGACCAAGGCCCCCAAGGCCCGCAGAGCAACAGAGGAGCAGCCCACAAGCATGCAGAGTGGCAGAGGAGCAGTCCACATGAATGCAGAGCAACAGAGGGGCAGCCACAGGCTTGCAGAGCAACAGAGAAGCAGTCCACAGGCATGCAGAGTGACAGAGGAGCAGTCCATAGGCATGCCCTGGATGTAGGCACCCATTGTAATTGCCTACTACAGTGCATTTAGTAGCAACAGAGGAGAATCGCACAGCCCCATGACGCAGAGCCTCAGAGGAGCAGCCCACAGGCACTTGGCACAGAGTGACAGAGGAGCAGCCCAAGGCCCACAGAGCAACAGAGGAGCAGCCCACAAGCATGCAGAGTGGCAGAGGAGCAGTCCACATGAATGCAGAGCAACAGAGGGGCAGCCACAGGCTTGCAGAGCAACAGAGAAGCAGTCCACAGGCATGCAGAATGACAGAGAAGCAGTCCACAGGCATGCCCTGGATGTAGGCACCCATTGTAATTGCCACCTACAGTTCACCCAGGAGCGACAGAGGAGAATCCCACAGCCCCATGACGCAGAGCCTCAGAGGAGCAGCCCACAGGCACTTGGCACAGAGTGACAGAGGAGCAGCCCAAGGCCTGCAGAGCAACAGAGGAGCAGCCCCCAAGCATGCAGAGTGGCAGAGGAGCAGTCCACATGAATGCAGAGCAACAGAGGGGCAGCCACAGGCTTGCAGAGCAACAGAGACGCAGTCCACAGGCATGCAGAGTGACAGAGGAGCAGTCCATAGGCATGCCCTGGATGTAGGCACCCATTGTAATTGCCAACTACAGTTCACCCAGGAGCGACAGAGGAGAATCCCACAGCCCCATGACGCAGAGCCTCAGAGGAGCAGCCCACAGGCACTTGGCACAGAGTGACAGAGGAGCAGCCCAAGGCCCCCAAGGCCCGCAGAGCAACAGAGGAGCAGCCCCCAAGCATGCAGAGTGGCAGAGGAGCAGTCCACATGAATGCAGAGCAACAGAGGGGCAGCCACAGGCTTGCAGAGCAACAGAGAAGCAGTCCACAGGCATGCAGAGTGACAGAGGAGCAGTCCATAGGCATGCCCTGGATGTAGGCACCCATTGTAATTGCCTACTACAGTGCATTTAGTAGCGATAGAGAAGAATCGCACAGCCCCATGACGCAGAGCCTCAGAGGAGCAGCCCACAGGCACTTGGCACAGAGTGACAGAGGAGCAGCCCACAAGCATGCAGAGTGGCAGAGGAGCAGTCCACATGAATGCAGAGCAACAGAGGGGCAGCCACAGGCTTGCAGAGCAACAGAGAAGCAGTCCACAGGCATGCAGAATGACAGAGAAGCAGTCCACAGGCATGCCCTGGATGTAGGCACCCATTGTAATTGCCACCTACAGTTCACCCAGGAGCGACAGAGGAGAATCCCACAGCCCCATGACGCAGAGCCTCAGAGGAGCAGCCCACAGGCACGTGACACAGAAGAGTGACAGAGGAGCAGCCCAAGGCCCCCAAGGCCCGCAGAGCAACAGAGGAGCAGCCCACAAGCATGCAGAGTGGCAGAGGAGCAGTCCACATGAATGCAGAGCAACAGAGGGGCAGCCACAGGCTTGCAGAGCAACAGAGAAGCAGTCCACAGGCATGCAGAGTGACAGAGGAGCAGTCCATAGGCATGCCCTGGATGCAGGCACCCATTGTAATTGCCTACTACAGTGCATTTAGTAGCGACAGAGGAGAATCGCACAGCCCCATGACGCAGAGCCTCAGAGGAGCAGCCCACAGGCACTTGGCACAGAGTGACAGAGGAGCAGCCCAAGGCCCCCAAGGCCCGCAGAGCAACAGAGGAGCAGCCCACAAGCATGCAGAGTGGCAGAGGAGCAGTCCACATGAATGCAGAGCAACAGAGGGGCAGCCACAGGCTTGCAGAGCAACAGAGAAGCAGTCCACAGGCATGCAGAGTGACAGAGGAGCAGTCCATAGGCATGCCCTGGATGTAGGCACCCATTGTAATTGCCTACTACAGTGCATTTAGTAGCGACAGAGGAGAATCGCACAGCCCCATGACGCAGAGCCTCAGAGGAGCAGCCCACAGGCACTTGGCACAGAGTGACAGAGGAGCAGCCCAAGGCCCCCAAGGCCCGCAGAGCAACAGAGGAGCAGCCCACAAGCATGCAGAGTGGCAGAGGAGCAGTCCACATGAATGCAGAGCAACAGAGGGGCAGCCACAGGCTTGCAGAGCAACAGAGAAGCAGTCCACAGGCATGCAGAGTGACAGAGAAGCAGTCCACAGGCATGCCCTGGATGTAGGCACCCATTGTAATTGCCACCTACAGTTCACCCAGGAGCGACAGAGGAGAATCCCACAGTCCCATGACGCAGAGCCTCAGAGGAGCAGCCCACAGGCACTTGGCACAGAGTGACAGAGGAGCAGCCCACAAGCATGCAGAGTGGCAGAGGAGCACTCCACATGAATGCAGAGCAACAGAGGGGCAGCCACAGGCTTGCAGAGCAACAGAGAAGCAGTCCACACTACAGGCTACAATTAAAGGTGGGTGGCAATGGGACATCTGCCAAAAAATTTGAATGCCCCGACCGCTTCCTCTGCCTTTCCCACCTCATTTACCATACAGGTAAGGCAGAGCTCCCGATGGCAGAGCCGGCACTCGCTCCACCATCCGAAATACCCCATTGGCAGACCTCATGAGGGTGCAGTTGGCACTGGAGTGGCTTCTTTGTTGCCGTTCCACTGGCATCGTTTCCATGGCATTTTTAGACAGAAAACTCTTGAAATGTCCCCCATGCACTGTGAGGAGACCCCCAGCTTGTGGGGGATATTAAGTTATTCGTGGTAATGGAACTCCATTAAAGGTGTGCAGGAATAACAGATCATGGCGAGCCCATCATGGCGGCATGTGTCATTCTTTAATCCTAAAGTGGCTCCTGCTCTATATGAAGGTGTTATTTTTGGGGGAAAATGCAACCACAGTTTACATTTAGCTTAGGCTGTTCAATCCATAAATGAATCTCTGTGTACGTCGTATAATAGTAATAGACATATGCAAATACTACATTTGATCATACCAAAGCAGCTAGCAAGTAATGGGCCTACAGTTACCTACAGGTGACCATTACTGGGATTTCCACTCTGTAGAAAATATTTCACCAAGGAGAGGCCAAGTATTGAATGGGCATTGACATTTCACCCATTTCCCAACTTGAAATGTAATTTCATCCACATAGGAGGTCAATTGAAGAGGACATGAAGGCTGGACCCGCCTGTCCACCATGCCACCTATTCATCCATCACACCATCCCATTGCAATGTCATGTATTTAATGTGTGCCCTTTTGTGTACTTAAGTGCCGGTATATGTGTTGTCTGTGTGCATGTGGCTTCCTGCGTACGTTTGGGTACATGTATAGCAGTCAATCTGTGCTATGGGTACCTGTAAATTTTGTTTGTTTGCCTCATTGTCTGTCTTTTGTGCTGTGTGCATATGTGCTTGTATGTGTGTTGGTTTGTATGCACAGGCACATGTATGTCTAATGATCTGTGTGTATTGGTGCCTCTATATGTTATGTTAGGTTATATTATGGTATTAGTGTTTTTATAGCGCGCTAATCACCCATGAGGGTATTCAAGCGCTCTGTAGCAGGTGTGTGAGGCCAGCACTCGGTGATTACTCGAAAAGCCAGGTCTTCAGCTTCTTGCAAAAGTCAAGCAGAGAGGAGGAGGCTCTGATGTGTTGGGGGTGGGGGGGCGTTCCAGGCTTTAGGTGCCAGGAACGAGTAGGTGCTTGCATGACTTTATATAATGTGGTATGCATACATGGGTTCCCATGTCTCTTATGGTCTGTGTGCATAACTCTCTGTATGTCTTCGTCTGTGTTCTGTGCATGGGTTTCTGGTGGCGCGTTGCTATGTGAGCACGTGAATGTCTATAGAAGTGCAGTCTCTAACATTTTCTCTCTGTGTGGCCATGTATATGTTGCCTGTGACTGAGTATGCCCATGCTTCTTTGCGTTGTCTGTACATGCATTCCTGGGTGTATGCTGCCGTGTGTGCATGTGTGCCTGCATATCTGTTGGCCTGTGTAAATTAGTATGTGTGTTGGTTTCAGTGCATGTATGCCTGTATGTCTTCTCGTTAGGGCTTTAAGTGGGATGAAAAAACTGGGGGGGGGGGGGGTCCTCGCAAAGGGGAGTGGCCAATGCAATTAAGGGCGTGGCTTAAAACGCATAAAATAAAAATCTGTGTTTAGCAAAGTGTGCCGCCCGACTGGTATTTTGCTGTTTCTGTCATTGCATCCAGATATATGATACAAGTAACATCATACCTACAACAAGCCAGGCCTAATGGCATTGTCAGTGGTTGTTAGTTGCACAAGATAAATAAGCAGCAACTATGACTTGTATATAATATTGAAAAAGCTTCCGCTTAAAGCCCTGGTGACACCACAACAATGTTGCTGCTCCTGAGTTTCAAAAAGGGAAGAGGAATCCAGAGAGAAAATGACTCTTTAAAGGATTTCCCTTCCCCTACAACGCTCACCGGGCATGACCTCAACTTCTCCACTAGTGAGAAGTCAGCAGTGAGAACAGCACACATCAATGTGCCTGCTGTCACTGCAGTCCGGAAAAAAACGGACCGCCTGTGCCGGGCACAAAACAGAGCCCGATAGAGACCCGTTTCGAGGCTTCCTTTAAAAAACTGCCGGTGCTCAGCACCGGTGAGACCCGGCCCACTTAAAGCCCTGCCTGTAAGTCTGTTAGCACCCAGAAAAAGGATTCCCCCAAGAAAAGGCCAAGGACCTAGTTGACATTGACATTCCCCTGCTTTTTTTCATTTCTGCTGTGATTGTCGTCAGAGGATCTATAGGTCAAACCCGTATCTCCCAAAAACCAAACACATTCATCCACTTCTCCCACTGATTCGTCAGCACATAGCTCATTCCACCCCTCTGTCCGTTTGTTTCCCTCAACATCCAACTATGCTTGAATGTGTGTTGTCTCAGTATGCATAATGCATGCACCTGCCTGTGTTGCCAATTGGTGTATGATTGGCTCAGCCAATTTGGCTGCACGTGTGTTGCCTTACATCTTATGTCTGCTGACCTGTGCGACCTGGTGCATGAAGCTCTGTTTACCTTCGTTCACTGGTACATGTGAGTTTGTTGTTGTGCTCGGGTGAGGTTTTGTCTTTTGTCCTTATTGGAAGAAAGTCAGAGGGCCTGTGTGCACAACTGAATATATGACTGTTGGTCTGTGTATACGGGCTGCTTGTCGGGTTTTGTCCGTGTGGTGTCAGCATTTAAGCAGTTCCATGTCATTTATCGCATGTATGTATTTATAACAGTCTGAGACGCTCTACAAAAGCCCACTCCTTTCTTTTCTTCATCCTGATATGTCGTTATCTCCCCTCACCTGCCTCACTTGGGCTGTTCGTTTCCTCTCTTGCGCTCTTCGGATTTTTGTGCTCTATTTGTCCAATTTATAAGAGAGATGTTCCGCTTTTGTGACACATTTCGAAGTGATCAAGGGAACCATTTCGTGACCTGCTCATGATCTGCAAACATTAGTAAAAGCAGGTCATATCTTCGCGAGCATTTTGTTGCCCAGAGTTTACTTGCTCTCAGAATAGGGGTGACTTCCTAGCTCTTCTTACATACGGTCAAAGTCATAGCTTTCGTCGTTTGTGCAGCCAATGTATGGAAACATTGCCACCCTGTGGCTAGTATCAGAATTGCACCATCTTTACATATTTCTAGTGTAGTGTCCCGTAGTTTTCGTACAATAAACTTGTCCAGACACCTGTGGATCCTGAAATGTGCGTCCACCTCTGCACCCATCGGAATGATCACTCCTAACCGGAAGTGACATGCTCGTTTAAATCAGCTATATGTTTAATTTGTTGTTATCCAAAGGCGGCAAAGCATTACTGTCACCTAAAATAATAGCTTTGCGTGGAAAGTATCAATTTGTACTAAGACTATAAAGTACTTAATTATAATTGTACAAATAAAGAACAACTCACAAAATATGTGCTTGCATTCTAGTTTAGCCCTATTCGCTTCCTAGAAGCAGGTTTCTTTCCCGAGTTTTATCTCAGTGTGAGGATTTCACCTAATGCACATGTGAGTATGTGAACACCTTCATTGAGCAAAATATCGCTTCTCCAAGCCCTTTCCAGGCGTGAATCTGACATGTGGGGTCTTATTTACAAGCCCCTTGCGCTGCCGGTGCGTCACTTTTAACATGGGAAAAAGCCATCACGTCTTATTCTTTGGAGAACCAGCTTTAGAGGCATTCACATAATATCACTGCCATCTCGAAAGGCGGAAGTGTCTTGTTCCAGTGAGAACCTGCACCATCTTCTTATGCTAGAAAGTCTACCAAGCACTTCTCATGTCTCTTAGGAGTTCCTTGGTGCTTTTAAACTCGCACCATGCCTGGATCTCAACCACTGACTTCACTTACAATAACCTTGTGTCCGTTGGACTCTCAGGATGGCTGTTAGTCGTGTCACTGGGCACATGTACAGCACAGCATTCACCAACTATTCAGCATCCCATTGTACAGGCTTCATTTTGTAGTTGTGATTCATTCTGTGGGGTTATTTCACTGTGGGGGCCAGGGCAGAAGAGGTTTGATAAGCAGGGTGATTTGGTGGTTATCCTTATGGCGGAGTACCATGTGGGAGCATCTAACAACCCTCCTACACAACCAGTGAGAATGTAGCGTGTGTGTTAAGTTGTCTCTGTATCCCTAACATAGAATCACATGTCACAAGCAATGATGTGTCATATCTGTCCTGTCTGCAATTTCCTGAAGGTCTGAACACCAGACATTCTTGTCTCCATTGGGTAAATACATTCCTTGGTGTGTCTTATCTGCATCTGCCACATCTCTGCTAAGATGTTTTATAAAATTCCTTTTGAAATCCAGGATCATCTCCTCCTTAGTTGTCTCAAAATGGCCATGCTCTTCCCCAGCTGAGGCATGGAGGGGTTGCAACCCATTCTCATCCCACAGGCCAGACTCAAGAAGAACTAAACTTACCCAACCTCGTATCATGATCATTTTGTTTTGGGAGTTTTATATAGTGCGATGTCGACCCGAAGGTATCAGAGCACTTTACATGAGCACCAGTCACGTTATAGATGGACACATTCATTTTTTTAGGCACGGGGAGATTATGTGATTTGCCCAGAATCACAGGATGTTGAGCGTCCCTGCCGAGACTCAAACCCGGTTCCCCAGCTCCAAACTCGACCGCTCTAGCCATACCGCACCGTAACATTTTGTTCCATACAAGAGAACCATCAACCTCAAGAGCAGAAACATTTAATCATATGAGCAAAGATCTAACCTCATATATGCCTTCTTCACGTGCTTGAAAAATCTTTAAATGTCCATACAGTCTGGGAAGCGATTGGTACCTGCCACCGCGTCAATATGCTTCCTTCACCACGAATGTAGGAAAGCACTGAACATTCCTCACTCTTGCCTAGATTCAACCACACTTATATGCAGCGTCCATACACTTGGTCCGAGCACCCCTAGGCAGTGATGCTGCGACAATTTTTGAAGTGGGGGTGCTGCCAACTATATTACATCACTGAAGTAATAAGTATTGTGAAAAATCCAAGCATTACCAAATGACAAGTATAGCAGTTAAGCCACTCCAGTTCAGAGGGAGAGTGGTAAAGGTGTGTAGCAGTGGTGTATTTGGGAGCACAATGTCACAAACATATATATCATTGCAGCATGGTATAGAAGCACACAGTAATTTACAGAAAGCACTGTTGCCACTGAAATGGCAACAAAATTAGCACTGACATGCAGTTTTACTGATAAAACTATGGAGCGTGCAAACAATATTATGTGGAAATCAAGTTTCCGCAAATATTTATCATTTGGAGAGGAGTTGACCTAATGGCTAAGGCGGTCGACCTCGAATCTGGGGAACCTGGTTCGAGTCTCGGCAATGACACTGAACATCCTGTGATTCTGGGCAATTCACTTAATCTCCCCATGCCTAACAAAAATGTATGTGTCCTCATCTAACGCAACTGGTGCTATGAAAAGCACTCTGATACCCATAACCGGGTCAAGTTCGCACTATATAAAACTCCGTTAAATTTGTACTTCACTAATTTAAGTGTTTTAAATAGCTTTGGTCCTATTAAAATCTTTGTTTCCATCACACTTCAGAATGACAAACAAAGTGCGTCATTTGTGCTTTCCTAACTGCTAGTACGTTTTAAATATTTGTACAGTTAATTTATAGGTATTTAAGTGTTGTTGTGTGATATTAAAATATCTGATATCCTACAGCCTTTCATACTCCCTATGTCCCAGCAGGATTGCCAGATAGTTTTCTTTCCAAATTCCTCTAACTTTGTAGTCAGAGAAAGAGAAGTAAACACCAATAAACATGCTAAGCGAATAAAGAGTAATCTGTCAGAAGACATTTGACCTCTGTCTTTGAAGACATAGCAAATGTGACAAGATGTAAAAACATCTTTATTGCTCATTGACCTTCTGAACTGGAGTATGTTTATTTTGGGGGTGCTGCAGCACCTCTCAGACCCCTACATCCAGCACCTATACCCCTAGGAACCTCATACATGATGTCGAACCTTTACCATCCGAGGCCTCACTTCAAGTTTACTCTCTCCAAATCATGCATGCGTACAGTGGTTTCCAGTCAACTCGGTAAACTATAAAAAAAGCTATTTAAGAACAAAGGGGCTCATTACGATGGCGGACGGACATCGCTGATGTGGTTTGAACCGCCAGTCCTGCGGCGGTTCTACAACTGGATTTACGATGCGCCCCCCAGTATGGCGGACCCATCCCGCTATTTAACATTGCGGACAGTGCTGCTGGCTGCAGCACCGTACGCAATGTTGAAATGTAATGCTGTGCATTTCCCCGCACTACGTGGCAGGCACCACACGGTGCCTGCCACGCAGAGCAGGGAAATGCAGGGGGGTACCATGGGTACCCCCCAGTGCAGCAACACCTCCCCCAAGACAAGGGGGGCCTGCAACGGGCCCCCAAACCCAATCCCCGCCAGCCTTTCCATGGCGGTTCCACCGCCATGGAATGGCTGGCTGACGCCAGCATTGTAATCTGGCGGGCGCTGCCACCATTTCCCTCGTCATATCCGCTCCGCCAGGCAAACGATTGCCTGTGGTGCCCGCCATGCTTGCGGAAAGATTCCCCCCGCCATCGTAGTGTGGTGGGGCGAAATTGGCAATCGAATGGTGGAGGGCCCGCCACCGCACGGCTGGCGGTGTCAGGCCTTCTGCCATCCTAATGACCCCCAAAGTATGTTCCACAAATGTCCATAACATTTGGTTAGCGTTAAACAATCAGCGAGGTACTCTTTACCAGTTGTATCCAAGTTAACAAGTCTGATAAATTGAGTTCAGAAATTATGAATGTCTAAACAAAGGGTCTGATCCCAACGAAGAATATTCATTCTCCATTGCCTTTTAAGAGGAAATTGATAGAAATCAAGCAATAATAATTTTATTTATTAAATCATCTTAAAACAATATCTTAGAACCCAACAGCCAATGCATTTAATTCCATATACAGAACTCCTTCAGGCCAACACATCTTACATTTACAACTCGCGCCATGTAGGAATTGAAAACGATGTGGTACTACCATGTAAGTGTCTTCAATTATGTGGAAGTAGAATATTGTTATTATGTATAAATAATGAATGTGAAACATGGACCCTTGATGGAAAAAATAACATCTGTTGCCCTGAAGATGTTCTGTATGCAAACACATAGGGACAAACAAAACATTGTAGCCACGATGGTGCTTCACCCCTGGGTTACTTTGTGGTCTTTTCCCGATCTCGGTCTGTACCTTCGGACTTAGTCATTTTGTTGGAGCTCAGAATCTTTCAGCATGGGCAAGGCTGAAAGCCACAATGTCAAATAACAGGTTTCTCCAGACCCGCAGGTGCATTGTACTTAACTTTATAAAGCTTTGAGTAGGATGAAAAAGGAACTCATACCTACTAACTAGGTCATGTAGTCTCAGTATCTCAGCACCGTCTCCCAGTACTCTAGAGGTCTATATATTTTGAAGTCTCAAATTTACCAAAAGTTGAATTTGTTACTCATGGTGCCCCACGTGATCTAAAGCTTTCAGGAGCTTCTCTGGGAGGCTCAGGGCACAGATGTCAGTTGGCGACAAGCTCTCCAAATCCTCTTTTCTGGACCTCAGTTAAACATCCAGGTCCAGCTTGGCCTGTTGGCTTTCTACAAGCGGTACTGCACACTATGCCCTGTGCCTTCCTCCTCCTCACAGTCTCAGAGGCAGTCAGTCAATACCACTGCCTTCACCTCTGTGATTGCTTCTACTCTCTTCTTCCTTTGGGTTGATGGGAGATCAGTGTCTCTGGTCCTCAGTGTAGCCTTCCAGAGCCCAAGATACAGGAAAGAGCTGACAAGCACCATCAGTCCTCTTCTGGGCAAACTTTGTGCCTCCTACAGTAATTTCCTCCTGTTCATGTCTCTGGGTTTCAACCAGCACTTCCACAGTTCCTATGCTGCTTCCTCCCAAACCTTCCAACTTTTCCTCTGCATTATCATCAAGACTATTCCAGAAAGCACCGTTTATTAATGGCGACAGTGTGCATCAGGCTTGTTGAGTATCCTAAGCTCACACTTGCATAAAGAACAATTGATGGACAAAATGCAGAACAATGTCATACATTCACCCCAGTACAAAGATCTGGGGCTAAATACATTGTTTTGTGGCTCCCCATGCCATTCCAGTTTAAACCCAGCCATATGCAAATCAGTGGTACCCAGAAACCGGTCCCAGGATGCTTGTTCCAGTCCAGGGATGACCTGGCCTGGCAGTTCGGGCAAACTGTTCCCATGAGGAGCAGGGTCAAGGCAAATTTGCATATGGCTGGGTCCAAACTGGGGTGGCGAAGTGAGCTAAAGAACGATGGACTCAACCCAGATATCTTGACTGGGGGTGAGTGGTTGATACATTGCAGCACTCTATCCATCATCTCCTTGTGTTTGCTAAGCTCACTCGTGGGATTGTCCATTCTAATTAGGGGCCTTCATTTCCCTAATGGGGAACCCCCCAGATTACAAGAAGCCAGGGTGGCTGGGGGAAGCCCTACATCAAAGGACTTTTCCTACTTGGTTGGGCCTTCGGAATGTGAGAGGGTGCCTATCCCTCCTCGCTCATTCCCTTCCTCTACTTTCTTCTCAACTACCAGGACAGTGCAGGAGTGGTGTTTCCTGACAGAGGAGGCTTGTTCAATAATTCTTACTTTGCCCTACTGCTAATGAATCCACACCAGGGGCTGCTGTTACCAGCAGGATCATTATCTTTCCTGCAGAGTCCTTGATGGCTGTAGATCAAATCTTTGAATGTGAGAGATCGGGGATCAGGGAAATCAAATTACACTGACTGAAGGAGGGTAGTGCCTTGGCATGAGTACAGTGATGTTTTCTCCATTGCCGCAGTGTGTCTCTGAGCTGCGAGCCCCCAGCGTGCACCAGGGACGAGGCACGGAGGACATGCAGAAATCCCACTGCTCCTGGATAAGCACAGGTGTGATTCTTCATGGTGACAGCTTTTATGAAGTGACTTTTTTTTAAGTCTACAGAGTATGATGTATGAAATGGATTGTGATAGGATTTCTTAATCTTTCTAGCAAGTGGATTTTGACAAGGAGAAGAAATATTCAATATCGAGCCAATGCAGTAATGGTTATTACAGATCAGTGTCTGCAAATGACCTCTAAATATAATTGAGGCCTCCGGAGAGGTGGGCCAATGATCTCTCTCCTTTCGCACCAGAAACTGGGTTCTTACTTCTTGAATTGAGGTGATTGGGTGCAATCCCTTCGTCCTCTATCAGTGGCGCATGAGACTCTTGCACCCGCTTGGCTGTTTCTAACACTAAACCTTGATTTACACCAGATGAGAGACTGGAGGGATCCAAGAACGGCTTCACGCCTGGTAAGGTGACACACTTTTGGAAGGGTGTGTGAGACATTGAATTTGGACTCTACCTGGGGGCAAATCGCCTTGAGAATGTCCCATAGCAGAATGAACTTTGAAAGATCTGGCATTCAATGGAGACAGCTTGTTCTCTGGAGTTCTGTGCGGCGCACTGGAGTTCTGTCTCTGTAGGAGCATCAGTGGCACTGTGGGCAGCCATTTGTACTTGTGCCAAGGCAAAGAGAATCCACTGTTCAACTTGATCGTGAGCGAACTAAAAGGTGAATGTCCCAAAATGACAGTCAAGATATTGGCCTGCAGGTATATCCTATCTGTATTATTGATTATCAAATGATTGTGAATGTATGTGTAGATTTATTATTATGAAATTTACTATGGTGATACTAATGCCATGATTTATTGTAATTGTATTTATATAGCACTTAGTACCCCTGATGAGGTGTCGAATCGCTTTTCGGCGAGTAGCATGCTGCTCCGGAACCCAAAGAGGATTAGTGGTGAATTTGTATAGGGAGGTATGAAATTAATTTGAGCAGCGGACATGTGAGTCTGTTATTCGGATTGAAAAAGGATAGTGGAGGGATAGAAGAGGGAAGGGTTTGTACTTATATAGCGCTTAGGACCCCTGATGAGGCGTCAAAGAGCTTTTTGGCGAGTAGCACGCTGCTCCGGGACCCAAGAGGATTACTGGTGAATGAATATAGGGAGGTATGAAATTAATTTGAGCGGCAGACATGCGAGTTTGCTATTTGGATTGAAAAACGATAGTGGAGGGATAGAAGAGGGAAGGGTTTGCATTATGTAGCACTTCAACACTTTTGACTGCGATCTTGTGCTACAACCCTAAACTTCACAGTCCTTCTGCCCTAACAGATTCACAGTCTCTTTCTGATGTAGTTATTCTTTTCTCCAATATTGAAGTAGAAAAATGTGATGAGAGGTTTACGGAACTGAATTATGGTCTCTTTATACAACACAGAAGTACCAACAGAAGAGCATGCTCTTGGCAGGAGAGAGTCATTGTCAGTGCCACAGTGGGCTGAGTTGGCACAGCAGAGCAAGCGATCTGGCTCTCCACTGGGTACCTGCTCACCCCAGCTCAAAATGTTACCTACATTGCTGTGAAGTCACACTACTTTTGAGGTATTTGATCAACACCTGCTTGTCTCTCAGTTATGTTCACTCTTCAGACCATTCTAAGGCCTGATATAGAACCTGTGTGACCCAGTGAAATTGTTTAAAAGAGGGAAGCACATCAAATTCAGCCCTATATCGAATTGTGTAACATCTTAAATGAGCCCTTTTTTGACTAACCCATGAGATTTGGGGGGGTCCTTAAACCTCAATTGGAGGCCCACCAAGCGGGCAGAGACCCTGGCCTCCGCTCCCCTAGGAGCGACCACCTGCAACATTTTTAGACCCCCACCGTCTGGTGGGAATCTCACTTACTACAATGCCACCATCAGGGTGCCGTAAGATGAGTGTGCCAAACAAATGCCATGTTTTTTTTGGCCCCACTAAACAAAGGATTTCATTTTTCTAAAACAAACTCACATTTTATAATTTTGTTTAAGAAAAACACACTCCGAAAAGACGTGCACGCAGGAAATAGTTACAATTTCCTTTTATTAGATCTATCTATGACTTTCAACACCATCGACCGACAAATGTTGCTCAATAGGTTACAGCAATTGGGCATTTGAGAGCCTGCTCTGGTATGTGTCCACTCATTCCCAGCCGCGGCTCGTGCAGGTAGGAGCAGTGGGGCTGGGTTGGGGCGGGGGGGGGGTAATTCTACAGGCTACCACGAGAGAAAATTAAATAAATAATTAATTTCCCCTCATTGACATTCATTGAAATCTCCCCCCCCCTCCCCCACCCCCCCCACCCCCCCCCCCCATCCTTCCCCAACGCTGTTACCTGAATGGGCTGCGGCTGCTCATTCCTAGAAAACAGAGGACTAGTAGCAGCAGCCCCCCCCCCCCCACCCGTTCGAGTCTAGGATGCTGCATAAAGCGCCCAGAGCCCCATTGGGATCTGCAGCGTTCCCTACTTTGTTAAACTGGTGTGTTCCAACTATTCAAGTCATTCGCTGTTAATTTTGTATCAGTGCTGGCCTTAGGACTGTGTGACCGGTGCCATCCCACAGGGCGCCAAGGCCAACGGCATGCCGTCTGCAACAGGCTGAACTAAGATAATAGCAGCCTGCTGAGACCTTTGTGTGTACGGCACGATAGCTCCAGTTAGGGAGAGATCTGCAATTTGTCTAGTCACAGTTTTGACTCATGATTTAGTATATGGTGAGTTTGTTGTTCTTCTGCAAATTACACAATGTGACATGCAGATTACAGATTAGTATTTTATGTAGATAGCTCAATGGGTTACTTTCTTTGTCACAGAGATCCTTTTGTTACTTGGATTTCATAAATAACAATCCTTCTAATATAGCACATTGAGCTATGAACTGGCATCAAAGTGATGAATGGAGATTGAAAGACGTAGGTGTAGAACCTTTTTGTTTTTTTCCCCCTCAATCTTTCATTAATCTAAGGTGGCTAAAAAGTTTTCCTTTGAATAGAAGTAGAATGTTATTAGTTTGACACTCCAATCATTGTGTACTTTTATGGGGAGGATTTACTAACAGTTTGCAACCGGTTTGTATCACAGAAGTGAAGCAAACCCTGGTGCAAAGTGTTGTTTTAGGACTTGCTTTCCAGTCAAAATCCAGAATTGCTTTCGACAGTAGCCCTAAAGTAACACAAAGTAGCAGGACGCATTACTTTACTTCAAAGAGGCATACCATGGGTGGGACATGGACGTTCCCATATCCTTACCCATAGATTTTGGAGCTATTCCCTATATGCCAACTTTAGTAGAAAGGGTTTGATATAAAAAAAAAATACTACTGCTTGAAACAGGTATAAAATTTAAGGAAATATTTATTTTCTCCAAACCTTTCCAACTTTGCCTTTGTGCTGCAAAATATAGCAGACATAGAAAGTGGTAAAGTGTCAAAAATTGTCAAAGCAAAGAAATTTGTGCTAGAAGGGTACCCTTCCAAAATAAAAACATTGGTTACAGTGCATCGTAAAAACTTTGGGGCATATTTACACGGCCCCTGCGCCACCAGAGCTTCACTTTTTTGTGATGCTCTGGTGGCCCAGTGTGCTGAGTCATATTTACAAGACCACGCAAAGCCACCCTGCGTGGCTTTTCATGGCCTTGTAAATATGGCACCCTTTCACGTATTACTCTGCGTGAAAGGGGTGTTCCATGGGTATTGCTGTGGGTGTTCCCACACAACATCCATGGATTCTAACGCATTCCCAGGTTTACAAGGTTTCATAAACCTGGGAATGGGTCAGATTCTAACGCCATCCAAAGGGAGATGTTAAAGTGGCACAATGAGGAGAAATACCTTCATTTCTCCTTGTTTTTTGCTTTTTCTATGTTCTGCAAAAGACACGCAATTGATGTTCTGCAGCACACATAGAAGGAGGAAAATGCCACCAATTACTGTTTTTGTGCAGGAAGGTGTCCCTTCAGGCACAAAATCAATCATCCCTGCAATGCATTTATCCTTGAACCATGGTGCAACGGTGCCTGTGATGGCGCTAGGCCGCCAATTGTGCGCCAGCCCAGAGGAAAGCACAGGGATGTGCCGTATTGCTGTAAATACAACGCATTCCTGTACTTTTCTAATGACGCAGCTCAGTGCAGCATGGTGGCTTGCACCATCATGCTGCGTAATTTTCTAGTAAATATGCCCTTTATTTAATCGGCCCCTTTGTTTTCTCCAGACCAAGCACTCCTAACATATAATGCTACCAGTATGGATCACATGTGACTCCTACGCCTTGAAGTCCTCATTTTCTAAAGTAACATTTTCTAATCTGAGGGATTTGTGGTCTGGCTTACTCTTACACCATGAAGTCCTGACCACAAACACAGCCTAAAAAGCAATGTTTCCCTTCTTGTACTCCTTGCATTGCTCGGAAATAAATCTACCTATATGGGAAGCGTTGGGTGAGGTGCCTGAGATTAGGTGATGTCCTCTAAGCGTAGTCTGGCCGCGTTGCTGTGCATAAGTGAGAAGCGTTGACGGCACGTGAGGGGACTGGCGTGATGGGGCTGCTCTAAGCTCATGGCTGCACATCTGTTTGTTATAAGGTTGCACTGGCCTTCTGCTGTCCACCGTGGTATATTGACCCACACTACCACCCTGCTCTACTTCTCTTTGTTGTGAAGATGCCCCATCGCACATATTCAAGCACGCCTGCGAAACCTGTGTTATGAGGATGCATGAACCCCCTGCTCAAAATCCCTGTTTCACAGCAGTACATCCTAGTGTGTGTTATGGACCTCTCATGACCCTTTGTGGCATGAAGTTGCATAACCCCCCTTTTGCGCAGTTCTCTAATGAGGCTGGAAAACCCTGTCGCAAATGTGGTAATCTTCTGCTGCACGTCTGCACTCACCCACTGCTGTACATGCCTGTGGTGAGAAGCTGCACTTTCCTCCTGCTGCACATGCATGTGTTGCACAGCTGCACTTACCACCTGCTGCACATGCCTGTGCTCTGGGGCTACACTACCACCCTGCTGAGGACATGCCTGTGTAATAAAGTTGCACTTACTGCTGCACACACCTGGGTTATGCAGCTGCACATGCATGTTTTATACAGCTGCACTTATTCCCTGCTCTACATGCGTGTTATGCAGCTGCACTTACCCCCTGCAGCTCATGCATGTGTTATGAAGCTGCACTTACTCCCTGCTGCACATACATGTGTTATGAAGCTGCACTTACTCCCTGCTGCACATGCGTGTTATGCAGCTGTACTTACCCCCTGCAGCTCATGCATGTGTTATGAAGCTGCACTTACCTACTCTTGTACATGCATGTGCTCTGGGACTGCACTAGCGCCCCGCCTAGGACATACCTGGTTATTACTCTTTGCTGCACATGGCAGTGTTAAGAAGCTGCTCTTACAGTCCTGCTGCACACTTTTCTGTTATGAAAGTGTACTGACCCTGCGTGAGCTGAAGGAGTTTTCACACTGCTGTGGTTCAATGTGACACAGAAGCAGGGGCGTGGCTTCAGCGGGGTGGTTGGGGCATTACACCCCCTAATAAATATATTCTGTAGTAAATAGTTGTGTCCAGGTGCTTTAAGTCAGGTGTAGTGAGATGTTTGTCGGATTTCACTTGGGATTTTTACATACACAAGCCGACAAATATACACACAGACACACCCTTGTCTTAGTTTCAAAGGTCTTAGAAATGGTTATTTTACTTAACATTGAGTTAAGTTATAAGTAGGGCTCCCAGTTTTCCATTTATACTGATTTTTACAGATAAATACAGACAGAAAACAATGTGTTTCCTTTCTGTTTTTGTTATTAGAAGCGGAAAAATACAAATAATTGTGTTTGTTGTGAGTGACTTTTCATGCTGCCCTTCCTGAATTCCAAGCCAGCAGGTGAGCAGATAGACAGCAAGAGGAGTTAAAAGACAGGATGGTATTTCTTTTTATTACAGGCATATTTTAACATATATTTGTATATAATGCTAATATTTCCCTGAGGGTGTAATGTTTTGCTACATTGACTGCTTAATTTTCCAAAACGCAACAGGCCACAGTATGAGTATATATTTATCAGTTGAATACATGTGGAAATATACAATTGTATCACTTCATTTGTTCTTAAAACACAAAATAAATATGGATAAATACCAAAAAGATGGGTGAAAAATAAATATGGATAAATACCAAAAAGATGGGTGAAAAATAAATATGGATAAATACCAAAAAGATGGGTGAAAAATAAATATGGATAAATACCAAAAAGATGGGTGAAAAATAAATATGGATAAATACCAAAAAGATGGGTGAAAAATAAATATGGATAAATACAGACGCAAATGTTTAATAAATAAATACCACAAAACCGGGAGCCCGAGTTATGAGTAACCCTCACAATCCGCACTCCTCTCCCCTCCTACTGCTCTCTAAGGCCCCCTCCTGCCCTGCTTCTCATATAATGTATTTTAACCAGAGGGACTGTTGGGAAATCTGAAGCTCCCTCCCAATTTTACTGACCAAGCTACGCACCTGCACAGAAGACACCTTGTAACACTGAAGTGCTGGTTTCAGAATTCTCTGAGTATATCATTAGGAATGTGATATACTTTACAAATTAGCTATTTCAACATAAATTTGGCACTAGAGATTAAAAAGATTGTAAAATACCTAGGCGCAATGTATTGTCTAAATGTGAGCCATTCGAGGTGAAAAACTCCATGTGCACCGGCACACTCGTGAAAAGTACACACTGTGGAGTGAGATTAGGAATGTGTTATCAGTGGAGTGCTCACCTTGTAAATAAAGCAGGAGTATAAACATGAGAGCAGAGTTAAAGAAATGACCTTGCAATTCGTAGAAAGTCTGGCCAAAGATCTTTACCTTACAATCACAGGCAGAGGGGCCCAGACTCGTTACATGTGAAAATCCGCACTATGGATAATGTCACCGGGGTAAACTCCTCCTTATTCCAATCAGTGTGATTTTTTCTCAGCATAAGTCCTTTTTCTGCCTGCGTGTCTAGCCGCTCCCATAAACATGGATCTGAAGCCCTTTTTTATTGCTGGGGTTTTCGCCATCATAGTGTAAAGTAGGTCAACACAAATACCAGTAGAGTTGTTTATTTCCAAAACATTGCCTCATCCATTTTTCGCCTGGTTTATGCAAAAAATTGGTTTCCCCAGCACATGCTAATGTCAACATGTATTACATAAACAGCAGATATCAACAATTATTGTCTCGCTTTGCATTTGTTAGGTTTATATTCATATATTCTTGTTTAGTTCTTTTTTTAGCCTCTTTTTAGCCAACACGTGTTTTGTTGCCCATGACAGGTGGCCGCCACTTCCTCAGGGCTTTTAACCGGTTGTAATTCCGTCCCAGTTTCCCCAAATAGTTCCTTGTCTTCGTTAGTATTTCTCTCCCAATCCTGTAAGTATTATCCCTTATACCTTATTATTTGTTGTAATCCGTTTTACCTCCTTCCGAGTGTTTGCTCGTGCAGCCTTCCGTCGTCCCAGCGAGTACGCTTTGACAACTGGGCACTGGTGATCTCTCCACCTCAAAGCACCGCACACATATAAGTTCACAACAACTTTCAAGTGTTCTTCTGAAGAGCGCCATAGAACTTTCTGCAAACCTCACCCGCACTAGTGTATCACTCTTCGCCTAGACCAGAAATAAACACAACAGTAACCTTCCATGACCGCTCACCTTTGTGCGTTCTAGGATGTAATAGACAATACCATACATTCCCCTCTTTTACAATATTTATACGAAATAGCAACAACAAAAAACAAGTAGTCATACATGATACACACTGAGCATTTGTGGCATACATGAATCACAGATATATAAACAAAGATACAGTCATTCCAAATTGATTAGCTAAAATAATAAACAAAGATGTTTTCCAATAAAGCCTAAAATATTAGAGCATATAACTCTCGTAACATAATCCTGTATATCTGCATGATCATACGCTGCACTTTTTATAACAATCCCTTTTTGTCCATTGTCTTCACCCAAATCTTTTGCATCTGGTTCAACCGATGTACAGTCTCCAGAATTGCTTGCGTCTTGACAAAGTTCAAATTTTAAATGCTCTCTTGGAAATCGAAGATATTTTAGAACGTTTTACATCAACTACTGTAATGATTACTGGCGATTTTAATAATAATCTATTATTCAATTATTGGGAAAAAATACAACTAGAAGATCTTCCTGATACATTTTTTAACGTTCCTGCGGCCATAATACCCAACTGGTTAATTAATAAGCGTCCAAAAACTAAATTCATGTTAAATTTACTCTTTAACCTAGGCTTTAGGACGCTAAATGGGAGACTTCCAACTGACCAACCAGCCTGGCTGACGTACGTCTCAAATAACTCTAAGGGTATAATTAATTATACTTTATTGCACTTTTCTACTTTTTTAGCTTACATTGCTGATGAGATCGTTGCACTATGAGTAAGTGATCGTAATCCACAAATATTTGCTTTACATTTTTATTACAGACTTTGGGTTACTGACAACTTTTTTATAAAAGACTCTTTGATCTCAGGAAATAAAAGAACAATTAGATGGAATGGTGCTGCTCAGGTTAAGATAAATCAACTTGGGAGACAGGATTTTATTATGAAAAACTCAAGAACTGGTACAATAATAGAATAAATGTATAACTTTGCTGGATGAATGACTGGGGCAATTTGTTATATCAGATATTCAACATAATTTCCATCATCTCAGGACCCAAGTTGCAGAATCAATTAATCTCTAAGGATTATAAGATTGCAGTTCCAAGAAGAGAGTATTGGAAGCAATTACAGCGATTCCTTACCAGAGATTCACCACAAACACCAAGATAAGGCATGGACGCAACTACAACCATAACAACCCTAAGCGATTCTGGTCCTTGGTCGGACATGGGCTTAGATCTTACCAACCGGCAAATGACCATTTAATCCCTTTTGAACAATGGGAAGTGCATATTACAAATATTTACATCAATACATCCTAAGTTACTTATGCTCTACCTGTTTACTCTAACAAAGACTTGAACATCACTTATAAAGTAATAACAGAGTTGATCAAAAAAACACATGTTCATCGAAAGCTGCCGGGCCAAATGGAATTCCCATCAATGGTTTAAAAGCAGACGTCAACCTTTGGACTGAATTATCATTCTTTTTGTTTTAACATGTCCTTCAAACAGGCCAAATTCCCTCATCCTGGAAAGGTGCGTTAATTCATCCCATCTACAAAAAAGGACAGAAAGATATCCTGAACAATTACTGTCTCATTGCTCTCTTGGACCAATTTGCAGGGCTGGGCTGTTGAAAATAAAGGAATTCCTCTTTATCAAACTGGATTTATCACTGATAATGTCACTGCCCTTAAGCTTTTGATAAATAAGACATTAAAAAGACGACTGGCAAAATATGTGTGCTTTATTGCTACTCGCAGGCTTTTAGTAAAGTAAACTGAAGTAAGCTATTGGGCAAATTACCATATTGGGGCATTAATCAATCTGTGCTGTATTTTCTGATGCTGTTGCGTGACTACACATGGCTTCAAATAAAGCAAGCAGGAGGTGTTTCTTCACCTAGAGTGTATACTGCAAATGATCTAAATCTGGGACACATTTTGGCACCTTTACTATTTTCTCTATACATAGCTGACTTATCTTTAGCATTGGATCATCCGGATGGTTTAGCACCAAAATTAGGCTCTAAGGCAAATAGCTACCTTGCTTATGCAGACGATATAGTTCTGTTTTCATTAACCTCTAATGGCCTTCAAAACCAATAGGCAAGGTTAGGCGACTTCAACTAGCTGAATAACCTACAAGTTAACTGTGACAATACCAAAGTTATGTTCATTGACAGTGTTAGAATTGGCACAAAACTGATATGTGACAACAATTGCCTCAAAGAAGTTGTTCTGTGCAACTATCACTGCCTTCGAGTTATCTGAACAGTTTTTTAAAATCTTTATTTGTCTGAGCTGTTTTTTAACTTTTGAATATCATTTTATATCTGTGAGTTTAAGATTTTGACGTAACTTATCTGATTTTATGATTGTAAATGATATTTTATTATGTCTATACAATAAACTAGCTAACTAACGGGTTGCTTTTTAAAATCATTTTAATACCACGTGGGTATAGTGAACGTTGATAATTTCTTTCTCCCAAACGGAATTGTGATCACAACCCAATACCCCACCATCACCTCCATAGTAGTTACTGCTTGCCTCACATCAAATCTCCTTTTCCTCTCATTCTGTTTCTCAATCTCTTTGTTCTCCTCCAGCCAGCCTTTATATTGACAATTCCTTTAATCTAGCTCATCCACCCCATACAAACATTTGTGACACCTTTGCTCCCTTGGAACAATTCACGCGAAGATCTACCAGTGACTGAATGTGGGGGTTAATCTGAAAGCACAAATTCTTTCTCATACAACTTACTTCCAGTAAGGCCCATTGCTTCCTGCTAACTGTACACTTCCTTATCGGTCCGATTGTTTTATTTAATTTCATTAGTTTTCAAGACAGTGTCTCGTAAAAACGTAAAAGAGAGACAAATAAAGACCATGCAACATCAAGACATCTATGAAACAATTAAAAATGAATTTTCCTTACTAATTTTTTGTATAAACTTTAAAAATGATGCTATTGCTTGGCTACATTTATAGATTTCATTAAAAACAAAAGCATTAGAGCATCAAATCAATACTTAACTCCATAGTTTTTCAGAACTCTATGTAAAATTTGTTTACGTTAAGTTAAGCATAATAAACAATCAAAAAGAGCATGAGTTATATCAACTTTTACCCACAATGGGCAAATACCATTCCCTCCACTGTGCTTTACTTTTCCCATCAGCCATTTAATTCTCCAAGTTAGATTTATACCTATTTGTAAGCATAGGTTTTGAATACGGTCCATTCTCTTCACAATACTGTACAAACAGGACACATACCTCTATCTCCAAACCATGGAACGGAATCGATTGCTGATTTCTTATTGGTTAGATGATCTGTATCTCTCTTTCCACTGGTCTTATTAGTTAATTCTCTTAACACTTGTTTCCTTAGAGCAGCTGATAAGCATGCATCAGTTGAAGTAATATCTGCCCAACCACAAAGTGTCTTTATAAAAGTTTCAGCTGTGAGGTAATGAAAATGCTTCCTTCCATTAGATACCAAAGGGGATGATGGATGGAGCGTTAGAGCAAATCAACCACTCACCCCCAGTCAACTGATCTGGGTTTAATCCATCATCATTCTTTAGCTCACTCCGCCACCCCAGTTCAGACCGGTCCCAGGATGCTTATGTCCGGTCCAGGGAAGACATGGCTTGACAGTTCGGGCTGGACTGTTCCCATGAGGCACACGGTCAGACTGATTTGCATATGGCCATGTCTGAACAGGGGTGGTGGAGTGAGCTAAAGAATGATGATGGATTAAACCCAGATCAGTTGACTGGGGATGAGTGCTTGCAATGTTCAACACTCCGTCCATCATCCCCTTTGGTTTTGCTTCCTTCCATTAGAGACTTCTAAAATATTAAATACATATTATTATGATCTTTGTCAATGTCAAAGAATAGATAAATCATAAGGTTCTTGTTGGGTGACCGTATCCCTGGCTGTTAGGTCGAGTTCAAGCCTCATATCTTGAATCACAGGGATGAAGTGATGGACATTTATTTAGATAACAGCATTCTAAACTTGACCATTGCACATTTGGACCGATTATCAACAATTCAGCCTCATACAAGACCTGCGGTAATATCTTTTCCCGAAGAGCTTTCTTTAATAGTTCAACCAATAGGCTACCATAGCGAAGATTGAAACGAAGCAAAGCATTTACAAAGGTCAGTAATTTTTGTTTAAAATATGCAAAGTAAGTATCCCATTGCAAATTAGCAGAAAATAAAAGCCCAAAATACTTATAGAAGCTTACCTGCTCTAGCAAGTGTTAGAAAGTCATCAAGAATATGCCCTCGGCCTTACAGAAAAATAATTGTCTTTGTTTTATTCCCGTTGATTTAGAGACTGATTTTATTACAATAATCTCTCAGTGCAATCAATGTATGTTGTAGCCCTACTGGTGTGTAACCCATTACTACCAGGTCATTAAGATACATTAAACAAGAAATATGGGGACAGATGTACAAAATAACTGGTCGCAAATTGCGGCCAGTAAGGAATTTTATAAACTAACCTATGTATTACTAAATTGGTTCATAAAAATCAGAATTGTAGTGGATCATAATCCGAGCTACCGTAAGAATTCATTCCTTACTACTTTATCAACATGGACCCGAGGGGTCACTACTTTTTACGTTGGCTCCTCAGGCGGTCTGCTCGTGGCTGTTCTTGAATCTTAGCTCGCGATCAGAGTAGCGGGCCTCTTCTGCATGTCTCGCAAAGCGCGCAGGGAATCCTGTAGTGATCCCTCGCCTCACGCGAGAGTCTCGGAAACTCCACGTATGGGGACGCTTCCATTTTAAAATGCCTGCTTTGTCAATCTGGCCTGGAAGACGGTTTCAATATTGGCTAGAGGAGAAGAAGGTCTGACGCTGTGGCCAGAGTTCCTGTGGACAATCACCATCAGAGCCGTCCCTGAAGGCCTCCCGGTAGACTTTTGCGTTTTCTTTCCTGATAATTTTGGGACATAATGGGAAAGAGGAAAGTGTGTGAGGGAGGTACGGGTGATGTTTGTAAGAAAAAAGCCAAGAAGGGGAAAAAGAAAGCCCTGAGCCCCAGCCCGGCGGCTGGGGTTGGCGTATTGGACAGGATAGATAACCTATTATCTGAATATGAGGGAATTCTTGGCACAACACTTAGCAATACATTACCCAAGAATAGCACCTCACAGGCTTTGAGTAGTCCTATATGTACAGGGCGTATACCTGCGATGTTCAAAAAGTCAGTCAGTGGGATATTACCGCCCCATTCCTGTAATGAATCTCCTGTGAGTCCTGAAAGTGGGGGAATTCCTCTGCTAGTGCCCAAGTTGCTTTGGCTGTTTTTCACTGTAGTAATAGGTTTTCCACCTTCGCAGGTCACCCAAAGTTATCGGACCCTCCTCCTAGCATTGGGAGCCAGGTGTACAGAGAATAGCACATGCTGTACCAATCCAGGTCAAGCATCAGCAGGTGTAATAGACCATAACAGCCTTGATGGTAGGGGTAGTGACAGGCAAACAAGCACGGCCATTGAGGCTCCCTCTCATAGACCAGTCACCATGCAGATAATTGACCTGGCGAGAGAAATCAGATCCCTCAAAGAATCCGTCAGCAGCCTCTCTGATTCCCTAAGCAAGGTTTACTCTGACGTGCAGCAAGTAAAAACACTACTGAGAGTACATTCAAAGCATATCACTAGCTCCCAAGGGGACATGGGTAGTGTAAGTCAGCCCCCGGGTAACAACAGTGCTCAATCAAAACAGAGTCAAAATAGACCAGACAGGGATGAGGTATTGAGGTGTGCTAATACAGGCCGCATACAAGCTGATAGGGTGCATACAAGCAAGGAAACCCATCGTCAATTCGAACATCCCATTGCTGTACCTGTTCTTCCTGTAATCCGCGTCCCCCCTCTGGCTGGTATGACTCGAGTGTCAGGTAGTGCTGCTAGGACACTAGATATGTGTAACGTTGTTTATATGATAAACGTACCAGAGCAATCAGGGAGTTCGCCCATAGAAGATGAGGGATCTCTCCTAAATAAGTGCACACAATGGATTCGCCACGTAAGGGGCTGTCGGTCTCTAATAAGGGATGACATCATCAGGGTTAAAATACACTCATCTACAAGGGCCACTCTAGACTATATTGCTCTGACACTCTAACATTGCCTCTTGGTTAAGAACATTGTGAACTTCGACATCCGTACCCAACATCTCATTAGATCTAATCTTCGTTTTAAATATAATCCCCCTGAAATGGCCACACAGTCTAATTCAGACCACCTTATGCCATCTCACAAGGGCATGTCACCACTAAGAGAGATAGATTGAAGGTTACACTCACATGCTGGTGGTTTTGGGGAGCATTTGTTGCAATTACGCACCAGTGAGTCTGTTGCTTCTCTTGTAATGGGAGTATCCTCCTCAGTGCCGATAAACCAAGGTGATACAACTATCCTAGAGGAGAGTATGCTGGGGATAACAGGGAATCAGATCTAGGGTGTAGTGAGATGACAGAAACCCAATCAACCTCACTTGGATTAGCATTTATGTCATGGAACATAGCTGGGTTGAGGTCCAAGGGCGCCTCCCCCGATTGGCATACTTTTATAGAACATTATGATATCCGCGCATTTCAGGAAACATGACTTGTAGAACCCCTATATCATCCAGGGTATCGAAACTCTCACATCGCAGCCACCTATGGTGGTAAGTGCCACCCATCGGTGGGATTAACAATCTGGGTTCGCCAGGACATTAGCCATAAGATTCAAGAGCTCCCAACTCAGAATAATGACATTCTTGCTATTCGGTTGATGATGGGTCCGAACGGTGACATCAATATTTATAATGTTTACGTGAGGGGGCTTAGTGGGGGGCAGAAGTCGGAAACTTTAATGGCCATTGATGATCTTTTAGGCAATTTCTCTTGGGATGTCCTAGTGTTAGTAGCAGGGGATTTCACATCGACTTTTGAGCCTCTTGATAGTGAGGAGCATGACCTGCGAGGGAGGAAGATGCACAGTGGGGTATTCCAAGTCTTGAAATATCACCAATAAAAATATGGACAGAAGTGGCTATCCAAATCAAAGCTATTTGCTTAGAAAAAGGTCTAAGGGTACCAAATGATGGAACCACTTCAGACCGGCATGGGGCGAACACATTTAATAATGGTCACAATGCAAGCCGCATTGATTATCTGTTAATTAATTTACAATTATGGCATGCTCTTGAGGATACGGTTGTGCTTGATCGCGTGGAGATCGATGATAACCCATTATGTTCGGTATTTGATTCAAAAGAACCTACGCGAACCAACACAACCTCAAAACCTACTTATTACCCATGATCTGCAAACTACAAATGACATGCGGCGACTTAAATGGGCAATGATTTTAGAGAAAGCAGACGCCTTATCCAGCATTGCCATGGATACTGAGCATACATTGGCTGAAATGGAGGCTTTCCTCATTAGTCCCAAATCATCTGGGGCAATAATTATGCTCCATAATACGTTATTTGCCAAATTATGCTCTTATTTTTTAAAACCCCATAGGGCTAAGAAGGCTCCTTTCAAGCCTCCGTATCATTGGTTTAAGAGGTATGCAAATCGACACATAGACTCCTTGGGGAAGCTATCAGATCAGGAGAATCGTGTAGAGTACGGATTGCTTGTACAAAATATAGGAAAGCGCAGGAAAAGGCAAAAAAACTATAGGATGAAAATAGATGGCAGGACCTCAAACTAGCATGTGCCAGAAATAACCCTCAACCCTTTTGGAATCTGGTTAAATGGGGCAGGGGTGGCCTAACATTGCCGCTAAAATCTATGTAGCTCAGGACTCATGGATTAATCACTTTGCATCACAATACGCTAGAGACGATGATGAAAACAGTGTCCCTTCGCCCTCTCACTTGTACTATTCCGATACGTTTTTTTTCTAGCTGATGTTAATGTTAGCCCTTAGTGCATTTACAGGGGGAAGAGTGCCAGAATTGATGGTATCCCTGGTGACATTTTCCTACATGATAAGGATAAATGGTGCAGGTATATTATGCAATTGGCAAACGCGATTACACTTGGTGCCCCTGTCCCCGATTCATGGAGCGGGGCGGAGATCATCTCAGTGTACAAACAAATTGACAAATCCCTGCCATGATATTGCAGGCCTATTAGCCTTATTGACTCCATCCGAAAGGTGGTAGCTCGCCTTGTCTTGGCCGAGGTTCAAGAGTGGATAGATGCTAATGACATCCTTACCTCATTACAGGCGGGTTTTCTGGAACATAGACCAGGTCTTTCAATTTATTTTAATACATTGGCGGACTGTGGTCTTCGGCCTGGGTAGCATGTATGCTGCCTTTGTTGACCTCAAGTCAGCCTTTGACCTCCCGTAGTAAACTTTGGGTCGTGTTGCAGGAGTTTGGATGCCCACGGAGTTGCTCTCCCTTATTGCCCGCCTCCACGAGGACAATTTTGCACAAATACGTTGGGGCTCGCAGGGGAACTTAACTAATCCTTTCACCATCGAGAAGGGAGTGGGCCAAGGATGTGTCATGGCACCTACACTATTTTCTCTTTTTATTAATGGTATTGCCATGTTTTTAACCACTGACCCCACTGATGCACCGGTTTTAGCAGGCAAAAAGGTTCCTATCTTAATGTTTGCTGAAGACACGCTTATTATTTCAAAAACCCCTAGTAGTCTACAGTGTGCGTTGCTCCTTTTTGAACATTTTTGTTTCATACGGGGATTGAAAATCAATGTAGCTAAGACCAAGTTCATGACCTTTAATCAGCACAGAACATTTAGGGGAGGCATACTCTTGGATGGGGTGCCATTAGAACAAGTAAATGCATTTACTTACCTGGGAGTTATTCTGCAAAAAGACCTGAGATGGAGTCGCCATACTAACACTATGACATTGAAACATCATCAATTAGCTGGCACCCTATACAACGAGTTTAAAACCTCCTTGATCAAGCCAGTCAATCCGGTGCTACAGATTTATAACATGAAAGTTGTGAGCTCGGTTCTTTATGGGGCAGAACTTTGGGGCTTTGGAAACCTTACCCAGTTTGCCATCGCAGAAAAAAGGTTTCTCCGAATGATCACCAGCCTACCTCAAAGCACCCCGGCGCTACCATTGTTGTACGACTTAGGCAGGAAAGCATTGGTTGAACTAGCTAGGTTACACCCCATCTTGTACTGGCGTAGAATCTGGTGTACACCGGTACTGGCAATCTATGCCAATGGTCTAAGGGATATAACTGAGGCAGACCTTTTTCACAAACTTAGCTAGTTACCTGCTGTCAGAGACTCCCTGATCAGCATGGGTCTGCCAAATTTGTGGGAATACCCATCTAGTACTCAGTTTCCATCAAAAAAAGCATAAAGGAAAGATACTGGGATCTGGTGTCTCAAAATATACTTAGGAATACCGAAAGCACAACGCTGACGGGGGACTTTTTAGCATTCAAATCTTGGCCAAGCATGGAACACTATTGGGATGTAATATCTAAATTCTTAGATTGGAAATTGTATTTTCAATTTAGAGTGGGTTCCTTGCCATTATAGTCATTTACCGCAAAATGGGCTACATCAGGTAATAGCAAATGTTCTACTTGTACGTTTCTAGAAGAAACATATGCCCACATACTGTTTGTTTGTCCTGCTTATGCTGGCCCCCGTAAAGCATGGCTCGCTCCAACCTGCAGGAATCTGGGCACCAGACTAAGTAGCGTCGCCTTGAAAATATTGCGTACTGATCCATCACCCTGTTACGCAATTTCAGTAGCCAAGTTCTTGAGCTGGATGCGGGCTATTAGATCGCATATACTGCTTGTGACCAGTTTAACCTGAAATTATAATTATCTGCGATTACGATGCTGGCATCTTGTTCATGAGCTATGGCTATTTTAAAATATCACAAACACTTTTTATGCATGTAGTGCCTGGCTATAATCTTCACTGTCGCTGTTTTACTTCTTTATGAATTTGCCTTTTTAAATTAACCTGGATGAATTAATTTCCTACTATGATTGCCTGTACATGATTTTAAATGTTTTTTTACATTTAAAAAAAAATCATATTGTTTTATGTTTTAAATATTATATTTTTCGTATCCTGTTTTTACAACATGTATTGTCGAATAAAGCTTATTTTGAACTTGATTCATATAATTCCAAATCGGAATTTGGAAGAAACTCATTTGGAAACACCCCCATTTCAAATACCAAGTGAATATGGGTCACAATCCTATTTTAGGAGACAGCAAAAGTTTAGTGCATTAAAAAAATAAAAATTGTGATCATAATCACAGGATCAGATCATTTGCAGTCGTTAAAATGCTTATATTAACACATCTGGCCTATAGATATGACCTATATTCGGTGATAAGAAATGTATATCGGTTACTCGTTTAGGAAGGTTTGCTAAAAATAAATTGAACAACATTGGAACCTGGACACATCTCTGTTTCAATCCATTCTCAATATAAATTATTATAGTTTAGTTTACCCGACCATCACAATCACCCTGGACATAATTGTTTGTGTAAAAGGCCTGCAAGATTGCACATAGACCTGATAGTATCTTCCACCTCTGAAATTTGACCCAACTCCACAATTTGTTACAATCAAAAAGGTCAAATGCAACTTGGTAAGTCCATGAAGCAAAACAACACCTGCCCTACCACTTCAGTGGACCTTCGGGCCAATGACCATCGAACCAACCCATGGTCCAGTGTAAAGTGTTTTCAGAAAGCTCTTCTGCTCATGAGGGATAATCTTTTGCTCACTGGCCCAAAATTCTAAACATTTATTTACTCCCTTTACAAATATTTCTTGCAGTAGTGTCTAATAGCGAAATCTGTCTACGATTAGTGGGATTATTTTTATCATCTTTTTTGTAGAGGAGCTTAATAACAGCTCTATTCAATGCAATGGAAATTACACCCTTTAATAACACAACAATAAAAAGGACATAGAGCCAGCCCTCCACCAAGGGTTGACCCCAAATATCATAGCTTTTGCAGGAGATAATTTCATGGATTTAGTGGAGAAGTGTGGCTCAATGGTTAGAGCGGCAGACCCTGATGCAGAGGTCCGGCCTGAGACCAGGGTTCAATTCCCTTTTCGGCGGGTCTTGGGCTTAATTGCCTCGGACCTGATATTTCTCAACTCGGTGCCTATTCTAATCATGGGTCCCACTCTGCAACTCTGGGCAATAGCTTGCTTAATCTCCACAACAGCCCCAACAGTGCAGGGGATGCCTGGCTGCACCTTGGGGGTGCCCAGGATTAGACACTTCACAGGGAAAGCCAGGATGGGTTCCTCTGCGGTATAAGTACAGCGCCGGGACACCTCCGTTGGTAGGTAGCTGCGCGCTTTACAAATGCCAGATGATTATTATTATTATCTCGGCAATGTATTCAACATTAAACATTTCAATAATGTGGAGTCCAGGGCGTACTGTAACAGACAATTTCCAAGCCCATTTGAATCACTCCTCTTGTAAAGATTGGAAACCTAGCTAACCCATTTTTCTTCTGGGACTGAATACTCCAAAGGACTGAAAGCTAGTTTTATTGAATTATTTATCAGTTGCCAAAACATTTAGAATTACCTTGGTTAATTGCTATAAGCATCTCATCCCAACTTTTATAATAAGAAGTGCTTTTTCTAAGAATGATCAATCTAAGATAGCAATTTCTTGTATTTTGAAACTCATTAAAAAAATGCAGATTTTTTGTTGTTATTGTACTGTCTTCGCGTACAATTTGCCAACCTCCTTAACTCATAACATTCCTAATTAAACCAACCCTTTGCAGTCTTGGGTAAATTACAATTGCCTATGAATCCACCCTTCAGTTTAATTTGTAAGGAAGCCAACACTTTCAGTATGACTGCGCTGTGCCATAGCAGGAGATAGCTAGTTCTAATGTCAGTCTAATACTCACTGAGCTCTGTCTGTCAACCAATGAAAGTTGGATCTTTGAGTTAACAATTCTGTCTTTAAAACTAGCATGGGGGTGGAGGGCAGAGCTGGCCGAGGGCCAAACTCTCTGCAGATCTTGAGAGCTTCAAACCACGCTCCCATCTCCAGCTTCGATCGCCCTCTTAAAGGTATCATTTGAACATCATAGCCTCAGGAAAGAATAACTGAAGGTGGTGGGCAAACCCAGGGCTATGCAGGGTAGTAACATGAGCAGCAGAGACTGCCTGCCCTCGGTGGTACTCTGATGTAGCAAATAAGGGAGCAGATAGCAATGCCCCATGACCGTCTCCCTCAGGTGTGAGAGACAGAGAATTCCTGATACATGAAACTGGCTTTGGCACTGGTGAGTGGAGGCTAGAAGGCAGCGTTGAGCACCAAGGCTTGATTGGGGACACAGACTGAAGAAGGGGTGCTAGCAGAGGGCATGGCCGGTCGGACGTGAGTCAGTCAAGCACTGTGACTACCAGAGTCGGCGGTCATGGCCCGACATGCGTTGACCCTAGCCCTTGTAAGGAATGCACTGCGTGAGTTGCCACAATATTTTGCTCTAAGGCTAACCTGGGGCACCATGGCACAGACAAAGAAAATCTAAAAGGACTTTTTCAATGTGAAGGGTTCGTCCTCTTGAGGAAGCGATACAGATAGTGCTGGACAACATTCTGCTAAAATTCAGTTATCTTGTGGAGAGTGTGCTCAGCTGCAATCCATTATCGCCCTTCACAAAGTCTTGGGAGAGAAAACCTCAGAGGGCTACGCCGTAAAAGGAATTCAGATTCTCCAGATCTACAGCCAAACACGTTGGTAAGGAAGAAAGAGATGCTGGGGTTTAAACAAGAAGAAAGCACTTAGGGCATTGACAGGCTTCCCTTTCAAGCTGAATGCGGACCATAATTTGAGGCGGTGGCCTTGTGTGGCTTGATACATCTAACGTAAGATTTGCATCGCTCTTGGGTTAGGGAGAAGGGAGGGTTGAGCACAGCCAGGCCCTCTGGCAAACTCCCCCACTGCACTTATTATGCTAAAAGAAACTAGAAATTCACTGAAAAAAACAAAGGTTACCGTAACGTTATAGTTAGGTAAAAACGTAACGTTTTAAACTCTAAAAACCACATAAATTCACCAGTTAGAGTTATAGGTATCTCAAGTAACTATAAGCTCTAAGGTAACTATTACTTGCGTCCTCGCCATGACCTGCTAATAACCCCAGATATTACATCACTCATTACATCTTCTATGACATCATTGATAATATCACTGCAACATTTGCAGTGACATTATTAATAAGAAAACTGTGCATGGCAGGGATGCGAGTTATAGTTATAGGATAATGCAGATCGTTTGCCTAATGTTCAGAACTGCCACATCTAAAACATGTCCAGTTGTTGTGGTACAGCTTCATTTGTTTATGTACTCCCACTTGTTTGTGGCCACATGGTTTACTACCTGTATGCTCAGATTTTCAATTTTTACTTTTCAGTTTTGCAGTGGAATATGGGTCGAAGCTTGCCTCACTGACCCCATTAGAGTTAGTTCTTAGCAATGTTTATTCAATCGTCATTTTAACACATATGTTGGTTTATTTTTCACCTCAAGGTGTTTCTGAAGCCTCTAATAAAGAAGGATTCCTTATATTCCGCAATTTCTGTTGAATAGTTTTGTTTGACATGTGCATCATCAACCGGTCGTGAATATACTCATCTTGTATGCCTGTGGCCAGCCGCGGGCTGTGCAGGTTAGAGCACTGGGGCGGTGGGGCCGGGTGCTGGGGGAATTTCGACAGGCGACAACGAGGGAAAGTTATTTATTTATTTAATTTTCCCTCACCGTCGTCGGTCAAAATCCCCCCCACCCAGCCCCACTGCCCCACCGCTCTTCCCTGCGCGGGCCGCGGCTGCCTGTGGCTGCTCATTTAACGAATAACACAGTAAGACTAGTAACTAAATTGTCGATAATTCCTCCTGGCCTTGTACCCTCGAAAAAAAATTGTTACGTTCTATGATATATGTTATTTTTATTTGCAAAGGATAAATCTAATTGTTTTAGTGTTTCAGTTTTTCGCAACAAGATATCGCCCCTTCCATTTGAGTTCAGGGAGAAAGGGTGTCATATATCCTTAAACCTTCCTTACCTAAACAATGCAACACTGTTTGTTTTTGATCATGAGTTAATATTTTGGCCCCAGGCGGTAGCATAAACCTTTTAAAAGCATTAACCCAATCCTCCATGATGATTCAAGTTACCCTGGATGTGCCAAAGAGCTAGCAAGAGGTGCCATCTGAGACATGGTTAATAGGTTAGTACACCAGTTCTTAAACTGGTTTAAACTTGTTCAGCTATACATTCGTGAACTGAATCTTTCATGAATATTAACTAAAACAGTAAACATAGTCACTGTAGTCCCTTACTGTTACTAGAACCAACTTAAATAAATGACTAAACAAAAATATTGACACCTTTTCTTTTATCATCTCCAATTTCAACACTATGTATGGCCCCCTTTCTCTTCACTATTTTCCATTGATGACATGACTATCAAGCTCTTGTTGCAAGTCTAATATAGCTGGTAACATGCCTACTCGGAAACCACAGCACTGATTTAGAAAATACACTCTCTCCCCTCGAGGTAAATGCTGTTCTTAAACAATACCATTCCAAAAATAAAAATAGGGCCAGCGGTGGCTCCTCCTATTTGGTGTAGGAGCGTCGCACAGTCGCCCCTCCTGCCAGCACTCTCAAAAACGTGAAACATAAAATGGGTTTAAACCCCGCTTTATTTTTCTTCTAAGTAACTGTGTGTCGAGTGTTGGGTGCCGGGCCAGGGGGGTGACAGTACTGGAGAGGGAGGGGTGGGCACTGTTATCAGTGCGCATGACGGTTTGGCCGGCAGTCTCAGGACGGCCAAATCCTCATGCGTACTGACGCTCTCTCCAACCCGAGCTGCGTTGCCGGGTTGGAGACAGCAGGCACAGGCTCCCAATCTGTCTTGGATTGCAGATTCACGGCGCTCCGGCCAATCCTGAAGCGGCTTTCATGCATGAGAGGAGCTTCAGGATTGGCTACAGGGCAGTCTGGGAGTCTGTGCCTGCAGTGGAAAGGAACAGAAGAGCACGATGCTGGAGTCGGCAGGTAAGTTCCTTTTATTTTTTTATTTTTCTCCATCATCCCCCATCCACCCTCCACCCTGACATGAGCCGCTCCTTCAAAGTGCTTGTGTGCAGTGATCCCAAAACTGTTGCAGCAACCTTGCGTAGGATATTTGAGGTTGCACTAACATCTAACGATAGATCACTGACTTTTCTACAGCTCGTTTAAATACGCTCCACCAATGATTTCAATGCAGTCAGCAAAAGGAAGTTTAAATGCACTTCACAAATGATTTAAGTGTGTTAAGCAAATTCAAGTACAATTGTAAAACAAATGCACACCCTGGTAACTGGAACACGCTAGTTGCCAGATGCCGCAATATGGAGGATAAAGATTGCCTACACGTCTATGCGACGTCTTCACAGTAAATACAGAAGCACTTTGTAGTCAGTCAAAATGCACTTGTTAACGCCAGATAACATACCTTGTACCCAGCACGCTGCATCTGAGCCAAAGACATCACAGCAGCCAGGAGCAATTAAATGGAGATGAGTTGTAGCTTGACTTCGCTTGCTCATTAACACTGGTAACAAGTTTATATAAAAACCTTTTTGTTTGAAGGAAACAATTCATCGTTTGTATCTTCACTGGCTTGTAATCCTTTTTTGGGGACTGCTTTGAATTGTAATCCTTTTCTGGGAAGTTCCACAAATTGTTGCCAAAATGTTGTAGTTGTTCCATCAACGAAGATGTCCAGACGCAATTTGATGTAGAAGTAAACTTATCACCGATGAACTCCCCAGTGCTTCTGGCCATCAAGAGCGTGCCCTCCAATTAGCTATTCGTGCCTTCATAGCGTAATATTGCTATCCTAAGATCCTGGTAATGATATCATTCCAGGTTCTGGGAAGGTACTACAACACAGAATATAACACTGCCCAAAAGGGCTGCCGATTGTACAGCCCTAAAGTAGGATCTATAATTCAATGCTGCTGCATCTGGAATTCCAGAGTCCTCTATCTGTTCACTCTTTTCCTCATCAGAGAAATTAGGGGCCATGATTAAATTTAAATCCCCAGCTAATGTAACCATTGAATCCGAGTATTTTGTTCTGAACTTAGGTGCTCATTGAGAGCGAGAAGACGATCATGGAACAGCACAACATTTGGCTGATCAACGATGTTGATAAAAGGACAAGAACTCATTCTTACCCCCTTTACTTCATATTTTATATGACAAGCTAAGATCCAATCACACGTGGAAGTAAGCCTACCCACATCTTCAGCATATGTCATTGAGACAAATGTTGCCAATGCCTTACAGGATGGCTTCCCTCCTTGGAATTAGCATTTCATTTTTTGTATAGACAGTGCAACCGTACATATGTGGGCAAGCCCGCAACCATGTTTCCTGAAACATCAAGACCACACGCACAGGGCACAAGCATCCCCAACAGCATGCATATGGGAACGACATAAAACCACAGACGTATTTGCCAGTTTGGACACAGAGTAAAAGGCAGATGCTGTAGCGTCACTGCTCCCTTTGGCGTTCAACTTTCTCGTTTATCGTCAGAGGCCTCTTCATGGCACCAGTGCATTGCTACGACCGGCAAAACTGTCTGCATCCATGCTGGGCTGCTGCCTGAGTTAAAGAAGGTGGGCATTAGATGTGAGGTCAATCTGGCAATTATATCCTGTATGCCAGTTACTTCTGGCAAGCAGTAGTAGTAATGTAGTAATAGCTTTATTCGATATATAAAAACATCATAAAAGCTGTACAAATTCCAGAAAAGAAGAAAAAACTTTTTTTTCAAGATTATAAAATACGATTAAGTCATAATCTACTACAGTTAATACAGTACACATTTTCCCATCACGTGGTTTTTGTTATTTAATTTAAAACAATTAAAATTATAAAACTTAAAACTATTTAAGAAAGGAGGCAGGATTATTTACAAACAGGATTTAGCCCCCGAATTGACTGGATACTAAACACAGTACACATCTGCACTAACTTGGTTGGTTGACTTCCTTGCCAGGATCTTGGTTCTTATTAGCCAAGCGCAGCCTAGAAATTTAGCCACCCCGCATATCAGATATAAGGATGATGAGTCTGTGCATAAAATGCGGAGTGCATTGCGATGGCTCATTGGCCCTAATAATTGGCAAGCTGGTTTAAGCCACCTGACTCTGGGAAGTCTGTAAGCTGGGCAGGCGAACAGAAAATGTGCAGTAGACTCATTATGGTAGGCACATCCTGGACAGGGTGTCGATGCCATATTTGTACCTCTCCAGCTTGTGATGAAACTGTTGATCGGGAGAGTCCCAAATCTCAGTTTCATATATAAGGCCCTATCTCTGGGAGTCTGGATAAATTCAAAGTAGGGTTCCAGCTTACGAATGATTTTATACTGGAAAAATCCCTCTGTTAACTTCCCTAGTTTGGGATTCTGAATATCCTGTGTCTGCACTCACTCCCAGTAATTTCTTTTTAAAGCCTGCTTTGTTGGTGGGATCTGGCTATCCCAAGCCTCCTTAAAACCAATAGCAATTAAAATTTTCCGCAAATCTGATAGCCATTTAATCTTACTCCCTATGTCGGCTAGGATCAATTCATCAAGGGCGAGTGCGTAGTTGGACAATTCAGCCGTCCTTCTAATACGGGCCCAAAAAAGAAGGGGTCGCAGGCGTGCTATGTCTAAGATCGAGTGTCTACCTAGATCATAGAATAGGGGTTTCAAAGGCGTCGAAATGGGGAGGGAAGCCATATCTCTCATGAATTTGTTTTCAGATTTGACAAGTTCACCAACGTTTTGAAAGCCCCAGAGCTCAGATCCATAGAGAGCAGACGGGAGAGCTTTTCCGTCGTAGATAGCAAGCACTGGGGCAACAGGCCTGCATCTGGATAGGCGTTGTTCTCTCAAAATTGCCCCCGATACCCGCTTGTGATTTAAAAGCATCTTGGCTAAGTGGGGGCCCCATCTCATGTCCTTTGGGATGCGGATCCCCAGATAGTCATAATCCTCCAGAATACCCAATGGCAAGCTCTTAGCACGTACAGCATTACAAATTTCTTGAACCACGTAATCTGATTGTCCTTGAAGCAGTATTAGCGGAGATTGAGATGGAAGCTGATGATGAGGATCAGTAATATATGGTTTTAGGAGAGATAAGTAAAAGACAGGATGAATCTTTCAAGTATGAGGCAATTTTAGTCAGAGGGCAGCATGATGAATCTAGTGAGTTATCACAATTTAACCAAAATACAGTAGTCAAAATTGGACTGGCAGTGAATGCACAGGTTCCAAAATGGGTAGACAGCCAAACTTTCTTTACAGGAACAGAAGTAGGATTTGATGTTGACTTATCAGCATATTCCTTCTTCTTGACTCTGAAATAGCGTAAACCTCCAGAAACAAATTGCCTATGTTTCTATGATTTATTCAAAAGCTCAGTGGACCCTGGAACAAAAGGATCGATACAAGAAGAAGGAAAAACAATTTGATGAAAACCTTGCATACCCAAGATTGGTGAAACTCTGGTAGAATATGAGTTGCATTCTTATAAAAAAAAATCCTGCCATTGATAAATAGGATGCTCAGTTATCTTAAGGTCCGTTACAGTAACATAGCAGATATTGCTCTAGACTTTGATTAGTTTGCTCTATTTGTCCATTTAACTGAAGATGAAAACCAAAAGAAAAAGCTGATCAATTTGCAATGCCTTACACAAGGCTCTCCTAAAAGTATAACGATGGTAAGAAAGAACCTCTATCAGATATGATAGCATAAGTTAATCCATGAAGTTGAAAAATATAAGTAAAAAAACACTGGGTCATTTCTTCAGCTGTTGGTAATTTGGACAAAGGTGAAAAATTAGCCATCTTTGAAAAAGTGTGTACAGTGACCATTTTGATGCAATATCCTTCAGAGGGTCGAAAATCCATGTATAGAAATGCTATGCCAGAGTTCTGGAGCCACAGCCAATGTCTCTAGATATCCAAAATGCTTAGAATATAATGATTAATGCTGAGCACTAGCTGGGCCACCAAGAAAATATTCTTGAATAGCTGAATGTACAGTTGTTCACCAAAAACGATCATAATACTAAATCCAATTTAATCTTAACTCCTCTGTGACCATAACTGGCATGATACAATCTCATCACATTCAACTGTAGTTCTTTATTTGGCATAAAGATAGCTTGCTGGCCAAAATATAATTTATTTTACCAAACTAAAGGAGTCTTTAGTTGAAGCTTTTCTTGATCTCTTTGATATATCTGTGCAATCCCAATCTTGTCTGAAATATATTGATTTATTCCATTCACACATTGTAAAGCATTCACCTGGTGATCAGAAGTGGGTGATGTCTCTGGAAAACAAAGATATGAAGCCAGAGGCAAGACAGGTTTTTGTGCAAAAGGCGACAAAATGCTCACAAAAGGTTGCCATTGTTAATCACAGCTTTTGAACTTTCAAAATCAGTGTGTTGGCTATAAAGGGAAGAGTGAACAGTGGAGGCTGGTGCAAAGAGAGACAGTTATCATTTTTCCGGTGGGTTTGGAGTGGTGTAGTCTCACCATGAGAACATTTTGTAAAACTGTGCCCAAATAATGGATTTTCGAGTTTAAAGAGACAACTTGGTCAGTTGCAGCTGTTGAATTTTCAAAATAGTAGTGACATAAAGGAAAGCCATGAACAGTGACAACTACTGCATTCTATCAGTGATGGGACATAACTATCCAGCCAAGCAAGACTATCCTTCACCAGTGGTTTTTAGTGATCAGTCTCCCCAAGAAAACTGTGAAAATGGTTACTAGACTGCATAATTCAGCACAATATCACAAATAAATTGCTAAAAGTCCTCGGGCATTAGAGGCAGATCAAAATGTCTGGGTAGAAAATTTCACATTAGTTTTAAAATTTATTTAGCCTCTTATGTCACTTCTACATCATAATTCCTTCCATTTTCTCATCCCGCCCCTTCCAAGTAGATTGCCAGTGATCATATTTTTGATTACAATCTACTAGGGAGGAGCAGAGTGGAACATTAAAAGTTACACAGCTCGGGTTGTAGACAACTGAGGTAAAACAATCTTAAAGGCTTATACATTAGATGTGCCACTAGAATCTAACAACTCAGGAATCAAACAGCAGCAGCCATAATGTCATAAAAAGCTTAATAAATAGATATAATGAAATTACGTTTGTCTTTGACCGTGTTAAGCCTTTTGGCTGAGTTAGCGCAATGGAAATATCATAGGCATACATATATACACTTCTTCATCAGTCATGAAATACAAGCCATTCTAGGAAGATCTCCCCTGGTAACATGGAAAGATCAGCCGCAGGTCTCCCAAAGTCAGCTTGAATGGCAGTCGTTTTGTCTGGGAACATAATTTGGTTTCTGGAAATAGCTACACTTTATTAGTAAATACAGGTGTTTCATGTTAATACAAAAACTCTCAAACATCTTTTTTTATGTTTATTAGTTTTCCGGAAATACTCTTTTTTTATGTTTATTAGAAAACACATGTTTGATCCCTAAATATCACTGTGGCACACAAGAACAGATACACCCTTACGTTCATATGTACCTGTACATGAAAGGAATAGTCAAAGCAAGTATTTCAAGCGGCCATTATTTTCGGGTGGGTACAGTGAGTCCAGGGATGCCTCCAATATGCCAGGAATGGCCACACTTATGCCAAGGTAACCATTATGCCAGTGGTGGCACAATCATACTTTGAAGGCTTAAAACATATCTTAAATTACCACTACTAAACAAGGACGAGTATTATAACAGGGATAGACGCCAACATGCCATGGATCCCCAGTATGCCCACTATGCACCATAATTATGTCAGGGGACACATTTTGCCAGCAGTTGCCAACATTGTGGCACATGACATGAATCTCCACAATAAGTCAAAAAAATATCTCCCTTAGGTCAAGTCCTAAAGGGGACCCAACATCGAGCTCTAGATCTGGGGTCTCCAAACGTTTTTGCAATTAGATCTACTTATGTTTGATGCAAATCATCCCGAGCTACTAACATTATTGTGTTGTAAAAGTGACCACATCAGGCAAGATTACATTGGTGGCCACCCCATATTCAAGATTACTAGCAGTGACCACCTCACTGCACCAGGCAGGGTTGCCACTAGTAATATAAAAAAAGACTTTGTCTAATTGGAATGGCTCTATAGGGGTAATACATAAGAGTCGTAGCTGCAGTGCCCCGGCACCAATGGAATATTAGGTATGTCTTCACAATGCCACAAGATTTATCACTCGAATATCACACTTAAATATATTTTGAACATTTAGCCCTGTAGCCCTGTTGTCCAAACATCAGCTTATGAGTTGTGAAAATACACACATTTTCATGTCAAATGCAAATTCTCAATGTTGGTATATATATATATATATATATATTGTTTCAACCAAGCAAAAGCTTCTAATTTAGTAGGGTGGGCTGCACACAGGGGAGCTACTTACAGGTAGCTGGAGCCCTACCAATAGCTTACAACCTACTCGTTGGACAGGCCTGCTCTAGAAGCATGGGATGAGCATATTAGCACGAGTAATGGAATGAATGTGAATTAGGGGCTAAAACACCTTTCTGTTCAATGAGGAGGAGTCTGGTGAGTCCAAGTAAATGGAGATGAAAGATTTTTGGGGAGTGAAGCAAGTGTTTCAGAAGTGTGATCCAATTACCAATCAACTTCTAAGGGCTTATTTGGCTTACAAAATTGGATCCTATCTCAAGTATGTTGACCTCCAAGTGAGGTAAGTAATAGTGCCTTGGCCTGAGCTTCAAGGTACTACATGATGCCCCAAAGCATCTGTCAAGAACTACATCCTCTAACAGTTTTTTGCTTTGCCTGTCTGTCACACTCTGTTAATTTAACTATTACTTGCTATCCCGTCTCCCTAGCTTCTTTCGTTCTCTTCTTCTTTCATCTCCTAATTATTCTGTCACATGTAGCCTCAGCCCCTTTACCTCCTTAACTCTCTTTAACTCCTTCATCAGTCTGTTTACTCTTCACCTTTTATTTATTTCTTTTTCTATGATTCCATGATTTACTCCATACCACTGTTTTCCTTTCTCTCATACACCTTGGCGTTGTGCTCTCACCCTCCTATCTTTCTCTCCTCAGATCTCTCTCCCACTGCCTCTTGCAATCACACTCTTTGTCTTTTTGATGATGAGGGTAGAAAACACAGGCATGGGGAAGAAGCAATGACTGGGAAGGAAACCTAGGAGAGGAGGGGTCAGTGATTGGACACGAGCTTCCCTGAAGGTGTGTCGTTCCTTCCTTCTCAGAGAGTTTCTGTTGGGTACTGGGTCCAAGTTCTGAAAGCGTTGTGCCTCACAGCTTGTCTTAGTAGCCCTGCACAAAAGGGGACTGATTCTGTGTGACTTATAGTCAAGGGCACTAACCCCCAATATGGACACTTTTCTACTGTGGTTAGTTTGTGAAAAAATGAGTACATCAGTCATTGCTCCTATTAGCGCCGCCTGTATCAGAACTGACTACTAAACAGGAAAATCAGAAACTACCGGCTCAAATTAAGCACTGCTCTTCTATCTTTTGGGTTCAGAGTAGGGTTTCCAGATGACATGGAAATACTGTTTGTACCCAGAGCTCACATTTAGTAACTACTGCATTTTGGGGCCTGGAGCCTTGTTACATCACTTGTACCAATGCACCTAAGGTATCTTGTTGCAATGGTTTGTATAATATACTGGAGCATGGCATACCGGGTGACACCAAGTCATCTTGTCACATGAGTCATGAGTCACGCTGCCATAGGTCAGTGGCAACCTCCCAACTAGCTGGTTGTGGTAAATAATTTCCTTTACCGGGACTTAATTTGATACAGAAACATAATAAAATAGCTCAGTAAAATAAGAGGCAGAATCCGTGGTATTAGAGGTTCGGAATGGGCTTTATTCCAATGATCGATTATAATCGGTTGCTCCAAGTTCCATCACCACGGAGGTTCAGGAAGTGAAGTACATACTTTATTGACAGGAAATGACTTTTATAGAACATACATTACAATGAAGCGAATACGGTAGGCGTAACAATTGATAAGGAAAATGACGATTTACATGCGTAACTGAAAATGGGTGTAACAAGGAGTAAAAAGAAACATAATTGGTTATGATGTCATATATAGGTGGATCTATAAGATAATACTTGGCATAGATGCGCGCGCAGCAGCATGACGTGTGATTGACGTGCAACTAGGGGGTGAAGGGGACTTGACGTTTAGCTCTACATGTGGAGACGAAAAGTCTGGGGGGTCAAGTCAACCTAATCCCAAATCATATCTAACATCCTATGTTTAAAGAACTATGTTATCCACAAAAGAAGGACTCTCGGACAGAATCTATTCTATACTGACTGTGCGTGCGTGTACAAGCGTCTAAGTGTCTACACTAGATGCGAGGGGGTAGGAATATTCCATGGTAACAGGGCTATGAATTACTTGCATTAAGACAGAGAAGCCGGGCCTTTTGCTCGGTAGCTGGAAGAATGTTTACTTAAACTACTGGGCAGGAATGCATCGGCTGAGGGGGAAGCAGATAACTCGAAGGTGAAATACAGTTCTTGGCAGAGAATAGGCTGATGTCAGGCTTTGTGAGCCGCGCAGAGAACGAGACAAAGTTCATGGTCACAGTTGCAGGCTCAGACTGGAGCTTTCAGAGGCAGAAGGCAAGAAGAGTTTGATGACAGAATCAGGGCCTACTTGCCTGGACTGTAAAATGGCATAAGTGAACCATATAAAGCCGGTGGCCTTTCATACTTAGGAATGGAATATCCGGTCTATTCATGGCGGATCTGACAGAGGACATGTTGACGGTGGACGCACATGTGTTTGCGTCTTCATAACTGGAACTGGAGGGAACATACATGTACTTGTAACATGCACATAGAACCGTTGGGGTCCAAGATAGGGGACATAACCGACCAGAAAAATCCATATTTCCACATTCCCTCCTTGTCCCCTACTTGCCCGTTAAGAGATATCAATCTTCATCAATCCATTGATCTGTTCATATAACATCATTTGTTCTTCTTTCTTCTTCCGTGACGAATGAAATCTTGATGGTGGAATACACGATGTGACACACAGACCACAGATCGCTGGTCCACATTGTAGACATAGACAGCAACTGAATAGTATGAGAAGGCCAATACCTAGGAAAGATAGAACTCTCCATCCCCAGGCTGATATCACGCTCCAAAACCAACCGGACCAAGTCCAGGTGCCTGGATTCTGGTGTATCTGGCTTACAATCTTATGAAGGCGAGTTATAGCTTTATATACAGATGGCGAATTTTCTGGTATGAATACGCAGCAGCTGGATCCGATGACCCTACAAGCTCCGCCCCTATCAGCCAGGATGACGTCAAGGACAAGACGATTTTGAAGCACAACAATCCGCATAGCAGACTGCTCTTCTGTTAAATTGCCTAAGGCGGAAATAGTTTCATTCACTACTGCTTCAAGGGTTCTAGTTAATCTACGTATCAGCTTACTATTAGTAACAGTACCTATATAGGGAAAGATGCCTTTATTAAAATCTACATACTTGTCCCATGCCGTCTCAGTATAATCGACAATTGGGAGGTCTCTCCGCTCTCTGTTGTGTACTAAATGAATATTTCTATAATAATCAGGAGGAGCTAGGAAAACAGGTGGCAAAAGAAATGCAATGTAGCAGGTACCATCCCAATCTAGAGGTAGACGCATATATGCAGTCTGACCACATATAAAGTAGGAGTGGCGATAAGCTCTAAATGAAGATTTGCCTTGATCACTGAATTCTACTATAGTAGTGCATTTACTATGGCCCATATGTATGGAACCAACTTTTCTTACACACAATTCACCTTTCGCTGGGAATACTGACATGGTGGGTAAAACTAGTTCAACTTCGGATTCGACATTTAGAATCATGAGATTAGGTGTAAAGTTACCTAATCCATATACTTCATTTTCTAGATCAGTTCCTGTTCCTTTGGGGCGACCCTCCTTGTCAGGGTAACAGACTTTGAATAAGACTAGGTTCAGATTTCCCCATACCCAATGGTCTTGATAAACTGCTGTGTCTGAGTCTATGGAATTGATTAAACTAAACCATGCTCCACAGGAGCCATTATGTGTAAACGGATGTGGAAAGAAAGGCAGAACTCCTTCATAATTCTGATAGGGAGGGAGTCGGCCACACACCCAACAATTAGTTGCATTACTAGTCTGATGGGAATGATGTAACATACTAATGAAAGTGTTATTGCGCAGCGCAAGTCTATAAGACAATTCATGCGGGGGTAAGTCACTAAAAGAATGTTCGGCAGTAACATTATAAACATTTCTGGCAATAGGGTAATATATGTGCAACAATATACTTGCAGTAATTATTAAAAGACTTAAGAAAAACAAGATTAATAATGTCACTATGCAATGGCTACGCAGTGATTTACAATACGCCTGTCGTTTCATTATTTTTCGCGACTGTCCATGATTCATGTCTAGGGGATACATGTCGGAGACAGATTCAACCGCTTCACCTAGGAGAGGACTTAAACAATCAAATCGTCCGACGGTTTGGGTCTAAGTTTCAGCTTATAAAGTTCCTTACTGGTGGCTTCAGCCAAAGGTAGTTTTGAGTCAATGGGTGAGGACACACGAGGTGGGCTGTTTACATCTGAAGGAAGTCCATGAAATTTCTTGATATGACTTGAATGAATCCATCCTTTCCTGCCTTCAATCTTCACGGCTGTCCTTGTGGTCAGCAGGACCAACTGAGGTGTCTTCCACCTGGGCTCCAGCTGAGTCTTTCGGTCGAAATTCCTCACAAGGACAAGGTCCCCCGGAATTACGTCATGGGGTTTCACCTCAGTATTGTCGGGAAAGGCTGCAGCTACCTGTGAACGACAAGATTGTAGTGCAGACATCAAGGAAGCCAAGTAATCTGTCAGCATATTACAGTCAATATCAGTTATTTTGCGTGGTATAGGCGTCCCCCACATATTTGGTGGTCTGCCGAAGATCACCTCATACGGGGATAGCCCTGTTCGAGAGTGTGCGACCATTCTCATGTAAAAGAGTGCAACTGGTAATGCTACTACCCAGTCAACACCTTTCTCTCTGCATATTTTGGACAATCTGATTTTCAGTATCTGATTATGTCTTTCTACGAGACCTGCTGCCTCGGGGTGTCGGACACAGTGGAATTTCCACTGATAACCTAACAGAAGTGAAACATGTTTCATTAATTCGGATGAGAACGGCTGGCCGTTGTCTGAGTGAACAACACGTGGTAAACCGTATCGTGGGAAGAATTCTCGAACTAACTGTTTGGCAGTAGTCGGGGCAGTGTAATCTGAAACCGGGTACGCCTCCGTCCAACGGGACAGAGCGCAGACAACTACGAGAACATATTTGAATCCTCGACATCGTTCCATCTGGATATAATCCATCTGGAGTACTTCAAAAGGGTGATTAGGAGGATGAAATCCACCCTGTTCTACGGGAACGCTTTTTCCTGGATTGAACTGGCAACAGATCATACAGGTACGGACCTTTTGTTTGGCTGCTGCTCGTAAATGTTTATTAAACCAAATGTGTTGAATGCTATCTAGCATAGCTTTTTCTCCTAGATGCGCTGGACTATGTATAGTGTTAATTATAACTTGGACCATTGAATCAGGAAGGAACCACACAGATTTTTCCTTCATCATCCATCCTTGGTCCGTTTGGATCCCTCCTAATTCAGTCCATTTCTTTATTTCGTCTGGTGTAGCATGTGTCTGTATGTCAATTACGTCAAGAGTAGGATCTTTAACTGTCATACAATGTGTCGGCATCGGGACTATTGTCTTTGTCATGTCGGAGGTTTGAGTTTGAGCAGTCTGTTTAGCTGTTCTGTCGGCTAGATCATTGCCTTGAGAAATGATATCAGTAACCTTCGTATGAGCCTTACATTTCATAATTGATATTGCAGTGGGTAGATGTATTGCATCTAATAAGGCATGAATGAGGGGTCCGTGCTGAATGTGGGCACCGTGGGAAGTTAAATAACCTCTCTCTCGCCATAGCACGCCGAAGTCATGTACAACTCCGAATGCATAACGTGAATCAGTGTATATGTTAACTTTTTTATTCGTGGCTTGAATACAGGCTTGTGTCAGAGCGATGAGCTCTGCGGCTTGAGCTGACAAAGTATTTATACGATTAGTTTCAATGACTTCAGTATCTGTTGTGACTGCGTAAGCAGCCACTAACTTTCCTGTATTTGTTCTCATACATGAACCATCTACATACAATGTCAGGTCTGGATCTGACAATGGGACATCCGTTAAGTCTTGTCTAGGTTTCGTCGTTATAGTAATAACTTCAATACAGTCATGGGCTAGTGGGTCTGTTCCGGTTACTGGCAAAAGTGTGGCAGGATTCAATGTGTTACAGCGTCTGATTTCTATATGTGGCTGAAACAATGTAAGCTCGTATCCTGTAAGTCGCGCTATAGTCAAGTGTTGTGTTTGCGTTCTATTTACGAGAACCTCTACTGCATGTGGTACTTGTACTGTCAATGGATGTCCTAACACTATGGCATCGCTTTGTCTGATTGCTAAAGCTGTCGCTGCCACTGATTTTAGGCATGCAGGCAAAGCCTGAGCTACGGGATCTAATGTACTAGAGAAATAAGCACATGGTTTGTGTGCTCCTGCTTGTTCTTGTGTGAGTACTGACAAGGCAGTACCTTCGCGTTCTGTAACAAAGAGTGTAAACTGTTTTCTGTAACATGGCGTTGCTAAAACAGGTGCTTGACATAAAGCTTTCTTTAGGCTTTCAAAAGCTTGTGTATGTTCCTGAGTCCAAGGGAGAACAGTCGATGTGGCTGCCTCCTGTGTTGTCAACTGAATGAGTGGTTTTGCTAGAAATGCATACTGAGGGATCCACTGCCTACAATATGACGTGAGGCCTATGAAAGCCCGCACCTCCTTTTGTGTCTTGGGTATTGGCATGTTAGCTATTAACTGAATGCGGTCGGGTGTAAGCTGCCTTCCCTCCTTGGACAGCGAGTGTCCAAGATAAATAACTCGCTGGACACAGAATTGCAGCTTAGAAGGGGACACCTTGTGCCCCTTTTCGGCTAGAAATTGTAAAACTGTCAGTGATGCTTTTTCACATTCCGGTTCGCTTCTCGCGGTGATCAGCAGATCATCGACGTATTGAAGCAGAGCAGTGTTAACTGGCATGTGGATACTGTCGAGTTCTCGTTTCAGTGCTTGGCTATAGATGCTGGGGCTTTCTGTAAATCCTTGAGGTGCGCGTGAGAATTTAAAGCTACGTCCATTTAAACTAAATCCAAACAAATATTGGCTTTCCGGATCTATTGGGACGCTGAAAAAGGCATTCTTGAGATCGATTACAGTAAAGAATGTCGCTTCGGAATCAATAGCTGTCAGTAATGACGAGATATCAGGGACCACAGGAAATTGCGGCACAATGCATTTGTTTAATTCGCGCAGATCAATAACCAATCGATATACTGGCGGGGCCTTTGGGTCTGTTCGTTTAAGAATCGGAATTATCGGTGAATTACATACATTGGAGTCTGTTTCCACAACTACTCCTTGGGCAATGAGCTCGTCAATGATTTGTAGTAAAGCCACTACAGCATCTGGTGGTAACTTGTATTGTCGCATTCGTGGTAGCACCACTCCTGCCTTTAATGTGACTCGATATGGTGTAATATTCATGCAACCAACATCAGTAGGGCCTTGTGCCCATAGATGTGTAGGTAAAGTCTGTAGTCGGGGATCCATGTCTCTAGACACATAATGACCTTTAAAATCACGTAAAAACAATCTTACTCCTTCCGGAGAACAACCTATTATGGCTCCTAGAGCCTTCAGTGTTTTTATTCCTAACAGATTTTCTGGACATGATTTAGTAAGCAATAAATCTGTAGTTCGGGTCAGAGGTCCTATCGTGAGTGGAAGAGGCTGTGACACTTCATTAACAATGGGTTTTCCTGAAAAACCAAGGGAAATATTCTGTGAGCCTGAGAGGGGTGCCCCTGGAACTTCACTACGTTTTATTGTTGTTCGACTTGCCCCTGTATCGAGTAAAAATTTTCTATCTTGGCCTAATAATTCACTATGTACATAAGGTCCTTCTTGATCTACAGGAATCTCGATAAGGGGTAAGTCAACTTCCCTCTCTAGGCTTGTTCATGCGTATCGTTGGTAATCAGGGTAGTCGTACTGTGCGGTCTGGTACAGTTGTCGTGTCGTGGTTTGTGTGGCAGCAACGGGCAGCGCTGGTGCAGCCGGCACAAACTGTATAGACTGTGGTGGAGCTGGCATGGCCTGTGCATGCTGCGGAGCTCCTTGTTCATTCTGGTCCTGTCTAGGTGGCCGTGGTCTTTCTTGTGTTTTACCTATGCTGATATTATGTTTCAAAACTGGACAATCGTGTACGTAATGACCTGGCTTTTTACAATAATTGCATGTCCCTTTTACAGGTCCTGCTGAATCACCGGAATGTGTCATACCCTTCTTATGTCCTTCAGCTGGAACTGTCTGAGAAACTAGCATTTTCATTTTCGTGTCTTTCATGCGTCTGTGTTCATGTTCTTGTTCCTCTCTAATTCTATTGTGATGGTACTGTAACATTTGTAACATTTGTGATGGAGTGTTACCTTGCCAGGTACTCTCGAATTTTAATACTCTATTCTTTACTTGGGGTAGGGCATTTTCTACTAATTTTGTTACAAACAGATGCGGGTATGATTCGCTACTTGCTTTTATGCCACTATTTATACCAAAACATTTCTCAAATCGGGCATAGTAATCGCTAGTGTCTTCATCTTGCTTCTGTTTACAGGCTGAAATTGTACCCCAATCTTCCTTTTTCGTAGTTAATAAACGTGGCAGTACCTGTACTAGTAAACCTGGTAGTGCTTTAGTTTTATCCCCAAGCCCTGCTCCTGCAGTTCGGGCCTTTTCTTCTGCTTCTAATACTGACCATTCTATCTTTTGGTCTCCTACCTCCCACTCTTTTTCCCTGAGTTTTTCATAAATGCCAGCAGACATCAATACCTTTAATATTGTCATAATGTCGGGATAGGTATACTCTCCCATGAGTAACATGTCTTTAATTTCTCGGTGAAAACCCGCTGGATCTTTGTCATGACTGGGTACCACTTTCTTCATTTCTAACAATTCTATTTTCGATATGGGCGTATATACAAATACGCGTTTAAACTCATTGTCCTCGCCTTTTATTGGGTGTACTTCTCGTAAAGGATTCTGTCTATCCATGTAATACGTGGTTCTTTCCTTAATGGGTAATGAAACATGTTCTGAACATACAAAAAGAATGTACTGCTTTCTTGATTCCAGAATTTCTTTAATTAATTTAGTACCTGAACCTCTCCATCTATTCATGAGCAATTCAGTCAATATGTCAGGCAAGGGACCAGGGTCCGAATGCTGACTCTGATATAGTATGAGGAGTTGTTGAATCATATAAATCCCAGCTAACCGCTGTTCATCTGGGGTGAGATTCAAAAATGTGCGTGCTACTGTATCATCACTATATTTTCCGGGACTGTCCACCCAATGGACAGCTGCCCTAGCTAAATCCTGTTCATCCATAGAATCGAGGAAATGATAACCCCTTCGTTCTCGGAGTAGTTTGTCGGCGGCTTGGAACGAATGCTCGTTAGACCTGATATTAATTATAGGTACTTGGAAATTCCTGTTATTGTCTGGACATATCGGACGTATCGGGTTAATAAGGCCTCTATTACTATTACAAGATCTTCCTCTACCTACATAGGCTATGGTGTCTGACTGTCCTGCGGGCAGTCCAGACCCTTCCTCCTCGTTTTGTTCGAACTCGTCTACCGCTAATCTTTCTTCGTGTAGGCGTTCGATTTCTTTACGGATCTTTCGGCCCATGGCTATTATACAATTTTGTTTATCATGTCTACCTTCTGATATATTCTGGCTCCATCTAGTAAGAATTTGCATTGCTTCCGGGTCTACCCCCGGTCGGTCTTCATTTCTGATCACACAATTTATGAGGAAACGTAACAGTTCCCCCTGTATCTCCACTTTCTGGTATTCCATAGCTCTGTTAATACATTCTGAATCTTGCCCCGTTTGGACAAAATGATATATTTTATCTAGATGAGCAGTCATTCCTGGTAACTTCCCTAAATACACTGCGGCTCGTCTAATACGTAATGATGCCAGGGTCATTTCGTCCTCTTTGCCGGGCACAGGATCATATCTACAATCTACAAGAAGTTCCTTAAGTGTACGGGAATTTATGAGTTTGGGTGTACGTGAATGTGCTGACTCTTGAAAGGTAAGTTTATTTATCCTGGGTGGCGTAGAAAAAATGTTGCTAGCACCTCCCGCAGCCCCATCTGGGGTGTCGGGTGTGAAAGGATTCGTTGAACGTGACACAGCAACTATAGGTGTGGACACAGCTATAGAAGTAGCTGTGGGAGCAGATGTAGAAACAGATGTGCTTGCCGGAACTTGTGACACGATCTGTTGCTGTAGGGATACTGGTACTGGGTCTTGGCGTTGAACCTCCCTGGTATGCGGTCTATGTGGGGCGGAATTAGCATACTCGGGAGCTGCGTCGTCTAAATATGAGGAGAGAAAGACATCTTCTGCGGTTCTAGGATGCCCCTTAGGATGTACCTTTATTGGGAATAATGGGGGCGGCAAGTCTTTCGGTATTTCTGGAGTAGCTTTAGGTAATCCTTCGGCCAGAAGGGGATACATACCATTCATAAGGGCATTTCTTTGTCTGTCTACTTGTTCTGATTTCACTCGGATCCCTTCCTCAATTAATAGATTTTCTCGAACTTTATTGGAATTCTCTTTACTCTTCTCTTCCTGTCTACGTGCTTTTTCTGTACGTCTATGAGATTCTTTACGCCATAACTCAACGGCATCTTTCTGTGACTGTCTGACTTTCCTTTTCCATAACTCTTCCTCGACTTTCATGATGCACTCTGCATCCCAGGTTCCCGCTGTGGGCCACCTCTGACTTTCTGGTAATTCCTTGGTGTAGTCTACCCATAAATCAAGAAATAATATAGCGTCTAAGCCATGTTTATATTACATAAAGTACCCTGGAGTGTCCCTAGGAGGAATAGGGACGGCTTCTTCGAGTACCCCTTTTCTTGTAGTGATCTGTCTTAGTTTTGAAAAGAGCGGCATGTTGAGAACTGATCTGATACTTGATCTTGAACACACTTAGTACAAAAGCACAATAATGAACAACCATTCATACCACAATATGCAGGACGTTTAACACATTAAACATTAAACATTATACATTTTTAACCTTTAAAATAACCAACAATGATGATCGTCTGCATAACTAATCACCAAGCATAATTCTTGACAATAACTAGATACTTCGGAATACTTGATATACTGCTAAACAGTACATATACACTGTTAAAACAGTGCAGACCGGATTTGTGTACCCAAACCCGTCTTGACCGGCACAACCTATGTGCACGTCAGAAATGCCTCCCCAGTAATGGTACTCACCGGGTAGCTTCGGAAACGGAAGGCCTCGGAAACCGGACTTGGACCGGACTGGACTCGACTCGACTCGTCGGAAACTGGACTCGACTTCGAACTGGTGGGCCTCTGTATACCTCGGATCTTGCTCTCTCAGCTAGGCTCTGGTCGGGATACTTCGCACTTCTCACCGCCTCGTCTGGGTGTTGATCGCAGCCTCAGTCGCCCCCGCTTGACCGGAGGGAGATACAGGAAATCCTGCTGGTACGCGTTATTGTCCGTCCAGCTGTGGCAGGAGACCGGGCCTGCAACTCACCGCCGGCGCGTGAGATGAGAAAGTGTCCCTGTTCGGGCGCCATTCATGTGGTAAATAATTTCCTTTACCGGGACTTAATTTGATACAGAAACATAATAAAATAGCTCAGTAAAATAAGAGGCAGAATCCGTGGTATTAGAGGTTCGGAATGGGCTTTATTCCAATGATCGATTATAATCGGTTGCTCCAAGTTCCATCACCACGGAGGTTCAGGAAGTGAAGTACATACTTTATTGACAGGAAATGACTTTTATAGAACATACATTACAATGAAGCGAATACGGTAGGCGTAACAATTGATAAGGAAAATGACGATTTACATGCGTAACTGAAAATGGGTGTAACAAGGAGTAAAAAGAAACATAATTGGTTATGATGTCATATATAGGTGGATCTATAAGATAATACTTGGCATAGATGCGCGCGCAGCAGCATGACGTGTGATTGACGTGCAACTAGGGGGGGAAGGGGACTTGACGTTTAGCTCTACATGTGGAGACGAAAAGTCTGGGGGGTCAAGTCAACCTAATCCCAAATCATATCTAACATCCTATGTTTAAAGAACTATGTTATCCACAAAAGAAGGACTCTCGGACAGAATCTATTCTATACTGACTGTGCGTGCGTGTACAAGCGTCTAAGTGTCTACACTAGATGCGAGGGGGTAGGAATATTCCATGGTAACAGGGCTATGAATTACTTGCATTAAGACAGAGAAGCCGGGCCTTTTGCTCGGTAGCTGGAAGAATGTTTACTTAAACTACTGGGCAGGAATGCATCGGCTGAGGGGGAAGCAGATAACTCGAAGGTGAAATACAGTTCTTGGCAGAGAATAGGCTGATGTCAGGCTTTGTGAGCCGCGCAGAGAACGAGACAAAGTTCATGGTCACAGTTGCAGGCTCAGACTGGAGCTTTCAGAGGCAGAAGGCAAGAAGAGTTTGATGACAGAATCAGGGCCTACTTGCCTGGACTGTAAAATGGCATAAGTGAACCATATAAAGCCGGTGGCCTTTCATACTTAGGAATGGAATATCCGGTCTATTCATGGCGGATCTGACAGAGGACATGTTGACGGTGGACGCACATGTGTTTGCGTCTTCATAACTGGAACTGGAGGGAACATACATGTACTTGTAACATGCACATAGAACCGTTGGGGTCCAAGATAGGGGACATAACCGACCAGAAAAATCCATATTTCCACATGGTGCCACAGAAAGGCTGAAGGACTGGAGCCCAGTCAGTCACATAACAGGCTTGGATATGTATGGAACAGAATTCCTTAACCAACAGCCTACTGAGAGATTGCCCAGTGTCGGTTCTGGCCAGCGCGTATCTCCAGAGCGATAGGTTCTTTACAATATGCTGCTCCCATCACCCAGCACAGAGGGCACAGGTTCAGGAGTGAGTTGTCACCAGGCTCGTACAGGCCGAGTCCATTCATATCTAGGTCACTGATTCGGTGTGAATGGATGAGTGAGATAGTCTAACACTACAAACAAAATCTCCCCTGGACTGAGAACATGCCTTAATCAATCATACAAGTGTGTAAATGTGGGGAGGATGTAGTCTTACGGCTAGAGCGGTCGACTTTGACGTTGGGGAACCGGGTTCGAGTCTCGGCAGGGACGCTCAGCATCCTGTGATTCTGGACAAATCACTTAATCTCCCTGTGCCGGACAAAAATGAATGTGACCGCAACTAGCGCTCATGTAAAGCGCTCTGAAACCTTCGGGTCAAGTTTGCACTATGTAAAACTCTGGGGGAAAAAGCATCCATTACAATGTAATGCCTTTACAATGCAGTCAATACAACGCAAATTCCATTACAACGCATGCCATCACAATGCATTTCCCTCACTGACCAGCACCTTCCCTGAGATAAGGACCAGGCGGCGTTAGAATAATAATTTACGTTGTAATGGAACATGCGTTATAATGGATTGCGTTGTAATGGCATGCGTTGTAATGGAAGATGATGCATTGTAAAAACTGCATTGTAAAGGAATGCATAGTTTGCGTTGTAACGTCATACATTTGTATAAATAAATGAACAGGAAGTTGTGCATCATACAATGTGGATTTACAAGATGTAAGAGGCTCATGTCATCCACACTGGTGGGCATTATATGTTAAGAGTGCTTGGTCTAGAGCTACTTCTGATCAAGGAAAATGCACCAGAACTAATAGAACATGTTATCAATGTAAAACAGTGACCACATCTGTTAAAATTTCACTATTAATCCCCCTAGGCAGGATTATCTGTAGAGACAACCCAAGCCTTTCAAGTAACCAACAACTTTGAAAATGTTTTGCAAATGCAACCTTTTCTTCTCATCGAACTAGCAGTTGCTGAAAATACACATATTTAACTCAAAATACCACTTTCCATTTTGAGCAAACATACTCATTTTTTTCAGATAAAAACCTTTTCTGAAAAATATACAACTTTTTCTTCCAAAATATCAGTTTTCATTTTTAGGACGTATATAGTCCCAAACGTTGTCCTGTCATCTTCATCAAGTACTCACATTTACAAATTCTGCTTCAAATGCCCTTGTATTACAATCATAGGCCATGCATATTTCCCATAAGACCATAGATGGCTGTAGTACCCCAATAATGGCCACCAGTATAAGGCTGCCATTGTGCCAAGGCAGGGCAACACAATGGCCAGGATGCCAACAATACGTCAGTCATGGGCATTATTATTTGAGGGGTGGCTCCCATTAAATCAGGGATTGCTACAAACAGCCCTTTCATGCTCTTTGTATGTCAGTAATGGCTGCCAGTATGCCACGACTATCCCCAAAATATATCAAGGATGACCATTATTATGCCATTACCACTATTATTCGATGAAAGGACACAATTGTGCCACAGATGATCTCCTTAAGAAGAGGGCAGAATATCCTTTTGGTGTACCTTAATGCCAGGCGTAGCTTCCGGGCATCAATACCGTTTTGTGGAACATAAAAAGTAGGAGATGTACATAGATAAATATTCACACATGGAGGCACACACAGATGCATGCACTTGAGACCCTTAACCCCTTCTGTGCCACGCCCTTTCCCCCTCCTGTGCCGGGCGTTTCATTAGTGGGCGGGTTTCATGACGAGATAGTCTCGTCATGGGCACAACGCGACCGTGCTCCATGACGAGACTATCTCGTCATGGGTACAGAAGAGGTTAATGGTCTGAGTTGTGGATCCAGACCCTGCCCTGCTCTCTTCTACTCCTGGGTTGATCTTGCATTCCTCTCTGACATTTTCACGCTGACTCCTGCAGTCCCGCATGAGTCCACACCGGCTACTGCTCCTGCTACTTTTAACACTCCTCTTTCTGTGTCCATTGTTCACACACACATATTGTGACTGATAAAGTGGGTCCTACAACATGGCCTTCTAGTGACTTTTTTTAGGTTGAGAGTGGAGATAGGTGGTCAGGTGGCAGAGCATGTCTGAATAATAGCATGAAACCCTGCCACAGGATTGACTGGCTGCCACGAGAAGGGTCTTGAGTTGAGCAGTTCTGCTTTCTTTAGTAAGCGCATATCCTCTCAGTGAGGTACTGGGTTTGGTGTCACCTCTGAGAGGTATGAGAGGTATTTGTAGGGTGATCATGAGCTACCAGTAGCTCCAGAGCTACTAGCCGGAGACCCCTGGCCTAAATAAATACAAAGCGTCTGATTTAGATCTTGGCGGATCTGGTCCCTCTGTCACTTTTTCAACGCTTTCCCCGCCCGCCTACTTGGCGGTCTTCTCACTCTATTTAGATGTTAGCAGTTCTATGGACAGAAGACCGTCCAAGTACTGCCGTCTCTGCCGGGATTTCCTTCCCACAATGACAGCACTATAGGCAAAAGAGCCTGTCGCAGGGAGTTCAGCCAGGAATACCGCCGGCCTAATCACGGTGTGCCTTTCCATCAGAACAACTGTGACTGGGAAACCTCAATACTTGAGTTAGAGGATTCTAAAGAAATGAGGTACAAACTTACCTTTTTTTCTGTGTCCTACTTAAATTTCCATCTTGAACCCCATTGTCCATGTCGGTCCTTTGCTGCCACAACTTGACCACGACGCTAATCAACTCTGTTGTCGCCGGGATCAAAGGTAAGTTTTTTACACCTGTCTTACTATAAATCGTATGTTAACAGTTCCTTTAGCCTCATGTATTTTTACATTGCCCTTACATGCAAGTTTATTCTTATGTGTAATGCATTAGCGCTCATTTTACAACTAATCAATGTAAAATGAACACATATATTGAAACTGAATTTTTTTGTTGTTGTGGTGGTTGTGGGTGTTGTGTCTGTGGTGCATATGGATTTACATTCAATAGTGTGTGTATGTAGTATGTGTGCTATGCTATAAGTACAAAAAGGGGCATGACACATTACCTACATATATTTTTTAACTGCACATAACCTATATGTGTAGTGACACATTATAAAAGTGGTACTTGCCAGTCTCCAGTCCACTGGGGACTCACTCCGTCAGGAAACTGCCACTAAGACAACACCAACACAACAAGCAAATCGAAATCAGCTCGGCACAAACAGGCCGGCTCGATCGCTACGGAGCACTGTTACCCAACAAATAGTTGATTGATTGACTATATGAAAACTGGCTCCGAGCTACACTTAGAATTGCACGATTAGAATCACTTTTAACTCACAATGTAAATAGCACTGTGTGGAAACCCTTTATTGAATGGGGAATAGCAATGAGGCTGTAATAACGCAAGGTCCAATGATTAACACCATGCCTTGGTATAAAAAGGCAGACCGGGCTGGCCCCAGGCGACAGCAAGAACTCTGGCCCGGGGCGCCCAGGATAAGATTGGGCCATAGGAGATCATTTGCATTCGTTAGTGGTGAGATGAGGATAAAAAATAAAAAATAATAAAAACATTTTTAAAAAAAATCTCTCAATCTCTCCGGTCGACTCTCTTCTCCCGTGTCTGTATATGACGGGCCCCACCTCCAGACTGCTTGCACCAGGACTCTCCTTGTCAACCTCCGTTCACCGCTTCAGGTCCCAGGCCCTCAGTGCATGGGGCTCTTGCCCGCAGGTCCTTGATTTTGAGCCCCGCCAGGTCGCTGCTGATTTCTCCTCCTCGCCTCGGGCCGGCAGACTTTGGCCTCCGATGGTGGTTTACAGGCTCCAGTGGCACCTTCTGCGCACTGCATCTCCGCCCAGAAAGGTTCCACTCCGACGCTGCTCAGCGTAGGCTGCTCGTCATCTACCCTGCTTTTCTGCTCTCTGGGGGCATCTCCGCTCCCTCCTTGTTGTTTGCAACAGCTCACCGTGCCTCTGTCTGCTGAAGGCTTCACTTCACAAGGCGTAGTAGAGAGGCGGCGGGGGAGTTTAAATCGGGTCGGGACGGAGAGACGAGAGCCCACGTCTCACTCCATCGCCACCTTGGCCACGCCCCCACAAATATTTTTAAACTATCAAAACCACCAATACACTAGGTGATGACATTTCCACAAATTATCGTTTATGCACTGTATTCTTATATCAGGAAAACTATATGTCTGTGCAAATGTAATGTTGATTTCAAATGCAGATGTGTTGTCTGTAATGAAGGTGTGCTACCACACCATGCGTATTCCAGTCTAAGCAACTTCACTCTACTCTGCACCACTCCACACTGTGTCACTCCACTTCACGCCACTCTACGCTACGTCACTACACTCTACTGTGCACCACTCCACTCTACGCCACTTCACAATACACCTCTCTACCCTACACCACTCTACTCTATGCCAATGCACTCTACCTCACACTGCTCTGCTATGCACCACTGCACTCTTCACCACTACACTCTACACTCTGTGACACTCCACTCTATGCCACTCTACCACAATACACTCTACTCTGTACCACTCCACTCTACAACGGTGCACTATATGCCAGTCCACTCTATGCCACTCTAATCTACTCTGCATTCCACGCCAGTGTACTGTGAAATGCTTCTCTACACTCTACTCTGAACAATCTACTCTATGCCACTGCACTCAGCGTCACTCCACTTGGCGCCACTCCACTCTGTGCCACTCCACTCTGTGCCACTGCACTCTATACCACTTACTCAAAAACAATGCACTCTACACCTCTGCACTTTACGCCAACAACTCTGCACCACTGCTCTCTACAACACTTTACACCACTATACTCTATTCTGCAACACTTTACACCAGTGTACTATATGCCACTGCACTCAACATCATTGTACTCTAAGCCACTCTATTCTACTCTGCACCACTCTATGCCACTGCTCTCTACTTGACTCTATTCTGTAGCACTTTATGCCACTGCACTCCACACCAAGCACTCTATACCACTCTATTCTGAAGCCCTCTATACCACTGCACTCCACGCCAATGCACTTGGGAAACAGCCATTACAATGCTGCTATTTCCCTGCATATACTTAACCACACATGAGTTACAATGCATGCACCGTTACCATGCACAGCCTTTACCACGCATGCCTTCACAACATATTAGGTTGTACAGCTATGTGTGTACAATGTATGTGTGTGGCAAGGGTGGTCTGTCGGCAATGTTAGAGGAAACGGAGCCTTCCACTTCCTCTTTACGACATGCGTTGCATCTCAGAAGAGCTGACATCGTTAGGAGGTAAAGGGGATTTTAAATTAATTTGTTTAAATGTATTTATTTTTATACAAATATATATAATGTTTTTAAGTTTATAATGTAATTTTAAAGAGGCCAGAGTTGCGCAGGGGTCCCATTTTAGGGCGCAGGGGAGGGGTAGTTTTTAGAAGGGCTGGGTGTAGAGGAGAGGGGAAGGGTTCCTCTTCTAGGGGTAGTTTGAAGAAGGGGTGGGGTCAGAGGATAGTTGCACAGGGATCCTTTATCTAGGAGAGTGTTTGTTGGAGTGGTTTGGGGCCAGGGGGGTCACACAGGGGTACAGAGCAGGGGAGGGGTACTTTTTGTTAAAAAAATGATGGAGGGGGGAGCACAAGGGACCAGTTTTAGGACATGGGGCATGGAAAACCTTACCACAAATATGCACTTAACAGGCTTGCTTTTACAACGTAATTGGTTGGAAAGGTATGCGTGGTAAAGGCATATTCGTGGTAAAAGTTATGCGTGGTAACGGCATTCGCGTTGTAACAGATGCGTGATAAAGGCATGCATTGCAAAGGAGTTTGTTCTAGCGTCTTACAACTATGCACTCTACACCACTCTACTATACACCACTGCACTCTGCGCCAGTCTACTTTGCAACATTGCACTCTCTGCCACTCTACACCACTGCACTCTATGCCAGTGCACTCTACTCTGCACCAGTCTACCCCGTGCCACTCTATGCCACCACATTCTATGCTACTGCATTTTACCCTACAACCACTCCACTCTACTCTGCACCCCTCCACTCTACGCCACTTCACTCTATGCCACTCAGCTCTGCAACATTGCACTCTCCGTGACTAAACTCTATGCCAATCTTATCTGCACCACTACACTCTACACCACTTTATTACACTCTACACCAATGCACTGTACACCACTACACTCTATGCCACTCTACACCACTGCACTCTACGACACTGCACTCAGTGCCACTGTACTCTATGCCACTGCACTCTACTCTGTAACAATCTACTCTATTCCACTGCACTCTACACCAATGCACTGTACGCCACTCTACACCACTGCAGTCTACAACATCCTACTCTGCAACACTGCACTCTCCACCTCTAAAATCTATGCCACTCTACTCTGCACCTCTCTACTCTGCACCACTGCAGTGCACTCAACACCAACTACTCCACAGCACTACACTCTACACCACTACACTCTACATCACTCTAATCTAGTGTGCACCGCTGCACTATATAACACTGCACCCTACGCCACTTCACTCTATGTCTCTCTGCTCTGCACCACTCTACTCTATGCCAGTGCACTCTACCCCACTCTACTGTGCAACCCTACACCACTCCAGCCTAGGCTACTTCACTCTACTCTACACCACTCCACTCTGCGCCACTCTATTTTACAATACAGGACTCCATGTCACTGCACTCTATGCCAATAGAATCTACATCACTACTCTATGCCACTTCACTCTAAGCCAATTAATTCTACGTCACTACTCTATGCCACTGCACTCTACCTTGCATCACTCCACTCTACCCTGCACCACTTCACTCTACGCTACTTCACTCTACTTTGAAACAATCTACTCTATGACACTGCACTTGACCTTGCACCACTCCACTTTACCCTGCACCACTCCACTCTACGCTACTTCACTCTACTTTGAAACAATCTACTCTGTGACACTGCACTCTGTACCACTGCTCTCTACCTCGAAACAAAATAGACCACTCTACTCCACTCTGCACCCTACTCGGCACCACTCTATGCCACTACTCTATGCCACTGTGCTCTATGCCACTCTATTCTAAACCACTGCACTCTATCTCAGTGCACTCAACACCAACTACTCTGCACCACCACACTCTGTACCACTATACTCTTCTCTACAACACTCTACGCCACTTCATTCTATGCCCCTGCACTCTACCCTGCGCCACTCTATGTCACTCTACTTTACACCAGTTTACTTCATGCCACTGCGCTCTATGCCACTCTACTCTGTATCCCTGCACTCTATGCCAATGCACTCAACACCACTTTACTCAAAATCAATGCACTATATGCCACTGCACTCTATTCCAACTACTTCGCAACACTGCACTCTACGCCACTGCACACGACAACACTCTACACTATTGTGCTCTACGTCACTGTACTCTATGCCGCTCTTTTCTACTCTGCACCTCTGTACTCTGTTCCACTGCTCTCTGTATGACTCTACTCTGCACCACTCCACTCTAAGCCACTGCACTTTATGCCACTACACTCTACCGCACTCTGCAAGACTGCACTCTCTGCCACTGCACTCTACGCCACTACACTCTGCACCACTCCCCGCCATTCTAATCAATTCTTCACCACTGCTCTTCATGCCACTGCACTCTACACTATTCTACGCTACTGCACTCTACCCTGCACCACTCCACTATGTGCCACTTCACTCTACTCTGAAACAATCTACTGTAGACCACTGCACTCTATGTCACTGCATTCTACACCAATGCAACTACTCTGCACCACTCTTCTCCACGTCACTGCACTCTAAGCCACTCCAAGTCACTGCTCTCTATGCCAATGCACTAAACACCACTTTATTCAAAACCAATGCACTCTACACCATTGCACTCTATGCAAATCTACTCTGCACCACTGTAGTTTACGCCACTTCACTCTAGGCTACTCAAATCCACTCTATGACACTCCATTCTACGACCCTACCCTACACTCTACGATACACCCCTCTATGATGCTCTACCCCATTAAACTCTACTCCACGCTATGCCACTTCACTCTACAACACTCTACTCCACTCTGTGACAACCTACAACACTCCTTGACTCTACGTCGCTCTACGCAACTCACTCTAAGCCACTCCATGCCACTTTACTCCACTCTATTTTCCGGCACACTACTCCACTCTATTCTACTGCATTACTTCACTCCACTCTATGCCACTCCACTCCACTCTATGCCACAAGACTCTACAACACTCTACTCCACTCTATGCCATTCTATTGTCCTGCACTACTCCACTCTATGACAATCTACTCTGCGCTATGCCACTCTACTCTACAACACTCTACTCCACCCAAAGCAACACCCTCTGTGCTATTCCACGCTGCTCTGCACCACTCCATGACCATCTACTCCACTTTGGCACTCCACGCCCTTCCACTCTATGACACACTACTCCCTCCATGGCACTCCACAACACTTTCCACCACTCCACTCTATGACACTCCAGTTCATTCCACTCAACTCCAAGCCACTCAACTCTACTCTACGCTACTCCAAGCCACTCCATAACAATTCACTCTACTCCACTTTACGACACTTCACTTCACACCACTCTCCTTTACCCCCACTAACATTTAGCCATGCTTAACGGCAGCACCCACGCTGGTGTACAACATTGCTAAAAATATTGGCCAAATCAATAACTTTTGCATAGATGAGACCTATTGGCTTTACCGATGCTTGTTTCTCTCAGTGAGAGGTGGTTGTTTTTCTGGTTTGATTAAGGGTCACTTGAGGCTGCTGATTTTACTAAGGGCTTCGAGTTTGGCTTTGGGCCCTAGCTATGTTTGCTCTGTTGGTGACATCCTTGTGCACACACCCACAGGGTATTAGTGAGATTAAAAAGTGTCCAAAAGAAGAAAGCTAAAATACTTGATAATACCTAACAGACTTTCAATTCACAACAAACAGGAGGCCATCTCACCAGCCCTTGCAAGGCTGTCTTGCCGTTGGTTAATTATGGTAATTGGGCAGCAGATTGTTTTGGCAGATACAAACCCTTTTTACGGATCTCTTTAACACACCATTTTATAAAAGCTATGTATGAAAGGGCAAGGCCCCATTCAGGTGGATAAGCGCTGTGCTTTCGGACTGGCCATACATTGTCAGAGACAGTCCTTTTTAGTCCAGACCTATATGAGTTTAGTTGTGTTGTTGGCAGTAAAGTGAAACAACCAGACAAGACGTGTTCATAGTTCGGATGGCCTAGGGTCGCAATTTCCCTCTCCCATCATCTTCCTAGGCCTCTCATGCACACTCATGTAGCTTTAGACTCAGTTCTAGTGTTTCCACCCCTAGCCCTTCTGTCATCTGACAAGTCTACACACATAATTTCTAGTGGCGGCACTTCCGCTAAGGCAAAGGAAAACGAAAATGATAATAACCAGCTTTATTATAATTTTAGTTTTCCATTTCCTGGGGCGGAGCTGGACTTCCAGAGCAGGGGTCAGAAGGAGGAGTGGTTTCTCCACTCTAAAGTGCGCATAACTATTTGGCCGGCCCTCTTAGGGCCGGCCAAACAGTCATGCGCACTTTACATGTTCTGAACACCAGGCCGCCATTTCTTGTCTGAGCACCGCAGCATTGAGATTGGCTAGTAACTTCCTGGTTCCTGCTTCCAAGGAGTGAGAGGTGGCCGTGAGCGGGCTGAGAGGCGGTGGCCGGCCTAAAGGTAAGTTTTACAAAAAAATTATTTACTTTCATTTACAAACCCTCCCTCCTCCTCCCCCGTCACAGCCGATAATTACCGGCCGCCACTGATGTTTCTGCTGCTGGCCAAGAAAGAGGACTATCCAGGTGTGGCGCCCACCTAAATACCCCTCCGACCTCCCAGAAGTGACATCGTACCTGGGGTCACTGGCCATCTTCCGGGTCAGGTGGCCACAGAAACAATACAAACCCTAAGCAGTAAGGAAACACTAATGGTCCACCACCTCTAGTGTTCCCCTGCGGGTGATGTGGCCATCCACCTTTTTGGCCCCTGTACTCAGCTGTTTCTGCCCCTCTCCCTGATCTTCCGAGAGTCTTCTCTCAAAGGATAATTACCCTGTTCTTTTGGTCGCTTTTCTCAGAGTTTTCACATTGGCCTCCTTCCAACTCAGCATTGCAGCTGCCAGTTCTCACCCTTGCGTGCCATCTCTTTCTTGTGTTGCAATCCTTCGTTCTCCCCCGACCCTCAAGAGGTCTTCTGTTTAAAGGTTTTATGCCTGGTTCCTTTGCTGGAACTCCTAAATTTCTTTCAAGGAAATGTAGATTCTGTCCTTGCCTCACAGGCGCCCATGTTATGCTGGAGCTGTGAATTCTACTGAATGGGTCCACTCCTGCTGCGCTAATCAGCTCCTGCGCTGCAACCGACCAATGGCGTCTCTGCCTCGAGTTTACTTATTACCTCCTTTGTTGGTTCAGAGGGCTTTCCAACTCTGAAAGTCACCGCATCTAGTCCAGCCTGCTTACTTTGGCCCTCGGATGGACAACATTGGCACAATCTTATACATTCAGCTTTTTAAATAGTCCTAGTAAATAGCTATGTGTTGCCCAAGGTGTTTCTCCATGTCACCGGTCTGTATTATCTCTTCCAAACAGCTATGGATGGATGCTTTACTTTAGGCTCACCACAAGTCTGGCCGGTCTCCTAGCTCCATGTTCTACCACTGTAAAGGTGCAATCTTTCAAATGGACATTACCAGGACTGTTCAAGCCTCTTCTGCTCCTGGAAGGAAGGGCCAATATGTAACTTACATCGAATTTGATGTACTTAGCATCAAAAAGACACTGTTTTTTCTATGCCAAACTTTATTGTATTTTGTACACGAACAAGTTGATACAGAGCATGTCAATTAAGATATTTGTCCATGGTATTACAGAAATGATCAATAAACAATAATAATAAAAAAACCCTTAATACCTTCTTTCCCTTCCCTTCCATACCGCCACCCTTTTGAGGCACTCCACCACATTAAAAAAGATAGAACAGTTACTTAGAAGTAGTCTCCCTTGCTCCTACCCCAGAGAGCCTCCACACGCTGCCAGCAAGATCAGCACGCGTGTGTAGATAGGGTTTGCATCCCTGCAAGGACCATCTGATAAACTGGGACAGATATTCAAGGTTGGGTGACCAAACCCTTTCACCTTTTCTTTCTGTGTTCCATACACGGTATATCGGTTCCTCTATTGCTAGTGTTTGGCAAAGATTTCGTACCCATTACCTATCGCGGCAGGGGGGAAGGGAGGTCTGTTTTTTGACAATATAGTCGTATTAGTCATTTAGCGCCCCCCCACACAGGTTTCTGCCAAGTTGCCTACTTGACTTCCTACCCTACTTGCCTTGGTCCCTCTTCATATTTAATAGCACAACGGATCCATCTCTTGGTGTCTCCTCGCCTATGGTCTCCTCAATACGGCTATCTCTTTCCAAAAGACTGTTAGCTTCTCCCATTGCCACCATTTGTGTAGTACATGCCTTTTTGAGAATTACATTGCCGATGCGTATCGGTTGTCCCAGGAAATATGTTCTTGAGTCTACTGCGAGTTAGGTTCCAAAGCATATGTAATTTATATTTCGCTTCTCTGTGCTGGACACTACTAAAACCCCTGTGTATGTTTAGTTATTGTGGGACCAGTCTTTCTAATTAAGATTCTCTCCCAGTTCCGCTCCTGTCTCGCTTGGCAGAATCATCTGGTAGTGTGGGGCTATCTAATAGTAAATGATATAATTTCGTTATCAGACCTCCAGAGCTTTTATATGTGGCAAAGAGATTTCCAAACAGAGGCAACAGCCTAATTTCTGCTTGTTTGATGTTGGGGCGCATGACCCAGTGTCTAATCTGATTATTTTGCATTCTGTTCAATTTGCTCAGCTGGAATTCCTTGTTATATTCCAAAAAGGACTTAATAATTCTCTTAATAAACAGATCCCTTATTATGAGGCAACCTCTCTCTGCCATCTCTGAAATTGAGTGCCGGCTAAGCCTGATGTGAATGTTGGGTTGGGTGGGATCGGTGTGTGAGGCCCATCTTGTTTGCATATTGATCCCACACCAGTAGGACAGTTCTAGTAATCTCAGACGTATATAGGGATTTGGGTTACGATTCTCGTGATGACCATGGGATCGACCGGCACTGCCCTGTCCATAAATAACCATTTCCTCTCTGGATCCCTCGCCAATCATGCAAGATTTGTTCATGACTATGTGGTAGATGATGATATTCAGTCAGGCTAGTCGATCCCTGTGTTTATTGGCCACACGACTGGACTGGGAACCCAAAGCAGCCCTGACAATTTTGTACTACCAGCCCCCTTGGGAGGTATGGGGGTGCGGTGCAGGTGTGACGCACTGCTGCTTTTGGTACTGGGCGTCCCGATATTGCAGCACCACCGCAAAACCGTCCCCCAGTAACAAAAAATGCCCCCCACTGCTGCAAAACCGGCCCCACCCTTCCAGCCTCCCGGAAAAGCACCTGATGCCCACTACGGCCAGTCCTGCCCTGAGGGGACATCAAAAGAAGATGAGTAGGAAGGGCTTGAAATCGATAAAGCAAGCGGGGCAAGATAATAATTTTCACAACATTGATTTTTCCCAAAAAAGAAATATATTGGCCTTCCACTTATGCAGATTTGCTGTCATTTGAGATTTAAGTTAGCAGCAGTTAGTATTAGTCCATAGTTCCACTGATCTAGTAATGTAGACCTCTAAGTATTTGATCAATGTTTTTGCCGAGTGCATCCCACCAAGACTAGAATGCCAAGTAAGCCACCCTAGGGACAGGGTCAAGGGCTGTGATCCTACTGCCCACCTCCTCCCTACCTATTTCCCCAGATCACTAAACCACAAGAAAAAGAGGAGTGTGAAAACCAGGCGGAGGGCAATTTACTGAATGTTTTCCCTAGGTCGGCTGATGATGCTGAGGGTGGATGCTTCCGGAAACGTAGTGTGGAAGCGAGCGCTGTGATGCAAGCAACTGACAATAGATAGAAGGGGACATGTGGGTTGCTAGATGAGATGCAGACTCTACTAGTGTAGAGCAGACTAGAGCGAAAGTGCGCTCCACGCCAACTGAGCCAAGGAATCCCTGTGAGCCCCACTATTACAGAGACAATTTAAGATGGACCGTTGATCTACTAACTGTGAACAGAATTTCAGAGCTTTGGACTATACCATTTCCTGCTGAAAGGCAATATTTCTTTCCGTGTGTTCCCATACCTGGTGTGTCACGCAGTTTGGTGCTTACTTTCCCTGCATGTTAAAGAACAGTAGATGTTTCAGCACCCAGGCTAATGTGCTGCATAGCTAAATACGTATAAGGTCCCAAAGGCAAGACCGATTGCATTGCAAATGCTTGTTTATAAATTGGAATAATTATAACAGTAGACCGGGAGGGCAACGTCCCCTTTAAGGCTACCGGATTTAAATTTTGGGTTAAAAGGGGAGCCTAGACTGCTGTGTCCTCAAAGGAGGTGATAGGGTTCACAGGTGTTTCACAGCATTAAGAACAAAACACCCAGGGCCCGATTTACAGAAGTAATCTGAGACAAAATCCTAAACTTACACTTTTGGTATTCACAGAAGGCATTTAGTAGTAGTAAAGTTAGGATTTTGTCTTAAGTCTATCTTAAGTCTGTCTTAAGTCTGTCTTAAGTCTGTCTTAAGTCAAACTTAAGACAAAATCCTAACTTTACTACCACTAAATGCCGTCTGTGACTACCAAAGGTACTAAGTTTAGGATTTTGTCTCAGATTAGTTCTGTGAATCGGCCCCCCATAGTGGGGGGTTCTAATGATGCAAGGCAGAGTGCTTTACTGATCACCATTATTTTAAAGGGAGACAATGCTAGCCCATTAATGCTAGTATGTGAGACCTCATCTGCACTTCAAAGTACATCTCTGCCATTCTCCTCTGCTTCCAAGCACACAAGACAGAAATCGCAAATTGTCTTGATTTGCAATTGCATTTATATAGTGCTTACTACTCGTGTGAAGTGTAATAAATGCTAAATAAATGCTAAAAAAGGAAGAAAGAGTTTTTAGTTTTTTTAAATGCAATGACCATCCAGAACTCAGGACTTTTCTGTCAATAGCGAGAGGGGATGGGGGAATTTGTGGTTTTGGTTCTAAAAGTGCCAAGTTCTGACTAAAACATAAGAACATGGAAAATCATGTTGGCAAAATAGGGGTGGGGTGGATGGATAGCAAAGAAGCCCATGGGTAGCAATCCCAATCCTCTGGGTAAAATTTTCCGGACTGCCTGCCGTGTTTTTTTTATTTGTGCAGTTTTATATGGAGCAAACCCAGACCAAAGGCATCAGGGTGCTCTACATGAGCTCCAGGTTACATTACACAAAATCAGATTTCTTTTTTAAGGCACGGGGAGATTACGTGATTTTCCCAGGATCACAGGATGTTGAGCTGATGCTGGGATTCAAACCTCATTCCCTAATTCCAACGTTGGCAGCTCAGACCATTAGGCCACATCTCGTCAGTTAGCCGTGGCGTCAGTTGAGACTGGTGATCTTTGAAGTTGATGGAGTGTAACACCGCCCGAGTTTACCCCACTTTTTTCAAAATTGACCTCAGTCATACTCTATCCCACTCAAATTTAGACCCAGATTAACAACCATTTTGCGCTGGGTTTGCATCACAAAAGTGGCACAAACCTGCGCAAAATGTTTTTGCAATTTACTTTTCAGAGTAAAACCTGTTTTGCACTGGAAAGTTGCCTGAAAGTAACGCAAAGCAGTGTAAATCACTGCTTTGTGTTACTCTGCATCAAGGGGGCATTCCACGGGTCATACAGGGGCGTTCCCATGCCACCACCCATGGTTTTTGACGTAAAACCTTATCTACTAACATTAGTACACAGTGTTTTGTGTCAAAAAATAAACAGCACTTCAAAGCAGGCATTAAAAAGTAGAAATGCTTTTATTTCTGTTAACTTTTTGCACTTTGCATGTGTACTGGACTGTACTGCACAAATCCGAAGTAGGAAAAGTTTTAAAGTTAGCCAAAGCATAGTATCTTGCACTGGAAGGGCGCCCTCCAATACAAAACCTATGCTAGACTCGCGCAGACACCTTTGCGCTATGGCGCAAAGGTTTGTGTGTGGCGCTTGGTAGCCAAATTGTGTGACAGCACTACGGAGAAAGCAGGATGTTGTCATATTTTTGTAGATATTGTGCTATCCTGCTCTCTCCCTCTCATGCAATGCAGCAACTTTGGGTGTTGTATTGAATTGTGTGAAACATTTGATAATCCTGGCCTTAGCCTCTTTTCCCTCATGCACTCTAACTCGCATTTTCTCACTTGATCATTCTCACTCATACTCACTGTTACTCACACACACACAAACATATCCATACTCACTGATTCTCATGCTCCCTTACTAACACACTTACACACAGTCACTAACTCTGTGCCCTTGTGCACCTGCTGCACCATTGATAGCTACACCCACGATTCACTTCCACTCCCTCTCACAACCGTCAATCAATAAAACATTCTAACACACACATACTCCTTCACTCACTCCCTCGTAAATACTTTTCCTTATTCATGCACACTCCCAAACTCTGATTCTCACTTTCACTCACAGTAATACTCTCAAACACACACACTTTCACTCAATCACATTCACTCTCAATCACTCACAAACAGATACACAAACGCATAGAGAAATATCATTTTTGTTCTACTTGTTTTACTTACTTGGTTTACTTAGCTGGCCACTTGGAGACTCCATGGCAGCAGCAAAGCAGGAATCTGGTGTTGGGCGTAGGAGCCAGCAGGCCATGATTTGCAACGAGGAGCCAGATTGAGCAGCAAGGGAAGTATTGAAAAGGGGAAGACCCACCTCAATATCCCTGTCGGTTTCTTGATAGGCAGGGCCACTGGAATTCTGCATCAGGGGAGGGCCAAATTATTCTGCAGGGTTGACTAAATTATGTGACATCATAAGGCAAATTATGTGGCGTAATGCTGCTCATTTTGTGATAGTATTGTTTCATTAGGTTGTCATTTTTACACTTGTTAATATTTTCTGGCCATGGGTTGCACCTCATTGGTACCAATTTAACACCTAAATATAGCAATAACCAGCAGAAAGGTGACCAGTCAACCTTTGCAAAGGAACTTCCGCTATGCAACACACAATCCTGTGTTTTTAGTAAATTTTGAACCGTTTGAGCAAGAAACAAAAACATTTTTTGGTAAAATCTGGAGATAATGCAGCAGATTATAAATTATGTGGCAAATGCGGCAAAATCATGATCATGCAACAAAACGCCACAGCCGCACAATCACATCTTTTCAGTGGCCCTGTTGATAGGACTGGAATCAAAGGCCTATAAAAAGCTGGGACAGTACAGGGTATCCTGTCCCAGCTGCACTTTGTTGCTTTTGATTGGCTTCAGGGATGCACTAATGTGCGTGCTAACAGCCCCATTTTAGCAGATATACTGTGCTGCCTGAGGCATGTGCAGTATGTCTGCTAAATAAAATTAATGGTGCCTGTATCAGGAGATCTTAGTTGAACTACGTCCCTCAGACATCTCACAGTCCACCTCCCAGTAGGTCCTTGCGTGCTTCACGCCATTTTTGTATGGTGTACAGACATATAATAGACGGAAGAGGCAGATCAGAATGATACTGTGGATAAACATGACCTGTCACTTCTACCACCAAAGCTTTCTGCCACAGCAACTGGGTTTTCCCCAGATTGCTCTGCCCTTGTTTGTTCCACCGCTTGATCATCCTTACTGTCTCTGCAAGTGACGTGGGTGGTTATCAAACCTATGAGCTAAAGGGAGAACGGTGCCTGCTCCAAATCTTAGACACATTCACATCTCTAAGGAAGCAAACCAGTAAGTGTAGTCCTGTGGGTTAACACACCTACTCCAGAGACATGGTCCTCCTGATGCCCCTCTCTTCAGAGGTCACCTGTTTTATAGCTCAAACTTAGTGCTCAGAGACAAGAGTTCACATTTTATGTTTTTTTTAACTTTGCTTTTCTGCTTAGGCCCACTCTTTCCTTCCTATGAGCTACAGTGCAGTTAAATTTCTATTGCATAGTCCATAGGTAGTCACCTGGACCTCCGCACTGTTTACCCTGCCCTCTGTCACTCTTGTCACTCTCTTCACATGTTGCTGCCTTCTTTCCTGTTCCCTGTCATCCTCCCTTTTAATTTTTCTCAACCTACCCATTTCCACCCCATACATTTCACCTTTGTCTCGTTTCATATTCAACATTGTCTCTTTGTCTCAGTCTGATCTTCCCTGCTCTTTTTAAATTTCTTCATTACAAATGTAGACCAAAAACACATACCAAAATTACATAAAAGTAAAGAACATCAAGAAAACGGTCACCACAAATTGCACCCTGGGAAGGAAGAGGGTGTGCCATTGAGAGCGGATAAGAAGACAGGGTAAATAGAGATCAGTACTATGTGTTCAAACTCTTGCAGCATAAAGTCAATAAAAAATTCACCATTCTGCTCGGTATAAAGAAGCTCATTTTGGTGCCTATTTAATTAAGAAGAGGAAGTTGGTTGTTCTTCTGGAGATAAGCTGAAGACTTAGAAGTTTTAAATTCCACAGAGAAAAGTAGGTTCTTGTGCATACAGAGACGGTGGAGCTCTGCCACAAACAGACCTCTTTGTCGTGTCGAGCTGAACTCACTTCTTTGTAGAAAGAGCTGAGCTCCAGCCCCAATGCATAACTAGTGCTGAACCCATGCACAGATAGAGCAGAGACTATGTACCCATAGGTAATGTTTTTCATTGATCCACAAAAATGAAGGGAAGAGAGATTGGAACTTCCCTCGTTCTCCCACCAACTGTGCTACTTACTTCACGAGAAGGACTTGTAAATAAGGGTAATAACTCAAAAACATTTTTTAGATGTATTACCCTGTAGGGCATGAACTAATGTGGAAATCCCAAAGGGGTGTAAATACTGCCCTCAACCACTCAATGAGTGGCAAGCTTCATCATAGGGCCGTTGTGACTTCCTGGTGCAGACCAACATCCAGGGAGGATCGCTGAAAAAAAAGAGAACATACAAAAGAAAGAAATCATATAATAGGGATCCCTCACACAGAGAAAAAATGCTAAAACTGTCTAAGTGGGTATCTGCTGTCTTTATTATTGATCCCACTTGACAGGATTAAAAAAGGTTCAAAATAAGGGTATATGGGAAAGTAACGACACCATTACGCTATCTGCCATATCAACATGTTTCTGCTGTAGGTTGCCGCCCATATGGGTCGATGGCATTCGTCAGAATACGGATCCTTAAAGAAGGTTCTACATATGTACCTTCCTAGTCTTGTCACTATATGGTAGGGAACTCATGAGTGGCTATACTTGCCCTTTTTGTAGACACACACCGTCTGTTTACCTGTAAAAGAATAGTAGACACCAAGGTTAAAATATGATAGTGTTAGCTCATCTCCTCCTCCCAAATCGGGCCAATCCATCATTCTACCAGGTGCCGGTGTTGAATGCATAATATTGTGTGTTCCCACTTCATATAAGGGATTTAGAAATAAATATATTTGTATATAATTATATTTACATATATACATCCCAAGTTAATAAAAGACAGTCATTGAACCCCCTATCAGTGACCTAATCACTCCATACATGCTCAGTGACTCTCGGCGTAAAACTACTTACCTGAGTTTCATCAATGATGATCCTAACTCGGGGACAGAGTGGGAACCCCGTCCTGTAGTCACACTCTGAAATTATGCATCATCTCTTCATATATTATGGTTGTATATTAAGTGATGGTGCCAAAATATCATTCTTCCAGTAAATAATCCATGCCTAGTCGGATTTCGATATCTAGGAGGCCCAATCTATGGAACTCCCTCTTTTCTTATGTGTGCAACTACTGTGTAAACAAAAAATAGTGAATAAAATTCAACACACAGACAGAGACATTCACAAACGTAGAAACAACTGTTCAAAGTTAGAAGGTCACTCAAGTCAAATTGTCGAACTTATTGGCTGATAACTTAGACATGGAAAGATCAGAGCTAGGGGAGCTGGAGATTGTGGAAAGTTGTCCGATTTTTATATATTTTATCGTTTATTGTTTGTCCGAGGCAGTACACATATTTCATACTATGTCATTTTTATCAGCCGTTGTACAATCGCATTTTGCCTCCTCTAGTCCTCATTACGAGGAGGTACCGTATGGGATATGTAGAGCAACTGATCCAAGTTGAGCATTTTGCCTAGCTCGCAACCCAAAAGCATTTCTTTCATTGAGCTGGGATCCTGCTTGCTTAGTACACTGACCATGGACAGACCAAGCTTAACTATTCCAAGTATGCAGCCGAGCTCCTTTGAAGACAGTGGTGATGCCCCTGTGCAGACACAGATCAAGGTGAGCCAGTTCACAGCCAGAGTTGAGCTCTTTCAGCGTTCATTCCTATAATGTAAAACCCGAGGTTCTGTGGGAAATGAAAACCCGGGACCAGCTAGTATTCTATGGAAGAATCACACATCTCTCAGCCAGGTTAATCTTCTTCATAGGGAGTGTGCAAATATGGACAGAAAAGTAAGAATGAAATGAGGAAAGTGTGACTGAGATGGAAAAGAACAGAGACAGAGTGTGAAACAGGAACACCAGAATAAGAGTTGCACGAACAACACACAACAATAATGTAAGGCAAACATTATGTTATTTATTTCTTTATAGAGTTTTATATAGCACGAACACGACCCAAGAGGGTATCAGAGCACTTTATAAATGATCAGAGACAAAATAGAGGGAGAAAAGTAGGTCAGAACAACAACAGGAGTCTGCAAGATACAGGGGTACACAAGAGGACTGATATATTGCAACACCACAAATACAATCAGGGGTGTGGAATTTAGTAAAATATCTACTTGTCCATAGGGCAGATTGCTTCATAAAGCTACTTGTCCTGTAACAAAATCCACTTGTCCCTTTTGTGCCATGTAATGCAGCGACAAATTATGGCAGCAATCTCATTATATAAGAGCTCTGAAATAGTTTCTTTGAATATGCCAGGTCTTATAACAAAGTAGGATTTGAATACTAGCAATTCCCTTATGTTGCCACGTTTCTGTAGCTCTACATACTGGGGCTGAAGGTAATAGTAAGCAACATATCCAGGGTTGGAGTACCCTTTCTGAGTCTGTGCAAACCTACTAACTTGCATGTTTTAAGGGGTTTCACCAAACTTAGAGCACCATACTGAGAAAGGTTGGAAATGTACTCCTGCCAATGGCTGACATAAAACTTCTTCAAGGGTTGGGAAAAAGAGGTTGGAGGGAAAGTGAACTTGCAAACACTCAAATGTTGGCATGAGCAAATCTACACCTGCATATTTTCTCATGCTAAAATGCAGTTCACAAATATCTTCTAGGAGTACTATTTCTTGGCCTACTTCTTAAGGTCTTGTGAACTCATGAAAGTCGTATTTCTGCACTTAATGCAAAAACATGGGTGCACTTTTGAGACTTTATTTAATAATTAGGCCCCTAATAAGGTCTCTCTCTATCTGCTAGCTTCACTGCGAGTGATAGCATTCTGTTCTTTCACAAGGAGCATATCGACACACAGTTGTTTTGTTCAGTGCCAGGAACTACTGTGGCAATGTGTGCTTTTTGAGACCAAAACAGTTTTTGCTTTTGCCAATGTTTGTTATAATGGTGAGGGCCCGGCAGCTCCCACACCAATAAGTTTACAAAAACATGCCAAAACAAGTCACACATTGACATAACCAAAAGGCTGACCAACAATGTCAGACCTACTGGCTTTACCAATGCTTGTTTATTTTTATGTTTCCCATAATCTTATTAAAACTCGTTACAGTGATTTTCCATTATGAATATGTTTGGGAATGACAAGCATACATCAACACATTTTACTAAAAGATGCTGCAAATAAATGTTACCTAAAAGTTTACAGTAGTTTAGCTAAATGTTTTTGCATTTTTTTGTGAACATTTTATTTTGAAAGCAAAGAATCATCAATCTTGCTTTCAAGCTTCTGAAAATATTTGCATCTAGTCAGAGAGCATTCTGGGAGCTAAACATTGAAAACGTGTGTACACATTATAGTAGTGCAGTCTGAGCTTACAACTTTTATTTAGAGCGCTCACCCTAATAATAAAGGTCTTGCATTAATCAACCATAAATACAAGTTTGAACAGCATTAACACATGGACACAAATATTACCTTAACTGTAGGCAATGCCTTTCACTGATCCATAACGTGGTACTGTAAACTGGCAGTCAATGGGTTTGTGCTGCAGGGGGTTGGGCCTACTTGTCCCACAGACAAAATACACATGAAAACTTGTTGCCCTTGACCCCAAACAATATGTCCTGGGCGTCCGCACCTGTCTGGGGGAGGAAGTCAGTAAAAGGAGGAAAAACAAGTGTGAGGAGGAAGCTATGTTATGCTATGCTATGCTATGTTATGTTATGTTAAGGGTATATGTGAAGTGCACAGCTCACCCTGGAGAGTATCCCGGTGTTGAGAAAGCAGGGGTTAAACAGCTGTGACTGGGACTTGTCCAGGTGAAGAGCCATGTTTTCAGTTTCTAGCAGAGTTTAAGCACTGAGAAAGCAGCTCAAATGTGTAGGTGCAGGTCGTTTCAGGCTTTAGGGATGAGGTAAGAAAAACGACAGCCGACTCTGGTTCTTTGTATGTAGGGGATGTGTGCGAGAAGGATTCTGGCTGAACAGAAGTATCTGGTGGGTGTTGCGTGTGGGTTAGTGAATGGGGAGACAGTTGAGATCTTTACCAAGCGGGGTGATGTGAACACGAGGGAAAGCCTAAGTGGGAGTCTGGCTGTTGGATTTTGTATGGGCTGAAGTATTCTAGCAGTTAGACAGTGATTCCGACAGAGTGCGTTGCCATAGTCCAGCTTGCTGGTGATGAGGGCCTGGGTGACCATTCTGCATGTGCCGACTTGGAGCCGTTTGAGGGATTATATTGAGCATTTTTAGGGTGTGGAGGCAGGAGGCGGTGACTACGTTGAGCAGAGCAAACATTACAGCATTTTCAACCTTTTCCTTTTGCTTCCTTCATAAGAAATCTGTTGTTTACTTTGTCACTGGGCAGTGCTGGTTGTGGATGGTGCTGAAACCAATCTCCTAAGAAGCATTTTGGTTACTAGCACACATTGGTTTTAGCCAATTAGGCACTGGGTTGGAGTGAAGGTGGTACACATGCGACAGATTCACTTGGCAGCTATGTTCTAGAATTGTAAAAGGTGGTCTAGACAATTTTCAAAATTGTATTTCACATGGAACAGAAACGTAAACCCTTCACAAACTGAAGGAGTTTGACGTTTTATATATTCACTTCCCTGGCGTGGTTGAAGCAGGCAAACCTCAAAGTGAGGGGATGGAGGAGTAAAGCATTATGCTTGTGAGGGCAGATCAACTTTAAGGGTGCAATAAGAGGGATTTCTTGCAGGATCCTCTGTTAGTGCATGTGCACTAATCGTTAATGTATAGCTTGGTGGCACCACAAACAAATGGAAGTGCTCCAATCGTGGTGCCCTCAAATCATGGTCACCTCTATGGACAAAAGCTCTGCATACTCCCCTACACTGCTAGCTGTACCTTCCATCTTCCTGCGAGAGAGCTCCAGGCGTCTGTTCTGGTGAAGGAACATGAGCTCCGCACTGGAAAAGGTGCAGGTGTTGTGCACTGGCTGGAGCTATAGGAACCCTTTGAGAGCGTGCAGCCGGGTCATGGGCATGCAGACACCTTCTGACATGCATGGGTCTACTCACAGGTCTCCTTCTGGCTACATTTTTGAATCCTGCAGAAGTGTCTTATGCGGTGGATGCTCATCATAACAAGAATGAATGTCATTTTTTCATGGCTTCAGTCACTTCACTAATATGGCTGCCAACTCTACTTCCCTTGATGAATTTCTGTTGCATGCTGCACACATTTAAATTGGTGTATCTTTGGCTAGCCTTCTTTCGTTTGGAGAGAAATAAAAAGTGACTGAGTGCACGTTTGGCTGAGGTGTGTGTATGTTTATATAAGAAAATTAATTTTCAGCTAATAGAATGGGAACTTGCTGTATAGGTGTAATTTACAATATAGCCTCATTTCTCTCACAGCAGTGTTTAGCCATTTGAAAGAAGCATTGCAGGGCCAAAAACTGAAAAAAGATTCCTCAGCCGTTTGAACATTACCTCAGATGACAGAAAATGCCACATTAAAAAAGATACTCTTCCCCACCACAATCGCTGCTTCACAATGAAGGGCACAATGGAGATCACTGAGACGGCATCACATCTTCAAGTAACAAGCATTTGCAATGCAATAGGTCTCGCATTAGGAAAGTTTGAGCTTTTTGTATTGTAAATTGACTAATTTTTTATTTATGTGTTGGTATTGAAAATATTGAAATTACTAGCTTTCTCATGTACAATGTCAATAGTTTTAACTGTTGCAAATGTGACACCTATAGCATTTGTAATGCAATATGTGTTGTATTTACGTACCTTAGATGTATTGATATTACAAATAACAATGGCTTTTAATTTTTGCAAATAATTAATACTTAAATAAAAGTTCATGTAAATTATAATGGCAATCGTTAAGTTTGTAAGCGCAGAAAGCGTGCAGGGTAAACTTATTATTTTGGTTGTTTGAGACTCAGATCTGGGCAAAGCTGCAAGAAAACACGGCGGGGGGAGGGCGGTTGAGAGATAGGTGAGAGGCATGTGTGTGTGGCAAACGCTGTTGGGGCGTGTGACATATAGATCTGGGCAAAGCTGCAAAAAAACATATGGTAACTTAAATCCTAAGACGCAGAATTAATAGAGCTCATGTTATCGACCTTAGAAGGATGAAAAGGGAATGAGCGCGGCCTATGTTAAGTTTGTAAACGCAGAAAGCGTGCAGGGTAAACTATTTTTTGGGGTTGTTTGAGACGCAGGGGTGCGTGTGATCAGTGCCTGTGTGTGTGAGCAGTGGGGCTGTGTGTGTGAAGTGCCTAAAGTTGCAAGAAAACATATGGTTATTTAAATCCTTAGACGCAGAATTAATGGAGCTAATGTTATCGATCTTAGAAGGATGAAAAGGGAATGAGCGCGGCATATATTAACTTTGTAAGCGCAGAAAGCGTGCAGGGCAAACTTATTATTTTGGTTGTTTAAGACTCAGATCTGGGCAAAGCTGCAAGAAAACACGGAGGGGGGAGGGCGGGGGAGAGATAGGCGAGAGGCATATGTGTGTGGCAAACACTGGTGGGGCTCAGAGTGTTCTGTTGCTGCCTTGCCTTGTATTTCTATGGTTCCTTAAACCCTTAGAGGCAATTCTTTTATTTTAACTAAAAGGATGGTAGTTAAATGGTGTTTACGGCAGGATGGTCGTTAAATGATGGCTACGGAGAAGCTGTGTGCTGAGAGGCAAAGAGAACACGGGCAAGAAAGTGAAAGCGAGGATGAAAATGGAATGAGTGTGGCAGGATGGTCATTAAATGGTGGCTACGGAGAAGCTGTGTGCTGAAAGGCAAAGAGAACACGGGCATGAAAGTGAAAGCGAGGATGAAAATGGAATGAGTGTGGCAGGATGTTAGTTAAATGGTGGTTACGGGGAAGCTGAGTGCTGAAAGGCAAAGACAACACGGGCCAAAGCTGGAAGAAAACACGAGATGCGAGAGGCATGTGTGTGTGGCAAACACTGGTGGGGCTCAGAGCATTCTGTTGCTGCCTTGATGCCTGTGTGTGTGAGCAGTGGGGCTGTGTGTGTGAAGTGCCTAAAGTTGCAAGAAAACATATGGTTATTTAAATCCTTAGACACAGAATTAATGGAGCTAATGTTATCGACCTTAGAAGGATGAAAAGGGAATGAGCGCGGCATACGTTAACTTTGTAAGCACAGAAAGCGTGCAGGGCAAACTTATTATTTTGGTTGTTTGAGACTCAGATCTGGGCAAAGCTGCAAGAAAACACGGAGGGGGGAGGGCGGGGGAGAGATAGGCGAGAGGCATGTGTGTGTGGCAAACACTGGTGGGGCTCAGAGCGTTCTGTTGCTGCCTTGCCTTGTATTTCTATGGTTCCTTAAACCCTTAGAGGCAATTCTTTTATTTTAACTAAAAGGATGGTAGATAAATTGTGTTTACGGCAGGATGGTCGTTAAATGGTGGCTACGGAGAAGCTGTGTGCTGAAAGGCAAAGAGAACACGGGCATGAAAGTGAAAGCGAGGATGAAAATGGAATGAGTGTGGCAGGATGGTCGTTAAATGGTGGCTACGGAGAAGCTGTGTGCTGAAAGGCAAAGAGAACACGGGCATGAAAGTGAAAGCGAGGATGAAAATGGAATGAGTGTGGCAGGATGTTAGTTAAATGGTGGTTACGGGGAAGCTGAGTGCTGAAAGGCAAAGAGAACACAGGCATGAAAGTGAAAGCGAGGATGAAAATGCAATGAGTGTGGCAGGATGGTCGTTAAATGGTGGTTACGGGGAAGCTGAGTGCTGAAAGGCAAAGAGAACACGGGCCAAAGCTGGAAGAAAACACGAGATGCGAGAGGCATGAGTGTGTGGCAAACACTGGTGGGGCTCAGAGCATTCTGTTGCTGCCTTGATGCCTGTGTGTGTGAGCAGTGGGGCTGTGTGTGTGAAGTGCCTAAAGTTGCAAGAAAACATATGGTTATTTAAATCCTTAGACGCAGAATTAATGGAGCTAATGTTATCGACCTTAGAAGGATGAAAAGGGAATGAGCGCGGCATATGTTAACTTTATAAGCGCAGAAAGCGTGCAGGGCAAACTTATTATTTTGGTTGTTTGAGACTCAGATCTGGGCAAAGCTGCAAGAAAACACGGAGGGGGGAGGGCGGGCTGTGTGCTGAAAGGCAAAGAGAACACGGGCATGAAAGTGAAATCGATGGATGGCAATGCGTCCGTGAGGCTAGCCCTGTGGTGGGGGAGGGACAGTTGTGAGAGGCGCCATGAGGAAACAATCTCTCGGCATGCTGTGGCGGGGCGGGGAAGCGTATTCCAGGCGGGGGAGCGGACCCTTTGAAGTATGATGCCGAGGCTGTGGCTACACGTGCACGCGCCAGTGGGCTGAAGCTCTTCCCCAAACGGATTGCATGGCGGCACGATGCGCGTGATTGTGCGCGTGCTCGCCATGCAATCCACTTTTGGGAGCACTTTGAAATGCTCCTCTTACTAGAGTCTCGCATAGCGATTGCGTAAACACAATAGCTAGGCGAGACCTAAAAATGCATGGATTACATGTTTTGCTGGTTTTATTGCACAAAAAGCAGTGGTATTAAACCCACATATTTTTAAGACACCTTAAAATCTGGAAAGTATTACACAGTTGCGTGTGCGATACAGATTTTGTCGCCAATGTGCAAAGGTTTTACATTGTCCAGGCTACTATGATTATACAGCTTGGATGACCAAGGTTATCAAAATTATACGACAAAAAATGCAAATTATGTGGCACTTTGTTTGGCTGTATTATTTTCATCTGTTGGAGCTGGAAACAGCAATTTCGTTGAAATCTGCATATTTGGGAAATTATTTGGCAACATCCAATGCTCGCAGGCCTGGTGAACACTCTCTGAGCTCCAGCAGTGCTTGGTGTCTCAGGGGAATGCATTGGCAAATAAAAAAGATCTGGTTTTAATGTGCTACTGCAAGAAAGAACATGCATAGACATATGTCTCTTTCCCACGAATTCGTGCATTAAACCAAGCCCTTTAGGCCTTCCAAACATGTATTCGAATACTGTCTCGGCCGCCAGAGTGTGAAATGGTAGCCCAAACAACACTGTTTAGTATTAGGTTCCCTCCTGCCCCCGAAGTTCGGGTCTAGTTGCGCCCTGGGTGTGGATTTGTGGGATGGCAGGGTGTGGGAGGTAGATGGAAGGGGAATTTTGGAACTTAATAGGTGCTAAACGCGGTGCCTGCAGGATATTTAAAGAAAAAAGTTTCTAAGCAGTTTAGGCAGAATCCCTAGAGCCGGGGCAGAGACAGACACCTGCATGCACAACCTTCATGCAGGCAAGTCAGTGCGCTCCTCTGAAGGTTGGGGCCCTGGGCTTGGGCCCAGCTCGCCCATGCCAAAAGCCCACTTTGTCCTTTTGTGTTCCTTCTGTATATTCTAGTATTTCTGCCGGCTCCTGTGCAGTCTATTCCAGTTGTGTTGAAAAATAACCATTCTGTCGTTTGCTTTTGATTGGTGTTTACAAAGGAAAGGGGGGTTGTTTGGGTACTGCTGGCGTGTCCCTAGCAGGGGGGGGCAGATATTGGCGTGACAGTAACAGTACCTGCGGCTGTGGGCGGAGCCTTGGCTGTGGGCGTGGAGCAGGCTGTGGGCGGCCCCTGGGTGTAGGCAGGCCCTGCCTCTGGGCGGGCCCGAGCTGTGGGCGTGTCCCTTACGCTGTAGCATGGCCGCGGTTGTAGGGGTATTTCTTCCCCTCCCACTCACAGACAGACCTCCCCTCTTCTACCTCCTCCCCGATGGGCAGTTTACTCCTTCACGGCATCTGTATCTCCCTCTTTCTGCCCTCACGCGCCACCATGCCTCACCTCCTGTCTCTCGCCTCTCGGGGGCTTCTCCTGTTGTTGCTCCTGTGTGCGCCGCAGGCCCGAGCACAGAGCGAGGAGGAAACTCAGGCCGAACTTCTCATCGAGACCAAGGTGAGTGAAAAGTCTGCGGCCCCAGTACACAGAAAGACCCTTCTCAACACATGTAGCGCTGCACCTGCCCCCTCCGCTGTGACTGCGCCAGATACGCTGCCGTAACACTGCTCCATCTACTCATTTCCAACCCACACTTGCAAAACTTCATCCCCTCCGGCTGACAGCTGTTGCCCTGCCTGGGATCCTCAGCCAGAGAACTGCACATCTTGATGGGCGCCTGTTGTACTTCCCCACGCAAGGCTGTAGCACTGTCACCGGTTTACACCTACGACACTGACCACCGTGAGTAACTGTGCACTTACCTCTATTTAAACTTGTGAACCCCCGCCCTAACCTACAAGGGTGGCACTGCACCTTGACTGCCAGCTGTTGTCCTGTAAGGCTGGGATCCTTAGCTGTACAACTGCAGCCCCCGACCTACGCCAGCAGCACTTCCTGCATCTTCATTTGAAGCAACTGCCCACCATGTTCACCCGTAGGACTGCCCTCTGACCTACACTTGTAGCACTGCCCACCCCTGCCCAAGTGAGCACTGCCAACCATACACACCTGTGGATCTGCCCTGTGATCTACACCCGCAGCATTGCTCCCACCACCCATGTGGTACAGCCCACCATAAATACTGCCCAAACACACACCTTAGGCTCTGCCCACCATGCACACCTCGAGCACTGTCTACCGATCTACACATTTACTACTGGGCTAAATGTGTAGTACGACCCAGCAACTCCTGTGGCACGGCTCACCACCATACATACCTGTGGCACCACCACTCTATCTACACGTAGAGGACGGACATACTGACCCACAACTGTACAACTGATTCCCTAATCCATACGTGTAGTACGGCTCCCTCCACTCCTGCAGCAAAAGAACCATCTACACATGTACCAAAAACCCCGCCATACCCGTGGCAGTGACTTCCATTTAACATCTACTGCACTGTCCTCACTTACACTTGTAGCACTTCCCATCAAACACACCTGTGACACTGCTCACCATCGTCTCCTGTGGCACTGGCACTGAAGGGCCTCCCTGTCCCAACCACACACACACACCATGGCAGTGTCCGCTCCCCCTCCCTCCCCCCAAATCCCACTGCCACTTCCTGCACTGATAGCACCTCCCTTACCCACACCTGTAGCACTGCACCCCGCTCACTGTGGCACTGAAACGTCCATACCTGTACTACTGCTCCCAACCCACACTTGTCCCATTGCCTCCTCTACCTTTTTCCATTGGCCCCAGATCCCCACGCGAGCACTTCAACCTGTTCAAAGCCCTGATACACACCTGTAGCACTACCCTCCCCATGCCTGGACCAGTGCCCCTCACCCCGGGGATCACTGCTCCCCTCTAATGTCTCACCTCTTTCCCTCACAGGTGAAACCAGACTCCTGCCCGGAGACCTCTACCTGGGGCGACACGCTGCACATCCATTATACGGTGAGATGTTTGGTGATGTGTGAAATTGCACCTGCCTGGCTGCTCCTGCCAAGGAGAAGCTCTCTGTTGATTTAAGGAAGAGAGGCTGCTCCAGGCCTGGCAAGCGGTCATAGTTTTGTCTTGTGTGTTCATGCGCTTGGCTCCTGTGAGCTTACGTGCAAAAGCCCCGCAGCCTTGTAAACTCTGGCATGGGTTGCCTGGCCCTTGTGAGATATGGAATGGTGGGATGTCTGCTCTGTGAGCTTATCTGTCGAGGTCCCTGACTAACCTGGGGTGAGTAACACCTCCCCTCCCCGGTATGTTCGCTTTTGAGGTGGGACTGCCTCTGTGGGTTGGTAGTTGGTGGAGGCCTTTGAAGGCTCCAGTGTTTGCGTCTAGGAAGTCGCTGCATGGATAACTGAAGTAACAATGTGCCACTTATGGCAGTGCGTTTGGGATATCACAGCTACCTCTTGTAATTACTACAGATTAAACACAACCACAGTCCTTGTTATTAAGCTGTGGTTCTCATCAAAAAGCTTGATAAGTTGCTTTGCCTCTCCGTAGATCTCAGCTGAGTTTGATTTGAGTGCAAAATCTGAAGCGTATCGCATTTCTGGCGTCAACATAAACACAGACGCAAAACTGCAGTTTTCATGGACTTCCAACAACCATGAAGAGTACAGATGAAGTGCCACCTCATATCTCACAGATAATGGGGTACACACCCCCACAGCAGAAGAGCTCAAAGAGTCGGCAGTCTGAGCCAACCTCACTGGGCCCTGAGCCCATACCCTACACCGACTTTAACTGTAATCTATAACTATAGTCTAGTCATTAACTTAACCCAAAGACTAACCTTAGCTCGAACCCTACTGTAACCCTTACCTGAAACCTCAACCATACTCTGACCCTAACCTGATTCCTAAACCGGATCACTGACATAATATTGGAACCAACAACATTGTGACCAAAAATATAGTGATTACAAAAATATCAAAGCAAACACAAGGAGATGATGGACTGAGCACTGAAACTTTTCAGACACTCGCCCCCAGTCACAGATCTGGGTTTAATCAATCATCGTTCTTTAGCTCACTTTGCTACCCCAGTTCAGACCCAGCCACATTCAAATCAGTTTTGACCCTGTGCCTCATGGGAACAGTCCAGCCCGAACTGCCAAGCCAGGTCTTCCCTGGACTGGAAACAAGTATCCTGCGACCGGTTTCGGGGTAACACCTCTCATCAGCCAGGCTACCTTGAATCCAGTGGCAAAGTAAGCAAGGCACCCATGTTTGGGCATACCCTGCCAATTTAGGGCGAACAAAGTAAACACAAGGAGATGATGAACGGAGCACTGAAACTTTTCAGACACACACCCCCAGTCACAAATCTGGGTACAAAAATATCTAAATAAAATATAGTTTTACACTAACACCATTGGGAAATATACAGAAATGTTGTTTTTAAATATATAGTAGGGTAGGGAAAGCTTTGGACTTCGGAGGGGTAAAATGTACTATTCCCACTCCCGTCTGTGCATCAGCAGGGAAAGCGTTTCACTTCGGTGGGGTAACATTTGCTATTCCCCCACCAGTCTGTGCAACAGTAGGGAAAGTGTTGGACTTAGGAGGGATTAAATATACTATTCCCATTCCAGTCTGTGCAACAGTAGGAAAAGCGTTTTGACTTCGGAGGGGTAAAATTTACTATTCCCACTCCAGTCTGTGCAACTGTAAGGAAAGCGTTGGGCGTCGGAGGGGTAAAAATGGACTATTCCCACTTCAATCCGTGCAACAGTAGGGAAAGCATTGGACATTGGAGGTGTTACATTTTCTATTCCCTCTCAAGACTATGCAACAGTAGGGGAAAATTATTAATTACCCCAAACTTAACATATCTAAAAATTAACAAGTAAACATTTTTTACATGATTATTAAACAATGTAATAATTAATTATCAATAAAAAATATTTAATACTTAATTATCTTCTCACACAATACCACCACAAACCCAGCAGTCCACTCTTTAAAGGGGACTGAAATAAATAAGTAGAACACAATAAAAACAATGAATAATCTATCAAATAATTATGAATACATTATTATTATTCAGTATTATTCAATGTTACTTTAATAACTTCCCACCCTATGCCCCTAAAAACCCAGCCACCCACACCTAATATATAACTAAAAAGATATTAATGTATACATCATTTACATAATTATTAATCAATTAAATAATTATTATAAATGAATAATTAATTATTACTTGATTAACTTTCCATCCTTTACCTCTACAAACCCACATACCTGCACCTAATATATAACACAAAAATATAATTATTACACAATTTGCATATTTCATAATATATTAGATAATTAAAAATAAAAATTAATTGTGAATCAATTAATACTCAATTAACTTCTCATCCTATACCCCTACAAACTCATCAACCCGCACCTAATATATAAGTTCAAAATATAATTATTACACAATTTACATAATCATTAATGAATTAGATAATACATTGTACATTAATTGTTAAATAATTATACTTAAATAACTTCCCACCCCATACCCCTACGAACCTAGCAACCAGCTGCAACACTATAAATTACTATTAGCAATTAAATACAAAATTATGAATCACTTAAAATTACAAACTATATTTAAAAATATTAACAATTATACAATTACACATAAAATAAATATATGAGCTAAAATATGAAGATAATTCCCCCAAGAAATGTTGACAACTATATTAAAGATTTTTGAGATTACTTATCTAAAAAATCAATATTCTTGACAACAATATTTCTGCATCATGATATTTTTATCACAATTTCCCCCACCGATATTTCAGCAACGCAATAGTTCAAACTCGATATTTTGTCTAAATACCTTTTAAACCTGACCCTAACTCTAACCATCCCTGTTCAACTTTACCTTATCTATAACTCTCACCGTAACTCTAAACCTAACCCATAACTAAACTCTTTACCCTACCTTAACAACATCGACAATAACCAATTCACCTCAATACAGACAAAAATAATATGTTGTAATGACTTACATGAACTTTGCTTTTTTTTTTTTATTTTCAATGTGGCTGGAGTTTCTGTTTGTATTTATTGTCAGAACATAATTTGCTAGATTCATAATTTGATATGCAGCCTGATATACTCTCTAGTATCAAAACACTCAAATGAGAAGTAGGAGTATTTGCATGCAGCCTGATATACTCTCTAGTATCAAAACACTCAAATGAGAAGTAGGAGTATTTGCAATCAGTATTATGTTCGGTGGCACGCGTTGTTTGTTTAAAACTGCCCTCACCCACAAATTGTGGCATGCTTCATCATAGGGCTTGCTAAACAACTCCCCGCGCAGACCAACGCCTGGGGTGGAGAAAACGGGAGGGGGAAGACAATACAAACATAAAATTTGAGCGATCAAAAAAGAAATATAAGTGCAGAACATAGAATTTAAAACTGGCTCAGGAATAGCCACCTATATACTTTATTCCCGGACTTCCCAGCGAGGATTAAAATAAATATAGGATGGTGGTGACGGCAATTATTAGTAGCCCTGCACCCCTCCTCCTTGCATATCTGTCAACGTGTTTCAGCCGATTTGATGTTGCCCTTCCCGGGCCCTTACGGCTTTTAATAGGACCTAAGATCCCCTTTATATTACCCTCCTTTCCTGCCTTACTTTAGTAGGTTGAGGATAGACTCATTCCGGTCTAAAGCTGCTTAGACACACTGCGGTAATACTGAGTTTCACAGTTGTTGCAGCTCGAAAAAGCACGGGAGCGATGGCAGCTTCCTGTAGACAAACATTCGTCAAGGTGAGGCCGCTGTCCATGTACTGCTCTCCGCACGCCGCAAGCCCTATGATGAGGCATACCACAATTTGTGGTGAGGGCAGTTTTAAACAAACAATGTATGTCACCGGACATAATAGCTTGATTGCAAATACTCCTACTTCTCTTTTGTGTGTTTTGATATTTGCAGTGGAGGCTGATGTAGGAGTTTTTCCTCTTCCCCTCAGTTGTGTGTGATTTATACTGTCTAGTATATTTGGCTGCATATCAAGGCAAGCATAAACTGTGGCGACCATCACTCTTACAGAGTGTTGACATGGCCACAGCTGCATTTAACAGCAGAGACAATGGAAACACGGGCTGTACTTGTAAAATATAGGAGGGCCAAACTATTATTTTCTATACAGCCCTTCTTCCTGATTTATGATGGAGATCAAAAGGGAAAAGCGTTTGTTCTCCATGTTGGCTACAGCAAACTGCTGATGTTTCCTTGTTTGGTCAGTAGAGATCCATGAGTGACTGGCACCAGGGCTCGTCTGTGCTGTACAGATTCTCAGTTGGTAATCCCCTGAAAAGGATGAAATCGGATTAAAAATGAAATGTGGTGGAAGCGGGAAGATAAGCACATATTGGCTAATTTATTTATTTATTGCATTGATACATTGCGACCCTGGCCACCGGTGCAGCATATAACAATTCATTTACAACAGAACATCTTTATAACTTCAGCTTTCATCTGCATCCCAGCTAGGATTCGGGTGGTTATTCCTTACTTGGGACATTTGGCCCAGTGTGGACCCTTGCGGGGGGGAGAGCACAGGCCGAGCCTTGCGGACTGTTTCACGTCATAAATGGAATTCCCATCGAAGGTGGGCATCTGTGGTCCCCAATGATAAGTAATTTGATATTTTAAACTGAAACTACCTTTTCATGCACTTGAGGCTATAGGCTCTGGTAAGGAGATATTGTGGATATCCGTTTGCTTTATGCAGACCCCACAGCGGGGGTTAAGTAGTGGAGAGTTGTATCCGGTCACGCCCCAGTTAGCATAGGCATGCCTCAGGTTTGGGCCCCATCTATGTTTTTCATTAGTGATGGAGCTGTTTGCCAGACATGCACGCAGACTGGGGGAGGAACAAGGAGCTGTACTGCAGGGACACGCACATGCAGTGTAGTTGTATGCAGACGACGTCCTGCTATATGCCTGTAACATTCAAGTTAGTCTACCAATGTTGTTGCTGCATCTTGAAGAGTATGGCATGGCCTCTGGGCTCAAGCTCAACAGATCTAAATCCTGTATCTCGGGTCATTCCTACTCAAGACACTTCTGGGTTGAAAGTGGGGATCCATTCATTCAAGTATCTGGGGGTGCCTGTTTATAGCCAACAGGATGATTTTGTGACAGGGAATCTAACTAGGGGCCCAGCATCTGTGAGAAGATCACTACGTTTCTGGAGGAAACTTTGTCTTACTCCGATCAGTAGAGTAGCTGCTGCGAAAATAAATTTCTTCCGCAACTACTGTACCTGTTCTCCTCCAGCCTAGTCCCTCTCGCTGGCTGCTTCTTCAAAGCACTGACTACTGAATACGAATCTGACGGACATGATCTAGGGTTCGGGTAGGTGTGAAGTGGTGTTAACAAAGCTTTATCTCCTAATTGAGGAAGTGGGGCTCGGTGCCCACAATTTTGAAATATACTACCTGGTGGCACAGCTCCACTGGACGGTCCCATGGTTGGACCCTGGAGGCTCTCCAGAGGCCCAATCAATACAGGGGGCAGTGGGAGATACCCGTAGAACTGATTTTTTCTTAAGTATGCAGAGTCACTCCCTCCCGGCTGCTCTGCTCCCCAAAACCGCTAGATATTGTTGGTGCAGATAACCTGCAAAGAACTAGGCAACACATGGGATGTGCACTAGAGATCTCTCTACGGTCCCTGCTGTCCCCTACCAAAGTGAAGGAGGTGTTGAGTCGTGCAGTGAAGCGGGCGAGAGTTTTGCAGGTGGGACAACCGTATGTCTCTGGCTTCTTAGGATGTTTGAGGAAATGAAGAGTATATCCTCCCCCTGAACAGTTCTTGATGCACGCAGCTATTGGCTAGGCCATAGCCGAGACATGGGAGCAGGTGCACACTGCGCATGCGACAGACCAATCACTACTAATCCTATAAACAAGGGGCGGGGAATGTGCACGGTCACAAACATGTGCAAGGCTCTCACAGATAGTTGGGAGGAGGATCTGGTTGACAAGCTCACAGATGGAGAACGGGTGGTCTCGCTCACAAACGTCCTGAGTTTTGGGGGGTTCTAGCTACAAACTTTGATTGGTCCATGTTCAAAGGTACCAGTCTGATTCTTTCAGGATTCAAGTTACGCTGAAGTTGGTAAAGCATGATTGGTCAATGCTTCACACAAGATTGTTGCGCGCTGGTCACAAGGTCATATCCCACCAATAGCAGCTGGGACCGAAATCTTTGGAAAAACTATCCTGTCAAAACATAGCAATTATTAGTTGGTCCTCTTATTGAGCTTGACCCATTATTGCACACGGCCAAGGTTGCCCACTGCATCTGATGAGTGGTGTGGAGGTCACTTGGAGCATGCCCATCTTCTTAACCATAGACTTTGGCCTTGGTTTTACCAAGCATAAGTACTTTCTTCAACTTGTAAAACCGGTCAGAGAGACTCTTCAATACTCCAGAAACCAGACTCGGCAGCAAAAGCCTGAAAGGCGTTATCGGTATACAACTTGGAATTCAGCAATAACTGCATGCCACTCTCGAGTGTGACCATAAAAGGCAAAGTAACGGCAGTAGGTGAGAAGGAATCTCATTGCATGGTGATGTGTCCTTGGAGACCCCAGCCACGTGTACCCCGTAATCCAGATATAAATTAAACGACGATAAGCGTTTGGACATAGAGCACGCCTCAAGACTCCGAGTCGTCTTTGCGAGCAAGGCTCTACCTTGGAAGTTCTGTACAGAGGAGCTGAAATAACATTACGGTCAATTTGACTCCACAAGCCCTCCCCATCCCGACCACCATTTGCGAAGCTCAAGTCAAGACATTGCTCTGGTTCTATAGGACAACATACACTGCTGTGACGGTGCGCCACCAACCTGGGCACGCCCAATGCAGGGGTCATCGTACCCTTTAACCACTCCTTAGTGTATAAGAGTATTTATAAAGCACAGACCTATCTACAAACCAAGAGAGCCCTGTACGACGGTGTGGGATATAAAGAAAGAATTGGGGTAGGGTCTGTTTAGTTGCTGTGCACTGTCTGGTTGGATAGTCACTCCTAATGAATTTAGTGGCATTTGTACACCTGACTGTTTCCTAATGCTGTGGCTGCTGACACTTGGACAACAAGAATGTGGCAGTTGTGCAGGCACCTGCCCTCTGGGACTCAGTACCTGCCCATTTAAAAGCACTGCGCGGAACAGGCCCAGGTGCCCCAGAGCTCTTTACCTCTCTTGGCTGGACTGCGGCACATCCTGTACCATAAGGGCTGCTTCTCTGATACTTTCCAGTGAACCTTTCCCCATTGACCATTATTAGCAGTATAGTACCAGGGGAGCTTTGTCTCCATACATAGTCATTGGTCTGTAATGCAATTTTATCAGTAGAGACATGCTGAAATGTTTTCTAAACCATTCAAAAACTCATGCCCTGGTTTTCTGAACACTTAAAATACCCAGGCCCCGGGGAGAATTTCCTGTTTGTTCATAAGTAGTAAACTGGTAGGTGACATTTCATGGAGAGTCTCAAAGAGCTGCCACCAAGATTCCTGCTTCCAACCAAGCACCCCTGCCCTCTTGGGCTTCTAGAAACCTGCTGGAGTAGTGGGGACTGTCTCTCAAATGTATGTTTACAGATTCACAAGTAACTCTGCCCCGCGTCTCATTAAATGTTAGTCAAAACGTAGATATTGATATATTTTCTGATCTGTCTGTTTTTGTTGCACATATTTTGTGCAGTGCAAACTCCACCAATTCCTTAGCCATTTGGTGCTTTGTGTTCTCTTGGCATATGTCTGTGATTTGGAATTATCCAAAGGAGAGTCTCCGGTGCCTGGCGCCCTGTGAGCAATCTATGGGGATGAAATTATGAGGCCCCTTTCCTTGTTTATGAGTTGATGGTGTGCCCATTGGGGTAAGGCGACCAAGGAAACTGATCGCAGTGTGACAGTGTATTTTTTGTTTTGATATTGATATGAGGCATATTGGTGACCTTTTGTTTGTGATCTGTGCATGAAGTAATAAATGCTTAAAACATTTTCCCACTGTTCACCTGCAATCTTAAAATGTTTTGTCCTCACACACTTAACTGCTGCAGTGCGTTGGGTTTGATTATTTCTGTCTCTAAGCTAACCTGGCCCTTCTCTTCCTGCCACCCATTCATGTATTTCCTGTTACTTGTAATTCTTGGTCCTATCCTTGCGGGGTTTGATTCCTCTCCTCCAAAGCTTTCTTGGAGCTCATAGGCCTAAGGCTGGGTAATTGGATGGCTTGACCCTCCTTCCGAGACTACTCTTCTCCAGAGCGACTACTGCAAGCCACTAAAAAAGAGAATTACGGGCTTATGGGTATCTTCCTGAGGCATCGTCCCTATTTGGGACAGAGAGGGCCTAGGTCCAGAACCATACTTTTGACCTTATCTTCCCAAAAGCCCATTCTCTCCTTCATCTAGCCTTTGAATTATATTCCCTCCACAGTATTACCTGACTTCCTACACTATTACTTCTGGGAGCACCAGATGACCGCTATGTGGGTTCCAACTGGTCACTTTTGGTTGGACTTGAGCATTTAGCCTTGCAGCTGCCTACAACCCTTGTATTCCCGTGGATTGTTCCTCTGGCGCTCGCGGGTGAACTCCGTGGCGCATTTTTACCCTGACTGCCTGTAGTGAGTGCATTTCTGGAGGCTGTGCCTCTCACTCCTGGATTGCCTCTGTAGAGCATTTACCATGGTGGCCTGTAACCAGTGGGTCTCTGTGCGTTGCTCTGCTGTCACAGCTGATGGACCACAGAGAGCACGTACCCTGTATACCCTGACCGCCTGCAACAGCGCATACTTGAGGGTTGTTGCTATGTTGCTCCTAGACAAACTCTATATAGCATTAACCGTAGCGAGTAAATAATGAAATCTACCTGGCGCTGTTAATTGTAGGTGATATAAGGCTGAATGTGCCTGATAGTAGCTGGATATTAGGGCCTAGTTTCCTCCATTTGTGTTTTGATGCATGTGTCTCTCTACCTGTGCGGGTTGTCTGGGTGTCATTTGTTTGTGGGCCTGCACACCTGTTCTTGACCTTGGGACCCGTGCTGCCTTTTAGGACGCTCTTCTTTCGTTCCTGGGTAGACTCTACAGATCCTGTACCATGGTGGCCTCAGTGCATTCATTTGAGTTGCTCCTGGTTGAATTCTAGAGCTTTTCCCTGGCTGGCTGTAACTAGTGCATGCTTGTGGGTGGATTCTGAGACACTCTGGGTGGGCTCTGCATATAAACAGTGCTTCCTTGATTTGCTTCTCTCCTTCTCCTGTGTGATCTCTATGCCGTGTTTTACCCTGCCTGCAACCAATGGTTCTTTTGTGGATTGCTCCTCGGCCGCCCCCCAGTGGACTCGAGTTTTACTTTATTTATGTTACGGAGCTCCAAGGAGATCCACATAAAATCACACCATGGACTCCTTACACCATCTATCTTCACCGCCCTTAACAAGAGCACTCCAATAGGTTGTTGGCCTCATTCAAGAAGGTGATCCCTTCACCCGCCAGGGATGGGTGGCCAGACCACCTGCACCCCTTTCTCTCAGCCTGCTTCATTTCACTTCAGGTGTGAGCGCAATCCGTGAACACGAGGAGTCTATTCCATTAGTATTGCATGAATCCAAAGACGCTTCCAAAGTAGGCGAAACTCATAGCCTGCACCGTTAACCAAACACCATAGTAAAATAATGTAGCGCTCAAAGGGTTCCAGCAAATCCCTGTCCTGTGTTTTGGTGTTGCTGCACTTCAGCACGTGACATTTGGGTGCTATATAAATGTAAATGTAATACAAACAATGAGGGTCTGTCAGGTGAGGGCTTTCCTAAGAGCTGTATTGTATTATGTTGTATTGTACCAGTTACATATACTTACTCCCACTTTGTAGGGTGTTGAAGTGCTTCCCCGCATGGGTTCCATGCTACACCGTGTAGGTTGTGTGGTTGGAAGGGTGTTGTCTTTGTTTTGATTCTTGTGGGGGGCTAATATTGCCACCTTCAGACCTCCCTTAGTGTGTGATGTATGCCATGGGTTTTCACCGGGTAGTGAGCGCTCTGCAGGGGAGGTCTAGGCACTTTGGTCATACATCGCTCCACCTAGCCGTGTCAGCTAGAGCAGGTTTACCAAGACCTTAGAAAAGCTTAACACAGTACTTAGCACTTTTTTGCCCCAGACGGTCAAACCACCCCACACACTAATATTTTTTTAGCTGATTTTCCTGATAGTATTATGGACTGTATTCAGTGATTCGGATAACTACAACATCCTCTATATTTGTGAGGGGGCTGTCTCTCTAAGGTCATATTTTCTTAAGCGCTGTGCAGGCGCAAGCGAAGTAAAGCCTTTGCATGGTACTTACTATCCAGTGCAAAAAAGGTTCCCTTTTCCAAGCCCCAAAACTGCTTTGTGCAGCGTTGCGTCAAGGGAGCGTTACTGGGGCAGATCAGTGAAAATAACCAATAGGTTTTGAGACAAAACCCAATCTACTAAGACAGCCACACACACTGGGCTTTGTGTCAAATATGCCTACTTGAAGCAGGTGTAAACAATAGAAAAAGTGGTAATTTCTCCAAAAAAGTTGAGTGCTGTGCATTGCAGCACGCAGCCACGCATAGAAAACATCCAATGCATGGAATGTTTGGGGTTTGTCTAGGCACAGGATTTAGAACTGCGAAGGTACGCGTCTAGTACAAATCCTCTAATAGACAGTGCACACTTGCCTCTGTAACATGTTGTGATGCTGTGTGTCTTGCAAAGCGGTACAAAAGGGGGTGGTGATGGACGGAGCATCAGAACCAATCAAACACTCACACCCAGTCAACAGATCTGGGTTTGATCCATCACCGTTCTTTAGCCCACTCTGCCACCCCAGTTCAGACATGGCCATATGCAAATCAGTCTGACCCTGTGCCTCATGGGAACAGTCCAGCCCGAACTGCCAAGCCTTGCCTTCCCTGGACCGGAAACAAGCTTCCTAAGACCGGTTTCTGGCATTTCAGCCATCTTCAGCCAGGCTTGCTTGAATCCAGTGGCAAAGTGAGCAAGGGACTCACGTCTGAGCATACCCTGCCAACTTATGGCGAACAAAGCGGTACAAAAGGGGGTGGTGATGGACGGCCTCTGTAACATGTTGTGATGCTGTGTGTCTTGCAAGGCAGACTGTTTGTGCACCAGCACAGGGATGACTGTAGCTGCAGGCCACACTTAGGCGAGGCACCTCTGTTGCACCTGCCTACCTGAAGTTGTAAGGAACATGGCACTCTTCAGTGACCTTGTGGCTGGAAATGCGTGGTTGTTTGAGATTTGAGGGACAGGATTCAGTGACTCCTGCCCCCAAATCTCAAACAACCAGGTGTCCCCAGCATGGCATGCCAACAGACCGAATTCAGGAGGGAGACTCGCGATTTATGAAGTCAAAAATGACTTTATTTTAGCTGTCTTCTACCTGAAATTGCCTCTGCTTCAATATGTCAGTGGGGAAAATACATTCCCCCGATTTGTTTTTCCCAAATCTCCCTCTTTCCAGTCATAAAATATTGGCATGTTAGTGCCTTCCTTTGGGCAGGGGGCTCGGCTCTGTAATCTTTGTGAGAGGTCTGTGAACTGGAGAGGGCTCTGAGTGGGCAGGGTCATTTTGAACTGGGGGGGGTGGGGAGGGTTTGCAAGCTGGAGTGGATTCTTGAGGGGAGAGGTATTGTGAGTTGAGGGTTCTGCATACTTGCGTGGCGCTACGCAGGGCATTCTGAGCAGAAGAGACACCCTTATCCGGTTTCTGAGCGCTAGATCGAGAGGTTTGGGGAGCGGTGAATTCTCACAGTCTGTGTGAGTGGAAAGTTCTGCTGTTTCTGTTATATAGAGCGATGGAGTCTTGCAATCTGGAGACGTAATCTGTAGGGGAGGGGGGCACCGGAAAAGGGGGGACTTTTTACCCGAGGGTGCTGAAGGGGCCACAAGGAACCGGTCAGATGGTGACGGCTTGAAGAGACTGTTCAGGGTTAAAAAACCACAGTTAGGGAATAACACGTCAGCACTGAACAGAAGAAGGGATAGACGCACAAGAGTGGGAGGGACAAACGAATGGGATACCAGGAGAGGGTGAGGGAGTTGTGGGAGGAAATACATGCCCTCCTGTTTTTTCAAGTTTGACAATACGTGTCAGAAATACGTGCCAATTAAGTGCTCTGCATTATTATTATAACGTACAGGGCAGTGGGAGGGTAAGGGAAGAGAGTAGGTGGCGAAGAGGACGCTAGGGGGCGGTGAAGGGGCGGAGAGACGGGCGGAAAAGGAAACGAGTGTGGGTGGGAAGAGGAGGAGAGAGGGCGTTGAAGAGGCAGAAAGAGGGCGGAAGAGGAGAGGTCGGAAGAAGGGGGCGGCCCTAGGCTAGAGCAGCGGTCGAAGTGCATTATTAACAAAAGCATGGCAGCTGTGAAGGTGTGCGCAATGGGGGCGGGGTGAGTGAATGTGAGGGGCGGGGTGAAAGGCGTGGCTAAAAAACGAAATAACTTTTGGGGAGTTTATCACCATATACAATAACATTCAGCTTAAATGAAAAATAAATGTAAGTTAAATTAATCTGTGTGAAATGAACTATTGTTCTTTATGAAACCTCTAATACTAAATGTAGTGCAGAGGTCTGTGTCTGTTACCAGAGCCAAAGAATTGAACCTTTCTTGGTGCAGTGGAGAATATTGACTTGTGTATATTTAGTGCTAAGAGTTCCAGCTCTGTGACAGAAAGCAGTGTGAATATTTGAGACATAATTTTAAACTTGCATTACACTCAGTATAAGATAGGGTCCTACAAAATGCGCAAAAAGATTTAAAGTAAAGAAGTGCTTCCAAAATGTAGATTTTAATAATATGAAGACTGTACGTATTGAAGACTATTTTATAACTGTCCTTTAAAAACACTCATTATACAGCTCAGCTGGTTACTCACTTGCAATACCACTCAAAAAGAATAGATCTGTGTCATCAGGGCGCTTCAAGTGATTCCATCAATTGAAGCCAATACCGACTTCTGGGCAGCCTTTACATTTGCAGATTGACCAGTTGTGCTAATTTACATTTCGTTCAGGCAAACGGGCACCCTAGCAGGAAGGCTTGTTTAGCTGTCTGCCCCTCCGTTGGTTTCACAGCACAGTAGACACACTGCCTCACACTGCAGCTGAAATATTTCAGCTGTCAGAATTAGCGACCCACAATGGTTATCTTTTCATAGCAAGTCTTAAATGTAAAAAGTATGGGCACGACGTGCCCCTTCGATCTCGCCCAATTCGACTACTGGGTTAGAGAAAGAGGAGGGGGGGAATCAGAAAGCGGGGAGAAGATAACTAGAGAAGCTGGCGGGCCTTAAAGCAGCTCCTCTGTGATTCAGAAACCAGGGAGAACTAAAATCTGGTGCCGCAAGCAGCTTGACATTATAATATGTTCGGTTAAACACAGTACAAAGTACTTTATTGGTATGACAAGTCCTGCAGGTGCAGTCAAAGTAAACATGCAAGGTACAGTAACTATTATTCTATTCCCAGTGTTGGTCGTTTCAGTCGCCAGGATTTTTTGAAGTACATATTTTAATCGCAGTGTCTTTTGGGTCACATGCATAGACCCTTCCACTATGCTGCTTTTGGTAGGCCTCTTAGGCGGATGCAGTTTTTCAGATTATTTATTTAACAGTTGTATATAGTGCATACCAGTGTTTTAAATGGAAAAATAAAAGTGCAGGTACTCATTATCTAGAGTAGCTGATTGCTCCTGAGAAGTGCTGGTACTCTTCCGTTAAATGTATTGCAGCAGCTCTGAGAAGTGCAGGTACTCGCCCTCTCAAATTAAAGAAGTTCAATAACTCGGTGCCTGCCCATTTAAAGCACTGCGCAGAACAGGTCTAGGTGCCCCGGTGTGCTTTACATAAAAATCAAAACTGGTGAAAGGGACATATAGAGCATCGAATCAAACACAATAAGAGCAAGGAATACGTAACATGAGTACTTATCAAGTCACTGGGCTAAAAATAAAAAACCTTGCTTGCAAAGTTGCCTAAACAGTACTGCTGATGATAGCTGGAAAACATTTACAAAATCGTTAAATGTACAGAGCCACCATAGGGCAAGTGCAAAGATATCAAAATCATAGACATGCAGCCCTCAACACTAATATCATATGAGTTATACCGGAAATGTAAACATGTTCAGTCTGTCAAGCATAGGGCGGTTGAGCGAGGACCAACACGCTTCGGTATCGACTGCCAGGCTCTGGGCTACCTTGGCCATGAAATTAGGGATTCAAGGAGACTAGACTTCCAGAACAATATAGGAAAAGACCATCCCCCAAGACCTTACAGATTCTTCCTCGATAGCCTGTGGCGGGGGTGAACAAAGTGTAGATCTGAGGAACCAGTGGCATAACGCAAAATGATGGGGGCCCCCTGCAGAATGTAAGGAGGGGACCCTGACTCACGGATATTCATTATTGCAGGAAACAGTGGTCCCTGAGAGCAAAAAAAAAAAAAAAAAAAAGGTAGAACAAAAAATGAATATAGTCAAAATTGATACTATATTATAGCCAATGTCCAGCCGGGCATGGCAACTTTAATAAGTAGAGGTTGTTAGCAGTGATCCAGGGAATGTAAATAGAGTCTTAGTGGGACACAAGCCTGTATCCTAGGACTTACATATCATGTGGACAACAAATTGTGAAACACATTCAGGCAATTACAATGATGTTTCTTTTTTAGAGATAATGAGTAGCGAAACATCTGGTACAAATATTGGCACCTTCACAATGTATTATATACAGAAATATTAAATGTGTAAGGTGGACAACAGAGTCGACGGCGTTTCGATCCTTATCAGAGAGATTCAGGATCATCATCAGGACTGTTTAGTTAAATTGCCCATATTTAGAATGCCTCGTGTTACCATTTAAGGCAACGGAGCAGGCGCCGAGTCTCGGTCAAACAACTGGTGCGTGAATTGAAATGGACGCGTTTTGAAGGAACAATGCCTACGAACATCAATTTCCGGAGTGGAAGACACGGTAAAGGAAATCTCATGTAATAAAAGAGATGAGTTCCGTGGCCATGCAGAGGACAACGCGTTCGGACGATGCCATCGTCCGAACGCGTTGTCCTCTGCATGGCCACGGAACTCATCTCTTTTATTACATGAGATTTCCTTTACCGTGTCTTCCACTCCGGAAATTGATGTTCGTAGGCATTGTTCCTTCAAAACGCGTCCATTTCAATTCACGCACCAGTTGTTTGACCGAGACTCGGCGCCTGCTCCGTTGCCTTAAATGGTAACACGAGGCATTCTAAATATGGGCAATTTAACTAAACAGTCCTGATGATGATCCTGAATCTCTCTGATAAGGATCGAAACGCCGTCGACTCTGTTGTCCACCTTACACATTTAATATTTCTGTATATAATACATTGTGAAGGTGCCAATATTTGTACCAGATGTTTCGCTACTCATTATCTCTAAAAAAGAAACATCATTGTAATTGCCTGAATGTGTTTCACAATTTGTTGTCCACATGATATGTAAGTCCTAGGATACAGGCTTGTGTCCCACTAAGACTCTATTTACATTCTCTGGATCACTGCTAACAACCTCTACTTATTAAAGTTGCCATGCCCGGCTGGACATTGGCTATAATATAGTATCAATTTTGACTATATTCATTTTTTGTTCTACCTTTTTTTTTTGCTCTCAGGGACCACTGTTTCCTGCAATACGTAACTACCCAAGGTCCCTGTCTAATTCCTTTGGGTGCCCTTGTCCCCCTTTCTTCACGGATATTCATTGACATTGGGTTGAATGGGGGATCGTTGAAGGGTTGACCCCCCCCCCCCCCCACCACCACCCAATGCCGCAAAGGCGGTAGGAGCCTGTGTTAACTACCTCTGAGGAACATAACACCAGAAATGATTCAGAAACAAAGTGAGGGCGTTGAAGAGGGAGAAAGACGGTGGCCATGAAATTGGATTTGCGTTAGCTCATTTATAGGTCTGGCTTAAGGCAAAACCTTTTGATTTTACTTACATTATGTATATAGGGCTTTCAGCCCTCTTCATCCACTGATCTGTTGCTGTGTCATTGTACCATCCACTAAGGCGTACAGCATGGGGAACTGGATCAGCTTACTGCAGCCATTGAATATCCTGACTGTGAGTGACCGCACTCTTCTCTTTCACAAGGAGCACATACACAAAGTAGTTCCCTTTAGTGTCTGGGACTACTGTGGCAATATGCACCCTTTGAAACTAAAATATTTTTGCTGTCCCCATGTTGTTTTTTATTTATTAGTGCGGTCCAGCTGCTTCCACAACCATGTTTTACAAAATCAAGGGTAAAACAAAGCCAAAAGGCTGGCAGCCAACGCTAGACCTGTTGGCTTTGTCCATCCTTGTGTTGACAGTGGGACCAGTATGGACAGCGGGAGGCCTGGAGTTCCACACGTGAGGTGCACAACTGGTGAATGCCGGATTCATTTTGCATTTTTCGTTGAAGGCAGGGATCTCGGGGAGAAGTGCATCAGAACTACGTAGAAGGCGAGATCCTCCTGGCCTCTTCTGTTTCTTAGCCAAGCAGGGGAGAGTGAAATTTAAAGGTCTGAATGATATTTATGGACTATCCAAGCTGATTTGTAGATGCATCTGCCCTCTGTAAGCGGAGTTGTAAAATCATTGTAGAGCAGCAAAGTCCTGTGAATGCCCATGAGAGCTAGATCCATGCCGACATTTCAGGTTATCTATATAAGATGAGCTTACATACGGTGAGTTCAAATGGACACTCTTTATGAAGCCAGTTGTGATCCTGCAACATGGAATCTGTCATCATGCACCTAGTTTGGACACCTCTGATATGATAATAGTTTGTCTTTTATATAGTGCTTTATACTGAACTTATACCATTTTAAAGTGCTGTAAATAGCAGGTGTTACCAACACAATTTAATGGTAGTCAATGTACCTACCTCGGAAGGATGGACGGCTGAGCCTGCTTTGCTTGGACTCAAACTCTTGCTCTTCTGCGGCAGTTCACTATATTTGTCCCGCGGCAATCTGACTATGAGTTTAATATGCCTCAGATCTTCCTTTTTATTGTATACATTCTTTTCTGTAATATGCCAAGATATGTTATAGGTCACCTTTTTAGTTGAGTGATATATTATGTTTTGTTGTTATGGAGTATCTAAAATTCTGTGGGGAGCACAGGCTGCTGAAAGTCACTAAGAACCTCTACTTCTTGTAGCTGGACTGATCCTAAGACTTCTAAGAGAACACAGATCCACGCGGTACAGTTTGTTAGTTAAATCTACACAAATGAGAACCAGACTTTGTTATTAAAAGCAAAAAGTAAGTGAGAATTAAATAGACTTCATGTACCTATTAAATGGAGTTACTGGAAGAAACGAGGAATGGATGGATTACAATGCAGGGATGAAAGTAAATGTCTACGAGCAGAACAAAACCTGGTCTGAAGGCCTAAAGGGAAAGGCCCTTTCCTTGGAAGCTCTCAAAGTAACACTGAAGAGGGCCACCAAGACCTGGTACGGCCAGCCATGCAATAATAATCTTGCTTTGGAAAACCCAGGATGAGCCCTTCATAAAATGTTCCTTATGGGTGGACTTCCTGTTCTGAAGGACCATAGCTGATCCTGCACATATCACGCACCAGGGCAGTCGCGTCGCACTGTCATATGCAAAGACCACAACGCCCTGCTCATATGACAGGAGCTTTCAGGCTCCAGCCTGCGATGAACAGGTTGGACTGGCATGGACAGCACCTCATGCAACCGACTGCAGTGCAAGTCTACCCAGTGCTAGACTGAAGGCTATGACAAGGGCAATACAATTATATATTCAGCAGTCAGGGTGCTTGGTGCAGGTACGTAGCCCGTGGTGAACTTCCACAATGGCAGAAAACGTCTACCTGTACCAGAATCCGAGCATGGGTAGTTGGAGTGGCAGAGCATAACTTAATATGTCGTTTTTCCCAAACTGGGTCCAAAATCAAATTTTAATTAAAGAAAGAAATATTGCATCTTTGTCCTGCTTCCAGTGTAACATGTGTGTCATCTTGTAGGGTAAAAGCCTGCCAGACCTGGGGCATTACGTAGGACAAATTCACCGAGTCTCTGCCCTTTTTGTCCCTGATATAATATAATTTCTCCCTAAACTTCAGAGCGGCAGGACTTCTTGGTTTGTGCTTAGGCAAATGGTTGTTTGCCTCCTGGGGTATCAGAAGTGTATACTACAAAAGGCGACCAAGCCTACAGTGAGAGAGGGATTGCATTGGCAGATCCGGCCAGTAGATAGTTTGGGTACATTAGCAACACAACTTGAAACAACAGACAAGCACCTTCCACGAGAATCCGCATTTTAAAAATAATCCACTAACCTTGCTTTGCTTGTTTGCTTTTTATTCCTTCTGCCTATGATCATTCTCTTGTGTTATCTGCACCTTTTGTGCATAACTTGTTTCTTTCTCATATAGTCTGTTTGGTTTAGGATGTTATTTGAAAACATGCAGGTCCGCTTTATTGGACACAGTGCACGAATTTAGCTCTGTGTTTGAATATTTTTTTTTGTGTAAGACTGGAGACCGGAAGAAATAACTTCTGTGACTGAGGTGCAGACTTTGGAACTGGGAAACCTGAGCTGAAATCCCAGCTTCCTTATTTGAGCAAATTGTGGGATCCTGGGTGAATCACTTTACCTCCCTGTTCTTAATTTTCATTAAAAGCCAAATATGGAAGAACGTAGGAGTGATTCAGTGTGTGCCATAACCTAAGAACCTCAATCATATTTATATGGTTTAATAGATTATACTCTTGCCATAACTATAAACTGTGGACTATAAACAAGAAAAAAAGCCTTTTCTGCTTCTGCGCCAGGTTCTGGTGCTTGATCCAGTGCACGTCCGGCTCGCACCTTCACTCCCCTATTTCAGGAAAGAACTGAAAACTCACGTCTTCAAATACATGTCATCCGCAGACACCACACCAGAAAGCTAGGTTTGTATTACATAGATAACCGCACCAAAGGTTAAAGATAAGTCTGCATGAGAGTGACTGATGAGGCTCTTAGAGTGAATACAGTCACCCACTGGCCTCCATTTGTTTTTGAAGATCTGGGAACGGGGGCGCCTGGGTTTGAGAAAGGCCATGTGATCCATGTGTGGTTTAAAGTGGCACCATTGAGCTAAGGGTCCTCCTTCCTTTTGCACCCTACTCCATCAGCGCTAAAGACTTGACATGTTCTCTTGCTTGCAGGGTAAGCTAAAAGATGGACGGGTCATCGACAGCTCGCTCTCCCGGGACCCTCTTGTTGTGGAGCTCGGCAAGAAGCAGGTTATCCCAGGTAGGTGTGGTCAGGGGGGGCAGATAGAGACAATGAATGAGAATGCTCATTGGCAAATAAGACTGGGGGCTGGAATCACATACTTCACCTGGTCCATAGTATATGTGCAGATGTTTCCCGCAGACCTCTGTGTAGGAGCCCCCCAGGACTGTGGTAAGGTTTACCCAGGTCCCTTCTTATCTGCTGGGAGCACTCGGGTGTCTGAAGAGAATGTCCAGGTGTCTTTGTGCAGGAAACACTCAGGCAATGAACCTGGAAGCGAGGATGATCAGCCTGGTGGAGACTCACTGCACACCCAGGTCAAGAACACTAATACGCCCTTGATCCTTCATGCACCGCATCAAAAATGTACCACACAGAGCATCAACAAATTGGGGAGGCCCTCTCCCCAGATCAGAGACTTGGGCACAGGGCTGTCTCCCTCACATTGGTGGTGAAAATGGTGAAATCAAGGGAAAGAAAACCTGTACCTTTTCAAAGCTATGGTACTCTGAGAAACTTAAGAAGGTGGTGAGCACTTCCCAGCAGCTTTTATTTGCTGATGCTTAGGAGTTTACTGGCTTTAGCTGATGTACTCTCCTGAAACTTGCTGGACACCCTGATTATCTTTTCAGCCACCCCAGGCAAGTAACAAAGGAACTGGTGTCTTGCAGGGCCCACGTGGGACACAGCAGAATCTTTTAATCTTTAACTAATTGGCACCCCTTCTTTCCTGTCGGCCACCGTCTCCACACAAAGTGTTCCAATAGTGCAGACACTGCTGGACATCAGAGTCCCTTTCTTTAAATATTGCTTTTTAGGTTGTGCCTGGGCAGCACATGCGCTGCTCTGCGGTGCTGTATTGGAGTATGGAAGGGAAGCCCCGTCCACATTTGTCATTTGCTTGTGTCATTGTCCTTTGTAAATGCTGGCTTCTGATTCGATAATAGGCTTGTTAGTCCCTTCTTAGTACCGCCTTGTCTTCATTTGTAACCTCAACAAAACAGGTAAGAAAAAGGGTCTAAGGGAAAAAATAATTTAGAGACCTGCCCAAGTCCTAATCCCCTATTCTAAACTTATACAACTACGAAAATAGACTGGGGGTCTAAAAGGAAGCACCATCGATAATGTGTATACTGGTAGAAGGATAACTATTCTATCATCCCTGGCAAACAGAGCCGAGCAGGATTTCCATCAAATTATTTCTTTGTGATAGAGCTAAAGTATCAAGCTCTGTTGATCAGTGTTATCACGTGGTTATCCGCCACCTCCATGAGGGCAACCTTTTGATCATAAGGATTCCCTCTGTGGCAAGCTCGTGCGCTCTCCGTGAATGCCATTCCCAACCAAGGCAAGCACTAGATGCCAAAACGTGTTGAAAAATAATGGAGAAAACTCATGTGATGCAGTGCAATGGAAGTTAAAAAGATTATGTGGAAAGACTAAAGCATCTCGACAGTAGGAAACACAGTGACTCCTACTACATGGTCAAGTTGACCATGTAGTAGGAGTCACTGTGTTTCCTGCTATGACTTAATAGCGGGGACTCGAGCTAACTCCCCTTGTTTTTACTAGGTGTGAGGAGAGAGATACTGTCGAGATGCTTTAGTCTTTCCACATAATCTTTTTAACTTGCAACATTCAGTGCACCATGCGTGCTTTCACTTTCCGAGCAGCCCGGGACAATGGCAGCAGCTTCTTCAAATAGGTCTGCATTTACAAGAGTTTGAGTTATTGGCATTGTAAATGACAATGCCTTTTATTGATGTGTTGGTTAGCAAAACAGATAAATAAAAGGCATTGTCATTTACAATGCCAGTGTCTTAAACTCTCGCAAATGCTAGACCTATGGCTTTGCAAATGCTTGTTATGATGAGCTCCAGGTTCGTGGCCTTTAGGGGGTGCCTCATGATAGCTGTCAGTTCACACTCTATGGCATGCTAATATCTTAGAAGCATCTTTACTTAAGCTGATGGACACACAGATCACCGAGGAAGCCCCGCTGAGGAGTCTTCTTCAAGTAGGGTTTACTGATCAGTAGGCTGCTTGCAAACGCATAGGCAGGTGCTACTGTGGAAGACACCCACCCATGAGCTATGATGTCACCAGCTTAGTCCCTAGGGCTTCAGTGACTGGACCCACTCACTACAGCAGAACACTCTGACTTTCTAGGCTGCACCCGTACCTCGCGCTCACCTACGCACAGCGAAATGCTCCATGATGTATCAACAAGCACTGATCCTGCTCTGTTTCTCTCTCTTTTTCAGGCATGGAGCAGGGTCTGCTGGACGTATGCGTTGGGTGAGTTACAGAGATATAACCTTGACCCACCAGTAGTAGCCGTCTTTCCTCAACTATGGCATAATGGCACTATTACAAGAGAAACATTGATTGTCTTGGGGTCAGTAACAGGATTATTAATCTGATTGGAATTGAGTTATGCAGCAACAACAAAGTCGAGGCTATTTCACTCGGAGTTTTCACCTCCAGCAAACAGGCAAAGTCTCCTAAAAAACACCAGGGAAAACATGCAGGAATGAGCCCGGTAAGTCAGATTCCTTCATGTTATTTCCTAAAATCCCATAATACCCATTACTCTGCCACTGGCTTCGCGCCCCCTGGAAATACTGGGATCCCCTTCCCCACCTATTGACTAATGTTTAAGGAGGTGCAAAGGAGGAAGTAATACCTGGTGTTACACCAGCCACTCATAATAAGGGCCAAAATGTTGTATCCCCACAAACCTGTAACAATGCCTTGTATCCCATTGTGTTTGTAAGAGACTATATCCTGTCCCTACCCATATCTGGAAAAGTGCCCTGAATTCCTCAAGCCTGTAACAAACTGTTTATCTTCACATGCATGTGCAGTGTCCTGTAACACCTATGCTCTACATATATTAAGGCTTGTAAGAATGCCCCCGTACACCCCCCCCCCCCAGTCAGTGTCCTGTAGCTTCCCATGTTTGTAACAATGTCCTTGATCCGGTCAGATGGGTAACAAAGGCTTACATGGCCTCTTGATGAGACAGTGGCCTCCATCTCCTCATATGTGTAACAATCCTATTTCTTTTCAAGACCTCCATTTGTGGGGCTCCTCATGCTTATAAAAAGGCCCTTTATGCTGTCACATCCAGGGCGCAGCCCTGTGTCTCATATGTAGACAGTACCCTTGTTTCCTCAGGTGTGCATTATGAAGAGCGCAACCTGTTACTATAGCCTTATAGCCCGCCGTAGCGCGCTATACCGGCTATTAAAGGCCCGCTGCAGCGTTAAAGGCCCGAGCCGAAGGCGAGGGACTTTAACAAAAGCAGCGGGACTTTAATAGCGGTATAGCCCTGCTACGAAGGGCTATAAGGCTATTAGAACATTCTGCCACTAGAGGGCAGAATGTTCTAATAAATTAAACAAAGGCTTCTTGAAGCTCGAGGGGATTTAAATCCCCTCTAACTTCGAGAGGCTTTTGTAAAACATTGGAATGTTGCTCTGTGGGCCTTTACCGGCCCGTAGAAGCATGGAGCACTCCATTGTCTACAATGGGGTGCTCCGCATTCCAATGTTCTAATTATCTGTATTAACGGTTTTGCAGCTTGAAAGTCTTCTACAATCACATAATGCTCTTTATGACATCATCCAATGTTAGGGTCTGGCAGTGGTCTGCAAGAGTTCCGAAACTGTATATTTGTTGAAAGTACCTATCTGCTGAGGAAAGTGGCTTGAATGTTTTCTTGTCTTTAAACCTAATTCATATGTTTGGAGGTATTCTGGTCTAACCAGTGACCTTTCGCTTTGAAAGGTATGCTCCTCACTTGTGATGCAACGTTCATAATGACGGCACTTGTGTAGGAAAGTCCCCCCTTTTTGCATAGTTACCTAACCCCCCACCCCCCCCACCTTTTGCCTGACACTTTTTTTTTTTTTAAAAACCTTTATTGTGCACATTTGCATCATCATACAACGCACAGTCACCGTCCAGGCGGCGAAGCAGTTAAGCAAAGCGTACGCTTCCAGATGTTAGAACACAGCCATTCAGCCGACAACCCGGGGGTCCGGCGGCGTTGTACAGGGTAGCATGCGTACAGAAGGGAGGTGCGTGCGTTGTGAAGAGAGTAGGTGTGTGGCGCTGTTTATGTGCATTTGATTTTTTGTGGTGTCCCAGGTGCATGTTATCGGCGACAGAGGATGGCGCTGTGATCCAGCCCACTCCACGGTTGCGCCGGCTGTCACCCAGGCCCCGATCCAGAGACCTATTGGATGTCGCTGTTACCCCAAAGTGTAAAGGCCTCCGGGCAGCCGAGCGCCAGCAGCGTGCTCGGAGTGTGGGCCGAAGCGCGGCAAGGATGGTGCAGTATAGCTCACAGCGACCCATATGGCAGCGCATAGATATGGCGAGTCTAGTATGCAGCGTCATAGTCCATATCTATCCCTTGTATGCATGGCAATAGTATGCGTTAAGGTTAGGGTCGTGAACTCAAGTAGGGTCAAGGGGAAGGGGGAAGAAGGGAGGGGGAGATCATTCTGCGGTAGAGCAGGAGGGTCATCATCCGCCAAGCTGGGCACAGCAGGACTGCGCAGCGTACGCGGGAAGCCGCAGGCCAGGGGAGGGGGACAAAAGGAAAGAGGGCCTTCAAGAAGACTGGAATTCCCCAGTGTCCGTGCCCGCACCTGCCCACCCTGTGTGTAGGGCGCCCCCCCGCGCCAGAGAAGGAGCGGCCCGGCAGGGCAAATCGGCCACGCCCCCCCGTCCGACCACCTTTTGCCTGACACATGATGCACTTTGACTTTGTGTGCCCTGGGTCCCTGCCAATCAGTTTCCCAGGGCCTGTCTTCTTCCCCAAAACTGTACCTTTGTACCCACAAATGGCACCTCTCTGGCCACAGGTAAGCCCCTTGTAAAAGGTACCATGGGTACCAAGGGCACTGTGCCCAGGGAAGGCCTCTAAGGGCGGCAGCACCTATTGTTCCACCCCTAGAAGCCCTGTACCGTAACACCCTCACACGGCCATTGCAGGCTGCGTGTTTTGGTGCAGAACAAAGTGAAGAGTCGACATGGCACACATCCATGTGTGCCATGCCTACAACCCACTGCCTGGGGCCTAGGTAAGTCACCCCTCTAGCAGGGTGCACTAGCCCTCTGGTGAGGGTACAGTGGCATGAGCCCTGTACCCCTACAGCATCTAAGTCCATTCTTAGACATTGTAAGTGTAGTAAAGCCATAAAGAGTATATGGTGTAGGAGTTGGTCATTACCAACTCCACAGCTCCATAAGGAATTTACTAAAACCTGGGAAGAAACCTTCTCAGCACATTATTCTCAGCACATTAACCCACACTGATGCCAGTCTGGGATTTAATGTAAAATGCACTCAGAGGGCATCTTAGAGATACCCCCTGAAAAACGACCAGCCTTGGAGTGGTTCCTGAATGACTGCCTGCCATTTGCCACCACTAGCCAGGTTTCTGGACCCCTGGGTAGATGGCCTCCGCTCTCTGGGTCCATGTCAGGTTCTTCTAGTCGACTTCCTCAGGAGCAGAAGATTATTTCCCAAATTCCCTCTACCAGTGCTTCCGGTCTATGTATTCTAATTACATATTCAACCCAAAACACTAATTGGGGGGAAAGGGGAATTGGGACAAGAGAGACTCCTCCAGTCAGGCGCTTCTAAGTTCACCTTTCTACTCTGCTCTGCTCTCAATCGTGTTTGAAGGAACACCTGTAACAGATTAGCATAACAATCTTTAAGAAACACAATCTCCTACTAGTTCTTTCTTTTACTCTCCCTCACTACTTCTTTAATCTTCTTTACCTGTTATTATTTGGAGGATAACTGCTCTCTATTTTGATGCTTTTTTCAGAAGTCGTGGGTAGACACTGCTACGCTTGCGTCTTGCTTGCTGCTGTTTCTTGTTTGTGCGCTGGTATAGACTCCTGGTAATGTTGGTTGCTAGATACATATATATATATATATATATATTTAGATCTTGGTTTCTCCTCAGATAATTAGTGCTAATTCAAGTTCTGCACTTTTCTCTTTTCCTTGTTAATAAAATTAGTCTCTGAACCTTCAATTAGTTGTCGTCTCACTTTTAGTTAATTTCGTTTTTTCTTTTAAAGACTTGCAATTGACTGAATGATGGAATACTCTTGAAGACAGATTCAAAACCTGGACTAGGTCGGCAAAGGTTTTCTCACAAAAAGTTCTGGTGCTTCACCTTCTGAATACTCAAAACGCTACTCACGGAATTCTTCGAATCTTCTTTGAGACACTTACTTCAGCTTCCGAAAGTGTCTCTAAACGAAATACCTCAAAACTGACAGGCGCGGCGGGAAGACGCTGCTTTCGCCTCAGGAGATTCAGTTGAAGTGCGAGGAGCGTTAATCACTCGCGCGCACTTGTCTTTCTGCTTCCTTAGAACACTAGACTGCTCACCTTTCGGATCCCAAGCGTCGGCGGCCATCTTGAAAATCCAGCGATGGTGAATCTGGAGCACCTTGAAAATTACTCGGTCCAGTAACCTCCGCCGTGGATATAGCCTTCTCCACCGAGGGTAGCAACTGATTCTATGGTATTTCTTTCCTCTATTGCTGCTCAGGGAGATGGTCGCTGCACTGATTGGCTGATTCCTGACAGTACTCACCCCTAACAGAAGGCTGTCCCCCTTGGGTTTGTTAGGGTTTTTCTCATGGAACCTTTTTATTAATTTTGGTGCATGGACATTGGAACTGGGTTCCCATGATCTTTCTTCTGGACCAAATCCCTTCCAGTCAATTAAATAGAACAGTCTCTTTTTTCTAAGCTTTGAGTCTAGGATCTGATTTATCTCGAATTCTTTCTCTGAATTTATTTGAATTGGAGGCGGAGTTGGACTCAACCTAACATCTGGAGGATTTTTCTTTAATAATGACACGTGAAAGACTGGATGGATTCTTAAATGAGAAGGTAATTGGATTTTAACTGCTACTGGGTTCACCATTTTATTCACCTTGAAAGGGCCAATAAATCTGGGTTGGAACTTTCTATTTCCTTTCAATTTTAAATGTCGAGTGGAAAGCCAAACTTTATCTCCTTTTTTAAAAACAGGGCCTACTTTTCTTTTCTTGTCTGCCTGAATCTTGTAACCTTTTTTTGCCTTCTCTAAATTTCTTCTGGCTATTAAAAAGGAGTCTTGCAATTCCTGTGCTAACTGTCCTGCTGCTGGAACTGTCTCGTTCTCTTTTCCTAGGAATACACTTGGGTGCCTCCCATGATTTAAGTAAAAAGGTGTGTACCCTGTTGAACTATGGATGGAATTGTTGTATGCAAATTCTGCGGTCCAAACCAATTCTGACCACTCTTTTTCCTGATCTAAAAGATACAACCTTAAGTACTGTTCTAACTCTTGGTTGACCCGCTCAGTCTGCCCATCGGTTTCTGGGTGGTAACTCGTAGAATATCGGGAGTCTATTCCCAAACTTTTAGTGAATGCCCTCCAAAAATGAGAGACAAACTGGGTTCCCCTATCTGATATTAGTACCTTTGGAATCCCATGGGCCCTCACAATATGTTGTGTGAACAATCGTGCCACCTGGGGAGCACTGGGAATACCTTTTAGTGGTACAAAATGGGCCATTTTTGAAAATGTGTCTACAAATACTATTATGGTGTTATTGCCTTGACTAGGGGGAAGATCAACTATAAGATCCATTGTGACTGTATGCCATGGGTGAGGTGCGGTGGGCAACGGCATCAATAACCCATGTGGAGCTGACCTACTCGTTTTTCCCTTTACGCACCTTTCGCAGGTGGAGACGTATTGTCGTATCTGAGTTTCCATGTTTGGCCACCAAAAGGTCCTCTTGATTAGTTCCTTAGTCTTTTGTATTCCTTTATGACCAGCCAATGGGTCATCTTGGCAAGCATGCAAGATTTTCTCTCGGATTTCTTTTGTTGGGATGAAAAGAAGTCCTTGATGATACGGCAATCCTTCCTTGACAGTTCTTTCTGGAGCTTCTTTTAACCAGGCTGACAGTTCTGCAACTGAGATGTTTCTCTTAATCTCACTTTCTAGCTCATTGTATTGAATTGTTAAAATGAATTTTTCTTTTGGGATGATGGGTTCTTTGCTGATAGCTTTCTCCACTGATTCTGTTTCAATTCTTGAAAGAGCATCCGCTTTTCCATTTGCCATTCCAGGACGATAGGTGATCACAAAATTGTAGTCCGCAAAATACAAGGACCACCTTAACAGTCGTGCTGTTAAAGTTCGAGCCGATTTCAAAAACTGCAGGTTTCTGTGGTCGGTAAACACAGTAATCTTGTGACGTGCACCCATCAAGTAATGTCTCCATTCTCGAAAAGCTTCCTTCACTGCCAAAAGTTCTTTATCTGCGATCGAATAGTTGATTTCAGCAGGAGTTAATTTTTTCGAATAAAAGGCCACTGGATGTAGCTGGCCGGTATTTTTATGCCGCTGGGATAAAATTCCACCTATGGCAGTATCTGAGGCATCTGCTTCGACATAATAGGGTTCCTCTGGGTCAGCATGTAACAAAATGGGTGCTGAGACAAAAGATTGCTTCAAGAATTGAAAGGCCGAATCTGCTTCTGGTGTCCAATCAAATGTCACTCCCTTTTTCAGCATACGAGTTATTGGGCTGACAGTAGTTGAAAAATTCAAAATGAACCTTCGATAAAAGTTTGCAAAGCCCAAAAAACTTTGGATTTCTTTTACACTTCTTGGGGCCGGCCATTCTTGCACTGCTCTCACCTTGGCTGGATCCATACTAACCCCTTCTGGAGACAATATGAATCCCAAAAATTCCACCTGGTTCACATGAAAAGCGCATTTCTCTAGTTTGACATAAAGGCTGTTTTCTAACAACCTTCGTAAAATGGTTCTCACATGGGACACATGATCTTCTTGGTTGTTTGAAAAGATCAAAATATCATCAATGTATACTACGGCAAATCTATCCAAGAATTCGCGCAGTACGTCGTTCACAAAATGTTGAAATGCGGCTGGAGCATTGCATAACCCATAAGGCATTACTTGGTATTCGAACAATCCGTAGCGAGTTCGAAATGCTGTCTTCCACTCATCTCCAGGTGCCACTCGAACTAGGTGATAAGCACCTCTAAGATCCAATTTCGTATAAATTTTGGCCTCCTTCACTTGATCCAACATCTCGGATACCAAGGGTAATGGGTAACGATTTTTTACTGTGACTTGATTAATGGCTCTATAATCTATGCAAGTGCGAAGTTCGCCGTTCTTCTTTGGGATAAAGAACAGGGGCGAAGAGACTGGGGACTGTGAGGGACGAACAAATCCATTGGCTAAATACTGGTCTAGGTACTCTTTTAAATGAGCATTCTCTGCTTCCGTTAGAGCATATACTCGACTACAAGGAAGGTTCGCTCCAGGTTCCAATTCTATTCGACAGTCATATGGCCTATGTGGAGGTAATTTTTCAGCTTCTTTTTTATCAAACGCCTTGGCCAAGTCTCGATATTCGCTAGGAATTTCTTCTGACTCTGTCATACAGATGCTGATGGGGGCTGACACCAAACAAGCTGCTTGAGATTTCTCAATACCCCTGGGATTTTCACAAAAGCAATTTGCAGTGCAGTATGATGAATTCATTACTACAGTCCGTTGACTCCAATTTATTTGGGGTTTGTGCTCAGTAAGCCAAGGTATTCCCAAGATAAATTGGAATTGGGGCGCATCAATTAAACTGAAGGTTATTTGTTCCTTGTGACCATTCAATCCCATGAGGAGCAATGATTCTGTTTCATGGGTAATGGGGCCTGAAGACAAATTTGTTCCATCAACAGCTCTTACAGCTTCTAAGATCTTCTTTTTAACAAATTGAATTCCCAATCTTTTGGCACTGTTTATGTCACAAAAATTACCGGTGGCTCCCGAGTCAATCATCACCGAAACCTCTGAAGTTCTAGTGTCTTGAAACCGGATTGTGAATGGCAAAACTAAGTGTGGAACTGAAGTTTGCAATGTATTTGCCACTCGTTGAATGGTTGGAGTTGACTTCGCCTCTGCTGCCATCAGAGCAACCCCTTCTACTGATGGAGCCTGTCTTTTACCTGTGGTCCTGTTTTAGGCCTTTTTGGACACTCCCTAACAAAATGTCCTGACACTCCACAATATAGACACAATTGATTCATTCTTCTCTTCTCTTTCTCCTCTTTCGAAAGTGGACCACGAATTGCTCCAATTTGCATTGGTTCGTCGTTCTGAGCGTTGTCTGAAGTTTTATGAATTTCACTTTTTACTCTGTCAAACCTGGGAGGAATTGGACGAAAATCTCTCCTCTTTTCTGACCTTCGTTCATTTAGGCGATGATCAATCTGCAAAACTAGATCTATTAATTCTGAGATTTCCGAAGGTCTACCAGGAACTTGTGCTAAAGCATCCTTTAATTCTTCCTTCAATCCACGATAAAAAATTGCTGCTCTTTTTTCATTTGGCCAATTCGTCTCTACTATTAATTTATTGAAGTGGGCAATATAAGCCACCAGGTCACGATTCCCTTGTCGTAGATCCAACAGTTCGTTATCTGTTGCCTGAGCTGCAGTTCTGCGATCAAATATTCTTAAAAATTCTGCCTTGAAATCCTGAAAGTTATATAACATGGGATCATTTCTGTTGACTATAGGCATAGACCACGCTGCTGCATCACCAGTCAGATACGACAATACGAATGCCACCCTAGATTGATCTTCGGAAAATATTACTGGGCGACACAAAAAATGTAGTGAACACTGAGTGAGGAAGATTTGAGCTTTATGCGAATCCCCCCCAAAACGCTCTGGTTGTGCTAAAGGAATGATTGGGGAAACTGCATGTATGACCTGAGTTGATAACCCTACCGGTTGAGAGACACTTGGAATACCTGTTGCCCCTCCAGAGGGAGACCCTGCTGAAGTTACTAACTCCTCCATTCTTTGTTTAATCTGCAAGGACTCCTGACTGGATCTACGTAATTCCTCTCTCAGGACTTTATTCTCTTCTGCTGTGTCATGTAATTGCTTTTGCATGTTCTCGAGTATGGTTGTTAAAGTTTTCAAATCTAATCCTTCGGTCATTTCTGCTCGGGTGGAAGTCTATTTCTTTTTTGGGGCACTTCAATCTGTCAGGTTCTTCTAGTCGACTTCCTCAGGAGCAGAAGATTATTTCCCAAATTCCCTCTACCAGTGCTTCCGGTCTATGTATTCTAATTACATATTCAACCCAAAACACTAATTGGGGGGAAAGGGGAATTGGGACAAGAGAGACTCCTCCAGTCAGGCGCTTCTAAGTTCACCTTTCTACTCTGCTCTGCTCTCAATCGTGTTTGAAGGAACACCTGTAACAGATTAGCATAACAATCTTTAAGAAACACAATCTCCTACTAGTTCTTTCTTTTACTCTCCCTCACTACTTCTTTAATCTTCTTTACCTGTTATTATTTGGAGGATAACTGCTCTCTATTTTGATGCTTTTTTCAGAAGTCGTGGGTAGACACTGCTACGCTTGCGTCTTGCTTGCTGCTGTTTCTTGTTTGTGCGCTGGTATAGACTCCTGGTAATGTTGGTTGCTAGATACATATATATATATATTTAGATCTTGGTTTCTCCTCAGATAATTAGTGCTAATTCAAGTTCTGCACTTTTCTCTTTTCCTTGTTAATAAAATTAGTCTCTGAACCTTCAATTAGTTGTCGTCTCACTTTTAGTTAATTTCGTTTTTTCTTTTAAAGACTTGCAATTGACTGAATGATGGAATACTCTTGAAGACAGATTCAAAACCTGGACTAGGTCGGCAAAGGTTTTCTCACAAAAAGTTCTGGTGCTTCACCTTCTGAATACTCAAAACGCTACTCACGGAATTCTTCGAATCTTCTCTGAGACACTTACTTCAGCTTCCGAAAGTGTCTCTAAACGAAATACCTCAAAACTGACAGGCGCGGCGGGAAGACGCTGCTTTCGCCTCAGGAGATTCAGTTGAAGTGCGAGGAGCGTTAATCACTCGCGCGCACTTGTCTTTCTGCTTCCTTAGAACACTAGACTGCTCACCTTTCGGATCCCAAGCGTCGGCGGCCATCTTGAAAATCCCGCGATGGTGAATCTGGAGCACCTTGAAAATTACTCGGTCCAGTAACCTCCGCCGTGGATATAGCCTTCTCCACCGAGGGTAGCAACTGATTCTATGGTATTTCTTTCCTCTATTGCTGCTCAGGGAGATGGTCGCTGCACTGATTGGCTGATTCCTGACAGTCCACGAATAAAGCCCATCCTGGGCAGAGGTGTCATACCTCCTCCCCCAGGATGGGCTGGGTCCACGAAGGGGAAGCTTCAAAGGCCTACCACCTTTTGCTGCCCCCAGCAACTGGCTGCCGCCGGTTCTGACCCCCACTTTGGGCGGGAAAACCAAGTTAGGAGAAGAGGTGTGCCCATCTTTGCCTAACCCACTCCTCAGGTGGGGGAGGTGAGGTGAAGCACATATCTCAGTCCCCTCCATCTTGAAGATGAGGGGACCCAGCCAATTAGGAAAAGGCCCATGCCACCCTCCCACTAGAGGGTGGCATAATATGGGGTGTACTCAACTCGAGGAAGTTACCCATTGGTCCTGACCTGCACACCCCTTAATTTAGAATTTAGGGGCGACCCTGAACCTTGCCTCCTCAGATTTGAGGTAGAAAGAAGAAGGACCGAAGAGCCGTGCTGACCCAGGAAGAAGAGGACACCAATTAATTTGGCCCCAGCCCTACCGGCTTGTCCAGACTTCGACCTGACTACAGTGGAAACCCCTTCGTGTCCAGCAGTCCCTCAGAGCCTGGAGTACCTGCCCTGCACTCAACTTAAAGACTCTTGTTTCCCGTGAGCATACACCACCCTCTCTTCCAAGCTGCACCATTCCAAATCAGTTTTCCAGTCGGCCAATTTTGGAGATATCCGTGTTCCCCACAGCTGTGCTATGTTACACTTAGCGACCCCAGCAGATAGCATTAACCATATTTTTTTTGTGTGTGCAGGCCATCTATCCTCTCCAGTAATACTCAACAGAAGCCAACGTGCCTCTGGTTGAATATGAGTCTAATAAAACGTGCCGACACCATCATTAGTGAGAAAGATGAGAGTCTTTATTGACACCCACCGGAGAGCCAGCGCACCACAGTCATCACAATCAGTAACTGCCTGAAGTGCTCCCCAGTGTTCTAGTGATGCACCTAACATTCTACCAGGTGCATCACGCTTAAAGGGCAAGATAAAACACATCTTCCTTTTATAAAAAAGTGATGAAACATAACGACAGAAAAGAAAGAAAAAGAAAAGTAAGGATACATCATTGGTGAACACTACAATGCAACAAAAGACAAATATAGAAACATTGCTGATGAACATTACTTGGGAACGTAATCACTAAGATACAATGGAGGCTTCCTCACCCTCTTCCTTACAGACAGAGGATCAGGTTGAACTCCACCATGTTGAACCAACTTCTTGTTGGTGTCCGCGACCCCCTCGCATTTAGTGAAGCGAGACATGCTCCCAACATCTCCACCATTCAGCATAATCACATTTTTCATGACTTTAACCCCTTCGATGCGTACGTCGGCCAACGGCCATCGCAATCACTACCTCCGTAGTGCTGCGCACGTCCGTTGGCCGACACGGCCCCGCCCGCGCAAGATTTCACCTACACCGCGGCAGATTTTACGCCGCGGTTAACGGGTTAACAATACGCCTAGTGCCCATAAACTTGCTTTCACCTTTGTGGGACATACCGCTTTTTTGATAAACACTATGTCACCTACATTCCAAAAACACTTTTCAACTCCTTTCTTCTCATCATTTCTCTTTTTGTACATATCCTGGTATCTCCTCACCTTAACTTTAGACTCATCATTTAAAACATTCTTATAAGTATGCAACCACAGGGGAGTGAGTTTTGATCCAGCTGGCCTCCCTCTGAATTTCTTAAAGGGACTTACACCTGTGACACTGTTGGGCGCATTCCTGTGAGCCCACAATTTTTCACGCAATGCTTTCTTTAGAGAGATGTTCGTTTCAACAGCAGTTTGAGCACTAGCCCTAACCAACCAGTTTATGCTTTAGACGAGACCATTGGCCTGTGGTGCGTAAAGGGCTGTGCGATGATGGGTAACAGAGAGATCTTTAAAAAAATAATTTCATTTCTAATTAAGTGAATTGTACACCGTTGTCGGTGAACATTATATCAGGTATCCCTTCTGAAACAAAAATATCTATAAGGAATTTCTATGATGTTTTTTGTGATAACAGATCCCATGCAACAAGCTGAAACCCATTTAGACATGTAGTCTACCAAAACAACCACAAATCTCTCATTGGGTGCTAAAATGTCAAACGGCCCCACAATATCTAGAGCTAGTTTAGTCCAAGGTTGGCCTGGTAACTCCACTGGTGAAAGTGGGGTCGTTCTTACTTTTTTAGACTTGTCATTTCTCGCACACTGGGCACCTTCCCTCACCACTTTCTCAACCTGTCGGTCAACTTCAGACTACCAGTATGATTCTCTGACTCAGGACTTGGTCAGGCAGCGTCCAAGTTGTCCCTCATGGGCAAGATTGATGATTTTCTCACACAAACAGATGGGAGGAACTAATCTTTCACCCCTATAGAGGTTTCCTTCTACTATGCATAGCTCATCACGCACATTCCAAAACCCTTTCACCAATTGGGGCCATCCCTTGACTACGTCGTAGTCATCCAAAATTATTCTAGATTCATCATTCGCACTTCCTGAATTCCTTTCAGACTTGTTAAGGGCCGGTTCTTTGACCCATGATATGACAGACTCAAAACAGGTGGAGCTAGGCTTATCTAAAGGCATCCTGGACAAAAAATCTGAAGGCACATTTCTCAAACCTGGCAAATGGTCAACAATGAAATTATACTCCCACAACCCTTCAATCCATCTCTTGATCCTAGGTGTGGTGTTTTCGACATTTCTGCATGCGAACATATGGACTAAAGGCTTGTGGTCTGTCCTTACAAGAAAAGGGAGACCCCCAAAGATAAAATCTGAAATGATTGACACTCCAACTACACGTTAGGGCTATGATCGAGTAGCGCTCTTCAGCACCTTTGAGAGCACGCAAAGCAAAACCCACAACTCTTTCGCAACCATCAACAAATTGCGAAAGGACAGCACCAAGACTACGCACACTTGCATCAGTGGTTAAGATGTTTTTTTTCCTCACATCAAAGCGTCCTAGAGTGGGCATGCAAGAAATCATTTCCTTAACTTTGCTAAAAGCAGATGCACATTCTTCAGTCCGTACAAAGTCTGCTTTCTTTTTGGGTAAGAGTCTCAACGGGTGTATGACACATGCAAAATTCTGGATGAACTTTGAATAGGACTCAGAAAGTCCAAGGAACGATTTAATTTGTTTCTTGTTGACAGGTGTGGGAGCTTGTGAAATTGCTTCCGTTAAATCAATCTTGGGGCTGATACCTTCACCAGAGATGGTGTGGCCCAGGTATGACACAGAACTGACCCTAAATTTACATTTTTCCTTTTTTAAGGTTAGACCACGCTCTTGTAGTCTCAACAGAACTTGATTTAGAACAACATCGTGGCTAGTCGTGTCCTTCCCAAAGACAAGTATGTCGTCCTGGATAAACAGGACTGAATCTATCCCTGCTAAAACCTCCTTCATCAACCTCTGGAAACAGGCAGCGGCAGAAGCTAACCCAAAAGGCATTCTCATGAACCTGAAACCTCCCAGAGGTGTGACAAAAGAGGTTAGAACCCTTGATTCTTCATGCAGTAAGACCTGATGATAGGCCGAGGATAGATCCATTACACTGAAAACCGTGGCACCACACAATTTGGCAAGGGCCTCGTTGATATTCGGCAGATGTTGTCTGTCCACCTAGATACAGTTGTTAAGGCTCCTCAAGTCAACACACATCCGGATCTTGTTACCATTGTCCTTTGAGGCCAAAACAATCAGGGCTAACCATTTGGATGATTCTGTCTCCTCGATTACCTCCACCAGTCTATTGAGCTCCTCTTGTAGTTTTACTAACATAAGATTGGGTACTTTCCTTACTTTGTGAACAACAGGCTGGGAACCTGCTTTCACAACTATTTTATGTTTGAAACCCTTAAGCAACCCCAGTTTGTCGCTAAAAACTGTAGGGTAATTATTGATGATGTTGCCACTCTCATTATGTTGCGTGACTAACATTACCTGTTCACGAGCATTTGGATTTAAAATTATGCCCAGAGCTCCCTGGTGGCGCCATCCCAAGAGATTGTCACCTCTTTTGGTGAAGTAAACTTTACCAACAGTTTCCCTTCCTTTAAAAACGATTTGAAAGGATTAACCCACCAGATCAATGCTCTGTCCACCATATACAACAGGGTTAATGTCAGGGGGTAGCACAGTAATATCTTTTCCAAATGTATGGTCTCAAACTTTATCACTTATTAGTTTATAAGGAGAACCAGAGTCGGCTAGAACTGTAACAAACCTGCGTCCAACCTGGATGGCACATTTGGGCATAATCACAACATCGGAATCTATACCCTTCACATCGTGAACAACCTCACTTGGCATGTCAGAAATATGGTGGATGATTTGTTGTGGGTAATTTGTATCTTCATATATAAAATTTACTTTAGTATTCCTGCACATCCATGCATAATGTATTTTCTTTCCGCAGTTCCTACAGTTGACACTTTTTGCAAATCAATTAGGATAGTTAGGGCCATGGCCCAGACTGACACACTTGGGACATTTCATTCTTGGGTCTCTACTTGCATATGTATTCCACCTTGGCTTTTCACTTTTACTAGGTCATTTTTCTTGTCTCCCAGTGACTTTTTGGATAGATGTGTGTTGTAAACTAGAATCTGTATCTCCCTCCCCATTGGGATTTATTGTAACAACAGGTTCACCTGGCATAATGGCATTCCGCATTTCGTTTACACAGGTTGAGGTATTCTTAATGCTCTTGACGATACTAATGGCCTCTTTAAAGTTGGGATTTCTGGCTAAAAGTTTCTCCTGGATTCTAGAGTTATTTGTGCAGTGAACTAATTGATGCTGTATGAGTGAATCAGTTAGTAATTCAAATTCACAAGTGTGGGCCAAGGATTTAAGTGCCGCTACGTAATTTCCTACTCTCTCTCCTTTAGCTTGAACTCGCAAAAAGAATTTGTGTCTCTCCATTGCAACATTAATGCGAGCGCCAAAGTGTGTCTGGGGAAGCAACACAGTCATATCGTAAACATCTCCTGGTTCTCCAAATCCTCCTACAGGCACAGGATCTAAGCTATCGTAATTATTCCTCCCTTCAATTGCTAGATTGTGCAAAAGGATGGCTTGTTTCCTAGCTGCTGAAATTTTTTCGCCTCCAATTGAAATCAAGTATGAGTCAAATAAAGGTTTCCATTTCTTCCAGGGAAATGTAGGCTCCCCACGTTCACACAAAAATAGTGGAGGTTGACTCATGCCACTAGCAGCCATCCAGAAAATGGGAGATAATTTAATAAGCTAACACAACAAACCAATACAAAAGATTAACATAAAACTGTTGCAGTTTTCCTGTCAAAACTGCCTTATTGCTTTTATGTACATATAAAAGTGCTGCAGTTCACCTCTGACGACCGCTTTACTGTTCTGCTTCCCAAAAGGAACAATTACTTTTTTAATGACGCTTCTTTCATAAGGCATGCGGCACTCTGAAGTGATCTTTTTTTTTTGCTCGGTAGATAATGCTCTGTGTACAATGAGCGTTTCATTTGTTTGTGGGGCTCTTCCTGGTTGTACTTTGTATTGTGATGTCAGGACGCTCCCTGCATGCGTCTTCACGTTTCTTCAACACTCTGACAGTGATGAGGGAATACTGACGATCAATGCCACGCGCACCGTGTTCGGTGAAGCATGACGGTACGGCACTCTCGAGGTGAGTTTAAAAAATGCTCCCTCTCTCATTAACTGCCGTGACACGAACATGGATATTTTTAACCCCCCCCCCCCCCCCAAAGTGCTCTAACTTCCATTAGAATAAACGGGAAAACAGAGGCAACACACAGTCTCACCGCCTAAGCGTCTGCTGTTGGGAGTTGCAAACTGACCTTTCTTTTCTTTTTGAAGCGCAAAGTCTGTCGCATTAGTTTCTATGAAAGTCGAAGTTGCAACCTTTTCACTTCGCACGCTGGGTTCATTCGGTGGGTGTCCTCTTGCTCATCGCCAGTAATAAAACGTGCCAACACCATCATTAGTGAGGAAGATGAGAGTCTTTATTGACACCCACCGGAGAGCCACCACACCGCAGTCATCACATACAGTAACTGCCTGAAGTGCTCCCCAGTGTTCTAGTGATGCACCTAACATTCTACCAGGTGCATCACGCTTAAAGGGCAAGACATAACAGACTCCTCACCACACCAGACATCACTCCCGCTACTTTTATCCAGTATCGTTGTGAGGTAGGGATTTTTGCACGAAAGACCTTCAATAAAAGTTTAAAATGTCTTTTCCTGGTAGACCTATAAAGGGAGACAAAACTTTTCTCCTGAGTGGTGGCTTTAGAGATATTATTTTCTATATGGGCTTTAGCGTTTAGGTTGCCACACACTATTTTTCCTAAGAAGGTATAGTATTTTACAAGTTCCACTTTTTGGCTGCCCACAGACCATACAACATTTCCATACTTTGGCTTCTTTCTCCCGTGCATGCACAAAATTTTACTTTTGATATATTGATCTTTAGGTGGTGAGCCTCGGAGAATTTTTGGAGAGGCAGCAGACGACTATTTAATCCCTTAGGGGTTAAAGCAAAGATTATTATGTTGTCTGCATAGAGTACACACAATCGATTTTCTCTGAATTGCCGGGGCGATGCCCTCACATTGGGCCAGATAATCCGGGAGATTTGAAATGTATATAGAAAAAAGCAGTATATAGAAAAAAGCAGGGGGGCCAGTAGCATTCTTGTTTTAATCCATTTGCGGTAGGGATAGCTTGCGAAAGACCTATATCCCCTCCCATTAAAACTCGACACCAGGTATCCGTAGGGCTGGCACGAATAGCTCCAAAAGGGTGCCCGGCATACCCAAGTTTAAAAGCTTACTCCACAGTAACTGCCTATCTGGTATGTCAAAGCTGTGGAGAAGTCAATAAAAGACATATATTCCATTCCTTATCAAGTTTTTACATATTTTTCATTTATTACCTGTAGGGTGGTTGTTAGACCTGTCAGCCCTTTGGGTGGTCCCTCCTCATCATTATTTATTTTGTCCCACTTTTGCCTCAAACCCTGTTTGAATTTTTCCTTTTTGGGAACCACCAGACTTTTTAGTGTTGCTGCAGATTCAGGGAGCCATTTTACCTACCCCTGAAACTTCTGTCTGAGGGCCTGAAGCACAAAATGGTGGCCACCTGTGACATCACCAGCATCCACTGGAACCTACCAGCACCTTCCAGAACATTCCAGAACCCTGTGACAGTTGGAGGCGGTTTGGAATGTTGGGGAGTTAAGAGAGAGAGTTGGCAGTTGGAGTTGGCAGTTGGCACCTGACTGGTGAAGAGAGAGCAGCACAACAGTGAAGGAGGAAGGAGTGAAGCAGCAGGGGTGGAAACTTGTGCCTGGAGTGGGGTCCATAAACCCACCCTTGATACTAGTCCCTACTGATGGATCCCAGCCTGTAGCCCTGTGTGGGAAGAAGCCAGAAAAACTCATCCTAAGGACCTGGACAGCAGGAACAGGCCTTAGAAGCAGAAAGCAGCAAGATCCTGACCTGGAAACTGGTTTCCCTGGAGTCCGGCGTCGAGTAGCCTAAGACCTGGAGCCCGAGGTGGAGAAGCGGCGCTGACTGAAGAAGCAGACGTCGTACCCGGAGCCGCCTGAGGTCGTGAGAGGGCGCCGACGGAGGTCGTGAGGAATACCAAAGGTCGAGGAGGAAGTTAACCGAGGTCGAGTGAGCGGCGTCATCGGAGGAGTGAAGTCCGCCCTCCGGAGTCGTCGGAGACCGAGGTGAAGTGTACCGGAGGTCGGGAGTGAGGATCGCACTCCGGAGTCGCCCGGAGCCTGAGAGGAGGAGCACCGGAGGTCGGGGGTGAGGATCGCACCCCGGAGTCGCCGGAAGTCGACATCGAGGCCAGGCCGGCCGACGTCATCGAAGCCGAGAGCGCCATCGGACCGGAGCCGCCCGAAGTCGACATCGAGTAGAGACTGCCCGACGCCGTCGAATCGGAGGTCGAGATCGAACCGAGGCCGCCGACATCGGACCGGAACCGCCTACCGGCGTCGTCTAGAACTGACATTGTGCCGAGGCCGCCGAGACCGAACCGGAACCGCCTCACGGCATCGACACGACTCCAGCGGCGTCGGAACATCAGAAAAAGGGCAGTAAGTGGAGTAGAGGGCGCCTAAGGCCCTGTGGAGACCTGAGAGACTGCTCTAAGGGGCTAGGGAGGTGCTGGAACCAACCTGACTGTGCCAGGGGTGAATTGGGACTAACCTAGAGAGGTTGTGTGGAGAGAGAAAGCCAGGGCACTGGTATTCCCCCCTTGATCTACCTCAGTTAGGCCTCAGCCTTGTCCCAGCCAGGGAGTAGAACCCCTCAAGCCTTCCACAACCCTACAAGCTGTGCCTGGGCCAAATCAGCCCTTAGGAATTGAAAAGTGATCTGATTACATGAGTGTTGCTGTATACTCTTAATTATTTATTGGGGGGCCCTGTATTTATTGTGGTTAACCTATTTATTGCTTCACTATATTTATTGGTCCACAGGACTTGTTGGTGTACAATATTTATTGGTGACAGTATTTATTGCCTCAGAATATTTAATTGCCTGTATTACCTGCACTGTTATTTATGTCCTTTATATTTATGATCACCCCTATTTATTGAATCTCCAGACAGTATTTATTTCACCTGCACTATTTAAAATTTGTATATTGTGATTGACTTATTTATTTTCCCAATCAGCAACTAAGAGAAAAAGAAGATAAACAGATATTTTCATAATTTTTACGGTGTAGAGTCGTTTTTGGAACGGATGCACGCATGGTTATTGTTTGGGTATGTTGTATGCTTAGCACGGAGCCTGATTCCTGACCACTCGAGCCAAGCTACCACAGTGTGTTCGGGGAGTCCACCACCACCCTTCTAGTGTGGGAGTGGGTTTTCCAACATAAATTGGTGTTCAGTGGTGGGATAGAGCTGTGCCTACGTATACTCAACAATAACTGTAGGTAGTCCATAGGCCTACACCGGGAGTTTTCTCAATTGCGGCCTTCCTAATTGTGGGTTTTTGTTTTTTCCAAATTTACTCTGGTGGTGGGAGGAGGTATTATTAAAGGTACCCCCCTGCATTGTTACTGCACAAAACCTGTCCTCTAACCTGAGTGGGCAAGATGGAGTTTGTACTAGAAAATCTAGAAACGTACACTGTGGCCCAACTCAGGGAGTTTTGCCAGCGGGAGGGGGTGTACTGTCCCCCAGGAGCAAAGAAGGGTGCACTCCAAACCAGCTTAAGGGCTTGGGGGGAGGCACGCCGAGAAAGCAAGGCTGAGGAGGAAGACAGGGATGGAGAGCCTGACCCCGAGGGGGCTGAGATGTACCAACCTGAGGTGGGGAACCTGTCAGCAGGGCCCAGAACCATTTCTAGGAAGGGCAGCAGTGCCTCTAGCGGTGGCTTGTCTGAAGTGGAGCTAACGGACCGGAGGGAGAAAAGACAGCTCACATGGGACTTAGCAAGGCTGGAAAAGGAGAAGGAGGAGCAGAGGATGGCCCATGAATTGCGACTGAAAGAAATAGATCTTCAGATCTTGAGAATCGGGGCACAACCTGTTCCTAATGGTGGCAGCCAAATCCAAGAGGTCACCAGGGAACCCAAACCTTACCTGCCAAAGGACATAGTGGCTAGCTATGGGGTGGGCGACGATATCGCCAAGTGGCTAGCGGCCTATGAGGTCTCATTGAGGGCCCATGGGGTTCCAGAGAAGTACTGGGGAGGGGGATTGTATAAGTACATGCCTCCAGCTGGTAGGGATGCTTTATTGGCCCTCGAAGAGGATGAGCAAACCCACTACCCCACCATGAAACTGGCGCTCATCAGAAAGTTTGGACTAACACCTGAAAAGTACAGACAGAAGTTCAGGGGTAGTCACAAACTGGGCACACAGAATTGGGTGGACTTCCTGGACTATGCGAAGAAGGCAATGGAAGGTTGGATTCAGGGCAGTGAAGTGAGGAACTACGAGGAGTTGTTTGACCTAGTACTGAAGGAACACCTGCTCGAGAAATGTTTCCCTGAACTGCGGCAACACCTGGTGGATAGCAAGCTGACCAGTCCCCGGAAGCTTGCTGAGGAGGCGGACATTTGGGCTAGTACCCGGGTGTCCACAAGGGGGACTGGAGGGGATACTCAAAAGGCCGGACAGGGCGCCCCCCAGAAGAAAGAGGGAGGGGAAAAGAAAAAGGAGTTCTCCAAAGGCCCCCAAAATAACTTCCAAGGGAAGGGAACAGGATTCACCTCTAAGGCTAACCCACCCAGAAACCCTAATCCTGGCCAGAGTCAGCAGCCAAGGGTTGTCCATTGCTACGAGTGCGGTGGCGTTGGACACTATAAAGGAGATCCGAAGTGCCAGAAACGACCACCCCCTCCCACTGGAGGAAAGACCCCCGGAGTAGCTAGTGCAGTGCTCGGGGAGGAGATGCCCTTAACTAAGGGAAGGGAGTGGGCGGGTGTCACTTTAGTGTCCCTGGGAGAACGGGAGATGGTTCCTAAGATCCAGGTGCCCGCAAATACCGCAAAGTATGGGCAGTGGGTCACCATCAACGGCCAAAGAGGGGAGGCTCTGAGAGACACAGGAGCCAGTATGACTATGGTGCGTAGTCAACTGGTGTCTCCAGAGCAGGTAATTCCCGATGTACTCCACCCAGCCGCGATGGCTGACGGCAGAACAGGTCACTATCCCGTGGCCGAGGTTCCCTTTGAATGGGGGGGGGTTGCAGGTTCACTTCGAGTTGCCGTAAGCCCTGCCGTGCCAGTCGATTGTCTGCTGGGGAATGATATGGAGCACAACGCTTGGAAGGAGGTGGAATACCGGACTCACACCGAGATGCTGGGTACACCTGACTGGGCCTGTGTTAGCACAAGGTCCGCGACTACCCGAAGAGGGAGTTCATTTCGGCTGGAGCCTGGAACAAAGGCCCAGCCAGCTGCCAGTCAAGGGAAGAACCGAGGACAGGAGGAGCCTGCCTCGGCGTCTCCACCCCGTAGGACGGATAGGCCACCGGAGGTGGTGGACCAGGAGTCTGCGGAGGGGGACGTTACCAACCTGGAGGACCTACCCATCCCGGCCGAGTGGCACGTGGAGGGAGGCCCGTCCAGGGAGGAATTCTGCAAGGGCCAGAGGGAGTGCCCTACCCTTGAGGGGCTGAGGCGACAGGCCGAAGCCCAGGCAGCAGGGAACGTTGAAGGGAACTACAGTGTTTACTGGGAGGATGGCCTCCTCTACAGTGAACCCAAGGCACCCCTACATGGATCGTCACAAGCCTTGGTAGTTCCTCAACGTTATCGAGCCTTCCTTCTGGAGTTGGCTCACGAGATACCATTGGCAGGACACCTGGGGCAAGACAAGACCTTCGCCCGTCTTGTCCCACACTTTTATTGGCCTCAGATGAAAGTGTCGTCCGATACCTACTGCCGGACATGTGTGTCTTGCCAAGCCAGTGGGAAAACAGGGGTGAAGCTGAAAGCTCCCCTGGAACCACTTCCTGTCGTTAGCACCCCCTTTGAAAGGGTGGGCATCGACATTGTGGGTCCGTTAGATCCGCCAACATCAGCTGGTCACAGGTTTATCCTGGTCCTGGTGGATCATGCCACACGGTACCCAGAGGCATTACCTCTGAGGACCATAACAGCACCTGTTGTGGCTAGGGCCCTGATGGGAATCTTTACCCGAGTGGGTTTTCCCAAGGAAGTTGTGTCCGACAGGGGGACCAACTTCATGTCAGCGTATATGCGGGCGATGTGGAAGGAGTGTGGAGTGACCTACCGGTTCACAACTCCTTACCACCCCCAGACCAATGGTCTGGTGGAGAGGTTTAATAAAACCTTGAAGGGCATGATCAGAAGTCTGCCAGAAAGCCTGCGGAGGAAATGGGACGTCCTCCTACCCTGTTTACTTTTTTCTTACAGGGAAGTGCCACAGAAGGGAGTGGGCTTCAGCCCCTTCGAGCTTCTGTATGGGCACCCTGTACGTGGACCTCTTAACCTGGTGAGAGACGGATGGGAAAGAACTCCCAGAAAGCTCCCCCAGGATGTGGTGAGCTACATGCTGGCCTTCCGGAGCCAAATGGCTAAGTTGTGGAAGCAAGCTTCTGACAACTTGGAAGCCAGCCAAGCAGTAATGAAGGCGTGGTATGACCACAATGCTCACCCGGTGGAGTTGGAGCCTGGCCAGAAGGTGTGGGTGATCGAACCCGGAGAGCTTAGCGCCCTCCAGGATCGCTGGTCAGGACCCTTTGAGGTGTTGGAGAAGAAGGGTAAGGCTACCTACTTGGTGGACCTGAAGACCCCTCGTCAGCCCCTGCGGGTGCTGCATGCCAACCGCCTCAAACACCACCACGAGAGGCCCGAAGTCATCTTGATGATGGTGACTGACGGAGGAGAGGACGTGGAAAGCGAGCCTCTCCCTGATCTGTTTGCGTCTCAAGAAAAGGATGGGTCGGTGGAGGGAGTGATTCTCTCCCCATCTCTAACTCCTGAACAGCAGGAGGACTGTCGCCAGGTCCTGGGGCAGTACTCTTCGTTGTTCTCCCTTGTCCCGGGTAGGACTCACCTGTGCGTCCATGACGTGGACACAGGAGACAGCCCACCTGTGAAGTCCAAGATCTACCGGATGTCAGACAAGGTGAAGGCCAGCATTCATAGTGAAGTCACTAAGATGCTGGAGCTAGGAGTGATTGAACCTTCTAGCAGCCCCTGGTCTAGTCCGGTGGTGTTAGTACCGAAAGCTGCACCACCGGGTGCCCAACCAGAACTGAGGTTCTGTGTGGACTACCGGGGACTGAATTCAGTGACAAAAACTGATGCTCATCCGATCCCTAGGGCGGATGAATTGATTGACCGGCTGGGAGCTGCCCAATATCTAAGTACCTTTGACCTTACTTCAGGGTACTGGCAGATCTCGTTGACTGATGGAGCAAGGGAAAGGTCAGCCTTCTCCACGCCCAATGGCCACTACCAGTTCTGTGTGATGCCCTTTGGGCTCAAGAACGCACCTGCCACGTTTCAGCGCCTGGTAAACCAGATCCTCACCGGAATGGAGAGTTTCTCTGCTGCTTATCTGGATGACATAGCCGTCTTCAGTAACAGCTGGGAGGATCACTTGCGTCACCTGCAAGCTGTTCTCCAGGCCCTGAGACAAGCTGGATTGACGATCAAGGCCAGCAAGTGCCAGATCGGGCAGGGGTCGGTAGTGTACCTTGGACACTTGGTGGGTAGGGGAGCGGTGCAACCCCTCCAGGCGAAGATCGATGCCATCATGGCCTGGGAACCCCCCAAGACACAGACTGAGGTCCGAGCATTTTTGGGCCTCACGGGATATTACCGCCGCTTCGTGAAGGGGTACGGTACCATCGTAGCCCCCCTCACGGAGCTCACGTCCAAGAAACAACCTCGACGGGTAGTCTGGACGGAGGCCTGTCAGCAGGCCTTTGTGAGATTGAAGAAAGCCATGTGCGAGGCCCCGGTCTTAAGGGCCCCAGACTTTTCCAAGAAGTTCATTGTCCAGACAGATGCATCAGAACATGGCATTGGGGCAGTGTTATCGCAACTCAACGAAGAGGGTCTGGATCAACCCGTGGTCTTCCTATCCCGGAGACTACTTCCCAGGGAACAGAAGTGGAGTGCAATAGAGCGTGAAGCCTTTGCAGTGGTATGGGCTCTGAAGAAGTTGCGGCCATACCTGTTTGGCTCGCACTTCCTAGTTCAGACCGACCACAGACCCCTTCGTTGGCTGATGCAAATGAAGGGGGAGAATCCCAAGTTGTTGAGGTGGTCTATTTCCCTACAGGGGATGGACTTTCAGGTGGAACATCGGCCTGGAGTGGACCACGCCAATGCAGACGGTCTCTCAAGGTATTTCCGCCTTAGTGATGAGAACTCCCAAGGGGTTGGGTAGCTCTCCCCACTTTCAGCTGGGGGGGACGCGTGTTAGACCTGTCAGCCCTTTGGGTGGTCCCTCCTCATCATTATTTATTTTGTCCCACTTTTGCCTCAAACCCTGTTTGAATTTTTCCTTTTTGGGAACCACCAGACTTTTTAGTGTTGCTGCAGATTCAGGGAGCCATTTTACCTACCCCTGAAACTTCTGTCTGAGGGCCTGAAGCACAAAATGGTGGCCACCTGTGACATCACCAGCATCCACTGGAACCTACCAGCACCTTCCAGAACATTCCAGAACCCTGTGACAGTTGGAGGCGGTTTGGAATGTTGGGGAGTTAAGAGAGAGAGTTGGCAGTTGGAGTTGGCAGTTGGCACCTGACTGGTGAAGAGAGAGCAGCACAACAGTGAAGGAGGAAGGAGTGAAGCAGCAGGGGTGGAAACTTGTGCCTGGAGTGGGGTCCATAAACCCACCCTTGATACTAGTCCCTACTGATGGATCCCAGCCTGTAGCCCTGTGTGGGAAGAAGCCAGAAAAACTCATCCTAAGGACCTGGACAGCAGGAACAGGCCTTAGAAGCAGAAAGCAGCAAGATCCTGACCTGGAAACTGGTTTCCCTGGAGTCCGGCGTCGAGTAGCCTAAGACCTGGAGCCCGAGGTGGAGAAGCGGCGCTGACTGAAGAAGCAGACGTCGTACCCGGAGCCGCCTGAGGTCGTGAGAGGGCGCCGACGGAGGTCGTGAGGAATACCAAAGGTCGAGGAGGAAGTTAACCGAGGTCGAGTGAGCAGCGTCATCGGAGGAGTGAAGTCCGCCCTCCGGAGTCGTCGGAGACCGAGGTGAAGTGTACCGGAGGTCGGGAGTGAGGATCGCACTCCGGAGTCGCCCGGAGCCTGAGAGGAGGAGCACCGGAGGTCGGGGGTGAGGATCGCACCCCGGAGTCGCCGGAAGTCGACATCGAGGCCAGGCCGGCCGACGTCATCGAAGCCGAGAGCGCCATCGGACCGGAGCCGCCCGAAGTCGACATCGAGTAGAGACTGCCCGACGCCGTCGAATCGGAGGTCGAGATCGAACCGAGGCCGCCGACATCGGACCGGAACCGCCTACCGGCGTCGTCTAGAACTGACATTGTGCCGAGGCCGCCGAGACCGAACCGGAACCGCCTCACGGCATCGACACGACTCCAGCGGCGTCGGAACATCAGAAAAAGGGCAGTAAGTGGAGTAGAGGGCGCCTAAGGCCCTGTGGAGACCTGAGAGACTGCTCTAAGGGGCTAGGGAGGTGCTGGAACCAACCTGACTGTGCCAGGGGTGAATTGGGACTAACCTAGAGAGGTTGTGTGGAGAGAGAAAGCCAGGGCACTGGTATTCCCCCCTTGATCTACCTCAGTTAGGCCTCAGCCTTGTCCCAGCCAGGGAGTAGAACCCCTCAAGCCTTCCACAACCCTACAAGCTGTGCCTGGGCCAAATCAGCCCTTAGGAATTGAAAAGTGATCTGATTACATGAGTGTTGCTGTATACTCTTAATTATTTATTGGGGGGCCCTGTATTTATTGTGGTTAACCTATTTATTGCTTCACTATATTTATTGGTCCACAGGACTTGTTGGTGTACAATATTTATTGGTGACAGTATTTATTGCCTCAGAATATTTAATTGCCTGTATTACCTGCACTGTTATTTATGTCCTTTATATTTATGATCACCCCTATTTATTGAATCTCCAGACAGTATTTATTTCACCTGCACTATTTAAAATTTGTATATTGTGATTGACTTATTTATTTTCCCAATCAGCAACTAAGAGAAAAAGAAGATAAACAGATATTTTCATAATTTTTACGGTGTAGAGTCGTTTTTGGAACGGATGCACGCATGGTTATTGTTTGGGTATGTTGTATGCTTAGCACGGAGCCTGATTCCTGACCACTCGAGCCAAGCTACCACAGTGTGTTCGGGGAGTCCACCACCACCCTTCTAGTGTGGGAGTGGGTTTTCCAACAGTGGTCAAAATATTAATCATTCTGTGTTTCGCCCTAAATCCAGTTTGCTCGATGGGTAACATTTTATTGGCATCTGCCCAATCGCTAATTTGGGTCAAGAGGCATTTACTGAAGACTTTACCCACTGTGTCAAGAAGCGCAATTTGACGATAGTTTTGAGGAAGGTTACGGTCTCCTTTCTTGAATAGTGGAACTATGATACTTCCCTTCCAGGAGGGGGGAGACATTTTTCTTTCATAACAATGCTTAAAAACCGGGCAAAGGATTTTACTCCACAGTGTACTATTTTGTTTTATGACAGTGGTTGGTATTTCATCTTGGCCTATTGCCGTAAAAGTACGCATTCCTCTGATCATAATTTCGATTTCTTTGTCCTGTAACTGGTGTGCCAATCACATTTGCCTGAACCCCCCTCTTGAAGACTAATAAATACAACCAGGAAGGTCTACATAATACTTTTCCTGTTCCCTGCTTGCTGTATCTGCTAAGTTTAATGCAGGCTTTAAGGACATATTTTTGGGTAATTGGTTTGGCAGGTATTGGAATATGACCTCCATCTCTTCTTGCTGTTCACATGCATATCTGTTGCGCAAGACATTTGAGTTTTCTGGGCGCCATTGTGCAGCCACCGCTGTCTCCATTTTCCTGCCTGCTGCCGCCAGACTCTTACTATACCTAGATGGTGGTGGGACCTTTGTGGCTGGAGCTTGTGTTCTTTTCCGCGCTGTACTGATGATGAGACATTGGAGTTCACACATGCCTTAAAATATTGTAGATTTTGAGGAGATGGCTTATATTTCTTCTCTATTTAGGGAGACACTGGTCCAGAAGTAGCTGTGTTGTGGAAAACTTCCCAACCTTGTTATAAAACTCCTGGGATTATGGGTAGATAATGGCTCTTAGTAGACATTGGGCTTAGTCTTGCTAATAGGAAGCATGATTCTTCCTGCTTGACTTCCATCTGCACACCAAAAGCACATGCTGATGATGATCTTTTGCCTATACTCTGCTACACTCACCATTCTCCTTCTGTGAATTTTCCTCAGTATCCTTCCATATATATTCCTTTTCTTTAAATATTGTACATCAGATTTTCCTTCTCTCCCTCAGGGGTTTGGAGATACCGTTCTTCTAGATGCTGAGATTGTATAGCATTCTGTTGATCCTCATCTTCCTCTATACGAGGAGGTCTCATCCTTTCCCTTTGATTTAATCTTTCTGAATCGTCTCTCGGTCTTTTTTATGTCTAATGGTGTGGGTGAAATACAATATGCAATTGCTTCTTCAAAAGATTTTTTTTTTGATGAAGAAGAAGAAGAAAAGTTTCGGTCTTGATGTCTAGAGCTTTTTTCTTCTTCTGTGTCCTTAAGTGTGTCTCTCGTCTTCTTTATCCTTAAAAGTCAGCATCTTCAAATTACCCTCATCTTGTTTAGAGTTTGATGACTTTGCTGTTTTTTTTTGTCTTAAATGGTTGATATACGTGGTGTAGCTTGCCTGTCTTTTGATGTGCTAAAGTATACAAAAACAAGTGAGGGATGGAATGCTTGAATTAATCTCAGCCATTGGTAATAACTTGGGCCGCATCTGAAACCATCGTTATTTTGCACACCATGCCACTTCAGTTTGAACCCAGCTATATGCAAATTATTCTTGGCCCTGCTCCAACTGGAACACTCAAGTCTGAACTGCCAAGCCAGGTCCTCCCTGAACACAAACATAAGCAACACAGGACTGATTTCACCCTGGTTATGGGCTCGTCAGCCAGGTACAGCTTGGTTCCAGTGACAGTGTGCATGGGACGCGTGTCTGGGCATACCCATCCCACTCAGGGGGTCAAACTAAAGTATACAGAAAAGCGATGGATGGAATGCTTGAATTAGGATTACCTCCAGACTCAACCATTCGATGGAATAATATTGCACAGTATGTTAATCTATGAGGATTCACGCTGCAAAACCTCTATCCCATCTTTAATGCTTTATCTACTGGTTACTTTATTTAGGGACTGTAGGAAAGTGCCCCTTTTTGCATGGTTACCCCCCAACCTTTTGCCAGATCTCTGATGCTAACTTGAATGAGTGTACCCTGGGTCCCTGCCAATCAGGTTCCCAGGGCCTTTGTTTTTTACCCAGAACTGTACCTTTGTTTCCTCAATTAACACACTTCTGGGCCACATGCAAGTCACTTGTAAAAGGTACCCCTGGAACCAAAGTGCCTTGTGACCAGAGAAGGCGTCTGAGGGCTGCAGCATGTATTATGCCACCCTCAGAGATCCCTCAACTTAACACCCACACACTGCCATTTCAGGCTGTGTGTTTTGGTGCAGACCAAACGGAAGAGTCGACATGGCACACATCCCTGTGTGCCATGCCCACCAACACTGCCTGTGGCTTGGGTAAGTCACCCCTCTAGAAGACCTCACTGCCCTAAGGCAGGGTGCACCATACCACAGGTGAGGGCATAGTTGCATGAGCAGGATGCCGATACAGTGTCTGTACCATTCACAGACATTGTAAGTGCAGTGAAGCCGTTTTGAGTACATGGGCTCAGAGTTTGTCAACACGAACTCCACAGCTCCATGATGGCTTTACTGAAGACTGAAAAGTTTGGTATCCGACTTCTCAGCATCCTAAACCCACACTGATTCTAGTGATGGATTTATTATAAAATGCACTCAAAGGCTATCTTAGAGATGCCCCTTGAAAAAAGACTGACCTCTAGTGTATTGGCTGACTTGTCCCTGCCAGCAGGCCACCACCAGACAGGTTTCTGACCTCTTGGGGTGAGAGCCTTTGTGCTCTCGGAAGCCAGAAACAAAGCCTGCTCTGGGTCGAGGTGCTTCACACCCACCTCTGGCAGGAATAGCAACACGGTGGTGAGTAAGAAGAGTAGGAATGTCCACCTTGGCCTGGCACACCCCTCGGTTCACCAGAAGCTGAGGTGAACCCCTCTCTTAGAAAATTCTCAATCTTGAATTGGAGAATTAGGCCCAATAGGAACAGGGATGTGCCCCTCTCCCCAAAAGGAGGGGCACCCAAATGGTGTAGGTACCCTAGGGGACAATAGCTACTACCCCGACCTCGGTAACGCCCTTAAATTGAGTATTTAAGGTTTCTCCTGACCTTGTTCCTCAGATTCGATGACCTACGAAAAAGAAGTACAGAAGAGCCGTGCAGCAGTAGAGAAGATGACGACTGACTTGACCCCAGCCCTACCGGCCTGCCTTTTCCTCCGTCGACCCTGCTCCAAGAAACCGGTGTGGCCCGCAGCCAGCAACCTCAAGAACCACGGAGGACCTGGGCTGTCTTCAATAAAGACTCTTGTCTCCCGTAGACACCAGATTTGTCCAGCAAAGAAACCAACTCCAAGCCTCTGTATCCAGGCGGATCCGCGGCACTTGCACCACGCTGTATTCGACACCCATGGCCCGAGTCCATGTGGCCCACCAACCCAGTGAAGTCTTCCTGGCAATCCTGACCTGGGATCTAGCGTTGGGCGACCTCTCCTGACCTCCCCTTCTACACACGCAGCCTCAATCCCCAACGCAACCGGATCTGGTGAGCAAACCTAACGACAAAAGACACTCCGCACCTGCAGCCCCCCGGCCTTAGTGTGCCCAACCAACGGTGTCCCTACATCCCTCCACTATCCAACTTTCCTCACCAGTCGTGGGATTCCTTCAGTCAACCTTCGGAAGCAAGCCTGCCACCCTTTTGCCTGACCAAGGATCTCCACTGGTTTAAACTGGGCTCCGACGCCTCCTTTGCACTCTGCATCCGGCCGCCCCAGTGCCGCTGGTGGTGCAGTCTTGGTGCTCTTTGGTGGCCCCTCCAGTGCTGATCTTAACCCCCAGGGCCTAGGTCCCTGACCCGCAGGTACTTACCTGTAACTGGTACCTCTTCGAGGTGCCCCCAGCCTCCATGGGATAATACTGGGTCCAGTGACCTCTGCACCCGGCCACCCCAGTGCCACTGGTGGTGCAGTACCTACCTCGGTCAGACCCTGGCCCAGTGTTGACCCAAACCCCCAGAGACTGAACTCGAGAACCGCTTACTTACCTGTAAGATTCACCTGTATTTTTCCCATGGGATTGCAGTGGACTCTCACTGTATTGATCTAAGTGTTATCCCAAATACAAAGTATCTCTTTTTTTTTTACTGAAAAGCATTTCTTGCACATGTAAAGTATTGTTGAATGCTATACAAACCTATTGCTAGTAATTTGAAAGTATTGCAATTGAAAAGTACTCACTTGTAACTGGGTTCAACTTGGTTCCTATAAATAAAATTAACGAAAGTAATATATTTATATATAGGTTCCTGCCTTGTATGAGTATGTACACTAATGCATTCACACTACCCTCTGATAAGGCTAACTGCTCAGCCCCGCTACCACTAAATTGAGAGTACTGTATTATCTACTTTAACCTCTGCCATGCTTTTGATGACTCACGGGACTCTGTACACACTATGCCTCTTTTTGGTATAGTATATGCATTGTCAGCTTCCTACAGGGACAGCTGGAGTTTATCTTAACTGTGCCATCTGTTTGGACGAAAATATGCACAACAAGTAATGCTACGGTTAATGTTCAAATTTATGGAAATCAATAAACAGCATTGAAAAAAAAAACGGTGCCATGAAAGTTGCATCTAGATTGCTGTGAACAGCCTCTGGCCCCCACATGAGCTATGCTCTGCAGATTCATGGGAACATTAATCAACAAGAGCTATGCTAGTTGGGTTGTGCGAACTGTGGACCCAGCACTTTGCACTTTGAATCCAGAGACTTTGTGTATAAGCATCCTGTGCCCTCCTCATTACTGCCGTCTGTCCAAAGGAGTTTCAGATAAACTCAAAGAGGAGCTCTGTCACACTCTCCCGAGGTGTCTTATAAGTAAAAGCATCTTTATAGTAACAGATTAAGAGACCCTGTGGCCTCATAACTTCCTTTAAGGCTATTTATATATTTTATGAATGTTGCTGACTTGTGTCAGGACCCAGCTCCAAGAGGGTGATGCTGGCCTCCAAAAGTGAGAATGAGCTCTAAGAGGGTAGACTAGGGGTGAGAAGGAGCTCTGTCTGGGAAGATGCTATGCTTTGGTAAGAATGATCCTGAGACCTGGCAGGAATAGAGCTAGTCTCAGTAGAAGTAAGACTGGGTTCTGAGTCTCACTAACACTGAAGCTCAACACTGAGAGACAACATTTTTATGAGTGAGTCTGGACTCTGAGGGTGTCGGAGGCTGGACTCTGAGGAAGTGATATTGAGCTTTGATGGGTGACACTAGCCTCTTGCTGGGTCCCTGGTCTTTGGCTGTGGACCCTACTTGTGGGTTGAGGTGAGCTCTGGTGAAGTGGGGTCTTGTGAGATGACACTAGATGTGTGTGAAGTTCTTTTCTGACAGCGAGATTTTGCAACGTTCTATATTTTTGCGTATTGTATTGTAATTGCGTTTATATAGCGCTTACTACCCCCGACGAGACGTCAAATTGCTTTTTCGGCGAGTAGCACACTACTCTGGAACCCATAAAGGATTAGTGTTGAATTAGTATAGTGAAATATGAAAGTAATTTGAGTGGTGGATATCAGTTATGTGGATTGAGAAGGGTAGGGGAGGGATACAAGTGGGAAAAAGGTTTGCATCTATAAAGCGCTTGTTACCCCCGATGGGGTTTAGAAGCGCTTTTTTGGCGAGTAGCACGCTACTCCAGAATCCATAAAGGATTATTGCCATGATTGCGAAAACTCTTGGCTTATCTTTGACAAAGTTAATTTAGTTTGTGTATTGCAAGATAATTTTCACTGTATAACAAGATTTTTTCACTTTTTTCGACCCCAGACAAGTTAATGAATGTGTGTAGAATATTTTTTAGCAAGGTTCCTTTTTAAAAGCTTTTTTACACTCGCACAGTGGCAAACGTTTCTGAATCGTTTCTGTGAAGGGTTCACCTTTTTAATGATTTTTCTATGCAAAATGGCTTTCCAAAGTGAAAGAATACATACTGGGTCTTGTGAAGTGTTTTTAGACGGAACATTTCTGTTAGTGTTCAATAAGGAGACATGTAACCTGAATCTTTCTAATGCAAGTTTCACCATGTTGCAAAGGTTTACATAGACCTTCAGAAAGGTAAAATATATAAGTATGTGTGTGTGTGTGTGTGTGTGTGTGTGTGTGTGTGTGTGTGTGTGTTACACACACTTAGTGAAACTGGGTTCTAAGGTAGTGAGTTAGCTATCTGGCATGTAACAGTCGGGTCTAGTGGCTGACACTGGCCTCTCTTGAGTCATTACTGAATAATGCTTATCTTTTCTCACTGCAGGGAGAAGCGTCTGGTGACGATACCACCACACCTAGCCTATGGCAAGAGAGGATTCCCACCGGCTATTCCAGGTAATAATATCAGACATGAGTTACATGTGCTGTAGCTTTTCCTCTTAATCCAAAGCCCTCAAACCACCACACCCTCAAACTCTGAACCATTAAAGTCACAAGCTCTGGCCAATCAGATCAACAGGCTCCAAACATTTGAACCCCGAGCCTCAAAACCACTAGCTGGAGACTCGGAACCACCACAACTAAAGAGTCTGAACTACCACATTGACCCATCATGGCCGGTGTGACTGTACCTTCAAGTCAACACAACCAGTTTCTAAACCACCACAGTGTTGGAATTACTACACCAAGATGCTCTGAGCCACCCCACTCACAGCCTGGAAACTGTTGCTCACTGCAGAACCTCCACACAAACAGTATGCAAGCCCACAGTTTGAGAACTATCAAACCTAGAGCGTCTGATTATATACCCCCTGGAAAATCTCATACAATCTTCCAAACCACACTAACCTTTGCCAGCGACTCACCACTTCTGTTACTGCCAAATCCCACATCCCCAGCCTTTAATCGACTACTCGCCAAGTATTTAACCTCCACACAACTTCCAAAAAAACATTGAACCAGATCCAGGCTTCAAATCAAGCCATCTTGTTTTGAGGCTCCAATGCCTACAGTTTCTGAATCCCCCTGCAGTTGAGCGACCAGTGTATAAACCTTGGAATCATCATATTCAATGCTTCTAAAGCACACTTTAACTCTCTACTCCAAACCCTACAGCCACAACCACATCAAGAGCCCAAACACCTCCTTCCCCACTTAAAACAATGTGTAATTCTATTCTCACAGGATTTCTACTTTGCATGGGTGACTACTAAAGTATTGGATTTAACAAGGTTCCCAGGAGTACACCCTGAAATCTGTGACTTGCAAGCACAGATAGCTTTGTGATTCGGTTTGTAGCCTGCAAATCACTGCATCTCCAACTAGTGAATTTCAGACGTTGTGCAGCACCTTGAAACCCCAGCCTCACCAGAGCCTCGATACCCCTACTTTCTTCCACCCATCTCCGCCAAAAGCTCAGCGCCCACATTCCTGGTCAAATTTACAATCCGCGACTTTCTGAATCACCCACCAAGCTTTCCAACATCTCAGCCTCTTTACTACTTACTTACAAACAACCATAAGCAGAATGGCTCTGTGCCCTTAGCACAGATCAACCTAGCCCCACAGACAACCTTGACAAGGACATCAACAACTTCAAGAACTGCATCCACTCTCTCGCGCCCATCAAACTCAACAAGCACAGTGCATCATACAAGCAGACCAGCTAATACACAGAAGACCTCCGAGGCACCAAACGACATCGGAAACAGCTAGAAAGGAAATGGAAAGCCAGTCCCGCCACCACTGACAGAACTACCTTCAAGGCTGCACATCGACGATCTCACCAGCAAAAAAGAGATACCCAGAGAAAAGCTCCAGTAGACTGCATTGAAGGAAGCTCCAACAGCTGCAAGGAAATCTTCTCAATCATTAAGGCTTTCACCTCGCCCTCAGCCACTATCACCAACAATACTGCCTCCCAGCAACTCTGCAATAACCTATTCAACTTCTTCTACATGCTAAATAGCAAATATCTAAAGCAGCTTTGCACACCAATTTAACCCTAGAGTATATGTTGCTAACATACCCACCACCAACCATGACGGCCAACTGACCTAATGGACAACCGTCACCAGAAACAACACTGTGGCAATGATGCGAAGCATCTGCTCAGGGGCCCCAACTGACCCATGCCCCCACAATATATACAGTCTGGGAACATCACTAGTCAGCGCCACCCTGACCCACATCATCAACACCTCTATCATGCCAACCACTTTCCCGAATGAATGGAAACTTGCAGAAATCAATGCCTTCCTTAAGAAGCCTACAGCCGACTCGAATCAACTGAGCAACTTCTGATCCATCCCCCTGCATCCATATCCAGCCAAAGTTATTGCCACCAACTAGCAACTCACAACCCACCACAAACTTCACGATCTTTTAGACAACCCTCAATCAGGATTCAGAAAGAACCACAGCACAGAAACACCACTCATTGTGGCCACAGATGACATTCAAATGATGCTGGACCGAGGAGAAACAACAGCCCTGACCCTGCTCGACCTCTCTGCGGCCTTCGATGCTGTCTCGATAACACCCTCATCAGAAGACTCCACAAGATTGGCATACAAGGGTCGACTCTCCAATGGATCTGTTCCTTCTTCACGGGAAGAACCCAAAGGCCACCCTTCACATCAGAGACCAATAAATTTATATGCAGAGTCCCACAGGGATCGTCCCTCAGCCCCACCCATTTCCACATATACATGGCACTGCTCGACAACATCATCCGATCACAAGACATCACTGTCATCTCCTACGCCGATCACCCCAACTCATCCTCTCCCTGACGTACAAAAAAAACACTTTCAGAACCAAGTTCACCAACTGCATGACCATGGTAGTAGACTGGATGCAAACAAACTGCCTGCAGCTCAACTCTGGCTAGAAGGAAATACTGGTCTTTGGCAACAAGACCTCCTCATAGAACTCCACCTGGTGGTGGTTGGAGCTAAGACCAACACCCCCAGACCACGCAAGAAATCTAGGGATCATCCTAGATGATAAGCTCAACATGACGGCTCAAGTTAACGCAGTGTGCACCTCCTGCTTCCGCATCCTATGCATGCTGCGAAAAATCTTCGAATGGTTGCCTCAGAACACCAGACGGACTGTCACACTAGCACTCATCACCAGCAGGCTGGACTATGGCAACACTCTCTATGTGGGAATCTCCCAAAAACTCCTACACAGACCCCAGACCATCCAGAATACCGCTGCAAGGCACTTGACCTCCCACGTCACACCCACATCACACCGCACCTCAGGAAGCGTCACTTGCTCCCCATTCACAAGCACAGCCAATACGAACTTCTCATGCACAGATACAAATCCCTGCACGACACTAGACCAGAATACCTAAACAGTCGCGATCACTTTCACCAACCTACCACACTTACGCTCTGCCACACTCTTACTCTCTCACATTCCCTGCATCCGCAAAAGTAAAACTGGAGGTCGTTTATTCTCCTACATTGCACCCAAGACATGGAAAGATCTCCCTCAACACAACACACCTCCTCCTCACTTCTTGAGTTCCGCTAGAAGCTGAAGACCTGGCTCTTCGTATAAGCACCTTGGGGACCACAAACCTGCACACCTTCCTAACCGCCTTGATACCCTCTTGGTGATTAGTGTGCTATACAAATTAATATAGCCTCTTCATTCCCATCAAATCTTTAACTAGCTAAGCCTCTGACACTTCTCCTTGTCCCAACCCCTTATTTTTAAATCCTATTTGTTCTCTGTATTTTTAGTGTCCCTTCCCATGAGAGACCCTCACTCTGTTGCTATTCGTACTGTACTGATAGTCGTTCCTCACTCATTAGTCCCGTTTTCCACAGCCTGTTTCAAGTGAGTGCTCCCTTTCAATGATTGCCCCTCATGTCTGAGTCAGTACTCTCCTTCAGTCAGGTACCCAGCTTATCCAAGTCTGACCAGTGGTAAACATGAAGCAGGTACTGACAAACACCTGCATTTTCATATGTGCATCACCAGTATTTCAGATCCATGACTGCATACCATTATCTTCATCGGTACCATGACTTCAACTCCATTACTTCACCCACATTATTCAACTCCCATCACTGTGATCTGTGCAATTACTACAACTACATTACTGCTGCTTACTGTTCCGTCAGCTGCAGGACCTAGGACATACTATTACTTTGACTCTGTTACCTCAGCATGTCAATACTTCTGCATCATAAGATCTTCATTGGTAATCAGAAGCAGTAGTCCAGCCCATATGTGGGAACCCGGAACACTTTTTAAAGTGTACGTACAACCCATACATTTTTTATAGACAACTATGCAGATCCAAACCAAAACTCTAGCATGCAAAAGATTAGTTATTTTCGTTTTTTAAATGTCTATTAGATCCCACACTTGTAAGAGGCAATAACATTGCAGCGCATGCCCTAACTTTGCTGCATAAATATAAAGGAACACAAAACTCACTAAAGTGTACCCTACTAAGATATTAAATCTAGGGACGGGGTGACCAGTGAGATCAACGCATCAAGAAAAATACCCCTTGGACATTAAATACATTCATAAATGAGTTAAACAATCCCGCTTATCTTTCCTAAAAGTGGAGTTAGAATCAGAGGAGAACAGAACAACAAGAATCGTTTTTATTTTATATATGAAAAAGATAATACCAAAATAAAACAAGAAAACCCCATGTGTCCCCACGAGGAGAGTCACAATAAACCCATCACACATCCCTTCAAAAAAAAAAAAAAAACATAAATATAACACGTAACACAATTTAAAAACAAATAAGGAAAGAAAGCTTTAGGGCATAGGGTCCAAAAGAGGAGGGAGAAACACCCTCCTTGTGTTTCTCTCTTCTCATTCATTATGTAACCTGAACTCTGGCCAATGAGGAAGTGACAAAGACCCCTTCCTTTCCTCTGAGGCTCCAACTGTCAGATTTTCATAGCTCGTATTTTGCTAAGAATCTGAATGAGCCTCAAATCTAGGGGATGAGGATGGGTCGCGTGTGAATCTGTAAAAGATGCCAGCGTTGGAGAACTGTAGGTGGAGGTAATTAACTTATCCTCTCCAGCATTGGCTCTATAGTAGATTCACATTATTTCATACAGATTAGCAAATCAGCTCAAAAACGTTGTGGATGGTGGAAATGAGGTTTGTCATGAGGGTGATTTTGGCTACGGCCGCTATGGTGGAATAAGCCCAGATCTTGCCTGGAAATTGCTGTTCTCTTGCAAGGTACAAGCTTTTGGGGATACTTTGCTTTGGAAAGGATTAGATAGCCCAAAAGCTACAAAAAGCTGTTCATATTTCCTAGGAGTTTTCAATTTATTTAAGCACAATTTAAGGCATCGCTTGACCTCTAATGAGTGCAGTATTCTCTTGCTGCTATTGACATTTGTGGAAAATAGGTAGTCATAGAAAGTACCTGAATTGCACTCACCCTTCTGGCTAAGATTATCACTAACAGAAATGCAGTTTTCCGGTATAAATGCTGAATTTTCGACTTGTAAATTGGTTCAAAAGGATTTTTCATTAGAACTGGAAACACATTATCCAAAGCTGGGCTGGACGTTTGGCCAGTTGGAAAGCGCAGAAGAGACCAGTGGCGTGACACAGGCCCCCGCAGCCCCTGTGGTGCAGGGGGGGAGTCACCGAGCTGCAGGGGGCCCCTCAGCACAGTACTCTGGCCAGAGAGCTCCTGATTAAATCTGAAGCAGGGGCCCCTCTTTGTACCTTGCAGGGGGGCCGCCTTAAGTTTCGTTACACCACTGGAGCAGACCCTTCATAAACTCCTTAATGATTCTGGTTGATGATAAAGAAGCTTTTGCTGGCTTTCTCAAGTATCTAGAAAAAGCAGATAGCTGTATTTGGATGGATTTAAATTTAAGGGCCGATTTAACTAACCGCAACAAATAAGGAAGTAATTGGTACCATCTTTCAAAGATTTAGGGCCTGATTTTGAGTTTGATGTACAGATATAGTATTGTCACTATAGTCGAATATTTTACTCCTGCCATGGTGAGTGTACTTAGCCTAACAAATTAAAAGATATCCACCGGCCTAGTGGACAGCTCTTGCATTTACAGGAACCACTGTCACTCCAGTTCTAGTAAATGCCTTCAAAGTTTGACAGACGGCTCCATCAACATGATTTACAAAACACATATCAATACCTTTCAAAACTTAGAATTCCAGTGTCTGATGCCATTTCCTGCCATTCCTGCTGGAAAAGTTGAAGGTTCTCTGTCCTTTTTGCTATCTTTGTGAGTGGGCATACTAGTTTGGTTTATAACCTTGTGGAGGTAGTCTGTAATTATGGAAACTCGAGTTTCCAATAGACTGATGTCTATAGCCAATGTCGATAGCACACACTATATCTGAAGTAAAGTTGAATTAAAAGTTGAGAAATCACCAAAAATGTCAAATATTGGAGTAGAGCTCCAGATGATTCCCTCACACAGATGCATGGTAGATAATTTGACACTTAGAGTCTTGGGGCCAGAGTTCACGTCACATAATGAGATGGGCAAGAATGTATTTAGTGTATGGAGTTAGTCAGTGTAAGTTTATACAGCAGAAAGCCTGCTATATAACATTATTGTACTGAGCATTCCCAGGCTGACCTCTGGGAGTTTTCAAGACTGTGCATCTATGAGAGGTCTGTTGCTTGAGAAGTAAGTTTTCCTTTGACTTTTTTACTTCCAACCACCGCATTACCTCACCATTACTTTGAAATTGAAGATCACTTTGAGTCCATTACTTCAGCATACCACATTTCTTCAACTCCAATTTCATTTACTTACCATTACCCTAACATCATTACTTCGACCTGTACCGTTGCTTTGACCTGTACCGTTACTGTGACCCTATTACTTCAGCCTACACAGTCAGCTTAACTCTCAACCTGTACCGCTACTTTGATTTTTTAATCTGGACGTCAGCTTAAGAAACCAGTAAAGAAGTAGTTTATCAGTTAATTTAAAAAATGCACTAGCATTGAAGAACTGGGTCATCACAATATAATTCATGAATATAAGGGAAGTACACATTTTAATTTGATAACAATTGATTTTGGGTTAAGCTTTGAATTCTAACTTATTTTAAATAAAAGTAAACTAAATTTAAGTTTGCTAAAATAATTACAAGACTGATCATTTAAGTGTAATTTTATTTAATTCAACTTAATCAAAATACTTAACAGAGAAATAAGACAGACATAAAACCCAACAATTGCATGGTGTTAGGGTTCCAGTTGGCAGCCATTTCCTCTTTAACGTAAACAGAACTTAATTAAAGTGAACAGAACGAGTTTAATTATAAAAACAAATTGCTCAGGCGAGTGTAAGGATTTTCATAAGTTTTAGTTTTAGAGGTAGCGTTCTGTTTAAGGTTCTTTTGCAGGGCACTCACTGGTTTAAATCTTGGCGAAGCCAACTGAGCCTTCCATCTTTCTGCAGTTGTTAAATTGAGTAACATTAAACTGGGTGATAGGAATATCTGTTATAAGGATGTGGGTTGGGACGATTAGTGATATTGTAGGCCATTTGGAGTAATGGCAGTGGAAGGAGTTTTGTACTCCCCTAGCACAATCCCTACTTGGATCTCTGGCATCTGTCGTTCCAGAGGGTTGCGCTAAAAGAGCAAAGGGATCAGCTAGAGAATTAACACATTTTTATGGCTTCTGCAAAGAAATGCACTCTATTTAAAACCCACAAGTATTACGAAACAGCAAAAACTGTACAGAAATGATTGTAAAAGCAGATCAGAAAATGGGACCCTCTTTGGATATCCGACAAGGTGAAAACGCCAGCCTGCACAACCCAAAGTTATCTGGCAATATTCCCAGTTGATGTGGTGTGCACTAAAAACCCTTTCACCTACCAGAGGGCAGGTTTTAGAGAGATTCTTCTTGCCCTCGCACCCAAAGCTCACACAGCCACCTCTATGGGAGTTAACAAGTTACAGCTCCCTTGTGTCCCAGAAGTGAAGAGGGAAAGTGTAGAAGTGTGAGTGGGGCCAAGGGTGTCCATGATTACCTCTCTAAGATGTAAATGGGCATTGTTATAGAGGACCACGTAGCTCCTGTGAGCAAGATAGGAAGCTCTTGCCCTATCATTCACGATGTTCCCTCATTGGAAGGATAGTCAGAGAAGAAAGTCCCAAAATGGCACCCAGGACTGAGGGAAAAGGAGAATTAGAAGGCAAAGATGGAGGATTGTCTATCAATTGAAATAAGGTAGGTCAATCTACAGCTTTCATAGTAAGCATTCCTATATAAGTGAAAGAAGGCAACAGTATGCACCTAAAGGGATGTATGCATCAGTTTGGCCCGACTAATCCCGGAAACACCATGCCACTCATGAACATAAAAGTAGCAAAAGAGTGCTGCTAAACGAGCAGAAAGCTATCTTGTATCTCCTCAATACAGTCAATAGCACACACTGTTAGCTGAGAAATTGTAGGGTTCCCGCCATGCAAAACGACAGAAAGCATACCAAATGTTCCCAGCCCCCCCACCACTCCCGGTTCCCATCCAGCTCTTTGCCACAGTACTTCCTCTCACCTGATCACAGCTACTCATATGTGGTCTTGAGAATCTCTACTCGGTATAGAACTGTAGAACATGGAAGATTGGTGCAAAATCCCTCTACCAGAGAGAAAGACTTTTGGGTGCAGGAAAAAGACTGTACACCGATCACCCACCAACACAGCTCTTAGTTGCAGATCCCTAACCCAGCTCACTCCCTGTCGGGTGCTGTCTCTTCTTTCCATGCAGCTACCATGTCAGTGGGTGTCCTACCCTACATGTGTACAATGTTCTTACCTGAATCCCTCATCTCCCTGCAGCGGATACCGTGCTTCAATTTGAGATTGAAGTTCTGCAGCTTCTGAAGCCCACCTACTGGCAGAAGATCATGAATGACGTGCTGCCTCTGATCTGCATAGGGTTGGTTCCCACCCTCCTCTTCCTCATCGGCTACTACCTGTACTCGAAGGCCAAGGCCCAACATGTCTCCAAGAAGAAGCTCAAGGAGGAAAAGAAGAACAAGCACAAGAAAAATAAAGATTCCTGACTTCTCACTTAGATTCTGTGTATTGGGTTTCTTACTGAAGTTTTGTTTCTGTGTGCTTACCTGGGGCCTTCCTGTCCACCTAACCTGTCTGCTTTTCACCATTCACCTGTCAGTTCTCTGTCTTATCCAGGCTCTTCTCTGCCTATCTAACTACCTAAACGCCTGCCCAACGACCTTCTGATCTCGGCTGTCTCTCTGAGCTGTAAAGCTATTGAACTCTGGCTTTATTTCTCTGTCCAAATACTGACACTAGCTTATTCTGTTCTAGGCTCTGCCCATCTGAGTTCTGCCTCGGGCACTACCTTGCATGTTCCTTATCCCTGTGCAGTTTATCAGAGTCCTGGTCCAAACTGTTGTCTGTCCTGTATTAGGATGTGTATTTTGTCTATCTTAAGTCTGAACAGGGCTCTTTTTATTGGTCCCATTTCCAAGCATCCTCTTTCAAGATCTACTACAGGATGTTTTCTTGAATTTTGTGTAGCACACTGGGGAATATTTTGTTTTCCCACATGGTTTTTGGGAAATAAATTATGTTTATATTAATGTACCTTTTATGTTTTATTTATTCATCGATCAGTAGTGCAGATAGTTTCTTTCTCCTTCCTTTCCAGGTCTCCAATAAATGTACACCTGAGGAGACCAGAAAGCCTTTTGGACTAACAAAGTAAACCCAATGTTGTTATGTTACAGCATATTTATAAAGCGCACGTATACCAAAAAGGTTTCATTGCGCTGAGAATACAGTGGCATGGGAGACTCCGATCCTAACCATACGCCTGTTTAAAGAGCCTGATTTTTAACAAGGTCCTAAAGTTAATGTAAGAAGTCGTGGCTCTGATGTTAGGGGGAAGGGAACTCCAAACACCAAGAAACAGCACTGCAAACCTGGTTCCACCCAATCTCTTCTTGTTAAATTTAGGGATCTCTAAAACATTTTGAAACACGGATCTAAGATTGCGCTTAGAAGTATAATTCCGAATTCTGGAGGTCACAAACATTGGTCTTTTACTGTGTCGAGATTTACATATAATACACCCAGTTTTAAAAAAGGTTCTCTGAGCAACTGGAAGCTGGTGTAATTGTACCAGCAGAGGTCTGGTGTGGAAGAATCTAGGCTGAACCCATACCAATCTAGGTGCTTGGTGTTATATCAGCTGAGCCTCTGACTCAAGCCCTTGGGATGGCCCAGGTAGAGAGAGTTAGCATGGTCAATTCGGGACATGAAGAGGGCAAATATGATCTGGATGATGGCCTTGATGGAAAAATATTTACAGATTATTTTTTTTATTTTTTGAAGTTGAAAGAAACAGGTCGAAGTTACTGCGCCTATCTGAGGCTTCGGTGACAGGTCTTCATCAATTAGAGTCCTGAGGCTTTTAACCACTGTTTTTGGTATGGGGGAGCACCCCTCTCCAATGGCCAGATAGAGGGATCCCAACTATGCAGTTTGTTTATAATCATCATAATCTCAGTTTTGTTCTGGATTCAGCTTCAGCTGATGGGAATTCTTCCATTCACAGATGTAAAGCATAGGGCTCTGAAAAAACTAAGAATTCCGGTGAAATATCGATGTTAAAAAGTAGATGCATATTGTCAGTGCACCTTCCTTTCGAAGAATTTCCTGTTTTCTGGTTTCCAGTGGCACTGAACGGCAGCAAGTGCTGGAAGCGCATGCCCAGGACACTAAATTTTACTGGACTGAATTGAGGGTCAAACGCTTGTGGTCTGCCGCTATTTGGCATTGTGTGTATGCATATCATCAGCGTATTTATATATTTCCACCCTTCGCCTTTGTAGAGTGTGTACCAACGGGTGGATGTAGAGATTGAATAAAAGGGAGGACAACGAAGAGCCCTGAGGTACTCCACAAATTAGACTATCCTTGGATGAACAGAAAGGGGAGAGGTGAACTGACTGAGATTGGTCTGAAGGAATGATTTCAACCAACCTAATCCCTGCAGGCCAGCGTCATCGACAAAGTTGATTAAGGTGTTGTGATCCACCGTGTCAAAGGCCGTCAATAAGTCCAAATGGACTAAGGGCCCGTCCTTTATCTGCTTTCTCTCTCAATCAAGAACTCTTTATTTCTGTAAATTACCATAAAAGAAACGAAGATTCAAGTGTGAGCTTCACACATGTCGACAGAACAATACATGTGGAATAACTTGGCAATATAGTAAAAGAGACAGTCCAAAAAGTTAAAAAACTAACAAAGATGTTTAAAAACAGCAGATATCATACGATTCAAACTTGCATCACAGGGTCCTGTCGACCAAAAAGGGAAAGTACTAATTTAAGAGAGCCTCTTGTATAAAGTGCGCGTGCATTGATAACAATGGTGCAGTCATAAGCAGTTCACACTTTCTAATAAAATCGGCTATAAAAGTCGATCATTGTAATAAAAACAATTAAACAACAATCACAAATGTGCAAATACACAAGAAATATAAAATGACCAGTTACATATGAAATTCAATAACCAAGAAGGTACCTCAAAAAAAGCAGGGAGTCATGTCTGCAGTTTCTCAATGGGTGGCCTGGGGGCTGTCTGTGCCCTCCTTCTAGTTGCCCATGAGTGGGCTAAGAATTTCGCAACTGCGCATACAAATAATGGTTTTACATCAGTTTTCAGTATGCGCACGGCCTCTCTGGAATCTCTAGTGCCAAGTTGCCTGCGGACTGGAGTCAACCATTTGCTCCTGGATTTTACATAAACTGTACAAGCAAAAAGAACGTGGCCAATGGATTTGTACGAGCAAGGGCAACAGGGGCAGCCCTTTTGCTGTGCTTTGTTGGCCATCCATGAGTTTGTTAAAGCATTAACTGTCAGACTGCCATGCCTGAATTGAATACATAACTTTCTGTCAGCCGGCACTTTAATTATATCAAGGTAGCTTTCTAACGTGTGGCTGATTTTAAAGTCTCTACATTTTTCAGTTAGACTGCCCTGTGCGCAATCCGTGTATGCTTTTAGCTCCACCCTGTCCCAATATAAAGATTTGATCTGACATCTATTGCAAATTGGGGGACAGGCAATGTTATGGCTGGGGAAGCCTAAACTGGACATAAGGCTCCTGACATATTTGATCCAGCCTATTTTATTCGCAGTGTCTAAGGCACAGACCTCCTCAAAAGCTGCAGCATAGGATGACAGTTCTGATGTGGACACCATCTGCTGCTAGAACAACAAGGGGCGGCGCTTCGCTAGGTCGCTAATGAGTTTGATGCCCATATCAAGCAGTAGTGGGTAGAGGGGGGTGCTTTGTGGGAGGGAAGTCAGGTTTCTGAGAAAATTACTCTCTAAAATTGTCAGGTTGCTTGCTCTTTCCATTCCTTTCTAATATCATCAACTACAGAAGGTATAACTGATTCCATAGAATGGGCAGGTCGAAAACCCACCTGATGAGAGTCAAGGAAGTAACAGTCTTCAAGAAAAGAGCAGAGATGTTGGGTGATGTGTGCCTCCAATATCTTGGCTAGATCACACCAAGTGGGATAAATGCTTTGTGTCAAATTCTGGATTTGATTTGTAAAATTCATTAATCAGGTGTGCTTGTCCAACTGGCCCAACTCATGCAAATAAAGACTACAACTGCCAGCATATACTTGCACATTAAATCAAAAGCCAGGACTGTAAACATGGAATATGCAGACATCTTTTAGTCTGGCAGTAATACACTGCCCTGTTCTAGGTAGGAAATGCATGTGCTATTTGATGGATTCAGATGCTACTCTTATATCAGTACCCTGCATCACAAGGATCTGGCTGAGAGTAGAGTGGTTGCTAAGAACATGACTGGAAATCAACAACACCAGTGATCTTGGAAACGGCTTATATGCTTCCAGCAGTACAGAATTTGGACTCACCCAGTCTCTGGCTAATTTGTCTAAAAGGGGTGTTTGTGCCCAGAAACCGAGGAGTGGTGCAGACATTAACATTTCTGAGTTGAGCGAATATGTCAAAGGCTGATTTTGTCTCACCAGGAGGCAGGGAAGAAATAGTCACTATCCATTTACTTCAGAGAAGTCTACAGTCACTAACGGAAAAGATCATAGTGGATCCACCTAAATTTCAGATTTCTTAGATTAAGAGGCTTGGGGCCAGATGTATGAAAGGAAATTGCATTTCTTAACGGACTGAATTGCAATATCGGTCCGTTAAGAAACGCAATACTGCCTTTCAATATGTACAAAGGCCTAAACGCCTTCGCAAAATGCAATTTCTACCCAGTAGAAATCGCATTTTGCTATTCAATAAATAGGAAATCACAAATAGGAATTTCCTATTTGTGATTTCCTAAGCACATGTAGAAAGCATTTCCTAAATGCGAAATAGGCATTTAGGAAATGCTATTACCATGAACTCCAAGTCGACGGTAACCATGTGCAGTTTTAAAAAATGCAGTCCAAAGTATTTTTTTAAACTGCCTTGTAGTGCATACATTCCCCTAGGGCATTTGTGCACTTTACATGTGTACCACTTTTTGGGGGGCAACATCAAAGGAGGCCTTAGGCCCATAGGCACCCTTGGTTTTGCACTCCCTAATTAGCGATTAGGGATTGGATTGAACTTGGAAATGCAAAACCATTTGTGCCTATGGACCTTTAAGCCCATAGGAACGAATGGTTTAGCATTTCCTAAATAGCAATTTCCTAATGGCGATTCCTACAAAGTAGGAATTGCTATTAGGAAATCTCTATTTTTGTAAATTCCATTTTGCATTTCCTAAGTAGCGATTTCTTAAATTTGCTATTTAGGAAATGCAAACTTGAAGTTTCGTACATCTAGCCCTTGGTCTTCTGAAGGTGTTCCCTTCATTTTTTAGGAAGGCAGCGCATACAAAAAAATGACTTAACAATAAAAAACTATTTTGGAAGCTTGATGTTCAATGTAGAGGTGCACTTTTTCCTACTACTGCAATCTGGTGGTTGGTTTAAGCACCAGTTCAAAGAAGATAGATGGTGAATGGAAAATGTTACCTACCCTGCAAGCATCTGTCCGTAGCGTGTAGTGCTGTAAATTCACATGCTCTGCATACTCCTGCTATCCAGTGTTGGGCTCGAACACTCGGCTGCTTTTCTTCTGAAAAGTATTTTGAGTCATGAGGTATCTAGTTACTCGTCCCTTAGCTGGCATTGCGCATGGGCACCGGCTCAATGTTAGATTGTTTTTAACCCTGCGGATGAGAGTAGCATGGAGTGGTGAACAGAGTGTGGTGCACATGTGTATTGCGAAAAGAGCTTAATTTGAAACGAAAAGAGATCTCTGATCAGAGCCACATGCTTCTGGGGATGAGGGTGGGTGAATGTGAATCTACAGTACTACATGCTACAAACGAATATAGCACATTACAACGCGTGCATTCACAACGCGGTAGTTACAACGCGGTTGTTACAACGACCGAGTTGTTACCACACGTGCCATTACATCACAAGTCGTATTAACGACTTGCTGTAGGGGGCGCGCTGGACTTAGGAATAGTATTAAATACTATTCCTACTCCAGTTTGGGCAACAGCAGGGTAGGTGTTGGATTTAAAATCCAACACATTCCCTGGTGTTGCACGCCCCCTACAGCAAGTCGTTGTACGACTTGCGATGTAATGGCACGCGTGGTAACAACGCGGTCATTGTAATGACCGTGTTGTGTTTACAGCGTTGTAAACGCTGTTTCCCGCTACGAACAGATGCTTACAGGGTAAGGGAAATTTTTCTTTCATACCATGTATTGCTGTATATACATATGCTCTGCATACACTGTAAAGCAATAGTATTGTATTGTATTGTATCCAGCATTTATAAAGCGCAACAAACACCCAACGGGTATCTCGGCGCTACGGTACAAGATTCGGTATCAGGTGGTAGAAAGAGAACCGAGAACTTAGTACAGATGGAACAGTTCTGGAGCTAACAGGCTCTAGGAAACAGCCATGTTTTAATCTGTTTCCTGAACTGTAAAAGGTCATTTATTTGTCTGAGCTCCAGAGGAAGACTATTCCATAACTGAGCTGCAGCAAAGCTAAAGGCCATACCCCCTGCCTTGGCTCTCTGAATCTTGGGAACTTTCACCAAGTAGGCGGTGGCGGAGCGAAGACATCTTGTAGGTACATACCAATTAAAAATCTCTTGAAGGGGCGAGGGACCAAGGCCATGTAATGCCTTAAAAATCAGGAATAAAGACTTGAACTGCACCCTTTGCATTAAAGGTAGCCAGTGGAGCTCTTCGAGGGCGAGCGAACCTGATGAACGTCGTAGTTTCATCAGGGCCAGTTTGGCCGCCATAGTTTGCACCCTCTGATGACGCTCAAACAAGAACTTAGGAGCCCCCAATAGTAGAGCATTGCAGTAGTCTAATCTACTGAGAATGATACCACCAATGACCAATGCTCTAGCCTTCTCTGGTAGAAACTGGAGGATCTTCTTCAAAGCCCTGATCAGACCAAAACAGGTCCCCACCACCTTATTTACACGTGTCTCCAAGCTTAAAGTGGCGTCAAACGTAACTCCCAGGTTACGGACAGCTTTAGCCGGTTTCAAAGTAACCATAGAAGAAGAGGACCAGAAATTTTCGGGGAAAGGGGGGAACTCTTCTCGTAGTGCAGTATAAGACCTCGGTCTTATCTGAATTAAACTGGAGATAGTTAGCTCTTAGCCAGTGCGCAGTGTCTCGCATACAGTCGTGGAAGGCAGTCAGCGGGATCGACTGGTATCCCTCCAACGAGAAGAAGATTTGGGTGTCATCGGCGTAGTTCACCAGTCTCACACCATGTGCCTTCATGATCTTTAATCAGGGGTCGCATATACACATTAAAAAGAATGGGACTTATTGCCGACCCCTGTGGGACACCATGGTGGACACTGGAGAACTTAGATAAAAACGGCAGAAGAGAGACCGCCTGGCACCTGTCAGAAAGATAGGAGCGGAACCATTCAAGGGCCATTCCTGACACTCCAACCTCCTCTAGCCTAGTCAGCAGAATACCATGATTGACCGTATCGAAAGCGGCGGACAGGTCAAGCAAAATAAGAATTCCAGATTGCCCCCTGTCCTCCCGCAGTCGAAGATCATCTAGTACGGTCACCAAGGCAGTCTCAGTTCCATGGCCAGGCCGAAAGCCGAACTGGACATCATCCAGCATAAAATTAGATTCCAGGAACTGAGACAGGGTTCTGCTGACTAGTCGCTCGATGATTTTTATCGGAGAAGGGAGATGGGTCAATACACCCTACAAGCAGTGGCAAGCGTGTTCATGAGGCAGATGTCTGAGATAAAGCCCTTAGAATTGTCTGGCCAACCATAACCTGTTGTCTAGCGAGGGCGTTCACATATTAGTGTTTGGTAAGCGTGCAGGGTTGACTAGGTGGCTGCTTTACAAATGTCCACTAAGGGAATGTTCCCTAGGAAGGCTTTATTCGCAGCCTTCTTTCATGTCTCTTATTTCAGACCCATACTTCTGCATTAGCACAGGCGTAATATCCAATGACCTTATCTTCCACACAAAAAAACGTGCCTAATGGAAATATACCTTTTACTCATTGCTCCGCATCTCTAATGCAAAAAAAAAAACACATGTCCTCAAATTGTCAGTAACAGCCTCAAACCTATGCCCTGCGAATGCCACCATCACTATTTACAACAATGGTAATATCCTTATTCAAGCCTCCAACACTAATCTCGATACCACAGACAGGATCTTTCCTACTCTCAAGAAAGAAGTAAACAGTAAGAATAGCACACTCACCGCAACCTCTCATCCTCAGTATCTAGATGCCACCCTTACTCCACTACAAAAACCCATAACAAACTCTTCCGAACCGACAATTGCCGACACCGCCATCGAGTCCTATCGCCCAGACACATCGGATTCAACCACACACGGGTCCCCGGGCCTAGGAGAGACAGGGTTGCACTTTTAGCCACCAATCTCATCAGTGTAGACACCCCCAGTGATCTCTACCCCCCAGTCCTATTTGTCTCTACCACACCTGAATCCCCCAGCCAAGAAGGGACAGGGTTAGCCTTAGCTACTGATCACTTCATTGCAGACTCACCACCGTTATACCAGACGTCTGTGAGTGAAGTCATCAAATGGGATTCCTCCCACACCGCCCTCCTCTCCCCCCTTTCATCCAAAGAAGATTGCAAAGATCCCCTTAACCTACTGACTACCACGATATCTGAGAGGACCCCAACACCCTCTATACCATGGGTACTCACAAACGTTCTCTCGGGGCTAAATTTACAGTGTGGTTTGTGGCCGAGGGCCGCACTGGTGGGGGCGGGGTCAGAGGGGGAGGGGCGGGGCTAAAGCAAAAATAAATTGTGACCATGAGGTTGAACACAGGTCCCTGCAGCAGACGCCTTCGTCCACTGAGCCACCAGACCCAGCATACACAGATCTCTCTCTCTCTCTCCCTCCCTCTCTCTCCCCCCCCCTCCCTCCCTCCCCCTGTCTCCCTCCCCCTGTCTCCCTCCCCCTGTCTCTCTCCCCCTGTCTCTCTCCCTGTCTCTCCCCCTGTCTCTCCCCCGTCGCCCTCCCTCCGTCGCCCTCCCTCCGTCGCCCTCCCTCTGTCGCCCTCCTCCCTCTGTCGCCCTCCTCCCTCTGTCGCCCTCCCTCTGTCTCCCTCTCTGTTTCCCTCTCTGTCTCCCTCTCTGTCTCTCCTTCTGTCTCTCTCCCTCCCTCTGTCTCCCTCCCTCTCCCTCTGTCTCTCTCCCTCCGTCTCCCTGCCTCTCCCTGTCTCCCTCCATCTCCCTTTCTCCATCTCCATCTCCCTCCCTCCGTCTCCCTCTGTCTCTCTCCCTCCCTCTGTCTCTCTCCCTCTGTCTCCCTCCCTCTCCCTCGGTCTCTCTCCCTCTCTCTCCCTCCGTACGTCTCCCTGCCTCCGTCTCCCTCCCTCCGTCTCCCTCCCTCCTTCTCCCTCCCTCCCTGTCTCTCTCCCTCCCTGTCTCCCTCCGTCTCCCTCCCTCCATCTCCCTCCGTCTGTCTCCCTCCGTCTCCCTCCCTCCCTCCCTCCGTCTCCCTCCCAATCCCTCTGCCTCCCTTTGTCTCCCTCCGTCTCCCTCCCTCCCTGTCTTCCTCCCTCTCTCTCCCTCCCTCTCTCTCCCTCCCTCTCCCTCCCTCCCTCTCCCTCCTTCTGTCCCCCTCCATCTCCCTCCCTCCCTCTGTCTCCCTCCCTCCGTCTCTCTCTCTCTCTCTGTCTCCCTCCCTCTATCTCTCCTGTCTCTCTCCCTGTCTCTCTCCCTCCCTCTGTCTCCCTCCCTCTCCCTCTGTCTCCCTCTCCCTCTCTCCGTCACCCTCTGTCATCTCACCTGTGTGTGTGTGTCAGCCCTCAGCCTGGGTTGAGACAGCTTCCCAGCGCGCACACACAGCCGCCATGAGACAGCTTCCCAGCACTCACACACAGCCGCACCCGAGTACTTCATAGGTCTTTAAAAGACCATTTACATGGTAATAAAGCTTTGTTGTATTTCACCTCTTAGGCCCCTGCAGCTCCACTTTGACAATCACTGGAATCCCCCGGCCCCCACAGGGCAGAGTCTCAGAGTCCGGGCTGCTGCAACCGGCAGTGTTTACACTATTTAATTTTTTTTAAAAACACATGTAGGATGTCTGCAAGGTCCGCAGGCCGCCGAGGAAGGCTTGTCGGGCCGCTGGCGGCCCGCGGGCCGTACTATGAGTAACCCTGCTCTATACTCATCCCACCCATCCAAACACAGCGCACAAAGACCATTCTCCAATCTTGCTTCAACACCATACCACACACGGACTTGGACCCCACAACAAACCTCCTGGTTCAGCTTCTCACATCGAACCCTAATGAAGTTATCTCCAAGCAATTGGAGAACGTGATCATACAAGCAGACCCTACATGTGGATTGACCTCCATAATTGATCATACACCCACACTTACTACCAACTTTCACAACTCTGTTTGGATCGCATAACTCAATGAGTTAGACGCAGGCCTATCCCATCTCAAAGCCGAGATGCATAATCTAATCACTATCACTAAAGAACTTCTAAACATATACAGAGCCACCAACGCCACTGTGAACCAAATCAGTCTCCAAACGAGAAATTACATCCCCAAGAACTCACACCCCGAGAACACTAGTCAGAGTAACCAAACCAGTTTCCAACCTAGTAGATACATACCCAAGTTCTTACACCCCGAGAACACTAATCGGGGTAATTTACCTTCACCATCTTGGCCTAGGAGGGCAAATGCTGATCTATCAGATAGAGACATTGACGACCTCCTCATATCTTATGCCTGGGCAACAGATAACAGTAAGTCGCAATGTGGCACTATCCAATCCATTGTAACCAACCCCTTCAGAGAACCGACACACAACAACAGATCCGTAAGTAGAGAAAACCTCACAAATATTAACATAGAGCAGACTACCCTAAACCACGCTATTAATAAGATGAAGTGTGCACTCATTAATTGCAAATCCGCTAGCAAACATGCTCCTGACATTTTCAACCTCATCATAGAGAATGATTTAGACATTATTGTCCTCACCGAAACATGGCTAAATAGTTCCTCCTTTCCCATTATTGACCTACTGGTTCCTCCTAGTCAAGTCCTAATCCGCCTAGACGGAAACGTGAAACCCGGTGGAAGAGGTAGCCTGCATTTATCGTAACTCAATCTCAGTCAAGCAAGCTGACTCCATCGCTCTATCCTCCTGATATTATCTCTGTATTAATATCTCTGATGATAAGCGCATCGCCAGCAAGCTTCACATATTCTACCACCCCCCGGGTGATAACTTTACTTTCATCGACGAGCTAATGGAGGTCATTTCATCCAACGTCAACTCACAAGTACCTCAGATTTTCTTGGGGGACTTTAATCCCCACTGGAACAACGCAAACGATCATGGTGTAGGCTGTCTTAAAGTGTTTCTGTCAGACCAGGAGCTATCTCAATTCTGCGACAGTCCAACTCACAACAAGGGAGAGACACTGGACATCATCATAGCAAAAACGAACACCGTCTCATTAGAATCCATCACCCCATGTGACTGGACTGACCATCACTGCATCCTCTTCTCCATCAATATCGAGGTAATTCCTAAAAGGGGCCAACACTCCAAAACAAAGCAATGGAAAAGGAACTTACAAAATATCAATCCCATCTACTTGGTAAACCGATGCAACTCCGCCCTGGCCCCCACGACGGACATAACTGATGTACATGACCACAGCCTTCTACAATTCCACTATGCTTGAAATCCTGGACTCTACAGCGCTACACCAAGAAAAAAACGTCTCCTCCAAAATTTCCAAACCTTGGTTCAATGAGACCCTGAACTCGGAGCAGCGCAAGCTAAGAGCTACTGAGTGACTGGGAATCAGCGCCCACCACCTAGATCACCTTAGAAGGTTAAGGAACTCATACAACAGGAAGATTCTTAAGGCCAAGGCAGACTTTTTCAAAACCCAGCTGAACCAAGCAATCAACCGTCCCCAAAAACTTTTTGAAATCGTCAAGCAACAAGCATGCAACACAACTAACCCTATGGAGCTAAACATCCTGGCTACACCTACCTGCGAAGAGCTTGCCAATTTCTTCCATGAAAAGACTAAGGCTATCGAGCTCGACATCCAATTTAAGATGGTTCTCGCACAACCGGTTGTCTAGGATACTCAATGTTGCGCACAACTCAAGGCCCATTTTAATACTCCAGGGGAAGTCACAAAAAACAATGCCTCATGGCACACCTTCTCGACAATCTCTCAACACAAAATCTAGAACACTCTTCAAGCAATCAGCCCCTCCAATCACTTCCCTGACCCCCTTCCTCCTGCTCTATTCAAAATGATAAAAACAACTATCCTACCACTGGGCAAAAATAGTAAATGCCTCTCTGAGACAAGGCTCCATACCGGACTGTCTTAAAATAGGGCAGGTCACACCTATACTAAAGAAATCCGACGCCACCCCTTCTGATCTCAACAACTACCGCCCCATAGCCAACATCCCCACTTTGGCGAAACTGCTGGAGAAATGTGTGCAAATTCAATTATGCAACCATATTGAGAATTACAACCTCCTAGACAGTCACCAATCTGGCTTCCGTCAAGGTCACAGCACAGAATCCGCACTCATAAACATAATGGATGACATACTAAAAATGCTTGACCGCAACGAATCATGCCTAATGATACTTCTTGACTTATCCTCCGCCTTCGAAACGGTCAAGCATGACAACCTATTGTCCCTATTGGAACGAAGGATGGGTGTTGGAAACAGCCCACCCCCACTCCGCAGGGTGGTGGTGGACCTTCCCGACACAACGGGGTAGCTTGGCTCGAGTGGTCAGGAAACAGGCGCAGTGCTAAGCATACAATATACCCATACAATAACCATGCGTGCATCCGTTCCAAAAACGACTCTACACCGTAAAAATTATGAAAATATTCTTTCTTTATCTTTTTCTCTTAGTTGCTGATTGGAAAAATAAATAGGTCAATCACAATATACAAGTTCCAATTAGTGCAGGTCAAGCATGACAACCTATTGTCCCTATTGGAACGAAGGATGGGCCTCTCGGGCACAGTATTACGATTATTCTTCTCCTTCCTATAATAACAGAACACAAAGAATCAAGATGAAGAATTCACTCTCTCAACCCTCCGTGTTCACCCTGGGCGTTCCACAGGGATCAGCCCTATCACCTATTCTTTTCAACCTATTAATGGAACCCCTGGCAAACGCATTGAAATCAGCGAATATTCTATATCACCTGTATGCGGACGACACCCAACTGTATTTGAAAATCTCTACTCAGAAAACTTCATTTCCCTCAACGCTATTCTACAGAACACGCAAAGTTGGCTCACTAACAACCACCTCATGCTGAATACCAAAAAAACGGAATTCATTCTCATCTCTCCACCGAATCACACACCTATGGTTGAAACACCTAACCTCCTTTGACTGCGCTCCCCTCATCATTGACTCCGCAAAATCCCTAGGAGTCACCATCGACAAGCACCTGAATATGCAGGCGCACATCAGTAATGCCACTAAGGTAGCTAATTACAAGTTGAGTATACTATGGAAACTCCAACCCTTCCTCCCTGCGGTCTCCCCAAATACAAGCTGGCTCCGCTGAGGGCATCACTTAATGCTGCGGCAAGACTTATCAGGAACTAAAAGAAATAGCCACATCTCCCCGACCCTGAAAGCTCTGAACTGGCTGCCATACGAGGCAAGAATACACTTAAAGGTTGCCTGCATGACATTTAAAGCACTACATAACAATACACCCAGTAACTTAGCTCTAAAGCTTGGCTTTCTCAGGGATTGCAGCAAAGATTTGGAACTCCTTACCTCCAGGGGTACGTAGAATCTCTTCCTTTACCGCATTAAAAAAGGAAGTAAAAATACTACTAATGAACAAATTCACGTCCTATACGTTCTTCATATCACTGCCTACCTCTGGTGGAATGAAGGAGAATATTATATGTATGTTTATTATCACAACCTTGTAATGCTCATTAACTTATATAGTGTATTGCTCTGTGGGCCACGGGTCTCCTATATTAGCCATATACCACATACCTACGATAGATTGTAGGAGAATATATAAGTATGTTTATTATTAGAACAACCACCTAATGCTCAATAACTGTCTATAGTGCAATGTTCTGATGGCTACGGGTCACCTACGTTATCAATATACTACATACCTCTTTTGTACGTAATGACGAATACCAAATGCTTGTATACTACCTCATCTTTTTATGTTTTATACTGTATACTGTAAAGCGCTCTGATACCCTCGTGGGTCACGTTCGCGCTATATAAAACCTTATAACTAAATAAATATAAATAAATGTCGAGTGTGTCTTGAGTGTAACAGGGAGGGCTTTCTTGGCTTTGTGGTAATAGGTTTGAATACATTTAAATATTCATTTAGTAATACCTACTTGTGATGTAGGCTGACCCTTGTGAGGCTTCGTGAACGACACAGAGTTGGTCTGAGCTACAGAAAGGCTGTGTCTTGTGAATGTTATACATGAGAGCATGTTTAATGTCTAGAGTGTGGAGTGCTCTCTGGTACTGAGTCTGGTTGAGGGAAGAAGATTGGAAGTCCTATTGTCTGGTTAAGATGAAAAGATAATACCACCTTAGGCGGGAACTTAAAGTTGGTTCTACCCTATCCTTAAGCACTTGTATAAAAGGTTCTTCTAATTAGTGCTTGGTTTGCTAATGCGTCTGAGAGAGGTAATTGCCACTAGAAATAGGAGAGGTACTTGAGAAGACAAAAGTGGAGGTGGTTCAAAAGGATCGACATCCTAGTCTTCCCACAGGTCATAAGTGGGCACTAAGTCAAACAGTAAGTCATTGGGGTCAAGGGGGCGCCCGGTCAATATGAGGAGTGAGGGTAACCCTCTGGTGAAGTTGGGTTGGTAGAGGAGCGGGTGGTTGTGGCAGGGGTGGAGGTGAAGGAAGGAACCCAAAGGGAATGGGGATAGGAGGAAGAATAAAGAGATGTTTTTGCTTTGCATCCAATTCCTCCTGCAGGTGTTGAAGGATCGGTTACTCTGAATGATCTTTGGTGCCAATGGCTCGGATGCTGATGACAGTCTCAGATCCAATGGTGTCTTTGAAAGCTTGGGCACTAAAGGTGTTTTCAGTTCCAAAGGTGGTTAGAACACGATTAACTTTTCGGTGGAGATGTCGGCTCTAAAGCGGATACTGGCTTCAGCACCCAAGTCGAGGGTATCGCTGGCCTCAGAACGGTTGCAGGCTTGATGGGTCAGCATCCGTGGACAGGGGTGGCAAAGGCTCCAGGTTTTTGGTCAGTGCCCAAAGGCAGTGGGGCCCCAGAGGTCCAAGTCTTTGCCGAAGGGCTGGAAGCCCAACCCTCCTCAAGGACGGTGCTCTGCCTCGACTGTGGACCATTTGGGTGGCCCTGTGTGTAATACATTTTCTGCCATACTCACGCTCCAAGCCAAGGTCTTCTTTTAGGTTCCTGAAGGTGTAGAGTTATCGGGAGGCTGGAGGTCTTTGGGCTTGAAGTCTAAGCCAGAGGAGAAGATGACTTCTAGATTGGGTGATGGTTGTTGGAGCCCGAGTACAGAGAGCCTTGCCTCTTTGCTTTTCTACACACCAGGGAAATGCTGTTCCCTGAAGATGTTGGGGTGTCATCAGAAGCCAGACTCTAACTTGTGGTGTGTCCACTGTCTCGCCTGCTGATATCAAAGCGTTATCTTCTTTTGGAAGGCCAGACAGGCCTTGCATGCAGTGTTGTTGTGGTCAGGAGACAGACAAAGGTTACACTCTTGATGGTGGTTGGTCAAGGGAACTTCACGTGGCACTGAGGACAGTTCTGAAAGGGTGCCTGTTCCATCACCCTGCGCACATTCTCCAACTTCATTAAGGAGAACGGCTTGGTGAGGCACGTGGCACCACATCAGACGGAATCGATGTGAGTTGGTCTCCGGGAAGGAGATGGATCAAAAAGAAGGCAACGTCTGTTATTTTCCAGATATTGAAGTCTAGAAATATACCGGCTGGTTCCAAATAGAAGCAAAGAAACATGTCAAACTCTGATCCCCGGCCACACAAGTCCTAGTACAATGGCAGAAAAAATAATGTAACATTGAGTCTGTGCACATGTGCATTGCCAGCTAAGGGAAAAGTCACTTTATACCCCGTGACTCAAAAACTTCTTTGAAGAAAAACAACTTGCAAGTAGCACATACCATGAACAAAGCAATACAGTGACTGGAATCCCAGCACGTCCTGTCACTGTACTACAATTAAACATTAAAGAAGCTGAACTTGGCACTCACCCCCAAGCAACACAAACATTTTTCATGTACAAATTTAAACTTCTTTTAATATTTATCATTGGAAATGTGTCCCCAGCTATGATCACATTGCCACTTGCCTATGCCATGCAGGTTAGGGTCCAAGGCACAACTTGGATTAACTGCCATATGGAAGTTCAGATTTTTTGTCTTAGACAAACCTAAAGTTCAGAACGGCCATGAGAGACTAAGGCCCACATTTATCAATATTGGATGCAGCTCAACAAAGCAACACTACTTGCTGCACTGCATCAAATGGAGAGGGCAGAAATGCGCCGTATTTACCAGCATACGGTGCATCCCTGCTCTGCCTGCGCTGGCTCACTAAGTACTGCCTAGTACACCATGGTGCAGCGGTGCCTGGCTTAAGGCATGATTGTTTTTGTACAGGAAGGAACACCTTACTGCACAAAACCATCCTTAGAAGTTTTTACTTCTTTGTAAGTGTACTGCAAAATGCAGCGCTCTTAGAAAAAGGAAACAACAAGGAGAAATAAAGATGTTTCTCCTCATTGCGCCTCTATCGAGAAGGCGTATAATTCTGAAGCATTCCCAGGTTTACTTGTCTTGGTAAATCTGAGAATGGGCCATAATACATGGGTGGATGCGTGGAAACACCCACTCTCCGCCCATGTAATGCCTTCTCTGCGCAGAGTAACGCAAGCCAGCGACTTTCTGCCTTCCTGACTTAAGGATAGCATTGCCTTTGCATCTCCCGGCGTGACGCAAGGGCAACACAATCCTATGATAAATCTGGGGCTAATTGTCCAACCAGCTCTGATAACTTTGCAAAAGGTGCAAATAAAGTAGTCCTAATCACCACGGTGAGACATTTGGACTTTGTTGCACTAAATGTTTTCTACACTAATTCTGCAGTTCAATTTCAGGGCAATAGTAAGTGATCTAGGGTCAGATGTACAAACATTAGGAATACCGATTTCCTTATTGCGATTGTATTTGAATTGCAATTAGGAAATCGGTATTCCTAAATTTGAAACTTATTAAGTATCATTTAGGGATTCCTTGTGGGTCGCAAATCAACCTACCTCTAGAATATTAATGAGGTAGGTCGCAGTTTGCAACCCATTAGGAATCACAGCTATCACAGGAATGGTGGCCTGTGGAGGTTTGCAGACCACCATGTCTCTGATTGCTTTTTAACAAAGCAATCTTTTTTTTTATTTTTGAAATGCAGCTTATATTCCTGAAAGAAAACGGGATAAGTTTAAAAAGAAAAAAATTAAACCTTGACGTTTCATTTTTTTAAGAGTAGGCAGTGGTCCGTGAGACCACTGCCTGCACTTAAAAATATTTTTATTTACATTATCAAAGGGTAAGGAGTCTCGAGATTTGGTCGCAAAACAGTAATACATACCATACCGATTCAGTATTTGGAAGGGACGCCCTAAACTCGCCCCACACCCCTTCCACATACCTAATCACGAATACTAAATGCGATTCGATCACAAGTTACCGAATCGCATTTTGGACATCTGAAAAAGCATTTTTCTGGTTGCAAACAGCCCGATTCATTTGCGACCAGAAAAATGCTTTGTCCATCTGGCCCCATAACTCTTGCTACTGGTTGGCTTCTTTATTGCTGTATTACTGAGCGTGTTGCCTACTCAGAAGCAGCAGTTTTTCCTCTTTTGACTGACACCTGATCTTGGTCCTTTTTTGCCCTTTTGAAAATTGCACTGTTACTCCGCATTCAGTCGAAACTTGTGTGACTACAAGATGCATTCCAAGCCTTTCCAATTCAGCCAAGGAAAAGTAAAGGGTAACGTTTCGTCCTGAGCAGCTTTCCCAATTCCACACGTTGGACATTGTTGGTACTATTACCTGTAACCACTCCCACTCAAGTTTTACTAGTTGCTCCTGTAGGTTGCTACACCTTATTTGGAATCACACTTGAAGTTCTGAGTCAAGGTCAGTTACGACTGCTGCACTTCTTCTCTGATATCTGCGGCAAGCTCTGTCTGTACTAGGCCTGTGGCGTGGCGTCGGGAAGGCTTCTCTTTTGACTCCCCCTTCTACAATGTAATTTCCCTTAGACTCTCACTTCTGCTTTCCAAACGCACATCCTTAATAACTCAAAACTACACTCAAACATGCAGGTTTTAAGCAAAGCTAGAATTTTTTTTCTGCTTTTATTAACAAAAACACATTGACGTTTTAATGGGAGTATACTAGTCTTTCGCAAGTCCTCCATTGTATTTTGTCCCAGATCCTTGAGGTAGGGTTTTGAACCACATAGCGGGGCGCAAACACCAGGGGTCGTCCATCTCTCTGGTGTTTGTGTTTCTATTCACAGTGTGCATCATACCATGGGGTCTGGTGCCATCATGCGTCAAATATTTCAGAGCCATATAAAGAGTGGGCTTGCATCAGTTGCTGGCACTTGTGGCAAGTATGCGAGGGACATCTCACCATGTGCCGCAGAGGGCAATGGAAAGTCAAGAGGCAACTCCTCTGGTTATAGAAAGGTGTTCCTAGGCAGGAACAAGGAACCAAGTTTTACAAGGTGTGGCTAACCACGTGAGCAGCCTCAATGACGGTGTACACAGGCCGCTGCACCCGGCTGTCCGTGACAGGCACCCGGGGCAGGATGTTGCTTTGGTTGTTGATGATCAGCAGTGGGTTGCGTGTGGATAGGACCTCATCGCTCACAGAGATGCCATCCAGGTACTGCTTGAGCAGGAGCCGCAGCTTCTGATTATCCTGGCACAGGATGGATTTCTCGCGTTCCAAGGCCCACTGATCCAACAACGCCTTGTTATAGCGCTTCCAGAATAGATCCAGGGCCACATAGTCCTGCATGAGCTGTGGAGAAAGGAAGGAGATCAGGCAAGGAGAAGGCCAGAGCTGAGCAAAACCCAAAAAAATAGATCCTTAATTGACATCCATCCATCAGCAGCTAATCAGAATCTTCAAATCTAACGCGTGTGCTGGCATGTTGGTACTACTCAATCATCAACATCACCATAACACCTCACACTTCAACTGTTTCCAGGATAAAAACAACCTAACACAATGAGCACCTATGCACACCTAGTTGTAGGTGTTAACCTCAGTCTATGCGCTGTGATTGAGATTACCCCATGGTATACCACGTGTTGCGTATCAGCTCTCTCCGGTATCTTGTATTGGATATTAAGTTACTCTAAAATCCAATATTGTGTAATCATTTCATCCAGTCTTTGCTAGTGAACTTCAAACTCCTTCAGTACCACGTGCAAGGGGTTAACTTTTTACTATGAAATGAGCATTAACGTCACATAGGTCATTAACTCCCACTAGTATTGTGTTTCCGACATTAACGTCATCTAAGACTCGACAGTGGGCAGTAACCCTTCTGATATCCATTGCTGGGTACTACCCTACTGTAGTAACTCGGAGTCTTGTCTCTTGTGTCGCCTTCTACTGTTGCCCCTAACCACACCATCAACATGTCCCTTTTCCATCATTTGCTGCCATTCCCACAGCAGTGCTGCCTTACCTGCGCCAGATTCTCAGTCGGCTTCTCTGCGCTAGCTTGCTCTGCCTCCTGTTGCTCCTCGACACTCAGGGTTGAGGGGTAGAACGGCAGCACCTTCTCCTCTTCTGTTTCCAGCTTGCGGCACATTTCAGCAAATCGTAAAATACGTTCTCCCTGCAGAAGGTGAAAGAGGTGGGCGGGCGGGATTAGTACTAGGTCGGTAGAACAGAGCTGAGCAGCAAATGTGGTACAGGGTCTTTGACATGCCTCTCACAAGGTCTAAGGCGGCTCCCATCTGTAGCACAGCGCTCCTTCTTCCAGGATGGTGGATGGCCATGTCCCCCCCGCAGGGGGACACTAGAGGGGACAGCTCCTTAGTGTTTCCTCACTGCCTAGGGGTAGTATTTTGTTAGGAAGTTGGCCATGGCTAGTGTGAGATCTCACGTCCCAGGTAGGACGTCACTTCTTGGAGGTCATTAGGGGTATGTAAGTGGGCACCACACCTGGATATTCCTCTTAGGTGGCCAGCAGTGGAGGAATTTGCCACCTACCCATCCAAAGGGAACAGGAGCCTTAAGAAGAACAGAAAATCGCTGTACAGTGTCGCAAGCAGAGTTACAGGGTGATCTTATGCAAAAAGCGATGAATACCCTATCAGGAGGAGATTGGGCTGCTAAATATGAGATCCTCAGCCCATAGAGGGCCATGAGAAGAACGCAATGGCGACCCCTTCATCCCGTAAGGGACAGTTGGTCTCCTGACAGCTGAGGGCCTTACCTTGCTCTGTGGTGGCACGGGTGCAGCAACCACCTAGAATCATTGGACCGCAGCCCCAATGAGAAATATACAGCACCGGATAAATAATGAGATGGCAACAGCGCTACACTCTTACGATCACCCGTAAGTTAACCCTACCTGTGTACTGCGTACCAGATTATGAATAAATGTGTGACAGTTTTCCCACAAAAAAGGCATGTGGTCTGTTTTGTTCATGATGCAACTGTATTTTGTCACAAAGGTATGTGCGTAGATATGTAAGATAATAGAAGGGCTAGGGGTGGAAAAGCTAGGGCTGTGTGATCATACTACCTACTTCCGCTCAGCGACTCTCCGGGTCAACTGCCTCTAACATTTTGAAGTCTTCAGTTTGGTGGCAAGTCAGTAAGCAGTGGTGCCTCCACGCAATGAGTTTCCATATATTTTGCTCCTTTTAGCACCCTAGTTTCATCCATCTGTCCACTTTTTAAAAGAATATTTCTTTATTGTTATTGTGTCCACTTTTATTTTTGATTTGGAAACAATCTAAATAAAATCCACTGCTGCTCATCCCTTTATTTGAAGGAAGGTCTGCCTGTTATAGTAATCTGTCCTATGTCTTAAGACAAACCACAGGATTTGTTCTCTCCTACATAGCACATGGGGATAACACGCCTCGATGTGATGAAAGCATATTAATAATGAGTGGCAGCCTTTGTCAAATGAGCTGTTAATTTCTAAACTTCTTGAACTGGTGGTCACCCATTTCAGATAGACAAGTTGTGCCCGCAAGAGAAACTCACTCCAAGCCGGTCCCCAACTCAGAAAACCCCAGAATGATACCCAGTGGGTTGGTGTTAATTCCTGCAGCTCATCTTAGATACGTCAGCATCATTTGACGCAGATGACATTCATGTACTTTAAGAGAGTACACTACACAAGTCTAGTCTGAGAGATTTGGTATTGACATGGATGGCTCTATTCAGGTTTTTTAGGGTTTCCTTCACAAATTGGAGGATATTCTATTTCCTACAAAATCCAAATGAGGCCCTGTGTGTCTCTAGGCAAGATTTGACATAACATACTACAACTAAACCTTGAGATAACGCAGCCTGGTTCTGTAAGTTTTGTGCCTCAAAACATAAAACCTTCACCCCAAAAAAGCATGTGGTATTTCTATGTTAGGCACAAAATATGGCTGACAGAAAAATACATGGGCAGAATGTGGAGCCAGCAAGCCAGCGCTGCATCTTGATTCTCGAAGCAAAAGAGAGCTTTTAAGAGGGATGTCTCGGCCAGAGAGTGCAGATTTCAATTTAAGAGCTGTTCATCACTTGTAACATCTTGCTTCCCAGCCTCAAAGCCTCTGCGTTAAATACATAGTGCTAGAGGGCGCTGTTACTGTAGTAGCCTCCACCCTAATGCCATCTCAATTTAAGGTGGCAAGAGGGTGGAGGGGAGTTACAATAACAGCTCACACAGGTAATCATTTGAGAGGCAGGTAGAGGAGGGAAGGCGTGGGAGCAGGGGAGGGTGAGATCACTGTAGATCGGGTGATGCTGGGGCAACGGGGGTCAAGGCGGTCGCGTGCTATCAAGGGGTCCACGAAAGCTGGGGAAGGAGGGTGCCGAAAAACGTACCACATGGCAAGGGGGCAGATAAACTGGTTACAAGAGGGAAGAGTGCAGGAGGGCGAGTGACATGGGTGGCACTAGAACAGGCGCCACAGGGTAAAAGGAGAGGCAGGAGAACAAGTGCCACAGGTGGTTGGGGGGGTAGGGAAATGAGTGCCTTGAGGGCAGGAGGACGAGTGCCACCGGCAGGAGAATGACTATCCAAGGAAGCATGGACATTTACTCACCGCCAGAGTCCTGGTTTCTGGTACTCTCCTGCCTGCAGTGGTGGCCTGCTTGGAGCTTAATGGCGATGGAATACCCCTTCCCAGGACACTCGCAGGGGCATCACAGGCCATGCTGCACAAGAGAGAGGAAGAAAGCATCTCTTGCCTGTCCACTTTTCTTTTACTGGCCCAACAGCAGTGCAACATCAATAAAAGGATGATCGAACCAAGGATTTTTAGATTTTGAAGGGACTTTTGTAAAAATTGATTTGCCAATTATTTTTTAGGGAGATTTGCCCAGGAAAGTGGTGGTTGCTAATTGAATGAATGGGACTGTTTTAACCCATGTGGCAGGCTTCGCGAGGCCTCAGGTTCACTACGGTCCCAATGCCAGTGAAGTCCTCAATTTTCATGTCTTCGGTTCAACTAGTATTACTGGTTGGTTTTGATGGATTCAAGGGCCTGTGTTAGAATGCAGAGACAAAGTCCGCAAGGGGTTGACAGACAATCGTGTTCAATATACCAATAACAAGATCACAATCTTAGAGGCTTGCAGTGATTTGCAATGAAGCAGATGGATTCTGCTGCTGTGGTGGCAGCTGGGGCCAAAAATCAGTGCTCCACCAGTGTTTTCGTGATTCTTTTATCTCGGAGGTCAGACTAAGGCCACTGGAGCCCACAGACTCCTTTATCTATTGGTCTAGCTTTGGGGCTATCAGGAACCAGACAGGTAGGTATGTAAAAAAAACTAGTACCTTATACATGTAACTGAACTAGATATTGAACCTAGCTGTAGAGAAAGAGAGTACTGGATGAGTTTTCTGATGCCTCTGGCATGCCTTGAGATTCAGGCACCACACAGCTAGGGTGTAATGAATCTCAAAACTTTGTGGCCTGGTATCTTTCAATACTTGTGGTTAGGGGCCAGTAATATTTCAGGTAAATGGATTTGGCCACCGGGGAATCGTCTTTTTCATGTTTTATAACTGAGAGAAAAAGTAAGAAACGCTGTACATCAACATTCTCACCCATTTAAAACTTTGTAGATTCGCAATAGATTTTTCCCTCCCCGATCGGATGGTGCTAACTGCATTGTGACCCACTTTAGATGGGCACAGGAGCCTCAACCATCAATACAGGCACCCCAGGGTTTGCAGTCTCTGGATTCAATATTCAGATTTCCAGTTGCTGAACCTTGATGCCGGGTAGGTTGCTGTGTAGAAGGAGCCAAAGGTGTCTCTAGAAACTCTTGGAGCCCCGCTCCCTCCCCCCACCCCAACTCCGCACCACACTGAGCAGAGGAAGCGTACTGCAGGACCTCAAGGGTCCAAAAACACGTTGATAAAGAGGAGGTATTTCCATCAGGTATGGTTATTACACTGGCTACTCAGCTGCACTTGTGGGTGCCATTTTGGCAACCAGATCAGGTCTCCGTCATGGCACGGTAGGAAGGTTCCTTGGGATGACACAGTTGTATCAGGAGGCTGGGAGCCTGGCCCTACGAGGCACTGATTTCCTCCTCTAGGAGTACTTCTGATCCACAGACATGCATTTTAGGCAGACAGGCACAAGTCAGTGTCCAAACAGAGCATCTTTCAGTCTGGTCACAACTGGCAAGCATAGGTAGCATTTAGCTTCAACACTGAGGAAGCACTGTTCAGGTACACTCAGATCTTAGGGGTGTAATTCCTCTGAATACTTGTGGTTAGGGGCCAGTAATATTTCAGGTAAATGGATTTGGACACTGGTCAACAAAGAACTTATTTTGAAAGTCATTTAAGGAATGGGGAGTATTTACTGGCACCCTTTGCAGGAAAACAGGGAACTTGGCTTGGGCTCACTGGATGTGTATTTCACCTACAAACCAGACATCTCAATAACAGTCAATAACAGTCTCTAGCTCATCACAGAAGATGAGACGAAGAGGCTCAAGTCCTTAGGAGAAGTACATCTCTATTTTAAATATGTCCTGTCTATTATTCTTCTTTTGCATCGGGCTGAGACTGGATGATATTTTCTGTGTTCTTGTTCTTCATGCAACAAATAACTTGAGTCCAGTGACTTCTACAGTAACGATCCATGGATCCATGGTTCTCACCTCCTGATCTATTCCTGGTATATGACTCGGAAATGTCAATAGGCGCTGTAGGCTCTCTATTACATGAACACTGGCATGCCTTCACAGACCTGCTTCAGAAAGAACACTCTCACATTATCTATGTACTCAATTTAGTTATGTCCTGCTTTAACCCACCAAGTCAGGGTTAACATTACCTGTAGCTTGTTTTTTTATTAAGCATTATTCTTACTTTAGACAGTATTTTCTCACTGTCTGCCAGCATTTATTGTCATTTCTTCTACATTGATGTTAATCCATAATTATCTAGAAATTGTTTTTTTTAATTCCTTTATCATGTTTCTATATTTCTGACACTCCGCACTTCTTTTGGACATGTCAGTCCTACTCAAATTGTGACTGATCCCTCCAGGATAATGTTACTTTTCAAATTGTCAGTGCCAATACACACAGCTCCAGTGCGCCCAGTACAGCAGACCTCCCCAGTGCTCCCTATTACCTTTTCAATAACAGCCTGAAGCTTCTTGAGAGCAGAGTTACTCTCCAAAGTGAGCTGAGACAGACGGTTACGCTCACCGCCACGGTTGCCCGTCATTTGGCTCTTCAGCTTCTGGAATTGTGTATGGACCACGTCCTTCTCCTCCCGTAGTCGGCGGTTCTTCTCTTCATTCTCCCGGGCATGGGCTGTGATTTTGTTCTTCACATGGTTGATGGATTCCTGCATTGAGTAATACAGTGTAAGCCAGGATGTGGGGAATGGCCTTACTCCGACCCATCATAGAGACAAGGATTTGAGGTGGCGGGAAGTTGCACACTCTGGCCCATCACACAAGAGAGGTGAATAGGAGAAGGGTCGGGACGTTCCTCACTCATCAAGGAGGAAAGGCATGGAGCTGGAGGGAAGGGGCAGGAGGAAAGAGGTTGGAGAGAATTGACACTCTCAGGGTAGTCACAAAAGATAAATGCCTTTGTGGAGGGAAGGGGTGCTTTCAGGAAGGAGCACACAATGAAGGGGTTGGGCTTATCAAAGAGAAGGGGCTGTAGTGAAAGACTTCACCCTGGCCCATCATACAGGAGAGGAATTGGACTGAAGAGCTGGTGTTCCATCTCTGCCAAAATTGAGGAGAGTGGCTTGGGTGAAGGGAGCTAGATGGAAGGAGCTCACCCTGGAGCAGGGGCTGGGGCAAAGGTCCTGATCCACAATAAAGGGGCAGCCGCTGGAGAGAAATGTTTCTTCCTCTTCAAATTTGAGGGAGTGGGAGCTTTGGAGGTAAGAGCAGAGTTCTCTTTGAAGTGCAAATAAGGTTATGTATCAGCTTCTGCCAAGCGAGAATAACTGAGTCCCCCTGGAGTCTAGGGATGCCCCTGAGGTGAGTAGAGTGGTGAACTCACCTGTATATGTTGTAGTTTCTTCATCTGCATCTCTATCTCTATGGCACTTTTGTCATCGCGTTGCTTAAGTGTCTCAAAAGCAATCCTCCGGTCCTCTGTACTGTCCGTGTAGTTCTTTAGCGCCAACTGGAACTGCTTCCAAAGCTGCTCCACCCTCCCTTCTAGAAGAACACGCAGAGCATGCTTCTCTTCCAAGCACTGCAACACAGGAAGCGACACACTCAGGCACGGTATTGTTGCCAAGCGAAGCTCACTCAGATATCTATTTCACCTTCACCCCATAATCCTGGTACAAAAACGCTTTAACTGGCACATGCAGCAGCAAGAAGGATGATGCCTCGTGGGTGGTGGTGTTTGTTCATGCACATGGTTTTGTGGATGGCTCAAAATGAAGGACATGAATATTAATATGCATGTTCAGTCCAGGCAATCTAGCAGGATTTAGTCACTTTGGAACGAGGTGCACACTTGAGTGACCTAGGGTTGTGACCTGTGTCAAAGACATTCATTCGGGTGGGGGTGGCATTAGGTCCCAGGTTGTTAATAGCCCTACAGAAAGCTAAGACATTTAGGTGACATTTGAGTGAGCCCTGATGGAGTCCAATAACGGAACTGTTTGCCTTGATCCCAGTGCCATGTTCATTATCACTGGTTGCCTTCTTTTAGTGTGGCTACCTGTTGGATTGGTCTCTGGCCCTTTAATGTGCAGAACACTATATGCTTTCAGAAAAGCTGAACCTGAACTCTTTCAAAACAACTATGGCTGTCCCCACCCTCCCCATTTTAAGTTAAAAACAAGAGAGAAGCAAAGCAAGAAAAACGAAACAGAAAAGAAGGGGTTACGGATAGAATCAGGATCAAATATAGCGAAAGGCCTTAAGATAGTGCTAGTGTATGTGTAGTTTATGGGGTGGAGTAAGGCTTGCAAAGTAGACTTAATAGGGATAGGTAAGGGCAGAGGCTAGGCACTGGGACACTGTGAAGCTAACAGTATGGCAAAGGTTCTGGTTAGGAGTAGAATTAGAGCCTGGAACAAGGTAAGAAACCCTTAAGCTAGAGTTCATGTAAGTGATAGTTTGAATCATAGGATCAGCTTTAGGGTTTGGGGGAGGGTTAGGGTTATGAGGTCTCACTTAGGGGTTACATTTAGGAGTTAGTAGAAAACAACACAGTTATAATTAGGATTAGATGTTTTACTTTTTAATGGAGAAAAATATTAGGCATGTTTAAATGTGAAAAAAACATTCCAAGTTCGGCCTGATCACCAGGCGAGGGTGCGCACCCTGTGTCTCCTCAGTTTCCAGACAGGAATTTCTCCTACTGATTCCAAATTATCAGTGTGCACCAGCCTAAAACTGGGCACACACTAATAATGAGAGCCTTATTACCATAAAATAGGATTTTGAAAGATAGTCCAAAGGAGATTACCACCCATTACACCACTTTCACGACAGCACCGATCACTGATATCCAGTGAGAACTACATACAACAGCAAATCTGCATGAACTGCAGTAACTGAAATGAGCACCCATGATCAATCCACATGCAGTTTTGTGAGATCCAGCCATGTTTACTTAGGGTTTCCTGTAGATTGTAACAGACAATTCAGCAGTGTGGTCTTCATGACTGCACAGGGTAGAGTGATACATGGAATAAACTGAGGACACCAACAAACAAACTTTGATTGCAGCAGTGGAACACAGCATATAACAATCATTTAAGGAATAACCCCAAGAGATCAAATGGCCGAATAGGTTTCCATGGCAACCTCACGCCCTCTGGAATACACAAACAAACATGGCACTTGTGATGACGTAATCACGGCTTATGTAGGAGAAAATGCTACCATAATCAGAAAGACGCCAGCACTGGCTCACCCTCTCAAAGAGACAGAAAGATTCCAAAATAAGCAGAGCAACGGGCCAACCCCCAACACTATCTCAAGAACATAAGCCAACCGAACACCACTGGCGGTCTCCGCATCGTGTTTGTCCCAGGTACACACCAGACATCCAAGCAACAGAAGGTGATCACTGCTGGTCCATGCATATCAGAGCTAGGAACATGGACTGCAAGATTTTAAAACATGCATCCATATTTACTACAGTGTCCCTCTGAACTACCTAGCCCTTTTCTAATATTGTTTTATTAACTGAGAGATTACCACTAAGCAGTCCCTTACCTTTTTATATACTACAGCTCAGATGTCCGAAGGTAGCTGCTCACACTATTAAGGGGACCCACTTTTGCACAATCAAACTGGTTACCAGGTAAAGAGCCTAAACAAATCTGTTCTTGCATCATCTCGTAGGTAAATGCTTACTGCACCAGTACATGTCCTGATGGACATGTTACTTACCTCCGGTAATGCCTTATCTGGTAGAGACATAGTCTAGCCGCAGAGAAGACCCTGCAACATGTAACCGAGGTCAACGCATGTTGACAGCGCAGCGGGGTTCAAACAAAAGGACATACACAAGATTATATGTGGCTAAGATCAAAATCAAGGCATTAACAGGCTCTGCACTTCAGGTTTCCTTGCCTGCCATTCGAATACGGAGATTTTTTTAGTTAAATCACAGACTATCAGACCCTCACAGTTTCCAAACAAGCTGACTGTGAACTGGCTCAAAAATGTATATTAAGTAAAAAAATCAAACAAAAATAAACCTTTACATTGATATTCCACCCCTTCAAATTCTCAAAAAGTATGTTCTAAAAACTTTCACAAATTTTCATGCACTGTCCTTGTTTTTTCATTTATAGAGTAACATGCTTGTCCTTTTCGGTTGGCAAAGGTTGAGCCTATAGTACATAAGACAGGTAAGGGACCTTTGTTCCGTTATGGAATCACCACAGGGACTTAATTCTAGCGATGCTTATCATTCTTTAGTTCATTTTAAAGATTGCCAGTACAAATATGCATACCTCATCCATCCCCTTAATCAGACATTCAGAGTTATTTCTGTGTTAGTAGTGTTAATAAGCAACTTATAGAAGCCCCAGTGGTGGTCATTAAGCCTCCATGTGCCGGAACATCACTAGAAACATAATAAACAATCTAAAAATAATGATATTTGTTTTCAAAAATACAATGTCTCAAGTCAACAGGGTCTTTGAATAAAACAAAACAGTTTTTTAAATTATTTTTGTCTTAACTCTATTTGTAAGTTATTTCGCCACTGAGTGTCTCTCTCTGGTGGATTCAAATATATTCTGGTGATTTTGATAGCCTCTTAATTTAAGCAATTTGATGAATTTTGCCCCCTGTAAGTGAGCAGAAATTGAAGTGAGGGCTTCCTCAGAAGTAAGATCGGGTACTTCGGTGGCTTGGACGCCGATTAAGATGGCCGCTTAGACCCGGAGCTCCGCCGCACCGGGATGGACCCGGATTGATTATAACAGTTTCCAACCTCTTTTGTCAACACCACAGAGACGGTCCAGCTAGCGGAACGGGATGTGCACCTGGGGAGCCAAGGGTGATCCCTCTTGCGTTCGAAACACGCTATCTTCGTCGCGCTGAATGCGCTCCTCAGAACGCCCGCCATTTTGTCTCCTCAGCAACGCTCGCCTGTAACCGGCGCGCGCACCTGGAACAGCAAGTTTTTCCCATGTTTTCAGACGCGCTCTGCTTTCCTTGACAATGTGGAGTAATTCCTACTTCCCAATCGCTTTTCAAGGAGCAGCTGTATGAAGGACTCATTACAACTTCCCTGGTAGGTGAATATCTCTGTGGTTTTGAACCGTTCCCCGAGGATTACATGTCTACTTTAACCCTTCAGGGAAATGACTTAATTTGTTTTCTACGCTTTTTGTGACGCTTGGAGATGGATTTTTTACCAGGGGCTCTTTCTCTATGACTTATATGCAATCTTGAGGATACCTCTGCCAAGCCTTATGTGGTACTAAACGTGGTATTGGTCAACCATATTTAATTGCTTACTATGTGTGGAAACACCTCCTAATATCTGCTCACATCATTTTCAATCCAGGAGTTTTTCAATGACCTTTCCAAGTCTCCTCTATTATTTCTGATAATCGCTGGGCTATTTGGATCTGGTCTGGTCATGTAGACATATTGACAATCCCTGCCTCTGAACCCAGATTGTTGTGTTGGCTTGCTTATTTGACTTTCGCTCACTATCATTGGCACGTTTCAAGCTTCTATGGGCAAGCTTCGCAATCCGAAGTTTGTCTTTGTGCCTTCGAAGGCTCCGCCTTCCTCTGCCTCCTCCTCACCATCAGGCCATTCTCCTCAGTCTCCTTCCATAGAGCAAATGGCGACAGCAGGTCCCTCCCGCTCTTCTTCATCACAATCTTCTTCCAGCAAATCTTCTTCTCCTGTTTCCTTACCTAAGCGCATGAAGCCGGACTCCTCTCCTCCGCCACCTGAGTCATCTCCACCCCCTATCTCTATGGAGTTGATACTTGAGGAGATTCGCGCTTTGCGCCCATTCGTGGAAGAGACTAACGCTAAGATGCAGCTTTTTGAGGACAAATGGTCAACTATGGAGGCCCGTGTTTCTTCTGTGGAGCAGCAGGTTCCAGAAATTCAGTCAAATTCCCATCGCATTTCCTCTTTGGAGAAGTCTCTTCTTGCCCTTCAGCAGCATACTGAGGATTTGGAAAACAGGAACTGGAGGAATAACCTGCGCGTTTATGGCCTACCGGAATCTTTGGAGGGGGATGATCCTGTCACGTTCTTCTCTTCTTTCCTCCTGAAGTTGTTAGACCTTCCTGCTACCACCTCTCTTAGTATCCAACGAGCCCACAGACTTGGTCCTCGTTCCTCCTCCTCCACCAAACCGCGGGGGGTCATTATCCTCTTTCTTAAATTTACTGACCTCCTCCTGATCCTCTCCACAGCTCGAGCGAAACGCCAAATTTCTTGGATGGGTCAGAGAGTCTATCTCTCTCAGGATGTCTCTGGTGCCACTGCTGCCAGAAGAAAAGAATTTCTGTCTCTTCGCGCTCCCCTACGTTCTATGGGAGCTAGATATGGCCTTTTTCACCCTTGTACCTTCAAGGTAACTCACCAGAACAATACTTGGACTTTTCAAGACCCGGCTGAGCTCAAGAAATTCATCCACACTCAGACTAATGCTGGCATGGACACATCCAATCCTCCTACTGGTTGATTATTTACTTGATTGGTCTTTTTTCCTTACAGGTTCTTGCTGGAGTTTTTCCCTTTTTAGGGGATTCTCCTTCTATCTGATGTGATTACATAATGGTTGTCGTTTGGGGTTTCTGTTTTTGCATATAATTGTTTGTTTGTGTATTGTTTACCTTCCCATGACCCCTGCATAACATGTTTCTTTTTTCTTTCCCCAGATTCTCTGTTTGACCAACCCTCTTGTAATCCTCTCCATACCATTTAATCCGTCTTCCTCATAATCCGTCCTGTTGCGGTGGGTTGTTGCTCTCCGGCTCGGAGGGCTGTTCTTGTCGAATCCTCCCACACCCCATCGTCGTCATCTTCTCATCTCCCTTCCCCCTTCAGGTATGTTTCCTTCAGTCGTCCGTTTTGGATATGTACTGTATCTTCTTCTTCTCCTCTTTCTCGCCCCTTTCCTTCCTTTCCTCTTTCCTTGCTCTCTTTTTCACCATGTTCCTCGACTTTCTTTTATCTTGCTCTTGTCTTTCCTCTGCTCGTTATTCTCCTTTGTGGCGTTTTTTGGTTTTATTCCTTTTCTCTGTTCCTGACACACTTTATTGTGATTTAATTTAAAGTTATTTCATGGAATGTGAAAGGTTTTGTTAGCCCTATTAAGCGGCAGAGAGTGCTTTCCCATCTAGCCTCTTACACCCCTGACTTGGTTCTTTTGCAAGAGACTCATCTCTCTGAGGCGGAGTCTCTAAAGTTAAAAAGAGGTTGGGTGGGAACGGTTTTATTTTCTCCTACCTCTAACAAAAAGAATGGTGTGGCCATTTTGTGTCACAAGAAGTTAAAATGTAAAGTTCTCTCTCAAGAAAATGACACTGAGGGTCGTTGGGTCTTAACTAAGCTGTTAATTAATTCTGTTTCCTTGACTGTTTTTAATGTATATGGCCCCACTCACCCTGATTGTAACTTTTGGCCTCTAATAACTTCTAAATGTTTCCAACACAGTGATTCTTTGTTCATTCTAGGGGGGGATTGTAATCAAATTGTTGACCCGTTTCTTGATCGCAAATCCTCTGCCCGCTTCACCCCCCACAAATCACATACACAATTCCTTGACACTATCTCCAAATCTCACCTTCTTGACTCTTGGAGACTGTTCCATCCTGACTCTTTAGACTACTCGTTCTTCTCACCCCCTCATGCCTCCTTCTCCCGGATTGACTATATATTCCTCTCTCAATCTCTCTCTCAAAATCTTCTTTCCTCATCTATAGAGCCGATAGTTATCTCAGACCATGCTCCTATTGTCACCGTTTTTGATCTTCTTCCCCCTCACCCCAAATCCTCCCGCTGGCGCTTTAATAACTCTCTCCTCCTAGACCCCCTTTTTTCTTCTTCCTTCCTTTCCTTTGCCACGGAATTTTTCCTACTTAATTCTGATCCTTCTTTACCCCCTCATGTTATTTGGGACTCTTTCAAGGCTACGGCTCGCGGCTTTGTGATTGACTTTGTCTCAAAGAAAAAGAAATCTTATCTTAAGAAGCAAAAAGACCTTCTCTCTCATATCAAATCCTTAGAACATAAATTTTACACCTCTTCTACTCCAACTGTTGTACAAGACCTTATACGTGCCAAACTCGAGTTCAACAAAATTTCTACTGACAATGCGTCCTCATTGCTTCTCCGCAGCAGCGCCCGCTACTACGGAGGTCGTAACAGGTCAGGTAAACTTTTGGCCAACTATCTTAAGTCCCGCAAGGAGCGTAACCTGATTGATTCAATATACTCCGACGATAACCATCTCCTCCACAAGGAAGAGGATATACTCGCCCAATTCCAGCAGTTCTACCAATCTCTTTATACCCCTGAATCCCCTCCTTCGACTACTCTCATTCAATCCTACTTGGACAAAATTCCTGCCCCCTCTGCCTCTCATCTTAATTTCCCTGATCTTGAGCTTGGCCTCTCTCTCACCGAACTGGACAGTGCCTTAACATCTCTAACCAAGGGTAAATCTCCGGGTCCAGATGGTTTTTCTGTGGAATTTTATCTACATTTTTCAGATCTTTTGCTTCCCAAACTTCTCTCCCTCTTTCAATCCTTCTTCACCTCCGGCACGGCTTCTGGTACCTTTCACGAGGCTACCATCTGCTTAATATCCAAAGATGGTCGTGACCCGCGATTCTGTAAGAACTATCGCCCAATATCCCTCGTTAATGTAGATTATAAATTATTTGCTAAACTTCTTGCCCGACGTTTAGATTCTTTCCTCCCACACCTTATTGGTAAGGAACAATGCGGTTTCGTAAAGGGTAGACTTACCTCAGATAACTCCCGTCTTTTTCTTAATGTTCTCAATAAAGTACCTTCTCTTAACTCCTCTCTAGCTGCTATATCAGTGGATGCCGAGAAGGCTTTTGATAGAGTAGATTGGTCCTTTATGTTCGCCTCCCTTCGTTGGCACGGCTTTGGCCCTAATTTTATCTCTCTTGTTTCTCTACTTTATTCCTCTCCTAAAGCGTCTGTATTAGTTAACGGCCGAACGTCCTCTTACTTTCCTTTGCAGCGTGGTGTCCGCCAGGGCTGTCCTCTCTCCCCTTTACTTTTTGTTCTGGCTTTAGAACCGTTTCTCTCGTCCATTAGAAACAATATTTCTATTTCTGGCTTTCCTTATGATAAAACCCACTTGAAACTCTCTGCGTATGCAGATGACATTCTTTTGTTTATTTCCGATCCTGACCAATCCATTCCGGCCTTATTAATTGAGTTTAACTCCTTTTCCCAAGTTTCTGGTTACAAGATCAATTCCGATAAAACTGAGATTCTCCCTCTTACTAAATTTTGTCTCCCTCACCAGTTTTCGGCCACCGGGTTTGCATGGAATCCCTCTAAAATTAAATACCTTGGAATCTGGTTCTCCAACTCCATTTCTTCATCTATTCGGCTCAACTTCACTGCCGTACTATCCCGTATAGATAAGTTGCTCTCTTCTTGGAATCCCCTTTTTCTCTCCTGGTGGGGTCGGCTAGATTCGATCAAAATGATGATCTCTCCCATTCTCATATACATTCTTTCCATGCTCCCCGTTCATATCCCTGATGTCTATTTCAAACGCATTGATTCCTGTCTTTCTAAGTTCCTTTGGAATAATAAAAAATCGAGAGTTGCGCTTGCTGCCCTTCGTAAACCAAAGGCTAACGGCGGAGTCAACTTTCCGGATTTCCGTCTCTACCATAAATCCTTTTCTCTCCGTCAGGCTTCTAATTGGCTGGTCCTTACACCTTCCCCTCTAGCTCCTCTTTGGCTCTCCATTGAACGTTCACTCCTCTCTCCTTTTTCCCTTTCTGAAGTTGTACATTTCACTGCTAAGAACTTAACCACCCCTCTACCCCTGTTTAAACATACTACCTCTCTACTACATGCTCTAGTCCGTTCGGACCCGATCTCCCGCGAATCTTTTTTGGCTTCCCTGATTTGGTACAATTCACTTATTCTCCTCCATAATCGCCCTATTTGCTGGACTGCGTGGAGATCTAAGGGGCTGATATGGGTTAACCAGCTTTTTGATGGCTCTCTCCCGTGTTCTTTTCCTCGATTCCGACTCTTGTTTCACTGTCCCCAGTCTTTCTTCCATAGATTCTCTGTCCTAATGGCCATTATACTTGAGGTCTACTACTCTCTCCCCTTGTCACCCTCTTCTGTTTCCCAGTCCCCGCTTCTTCAGATTCTCTCTGCTCTTCCCAAAGCCTCTCTTATTTATAAGTTTTTCTCTTCCCCCAATCCGACTCGTCCAAAATCCAAATTGGAAATTGCTTGGGAGCTTGATTTGGGCTGTGAATGGTCTATAGTTGTTTGGGACAAAGTCTGGGTCAGATCTTTAAAAATCTCCCGTTCTGCCTCACTAACTCAGTCTATGTTCTTTCTATATCATAGACTTTATCTCTCTCCCCTCTCTATTTCTCGCTTCTCTCCTGATAAGGACTCTACCTGTTGGACCTGCTCTGCCCCTAATGCTGATCTGTATCATTTACTTTTTCTATGTCCTTCTGCTCTAGTACTTTGGGATCAGGTGTGGTCTTATGTCTCTCGCTTATTCTCTATCTCTATTCCGTATTCTATCCCTCTTCTTTTATTAGGTAGTATTTCTGACGCTCTTGACATTCCTTCTAGTTCCTCAGGTCTATTAGATCTCATGTTGGCTCTGGCTTTCCAGCACATTGCTTCTAACTGGAAGGATCTTTCTAAGCTTTCGATACAATGTTGGTGGAACTCCCTCTGTCACTATCACAGACTTGATGTTCGCTTCGCTGCTGCCTCCACTCCTACTCTCAACAGAGATCTATTCTGGTTGCCTCTCACAACTTATCTTGATTCTATGGCTCTAAAGTCGAAATCTGTTTCTCCTTTATCCTCTGAGAATTTCAAACCCCCATGAAGTACACCGGCTCTACCCTTCCTCTTTCTTTCTTCTTCTCTATTCTCTTCATCTTATCTATATTTACATTCTTATTCCCTGCCTTTCAAATATTCCCTACTCTTGGCTTATTTGCTCTCTCTATTTTATCTATCCTCTGTCTGACTATAGCATTTACTCTTCACTAAGACGCCTCATATCTCCCTTTCTCTTTCTTTTCCCTTCTTTCCTTTCTCCTCCCCTTTTCTCTCCTTTTCCCCCTCTTTCTTTTTCCTTTTGGTTCCCTTTAAAATTTTATAAAATGCTTTTCGTATTTTTTCCTCAGGTTCCTAAGGTTTTTGAGCTTATAATGACCCTGTAATATTTTTTTCTCTCCTTTTGACTTTGTATGACAATGCTCTTTATATGACCTGTATTTGTCGTTCGCTATGTTTCTCTTCAAATAAAGCATTTCAAACATAAAAAAGATCGGGTACTTCCTTGTGAGTGTCCTAAATCAGTGCTAAAAAACAGCCCGGTTCCATTGTATGACCTATTGAAGTCAGCACGTGCCCTCATGAGAGTGCAGTTTGCTAGTCTCTGATTCCTACTGCTGCATGTTTTTTCATCCATCAGCTAGTGCCTCAGCATATTCCAAACTTTTCCTTGATGAGCCATCCACAGCCTTTCATTGTTTGGTGGCATAAAAACAATGATCGGCCGCAGAAGGCTCCTCAAGAAAAAGTTGGCAATACGCTTGCGCACGTGGCGAAAATCGAAAAATAACAAGCATTGACGATGCCAACAGGCATTCTTTAATATAATGTTCTTTGGAAACATGAAAGATTTCTAGTAAATAGAATGGGAATTAATATGTATTTGCGTGGAAGCAAAGAACTGTAGAATAATGTTGGTGAAGGTTAACGGTCGGTCAGGAGACAGTTGCACTGTGATGCAAGACCTAAAAATCCATGTAGGTTAATGACTGCTCTCTTCCCATCTGTGCTGCTGCCGCAGATAAACAACAAAAATTACCTAGTTATCTAAAACACTTTAATAGCATCACAATGACACGTGCGTGTACCTGAAAGGTTGTGTTTAGGCAGTGGCTAAAAAGAAAATTACCACAGCTGTGTGGAGGGTAAGAACTTTTTTATGGAAGCGTACAACTTCTTCTCAATCAAAACATGTACTCCTGGCTACCATCATGTGGGTGGAGCCAAAGCCCCTCTCTAGTAATGCTCACATAATTGTCTGGCGACAGCTGCGCCATAACAACTAAGATGCCATTGCTCAACAATTGTGCTTGATGATCGAAAAGTCAATTAAAATTATTAAGAAAAACATATGCATCCATTGGTGTTTGCAGAGCTAAGCTGCAATCAGTAATAAGCTAAGTCTACATTCACAAACATTTGACTGCAAGGGGGTACTTTGTTTTGCTTTTCAGCGTTATATAGAACCAGCCCTTCTGGTCATAAACAAGCTGGTGACCCCTTACCTTTCTGACATCTTCAAAATCTGCTACAGCACTCAATAGGCAATAGGAACTGGCATAACATGCACTGCACTTGGCTGAAAAACACAGCACTTGAGAAAGCCAACACAGTAGACAAACCCACAACGTTGTCACCGGAAATCAAGAAGGGCAAATAATAAAGAAACCTTCTCATAGAACTATCCCTTACATGGGTACTCACAAACATTTGCCCAGGGGCCACAAACTAGGGTTTGTGGTGTGACCGATGGCTGCACTGATGCCAGCAGGGTGGCGGTAGGGGGACTGAGTGGGTCAGGGATTGTTTAAGGTGGTACAAAAACATGTTAAATAAACAGGCAAGCATTTCTTTGCAGGTTAATAAATGACTGTCCATATATTTAACATCTGAATATGTGTGCTCAGCAACTAAACAGCAGCTGGTGCTGCTGTTCACCAAGGGGGCCGCATTTAAAGGTCAACAGGGTCGCAAGCGGCCCCCGGGCCAAAGTATCACTGCCTTACATGAGCCCTAGCGTAAGGGTTCCTTACCCCGTCCCAGGCTTTAAGTCTATTCCTAACCATAACCTTTGCCATACTGTTGGCTTCACAGTGTCCCAGTGCCTAACTCCTACTCTTACCTAGCCCCATTACGTCTACTTTGTAAGCCTTCAAGCCCTTACCCTGTAACTCTACGCCATGAACTACAAATACACAAGCACTATCTTAAGGCCTTCCCCTATCTTTAAACCTGATTCTATCAGTAACCCCTTGTTTTCTATTTCTTTTTTCATGCTTTGCTTCTCTCTTATTCTTAACCTAAAATGGGGAGTGTGGGGACAGCCAGAGTTGTTTTGGAAGAGTTCAGGTTCAGCTTTGCTGAAAGCAAATGTCAAGTTTTAAACATCATGGGCCAGAAAGGCATTAACCACACATGTCACATGGTGATCGGTATAGCAATGCCTGTGTTATGCACCTGAAATGACTATAGGGCTTACTTAGCCCCTTATGTCTGCCTTCTGCTGTCACAAAAAGGAGCTTCTCCCTCCCCCTTGGGAGGAGGTCAAGGTGCCTCTGAATGACTGTGTGCCTCTTCTTGCTCGTGTGCTTCTGAGTGGCATTTGTGTGGGTCTATGCATTTATGAAAACCACTTGTGGGAATTATTGGAGATTTGCTTGGCTCTGGGTGTCCATGCACCTGTGGGTGTTTTGTGTCCCACCATGGTCCATATTTCTCTCGGAGTAAGTGTGCCTCCCAGGGTTGTATTTGCCTCAGGCATCAATATATCTATCATGTTAACAAGAACTTATGACTGAACAGTGCTACATGTGTCCTGTTAAGTCCCTCAGAGTGCATGTGCAAGGCAAATTAAATGAAATTATGTTTTTGAGGTAGAGAATTGCATAAAGAGTTGAAGGGATTAAGAGTGTACCCATGCGCTTTGTGTAATAATTGCATCTTCAGTGTTTCTAAATCTTTCGTGGTCGAGCTGCGTATGACAGAAAATATGGAGGTTATTCCAGTGTTGAGCAAACCACTTGCCAAGGGTTCGAGTATCTGAGTCCACACTCTCCTCTTACTATCTCACCTTGTTCTTGATGTCGTCACTGGTGCTTTGAAACTCGTGTTTCGCTTCGTTATCACTCTCTGAGAAGTTGTGCTCCATGGCCAGCAACACATCTTGCAAGTACATCTCCTCCTTCTCCCTCTGCTCAATCAACATCTTCCTGGAAGGCCAAAACAATATAAGAGAAGGCAGACAGCAAAGAAGGATATCCTAGTGGCAGAAGGATCCCTGCGAATCTACACCACTAGGCCCTATACCCACAACGCACCCTACGGCATTGGGAATAAAAGATCTCGGAAAAAGAGCCCCTCGTCAGAGCCCGTCAGGTATTGCACCGCTGACCTGAGGAGGAGCATGACAACCAGCCGGGTGTGTGAGGGCCCTAATTCCTAAAGGGGGAGTTCCCCACCCGTGGACCTTAACTTAACACCGACCAGTCCTCTCATTTTTCCTTCCCTATTAAAAAAAGACCATGTCCTATACCCAGTACCCTAAAGACGCTGGTCATCAGATAAGCTACAATGTAAGGAACTGCCAGGGCTGTATGGCGCCTGACTGAACCATCTAAAAGTCTGTTGGGAGCTATCTAACAAGCTATTCAGGTGCAAAAGGAGGGCTCACTATGCAACTTGAACGTTCTGGTGTCTGAAGACTAGATTACTAAACCATTTCTCACACACAATTCCCCTTTCAGTAGCAGTAAGGTTTTAAATTTCAGAAGCACCACCATTCACCACAGCAGGCTTTGCTTTTTCAGTTTAAAAGGCGCTAGTTATCATAGCAACTAGTCCAAGCTATATATTTCCTTTCTTATATGGTATAGACAGTAACGGCAGTGGCAGCTGTCACAGTACTGAAGCGGGGGGCAGGATGAAAAATAATTAAATTACAAAAACTAACCTGAGTAAGCGGCGGCCACCTCAGTCCTTTTCTCCAGCTCTCCACTAGTTCTAGCATGCACTGGGCACAGGCTCCACACCCAATCCTAGTGCTGCTCTCATGCTATGAGGGCAGCGCAAGGATTGGTCTGAGTGGCATGGTTCGCCGCTCAAACTGTAACGTTTCTCGAACCCGGCTGTGTTACACATCTGGGTTGGAGAAACCTAAGTGCGCATGTCTGTTTGGCAGGCTGATGACGGCCGGCCAAACAGACATGCACACTTACATTGTGCCTACTATTCCACCCTGCTGTGCCAGGCCAGGCCCGCCCCGCCCTACACTGCTGGCATTGACTCAGTCAGTCAGCGGTCATTTGCTAGACCAGTAAGGACGACGTTCCTCCGCCATTACAGAGGAGCTGCCCTAGTATAGGTCATCTACAAAGTTATATGGATCTGTAGGCACCATTGTTAAAAACAGACCAAATAAACACTTTGTGAGATAGTTAAGTGTGCTCTTTGGAATGCTGAGCTTCGTCTGCCTTATCAAAATACTTAGAATTCTGGCACTAACCTCTAATGTTTCCATGGCAGGAACACGAAGTAGGCAGAAATAGTGGATGTTGGAAAACCACACTCCCACTCCGCAGGGTGGTGGTGGACCTTCCCGACACAACGGGGTAGCTTGGCTCGAGTGGTCAGGAAACAGGCGCAGTGCTAAGCATACAATATACCCATACAATAACCATGCGTGCATCCGTTCCAAAAACGACTCTACACCGTAAAAATTATGAAAATATGCTTTCTTTATCTTTCTTCTCTTAGTTGCTGATTGGGAAAATAAATAACAATCACAGTATATACATTTTAAATAGAGCAGGTCAAATAAATATTCGCTGTTTGCTGAAATAAATAGGGGTGATCATAAATAACAGGGCATAAATACAAGTGCAATATATACAGACAATTAAATACTTTGAGGTAATAAATACTGTACCAATAAATACTGTACACCAACAAGTCCTGTGGACCTATAAATTCAGTGCAGCAATAAATAGATAAGAACGTAATAAATACAGTATCCCCAATAAATAATTAGAAGTATACAGTACACTTTGTGAATCAGATGGCACTTCAATTCTTAAGGGCTGATTTGGCCCAGGCACAGCTTGTAGGGTGTGGAAGGCTTGAGGGGGGGCTACTCCCTGGCTGAGGCAAAGGCTGAGGCCTAAACTGAGGTAGATCAAAAGGGGGGAAATTCCAATGCCCTGGCTTCCCTTCTCCACACAACCTCTCTAGGTTAGTCCCAGTTCACCCCAGGCACAGTCAGGTGGGTTTCAGCACCTCCCTAACCCCTTAGAGTAGTCTCTCAGGTCTCCACAGGGCCTTAGGCGCCCTCTACTCCACTTACTGCCCTTTTCTGATGTTCCGACGCCGCTGGAGTCGTGTCGACGCCGTGAGGCGGTTCCGGTTCGGTCTCGGCGGCCTCGGCACAGTGTCAGTTCTTTGACGACGCCGGTAGGCGGTTCCGGTCCGATGTCGGTGGCCTCGGTTCGAACTCGACCTCCGATTCGACGGCGTCGGGCAGTCTCTTCGCACGATGTCGACTTCGGGCGGCTCCGGTCCGATGGCGCTCTCGGCTCCGATGACGTCGGCCGGCCTGGCCTCGCTGTCGACTTCCGGCGACTCCGGGGTGCGATCCTCACCCCCGACCTCCGGTGTTCCTCCTTACAGGTTCCGGGCGACTCCGGAGTGCGATCCTCACTCCCGACCTCCGGTGCTCCTCTACCTCGGTCTCCGACGACTCCGGAGGGCGGACTTCACCCTTCCGATGACGCCGCTCACTCGACCTCGGTTCACCTCCTTCTCGACCCTTGGTATTCCACTCGACCTCCGCCGGCGCCCTCTTACGACCTCAGGCGGCTCCGGGTACGACGTCTGCTACCTCAGTCAGCGCCGCTTCTCCACCTCGGGCTCCAGGTCTTCGGCTACTCGACGCCAGGCTCCAGGGAAACCAGTTCTCAGGTCAGAATCTTGCTGTTTTCTTGGTTCTAAGGCCTGTTCCTGCTGTCCAGGTCCTTAGGAAGGTTTTCTTCTGACTTCTTCCCACACAGGGCTATAGGCTGGGATCCATCAGTAGGGACAAGTATCAAGGGTGGGTTTATGGACCCCACTCCAGGCACAAGTTTCCACCCCTGCTGCTTCACTCCTTCCTCCTTCACTGTTGTGCTCCTCTCTCTTCACCAGTCAGGTGCCAACTGCCAGCTCCAACTGCCAACTGCCTCTCTTATCCTCCCAACATTCTAAACGGTTTCCAACTGTCACACAGTTCTGGAATCTCCTGGAAGGTTCTGGAAGGTGCTGGTAGGTTCCAGTGGATGCTGGTGATGTCATGGGAGGCCACCATTTTGTGCTTCAGGCCCTCAGACAGAAGTTTCAGGGGTAGCTAAAATGGCTCCCTGAATCTGTAGCAACACGAAAAAGTCTGGTGGTTCCCAATAAAAAGGAAAAATTCAAACAGGGTTTGAGGCAAAAGTGGGACAAAATAAATAATGATGAGGAGGGACCACCCAAAGGGCTGACAGGTCTAACACGCGTCCCCCCCAGCTGAAAGTGGGGAGAGCTACCCAACCCCTTGGGAGTTCTCATCACTAAGGCGGAAATACCTTGAGAGACCGTCTGCATTGGCGTGGTCCACTCCAGGCCGATGTTCCACCTGAAAGTCCATCCCCTGTAGGGAAATAGACCACCTCAACAACTTGGGATTCTCCCCCTTCATTTGCATCAGCCAACGAAGGGGTCGGTGGTCGGTCTGAACCAGGAAGTGCGAGCCAAACAGGTATGGCCGCAACTTCTTCAGAGCCCATACCACTGCAAAGGCTTCACGCTCTATTGCACTCCACTTCTGTTCCCTGGGAAGTAGTCTCCTGGATAGGAAGACCACGGGTTGATCCAGACCCTCTTCATTGAGTTGCGATAACACTGCCCCAATGCCATGTTCTGATGCATCTGTCTGGACAATGAACTTCTTGGAAAAGTCTGGGGCCCTTAAGACCGGGGCCTCGCACATGGCTTTCTTCAATTTCTCAAAGGCTTGCTGACAAGCCTCCGTCCAGACTACCCGTCGAGGTTGTTTCTTGGACGTGAGCTCCGTGAGAGGGGCTACGATGGTACCGTACCCCTTCACGAAGCGGCGATAGTATCCCGTGAGGCCCAAAAATGCTCGGACCTCAGTCTGTGTCTTGGGGGGTTCCCAGGCCATGATGGCCTCGATCTTCGCCTGGAGGGGCTGCACCGTTCCCCTACCCACCAAGTGTCCAAGGTACACTACCGACCCCTGCCCGATCTGGCACTTGCTGGCCTTGATCGTCAATCCAGCTTGTCTCAGGGCCTGGAGAACAGCTTGCAGGTGACGCAAGTGATCCTCCCAGCTGTTACTGAAGACGGCTATGTCATCCAGATAAGCAGCAGAGAAACTCTCCATCCCGGTGAGGATCTGGTTTACCAGGCGCTGAAACGTGGCAGGTGCGTTCTTGAGCCCAAAGGGCATCACACAGAACTGGTAGTGGCCATTGGGCGTGGAGAAGGCTGACCTTTCCCTTGCTCCATCAGTCAAAGAGATCTGCCAGTACCCTGAAGTAAGGTCAAAGGTACTTAGATATTGGGCAGCTCCCAGCCGGTCAATTAATTCATCCGCCCTAGGGATCGGATGTGCATCAGTCTTTGTCACTGAATTCAGTCCCCGGTAGTCCACACAGAACCTCAGTTCTGGTTGGGCACCCGGTGGTGCAGCTTTCGGTACTAACACCACCGGACTGGACCAGGGGCTGCTAGAAGGTTCAATCACTCCTAGCTCCAGCATCTTAGTGACTTCACTATGAATGCTGGCCTTCACCTTGTCTGACATCCGGTAGATCTTGGACTTCACAGGTGGGCTGTCTCCTGTGTCCACGTCATGGACGCACAGGTGAGTCCTACCCGGGACAAGGGAGAACAACGAAGAGTACTGCCCCAGGACCTGGCGACAGTCCTCCTGCTGTTCAGGAGTTAGAGATGGGGAGAGAATCACTCCCTCCACCGACCCATCCTTCTCTTGAGACGCAAACAGATCAGGGAGAGGCTCGCTTTCCACGTCCTCTCCTCCGTCAGTCACCATCATCAAGATGACTTCGGGCCTCTCGTGGTGGGGTTTGAGGCGGTTGGCATGCAGCACCCGCAGGGGCTGACGAGGGGTCTTCAGGTCCACCAAGTAGGTAGCCTTACCCTTCTTCTCCAACACCTCAAAGGGTCCTGACCAGCGATCCTGGAGGGCACTAAGCTCTCCTGGTTCGATCACCCACACCTTCTGGCCAGGCTCCAACTCCACCGGGTGAGCGTTGTGGTCATACCACGCCTTCATTACTGCTTGGCTGGCTTCCAAGTTGTCAGAAGCTTGCTTCCACAACTTAGCCATTTGGCTCCGGAAGGCCAGCATGTAGCTCACCACATCCTGGGGGAGCTTTCTGGGAGTTCTTTCCCATCCGTCTCTCACCAGGTTAAGAGGTCCGCGTACAGGGTGCCCATACAGAAGCTCGAAGGGGCTGAAGCCCACTCCCTTCTGTGGCACTTCCCTGTAAGAAAAGAGTAAACAGGGTAGGAGGACGTCCCATTTCCTCCGCAGGCTTTCAGGCAGACTTCTGATCATGCCTTTCAAGGTTTTATTAAACCTCTCCACCAGACCATTGGTCTGGGGGTGGTAAGGAGTTGTGAACCGGTAGGTCACTCCACACTCCTTCCACATTGCCCGCATATATGCTGACATGAAGTTGGTCCCCCTGTCGGACACAACTTCCTTGGGAAAACCCACTCGGGTAAAGATTCCCATCAGGGCCCTAGCCACAACAGGCGCTGTTATGGTCCTCAGAGGTATTGCCTCTGGGTACCGTGTGGCATGATCCACCAGAACCAGGATAAACCTGTGACCAGCTGTAGTTGGTGGATCTAATGGACCCACAATGTCGATGCCCACCCTTTCAAAGGGGGTGCTAACGACAGGAAGTGGTTCCAGGGGAGCTTTCAGCTTCACCCCTGTTTTCCCACTGGCTTGGCAAGACACACATGTCCGGCAGTAGGTATCGGACGACACTTTCATCTGAGGCCAATAAAAGTGTGGGACAAGACGGGCGAAGGTCTTGTCTTGCCCCAGGTGTCCTGCCAAGGGGATCTCGTGAGCCAACTCTAAAAGGAAGGCTCGATAACATTGAGGAACTACCAAGGCTCGTGACGATCCATGTAGGGGTGCCTTGGGTTCACTGTAGAGGAGGCCATCCTCCCAGTAAACACTGTAGTTCCCTTCAACGTTCCCTGCTGCCTGGGCTTCGGCCTGTCGCCTCAGCCCCTCAAGGGTAGGGCACTCCCTCTGGCCCTGGCAGAATTCCTCCCTGGACGGGCCTCCCTCCACGTGCCACTCGTCCGGGATGGGTAGGTCCTCCAGGTTGGTAACGTCCCCCTCCGCAGACTCCTGGTCCACCATCTCCGGTGGCCTATCCGTCCTACGGGGTGGAGACGCCGAGGCAGGCTCCTCCTGTCCTCGGTTCTTCCCTTGACTGGCAGCTGGCTGGGCCTTTGTTCCAGGCTCCAGCCGAAATGAACTCCCTCTTCGGGTAGTCACGGACCTTGTGCTAACACAGGCCCAGTCAGGTGTACCCAGCATCTCGGTATGAGTCCGGTATTCCACCTCCTTCCAAGCGTTGTGCTCCATGTCATTGCCCAGCAGACAATCGACTGGCACGGCAGGGCTTACGGCAACTCGAAGTGAACCTGCAACCCCCCCCCATTCAAAGGGAACCTCGGCCACGGGATAGTGACCTGTTCTGCCGTCAGCCATCGCGGCTGGGTGGAGTACATCGGGAATTACTTGCTCTGGAGACACCAGTTGGCTACGTACCATAGTCATACTGGCTCCTGTGTCTCTCAGAGCCTCCCCTCTTTGGCCATTGATGGTGATCCACTGCCCATACTTTGCAGTATTTGCGGGCACCTGGATCTTAGGAACCATCTCCCGTTCTCCCAGGGACACTAAAGTGACACCCGCCCACTCCCTTCCCTTAGTTAAGGGCATCTCCTCCCCGAGCACTACACTAGCTACTCCGGGGGGCTTTCCTCCAGTGGGAGGGGGTGATCGTTTCTGACACTTCGGATCTCCTTTATAGTGTCCAACGCCACCGCACTCATAGCAATGGACAACCCTTGGCTGCTGACTCTGGCCAGGATTAGGGTTTCTGGGTGGGTTAGCCTTAGAGGTGAATCCTGTTCCCTTCCCTTGGAAGTTGTTTTGGGGGCCTTTGGAGAACTCCTTTTTCTTTTCCCCTCCTTCTTTCTTCTGGGGGGCGCCCTGTCCGGCCTTTTGAGTATCCCCTCCAGTCCCCCTTGTGGACACCCGGGTACTAGCCCAAATGTCCGCCTCCTCAGCAAGCTTCCGGGGACTGGTCAGCTTGCTATCCACCAGGTGTTGCCGCAGTTCAGGGAAACATTTCTCGAGTAGGTGTTCCTTCAATACTAGGTCAAACAGCTCCTCGTAGTTCCGTACTTCACTGCCCTGAATCCAACCTTCCAATGCCTTCTTTGCATAGTCCAGGAAGTCCACCCAATTCTGTGTGCCCAGTTTGTGACTACCCCTGAACTTCTGTCTGTACTTTTCCGGAGTTAGTCCAAACTTCCTGATGAGCGCCAGTTTCATGGTGGGGTAGTGGGTTTGCTCCTCCTCTTCGAGGGCCAATAAAGCATCCCTACCAGCTGGAGGCATGTATTTGTACAATCCCCCTCCCCAATACTTCACTGGAACCCCATGGGCCCTCAATGAGACCTCATAGGCCGCGAGCCACTTGGCGATGTCGTCACCTGCCCCATAGCTTGCTACAATGTCCTTTGGCAGGTAAGGTTTGGATTCCCTAGTGGACTCTTGGTTTTGGCTGCCACCATTAGGAACAGTTGGTGCCCCAATTCTTAGGATCTGAAGCTCTATCTCCTTCAGTCTTATCTCATGAGCCATCCTCTCTTTCTCCGTCTCATGAGCCAACCTCTGTTCCTCTTTCTCCTTCTCCAGCTTTGCTAAATCCCATGTGAGCTGTCTTTTCTCTCTCCGATCTGCTAACTCCACGCTGGATAAGCCCCCACTAGAGGCACGGCTGCCCCCCCTAGAAAGTGTCCTGGGCCCTGCTGACAGGTTCCCCACCTCAGGTTGGTACATCTCAGCCCCCTCGGGGTCAGGCTCTCCATCCCTGTCTTCCTCCTCAGCCTTGCTTTCTCGGCGTGCCTCCCCCCAAGCCCTTAAGCTGGTTTGGAGTGCACCCTTCTTTGCTCCTGGGGGACAGTACACCCCCTCCCGCTGGCAAAACTCCCTGAGTTGGGCCACAGTGTACGTTTCTAAATCTTCCAGTACAAACTCCATCTTGCCCACTCAGGTTAGAGGACAGGTTTTGTGCAGTAACAATGCAGGGGGGTACCTTTAGTAATACCTCCTCCCACCACCAGAGTAAATTTGGAAAAAACAAAAACCCACAATTAGGAAGGCCGCTGTGAGAAAACTCCCGGTGTAGGCCTATGGACTACCCACAGTTATTGTTGAGTATATGTAGGCACAGCTCTATCCCACCGCTGAACACCAATTTATGTTGGAAAACCACACTCCCACTCCGCAGGGTGGTGGTGGACCTTCCCGACACAACGGGGTAGCTTGGCTCGAGTGGTCAGGAAACAGGCGCAGTGCTAAGCATACAATATACCCATACAATAACCATGCGTGCATCCGTTCCAAAAACGACTCTACACCGTAAAAATTATGAAAATATGCTTTCTTTATCTTTCTTCTCTTAGTTGCTGATTGGGAAAATAAATAACAATCACAGTATATACATTTTAAATAGAGCAGGTCAAATAAATATTCGCTGTTTGCTGAAATAAATAGGGGTGATCATAAATAACAGGGCATAAATACAAGTGCAATATATACAGACAATTAAATACTTTGAGGTAATAAATACTGTACCAATAAATACTGTACACCAACAAGTCCTGTGGACCTATAAATTCAGTGCAGCAATAAATAGATAAGAACGTAATAAATACAGTATCCCCAATAAATAATTAGAAGTATACAGTACACTTTGTGAATCAGATGGCACTTCAATTCTTAAGGGCTGATTTGGCCCAGGCACAGCTTGTAGGGTGTGGAAGGCTTGAGGGGGGGCTACTCCCTGGCTGAGGCAAAGGCTAAGGCCTAAACTGAGGTAGATCAAAAGGGGGGAAATTCCAATGCCCTGGCTTCCCTTCTCCACACAACCTCTCTAGGTTAGTCCCAGTTCACCCCAGGCACAGTCAGGTGGGTTTCAGCACCTCCCTAACCCCTTAGAGTAGTCTCTCAGGTCTCCACAGGGCCTTAGGCGCCCTCTACTCCACTTACTGCCCTTTTCTGATGTTCCGACGCCGCTGGAGTCGTGTCGACGCCGTGAGGCGGTTCCGGTTCGGTCTCGGCGGCCTCGGCACAGTGTCAGTTCTTTGACGACGCCGGTAGGCGGTTCCGGTCCGATGTCGGTGGCCTCGGTTCGAACTCGACCTCCGATTCGACGGCGTCGGGCAGTCTCTTCGCACGATGTCGACTTCGGGCGGCTCCGGTCCGATGGCGCTCTCGGCTCCGATGACGTCGGCCGGCCTGGCCTCGCTGTCGACTTCCGGCGACTCCGGGGTGCGATCCTCACCCCCGACCTCCGGTGTTCCTCCTTACAGGTTCCGGGCGACTCCGGAGTGCGATCCTCACTCCCGACCTCCGGTGCTCCTCTACCTCGGTCTCCGACGACTCCGGAGGGCGGACTTCACCCTTCCGATGACGCCGCTCACTCGACCTCGGTTCACCTCCTTCTCGACCCTTGGTATTCCACTCGACCTCCGCCGGCGCCCTCTTACGACCTCAGGCGGCTCCGGGTACGACGTCTGCTACCTCAGTCAGCGCCGCTTCTCCACCTCGGGCTCCAGGTCTTCGGCTACTCGACGCCAGGCTCCAGGGAAACCAGTTCTCAGGTCAGAATCTTGCTGTTTTCTTGGTTCTAAGGCCTGTTCCTGCTGTCCAGGTCCTTAGGAAGGTTTTCTTCTGACTTCTTCCCACACAGGGCTATAGGCTGGGATCCATCAGTAGGGACAAGTATCAAGGGTGGGTTTATGGACCCCACTCCAGGCACAAGTTTCCACCCCTGCTGCTTCACTCCTTCCTCCTTCACTGTTGTGCTCCTCTCTCTTCACCAGTCAGGTGCCAACTGCCAGCTCCAACTGCCAACTGCCTCTCTTATCCTCCCAACATTCTAAACGGTTTCCAACTGTCACACAGTTCTGGAATCTCCTGGAAGGTTCTGGAAGGTGCTGGTAGGTTCCAGTGGATGCTGGTGATGTCATGGGAGGCCACCATTTTGTGCTTCAGGCCCTCAGACAGAAGTTTCAGGGGTAGCTAAAATGGCTCCCTGAATCTGTAGCAACACGAAAAAGTCTGGTGGTTCCCAATAAAAAGGAAAAATTCAAACAGGGTTTGAGGCAAAAGTGGGACAAAATAAATAATGATGAGGAGGGACCACCCAAAGGGCTGACAGGTCTAACAGTGGACATATTTAATGGCCTGATATTATGGTCATGGCTGCTAATAGCCTTATTGCCCACATGCTTTCAGGCATTAACAACTGTCATTTATCCTCCCTCTCACCTTCTGCTAGGGTTCATAACTTTTGGAAAGGCACTTAATAGTGGATAATGACATAATTAAGAACAGGGCAATAACTTGATTATGTTGATTCAAGCTACACCAACTGTTGGGAGGGGAGTGTGCCCTAAATTTTATTCAAACATGACACTAACATCACAGTAATCTAACGTGTGCGCAGAGGACTTGGCCTGTCACTGACTAAGCGAGGGTCAGGGCCTGTATATGTGTATGACTGTTCATGTATGAGTATATAAACTGAATCTAGTAGGATACATTTTGTATGCCCTGGTTTAGCATGGTATAACCAGAGCGGATAAGGAGAGTTCCCCATATAGCATTTCTGGGGCGGGAGGATGAAGATCTAGACACTGAAGTGAGGATGATGGAGACAAAGTAACCTTTAGAAATTCCATGAAAACTTTGGGCCATTTGTATTATTTAAGTGTCACAAAATACTGGCCTCAATGTGCAACCAGTAAAGATTTTCATGAATCGACATTTGTACAATGTAATATGTTGTTCCTCAAAAATCCAAATTGTAGTGGATCGGAATCCAACCCACCTCAAGTATATTAATGAGGTAGGTCGTAAATTGCAGCTCACTGCAATTCATTGCCATCACAAGGAGGGTGGCCTTCTGGGGTCAGCAGACCGCCATGTCTGCGATTGCTTTTAAATAAAGCAATTTTTTTTTATGCAGAATATTTTTGGTTAAGGAAAAAGGGCAGTCTGTGGTCCTGTGGACCAATGCCTACTTCTAAAAATGTTTTTTTGAGAATTCACAAGAGTGAAGGGGTCCATTGGGAACGTCTTCCCATTTGCAAATGGGTTACCACTACCTTGAAGCAGTCGCTAAAATATAAAGGTTTTGCCACTGGATTTTGGTTACAAAACATGTATACATACCATAAGGAATCCGTCTGTGGAAGAGGCACCGTAAACATGCCCCTTTCACATACCAATTCGGTATGGTTTCCTAAGCCCATTTAGTGATTCGATAACCTGTTACCAAATCACTTAAGGGATTCAATACATTCAAAAAACACATTTAGTGCTCACAAACCCTTTGATTTACCAAATTGCAGGGTTTGTTACCAGTAAATGTATTTGTACATCTGCCCCTTTTTAGGTCGAGGACTACCGGTCTGCCGAAGGCAGAACCGGAAGTCGGAAGATTTAATGTTTCCTAGAGTGGCTATTTAGCCCGCCTCTCTTCGCCTCTCTTTTTGCTTCTCTTCCATTGGCTGGCTTCCTAAACGGAGGCCAGCCATTGGAGGAGAGAGCTGTCCCTCCAAATAGGCTCCGTCTTTTTCAGATTCGGGGGCGTGTTTCTTGCTGTTCTTTCCACTTTTTAGCAACGCCCTTTTTAGGCGTGTTTTTCTCTCCTCCTGCCAATGGCAAGAGGAGAGAAAAAGAAACACGCCCCCGAATCTGAAAACGACGATGCGTTTCTCCGAGGCATTCCTGCTTCGCCTCGGAGAAAGGCGGTTGTGTCTCCTACCTACTTCCCCTTTGAAAGACTCGTTTCCACCCTGTCGCCACTGTTTTCAGGTTTATCTTGTTCCACAATGTAAAAAAAATAAAAATAAATACACGCGATTGGATAAGTTACTCGCACCTTGAGATCTGTTGTGCGCCTGGCATGTGCAAACCTCTCAGTAATCACATGTACTCTATTTACCATGCAACAGTTCACCCCCGGCACAAGAATCCGATAGCGATCACCTGTGCTGAAAGAGGAGCCGGAGTATTTAAGCCACTCCTCTCCAATGAACCGGTGCTTGTCAATCAGCCAAGACACCGTTCGAGAGTTGCCTGAAGCTCCTACCCTACGTTTCCAGTCAGTATTTCCTAGCGGGAGAGATGCCGGAAATTATCCCGCCTGACACGCTCTCCCAACTCCAGCCTCAGCCATCGATGGAGCCCTGAGCCCAGCTGCATCGAAGGTGGCTTGCGCCTTCCAGAAAAGCCTCTGCAACTGCTTGCCACCCCCCTGTATCGGCTTTCGGGCGAAACAGGAAGTGTTACAACAGCGGGGCAGGAGGGGCGGCTTTCTCTCCAGCTTCGCGTTCGAGTTACACTTGCAGGGCATTTCACAGCTCGCACACACGGAGTGCTGCGATGCGAGCTACAGCCGCATTTATGCTCTTTATTTTTGTACAACATTGTAACCGCATGATGTGTGAGGTAATAGTCTAGCATCTACCCTGTTCTCCTAGCGTTAGCACACAGAAAGCTGTGCTGCTACACGCATACGGTCTTCAAGAAGGCATACCCAGCTCTTTGTAGGAGGAAAATGAGGACGCTGGAACACAGTGTGCCAGATGAGTCGCTGGCTGCCTTTGAAATGTCGCCTGCCAGCTTTCTCTTTGCCCCCCTGGGGAAGAGAGAAGTCGCCGTGCCCCCAGGGAGCCCTGGCTAATTGAGATAAAGTGTGCCGGGGCTCCGCGGCGGCGCCTAATAGCCCCAGAGGTGTGCCAGCGCGGAGAGCAGCTGGGTGGCCGTGCCGCTCCCCTGCAGTCACCCCCAGAGCCCCGGGGAGCGGACATGCCCGAAAACCTCCTTTCTCCTTCGTTTGCCTAGCTGACTTCTGTGAACCATGCTTCCCAGAATCGGCTGCCCCAGGAAACGCATCCCGTGTGCGCTCCCTCCCAGCTGTGCAGAGGGATTTTCTCCCGCCTCCCACCCCCGGGTGGGTGTTGGGTGTACATCGTGTTCGGTTTGGTTTAGAATAAACGCTCTCCAGGATGCTTTCCCAGTGGTTTGTTGGTGGCACGGATCCGGGAGCTATTGTTACTCGTGCTCTAAAAATAGCCCTTGAGTTTATTATTGTCTACCAGTCTCTCTACCTCACTTCTCCACTCTATCTCACTATCTCACAACTTCTCTCTCTCAAAACATCACTACCTCACTCTCTAGCTCACAACTTCACTCTCTCTCACTCACTACCTCAATCACTCTCTATATCACTACCTCACTCTTTCTATCTCGCTAACTCACTTTCACTCTCTCTTTCACTACCTCTCTCTCTATCTCACTACATCACAACATCACTCTATGCTTATATATCACTACCTCACAACATCCCACTACCTCACTCTTTCACTACCTCACTCTCTCTATCTCACTACCTCACTCTCTATCTACCTCACTCTCTATCTCACTCTCTATTTCAATACCTCACTCTCTCTCTCTATCTCACTACCTCACTCTCTCTCTGCTAATGCAATAGGTATCACATATGCAAAAAAAAAGCTAATGACAATAGAAATGACAACGCCATTTATTTAGGGATACAAAAATGATTTTAAAAAATGAGCAATTCCAATAGCTCTACCTATAATATTGCCGAGACCATTGCATTGTAAATGCTTGTTTAGTAAAGGGCTACTGATTAGTTCTTCCTGCGCTTTGCCATGTGGTGGATGGTATGGATAAAGGGGCAGACTGCAGTTTCTGTTGTTCAAGGTGAGGTCGTTTCTGGGTCAGGCCTGCCATTTTGTCTTCTTCAGAGAGGCTGATGTTGGCCAGGTGCAGAAACCTCACACTTCATTGTGCTCATGTTGTGTGTGCTCAAGCTAAGACACAACCCCAGTGCTACTTACTATAAGAAGCATCACTTTACACAAAGGCTGTGTCTGAAGAGCAGCCTAAGAAAAACACTGGAAAGAAGAACTACCCTACACCAATTCCCAACATGAGACAGTGTATGATAAAACCTTTTCTAGAAAATGTGTATAAAAGTGGGAATTAAACTACCCTACTTTGTTCCAGTTCCAAGTTCTTTGTTGGGATGGAAAAGTCCTCTGCATGGTGAGAGATGTGTATTCCTGCCCGGAGTACCCAACTGTATTGTTGTCTGGACCCCTAATGCTGCTTTTTCGTCTTATGCAAATACGGATCATGCATGTGTGTCATGACATAGGCATGTTTCATTGAGTACGGGCTTGTTGAACCGGGAGGGCTGCCCAAAGCACTACACTCCTGGTGAAGGCAGTGGCCTTCACCAGGAGTTAAACAGTGCAAGCGCAGCAGTGGCAGGATACCGTTTAGTTATCAATAGTAGTGAACATGCCATTTTTACTCTGTCACTTAAGTGAGGCCTACAGGCTCACTCACCTTTTTAAAAGTTCCACTGCTGTATGTTCAACTCATCTCCGGCCTACATCAGGTTGATGTGAAAGTGCAAGCATGATAAAAACATGTGCTGAGTGCATGTGTGCTCACAAGGAATACACTACACCTAAGGTGAAGTGTAGTACAGTGATCACATGGTAATTGTATGTGTGCTGGTAGAGTGTGCTTTCAAAATAACATACTGATGCAGTACAGCGAGACTGCAGTACTGAACAGTGTGTGCAGACTGAGTGAGTGTGCTGCATATGGAAATGCTGGTGGTAGCATAATACATGAGGACAACAGTGAGAGCGTGTGACTATACCTTAAGTGCAGAAGTGCCTGCACTATTACATAACTTGAAGGACCTTGGGCTCCATTTTGGGAAGCCCAGGCCTGCTTGGTAAAAATAGGAGTAGAGGAATCCCCCAGCCAGAATTGAGTATTGATGCATTTCTGTAAGCTGGGTGGGACAAGCACTGGATGAGGGGAAAGCCTAGCGCCCCCTTTCCATTTCAAAGGGCTCTTTGATTCAGTGACAGATCCCAAGGAAAGACTCCTGGACACATCTCAAGAAGAGGGAGACGGGCCTGATAAGAGAATCATGAAGAGTAGGGATGAGAGCCCTGGATTAGCCTCTGATGGACATATCACTGTGGCTGACATCCGGGTGTCAACTCTGGTCACTCCCATGAATCTTGTTGTGGGTTGATCCGCTTCGGAGCCCTGCCTGCTGTGAAAGACATCCTTCAGGAGGAAGAAGGGGGAGAGATGTCCATTTCAAAGAAACAGAACCCCAACATAAAACTTCAATGGTCCAGACTCTAAATCACATTTTGTATCTGGAAAAGAACTTTAAGTAGGGTAGTCTGAGACCCCAAACTTTGACATCTGTTGAGCATAAAGCCAGGCTGTGTGAGGACGGGAAGCTATGCAGGACTTCACCTGTGACCAGGACTAGGGGCCTGCCAGCTAGTCTCCCTGCTGGGTGAAGTGATATCACCAAGATCAGCTGCCCTGGAACCTGGAGCACCAACGCCTGCCTGCTCACCAAGACTGGTGTGCACGTGCGGAAGAGGAGAGCGTTAGAGGGAGTGAGGTCCAGAGGAAAGCCCTGGCGTAAGGACTCTCTGTGCAAGGTGTGAGGAAGCCAGTCCTGCACCGATCAAGCTGTTGTCCATGTGTTGGACTTTACTGGCGAGCCTGTATGCCAAAAGGGGCTACCGGGAACTGAGTTAGAGGAGCGCAGTGGGATAAACCTGCTCCCTGCACCGATCAGGCCAATGCCCATGTGCCAAATTAGCTGGGCTAGCCTGTATGCCTGGAGGGGCCACCATTGCATGGATTAATGTTTGTAGCAGGAGGAACCCGTCCTGCACCAATTAGGCCATTGTCCATGTGGTGAAGTGGCTTGGCAACCCTGTATGCCAGGAGGGGGCTGCTGTGACTATCCATGTGAGGCTATCATGACCGTAGTGTGAAGGCCGGAGTGGCGATCTTATTCTTATCGTGCTGTGTAAAGTGCTCACTTTGTGCATACCTAAAGTGCTATTCAAAAGTGATTCATGCAAATAAAAATACTTTAAAGACAATTCATTTGTACGTTCTATCTTTGCTGATTTCCAGGAAGGAGCTTAGCAGGAGTCTTCATCATAATTGTGTGTGCATGTCTTTTTCTGCATTCAATCCTGCTGGTACCTTTGTATTGATTTCTATGATGTATCTTGGTTCTAAACACCTTAGTGCTTTCTCCCTGTCTCTACATATTCTATTTCTAGGAATCGCATCAAGCTGAGAGGTCTGGCTCGTCACCCAGGGAACTGTTGGGACCAAGGTGGAACTCAACCACATTTTGTTGACTGCCCCCACGGAACCCCACTGGAGCAAGGGGACCAACCCCCAGCCTCTGCCATGGGAGAAAGAACTTACTCAGTGACAGCTGGAGCTGGAGCACTTCGCCCATCTGACCACCAGAGATAGCGTGGCTCGGAGAAGAGAGCACGCACCTGGCAGGTGCTGCCGTGTGTGGCCAGGGGCAAACCAACTCAGTCGATCCAGAACAGGACCGCACTGCAAGCCACAGGGTACTTTCTCATCGGGATTTTAGACACAACTACAGCCCAAACCGCTGGACGCAATTACACCAAATTTGGCAGAAAGCTAACTCTTGTTCCAGAAATAGCCCTTTTTGTAATTGGTGTAAATGTGTTCAGTAGTTTTAGAGTTATTAAAGAAAAAAGAAATATAGATATCTGGGCGGAACCTATGCACAGATCTCATGGTGAGATCGATTGGCTGCCAACACTTCAACCAGGAAGTGTTGGCAGCCATCTCAGGACTCAGCATGAGTCCCAAGAAAAAACACAGTGAGGAAATGGAGATCTCATGATTTTTATGTCTTTCTCGCCCTCTTCGCTGGTCCTAATTGTACTGAAGGGCAACATCCTGGGTAAAGGAAAGGCAGCTTGGTATTAGAAGTAGCGGTGCAAAATAAAACAGCAGGTCGCTGTTTAAACTAGCTCTGACAGATCGCTTAATGACAAAGCAGTGTGATGGGGGGGGTTCCGAAGAGAGCCGTTTCGGCATCGGCTTAACAGCCTTGATTTTGGGCAAATCAATCAATCTTATTGTGCCTACAAAAATGAATATGTTTGTATGTAAAGTAACTGGTGCTAACGTAAAGGGCTCCGATACCTTTGGGTGGTGTTGGCGCTATATAAAACTGCACAAAAAAAGTAACTGGTGCTAATGTAAAGTGCTCAAATACCTTGGGATGGTGTTGGCGATATATAAAACTGCAAAAAAAAGTAACTGGTGCTTATGTAAAGCGCTCCAATATCTTCGGGTGGTGTTGGCACTACATAAAAACTGCACACCAAAAATCGAAAAATAAAGTCGGTTTCAGGCGGATCTGTGCAACAGAGTTCAACAGGGGCAAGCAGCGACTGGCAGGAGGGGAACATGCAACCAACAGCAGATGCGGGCAGCCACGGGGAGATTAAGTGCCTTGCCCGTAATCACAAAATGTGGAACTGAGGCCGAGGCTAGGGAGACTATGTGGCGCCCTCTTGGGAAAGAATGTGGCGTAAGCGCTAGAGCTGCCGACTATGGAGCTGGGAAACTGGGTTTGAGTTTTGGCCTCAGCATAACATTCTTGATTCTGGGCAAATCACTTAATCTCACTGTGCCTACAAAAATGAATATGTCCTTGTGTAAAGTAGCTGGTGCTAATGTAAAGCACTCCAATACCTTTGGGTGGCGTTTGGCGCTGTATTAAGTTACACACAAAAAAAGTATCTGGTGCTCATGTAAAGTGATCCAATACCTTTGGTGTGGTGTTGAAAAGTAGAGTCAGGGGAGGAGGGGATCTGGGGGAAGAGGGGATCTGTGCAAAGGGAGTTCAGCGTGGGTAAGCAGCAAAGGGCGGGAGGTTGATGGGGAGATTAAGTGATTTGCCTACGTTTACGCTGTCCTTGTGAAAAGTAACATGTCAATGTAAAGCGCTCCAACACCTTGCGGTGGTGTTTTTTTTTTTTTTTTGGTTTTTTTTGTTTTTAAACCGTTTATTGCAATCTCAAGTGTATACAAGTATGGGCCTACAACCTTCCGGCCGGCCGCTAGAGTGACAGGAGCACCTGACAAACTTACAACAGGGCACTTAGCGTTACAGAGAAGCAAATCAGGAAACATCGACGACGTGGGCCACATGACTCTAAGCCCACAATACGGTTTCATTTTATACACACGCAACAACATAGAAAAACACACCCGCAAGGCAACCCGCAATCGAAGGTAATCACACGTGCTCCTCGAATGAGGGACCCCGACCATCCACAGGAATCTGAAGAGGGGGAAGGGAAACAAGTCCAGGACTGGGGGAACTCTGTGCCCGGGGCTGGGTGAGGGGGTCAACTAGGGGGACGGAACCGGTGAGGCAGCAGGCAGCAGTGGTGGCTCGCAAATACCCCCGCGGTAGGCGTTCCAGGGGCCCCATATTTTCACCCACGCCCCAGGCTTGCCCCTCGCCACATACACCACCTTTTCTCGGAACATGCACCAATCCATATGTTCTTTCCAGGCCGACACCGCCGGGGGCCGCTGGGATCCCCACAGTTGAGCGATGTCACGCTTAGCTATCATATATCCCAGAGTCACCCATCGCGTCTGCGGAACCGAGTAATCAGTTGGTTCCCACACATTCAGCAAGCATCTCCTCGCTTCAGGCAACAGTGCGACATGTGTAACCAGACGCAGGACCTCATGCACACCACGCCAGAATCGCTCCACCTTCGGGCATTCCCACAAAATATGCAAAAAAGTCGCCAAAGCACCACACCCACGCTTACACAACCCATCCTCAGCATAACCCATACGCAGAAGCCTTGGCCCCGTCATGTAAACCCGGTGGAGTATCTTAAGCTGGACGAAGCGAAGGCGAGCCGGTATGGCCACCTCCTTCGGAGAGGCCACCGCGGAAATCCAGTCTTCGTCGTCCAACTCCAGCCCGTCGGCAACCCACGCCTCACGGAGGCCGGTCAGCAGGCCCGAGCGGTCATTAATCAATTTTTTGTAAATGAGGGAGATCGTGCTATCCGGAACGTGGCCATCCAGCACTCTATCCTCCAGGGGGGAAGACTCCGGGATGGAGGCGGCGTCTGGGAAGACAGAGCCCAGCGCATGACGGACCTGCAAGTATCGAAAGTATTCACTGCCCTGCAGCTGAAACTCCGTCTGCAGCGTCTCGAATGTTTTAAATCCCCCTCTCGTCCAGAGGTCCCCCACTTTACTGATGCCAATCGTGTCCCACTTCTCGAAGCCCTTCGAGGTCCACAGGGAGCCCAACCGCTGAGGCGCATACAACGGTGACGCCCGGGTCAAACGGTCCTTCCACCCCATAGCTGCATTGGCCGCGTGCCACACCCGCACCATGACACGCGTGGGCCCCGTCAAGCGGGGATCCGGCGCGCCAGAGTAGAGTGCTCGATTGTAGTCGCCCCCGGGCAGGAGCATCTTGTCCATTTCAAATGCCGGGTTCAAGGCGGGCCCATAGAGGCCGTGATTAATTGCAGCTAGCTGGGAGGCCCAGTAATACCGCTTAATGTCCGGGAGGGCAATCCCCCCGTCATACCACGGGAGCGTCAACTTCGCCAGGGCTATACGCGGCCTCCCGTCCCAGAACAGACGGCGCTGTAGACTCTCCACCTCACGGAAGTAGCGCGCCGGGACTAGGTCCATAGTGTTCTGGAGAGCGTACAGGAAGCGCGGCAACGACATCATCTTAAACAATGCCGCCCGGCCGAGCGGCGAAAGCGGCAGGTGCCGCCAGCGCGCGACGTCCTCCTTCAAGCGCTGGAGGGGGGGAAGCAAGTTTCGCTCGTAGCGGGCCGCCGGGTCCAGCGTGATATAGACACCCAGGTACCGAAACCCCTGCGAGGCAATCTGGATCGGACATCCCCGCGGGAGGACGGGAGCCTCCCCGGAAAGCACATAGACACATGATTTAGCCCAGTTGATGACAAGGCCTGAGTTACGGCCAAAGGAGCGCAGGACATCAACCAGGACAATCGGTGATTTGCGCGGGGAGGCTAGGTACAAAAGGATATCGTCAGCGTAGAGGGACACGCGGTCCTCATACTCAGGGGTCCAACGGAGACCACGGATGGAAGGGTGCCACCGTAGCCACTCCGCCAGGGGTTCCAAGGCCAATGCAAACAGGAGCGGCGACAAGGGACAACCCTGTCGCGTGCCCCGCCCCAGCGCGAACGGGGCCGAGACTCGCCCATTCACTACCACCTGCGCTAACGGGCCCGAGTACAACAATTTGACCCAGCTGATGAATCCCGGTCCAAATCCAAATTTCGCCAGCATCGCCCAAATGTATGGCCATTCGAGCGTGTCAAACGCCATGGTGGCGTCTAAGGACGCCAAGATGGCCGGCTCCCGCACAGACGGAACACGCGCGAGCACCCCGTGCAAGCGCCGCAGATTGAGGGCCGTGTTGCGATGGGGGATAAAGCCAGACTGGTCTTGGTGGACCAAATCGCCCACCACGCCGACCAGCCGGTTGGCAAGCACCTTGGCAAGGATTTTGGGCTCCGCATTCAAGAGCGAGATAGGCCGATAGGAGGTAACCCGGTCTCGGGGTTTCCCCTCCTTGTGGATCACCACGATTGTAGCCAGACGTTGGTCCGGCGGGAGGGAGCCCCGCGAGTGGGCCGCAAGGAACATCGCGCGGATGTGGGGTGCCAGTACGTCCGGTCGCAGCTTATACAACTCGATAGGGATGCCGTTCGGGCCCATGGCCTTGCCAGATGCAACCGAGCGTATAGCGAGGGCAATTTCGTCCGAGGTAGGAGCAGCATCCAACGACTCCCTGTCCTCCACCGAAAGGGAGGGCAGCGCGATATCTCGAAGCAGGGCATGAGAATCCGCCTCCGAGCAGGGAGAGACCGGGGAATACACCTCGCGGAAATAATCCGCGAAGCAAGAGACAATGTCTTCTGGCTCGGTGACACGTACACCATCCATCCTCTCAATCAGCGGAACCACACGACTCGCTCTCTCCTTTTTGTCCAACCACGCAATCAATTTACCAGCCTTATCACCCACATCATACAGTCGCCCCTGTTGCTCTCTGCTGAGGCCCCTGGCTGCCTCCGTGACGAGGGCCCTATAGGCCGCTTGCTTAAGGTGTAAAACATGCAGTGCAGCATCCGTCACCCCACTCCCCAAATCACCCTCCAGTTCAGTAATTTCGGCCTCCACTCGGGTCACCTCCTCCTGCTCGCGCCTCCGGGCATGGGATATGAAGGAGAGGGCCTCCCCCCTAATAACTGTCTTGAAGGCCTCCCAAAGGGAGATAGCCGACGGGACAGACCCCACATTCTCCTCGAAATACCGCTGCAAGGATTTAATCAGGTCAGCGCGAATAGTGGGGTCGCGCAGATACCAGGCATTGATTGGAGCTACCCTGCCCTCCCCCCTCGGGAGGACACCAAAGTGCAACAGGAGCGGGGAGTGATCTGAAATACCCCGCGCCAGATGGCGCACCTCTCCCACCCTCCCAGCATAGGCCGCAGGGACAAGGATATGATCAAGCCGCGAGAGGCTACCATGGGCACCCGAATGGAAGGTGTATTGCAGCTGCGTGGGATGTTTTAAGCGCCAGCAGTCCACCAATCCCAATGTATCTAAAAGGCCGGACAGCCATGCCTGCGCCCGGGGGAGGTCCCTAGGGGGGTGACGATCCATAGTCCCAGAAACCACCGCATTGAAATCTCCCCCAACCACCAGAAGCCCCCCCGGAAGGTCAAGGAGGAGGCGCCCCAGGTCCGCAAAAGTGGTAGACTGTAGCCCCGGTGGGACATACACTGAAACAAAGACAACCACTTTGCCCTCCATTCTCCCCACCAAGGCAGTGTAGCGTCCCCTCTCATCATGGCGCACCTCATCTATTTCCAGCGGGAGCGAGTTCTTAACCATGATGCCCACCCCCCGCGAGCCAGACATGAAGCCCGAGTGGGCCACCAAACGATAGCCACGCCGATTCATGGCAAAGAAGGAATTACCAATAAGGTGTGTCTCCTGCAGAAAGACCACATCTGGCGAAATTCGTTTCAGATACTGCAGGACCACACCTCGCTTAATCCTGTCCCCCAGTCCATTAACGTTCCAAGACAACAAAGTCAAGTCCCTACCCCCATCACATACAGAAGCCATCACTCGTCCCCCCGAGAGCACATCAAAAACACCAATACAGTAAAGGGTTTGCCTTGCGGTAAAAACGAACAACACCCCACCCCAACCCACCCGTCCCAACAAAACTCCCCCCTCCCTGCACCCCTGCATGAGCCCGAACAGCCCCCCCAAAGTGCAGTGTGCCTGTCGCCCCATAGATGAAAACACTAACTAGTCCCCCAGAGGAGGAGGGAAAGCCCCCAAGAGACCCCGTACGACCTCCACGGGAGGGGAACTTACACAATCAGTCAATGATGACAATAATGTTGTCCAGAGCAAGGCCTACTATTAGTCCCTCAGTCCTGATCCGGCAAGCCCTCCCCACCAACCGCGCCCCCCCCACCCCCCCGGCCCCGATCCCCGGGCAAAGTGTCCAACCAGTCCCCGGCCGCCTCGGGACGATCAAAAAAGTGCGTGCGGCCATCCACCTCTACCCTCAACTTCGCTGGAAAAAGCATCGCATACTTGAGGTTCAGGTCCCGTAGGCGACGTTTGACTCCGAGGAAACTCAGTCTCTGCTTCTGGACCGCCGGAGTAAAATCAGGATAGAAGTTTACATCCATATTGTCGAGTCTGACCGGTCCTTGTTGCCTAGAAGTCTGCAGGATAGCGTCTCTGTCCCGAAAGTTGAAGATCCGGGCAATGAGAGGCCTCGGAGGGCCTCCGATCTTAGGTCTCCCTCCGGGGACCCTGTGGGCACGTTCCACTGCGAAGAGTTTACTCAGCCCCCGGGGCTGGAGACGGGTGAGGATCAGGTCCTCCACAAACAGATCCGCCGCCTCCTCCTCACGTCCCTCCGGCACCCCGACAATGCGAACATTGTTCCTCCGGGCCCGACCCTCGGAATCTTCCAGTCGACGATCCATCAGGGCGCTCGCCTGGCCCAGTCGGCGCACCTCCTTTTGGAGGGCCGCCACGTCCGTTGTGAGGCCCGAGGTGGTGTGGGCCAAAGAGTCGACCCGGTCATTCGTCTTGGACAGATCGGCCCTCACCAGGCCCACATCCACGAGGACCGAGTCAATCTTTTGCGCCAGAGTGTCAAAGCGCTGGTCGACTGAGGCCTTCATCTCGGCGATGGCGCCCATGACGTCCCGGAGGGTCAGATCCGCGGGCAAAGCAGGGGCATCAGTCGGGCCAACAGGGGACCTACGCGACGCCTCTGGAGATCCCTTCTGGAGGGTGTAGCGGTCCATGCTGTTAGACTGAGGGGCTGCGCCACGGCGGGTCGATTTCACCTTTGCCCGGTCGCCATCTTGTTTCGTGGACATGGCTCCAGTCCCCAAATCGTGCCGATCTCCTTGAAAGGGGCTGACAGACCGGTTCACGGGCTCCGGGGGAGGGCGACCACAGCTCCGAAGGGCAGATCACAGCTGGCGGGCCGGCAGGGCACCCCGATGAAGTCACACCACCGCACGCCGCCTCGCGACCCTACCTCGCTTGGCAGCAAGGAGGGCGCGAAAGCGAAAGTGAAAGTGCGGGGTACGCGAATCGCCCAGCCTCGCCCGCCGCTGTTGTTCACTTTGTCTCCGGATCGCCCCACAACTCCAATCCGGGGGGTCGGCGTGGAGAAGGCCGCAAACCTCAATCGATGCTCCCGCCGGTGTCCGAGGTCCGATTTGGAAACGGAAAACGGATGGCACCTCAGCTCGGTCTCACGAACACAGTCCCCTCGTCAAGGACAGGATATAGTCAGGATTTATGCAGGAGGTCGCGGAGGTCCTCGGGAGCCTCGCACCTACGCGGCCATCTTGGTTGCGCGCTAGGCTCCTCCCCCTTGCGGTGGTGTTGACGCTATATAAAACTGTACAAAAAAAAATCACTGGGTGCTAATGTAAAGTGCTCCAATACCTTCAGGTGGTGTTGGCGCTATATAAAATTACACACAAAAAATGTGAAATGCAGAATCAGGGGAGGAGGGGATCTGTGCAACGGAGTTTGCGGGGCAAGTAGCCACGGGCGGAAGGTGGACGGGCAACCAACAGCAAATGCAGGCAGACAGGGGGAAATTAAGTGATTTGGCCATAATCACACAATGTAGAACTGAGGCAGGGGCTAGGGAGACGATGTGGCATCCTCTTGGGAGAGGATGTGGCATTAGGGCCACAGCTGCCGACTAGGGAGCTGGAAAAATGGCTTTGAGTTTCAGCGTCAGCTTAACATCCTTGATTCTGAACAAATCACTTAACCTCCCCCTACCAACAAAAAAGAATGTGTCCTTGTGTAAAGCAACTGGTGCTAATGTAATGTGCTCCAATACCTTCGGGTGGTGTGGGCACCATATAAAACTGCACAAAAAATTATCTGGTGCTAATGTAAAGTGCTCCTCTACCTTCGTGTGGTGTTGGCTTTATATAAAACTGCACACAAAAAACAAAGAATCACAGTGTTAGGCTGGTTTAAAGAAGTGAACGGGAGGAAATACATCGCATCAGCAACTTCATTAAAAGGACTACTTTTGCCATGGACATTGAGGGACAGGCAGACCTTGATGACATCAAGACTCAGCCTGGCTTCTTTGAAGAAAATTCAAGTTAAGTAACAATGGCACACGGAAACACTTCACCGGTGAATGCAGAAAAAGTGTGAAAGTGTCCCAACTGAAGAAATGAGAAGCAACAAGGTGAGACACAAACAGTTCAAACATTCACACAGGACAAACGTGGCTATGCAATTACAGCAGAAGACACAGGTACTTTAGAAGCTCTTACATGTTGTGTAATAACGCATCTTTGATTCACTTGATGTCTGATATTTCAGCTATAAACACTATTGCTGAATGACCACATATGGTGTAAACACGCACACACATACGCTGAAAATAAATAGAGACTACACATGTACCAAGTAATAGCAGCCGTGCACACATGCTCCAATCATCATGCCAGCTATACACTAACAGGACATTAAAAGGCAGAGCACCAGCATTCACTAGAACAAAACAGACTACAATAAGGGTTTAAAGCAGTGGCTGGGTTGGGGTAGGGGGTGATATGGGAACAGGGCAAGCACCAGGAGGTGCGAGGGCGCAAGCAAATACGGAAGGGAGGAGATGGGGGAAATGGAAAGCAGCAACGAAGGGAAAAGCAATGACTGAGGATGGGGTGATCTGTGGCCGGGGAATGAGGGCGGGAGGGAGGAGATGTAGATGGTAAAAGTAGGAGCACTGTGTACAATGCTGAAAAAGAAAGAAAAAAGTTGGTCCTAAAATGGTCGTAATAACAGGAGCAGTGGATGTTTACAAGTACTTGGTCCATGCTCTGGGGGGAGGTCTAAACACAAGAAGAGGCATGACCATGAATGCAAGGGACCAATGGTGACAAAGAATATGAGACAGACAATGGAGAAAGTAAATGAGAAGACTGTGAGCGGGCTGAAGCCCACAGATTAAACAGAATATGTCTCTTCGAGACAGAGCATGCGATGTCTGGCCAAGACATAAAAAACTATAGAAATTGACTAAAAAAACAAAGGTTACAGGGACGTTATACTCAGGTTGAGATTTTACATGCACAAAATCACAGAAATTCAGCAGTTATAGTTATACTTATTAAAGAAGCTATAACTCGTGCCCTCGCCATGCACTGCTAATTACCCCACATATTTCATCAATCTTGACATCTTCTTTGACATCATTGATAATATCACTGCAACATTTGCAATAAAATTATTAATAAGAAAACTGTGCATGGCGTGGGAGAGAGGTATATTTACTTAGGGCATGAGTTATAGTTTCTTCAGATTAGTATAACTATAACTGCTGAGTTTCTATGGTGTTATGCGTGTAAAATCTGAACCTAACTAGAACGTCCCTATATATATCTTCCAAGGTGCCCAGAATTATATATAATATATATATATATATATATATATATATATATATATACATATATAGGATGGTAGTCTTCTACATTGGTAAATGGCTCCCATTGTACTGCAGCCCCCTTTAGCCGTTAAGCTGAGCTAGATTAATTGCTAAGCATTTGTTCTGGGTGAGCTCTTTCTTTTGGTGGGCTTTTACCCACCTATAATACAGGCATTGTAGATAAACAAAAAAAGAGTCTGCTTGGGAGGGAACAGGAATTATGTTGTACTTTGAAATTTGGGACCGCGTAGCAGGCAGGGCCCTACCCCTGTCTATTCCGGTATTAGCGAACCGCGAATGGTCAATGCGGTATGTACAAGTGCTTTGTATAACGTTTTAGCTATAAATGCACTGTGTATATGATATTAGCACTGTGTATACGATATGATACAGTAACTTCGTGGGTTCCATCTTAGAGCGGTGGCCATCTTATGGTTGCCCTCACATAGGCTACACATTACAAACAAGTACGGGCCTTTAGAACACATGTACTTTCTGTTTGACTTCTCTGTGACCTGTGCAGCTTGGCTCCGCTGCCCCAGGTCAATCCGGTCCCAAGAGCTGCCCGTCCTGCGGCCACCTGTGATTAGCATCAGGGTTTGACACACCATAAAGCCTTTTCATCCCACACGAGCCTCCGGCTAATCTCTTTCACACCTGACTCTTCCTGCTTTATGGCTTGTTTTCCAAACAGGAGATGCCCGTGTTTATTGGGGCCTATTGATATCTGATGTGGGATCTGAGCCTCGCTGGGTAAATAATTGTGGGCTGGCTTAACTGGAATGTGGGATGGTCATCATGACTCTGCCTTTTCGTTTGTAATGTATACATATGAATGACCATGCCATAAAACAAGGAATGTGTGCCTGAAGCATGATATTTTGTATTTAAGGAGAAGCCCGTTTCTGTAACTTTAAGCAGTCTCCTGAGAACATACATTGTGTTGTACTTCTCGGATACCTGTAATTGGTCTGCAGCCAATAAATCGATCTTTGACTTCACCCAGAAGACTCTGTGTTTCTGTAGGTCTGAAACAGGAAGAACCCGAAGTCTTAGGGTGTGTTCCCCTGCACCGCTGGGGTTAACATTCCCAGTACTTCAGTTGGCGCCCAACTCGGGGCGATTTCAGCGGTACCGGTCCAAGCCAGAGGTTCGTGAGGAGCTTCGTGTGGAAATTCTGGAGGAAGGCCGCCACTTCATCGACCCCTGCATGTCGACGTGGTCCGAAAGTCTTTTCTGCGAGGTTCTCCGCGTCCCGACGGCTACGAAGGACTGCTGCCCTGATTAATCGCCCTGTTTTGGACCCTTGACTATTTTGGTAGAGCGAAACAATCGAGAGAGTCTTCTGGTGACGCCATCGATCATCGATATTCAGTTAAGTATAAGTGGAGCGTCTCCCAGTTTGTTTGGTATCCTTCGGGATTTTTGGTATTCTTCGGGATCAATTTGATTTGGAGCCTGCAAGCGCCAAAGCCAGAGGACTCGTGTATTCACGAGACTATCGTAATCGATAATCCTTTGAAGTTTGAAACTAGACTAGTGAGCGCAAGATGCCTGGTTCTAGTGTATTTGGAAGATTGTTTTGTTTGGGTTGTGGAAGGGATTTCCAGTTAGAGGATTCATGTCCGGTTCCTCCAATTGGAACTCCAACTTATGAGCTTTATGTAAAACATGGCGTGGGCCCCATTGCATATAATGAAGTATGGATCCGATACACCAGAAAGGACGGTGTCTTAAAATGGCCCCAAAATGGTAGTTTCGATACAGATATCTTAGATAATTTGGAAGTTAAATTGTTTAAAAAGAAAGCCCGGCCGGCGATGTTTGATTCTTTCCGCCTATGGCGAAAGGAAGCCAAACAGAAGGAAATTAAGCTAGCGAAAAGGAATAAGAGAGAAAGAGGTATGTCAGTGATGCAAGCAGCTGCGCAATTTAAAGATAATGAAGAGGAACAAATGAATGAGCAGTTACATAGACAGCGCAAACTAGGGATCTATAAATGTTACCCTGTTTTGTCACCCCTTGTGCAACATGAAGTAAAAGAGAAAGAGAAAGATTCCCTAATGTCCCATTTGCTAAGTTCGCCACCCCCGTATGTGCAAAATGCCACAGCACCTCCACAGCTTGTAAATGTGCAGCCTCCAGTAAATATACCGCAAGCCTTCCCACAGTCGCTTCCTGTGACTTTGCCTGGTACATCAGCTGCCTCCCCTGGCGCTCCTTCTTACACTACCCAGGTACCTGTATCTGAATCCGCTTTTCTTCCCTCTGTCTATCCCCCCGTTTTCGCCTCAACTTCTCCTTCAGCACGACAACGACTAGCTAATGTAGTTACTAGTTTAATGTCGCCTCTCTTTCGGTCATCTAGTGCGACTCCTGGTTTACAACGTAAGCAATTGCGTAGTCAACTGCCTGGTCCTGACGAGAAAGAGGTGTTAGATCATCTGGCACGTAGGTGGATTGGTTTCCCTTCACTCTATATTGTGGAATCAGTTGTTAACGTTTTCCACCAACGGGATGCCCCAAAACAGAGGTATGTCTTTGACAAAATGTGTGAATTCCTCTGTGAGGAATTGGAGGATCATGGTTCAAACCCCAACCCGCAGGAATTGTGTCGAGTGCGGTTTGATTTTGAAACAGGTACAATTGTGGGTCCCAATGTAGATAAAGCAGTTGCGACTTTACTGTCCTTCAGAAATGGCGATTGTCAGCAATCATTGTTCGAACAGGAATTCCCTGTGGGGAAAAAGGGAAAAGCGCGACAATACCCTATGAGAGAAGTCCCTCCGGTATGGAAGGAAGCTGTTGCGGCTGATGCCGCTAATGGTATTGCTGCCATGCCAGCTCATTTTCAGCGTGTTTGGGTGCATGACCCTTGGAAGCGTTCTGAGGTGTTAGCGCTTAAGCAGACATTGCCTGACCCCCGTAAAAACCCTACAGGACATTATAAGGAGTTATCCCAAACTGCAGAATCGTGTGTCATGAATCTGGCTGACATAGATATGTTATTTGGGAATGTTGTTCCACAGCCTTTATGGGGATCCATCCGTAATACGGATCATGCGGCAGAACTAGGGGGCACATGGGCTAATATCGTTGCTGCAGACGCTAGACAAGTTGGTGGCGCAAAGTCTGACCCTTTGGTAGCAGACCTCCCTGGTAGAATTATTACATACATGAAAACTATAATGCCTGCGATGCGCGTAAATTGGGATAAACTGTCCGCATGCAAGCAGAAGAAAGATGAGACAGTGTCCGATTTCTTTACACGGCTTGAAGAAACGTTTATCGACCACAGTGGTCAAGACATGAGCACTGAAGGTGGCCAACGGTTATTTGTTGATAAATTTGTGCAGAATCTACTTCCAGAGTTGTGTAAGAAATTAAAAGATTCAGAAAGTTCTTGGGCTTTTTCCTCTTCAGCGCAAATACTGGCTACTGCACAGTATTATGAAAATAGAGATAAAGACGAGAAGGATAGAACAGATAAGAAAACGAAAGAACTGAAAACGAAGGTCCTTTTACAGCAGGCTTACCCGCCACGTGGAGGACAGAATAATTATAGGCAAACCCAAGGTATCTATCAGCAGCCCCAACAGTTTCAGAATAATCAGCAAATGAATGGGTATTATCAACCACGTATCCCTGTAGGTCCCAATCAATGTTCATATTGCAGAGAGGAAGGTCATTTTAAATATAGTTGCCCTAAATTAATGCAGCTTAACAGTAATGCGTATGGCGCAAGAGGTAGAGGTGGTCAGCAAGCTCCTAGAGGCAGAGGGCGTGGAAATGTTCCCCAGAACGTGCGTCCTCTTCCGCCTCAAAATACCATAAATAGCTTTGATCAGCAAGCCAACGCGACTGGTAATACAGCTCAGTACTACAATAATGATTATTATGCAGAAGACGACAATGTGGAAGGTAATGATTACTAGGACAGCCATGGACAGAGAGAGGGAGTTGTTTCAGTACCAGTGGATCAAAGGGGACCTTATGTTAAAGTAACTACAGCAAATGTAACGGAGCCCTTTCTGCTGGATACTGGTGCTGCAAAGAGTTCAATCATGCATTCAAAACTCCCTGGCGCGCCTTTGTCTGGCGAAATGAATGTTTCAGTAGGTTTTTCTGGCGCCCCAGTTAGGAACCCGATTTCTAGTCCTACGCCACTTTCTGTTGGACCTTGTGAGCTAAAAGCACCCCTCATCCTAACGACAGGTTGTGGTGAAAATCTGCTAGGATTCGATTTGCTAAAAAGATTGCATGCAACGGTATATTGTTCTCCCTCGGGAGTACAACTTACATTAGGTAAGAAAGTGATTTACCCAATGTATTTGTCTAAGAATGCAATGCCACCTGAATTGTCATCCCTTCCGGATGCCCTTTGGGCTACTGGTCCCAATGATGTGGGTCTCTTGGAAATACCGCCATACGTGGTAACCTTAAAAGCCAATGTTAGATTGCCACGCATTCCCCAGTACAAGATCTCCAATGAAGGTCAGAAAGCATTGTGAGCAATTGTCAGCGATTTGGTTAAAAAGGATGTAATTGAAGAGACAAGAGGCAACGTTTGCAATAGTCCTGTTTTACCTGTCTTAAAACGAACGGACCCTTCACAGCCACCTGTTTACAGATTTGTGATTGACCTTAGAGAGGTTAATAAGATTGTTGTGCCACAGTTTCCAGTTGTCCCTGATATAACCGCCTTGTTAACTATGATTCCAGCTTCCGCTGCATGGTTCTCAGTGATCGATCTAAAGAATGCTTTCTTTAGCATCCCAATTGCAGAGGAGAGCAGAGACATTTTTGGCTTCAGTTTAGGAGGTCGCAGCTTCCGCTTTAAACGCGCTCCACAGGGCTACTGTGAAAGTCCATCAATATACAGTCAGGCTTTAAAAGCGCAGCTTGATGCACTTGTTTTACCCAGTGGCGCTATCCTAATTCAATATGTTGACGATTTACTAATCGCCGCGGATACTGAAGAGGTTTGCAAGAAAGCTACATTGTCATTGTTGCGTCATTTGTCTGCCTTTCATCACAAAGTATCCCTCTCAAAGATGCAATATTGTCGACAAGAAGTGACCTACTTAGGTCATCTCTTATCGAAGGAGGGAAGGAAACTGACCCCAGAGAGAATTCAAGCCATTGCACAGTTAAGTGTGCCAAGAACACAGAGAGAAGTGCGTGCTTTCTTGGGCATTACTTCATACTGTAGGCATTGGATTCCGAATTTTTCCTTGCTGGCAAAACCTTTGTTAGCATTAACATGTAAAGACACACCGAATCCTATTCCATGGTCTGAAGAGTGTCAGAAAAGTTTTTGGGAATTGCGAAATGCATTATGTTCAGCTCCTGTGTTGGGTACCCCTGACTACAGCAAGCCTTTTACATTGTATGTTCACGAAAAGAACGGTTGCGCATTATCAGTGTTGACACAGCCTTTTGGCGACAGACCGCGTCCATGCGCATATTTTTCGTCAACCTTGGACCCGGTAGCTAGGGCATTGCCAAGTTGTCTGAGAGCTACAGCCGCCGCAGCTATGTCTATTCGACAGTCTGCTGGACTAGTGATGGATAATACATTGATTGTTATGGTTCCACATGCTGTGGACACATTGTTAAACAGGACCAAGACACAGCACTTAACTGGTGCGCGATTGTCTGGATATGAACTGACACTGTTGGCAAATCATATACACATAAAGAGATGCAACACGTTGAATCCAGCTACATTATTACCAATCCCAGCAGACCTAGATGAGATTGAGCAACATGATTGTCTGTTCAGAACAGAAGAAGAGACGAAAGGGAGAATAGATCTTAAAGATACTCCCCTGACTGAGTGTGATGGTACCTTATGGGTGGATGGTTCGTGTTTCAAGCTTCCGAATGGTGATACGACTGCTGCATATGCTATCACGACTTTGCACACGATTGTTGAAACTGCACGTGTGCCACAAAATTCGGCTCAAGCAGCAGAATTGATTGCCCTTACGAGAGCATGCGTGTTGTCTGAAGGAATGAAAGTGAACAGATATACGGATAGCCAGTACACCTTTGGCGTGGCGCATAGTTTTGGGCGATTGTGGAAAGAACGTGGGTTCCTGACTTCACATGGAGCTAAGATTCAGAATGGCAAGTTGGTGAATGATCTCCTTGAGTCACTGACCCTACCGTTACAAGTTGCGATCATGAAATGCAGTGCGCACAAGAAAATCACTGATGATGTTGGTCGTGGTAATGCGTTTGCTGATGAAATTGCGAAAGAAACAGCAAAAGATGTGAAGACTCGAATGTATGTTGCAGGCCCTGCAAGATGGATTGGTGATGTTGGAATGTGTGAAAACACAATAGAGAGTGTGAAGTCCCTTCAAGCTGAAGCCAAAGAGAAAGAGTTGAGCAAGTGGAGAGAAAGTACGGGTAAATTGGACGAGAATGGTTGTTGGGTCGATTTGTCAGAACATCGGCGATGGTTGTTACCTGATGCATATGTGCTTCCAGTGGTTACTATGGCACATGGAATGGCACATATCAGTATGAAAGGAATCTGTAAATTGTTGGCACCAGTATGGCAGAATGCTGGAATTCCCAAGTGTGCAGAGAATGTGGTCAAGAATTGTATGGTATGCTTGAAATACAACCCTGGTAGAGGAACCCCAACTCCAGCTGGTCATTTTGCGCCTCCATCATATCCATTCGAAGTTTTGCAGCTACATTTTATCCACATGGAAAGGTGCAACAACCTGAAATATGTATTGGTTGTTGTCTGCGCTTTTTCAAAATGGATAGAAGCATATCCCCTAAAAGACAACACTGCTCTATCCACAGCCAAAGCCCTTGTGAAGGAATTCTTCCCTAGGTTTGGAATGCCAAGAATGGTGTGGAGTGATAATGGGAGTGAATTTGTGGGTCGAGTGATGAAGAATGTGTGTGAGGGATTAGGGATTAAGCAGAAGTTCCACGCTGCAAATCACCCCCAATCAGCTGGATTAGTAGAGCGCTACAATGGCGCTCTAAAACTCAAGCTGGCCAAAATCCAGGCGAGCTCCGGTCTTAAATGGCCTGACGCTCTGCCTTTAGCACTCCTATCCACCAGAATGACTGTGCATTCACGAGTGGGACTCAGTCCATACGAGGTGGTTTTTGGCCGCCCGGCCAATGTATGGGGTGTGCCAAGACCGACGAATTTCAGTGAAATCCAACATCCAGTACTGCTTGATTATTTGTACGAATTGACGGCTAAATTGCGTGTTTTACACCAACAGGTGCATGATACTCTCCCCCAGGCCTCTGAAGCTCCAGGACACCCTATCGACCCTGGCACGTGGGTTCTGGTGAAGAATTTCCAGCGAAAGAGCAACGATGAGCCCCGTTGGATTGGCCCTCACCTCGTACTTCTGTCTACAAGATCAGCTGTTCGAGTAAAGGGGAAAAAGAATTGGATCCACGGCGCCCACATCAAGAGGATCCCTTTGCCTCTACCATATGACCAGTGGGTCCAGGAGGGTATCGCTGACTCTGAAACAGACACTGTACCTCGTTTTGTACCATTTAGTGATGCACGTATAAGAGGCACAACTTCAGCACAAGGGAGTGACGACATTTTGCAAGAAGCTGTGCCACCGTCAATTCGATTGGACACTACAGAGCCTGAACTCTTATTTCAAGATCAGACAGTACCTGGCCGTTTCCACTACAATCTGAGACCAAGGCCTATGGACAAATAAAGATTCCCTTACCTTTTTGTTTTTGATATTATAGCTCTCCCATCTGAAGGACTTTCTTAATTTTTGTTTTTCGAACCACCATCCGGGTTCAGCCGCAGGGTCGCGGTGCCAAGACTTTGGGGTACAGGCCGAAGACGTTAGGTCAACGGTTCTGATTGGTCTAGGGCGTTCCCTGGACTGACAGGCGTACTCCTTAGCAGAAGATACTCACCCGCCGCGAGCGGCACGATTAGAGGATGGAGTTTTTCAAGATGGAGAGACCCGCTGAGGAAATGAACTTTAAAGCAAGAATATGTAAAATAATGAAGGGCAAACGTTTTGTATTTTTATGTCTGTTTATACTATGTAGTATGATAGTGTTTACCGTAGGATTTGTATTCTTCTCCTCTCAAGAGCCCATTGCACCCACTGTACAGCCTATACCTCCTCCTACTGTCTCCTTGCACTCTTTTCACCCTCTGCCTGAACACGAACAAGCTAGACGATCAGAGTTTGTAAACAACTCGTTTATTCAGCTCCTGCATCAGCACCAACTAGTCATGAATACAACCAATTGCTGGGAGTGTGGGTTAATGCCACATACCATTAATAAGGGTATTCCTTATCTAGTGCTGCCGTTTAGTTACAATGGATCGTCATGGGCATTCCAGACCATGTTTCTCTTTGCACTAGATGCCTACTCCCCGCGACAACCGCGTTCCATCAGACCTAGCACAAATAATAAAGCCTTAATGAAAGGAGTTGCCGATATGAGCAGAGATATCGACGCATACTCATCTATACCCAAGGAGGAATTGAGAGCTTATGTAGGGTGGAACGCGACGGGGTATAGTATTAGTCTGGGTGAAAGACAGTGGAAAATTTCATCCCCAATCTGGGTCTTACCCCACATTGGTCGGTTCTGTTTACAAGGTAATGGTCAGAATCCAAGAGCTCAACTGGGGAGAAGTGACTGTACTGAAACGTACACTTTTCCATCACAGTTTTCCCCTGCGTTTTTGGCTGCCAAGGGTACATATTTTGTCTGCAATGACCGAGCATATACATGGTTGCCCCCTGATTTCTCGGGCACATGTTATATTGCAAATCTGCTACCGCCAACATTTACTGCTGCCTCTGACTATCACAAGACCAGAGTTGTGAGAGGCGTGATTAGTAAGGAGGATACTGCCGGTCAGGAAGCGGGAGACTTCTTTTTGGGTTTCCTGCCGTTTTGGGGACCTATGGTCAATAGTAGGAACCTGAGACAACTGACTCGTGTGGTTGAATCCACTGTTAATGTTACGGCTGGTGCCCTTGGTAATTTGACAGCTGAGCTCCAAGCGGATCGCCTCATGACTTTGCAGAACCGTATGGTTCTAGACGTCATACTTGCAGACCGCGGTGGGGTATGTAAGGTTATCCAATCTAGTTGTTGCATTTTCATACCAGATAACGCTCCAACAGTTTATCAAGCCATCTCCAAACTGCATAAAATATCTGAATCCATACACGTGGATAAAGGAGATTGGTCACTGGTGGGGTGGTTCTGGGAACTGATATCTGCCTGGGGTTGGAAGATTCTGATGGTCATTGGAATGATCTTAGCCATTCTTTTCCTGTTCTGTCTGTGCATACAGTGTGCTCCTGCGATATGTGGCCTCTGTGCTACATTATGTGTAAGGAAACCTGTATCGAGGGACGAGCTAAGTAATAGGATGATGCTACAGCAACATCTCCATGACTTCGTGAATATTGACCTTGACTCGGATTGATATGAGTATAGCTATTGCCTATGTAAGGGCAAAAGGAGGGTCCGTTGTACTTTGAAATTTGGGACCGCGTAGGAGGCAGGGCCCTACCCCTGTCTATTCCGGTATTAGCGAACCGCGAATGGTCAATGCGGTATGTACAAGTGCTTTGTATAACGTTTTAGCTATAAATGCACTGTGTATATGATATTAGCACTGTGTATACGATATGATACAGTAACTTCGTGGGTTCCATCTTAGAGCGGTGGCCATCTTATGGTTGCCCTCACATAGGCTACACATTACAAACAAGTGCGGGCCTTTAGAACACATGTACTTTCTGTTTGACTTCTCTGTGACCTGTGCAGCTTGGCTCCGCTGCCCCAGGTCAATCCGGTCCCACGAGCTGCCCGTCCTGCGGCCACCTGTGATTAGCATCAGGGTTTGACACACCATAAAGCCTTTTCATCCCACACGAGCCTCCGGCTAATCTCTTTCACACCTGACTCTTCCTGCTTTATGGCTTGTTTTCCAAACAGGAGATGCCCGTGTTTATTGGGGCCTATTGATATCTGATGTGGGATCTGAGCCTCACTGGGTAAATAATTGTGGGCTGGCTTAACTGGAATGTGGAATGGTCATCATGACTCTGCCTTTTCATTTGTAATGTATACATATGAATGACCATGCCATAAAACAAGGAATGTGTGCCTGAAGCATGATATTTTGTATTTAAGGAGAAGCCCGTTTCAGTAACTTTAAGCAGTCTCCTGAGAACATACATTGTGTTGTACTTCTCGGATACCTGTAATTGGTCTGCAGCCAATAAATCGATCTTTGACTTCACCCAGAAGACTCTGTGTTTCTGTAGGTCTGAAACAGGAAGAACCCGAAGTCTTAGGGTGTGTTCCCCTGCACCGCTGGGCTTAAAATTCCCAGTACTTCAATTACTGACAAAAATCATGCTCGGCTGCCCTCCTACCTTTGTCATATCAATATCCCGACCAGGTCAACCTGGCTCGTGGTCTGGCCTTCCCATCTAGTTTTTTTCTCAACTAGGAGCATTTCATTGGAAGGTGTTTAGATTGTCCTGAAGTGTTTAGGCACAACAACAAAGGCCTCTTTCATGGAAAGCACGGCCGAGAGGATTTTGCCTTTTCCATGACATGGAAGCAGTCCTGTACCTACTGACCAAGCCCTCTTCACACAAGAGTTGTGCGACAGTATGTAGAAAGGTGTGTGAAGGTTTGTATACATTATATATCTATGAGAGCTAAGGAAGGCTATCTATTGTACTGCTTGATGGTGTATGTGATAATTTACTGGGGGGGGGGAAGGTCAGCGCAGAGTATATAGAGGTTTTGTAAGCCGTAAAGATCGGTCTACATGACCATCACTTTGGGTAGTGTAAGTTCCTACCAGCATCAAAGCCAGAATCCACTCACGACTATCTGAAGATCTTTGGAGGGATAAGTAAAGGACTGTTGGGAACTATATAAGAATCTATTAGGGATGTGAACATGTTTTTGTGGAAACCATGTGAGAATCTGGGCTTTTGAAAGCTTTCTGAGATCCTGCTGAGAAGGTATATTGGGAGCTGATGATTATCAGTTAGAGCTGTCGGAAGGTCTATTGGGAACTAACTGACACTTTGATGGAGCCCAGGGTACAACACTTTGGGGATGTTGGGGGTATAGTAGGAGCCAAGCGATGGAACTGTCTGAAGGTCTATGGTCGGCTATGTGATTATCTACTGGTGGCTGTGTGAGCAGTAGAGAACTATATGATGATTACTGAGTGTCAATAAATTGCACGTGGTTGAGTGTTCTTTTGTTTTATGATGGTGCCCTCCTTCTTACCATGCTGGGTCACAACTTGACGTGCTCTTACCTTTCTGTCTCAAACTCATTCTGCATAGCTTCCAGCTCTTCCTTGTACTCGTCCTCCAGGGTCTGCAGCCGCTCTCTCTGAAGGTGAATCAGATTGTCTATGTTCTGGAGGTGACTCCGCAGTGCATGTGCATACTGCTCCTCAGCCTCGTGCAGATCCTTTGCGAGGGACTGATGGATACAGAAGAGGTTATATAGCATGTGTGCGCAGCCAACTGATCATAATCATGCATAAGAGCGAGAGACCATTGAGATTAAATAGGCTGTATTTCCCTGAGCAAGGGGTCTTCACTCCAAGCTACCTACAACACAGTGAGCAGTGTCTGAGCTCAGCTCCCAGCAAGCAATGAAAACACAGAGCCTGTGGCCAGACAGTCTATACCATGCACTCAGTAACTAAAGTGAACAGAGTTGGGAACAAGGTTGCTCTGAACTCAGCACAGCCTCCTTTAGACCTCAGAGAGCACATATTCCCGACCAAGCTCCCTCTGCCCACAAATTACTTGACTTTTGCTAACCCGCACAAACTATATACTCCAAATCAACCTCTTCCGACTACAGCTAGCACAGAGCTTGGCTAAAACTCAATCTGACCTTCAAGAGCACAGAATCTGAACCAAGTGAGCTTGTATAACAGCAAACTCGAAGTCTATGCTATGAGTCCTCTGACAACCGTATAATATGAAGCTCTTAGTTTCTGGAAGACATTGTCATGTGAGGGTTAGCTTAGTTTCGTTGATGCATGTGTGCACATGTGAAAACATACTGCATTTGCTGACAGTATTTTAGATATAGCTTTTACAAGCATAGTTCTTACCCAGGAATTTGAAAGCAAGCAAGATATATTGCTGGAGTTACCTTTCCCCTATATAGATAAATTTGGTAAGATTACATGGGTAACAGGACAACATGCCCTGATATGGACATGAACATATGCGTCACTGATAAAGAGGGAAACATGTCGTAGGACCTTTGGAGCACTATATTTGGTTTCACAAAATGACAGGAGGATACACTGAAACCAGTTTAGACATTATAAATGGACATCGGATTAACACTGTCATACAGCCAGATCACTGGTTTGAAGCCAATCAGAATGCTTTACACATTGGATCAATGAGAATGATTGCCAACCAATAAGCTATAAAAGATGGTGAGTTTTAGCATTTACAACACTATGCACGTGTGATAGGGCATATCGCTGCGTTGTCCCAAGCTCTTTGTCCTTTGCCTCGCAGGCTGAGGAAACCAGTAGGGGTCAAGCCTCATTTCAAAGGGGTTTAAGAGATTTCATCTGTGCTTTCGTCACTCACATATTAATGACTGTTTAGTCTCTGAATTTATGTAACATATGGAAATGTACTATTATGGGATCTCACCAGTAGTGCTGCTATTTCATCAAATTACTACTGCTGCTAATTAAAGTAACATTATAATCCCTTTGTATAGGTGTGTCTGTTGTTTCTCATTCGAAAAGGAAATGTTTGCTTTAGATGTTGACACCTATCCAAAAGAGTAGTGAGCAGCAAGCCCAGAACAAGCTCCTTCTGACTACAGCAAGCCAGTGCATAGACCTAGCTCCCTCTGATCTCGGAGGGCAAGTTCCCTCTTACCGCAGTGAGCAGAGAGTCTGGCCTAAGCTTCCTCTGATAAGAGAGAGCACAAAGTTAAGATCAAGCTTCTTTTGACAACAGCACACAAAGATCTGATCAAAGATCCCCGAGCAGAGCGAGCGCACAGTGGAAATCAAGATCCCTCTGACCAGTGAGCAGAGTGCCTGGCCCAAGCCTCTTCTCACCACTGCAAAGGAAGAGTACAGTGCAAGTCCCCTTTGAGTAGTCAAGAAGAGCATCTAGGTCAAGTGTCCCTCAGCCAGGATGGTGACATCATTAAGTTCGCACTGAGCACTAGCTGTAGAAATGCTGGCATTCACTTGCTAACATGTTACAAATCGCAGTTGTCCATGCCAACGAAAAGGTACATGTGACACCAACCCAGATGTGTTTTGTAGTTGTCAATGCCATTGATGAGGTTCTGCATAGGCTGGTCAGAGGGCTATGCCTTTGGTATTGGTGAAGATGGGCCCTGACACCTTACATCCTGATAGGACAAAGAGAAGGCCAGAACCAGTCAAGGCCAAACCACCGTTCTCCCAAAAATAAGGTAAATTTAGCTATGAACCAGGATCCAGGCGCTTTTTACCCAAGAGCTCCAGTGATAGAAACCACAGGTTCAAAAGCAGTACTGTGGTAAAACCGCATCTCTAGCGGGCATTTCAACATGTTAAAACGTGTTTTTTCAAACATACATTTCTGTCATATCCCAATGAGTGGTGTGGGGTGGGCACAGGAAAATCCAGATTTGGGTTGAATGAAGTATCGTAATCGGATGAAACATACAGGAGTACAGTGTTACTAATACTGGTGGAGAAGGGTGCAGGACAAGGGGTTTATTAAACTTAAATGAATTACTTCTATCTCTGGGTGAGTGATAGGAGGTTAACACCAGAGGCAGGCACTTGTGTAGTGTACAACCTTAAATCAGGTTCTGTGAAGCAGGTGTTGTGAGGAGGCTCTATGTCAGGTGATAAATGTATGCCCGAACCATTCTGTAGAAATATTTTTCGTGTTTTGGAAATCATAGGTTGTGTTACTTTTGTTTATAGAGCACAGCATTCTTCACAAGTGAATGCGACATAGGTAGAAATGTCCACCTGAGTGTGAAATTGTTGGCCTTCTGTGGTGTCTAGAAAATGTCATTTAAATACAAGAAATAAGTTCATGGATTGTCTGACCCAGAGAGCCCTGAGTGACTCACTGGTATGTGTACGTAACTGATTGTACGAATGTTTCTTCACTGAATCTCGATGAATCAAAGAACAACAGCACCTTCTTTTAACACTGGGATGATTCTGCAGACGATTCTACACCTACAGTCAAACATAGCCTCCATGCTCCAGCACATTGAATAAACAGGAGGAGAAAGTGAAATAACAATCCTTACTGATTGTTTAATTACATTAAGAACACATATAGGGTGAACAGCTCAGTCCATGTCATCACAGATACTATTTCCAATCCTAGAGCCGGGCTTTAACCCAACCAAACATTCTTATTGCATGTATTAGTCGAAATTAACTCAATGGAAGCAAACATAAGAGTGCAAATCCAAGAACGCAATTGGATGCCACATTAACATCTAGAACTGGAAACAGTACTGATGATGTTACAGGGTGAGGAGGCCGCTCTAATCACATAGACTGCCCAAACAGGGTCTCTTGGTGCAGACAAAGGTCTCTACAGATGTCACAAAAAGATGTTCCTGTCTGAAGCCAGAGAAAATTGAAATCACAAAAAACTTCTGAATTATGTAGGGCAAATCAAAGGAGGTAGGATCTCAAGCTGCACACAGTCTTGGATCCAAAACATAATGGAGGCATCGCGAGTCCTCGTTTAACGATACTTCCTAGCTTGCAGATGTTATGATGAGACGTAATGCAGGACTCTTACTTTTTTAAATTCTTTTAACTTTTTCCTAAAAGCCACAACATGCACCCACAATATCCATCAGAAGAGGTCTTGTATTGTCTCTAATTATATTACTTACTAGTTTTACTCCCTATGGAATTTTAATAAATTCATATTTTCCCAACAATGTTGTCAAACCCTAGAGTCAGCACATAACCTTATTGTGATTAAACCAATATTCACCACAGTTTCATATTGAACGGATTTCAGCCAAGCACTTTAAATAGCTTTACATACGCATTGCAAAATTATACAACAATGGATTCCCCGCAGAGATGTCTGCCATACAAGTATTTGCAGAAAGATCGATCTCAGTCCTCTGTGGTTGTAACATCTTGAATATCTCACTTACTTCTGGCAGTGTTTTTTCAAATTTTAGGAATGCTCTAGTCACACCTTTGATAGTACAAGCCAATGTCAAATCTGCCCTCACTGATTAAATGAAGGAGTCTGTTAATGAGGCAGCAGAAAAAGTGAAGGGCGGAGTGCTTGAATTAACCTGAGTCCCCATAGGAGGCATCCCAGCTTGTTTTTAGGTCTCACGACCTGCGTTGCACTGTGCAGCAGTGCTCGCGCAGGTCGCGAGACCTTTAGTAGGTGAAAAACGGGGAAATCAAGCTGACCTAGGAATCGCACACTCTAGTGCATGTGCGTTTCCTTTTCAGCTCCCCCATTGGCCTTTGCGTGCGTCTTATTCTAAAAGACTGGACGCAATTGGCCCGAGGCACGCGCATAGCTCCTCCCATGGCCTATTGGTGTCTATTACGCGCACCAAGCGCGTAATAGACACCAATAGGCCATGGGAGGAGCTATGATTGTGCCCAGGCACAGGTGTGACGCGCGCGCCACTTGTTTTTCTTTACTTTTGGTATAAGCGCGGCACCCGCGCTTTACTTTTGATGTTATAAGTAAAGCGCGGTTGCCGCGATTATACCTAAGGTAAAAAAATAGAAAAAAACATCTATTTCCTTTACTTTTGGTATAATCGCGGCACCCGCGCTTTACTTATAACATTAAAAGTAAAGAGCTGGTCCCGCGATTATTCCAAAGGTAAAGAAATAGATTTTTTTTCTATTTCTTTACTTTTGGTATAATCGCAGCACCCGCGCTTTACTTTTAATGTTATAAGTAAAGTGCGGGTGCCGCGATTATACCAAAAGTAAAGGAATAGAAAAAAACATCTATTTCTTTACTTTTGGTATAATCGCAGCACCCACGCTTTACTTATAACATTAAAAGTAAAGCGCGGGTGCCGCGATTATATCAAAGGTAAAGCATTTGCAATGCAATAAGTCTCGCATTACTGAAAGTTTGAGCTATTGGCTTTGCAAATAATTATGCAACACCAATAACTCAAACTTTTAGTAATGCAAGACCTATTGCATTGCAAATGCTTGTTTAGTTTATCTTTGCCATCACATACAGGGGCCAACAGTATACAAATCAGTTTTGTCTCTGCCCCCAAAAGGGATGGTCCAGCTTGCCACGTCCCCTTAAAACGGGAACACAAGAAACCCCAGGCTGGCGATGACCTTGTTGGCCTCATCAGTGAGGAGGAGCTTAAGTTCCACTGCAGACTGAGCAAGGGATGGAAATGATGGAATGCTAAAAGTCACAGATACTAATTATCAGTTTTATAACATCTAATTTATATATTTCATTTCAAATCAAGCTATCATTTATTTGGACTACTCGCCATCAACACGTATGTACATTCAGTACAAATCCTTCCAGTTTACCGGAGGTAACACCCTCTAACAAGTAATGTCTTTTTATCGCATAGTCTGTTCAGCAGTTCAAACAAATCTCTGAAGTTCTGTTAACCACATATGATTATTAGGTCCTTGTGCTCTTCCGGCCAATGTGAGGAGTTACCTGTCACTGCCACTACCAGCTACCACCAGCGCTGCCTACCCGCTGTCCTGCAGTCCCCCGCCGCCGCCATCCACACCAGCGACCGCAGAGCGGGGACAGGGCAGGAACTACATCCCCCAGCAGTCTAAGCGCCACCGGACCCACAGACGCCCTGTTCGCGCCACAAGGCGCTCAAAAGAACGTCGCTGCCTCGACGGAGCGGGTAATTGTGCTCTTCCGGCCAATGTGAGGAGTTACCTGTCACTGCCACTACCAGCTACCACCAGCGCTGCCTACCCGCTGTCCTGCAGTCCCCCGCCGCCGCCATCCACACCAGCGACCGCAGAGCGGGGACAGGGCAGGAACTACATCCCCCAGCAGTCTAAGCGCCACCGGACCCACAGACGCCCTGTTCGCGCCACGAGGCGCTCAAAAGAACGTCGCTGCCTCCGCGTCGCGGGACGCGCGCGGGCGACGCCGGGCTGAGCCCGGACAGAGGGCGGGCCGTCTGTGGTCGTCAGGGGCCGGATGAGGCCGGGCTGGGCCCCCTCCCTAACATTGCCCCTCTCGTACGTGCTCGGATACAGGTACTCTGGTCGGTGTGAACTGATATCACTGCAGTGCTTTGAACTTGAATCGTGGAGGGGCCTATTTGTTGTAATCCAGGTTACTTGTACCATCACAATTGGTCTGCATTAGGGCTTAGCCCTTTGTTGCCACACTCGCATATTGTCTTGAGCGCTAATCATTTTATACCTCGTGAACACTTGGTTTTATGCATTTAAACTTTTAGCAATTTTCGTTTTATTAGATATTTTATTTTATTTTGCATCATACCAGCTTGTAATACATTTGCCCGGGTTGATCATGGGGAAGAGGAAAGTCATGGAGGGAGGCGGTGTCGTTGGCATAAAAAAAGGGAAAAAAGCTAAAAAGAATTTGCATGCTGGTCTCAATTGTGTCCTGGAGAGAATTGAGGGAATTGTTAATGACTGCGAGGAGGCACTTGGTGATGATATTCAAAAAGATATAGGGAATGTGGAACAGAGGGATGGTAACACGTGTAATAAACCACGCAGGAAAACCATCCCCACAATGTTCATTAATCAGCTTAGCAGCAACAAGTCCACGCTAGTTCCCTTATCGGTCACTCACGACCACCTTGCGGACGCCGTTTTGCCCTGTCCTCTATCCCCTCCATTAGAACCAGGGTTGGTGCAGCAACAAGCCCAGGTATCCCCCACTTCCATTCCCATCCTATGCTCAAACAGATTCTCTCCACTTGACCCACACACTAGCACTACCACTATATCGGCCCCAGAGGAATGTATGGCATCAATTCCAAGTGAAAGGCCAGCCATCGGCACAGAGGCTGGGCATTCTGAGTTGGCTCTGTTGGTTAGGATAAAGAAGTTGGAGGATATGGTTGCACTATTGACCGCAAGGCTGGACAGCCTAGCCCAGGGTCAAGTCTCTCCAACTATGACCTCCCTTGCACTTCCATCACGGGAGGCCTCTGCACCCATTGGGAGGGATACACAGGGGCTCACAAACCACACCCTAAATACTTGTTCAACCCCATCCCAAGATCAAAGAACGAGGGGGCTTGCTAAGAAGAAGGCCACTAATGACAAGGCTGGATCGTATGCAGACATCAAGAGAGGTGAGGCTCGAAATGTGGTACCTGATATTAGACCTACGCCAATGGATCATCACATCCACTCCATATCCTCTCTGCCCCGAGCACCCATTGTATCACCCCCCTATAGAACCACCTTTGGCCCTCGTCCGCTCCATCGATCTATTAGGACCAAGGTGTACATGACCAACGTTCCTAAACTAACCAGCCAAGGGGGTTATGAATGTAGGGATTCACTACTCAATAAAGCCATTCATTGGTTGCGTTATGTAAGGGGGTGCAGATCCATCATTCGAGACGATCTGTTTAGAGTAAATAGGATTTCCAAGGCAGATGCTCAGGCGGACTGCCTTGAGATCGAACTCAGCGATCCCTTCCTAGCAGAAAATCTTCTATTACTGGAACTTAGGACATCTCCGCCGGAGTCTTCCTCGATTCAGATCCGTTCCTCCCCTTCTTGGTCATACCTGCACGAGTCCGGTGATTCAGGTCTCAGACAGGTCGATTGACTGATCTATAACCCCCCAGATAACTCTTCTCCTGTCTCGGAATGCCTCTATCAAGTGGATAACACTGTTTTAGATCACTCTCTGCTCATGGACTCGGGTGGGGCTAGTAGTGTTAGTTTGGCTCCCCCTCAACCATTAAGAGAAGCCAATGCCTCATGTGAGGTGGTGGATGTAAATAAAGATACTCCCCTCAATTGTTCAAGATCACTCCACCTTTTATCCTGGAACATTGCGGGTCTGGATAAAAATCTCGCTGACCCCCTTTGGAATGACTTTATCAATAAATTTGACATCCTTTTATTCCAGGAGACATGGAGCCTAGTCCCCCTTTACAGGACAGGCTATACTACCTTTCATGTCCCTGCCAGCAGTTCACCCAGAGGCAGGCCCTCGGGGGGACTCCTTGCTTGGGTCAACATTCACTTGAATTGGTCTGTTAGAAATCTTGCAACTTCTTCCCAGGATATTCTCCATATTTCCATTACTGGGCCAGACTGCAAAGTTGGCCTGGAGATTTTTAACGTATATGCCAGAGGAACCCCGGGCGGACAAGCAAGCCCGATTATATCAACCCTGGATACTGAGCTTACGACCATCACCTCTGCAGTAGGCATAATTGTCGCAGGAGACCTAAATTGTACCTTTGAGCCACTCTGCAATGAGGACATCCAGGGCACCAGGGATCTGGATGCCAAGTGGGAAATCCCCTGCCTAGGTCTCCCTCCAATAAAGAAATGGTCTCCTAGAGCCATACAAATCAATGCTCTGACTCTAGAGCATAATTTGAGGGCGACCAATGGCAGATCTAAATTTGATTTAATGGGAGCCCCTACCTTCACCAGAACCAAGGTGCCCTCGCGCATTGATTACATACTGCTGGATGTCGGTTCTTGGGGCGATCTTATAGACATGGAAGTGGTCCAAAGATGCGAAAGTGACCACAACCCCCTGTCCATGCACTTTCTGTGTAATCCTGCCCTTATTTCTACTGAGCTTGTTAGCACCAAGACCACTCGGATGAGGGAAATTGTCCCCTCCAACTGCAATCGGCGCCTTAAATGGCACAAGGTTGCCGAAAGCGAATTGTCATTGGAGGGCATTAGGAAGATCATTAATGATAACATCTTATTACTCAATGACGTTCCCGATACTCCCCCCTCTCCTACGCATTCTTCAGAGCTCAAGGAAATATATCTTTCAACTGTGGACAATGTAAGTGAGTTCTTCCAGGCCAAAATATCTCGGGGCTGTAAGCGTCCACCTCCTAAGGGCGAAAACCCGTGGTACTCCAACGAGTGCAGAACACGGAGGCAGGACCTCTCGAAAGCCCTAAAAACCAAGGTTCAGAGCAATATCTTGTCTGCAAGAAAAATATACTACAGGTCTATTGCTTTAGCCAAACGAGCATGGGAAGAAGCTCACTGGCAAGAACTTAAATCTGCTGCCCAGCTGAAGGACGCAACATTATTTTGGGATCTTATTAATATTGGCACAAGGAGGGGGGCTGATCCATTACCGAACCATATCTCGGGGCGAGACTGGTTCGAGCATTTTCAGAAATTATACATGGGTGATGCAGGGTTTATTCCGCACGAACAAGGGCATGAATTAGAGCCCCCTGTGGCCCCATCTGAGAACGAGCATTTTGGCCTCAATGAGGTTCTTACAGCTATTGCTTCAATTGCGCCCGGTAAAGCAGCCGGTCCCGACGGCCTCCCGGGTGACCTCATGATCCACGAGAGAAACCTTTGGGCACAATTTATCTGTAGATCCCTAAACCTTATAGCAATTGGCCACCCTGTACCCGAATCATGGAAAGGGGCTGAGGTGGTGACCATCTACAAGAAGGGGGATAGACGGGATCCTGCCAATTACAGACCGATTAGCTTGATCGATGTCATTCAAAAAGTAGTTGGCAGGGTCCTCTTAACACGGATGAAGGGATGGATCGATGAGGAGGGTGTTTTGTCCCACTTCCAGGCTGGATTTAGATGCGGTGTTGGCACAATGGATCAGGTATTTAGACTCTGCCTGATCCATTGGAAAACTGTAATCATTGAGAAGGGTAGCCTGTATTTGGCCTTTATAGACTTAAAAACAGCCTTCGATCTGGTCCCCCGCTCCAAGCTCTGGCAAGTCTTGCTCGATCTAGGAATTCCTCCCTTGATCTTGTCTCTTGTCAAGCGCCTGCATGAAGACAACTTTGCCAGAGTAAGGTGGGGGGGGCAGGGCCAGCTCACTGAGAAAATAGTTGTCCAGAGAGGAGTACGCCAGGGTTGTGTTTTGGCGCCGACCTTGTTCTCTCTCTACATAAATGGGGTGGCGGACCATTTGAGTGAGGACTCGGCCGATGCCCCAACCCTGTGCGGGGAAAAAATACCAACTCTACTATTTGCGGACGACAGCCTCCTGGTCTCCAAGAGCCCTGTGGGCCTGCAAAAACTCCTCGATCGCTTCACCTCGTTCTGCGTAGCCAGAGGCTTGGTTATCAACATAGCTAAAACCAAGCTAATGGCTTTGGCACCATCTAAAAGTTTCAGGAATAAATTCAACTTGAATGGTAGCCCGCTGGAGTTAGTAGAGGCCTTTGATTATCTTGGGGTAAGGATGAATAATAAATTAAAATGGTCACCCCATCTGACCAAAATGGTCCTGAACCACAAACGGATTTCCGGGGCCATAGCGAGGCACCAGAGACTCTTCTACAGTCGACCTGTAGTCCCAGCTATTAAAGTATATGAGGGTAAGGCTTTGCCTGGGTGCCTATACGGGGCGGAACTTTGGGGGTTTGATAATCTCTCTGAATTAGTAAAATCAGAAAATAAATTCTTTCGTGACTTAGTTTCGCTCCCCCCATCCACCCCTCTAACCCCTCTCCGTTACGACCTTGGGAGACACCCAATTAATGAAGTGGCGAGGCTGCGCCCTCTGTTATACTGGACCCGGCTTATGAGGTCCTCTGACCTAAGCCACTATGCATCCGGTCTAAAAGATCTGATAAGTTTGGGCGCAGGTCATAAGGTTGGTTGGGTGTCCAACCTGAAGAAATTAGTGGTCGAAATTGGTCTGGACCAGGCTTGGGAGAGCCAGATGCCCCCGCCCAAACCTCTAGTGAAAAGGCTTTACTGGGACTGGATTTCTGCTATGACCAACAAAAATCATAAGGGCATTCTGTCGGAGAGATTTTTGGATGTCAAGCCCACCCCAAGATTGGAATCCTTCCTTGACCTCATCGAGTCCCGGGGGGACAGAGTGCTCTACCTGAAATTCAGGTATGGCACACTCCCTCTCCGAGATTTCCAGAATGGTTGGAGCGGCCAGTCGGGAAATAATGGGGGCTGTCCGGGCTGTGTTTGCCCCACGGAATCTATAGCCCATTTTATCTTTGCTTGTAGGGCATACAGCCAAGTGAGGTCTAGGTGGTTAAAACCAGTTTGTATTAATTTGAGCTGTTCATCCCATCGGGTGGCCTTACGCATTTTAACTTATGAGACGCTAATCCCAAGTGTTACCTGTGGTACAGCAAAGTTCTTAGGACACGCTTGGAGGATAAGGCAAAGGCTCGTCAAGGGAAAATTAGCCTAATAAACTGTTGTGAGCTTTGTTTACCGCGCTCTCTTGTTCTGGATGGGTTTTAATTATACTGCCATGTGGTTTTTATGTATGTATTATTTTGGCTTGATCTATCTTTAGCCCTGTTTTTAGTTCTGCTTCATTTTTATATCCATCTACGAGAACAAGAAAACTGACCATTTGCTGATATGAATTTTTCTGGTCTCTTTGAATATTAACTTGTGATGTATTTTTGTACTTTTATGATTGATATTTTATTAATCGAATAAAGTGATTTGAATTGAATTGATTATTAGGTATCATGTAATTGCTAAAACAAAAAATCATCTTATATTGTGATACAAATACTCCTGACACTGGAATACTATATCCACCAGAGCATCTCACCTTTGCAGTCCCACTCTTCTATTTGTGTTTCATGCAGCTACTGTTTTCAGTGTACAGGACACCAAGCTATTTAAACTAAAATGGCAGAGGTTGTACAACACATGGCATGACATCTTGTCTCTTGTGTCCTAGAGTATGGACAAAAAGTGTTTTTTCAGGGCACCTTCTGTTATTAACTGACAGAGAGCAAGAGGCTTGCTTACACCTAGGAATACAGCTCGCACTAAGGTAGCATCCCTGGGATGGCAAAAGAAAGTGAATGATGGCACACTTCAATTCATCTAAGCCACTGGTAATCACTCTGGGAGGCAATTCAGCGTATCATTTTTAGTTTGTCTGAGCCATCACAGACAGGGACTATCCATATACAAATCAATCTAGGGCCTACCCCAGCCAGTACCTCTGGGTTACATCCCAACTCGACAGGAACCCAAGCAGCCCCTGACTGGTTTCAGCCTTGTGAGCCTCATTAGTGAGGATCCCATTGAATACTATGAGACCAAGAGCATGGGGCCCACATCAGGGCTCACCCGAAGCATTAAGTGAGACTCACTTGCCACAAAAGTGATGGAAGGCATGCTTGAATTCGTCTTAGCTGCTGGTAATAACTCTGGGAAGCAATTCAGCACATCATTTTTTTGTTTGTCTGAGCCATCACAATCAGGGACTATCCATATACAAATCAATCTAGGCCCTACCCCAGCCAGTACCTCTGGGTTACATCCCAACTCGACAGGAACCCAAGCAGCCCCTGACTGGTTTCAGCCTTGTGAGCCTCATTAGTGAGGATCCCATTGAATACTATGACACCAAGAGCATGGGGCCCACATCAGGGCTCACCCGAAGCATTAAGTGAGACTCACTTGCCACAAAAGTGATGGAAGGCATGCTTGAATTCGTCTCAGCTGCTGGTAATCACTCTGGGAAGCAATTCAGCACATCATTTTTTTGTTTGTCTGAGCCATCACAATCAGGGACTATCCATATACAAATCAACCTAGGGCCTACTCCAAAAGGGATGCTCCAGCCAGTACTTCTGGGTTACATCGCAACTGGACAGGAACCCAAGCAGCCCCTGGCCGGTTTCAGCCTTGTGAGCCTCCTTAGTGAGGATCCCATTGAATACCATGGGACCAAGAGCATGGGGCCCACATCAGGGCTCCCTCAAAGCATTAAGTGAGACTGACTTGCCACAAAAGTGATGGAAGGCATGCTTGAATTCGTCTCAGCAGCTGGTAATCACTCTGGGCGGATTGCTAATTAACCACCAAATAATTCATGTACAGCAATAACTTCTGGACACTGGGGAGGCAGGTTTCCATTTGGCTCAGACATCACAGCCATACCCCAAAGAGATACAGGCAGCAGCCGTACTGGCGCTCTTGTTTTCTTAGGTTTTGATATCATCCGCCATACAGCCCCTGGAAAGGCTCAAGAAATCTGGGATTCAGAATCAGAACCTGAAGAGCTTCTAACAGTTTAAAGGGCAGCACACAGGTTGTTGTTCTACCTTTTCTTCAGTCTCAATTAATGATGGTGAAATGCGCCTTCCTTAGGATCCATTCTGTCCACCGCCATTTTTAATATCCATGTGGGCCCGATCATTAATTGATTGAAGATCTTATTCAAATTCTTTCCTGTTTTCATGGAAATCAAGACACATTTCCCAATGTATCTTCTAACAAATGATATGCTTTAAGGGAAAAAAGTTTAGAAAATTATTGACTCAAGGAAAATGGAAATTGAGATCGGTGGAGGTCCTGCCGTTTCTAGGCCATTGAAACTCTTGTCCAATATAGGAGTCTTCACTTTCTGATGTATCACGTGTTGAATACAAGTTTCTAAATAAAAGTAACAATTCTCAATCATAGTATGAAAAACCAGAAGGTTAAAAACTCAGAAGTCATGATGGATTATGAGTATATGATGTTGGTGCTGCATCTCATAGTAATATCAACACATATTTTCAGCAGCTTCAAACTGCAGCCACCTGAGCCCTTCTGGGATTGAAATGGTGGCAATCACATGGCCCTTACTTACCAAAAGTGTGGAGTTCAAATGCCTATGTACTGCTTGTAAGGTGATCACCAATAAGACCCCCTCTTTATGCCTCCAAAATTCTCATGCTGTAACCCGCTACTGCTCTTCACTCATACTCGCTAATTCATGTATTGTCATGCGCAATGTTTTAAAAAGCATCAGTAGAGGGCATGCTGTCTCAGTACTAACAGCCTAACTTTGGAACAAATCTCCCCTACATATTAAGCACTTTCACAACCATTTTACTTTCAGGCAGCAGTTCAAGCGCCATTTTCTTACCATCAGTAAACTGAAGACATAACAGGCTGTGGTTATATATGCTTGCGATTCTGCCTCATTCCACCAAGAAGCCATTTGCGGAATAAATTGTGACGTAGCAACCTAACCGTGGTGAGCTGTCGCTCATTGGAGCCCCCCATTCTGTTGGGAGCTAAAAGAAAGTCTGCAGTAGGTCTAAACTAGCAAGACAGAGGCATGAAACTACTAAACATTGAGTTTGGCACAATCTAAGACACACTGATGATTCCCCAGGCAAACAGGGCCGCAAAATACCTGCAGATAGAAATAATACACTTGTAGGCTTGTAGAAACATCAAGGACTGATGAAACATGGATACAACTAATGCCTGAATCCAGCTCTATGAAGGGTTAGTGATCAAATCAGATCTAAACCTTCTAAGATTTTTGCAAGTGAAAAGAAAGAGAGCATTAGTTTTATTTAGGCTGTGGCTGACTCCTTCAGAATGTGCTGGATGCCATATTCACCATATTTAAAGTGTCATTGACTTATGCCTGGTTGTGAGAAAGGGCCCTCTTTCTGCATGGTTGCCCCCACTTTTTGCTGAATTGCTGATGTGCTTGACTAATCAGGTACCCAGGGCCTATATTCTTTCCATAAAACTGCAGTGAATCTTAAACCCAATTGGCATCTCTGGCCACAGGTTAGCCCCATATAAATTGTACCACAGGTACCCAGGGTACTGTGACCAGAGAAGACCTCGAAGGGCTGCAGCATTTATTGTGCCACTCTTAGACGCCCTGTACCTTCACACTCACACACTGCCTTTGTAGGCTGCGTGTTTTGGTGCAGAACAAAGTGAAGAGTCGACATGGCACACATCCCTGTGTGCCATGCCTACAACCCACTGCCATGGCATAGGTCAGTCACACCTCTAGCTGGGTGCACTATACCAGTGGTGAGGGTACAGGTGCATGAGCCCTGTACCCCTACAGTGTCTAAGTCCATTCTTAGACATTGTAAGTGAAGTGCTGCCATTAAGAGTATATAGTGCTGGTAGTTTGTCATTACAAACTCCACAGCACCATAATGGCTACACTGAAAACTGAGAAGTTTGGTACCAAACTTCTCAGCACATTAAACCCACACTGATGCCAGGGTGGGATTTAATGAAAAATGCACACAGAGGGCATCTTAGAGATGCTCCCTGAAAACGAACCTATCACTAGTGTCCAGGCTGAGTGGCTGCTTTCAGCTGCCACCACAAGACATGTTTCTGGTCCCCTGGGTCAAGAGCCTGCTGCTTTTGGGGGCCTGAAACAATGCACATACTGGGACGAGGTGCCAAGCCTCCTCCACAAGGATGTGCAGGGTTCATGAAGGGGAAGCTTCAAAGGCTTGCTGCCTTTGTGAGCTTCCCCAGACCACTTGCTGCTTTCAGCAACTGGTCCCCACTGGTTCTGACCCCCACTTTGGGCGGGAGAACCGGCGGGAAAAACAAGTGAGGAAGAGAGGTGTGCCCACCTCTGCCAACTCCACCCCTCAGGTGGGGGAGGCGAGTGAAGCACAACTCTCAGTCCTGGCCATCTTTCAGATGGGGGGACTCAGCCAACCAGGGAAAGGCTTATGCCCCCTTCCACTGGAGGTTGGCGTAATAGGGGTTGTACCCACCCCAGGGAAGGGACCCATTAGTCCCAACATTTTTACCTAACTGTAATGTCTCTAAATCTAGTATTTAGGCGCAACCCTGAACCTTGCTTCCTCAGACCAGAAGAAACTACAAGAAAAGAAGAAGAAGGACCGAACAGCCGCGCCAAAGCTAACAAGAAGAAGACGCCCACTGACTTGGCCCCAGCCCTATCGGCCTGCCTCCACCTCGAACCTGCTCCTGTGAAATCCCGGTGTGTCCTGCAGCCAGCAACCTCGAAAACCCCAGAGGACCTGCCTGCCTTCAACCACAAAGATTTGTTCATCTCCAACCTCTGGCTCCAGCCGCACACCAAGAATCCACGGCCCGAGTTCGAGTGGGCAAACACCACGAGGAGGTCTCCCCGGCGATCCTATCCCAAGATCCGGTGACCCCTGACCTGCCTCAAACCTCCAGACGACGCCTGCAGTCTAAATCCGGAAGGTCCCCCCCAACCGCGACCAGGAGCTGGTAAGAAGATCCGATCTAAAAGGCGTCCCACCATCCGACGCTCCACGGCCTTGGGTGGCCAAACCGACAGTGCCTAACCAACCCCCAACTTCCCAACTTACCTCTCGAAGTGGTGGTCGCTACCAGAAGACCTTCGTCCCCAAGCCTGCAGTGCCTTTGCAAACCAGGGGTTCCCCATTGCAAACAACAGGGCGCCAGACGTCGAAACAACACCCTGCACCCCGCCGCCCTAGTGCCACTGAGGGTGCACCTTTGGTGCTACTTTGTTTCCCCATTTGCCCTGAGCTAAAGTCTAGGAGCTTCGCCCCCACAACCAAGTGGCCTACTCGTCAGCAGCCACCAACCGTAGGCCCCCTATCCCCATTGGATAACATTGGGCCTCAGCACTCTGCACCCGGCCACTCAGTGCCGCTGAGGGTGTAACAAGAGTGCATCCCTGACCCTGGGGGACCCCTGAGTCTACCCCCAGAACCTCAACTCCCACTACCAAATACTTACCTTAAAACCGATAACACTATTTTCCTCCATAGGATAACATTGACTGTTTTCTTGGAAAAGTGTGGAGTGTGAAAACCTAAAGAAATTCTTTAAAATTGTACTATTTAACAAAAACGATTTTACTTACCTGTTTACAGGAAATATCCCAGAGTAGTATCCAGGTATACTACTCTGTGTAAGAAAAGTAATCTCAAAAGTAACTTACCTGTAATCTTCCTGAAAATCATATACAAAGTATATGTACTGTATTTACAAAGCATTGCATTTCTCAGAAACAATACTGTAAGTCAAAACAAAGTGCATTTACAATTGCAATATGAACTATGTTACAAACTGTATATTTACTGCAAAGTCCTTATCACTTACCTGTGCCAGGCTTGCTTGGTTATAGGAAATAAAATAACTAAAAGAATATTTTTATACAAAAACAATTGGTCTGAAGTTCAGTCTTTGAGTGTTTGAATTCATTTGCTGACTGTGTGTGTACGACAAATGCTTTACACTGTCCTCTGATACTGCCTTACTGCTCGACCACACTACCCCAAATAGAGAGGAAGGTTCTATCTACTTTTACCTCTGCCTACCTTTTGGGTTTCACTGGACTCTGTGCACACTATACCTCATTTTGGTATAGTATATACAGAGCCAGCTTTCTACACACTGTACATATGCCTCATTTCTGATTGAGTACCCTATCTGCTAAAATCAAAATAAGGGACTTTAGGATACATGCATCAAGGTAACCATTTGCGATTACCAAATAGCGAATTTCAAGGATTCGCTATTTGGTAATCGCAAATGCCTATGCATGAAGGATTCGCAAATAATTTTGCGAATCCTTAACATTCCCTAATAGCGATTCGCACATTGCGAATCGCTATTAGGGAATGCATTCCCTAATTTGCGATTACCAAATTGGTAATCACAAATTGCAAATGCGAATGTTAGGGTACTTGGTGGCCTAAGGCCCCCCTGAAGCACCGCCCAAAAAGGTACGTTTGCAAATGTGTAACACACACATGCAACATAGTGCATTGAAAAAAGCACTTTTTGTGCATTTTTCCATGCATGCACAAATTATCATCAACTTGAAGTTGATAGTAATTAGCGTTTCCTAAATGCACAGTCACATTTAGGAAATGCTAGATGCTTCTCAAATTAGGGAATCGCAAATTGTGATTCCCTATGTTACGAATGATAAAAGGTACATGCATCGGAAAAGGTATTTTTCCAGTCGCAAACGAATGGTAAAATGCTTGATGCATGTGCCCCTAAAAGTTAACTAAGAATATCGATACGAGGCCTAGGGCTGCTATAAATAATATTTGCTAAGATCTGAAGCAAATGGTGGGACGATTTTGGGCTTTCTATACTACTGTAAATGTCTGAACGTGTGCCTGTGTGGGCTCAGTTAACGCTGATGTTAATGCTGAGTTCATGCTGTTGGATTTACGCTGAAACTCGCCTATTGTACTTATGGTAGTGGCTAGAAATGGCAGTTCTGGTATATGTTTCCTCACGCTATTGTTTTTAAAGACAAGTTTAAAAAAAAAAAAAAACGTTGAATATCAAATGGGGAAAAAGCCACCAAATTTTTAGGGTGGCTGAATGACCGGCACCCCTTCCTCAAATTCACCATCACTAATAATCTGGAAGTGTCGTTCTTGGATGTAACGATCCAAGGCAGAATTGGGACGTTGTCTACAAGGCTCTATACTAAATCAACTCACAGAAATAGCCTTCTGCATTTTAAAAGTGCACACCTTCTGGCCCGAAGGGAGAATCTTCCAGGAGGTCAATTCTTATGGATAAGGAGAAATTGTTCTGAGATCAACAAGTTCAACAGGGAAGCAGAGACCCTTACAAAGTAATAACTAGAGAGAGAATACCCTAGGCATATTATTGAGTAGGTGAAAAAAAGCACAGAGAAGGCTTATTAGAGGGCAGCAGAAGAAATGAGAATTAAACCCTTATTTGTGTCAGTACACATAATAAGTCTTCTAACAAACTTAAGAAAATCATAAATAAACACTGGCGCATTCTCACCTCTAACCAAATGTCCTTCCAAAAAAGCTTTTTCTTTTAAAAAGAATAAGAGCATTAGGGAAACATTAGTTTACACCAGACCCACAAGAAGAGGCCTCCCTAGACAAAATGCACTCTGGAGTGTTTAGGCGACTCTCCCTGTGGCCAATATATGGCATGTCCCCTTATTAGTCATTCCAAAACTTTGGTGTTAGGCTTTCCCACACCTTGTGAACAACGTACACACACAAATTGCAATTTAGAAAATGTAGTCTAGCTAATCGAGTGCCTGTGTAAACTACGGTCCATAAGGATAACAACCAGAAAAAATAATATATGTACCGCTGAAGCGAGCACCAACTAGTAAAATTAAGATCAGAATTGGGAAACACAGCAGCACTATCCGTTGTAGAAAAACTTCAACTAAATTTACAGCACACTATATTGACAAGGAACACAAGGACTGGGAGATACACTGGACCATAACAGAAAAAGTGATATATAGTGACGATGTGACCAGGACACTGTTGGAGAAGGAACCGCTGTGAGTCTACAGATTAAAAACCCATGAAGTAGGATTCAACGAAGAAATCCCATGGAATCAGCTGAATGCTTTACACTAGACTATATATGATTACATTCATGCAGATTCTTTTAAAGAAATGAACATAGAGGGCAGCATCTTCTGGTCATTGAGTAACCAAGCAGTGTATCCTCTGATGCTATATAAGTCCTATACCATGTCTATAGGTTACCAATATAACCAATTCTCAGACATCATATTTCTCCAGACTTAGTTTATCACAAGATTATATATACACACTGTTGGACCTATGTCCTAGGGGTAGCATGGCTTACGTTAACAGGCATCCTTATCAACATGGCGTTTCGTGCTTGCATCCTCCTCAGTCCGCAATCCAGTATGACACCACTCAAAAAGGACACTACGCTGAATATACTTTAACGTTTACTAGAATTCTTCCACTTTTCTTACGTTACCGGAATTCTCAGTTCCGCATCACAGAAAACGACATTTCACCTGTATTTAGAATGACATTAATGTTCCAACATTACAGTTCATAGAATAGTCTCTAAAACACCCTTTGAGTTTCTCCTTCCACCTTAAATCTAGAAGACCTAGTTACATTTCTACGTGGTAAGTTTCAACCCACATTCCCAAAAGCACATTTAGACTCCTCTAAACATTGCCCCCCACAGCCAAACCTCCTGGCTCCTATCCTGCCAACCCGATCCAATCTCTGCCTATGAGGTATTCAGCTGGAGGTTGCTTTCTGCTGGCAACCAAAGGGGACCCTCCAAACAGTTCACCTGAAATCTAGGTGTGACATAGGGGCGAAACCACCACGTCCTAGCCGTATCTTTAAGTCCCGGTATTTACCAGACTGGAGACGGTTGTTCTTAGCACTGGAGATCTGTACTCCCATTAGTCCAGTCTCGCGCAAAGATACTCCAGCGCTCTCTTCCCCTTAGTCAAAAGCCAGTCTCCCCGCCCCTCCAAGGCCCAGCTTACTTCATAGGTTTGAGGTCCTCCTCCGGCAGCGGGACTCGTTGATCTCCACAGCAAGGGGGGGCGTCCTGACTGGGGTTAAGGGAGAAACACCTCTAGACTACCCCCACCCTCAAGGGATTTCCCGTGAGGTGAGCTTCACCGGTTAAATCTCCTGGGGCACTTCCCGGCTTCTCTCACTCTGCCAGGCGCTTCCGTCGCTGCCGACCGCAGCGCGACTTGCGGGAGCGCAGCCCTGGTTCCGTCAGTCACTTCCGCCGCTCCCAAACGCAGCGCGACTCGTGGGGGGTGCGGCCTCGTCTCACGGCTGCTGGGAGGGGCGGCACTTCCTTGATGGCCCGGCTCACGTGATCCGGCGTCAGCTTCCAGGCCAGCCCTGACTCGGCTTCCTGGCCGCGGCTTCTCCAGTCAGATGATCGGCACGTTGTCAGCTCTCCTCACAGCTGACACGCGCGATGGATGCAGACAACACCGGAGAGCCCCAGCACCTCACCAGACCCCACGGCTCTCTCCCAGGCCTCCACCGGGGACCCGCAGTCAGCCCCTCGCCTCGGAATGAGTGGAGGTGAGGTTCTTAGATAGGGGCTAGTGCCTGTAGGCGGAGAATAAGGGGGGGTGGCTCACGGTAAACCAGGTGAGCAGATCCACTAGCCCGGGGAGTATTTGGCACCACTCCCTGCCCTAAGCCCACGATGGTGTTCCGTTGTTTCGCCACTGAGGGAGGTCAGATTCCAAATTGACAACCATGGAGGTCAAGGCAGTCCCAACGGCAAGTCTTCCCCGTGATTCCTCTTCAGGCTTTCAGATTACGCTAGGGACCCTTGACTAGAAAAGAAACAATGCCTTCCAGAGTCGTTGGCTGAGTTCAGGGACTGGTCAAATGGTAGAGGGTGGTGTCAGCTAAGTAGGGGACTCACGCAGACCCTAGGATCTGTCCACTCCCAGTCCAGCGCAACCACCTCTCCACTCAGGTGCCTCACTCCTGACTGACTCCACAGCCCAACTTGATTCTAAAATGGCCGCCCTCCTGCCACCTCTATTTATCACCTTGGGCTGGACTTGCCAGAGGGGTCCAGAAGGTTCTGGAACCTCCCATGGCAGTCATGGCCCGGGTGCTGAGGTGACAGTTGGAGCCACCATTTTGTGAATCCTACCTTCCTCATCTATCTACCTCAGTGGAGCACCTTGCGCCTTTCCCTCAGGTGATGAGGAAGAGGCGCCCAGAACCTCTACATCAGCACCCCAAAAAGTTTGGTAGACAGAAAAGATGAGAAGGGGAAAAGGGACACCAAAAAAAAATAATAAAAATGAGGAGGGACCTGCCAAAGGGCTGACAGGTCTAACACGCGTCCCCCCCAGCTGAAACTGGGGAGAGCTACCCAACCCCTTGGGAGTCCTCTTCATTAAGGCGGAAATACCTGGAGAGACCGTCAGCATTGGCGTGGTCCGCTCCTGGGCGATGTCCCACCCTAAAGTCCATCCCCTGTAGGGAAATGGACCACCTCAACAGCTTGGGATTCTCGCCCCTCATCTGCATCAGCCACCTGAGGGGCCGGTGGTCGGTCTGAACCAGGAAGTGCGAGCCAAACAAGTATGGCCGCAGCTTCTTCAGAGCCCACACCACCGCAAAAGCCTCCCTCTCAATTGCACTCCACCTCTGTTCCCGGGGAAGTAGTCTCCTGGACAGGAAAACTACCGGTTGATCTAGACCCTCGTCATTGAGTTGCGACAGCACTGCCCCGATACCGTAAAAATTGTAAATTGATACTTGTATAGCGCACTACTCACCCGCAAGGGTCTCAAGGCGCTTGTACGAATACCGCTGTGGAACCCATCCTGGCTTTCCCTGTGAGGCGTCCACTCCTGGGCACCCCCAAGGTGGAGGCCAGGCATCCTTAGCGTTGTGGGGGCCGTTGTGGAGATTAAGCAAGCTATTGCCCAGAGTTGCAGAGTGTGACTCCATGATTGGAATGGCACCGAGGCGAGAATTCTCAGGTCCGTGGAATTTTTTTGAGCCCAAGACCCGCCGAGGCGGGGAATTGAACCCTGGTCCCGGGCTAGACCTCTGCATCAGGGTCTGCCGCTCTAATCATTGAGCCACACTTCTCCACTTGAGCCACACTTCTCCACCGTGCTCCGACGCATCTGTTTGGACGATGAACTCCTTAGCGAAGTCAGGGGCCCTGAGAACAGGTGCCGCACACATGGCCTTTTTCAAGGTGTCAAAGGCTTGTTGACATCCCTCGGTCCATATTACCCGTCGAGGGTGTTTTTTGGAAGTGAGCTCAGTCAAGGGGGCCACGATGGTACCGTATCCCTTGACAAAGCGTCGGTAGTAACCAGTGAGGCCCAAGAAGGCCCGGACCTCCGTCTGAGTCTTGGGGGGCTCCCAGGCCATGATGGTTTCGATCTTGGCCTGGAGGGGTTGCACCTTACCCCGACCCACCAAGTGCCCGAGGTACACTACCGACCCCTGCCTGATCTGGCACTTACTGGCTTTGATCGTCAGACCTGCCTGCTGCAAAGCCTGAAGAACGGCCTGGAGGTGACACAGATGGTCCTCCCAGCTGCGGCTGAAGACAGCAATGTCATCCAGGTACGCAACTGAAAAGGCTTCCATTCCAGAGAGGACCTGGTTCACCAATCGCTGGAACGTAGCAGGGGCGTTCTTGAGCCCAAAGGGCATCACACAGAACTGGTAGAGACCCTCGGGTGTGGAGAAGGCTGACCTTTCCTTCGCTCCATCCGTCAAGGAGATCTGCCAGTACCCGGATGTAAGGTCAAAGGTACTGAGATATTGGGCAGCTCCCAACCGGTCAATGAGCTCATCCGCTCTCGGGATAGGATGAGCATCTGTCTTTGTCACTGAGTTCAGTCCCCTGTAATCCACACAGAACCGGAGTTCTGGGGTAGTGCCCGGTGGGGCAGCTTTGGGTGCCAGTACCACCGGACTGGACCAGGGACTACTTGAAGGCTCAATTACCCCTAGCTCTAGCATCTTGGTAACTTCCTCATGGATGCTAGCCTTCACCTTATGCGACAGTCGGTAGGACTTGGACTTCACAGGTGGGCTGTCCCCTGTGTCCACGTCATGGGTACACAGATGAGTCCTTGCCGGGATAAGGGAGAACAAGGGAGCAAACTGCTCCAGTACCTGGCGACAGTCCTTCCGTTGTTCAGGAGTTAGTGACGGTGAAAGGATCACTCCCTCCACCGATCCATCCTTCTCTTGGGACGCAAACAGATCGGGAAGAGGTTCACTTTCCTCTTCCTCTGACCCATCAGTCACCATAATTAACGTGACCTCGGGTCTCTCTTGGTGAGGCTTGAGGCGGTTGACATGGAGCACCCGATGGGGCTGCCTGGGGGTCTTAAGATCTACCACGTAGGTAACCTTGCCCTTCTTCTCAACCACCTCAAAGGGACCTGACCAGCGATCCTGGAGGGCGCTAAGCTCTCCAGGTTCCATCACCCACACCTTCTGGCCAGGCTCCAGCTCCACCGGGTGAGCATTTCGGTCATACCATTCCTTCATGACCGTTTGGCTGGCTTCTAGGTTTTCCGAAGCTTGCTTCCACAACCTAGCCATTTGGCTACGAAAGGCCAGCATGTAGCTCACAACATCTGGGGGAAGTTTTCTGGGAGTCTTTTCCCATTAATCCTTCACCAGGCTGAGTGGTCCACGCACAGGGTGCCCGTACAACAGTTCGAAGGGGCTGAAGCCCACTCCCTTATGTGGTACCTCCCTGTAAGAAAACAGCAAACAAGGTAGGAGGACGTCCCATTTCCTCCGCAGGCTCTCGGGCAGACTCCGGATCATGCCCTTTAAGGTCTTGTTAAACCTTTCCACCAAACCATTGGTCTGGGGGTGATAAGGGGTGGAGAACCGGTAAGTGACTCCACACTCCTTCCACATAGCCCGCATGTATGCCGACATGAAGTTGGTACCTCTGTCCGACACCACCTCCTTGGGGAATCCCATCCGGGTAAAAATTCCCATAAGGGCCCGTGCCACCGCAGGTGCAGTAATGGTCCTCAGAGGGATAGCCTCTGGGTACCGTGTGGCATGATCCACCAGAACCAGGATAAACCTGTGACCGGCAGACGTTGGTGGATCCAATGGCCCGACAATGTCGATGCCCACCCTTTCAAAGGGGGTACCAACGACAGGCAGTGGTTCCAGGGGAGCCTTCAGCTTCACCCCTGTCTTCCCACTAGCTTGGCAGGTTACACACGTCCTACAAAAAGTATCAGACGTAATCCTCATCTGAGGCCAGTAAAAATGAGGGACAAGTCGAGCAAAGGTCTTGTCTTGCCCCAAGTGTCCTGCCAAGGGTATTTTGTGAGCCAGTCCCAATAGGAAGGCTCGGTAACGCTGGGGAACTACCAAGGCCCGGGATGAACCATGCACCGGAGCCTTGGGTTCGCTATAAAGGAGTCCATCTTCCCAGTATATGTGGAAGTTCCCCAAATCGTTACCCGCTGCCTGGGCTTCGGCCTGCCGCCGTAAACCCTCAAGGGTAGGGCACTCCTTATGGGCCCGACAAAACTCTTCCCTAGTAGGTCCTCCCTCCACCTGCCAATCTGCAGGGGTCGGTAAGCCCTCCAGGGAAGTTACACCCCCCTCCGTAGACTCCGGGACCACTTCAGTTGCCCCATCCACCTTTGGAGGGTCAGATGCCGGGGCAGGCTTCCCCCGTCCCCGTTTACCCTTTCCGGCAGCTGGTTGGGCCTTTGTCCCAGGCTCCAACCTCTGTGAATCCCCTCTTCGGGTAGTCACGGACCGAGTGTGGGCACACGTTCACTCAGGGGTCCCCAACATCTCCATGTGGACCCTGAACTCAACCTCCTTCCACGCCGAGTGTTCAAGGTCGTTTCCCAACAGGCAGTCGACCGGCATGGCAGGGCTTATCGCAACTCGTAGAGGACCCGCAACCCCTCCCCACTCAAAGGGAATCTGGGCCACCGGATAGTGACCCTCTCGGTTGTCAGCCATCACAACCGGGTGGACTACATGGGGAACCACCTGCTCGGGGGATACCAGCTGACTCCTTACCATAGTCATGCTGGCTCCTGTGTCCCTCAGAGCCTCCACCCTCTGGGCATTGATGGTGACCCATTGCCTGTACTTAGTAGTATTCGAGGGCATCTGGGTCTTAGGAACCATCTCACAATCCCCTAAGGACACTAAGGTTAGCCCTGCCCACTCACCTCCCTTATCTAGGGGCAACTCCTCCCCGAACACTACACTCGCCACCCCAGGGGTCTTTCCTCCAATGGGAGGGTGTGGTCTCTTGGGACACTTGGCATCCCCCTTACAGTGCCCAACCTCACCACACTCATAACATCGGACAACCCTAGGCTGCTGACCACGGTCAGGATAAGGGGGTTTGTGGGGGCCAACCTCAGGAGGGAATCCTACTCCCTTCCCTGGTGAACTCTTTTGGGGGCCTTTAGAGAACTCCCTCTTTTTGTCTCCCCCCTCTTTCTTCTGGGGGGCGCCCTGTCCAGCCCCTTGGAAATTCCCTCCAGTCCCTTTTGAAGATACCCGGGTACTTGCCCAGATATCCGCCTCCTCTGCAAGCTTCCTGGGGTTAGTTAGCTTGCTGTCTACCAGGTGCTGACGCAGCTCCGGAAAACTTTTCTCGAGGAGGTGCTCCTTTAAAATTAAATTGTACAGTCCCTCATAGTCCTTGACTTCACTGCCCTGCACCCAGCCCTCTAAGGCCTTCTTGGCATAGTCCAAGAAGTCCACCCAATTCTGGGTGGCCAACTTCTGACTGCCCCGAAACCTCTGCCTGAATTTTTCAGGGGTCAGCCCAAATTTTCTCACTAGGGCGACCTTCATGACGGGGTACTTGGTCTGGTCTGGCTGCTCTAATGCTAGCAAGGCATCCCTCCCCACCGGAGGCATATACCTATATAGGCCACCCCCCCACTGGGCTTCGGGGACCCCATGGGCTCTTAGAGAGACCTCATAGGCAGCCAGCCATTTTACAATGTCATCCCCGACACCATAGCTGGCGACTACATCCTTGGGCAGGTAGGGCCTGGACTCTCTCGGGATTTCTGTTGGTATGCTGCCACCATTAGGACTGCTGGGGGTTCCAAATTGAAGGGCTTTGAGCTCTAACTCCTTTAAATGGAGCTCATGGAGGAACCTCCTCTCCTCCCTCTCTTTTTCCAACTGGGCCAGATCCATTCTAAACTGCCTCTCCTCCCTCCGGTCAACTAGATCCGCAGAGGACAGGCTCCCCCCTGAGGCGCTACTACCCACTCTTGATGGGGCTCTGGACCCAACGTCCATACTACCGCTCCCAGGGGGAAAAAGGACTTCCGGTTCTTCCAGGGGGTCTAGTCCGGGTTCTTCCTCCCGTTTCCCGCTAGGGTGGGCCATAACCCAGGCTCTTAAGATTGCTTGGAGCTCTGTCTTCTTCGCCCCCTGCTTAAAGAATACCTCCCGTTCCTGGCAGAATTCCTTCAATTGGGCCACTGTATACTCCTCCAGCCTACCCAATTCGAATTCCATCCTACCAGATGGGACCCCAACACAGTCAACAAGAACGTTACTCTGGAAGAGTTTCCCAAGAAAGGAAATATACACAGGACAATTTTAAAAACCTCCAATTAGGAAAACAATCTGGAGAAAACTCCAGTCAAAACAATCCAGTGTAGGTGGTGATGCGCGCTAAACTGCCACTAAGCGGATGCAAGCACTGAATAAGTAATCCCACCGCTGAGCACCAACTTGTTGGACCTATGTCCTAGGGGTAGCATGGCTTACGTTAACAGGCATCCTTATCAACATGGCGTTTCGTGCTTGCATCCTCCTCAGTCCGCAATCCAGTATGACACCACTCAAAAAGGACACTACGCTGAATATACTTTAACGTTTACTAGAATTCTTCCACTTTTCTTACGTTACCGGAATTCTCAGTTCCGCATCACAGAAAACGACATTTCACCTGTATTTAGAATGACATTAATGTTCCAACATTACAGTTCATAGAATAGTCTCTAAAACACCCTTTGAGTTTCTCCTTCCACCTTAAATCTAGAAGACCTAGTTACATTTCTACATGGTAAGTTTCAACCCACATTCCCAAAAGCACATTTAGACTCCTCTAAACATTCCCCCCCACAGCCAAACCTCCTGGCTCCTATCCTGCCAACCCGATCCAATCTCTGCCTATGAGGTATTCAGCTGGAGGTTGCTTTCTGCTGGCAACCAAAGGGGACCCTCCAAACAGTTCACCTGAAATCTAGGTGTGACATAGGGGCGAAACCACCACGTCCTAGCCGTATCTTTAAGTCCCGGTATTTACCAGACTGGAGACGGTTGTTCTTAGCACTGGAGATCTGTACTCCCATTAGTTCAGTCTCGCGCAAAGATACTCCAGAGCTCTCTTCCCCTTAGTCAAAAGCCAGTCTCCCCGCCCCTCCAAGGCCCAGCTTACTTCATAGGCTTGAGGTCCTCCTCCGGCAGCGGGACTCGTTGATCTCCACAGCAAGGGGGGGCGTCCTGACTGGGGTTAAGGGAGAAACACCTCTAGACTACCCCCACCCTCAAGGGATTTCCCGTGAGGTGAGCTTCACCGGTTAAATTCTCCTGGGGCACTTCCCGGCTTCTCTCACTCTGCCAGGCGCTTCCGTCGCTGCCGACCGCAGCGCGACTTGCGGGAGCGCAGCCCTGGTTCCGTCAGTCACTTCCGCCGCTCCCAAACGCAGCGCGACTCGTGGGGGGTGCGGCCTCGTCTCACGGCTGCTGGGAGGGGCGGCACTTCCTTGATGGCCCGGCTCACGTGACCCGGCGTCAGCTTCCAGGCCAGCCCTGACTCGGCTTCCTGGCCGCGGCTTCTCCAGTCAGATGATCGGCGCGTTGTCAGCTCTCCTCACAGCTGACACGCGCGATGGATGCAGACAACACCGGAGAGCCCCAGCACCTCACCAGACCCCACGGCTCTCTCCCAGGCCTCCACCAGGGACCCGCAGTCATCCCCTCGCCTCGGAATGACTGGAGGTGAGGTTCTTAGATAGGGGCTAGTGCCTGTAGGCGGAGAATAAGGGGGGGTGGCTCACGGTAAACCAGGTGAGCAGATCCACTAGCCCGGGGAGTATTTGGCACCACTCCCTGCCCTAAGCCCACGATGGTGTTCCGTTGTTTCGCCACTGAGGGAGGTCAGATTCCCAATTGACAACCATGGAGGTCAAGGCAGTCCCAACGGCAAGTCTTCCCCGTGATTCCTCTTCAGGCTTTCAGATTACGCTAGGGACCCTTGACTAGAAAAGAAACAATGCCTTCCAGAGTCGTTGGCTGAGTTCAGGGACTGGTCAAATGGTAGAGGGTGGTGTCAGCTAAGTAGGGGACTCACGCAGACCCTAGGATCTGTCCACTCCCAGTCCAGCGCAACCACCTCTCCACTCAGGTGCCTCACTCCTGACTGACTCCACAGCCCAACTTGATTCTAAAATGGCCGCCCTCCTGCCACCTCTATTTATCACCTTGGGCTGGACTTGCCAGAGGGGTCCAGAAGGTTCTGGAACCTCCCATGGCGGTCATGGCCCGGGTGCTGAGGTGACAGTTGGAGCCACCATTTTGTGAATCCTACCTTCCTCATCTATCTACCTCAGTGGAGCACCTTGCGCCTTTCCCTCAGGTGATGAGGAAGAGGCGCCCAGAACCTCTACATCAGCACCCCAAAAAGTTTGGTAGACAGAAAAGATGAGAAGGGGAAAAGGGACACCAAAAAAAAATAATAAAAATGAGGAGGGACCTGCCAAAGGGCTGACAGGTCTAACACACACACATGTATACATTTGACTCTGGGGAATCCTCGTGAACTGTTTGACACTGAAATACCAGAGGGAGCAGGCTATACACATGACTCTGGGAATGCTTCTTGTAGTGTTTGACATTAGAACGCCAACAGTAGCAGGCTATTTAGACTGAAACGTAAAAACATTTTCTCCGGGGTGTCCATGTTGGTTTCCCTCTCTTTATGATTTCTCACCTATTGTGGTATATTAAGGGCCTTGCTATTTCTTGAGGTTACACTTGTAGCAAAATACCCTCCTATTACGATCAGGTAGAGGACGGAACTACATGACCCATGATTCCTCATGTTTCTACCCTTTGTGATATATATTTAGCCCCACAACGTCTTACTTAAGGTTACACTCATAGCAAAATTACCATCCAACCACGAGCTGGACATGGACAGGACACCATTTCCCAGGAGTATCCTCTTGTTTATACCCACTGTGACATAATAATAGCCACACGATTCTTAAAAGTTACTCGTAGCAAAATATCGTCCAACTATGATGCAGATGGGGACTGGACTCCATTTTGCATGAACCCACTCTATACGATAAACATCCCACCATGCATACAGATGCCTTTATAGAGCAGCCCTCCAAAATACAGGCACAGCGAGCCGGGAGAGAGCAGCCTGTCAGAATAGGTTTACGAGCAGCATGCTACCCTTGAGGAAGTATGGCACCCCCGCCTTATGGGGATCTTTCATGCTGGAGTGGTACTTTTGAATGATGTGTTTTAATTCCTGTCTCATTCCTCTTATAGCCTTCATAATACGTGCCTCTTCAACACAATGTTGATGATAAACGCCTAAAGTGTGTGACTACAAGAGCATACTTCTCCCTCCTCCCATGTGATTTGGTAGGATTCATAATGAGGGTAAATCCATCAATTTGAGTGAGAACGCATGGATGATTTTCACAAAAAGGCGCCACCTATACCCATTGTGTATGGTATGCTGGATGTTCTTAAGGCATGAATCACATTTTCACAGCTACTGAAAGACGAGTAAATCCTCACCTTGCATGCTAGATAGCACTGCATGCTTTGTAAAATGGAGTGATTGTGTATCCAGGGCAGTGTATGATTGACATCCTGACGAAAGCCCTAGACCCAAGTAGCCTTAGTGTAGGGGCTGAAACATGTCGATTTATTAGGGTCCATGAACCATAATATCCTTATCCTCAATTGAGAATTTTTAACTATACTCAAACAACCACTATTAAAGGGAAACTGAGGTTGGTTTGAGGTATTTTTATATATTTTAGAGGTACCTCGGTCACAAAAAATACGCCAAGTGCTCCCTGGAGTATGGTCGAGCCCCATTCTGTTTTTTAGGGACCAGGATGAGACCAGATGATCAAGCATGTCACTACTAGAGTGGGTGAGGATCTAACAAAAGAAAAGGAATCTCATTATTTTCTGTGACATTTAACAGGGTACTTAGTTGAAAAGGAAAGCTCTGTATTCAGACAGGGATACCCTTTTGTTGTTAATTCTGATTATAGTAGGAAGAGTTTATCCCTTTGCCCAGTGATTCAAGGTCTCCTACTCCCTTCCTAGGAGTCGGGCTCAGTGTGGTCCCTGCTTCAGGTTTATTGGTTTATGTTAACTTAGAAATATTACCTTGTATAAGACCCTCTCAACTGTGGGCAAAGGGATCGCCTTGCCAGGCTATGGAGTTCTGTGTAGCTGTGTCTCACCTGGATGACGCTGTCCTTGCAGTCCACCACCCTCTCGAAAGTCTGACTCAGGATTTCAATATCCTTGCGCAACTCCTTGGCTTTGGCCTCCCGCAAAACATTCCTCCATTGCACGTTCAACTTGTTCAGATTGATAGCCGTGTTCTTCTCCTCCTTGGCCAGCTTGTCCTAGAGGAGGAGAAGATTATATAGCCATTGCAATAACATAGCAATGCAGGACTAAGTTATGCGGCATGGAAATGCTAGTTAAGAAGCAGAAATGTGCACATTTTTTAGCAGAAAAATTGAATTAAAACCAAATTATTCGCCACATTTTGCGGAATTAATATCCAGCTACTGTGCCATTTTAAGACACAGCAATACAAAATGAAACTCAAATCTACAGAAAAAAACTGTTTTTCAGACATTCATCAATCCCCCTCATCATCAAATCTGTTTATTTCGGATTCTTGAGCCATAAAACAAGTAAGACAAAGAAATACATCCAACAAATCTCATACATTTCACAGTTTTATATAGCAAATATATCATAATCATGCGAGAATAATAAAAGGAAAACCTTCATGCTATTGTAGAAATGGACAACAATTAAAAGCTAGAATCATTCAGATATTAAGTCTGTATTAGATCAGTTAAAATCTATAATAAAGTGTTGTAGAACAAATCGCTAAAATACATAAAACATCCAGAAAAATTACACACTAAGGGGCCGCTTACGATGTTAGTGGGACCACCGACACCTATAACCGCGGCCGATGCGGTCGGTTGGTCCGCGTAGCCCCGGGGATTGACCGACAGCTTCTGACAGCCTCGAGAAGTCCGTCGGGGGGGTCTGTCGGATCGCATTTCCCACAATCCCGTGAGTATCACGATCCAAATTTCCACCAGCCATTTCACATCGGTTCTTCCGAAATGATATGCCTGAGAGAAAGGTTTAATTGGGGCCTCTAGCATGGCCCTCCTCTGTGGGCCGGGGTGCCAACTGTAGTGCCCCCTTAACATCCCTGCACATGCGACAGGCACCGCATGGTGCCTGCCACAGGGTGCAGGGATGTTTACAAACATGCCTTTTGGCATAGGGGCTTGAGCTGCCGCCCTTTTCCTTAGCCTCAATGCAAAGAGGCATGTTTACTACCGCCTCCACAGAGGTCTGACTGTAATTTGGAAGGTGGGACCGCCGACTACCTGTCGGCAGGTCCCGTTCCCGCAACGATGACGGTCGGACTCTTGTCTGACCGCAATCGTAATCAGACCCTAAGAACCTGGTCTTCATTAGGTGCAAAACAAGATACATTCCGGTGTGATATACAACGGATAGAAGAAAAATTTCCCACACGCAATGGTAATTTATTGTTAAAATAAATTGTTAAAATATCTGCAGGCTATTTACTGCTTAGTGGATACGCCAATGACCATGATCTCTCTAGTATCAGAGCTCAAGATTCTGAGTGCAATTTCATACTGTCTACAGCATAGCCACTGGCACACAGGTCTTATCCATTTCATGTGAGATGCTAAATACGCCCTGCAAAAGAAAAGGAGATGGTGCACAGTTTCAGGCTCCAGCATGCATGAGGGACATAAAGTGCATTCACAAACTGTACTTCCCCAATTCATAGTGAAAATAAGGGTTGGTAGGATTCCATATTTAAATTTTAGATACAGCTGCTTGGATAGTAGACCTGAAATAGAATCAAAGGATGGCTCAAATGCAGGAATATTTTTATGATCTAAAAATCTATCAGTCCGGGTACACAACTTGCAGCTTGCTAGCCCAGCTATCCATAAGTGCGCCTTTAGTCTTTTTTTAATCACCTGGTTTGATATTGAACAGGCTTCCTCTAGGGAGACCCAAAGAGAATCTAAATTAATAAATAATTAATAAAGCATACCCTTAATATAGGCTAACCATGGGATTTTTAAGTGTCCCCGGGATCTTAATAACTCCTTTAGCAGGGACCTATATGTTTCTAGCTCCTCGGTGGTCCAAAGTATATGCCAATAAAGCAGCGGTCTTAGCCTCAGAGTGGAAAATATTGAATACACTCCATGATCCATTAACAAAGGCAAAGGGGAGGGTGCTCTGTTGCAGGTTTGAGAGGGACCTCAAAAAACTGTTTTCCACCATAGTGAGCTCAGATCCTTTAATATAACCCCACAATTACAAGCCATAGAGGCGGGACTTTTGGCTGTGACATTGTAGATTTCAACTGCAGGGGCCAGAATTTTAGATATAATCCTTTTTGCTAGTTTAAGGACAGCCCTGGTTTCTTGCTGTAATTTCAGTGCAGATTTACTCATGTGTGGCATCCAACAACATTTTTGAGACACTCTCACTCCTAGATAAACAAAGTCTGGTACTTGCTCTAGCAGGGAGTTCTGCTCTGTGATGGAACTTTTCCCTGCTTTATACACTTACGCGTCATAAACTTGGTTTTGCTAACATTTAGCTCAAGTCCCCTATCTCCACCAAAAACTAACAACCAATCTAGGAGGGCCTGAAGCACAGCAGGTATTTTTGAGATTAAAAGAGTGTCGTCTGCAAATAGGAGTGTGGGAATTTTAGTGGCAGCTGTTCCCGGAGTGTCCTTGCATGAGAAATCCAAAAACGGAACTAAATCATTCATATATAACGTGAAAAGAAAAGGAGCTAGGACGCAGACCTGACGAACACCCTTCCCCACCCTAAAAGGGTCAATAGCTCTCACTTGCTCCCGTACCTTACGCATGTGGTGTTATTTTCTTGTAACTTGATTTTCCAGAAACCGCATCCTATCCAGTACCTCTCACAACTAATATATTTTCCAGAAACCCTATTCGACCCAGGACCTCCCATAACTTTTGACGGAAATCAAGTCAAATGCTCATGTTTAAATCAACGAAGACCACATATAATTGGCCCTTTCAAAGTATAACGTGTTTCAAATAGATAAAATAAAATCAAAAGAGTTTTTTTATCTTGCTGATTTTATGTCAAAACCCTGCTTGGAGGTCTGATAGAAGGTGGCTCTCCGTGCAGTCAGAACGTTTACAGAGAATTTGCCAGCAAAACTACTTCTGCAGGCTATCACTGAGACTGATGGATACAGTTTCAGGAGTCCTCACGCCTACCCTTTTGGAAGATCAGAACAATTTCAGCACATGGCCAAGATTTAGGAATTGGGCCACCATTCAAAATGGCACATGAAAGAAAATGAAGATATGGACCCCATACACATGGCTCAGCGTGAAATAAATAGCCCGGAATACAATACAGTCCCAGGGCCTTCCCGTGGGCTATGGTCTTTAGAGTATCAAATGACTCCATAACTCACAATTCGAGGGTGTTGGGCCTGGCCCTTTTTGCAGGGTTATTCCCAAACATTTTGCCTTCCTCCACCTATTTTTCTGACCTTCTTTTTGTTGTCTTTAGGACTCTGGGCACTTTACCACTGCTAATCAGTTCTAAAGTGCATGTGCTCTCTCCCCTGAAACAGGGTATAATTGGTTTACACCTGTTCAGCATATTTGATTTACCCATAAGTTCCTTGTAAAGGGGTATCCCAAATACCCATGGCCTGTAAATTTAATGCTACCAGCAGGTCTGCAGCACTCTTGGTGCCACCCACAGAAGTAGCCTTTCAAACCTGTCTCAGGCCTCCCACTGCAGGACCTGCATGCACAGTGTACTGCCACAGTGACTTGCCATTTAAAACTACTTGTCAAGCCTTAAACTCCCCTTTTATTACACATAGGTCACCCCTAAGGTAGGTACTAGGTAGCGCTATGGGCAGGGTGCTGTGTAAGTAAAAGGTAGGACATGAGCCTTTATTGTGTGAAATTTCCTGGTAGTGACAAACAGCCTATTTTGTTTCTCACTGCTGTGAGGCCTACTCCTCTCATAGACTAACATTGGGAATTCTCTTATATATTTTCAAGTGGTAATTCCTTATCTGAAAGGAGTGGTGTTGCTATGTTTGGTATGTTTAGAATAGTGGTGATATATCCTGCTTACTGGTGTAGTTGGATTTTACATTACTATTTTAGAAATGCCACTTTTAGACAGTGACGTACTAAGGGGTTAGGCCCTTTAACAAACAGCCAAATTGGACCTCTTCAAAATTACAAACAACGAAAAATATTGGCTATGATTATTCAAACTGGTTCTTTAGAAAATAGGTCAAGTAAATATGTTTCCTTGGCCCACGTATTTATTGCACAGTTAGCTCAACAATCTTTTTTTTATAGAAAAATAAATATAATCAGCTTTCACATTGTCATGAGAAAAACGTTCTCTACCCTTCAATTGATCACATCTACTTGTTCAAAAAACTAATGTAACATACTTCACAGGACAAAGCAGTTCCATCATGATACTAGACATCACTAGACATAAACATGACAAATAAATGTGAATGTGTGCATAAAGAAACTAAATAACCCCCTAGTTGGTGATTTCATGTACATTAAATATTTTAGCAACAACTTAAATACCGTGAACAGAACAAGTCAGAACAAATCTATACCAGAGGACACTCTCACAAATATTCTAGAGTGTTGTGACCCTTTTGGAAAAGAACTTGGGGGTTTCAAAGTAATGTGACCAAAGTGGAATTTTTGTTTCAATTAGTTTTCGTCTGTCCAAGCTGGTTCATTTTGAAAGTGCCAGAGGGACTGCCACTTTGCATTTTTGACTTATGTGCTGGCCTTCTGTCTCCCTACCTGTTCTTTGTGCCCTCTATGGTCTACAGGAGCTGGACGGCTGCTCTCACCCCCATGCGCTTGGAACCCCAGGGACCCAAAGGATCCCATCTCTTTCAACCTCACTCTGCCCTGGGACTGTCCCTAATCCGTTTTTTTTTCTACCCACGCACTGCACTGGGGAAAGAACGTGCAGGCACTGTGTGGCTTGCAGTGAGTTTGGGAGTGCTTCACCCTTGCCGAGAGCGGCTTGTGAGAGTGCTTTCCTGTATCTGACAGCACATGTGGAGCGCGTCGCCATTTACTGAGAGCAGCTTGTGTATTACTTTAATTGCGGCTCCCTTCAGCAAGGGACACTGCGACCTCCTTTAGTACTGGGAAAGGCGCTGTCCCGAGGCACCATCTCCCCGCCTACAGACATCGCTGCTCGGGAACCTTCTTGAGAGCCCCCACTCCCATGGGGAAGTCACCATACGCATGAAAAGATGTATCGCCTGGCAACCAGGGGTGAGCCAGCCACCCAAGGGACGATAGCTGGCTCTGCCCCAGAGCACACCGTGAGTGAGACTTTGAATGGAAGAGACGGCCCTGTCCCCAGGGCCCGCCGGTATCCTTGTACGCGTCTTCCCCCTCCGACTTTGGTCAGAAGAGAGAGTGGGTCTCCCGGGATGCGCGGGACCGCTCTAATCCCATAAAGGTACTATGGGGGCTTCAGGGGAGAGACCACCACCCCGCAGTCCTTCGCAGGCAGCCCAGATTTAAACAGGGGGCTCCTCCATCTGCACAGCGGCTCCTAGTTGCTTGTCCCTTCAGCAGCTGTACCATGCGTTCATGGGCAGCTGCCCTTCCTCAATCCAGCCTGTGGGGGGCCTATGGAGATCTCCCCACTCTTGCCTACAGTGTGTGCCCCACTGTTGGGCCGTACCTGGGGGTACATTTTCCTTGAATGAGAATTACGGGGAGAGTCCTCAATGGAGGCCCCCCAATCAGGAACTTGCTGATTTAGGGAAAACCTTGCCAGAAAGGAAATATTACTGTAATGCACCTAGTAGGCACATCGGATGCCTGATGCCCATATACAGTGTAGTAAGAGTGCAGGTGGGCTGCACCCTACACTTATGGTGTGGTTTAGTGATCCATGTATGGATGGAGATGTTTGGTGGTGATTTATGTGTTATCCCTAACCTAAACTGGCATTACATGCACTGATGTTATCATGTATGTGGTTTTGATACTTGCATTGTCAGGATAACTAGTACTATCTCAGGATTTGCATAGTATGCATAGTATTTATGATTCATGTCTTTTTGATCAATGTTTTGTACAATATACTATATTTTTATATAATCATATGTGGAATCTCTTTTGTGGTGTGTTCATTGTGTTTCTGTGTGAGTGTGTTGCACAAACGCTTGACACATTCCTTCTGATGATAAGCTTGACTGCTCTGCGCCTAGCTACCAGAGAGTGAGCACAGGTGAACTTTGGTATGTAACTTACTTACCCTGACTAGAGAGGTAGGTTCTGCCGGGCTTAGGTGCATACCCTAGCCACCAGAACTGCCATTTCTAACAGAGGGGCTCTAGATAAGTTCTTGAAAATGTAAGTCCCGAATCTGAAGCCTCACTGGAAGCGATCCCCTTTTAAGAATAAAGACTCTTAAAATGGTCAACCCATGCCTATGGTTAAATATGGTAGTCAACTGGTGTTATACCCTCCTACTACCATGCGCTATTGTACCCGAGGAAGTCTTGGTGTCACCTCGTTTAGCTGCTACCACCAGAACATCCCATACCTCATTCTCCTCATTGGATTTTGCAGAGCCAGGTTCTCTCTATGCTTCTTCCTGGGCAAGCATCTTCTTGTCTATTGTCACTTATAGTTCTCACTAGAGCACTTTTTGCAGACCTATGCTGTTCATTATACCAGGGGGGTTGGTTAACCTTTTGTTTTGGAGGGGTGGTTCTGCACCCTGGAAAACAGGTCGCTCAAAGAAGAGAACAGTTTCTCATGATGTGCAAGTATTAAGTTGCTACATGCTCCTTGGGGACATACATTTCTCATAATATCCAATACATCCACCACCTTGGTATAAACCTGCTTCATGATGTTGAGATGCCCAGAGACATACTCCCACGCCTTCTTGTTGTTAGTGAGTGTGATATCTCCTATAAGGAGTGAATTACTAGGCTTGTAATTGGAGGTCAGAAGCCCTTTTAGTATGACATTGGGAGGATTGGGAGCACTGCCTCCTGTTCAGTGACTACCATGTCCCCCATGTAAGTCTTAAATTGGAGAGATAACAGTATATAATTGTTGGAAATACCCCACTCCCACACCGGTAAGGGTTGGTGGTAACGGGGTACTTCCAGGACATACAGTGGTAGCTTGGCTCGAGTGGTCAGGAAACAGGCACCGTGCTAAGCATACGACATACCCATACAATAACCATGCGTGCATCCGTTCCAAAAACGACTCTACACCGTAAAAATTATGAAAATATTTCTCTTTATCTTCTTTTTTCTCTTAGTTGCTGATTAGATAAATAATAACACAATCACAATATACAAAGCTTTTAAATAGTGCAGGTCAAATAAATACTGTCTTAATGATTCAATAAATAGGGGTGATCATAAATAAGGAAGGCATAAATATAAGTGCAATACATACAGGCAATTAAATATTCTGAGGCAATAAATACTGCAAACCAATAAATATTGTGCAACAATAAATACTGTGGAACAATAAATACAGTGAAGCAATAAATAGGTTAAATACAATAAATACAGTGCCCTCAATAAATAATTAAAAGCTGACAGTGACACTTATAGAATCAGATCACATTTAGATTACTATGGGCTGATTTGGCCCAGGCACAGCTTGTGGGGATGTGGAAGGCTTGAGGGTGTCTACTCCCTGGCTTGGACAAGGCTGAGGCCTAAACTGAGGTAGATCAAGGGGGAAATACTAGAGACCTGGCTCTCTCACTCTACACAACCCCTCTGGATTAGTCTCAGCTCACCCCTGGCACAGTCCAGCTGGTTCCAGCACCTCTCTAACCCCTAGAGTAGTCTCTTAGGATTCCACAGGGCCTTTGGCGCCCTCTATTCCACTTACTGCCCTTTTTCTGAAGCTCCGACGCCGCTGGAGTCGTGTCGACGCCGTGAGGCGGTTCCGGTTCGATGTCGGCGGCCTCGGCACAGTGTCAGTTCTTGACGACGCCGGTAGGCGGTTCCGGTTCGATGTCGGCGGCCTCGGCTCGATCTCGACCTCCGATTCGATGGCGTCGGGCAGTCTTGGCTCGATGTCGACTTCGGGCGGCTCCGGTCCGATGGCGACCTCAGTTTCGATGACGTCGGCCGGCCTTGGCTCGATGTCGACTTCCGGCGGCTCCGGAGTGCGATCTCCACTCCCGACCTCCGGTGCTCCTCTCCTCAGGTTCCGGCGACTCCGGAGTGCGACCTCACTCCCGACCTCCGGTACGATTCTCTCAGGTTCCGGCGACTCCGGAGTGCGATCTCCACTCCCGACCTCCGGCACGCTTCACCTCGGTCTCCGGCGACTCCAGAGGGCGGACTTCACTCCCCCGTCGACGCCGCTCACTCGACCTCGGGTGACTTCCTCCTCGACCTCTGGTACTTCTCCGACCTCCGTCGGCGCCCTCTCTCGACCTCTGGCGGCTCCGGGTACGACGTCTGCTTTTCCAGTCAGCGCCGCTTCTCCAACTCGGGCTCCAGGTCTCCAGGCTACTCGACGTCGGACTCCAGGGAAACCAGTTTCCAGGTCAGGATCTTGCTGTTCTTGGATTCTAAGGCCTGTTCCTGCTGTCCAGGTCCTTAAGATGGTTTTTCTTGCTTCTTCCCACACAGGGCTCCAGGATGGGCTCAGTCAGTAGGGACTAGTATCAAGGGTGGGTTTATGGACCCCACTCCAGGCACAAGTTTCCACCCCTGCTGCCTCACTCCTTCCTCCTTCAGGTTTCTGCTGCTCACTCTTCACCAGTCAGGTGCCAACAGCCAGCTCCAACTGCCAACTCTCTGTCTTAGCTTCCCAACATTCTAAACCGCCTCCAACTGTCACAGGGTTCTGGAATGTTCTGGAAGGTGCTAGTAGGTTCCAGTGGGTGCTGGTGATGTCACAGGTGGCCACCATTTTGTGCTCCAGGCCCTCAGACAGAAGTTTCAGGGGTAGATAAAATGGCTCCCTGAATCTGCAGCAACACTAAAAAGTCTGGTGGTTCCCAAAAAGGAAAAATTCAAACAGGGTTTGAGGCAAAAGTGGGACAAAATAAATAATGATGAGGAGGGACCACCCAAAGGGCTGACAGGTCTAACACGCGTCCCCCCCAGCTGAAAGTGGGGAGAGCTACCCAACCCCTTGGGAGTTCTCATCACTAAGGCGGAAATACCTTGAGAGACCGTCTGCATTGGTGTGGTCCACTCCAGGCCGATGTTCCACCTGAAAGTCCATTCCCTGTAGGGAAATAGACCACCTCAACAACTTGGGATTCTCCCCCTTCATCTGCATCAGCCAACGAAGGGGTCTGTGGTCGGTCTGAACCAGGAAGTGCGAGCCAAACAGGTATGGCCGCAACTTCTTCAGAGCCCATACCACTGCAAAGGCTTCACGCTCTATTGCACTCCACTTCTGTTCCCTGGGAAGTAGTCTCCGGGATAGGAAGACCACGGGTTGATCCAGACCCTCTTCATTGAGTTGCGATAACACTGCCCCAATGCCATGTTCTGATGCATCTGTCTGGACAATGAACTCCTTGGAAAAGTCTGGGGCCCTTAAGACCGGGGCCTCGCACATGGCTTTCTTCAATCTCACAAAGGCCTGCTGACAAGCCTCCGTCCAGACTACCCGTCGAGGTTGTTTCTTGGACGTGAGCTCCGTGAGGGGGGCTACGATGGTACCGTACCCCTTCACGAAGCGGCGGTAGTATCCCGTGAGGCCCAGAAAAGCTCGGACCTCAGTCTGTGTCTTGGGGGGTTCCCAGGCCATGATGGCCTCGATCTTCGCCTGGAGGGGTTGCACCGCTCCCCTACCCACCAAGTGTCCAAGGTACACTACCGACCCCTGCCCGATCTGGCACTTGCTGGCCTTGATCGTCAATCCAGCTTGTCTCAGGGCCTGGAGAACAGCTTGCAGGTGACGCAAGTGATCCTCCCAGCTGTTACTGAAGACGGCTATGTCATCCAGATAAGCAGCAGAGAAACTCTCCATTCCGGTGAGGATCTGGTTTACCAGGCGCTGAAACGTGGCAGGTGCGTTCTTGAGCCCAAAGGGCATCACACAGAACTGGTAGTGGCCATTGGGCGTGGAGAAGGCTGACCTTTCCCTTGCTCCATCAGTCAAAGAGATCTGCCAGTACCCAGAAGTAAGGTCAAAGGTACTTAGGTATTGGGCAGCTCCCAGCCGGTCAATCAATTCATCCGCCCTAGGGATCGGATGAGCATCAGTTTTGGTCACTGAATTCAGTCCCCGGTAGTCCACACAGAACCTCAGTTCCGGTTGGGCACCCGGTGGTGCAGCTTTTGGTACTAACACCACCGGACTGGACCAGGGGCTGCTAGAAGGTTCGATCACTCCTAGCTCCAGCATCTTAGTGACTTCACTATGAATGCTGGCCTTCACCTTGTCTGACATCCGGTAGATCTTGGACTTCACAGGTGGGCTGTCTCCTGTGTCCACGTCATGGACGCACAGGTGAGTCCTACCCGGGACAAGGGAGAACAACGCAGAGTACTGTCCCAGGACCTGACGACAGTCCTCCTGCTGTTCAGGAGTTAGAGATGGGGAGAGAATCACTCCCTCCACCGACCCATCCTTCTCTTGAGACGCAAACAAATCAGGGAGAGGCTCGCTTTCCACGTCCTCTCCTCCGTCAGTCACCATCATCAAGATGACTTCGGGCCTCTCGTGGTGGGGTTTGAGGCGGTTGGCATGCAGCACCCGCAGGGGCTGACGAGGGGTCTTCAGGTCCACCAAGTAGGTAGCCTTACCCTTCTTCTCCAACACCTCAAAGGGTCCTGACCAGCGATCCTGGAGGGCACTAAGCTCTCCTGGTTCGATCACCCACACCTTCTGGCCAGGCTCCAACTCCACCGGGTGAGCATTGTGGTCATACCACGCCTTCATCACTGCTTGGCTGGCTTCCAAGTTGTCAGAAGCTTGCTTCCACAACTTAGCCATTTGGCTCCGGAAGGCCAGCATGTAGCTCACCACGTCCTGGGGAAGCTTTCTGGGAGTTCTTTCCCATCCGTCCCTCACCAGGTTGAGAGGTCCACGTACAGGGTGCCCATACAGAAGCTCGAAGGGGCTGAAGCCCACTCCCTTCTGTGGCACTTCCCTGTAGGAAAAGAGTAAACAGGGTAGGAGGACGTCCCATTTCCTCCGCAGGCTTTCAGGCAGACTTCTGATCATGCCCTTCAAGGTTTTGTTAAACCTCTCCACCAGACCATTGGTCTGGGGGTGGTAAGGAGTTGTGAACCGGTAGGTCACTCCACACTCCTTCCACATCGCCCGCATGTACGCTGACATGAAGTTGGTCCCCCTGTCGGACACAACTTCCTTGGGAAAACCCACTCGGGTAAAGATTCCCATCAGGGCCCTAGCCACAACAGGTGCTGTTATGGTCCTCAGAGGTATTGCCTCCGGGTACCGTGTGGCATGATCCACCAGAACCAGGATAAACCTGTTACCAGCTGTAGTAGGTGGATCTAACGGACCCACAATGTCGATGCCCACCCTTTCAAAGGGGGTGCTAACGACAGGAAGTGGTTCCAGGGGAGCTTTCAGCTTCACCCCTGTTTTCCCACTGGCTTGGCAAGACACACATGTCCGGCAGTAGGTATCGGACGACACTTTCATCTGAGGCCAATAAAAGTGTGGGACAAGACGGGCGAAGGTCTTGTCTTGCCCCAGGTGTCCTGCCAAGGGGATCTCGTGAGCCAACTCCAGAAGGAAGGCTCGATAACGTTGAGGGACTACCAAGGCTCGTGACGATCCGTGTAGGGGTGCCTTGGGTTCACTGTAGAGGAGGCCATCCTCCCAGTAAACACTGTAGTTCCCTTCAACGTTCCCTGCTGCCTGGGCTTCGGCCTGTCGCCTCAGCCCCTCAAGGGTAGGGCACTCCCTCTGGCCCTGGCAGAATTCCTCCCTGGACGGGCCTCCCTCCACGTGCCACTCGGCCGGGATGGGTAGGTCCTCCAGATTGGTAACGTCCCCCACCGCAGACTCCTGGTCCACCACCTCCGGTGGCCTATCCGTCCTACGGGGTGTGGACGCCGAGGCAGGCTCCTCCTGTCCTCGGTTCTTCCCTTGACTGGCAGCTGGCTGGGCCTTTGTTCCAGGCTCCAGCCGAAACGAACTCCCTCTCCGGGTAGTCGCGGACCTTGTGCTCACACAGGCCCAATCAGGTGTACCCAGCATCTCAGTGTGAGTCCGGTATTCCACCTCCTTCCAAGCGTTGTGCTCCATGTCATTCCCCAGCAGACAATCGACTGGCACGGCAGGGCTTACGGCAACTCGAAGTGAACCTGCAACCCCCCCCCCCCATTCAAAGGGAACCTCGGCCACTGGATAGTGGCCTGTTCTGCCGTCAGCCATCGCGGCTGGGTGGAGTACATCGGGAATTACCTGCTCTGGAGACACCAGTTGACTACGTACCATAGTCATACTGGCTCCTGTGTCTCTCAGGGCCTCCCCTCTTTGGCCGTTGATGGTGACCCACTGCCCATACTTTACAGTATTGGCGGGCACCTGGATCTTAGGAACCATCTCCCGTTCTCCCAGGGACACTAAAGTGACACCCGCCCACTCCCTTCCCTTAGTTAAGGGCATCTCCTCCCCGAGCACTACACTAGCTACTCCGGGGGTCTTTCCTCCAATGGGAGGGGGTGGTCGTTTCAGGCACTTCGGATCTCCTTTATAGTGTCCAACGCCACCGTACTCGTAGCAATGGACAACCCTTGGCTGCTGACTCTGGCCAGGATTAGGGTTTCTGGGCGGGTTAGCCCTAGGGGTGAATCCTGTTCCCTTCCCTTGGAAGTTATTTTGGGGGCCTTTGGAGAACTCCTTTTTCTTTTCCCCTCCCTCTTTCTTCTGGGGGGCGCCCGGTCCGGCCTTTTGAGTATCCCCTCCAGTCCCCCTTGTGGACACCCGGGTACTAGCCCAAATGTCCGCCTCCTCAGCAAGCTTCCGGGGACTGGTCAGCTTGCTATCCACCAGGTGTTGACGCAGTTCAGGGAAACATTTCTCGAGCAGGTGTTCCTTCAGTACTAGATCAAACAACCCCTCGTAGTTCCTCACTTCACTGCCCTGAATCCAACCCTCCAGTGCCTTCTTTGCATAGTCCAGGAAGTCCACCCAATTCTGTGTGCCCAGTTTGTGACTACCCCTGAACTTCTGTCTGTACTTTTCGGGTGTTAGTCCAAACTTTCTTATGAGCGCCAGCTTCATGGTGGGGTAGTGGGTCTGCTCATCCTCCTCGAGGGCCAATAAAGCATCCCTACCAGCTGGAGGCATGTACTTGTACAATCCCGCTCCCCAGTACTTCTCTGGAACCCCATGGGCCCTTAACGAGACCTCATAGGCCGCTAGCCACTTGGCAATATCGTCGCCCACTCCATAGCTAGCTACTATGTCCTTTGGCAGGTAGGGTTTGGGTTCCCTGGTGAACTCTCTTTCTTGGTCTTTGCTGCCACCGTTAGTTACAGGGTGTGCCCCGATTCTCAGGATCTGAAGATCTATCTCTTTCAGCCTTATCTCATGAGCCATCCTCTGTTCCTCCTTCTCCTTCTCCAGCCTTGCTAAGTCCCATGTGAGCTGTCTTTTCTCCCTCCGGTCTGTTAACTCCACTTCAGACAAGCCACCGCTAGAGGCACTGCTGCCCTTCCTGGAAAGTGTCCTGGGCCCCGCTGACAGGTTCCCCACCTCAGGTTGGTACAAACCAGCTCCCTCACTGTCGGGCTCTCTATCCCTGTCCTCCTCCTCAGCCTTGCTTTCTCGGCGTGCCTCCCCCCAAGCCCTTAAGCTGGTTTGGAGTGCACCCTTCTTTGCTCCTGGGAGACAGTACACCCCCTCCCGCTGGCAAAACTCCCTGAGTTGGGCCACAGTGTACGTTTCTAAATTCTCCAGTACAAACTCCATCTTGCCCACTCAGGTCAGAGGACAGTTATTTGCAGTAACAATGCAGGGGGATACCTTTAATAATACCTCCTCCCACCACCAGAGTAAATTTGGAAAAAACAAAAACCCACAATTAGGAAGGCCGCTTTGAGAAAACTCCCGGTGTAGGCCTATGGACTACCCACAGTTATTGTTGAGTATACGTAGGCACAGCTCTATCCCACCACTGAACACCAATTAATGTTGGAAATACCCCACTCCCACACCGGTAAGGGTTGGTGGTAACGGGGTACTTCCAGGACATACAGTGGTAGCTTGGCTCGAGTGGTCAGGAAACAGGCACCGTGCTAAGCATACGACATACCCATACAATAACCATGCGTGCATCCGTTCCAAAAACGACTCTACACCGTAAAAATTATGAAAATATTTCTCTTTATCTTCTTTTTTCTCTTAGTTGCTGATTAGATAAATAATAACACAATCACAATATACAAAGCTTTTAAATAGTGCAGGTCAAATAAATACTGTCTTAATGATTCAATAAATAGGGGTGATCATAAATAAGGAAGGCATAAATATAAGTGCAATACATACAGGCAATTAAATATTCTGAGGCAATAAATACTGCAAACCAATAAATATTGTGCAACAATAAATACTGTGGAACAATAAATACAGTGAAGCAATAAATAGGTTAAATACAATAAATACAGTGCCCTCAATAAATAATTAAAAGCTGACAGTGACACTTATAGAATCAGATCACATTTAGATTACTATGGGCTGATTTGGCCCAGGCACAGCTTGTGGGGATGTGGAAGGCTTGAGGGTGTCTACTCCCTGGCTTGGACATGGCTGAGGCCTAAACTGAGGTAGATCAAGGGGGAAATACTAGAGACCTGGCTCTCTCACTCTACACAACCCCTCTGGATTAGTCTCAGCTCACCCCTGGCACAGTCCAGCTGGTTCCAGCACCTCTCTAACCCCTAGAGTAGTCTCTTAGGATTCCACAGGGCCTTTGGCGCCCTCTATTCCACTTACTGCCCTTTTTCTGAAGCTCCGATGCCGCTGGAGTCGTGTCGACGCCGTGAGGCGGTTCCGGTTCGATGTCGGCGGCCTCGGCACAGTGTCAGTTCTTGACGACGCCGGTAGGCGGTTCCGGTTCGATGTCGGCGGCCTCGGCTCGATCTCGACCTCCGATTCGATGGCGTCGGGCAGTCTTGGCTCGATGTCGACTTCGGGCGGCTCCGGTCCGATGGCGACCTCAGTTTCGATGACGTCGGCCGGCCTTGGCTCGATGTCGACTTCCGGCGGCTCCGGAGTGCGATCTCCACTCCCGACCTCCGGTGCTCCTCTCCTCAGGTTCCGGCGACTCCGGAGTGCGACCTCACTCCCGACCTCCGGTACGATTCTCTCAGGTTCCGGCGACTCTGGAGTGCGATCTCCACTCCCGACCTCCGGCACGCTTCACCTCGGTCTCCGGCGACTCCGGAGGGCGGACTTCACTCCCCCGTCGACGCCGCTCACTCGACCTCGGGTGACTTCCTCCTCGACCTCTGGTACTTCTCCGACCTCCGTCGGCGCCCTCTCTCGACCTCTGGCGGCTCCGGGTACGACATCTGCTTTTCCAGTCAGCGCCGCTTCTCCACCTCGGGCTCCAGGTCTCCAGGCTACTCGACGTCGGACTCCAGGGAAACCAGTTTCCAGGTCAGGATCTTGCTGTTCTTGGATTCTAAGGCCTGTTCCTGCTGTCCAGGTCCTTAAGATGGTTTTTCTTGCTTCTTCCCACACAGGGCTCCAGGCTGGGCTCAGTCAGTAGGGACTAGTATCAAGGGTGGGTTTATGGACCCCACTCCAGGCACAAGTTTCCACCCCTGCTGCCTCACTCCTTCCTCCTTCAGGTTTCTGCTGCTCACTCTTCACCAGTCAGGTGCCAACTGCCAGCTCCAACTGCCAACTCTCTGTCTTAGCTTCCCAACATTCTAAACCGCCTCCAACTGTCACAGGGTTCTGGAATGTTCTGGAAGGTGCTAGTAGGTTCCAGTGGGTGCTGGTGATGTCACAGGTGGCCACCATTTTGTGCTCCAGGCCCTCAGACAGAAGTTTCAGGGGTAGATAAAATGGCTCCCTGAATCTGCAGCAACACTAAAAAGTCTGGTGGTTCCCAAAAAGGAAAAATTCAAACAGGGTTTGAGGCAAAAGTGGGACAAAATAAATAATGATGAGGAGGGACCACCCAAAGGGCTGACAGGTCTAACAATAATCAACTCTGCTAGACTGGTTTATCCTTTTGATCTGCCTTAAGTCTGCCAATACAAGTTCTGAGGCCCAAACCCTCCCTATTCACCAAGAATTAGAAATATTATCTTAAATGGACGTACAGGACTACTATTTTATTAACAGTGCCCTTTCTACCACTCAGAGTATAATATTGTGAGTAAAACATGCAAAACTGCATTCAGTAAAAATAAGCCAACATGGACACACTTCTCATAAAAGGTGCACCTATTTTGTACTGCACATCCCAGCCAAGATGGCGGCCGTGTAGGAGCACATCTGAGGAGCTCCTCCACCAGTACAAAGTCATATGTGCCCTGGCCAGCCTGCAGCATCCAGAGCCCCGAGAGTCTGCGGAGGAAGGCATCTAGATTAGTTAGAGCAGGCGTGCGCCTTCCAGCTCATTCTTTAAAGCCAGGAACAGCCGTTTGGCACTGTGGCCTGAAGAGCAGACCAGCGTGGGCGCCCACCTCGGGAGAAGCACGGCAGCCAGGCCCAATCAGACAGAGCACCTCTTGCACAGTCTGCAGTGTGATGCTCCACGGAGCCGGACTTGTGACAGGCTGGGCATCCCGACCTTAGGAGGCAGCGAAGACACAGACTTTATGGTCTGAGAAGGACACACTGCCCCTCGCTGCGCTTCCCAGGCCAGTGCTATCTTCAAGATATTGGCACCTTTTCTGTGAAGACAGAATCCCGCTAAGGTCAGGGGCTGCATGCTACATGGCAAGGGTGGACGCATCACCTCCTAGCAACTACCAATTGGAGGTGGGTGAAGCGTCACCCTGGTCAGCACCGCCATTTTAGAGTTAGCCCACTGTGCTATACCAGGCCTGTAAGACGTACGGGGTTAGTGGTCCTATAGTGAGGCCTCCGCCCAGGCTTAGAGGGACCCCGAGGGCATAGACAAGCAAATGTTGGGCCTCGTGCCCACCCCTAGTGGACTAGCAATGCCCAGAAGCAGAGGGTCTTCGCCTGAGGGGCATGAGAGCTGAGAGAGTATGGCAACCGCCCCGCTAGTTCAGAAACTATGAACTCGGGGCCCAGCAGATGGGGGCACCATGTTGAGTTTGGGAGAGCAGCGACACAAACCTTCTTGTGCACTCCAGATTCTGTTAAATGGGCTGTCTCTCCACATGGAAGATCTTGAAGTGCGTCCAGTACTTAAAGCCTTTATTGCAATGGCGATGCACAGGGCCAAAAAGGACTCTACCCTGAAGAAAATGTTGACAAAGGTCCCTTCCAAGAAGCCCGACCATCTATGAAACTCTTCTCCTATAGGCCAGATCCCTATTGGCTCGCATCCCCTGAACACAGAACACATGGAGACGGACGCAACCATCACACGCTCATTGATGGAGTCGCTCCTTGGGAAAATCCAGGATGATATTGCAGCGCTTCGAGAAGACTTTGCTATAGAATTTAAGGAAGTCAAAAGAGAAATGGCAGAGATAGGCTAGCGGGTGGGCACCCAGGAAAACAGCAGTGATGTCAGAGATGAAGAAGTAGACTTCTACAGATGTGAGGTTAAGGAACTCCGGGAACAAAACACGGACCTAAAAATCCACCTGAAAGACCTTGAAAACAGTTGCACCTCTCTTACATTAAAATCAGGGGCGTCCCCCTTCATGGCTGATTCAGGAGACCAGGAAGGATATGTTGTCCGCCTTTTCTAACACATACTTACAGACATGGCTAGGAAGTACATTGTTCTTGACCACACACATAGAGTGGGCCGGCCAACCAAGGCACCGGGGGTAACACAGGACATCCTCACGTGTGTCTTCCACTTCCGACGGAAGAAAGCCACCAGGGTAGCAGTCCGCAACCAAGGTCCCATCATATTCGAGGGCACGAAGGCGTGGCTATATTAAGATTTATCTCATATTATTCTACAGCATCATTGTTCAGCCACAACACTCCTAGGTGACAAAGAGGTCAAATACAAATGGGGCCACCTATTTAGCTTGATTTTTGTCTGGAACAATGAAACGCACACAGTACGAACTATGGAGGAGGTACGATCGGTGCTGGCACTGGATGTCACTCCCAAGAAACCGACCCAACACAACCAGCCCCGGGACTCCTCCACTCGCAAGTCAACAAACAGGCAGGAACGACACACTCTCAGGACCAAAACACCCAAACCAACAGAAGCTGAAAGTCACCGAGAGGGCTTCGGTCTCCTCATCAACTCCAGAGGCAGAATATTACCCAGGTACAGGACTCAGATTGAACACCCTCATATACAACAACAGGACCCTCTGTATGCCACACACCTCACAGGTTTAACACACTTAGCCCCATTGCCACGGACATCTCCATACATCCCTGACCGGGATCGTACCCATGCTTTAGTTAGCTACAGCGACTGGGTCACGGAGGGTTCACATTCCTTCATTACCTGTTCTAGCACTATGCCCACCACCACGATCCCCAAGCTGGCAGTATCTATGAATCCCATGGAGGGAGTGGTTACGTTTTTTTGTGTTATACATCCTATTGACCTCATTCCCCTACCCACAGTGTATCCTAGATGCCGCACTACACTTCGCAAATTATAGATTGGTTGATGAGCGCCAGGGCACCGGCCCCTACCCCCTCCCCATAAATTAGCTTTGACCACCCACAAATGATTAAGATAATTCGCCCCACATCCATGGCCTTAATGCTCCATGGAAGCGACTGGTGCTTCTGTCCCAGATTAGGGACTCTGATTATGACATATGTCTCCTACTAGAAACACATCTCCTGAGGAGAGACTGGGGTAGGATGAAGTCCCACTGGTTCAACAGACAGTACTTTTCCTCAGGGCCCATTAAGAAGGCAGGAATAGTGATTCTTCTAGCCACAAAATTCCAAATCTGAGGAAATGTCCTGCAAAGTCAGGCAGAGGTGGTCAGGAGACTCCTATCCCTACAAATTTCCTTGAACTCTGCAATTCACACTTGCAACGCTCTACACACCCATTGACAATTAAGAGTAATTTATTCTCAATACCTTAGACCTAGTTCCTCTTCGGTTGACACAGACATTTTGATAGGCAGCAATTTCAACCTAGTCCCTGACTCTGAGCTTGATAGATCAGCTCAGAGGGTAGGGCAAACAGGGGTATTCTCTGTGGAGGGGTTGTGGTGGCTGGGTGAGGTGGGACTGATTGATGCCTGGCGGACCCAGCACCCCACCACTAAAGATTACACTCTCTTCTCTCATCTCACCAGACCTATGCCTGGATAGATTACTTTCTGATATCCCCCTGCATCCTAACGTCCAATGCACAAACAGAGATGAGCGTAGCTGCACTCTCAGAGCACTCATGCATCACGCTCTCATTCCACATGCCCGAGACGGCCACTCGTCACAAGATGTGGCGCCTCAATGATAAACACTTAACATCTGAACCTACACTTAGGGAGGTCAAAGTGGTGATCCACCATTTTCTTCAGATGAATGATACCCAAGACACCTCTATCTCCCTGCTGTGAGACACTTTGAAGGTTGTTGTTAGAGGCATTCTAATAGCCATCTCTTCTAGACTTAACAAGAATAGAAATGATACACGTGATACACTAGAGGAACAAGTGAAAGTAATGGAAGAGGCACATAAACAATGTGGTGAACATTAGGTGCACAGCCAACAGACACTAGCTAGGAAACAGTTTAAAGCTCTGGAGGTGGACAAGGCCAAATATGCCCTCCTCTGCAAGAGGTAGAAATATTACGATGTAGGTAATAAAGTGGGGAGACCTATAACAAACGAAGGGACCAAGCACACAAGAGCATAATTCAGGAGATTTACACACAAACAGGGTGTAGCACACACAATGAAGAAGAGATTGCACAAGCATTCGATCACTTCTACGCCAACGTATACACTATCGAAGTAATGGACATCGCAGAGTCTGACACCTGCCTCTCATCTGCATATACTACAAGCCTGCCAGAGGTACTATCTCTGGAAGCGGACATTTAGACAGACGAAGTCCTTGCAGCCATTTCTCGCTTACAACCTGGGTAGACATCAGGGTTGGATGGGTTCACCTTGAGCTTCTATAAAACCTTTAGCACCCATCTGGCCTCCATCCTCACCCACCTTTATAATTCATTTGGGATATAGGTGCTCTTACTTACACTAAGAGAGAGATAGAGATTACAGTAATCCCTAAACCCTGGAAAGATCCCATGAAATGCCTATCTTACCGCCCCATATCCTTGCTCACCATTGATGCTGAATCCTTCACAGAAATATTAGGTGCACGCCTCAACCCATATATGCAGGGTCTCATAGATCCGGACCAAGCCGGCTTTATACTGGAGACAGGCTGTAGTGACAGCACTAAACGTCTGATGTACCTCATAGATAAAGTGACCCGCTTTTGAGTCCCGGCACTCCTCATATCGATCAACGCATTTGATCAAGTGCACTGGCGTTTCCTATGGAAGGCACTCACCAAGATGTGTTTTGGTACCTGATTTTGTGAGTGGGTGCAGCTACACTAGGCCAATGGCGCGAATGAGAGTCAAAGGGCTAACCTCACAGGTATTCACCATAGCCAGGGGTCCACACCAGGGATGTCCCGTCTCCCCACTCCTATTCTCCCTTTATATGGAACCACTAGCGGAAAGGAAACCAGCAAATGTGCAGAACACAGGCATCACAATAGGCCACCAGGAATATAAAATAGCGGTCTATGTGGATGACGTAACTATTGTGATCATGCAGCCCTTCACATCTCTGCCACCTCTGCTGCATGCCTTAGAGGAGTACAGCAGAATTTCTGGCTTTAAAGCAAATATCAAAAAATCGAAGTGCCAAAGCTCTTTGGTCCACAGCACGATCTGCTCCTCTTGGAGCACCACTTTCCCTTTCCATGAGTGAGCCACTGGGTGCCATATCAGAGACTTGAGGTCTGTCCCACCCAGAAGGACAGCAGCTTGTAACTACAATGACCTCTAGGACACAGCCCGCTCAGACCTACAGACATGGAAGGGAAGTAGACTCTGCTGGGCGGCAGTGAAAATATCCCTTTTCCCCAGATACTCTTATGTCATGCAGACCCTCCCACAGCAACCACCTCCACACCTTACTAGGAAAGCTTAGACAAATGAGAGAGTACTATGTTTGGGGAGGGCAAGAAGCCCTGCACAGCTCGGAAGAGGGCTTACCTACCAACAGGGGGTCTAAGCATTGCACACCTCACCCACTACTATATGGTAGCTCAACTTTGCCAAATGGCAGAATGGAATAGGTCACCACTCAAAGAAAAACACTGATGTTTCATAGACCAGGGCGTTGCTGGCATTCATATCTGGAAAGTCCTAGGGGTCCTCGAAAAACCCGATACCCCCGGGCTCTAGGTCTCTCCTATTACAAAGGCCACGATGGGAGCATGGGACAGAGTCATTCTCTTGAAGGGTCTATCAACTTGCATTTCCCCCTCACCTCAGTTATTGGTAATCCAGCATTCCCTCCCGCCATGACAACTAAAGCGTTCCCCATATGGCTAGGATCTAATTGTAAAAGGATTGATGACCTCTTCCACTACACAGGCCTTATGGACTTCCCCCAAATACAGAAGAGTTATGGTATTCCACCTTGGGAACTCTGGAGATACACCACCATTGAACAGGTAACAGTGGTGAGGCAGTGGGGCCGGGTGGGAGGGGATTTCAAGTGAAGAAGCCGAGGGAAAATTAAATAAATAATACATTTTCCCTCGTCATCGTCCATTAAAATCCCCCCACCTGGCCCCACTGCTGTTACCTGCACGGATCGCAGCTGTGGGTCACCCATCCTCGACCCGCCCCTCTGCTAGCAGACCATTTACAAAATATGAAAAATGGCTGTTCACTAGAAGTAGCAATAAGTTCTTGTTTTCCAACTTATACGCATTCCTAAATCGAACTCCCGGCACCAGTAAATCTCCATCCCAAATGAGGTTGGAGGAGGAGTTGGATCGTTCCTTCACTTCTAAAGAATAGACGGACATGCTTCATAGAGTGTGTATATCCTCATTCAGTGCAGCAGGAAAAGTAGCAATACTTAAAGTAACACATTATTTGTATTATGCAGTTGCACAGGTTGCGAAATAGAAAGTAAGCAGTTCCGACCTCTGCTGGTGTAACTGCAGTCAAATGGGAACACTGACCCACCTCCTAGGGCGCTGTCCTAAACTTAAAAGATATTGGGAAGCACTGATAAGGGGAGTCAACAAGATCTTCAACACAAATATTCTCAAGCTACGTCCATCTATAGTTACCAATGCATTAACATACCCACTGCACTCCCATAAAGGGAAAGCAATTGTGACTATACTGCGCAAACAAACAACTTATTATGTCCAGATGGGGCACCAAATGCATTCCTGACTGGATACACAAATTGTGGGACATTGTAGGAATGGAGAAACTCGCAGCGTATATAGAACACAAACTGCAGCCATTTGACAAAATGTGGAGTCCTTGCATTAGTTTCCGCTGTTGCAATTTCCATGAACTTTCTTGCCTGAAATATCTCCATATCCTTCGACTCTTACAAGATGAGGACAGGAACGACCACCACAATACAGGATGGTAGACTTGAACCCTGTGCCCAGGGCAATCTACATCCGCAACTCGACAACTGAGAGGAAGTCGACACATTTGAGGCGGAGCTCCCTCCCTCCCCTTGGTTTAACTGCTTCAAGTTTATCTACCCTCCCCCCAAAAGACTTCTCTACCTTCCCCATCCCCATTTTGTCCCCTCCCCAAAAGTATCTCTCCGTCTGTTAGTTGTTGGTGAGTGGATGTATTATTGGTTAAATGAATAAGAGGGATTTAAACCATAAAATACAGCTGCTGCACAATTCCAAAAGCCCTAGTTAAACCGAGGCTTGGTATATTCCATCCCACCTACCTTGAGGAACTGCATGAGCATATCCTCCTTCTTTTTGCTCTGTTCCTCTTCAGCCAGCAGCTTCTGCTGCATATAGAGTAGCCGCTCTTCCTCGCTCATCTGAGCCAGCTTCCCCGACTTCTTCCCCTTCTTGGGCATGGCTGCGTCTGCAAGTACAAAGGGGGACAATGTCATATAATGGGTTATAGAGTGAACTACACTTCTATGATTATTGTCTCCAAAGTCCAGCCCTTCGCAAAGCCAACCATGTGTCCCCTGCAGAAGCCTGTCTCCCAACCTTAAGCTCTGCCATTTCAAGAACTGGTCTCTAAGCTTTGCTTCTCAAGTCGGAAGGCTGAGTTTTGACAGCCAATGACACAGCACTGAAATTATGCCTCAATGGACCCAGCCTTGTGCTCTTTCACTGCGCCCCCAGCCATGATACTTTCTTATCTGCAGCTCCTAACAAAGATCTGCCATCGAATGCCATCCTTGAATTCTGCCATCCATGGTCCAGCACTGATCACACACACACACACATGCCCCCAAGGATCCAGCCCTGAGTCCCGCAATACCACCCCACCCTTGATCTCTCCCATTTAAGTGTTCAGCTATGCCATCCAACTATAAGCAAAGTCTTTAGCACAGCTGACCAATTTAGAGCTCAGTCACCGAGCACTGAAATTATCCTCTCCCTTGCAAACAGCCATCCTTCTGTGCTCATTGATATTTAACAGCCCAGTTCTTTGATTTGACAAACCTAGCTCAGTCCTATATTCTGCCACTCTCTAGCTCTAAGATATAACAGGAAAAAGTCCAGACCTGAAATATAAAACCTAACGGCACAGTCAGGAGTTGTTATATTAGCATCCAGTCCAAAGCTGTCCTACTGAATCCTCAACACTGACTTCTGCAATTCAGTGTCAGACTCTGGGCTCTTTCATATCGAACATGAGCTGGCTGGAGTATTCACTCTTTAGCAATGCTGTTCAAAGTCCAGCCCTGACATCCATTTCTGAACTCTGCCAGTCAAAAGTGCAACGTTTACCTCTGCCCCTCAACAGCTAGATCTGACGTCTACCATCAAATCTCCAGCCCTAAGCTCAGATCCCAACATACAGGCCTGAGCTCTGCCATTGAATGTTACTGAACAATCCAAACTGAGCTTTTGTAATAAGAGCATTTATAATAGAAGAGCTTAGGGCTGGACTGCCCTAAGCTCTGCCATGAAGTGGTCCAGCCCTAAGCGCTGCCTCTGAAAGACTCAGTCATCAACTGTGCTAACCAAAAGTCAGCCCTGAGCTCTAACACTCAAGAATCAGGGCAACACCCTTTCACTCAACAGTCCAATTATGTGCTCCGGCACTCAGTTACTAAGCCCAGAGGCTACAGCCAGACATGTGACATTTCACTTAATGGCCATACTTTGAGCTCTACCACTCAGTTTCCTGCCCTGAAATCTGAGGTCTGCCATTAAATGCCCAGCACCAAAGTCTGCCATACAAGGACTAGGCTGTGCCCGGACACTCAACATCAGGCCATTAAATCTGTCATTCAACACACGGCATTGAGTTCTGTAACCCACATTCTCAGCTGTGACGTTTGTAATTAAAGAGCTAGCCAGCCTAGAGGCTGTAATTCAACACCCAGTCTGAGGTTTTCCATTGAATGCACAGCTCAAAGCTTGTAATTCAACATTGAGCCTGAGATCTGTAATGTAATGCCCACCCCCAAGGTGTGTTATTCAATGCCTAGTGTGAGGTGTACCATTTAATTGCAAGCCTGAGGTCTGCCTTCAATGCTCAGCGCAAGGTATACCATTCAGTGACCAGTCTGAGGTTTGTCATTTAATGTCCGTCAATAAACGTCCTGCCCTGAAGTCTGCTTTTCAACGCCTACTCCGATGGCCACAATTTATTGCCCAGCCATGACGTATATTTATCAAAGCCTCGCCTCAAATCTACCATTTATTGCCCATCCCCAAATCTGCAATTCAATGCCCACCCTGAGATCTGCTTTTCAACCCCAGGCTCTGAGTTCTTACCATTCGACTCCCAGCCTCATGTCTCCCTTCCGCAACCTGCCCTTCAGCAACCACCTTCCAATTCGTCATTGAATGTCTAGTTCTGAGGTTTGCAATTCCACAACCAGTCTGAGATATGCCATTCAACGCCCATCCTGAGATCTGCCAGTCAACACCCATCCTGAGGTCTGCAAGTCAACTCCCATCCTTAGGTCTGCCATTCCACATCTGGTCCGAGGTCTGCAATTGAATGGCCAGCCAGAGGCCTACCATTCAATATCCCTTCTTAAGGTCCAGTCCTGAAATGGGCAGTCTTGAACTCTATCTAAATGCCAAGCCTGAGCTTTGACACCCAAAAGACACAACTCTGATCTCTGCCACTCAGGTCAGAGGTACAGTAGGATTATTAAGAGGGTTGTATACTTTTGTAATTAGAAGATGAATGGCCAGTCAGGAGTAATGGAGGCATGCAAACACAGCAGGTACAAAAGAGTGCATAACTTTATTGACACAACTATACATAGAATAGCTGTATAGGGAGCGAGAACTGCATGCATGCCACAGTAGGCAGAAAATAATACCCCCAACACTCATAGCCACCATGTGAATGGCTCTGAACGAGCGAGCGCGCCCGAATGTGTGTAAGAAAAGACAGCGACTTCTCACACAGAGAATGTTCTTTTTAATTAGGGTATTTTACAGCTTAATTTTCAGCAAATATGGCAAAGAAGTTACGTGTTATCCTGGCATTTCCCAAGGGCCAATCAGGAAATAATACAAAAAAGCTGGGTCTACTTACAATGACCGCCCTTCCCCGGGAGATTTGACGGGTTTCACCTGAGAAAAAAATGAGGCACAAAAATGTTTAGAACTTTGCAGATGTTAACTCAATCTTGCATTCAATTAAAGACAATAAAATGGGTCCCTCTAGAGTTTCATATTGCTTGACACCCTTTAACTTAAAATAAAATGTAATTGGTCCTTATTGGTGAAAATGCACAATCAAACTTATAAAGAAAATACTGAAATGTGTTCGCTAAAAGTAACTGGCCAAGTATACAATACGTATCGCTACACACCTGTCAGAAAACGAGATCATGTTCTAAAAAATAACTTGGCCAAACCAGGTGGGGGACAGTCTCAACATTGTTATCAAGCACTCCAAGAAACAACATGAAAAGTTGTTATCGATTGAATAAAAATACATATAAAGAGAGTGAAGCACTCCATTTACATGTTAATTTCACTGGACTTTCCTGACATAGCACACAGTACTATTTCTGAAGGTGGCTCGGCCCACACCTGATTAGAGGCAATAACATATATACTGAAAATAAATTATAAGATCAAAGAACAAGGCCTGAAAGTTGCGCTCAGGTTACAGATTGGCAGTGTGACCTTTATCTGGCTCCTGTTTGCGCCACAGATTTTAAAAGTGCTTGCTCTGTATTTTTTCTGAAGTGTAAAGTCTAGGGAACAAAAAACATAATGTTTTGTGCAAATTCATAGTCATGTGTGAAGGTACAGACTCATATAGCATTGTTTGTTAATTAAATCATGCCTATAATGCATTTATAAATTGTATCTTCCTAATGTGTTTGTCGAGTCAGAATTCTGCTACACAGTTGGGTTGTAGAACTACAAAAGACCAGTGAGAAGGACCTGCTGCGCCCTCTATGACTGTGCCAGCTCAATCTGGTTTTGAAAGGTGGCACGGTTTCATGCACATCTCTTTCAGAAGGTGAAAGACAACACATGTAGCTGCACTTCACCCTCCATAACCCGCCAACATAACGAGCTATGGAAGGCCCTTGGAGGGTTGAAGTCCTACACAGGCAGGCAACTAGTATGCATCATAGGCTTGTGGACTTCAACCCCCAGGAAGCAGCAATTTTACTATATACAATGTGCAAACTGAGATGGTGCTGTCTGTAAAGTCTTGGCAAGTGCCATTTGGTTTACCTCTAGTTGTTCTGGACATAACCTCTGCCTTGTGGGCCCCTATAGGAGTCCCTACCCCTAGTCCAGATGATGGAGCAGAGGGTTCAGTATGTCACTGCTACATACAATTTTAAAAAGGCATGCCACTATATTCCTAAAACCCTGCATGAAAACCCGACGTTAAGTTAAATCTCTTAACTGTTTTCTCTCCTTTTTTCTTTCAAATGATCCTCTCCTTACTTTCAATTCTCTGCATGCCTCCCCTCCCAGTTCATAGCCTACTCTAAATTGCATCCCGAACTACCTTATTCTCTTTTAATTTACTTCTACAATTAGCCCACACCTCCTATCATAGATCACAACTGCTCGTCCTTTGAAACCATATCCATGCAACCCAACAATACATAATCTTTAGTCTGACTATACCTCCCATTTACCTTCTGCATGGGCTGATATAGCCCCCATTAATGATCACATCTAACTCCTATTCATTTTTATTTCATTTCAATTCTTTATTGTGTGATTATTTTAAATCTTACAATATTGTACCAATCATTTCTGTTGTAATAAAATCCAATTCTAAAAAATAATGAAAACATGAATAAATAAGCCAATCATTTAAATTATCTAATATGTTCAACTTCATAATACCAATTGCATAATACAGATTACATTTTATATATATCCTATTTTGATTTTACTGATCTAACTCTGTTCTTAGTAGTAATAAAAACTTTACAAAAGCTGAGTTCAGTATTATACGTCTGAGTGTAGACATCTTATCAGTGCCGGTCTACAAATCCATATACCACGAAAATTAAAATGCCGCTTAAGTATAGATTTTCTTTCAGTTTTAAGTTTCGGACATATGCACAGCAAATGAATAATATTCTCATCCTCTGATTTACATTAGCGACACAGCCTCAGGTCCACGGTTTGAAGCCAAGGCATTACATGACATAAGCCGGAGAAAGCACCAAAACAAGCTTTTATAAAAAGTTGCTTATGCTTCAAAGTCCATGGAGTTTCAAGATTTGATTGGGATTTCACCTTTGTATATCCATTCATTAATGGACATGCATGCTTTCTTTTTGCAAAAGAATCCTTATCCAGAAGCAGTGATAGATGTTTTGTCACTTTATTCATAGTTTTCTTAAACAAATCTATAGTTATTGACATATCCCAGATAGATTTCGCTGGTTATTCATCTAATGCAGCATGTAAGTACCTCCAAAACTGTGACTTTTGGTTTCCATTTATTTCCTGCCATAATAGTTTGGACATTTGATTTGCGTTATCCATTTTTATACTTTTCCATACTTTTATAAATTGACCTTTTCGTGCTATCAGTTGGTTAATTAATCCAAATTCCAGTCTTATCTGTGCAGGTGATGCATTGTGTGGAAGATAAAAAAGAGAAGTGAAACTTTTTTTCGCAACATTATTGATGGTTACAGAATCTTTACCACATAGTGCTTCGCTTCCATATGTTATTGATGGCAAACGTTTTGCCGATATTACTTTTAAAAGCGGTGGATAACTCAGTCCTCCTAATGACTTCTGCAAGGTTCTAAATGCAGTTAGATGGGTGTTTGCTCTCCGTTGCATTTCAGCCTTGTGTGGTTGAAAAGATCATTTATCATCAAATAGCACTCCCAAATATTTATAAGTTCTTACTTGTTCTAATTGCGAATTATTGAGAAACCATTTATGATTATATATTTTGACCTTCGTTTTTTGTTAACCTCCATAATTTTTGTTTTGGTTTCGTTTATAACCATTCCATTATCTTGTGAATACCTTGCTATCCTATTTATCAGACGTTGCAGCCCGACCTTTGTTTGGCTTATTAGGATGACGTTGTCTGCATATAACAGATTTGATATGTGTGTACTAGCTAATTTTGGATGATAGGCATTCACTTCATCCAATGCTTCTGTTAGGTCTGATAAGAACAGGTTAACAAGCATTGGCATAGCCAATAGGTCTCGCCTTTGGGACCTTATAAGTGTTTAGTTACGCAGTACAATATCCTTGGTGCAACAACATTAACTGTTGCATGGCTAAACACTTATAAGGTCCCAAAGGCGAGACCTATTGGCTATGTCAATGCTTGTACTCAAGTTGCTTCAGTGAGTGGGGAGAGCAAGGAAGCCAGGCCGGTATCAATATTTTCTGAAGAGTTTCCAGAAGACGAACATTAGCATAGACCATGTTTTTTCCCTGCATAATCTCTTTTTATTAGCTCCTAACTCCTAACTATTAAATGTCACTAAAATATGGTGCCAAAACAATTCTGTAAAAAACGCCACAGTGTGATGCAAAATTTCCATTTTTGTGCAGCATAATTTCCTAAACCATTCCACAATATTCTGGGGGGGGGTATTAATACTCACAAATTGGGTATTATGAAAGCAACTGCACGATGTGTACTTCAACAATAAGGTTTTGGATGCATACAAGGAAGGTAACCAAAGTCATAGTGACAACTATTTTGGGTGGTAAGATTGTGGCTTAGTGAAAATATGGTAGAGTTGTAAAAATGAAAAACATTTTGTTAGCGACAGAAAGCATTGTTCCTTGAATAGGTGTAACTTACTCCTAGAAGTTCCAAGATAGATCAAGAGTAAGCTGAACTTACTCACAGAAAAATATTTCTTGGTCGGTCCTACACATTTTCTTTAAATTAGATATGTGTCACACTGATGTGAATGCATCACCAAACTAAATAAAACAAACAAACAGAATAGGAATTGAAAATAAAACTGGAAGAATCGGACCTATATATTCAAGAAAGTCTCGTAGACATACATTTCGAAGCATGCATCGAACGGTGGTAGTTCATATAGGAGTGCACAACGTATTCCTCTGCCGCATGTTGGTCATTTTACAACTGCAGTTCACGCTTTTAGGGAAAGGCAAGGAAAATACCATTTACACCTCCCAGCCGGAGCATATTCACTGCAGGGTAAAATTAACACGGGAGCTTTTATTGCAGCGAGGCCGCCGCCCCCCTTCCCCGCTTATAAAGCTACCCAGACGTGGAGCGTGTACACACATGCGTACTTGTGCGTGGAATCATTTGGCGACATTGCATACGAAATTCTGCAACAAAAAAAAAAAGATTCCTCACTAGAGATTCTGGTGCTAGTTTATGGCCATTACCATCTGGTGAGAATGTATTTAGAGAGCGAAAAAGAACATAAGGGATGCGTAAAAGTTGCATGCTAAGCATGAGCTCGGAGTCTGGCCTCCAAACTCCACTGTTTACAGAATGCGGATGGAAACCAACAGCCTGCCGTACACAAATAAAGTGAAGGGATCAAGATGAAGGAAGATAGAGAAATGGGAATCGATCTGCTCCTTTTCAAGCACACTCGTGCTTGTACTGGCATCCGCCTTGCGGGAGCGAGCAGTGATGGCGCGAGAGCCATATGTTTTCAATTAGCACGCGCGCCGCTCCACGCTCCCGCAAAGTGGATGCCAGCACAAGCACGAGTGTGCTTGAAAAGGAGCAGACCAATTTCAAAAGGTCATCTCCTAGGGCAGCGCATGTGCGCTGCCTCGGCGAGTCCTAAAAAGCAAGGGTGCCAATACACACCCTTGCTTTAAACCAGTGGAAGTTGGAATTTCCTTTGATAAACAATAACCATCTCCCATCCGAACTCTGACCCAGGTGTTTGAATAGAGGAGTTGGATTGATGGTAACAGGGTCAATGGGATACCTTGATCCTTCAACTTTTGCGACAGTAGTTGTCTATGTACACAATCGAATGCTGACTTAAAGTCCACAAAACACAAATACAGTGGTTGTTTGTTTGCTATGCATTTATCCATTAATACTGACAGTACTAATATATATGTTGTGGTGCCTAATCCTTGCATAAATCCTGCAAATAATTTGGCATCTGTATCTTGTAAAGTAATTAATCAATAATTGCCAGGATTTGCCCAATCCCCCTTTTTAGGTCTCGGCTAGCGAAGGCTGCGCTTGCGCAGTCTCGCTCGCGAGATTTAATGACTTGGAGAAGAGGGGCTTGAACCCGCCCCTCTTCTCCCCTGTTCTCCATTGGCTGGCCTCTTGAATGCTGGCCAGCCATTGGAGAAGAGGTCAGTCATTCCGATTAGGCCCCGTCCTTTTCGGATCGGGGGGCGTGTTTTTTGCAAGAAGTCTCATTCTCTCCTCCAGCCAATGGCTGGAGGAGAGAAAAGACAAACACGCCCCCGAATCCGAAAATGCCGCTGCCTTTCTCCGAGGCCTTTCTGCTCTGCCTCAGAGAAAGGCAGTGGTGTGCTTGTCCTCTCCCACTGTGTTTAAAATAAAATAAAAAAATCAGCATATTGTTTATAAATAAAATGTTTTGAAAGTATGCTTTGTGGTTGTGTTAGTGTGTTTATACAGTCTCTTGCTTTCAGTTTAAAAATGTGAATGTTATAAGTCCACGCGTGCGCTAACCTGGCATCCTTTCACCTTCATTTCATCTTGGAATGTGTCATGGGAACCGAAGAGTTTTAATGTTTTACCTGGTTTAAGATCCACATAGACTCTTACCGCTTATTTTTACTCCAATTAACAAGTTGACTTACATTTATTTTTAATTCTGTGATGTGACTCGCATGACCGTTTTGTGAACACTACTTTCATTCTGGTCTACTCTGGAGGAAAGCAGTGAGCCCTGAACTGGCGACCTTCCTGCCAGCGGGCGCCCTTCTGAACCTTTGGCCTGGGAATTAGCAATCGGAGACGCCTTGTGTCGTTAAAGCGGCTCAGAGAGTCACTGCGTAATGGCCAACTCCGTGTCACGGAGATGGAAAGGGGCCCACAGTGACGCTGTCAATGTTTATTAACGTCGCGCGGGGCATTAGTGCCTGAAACTAAAGTTGAGAGAGCAAGGAAAACACCACAGTAAGCGAAACGCAGACGAATATTTTATACCAAGTCGTTCTTCAGTACAAATTGGGCCAGCCAACACTACTTTCGGATCGTCTTTTTCTTTTACAAATTAATGAGCAGACTGGGTTTTTGCTTGTTATACAGACAATGGCTGTCCCTGCACTATGTGCGCCCACGGTAGAATGTAACCGGAAGTGTAATCGGTTTATTGTTTGAACACTTGAGTCCGGAACCCCGCAGTCAATGGACACGTTATTACTCTGTGCTAACAGATAGCCCCGGCATATCTACCGCTACCTGGGGATGCTGTATTTACTCCTCAAACATTGAAGTGCTCAGCGGCGCAGGGATGTGTATTCCTGGGCACTTCCGCCCCTCTCTTGTGTCTTTGGGGTGGGGGCTGCGGCGGGCGAGGTGAGGGGCCAAACAAAACACGCCCGTAAAAATCAATCAGGTGCTTTCCATATGCAGCCCCGGAGCCGCCGCAGGAAGCCGCGACTTTCAACATTGCAACGTGAAACAGAAGAGCAACGTGTGAAGTCTGGGAGTGAGGGAATTCAGAGACAGTCAGTCCAGGGACACATGTGAGGGCAGAGGTGGACGGAAGGTACCAGGGCTTATGCCAAAGAAACTAGGGTTTCGAAGAACTGAAAAGGTGCACATATGTGCAATGATCATATGTAGAACTGTGTAGAAGCCTCAAGATTCATGCACGATCAGTAAGGGGGTGAGTGCCGGCATGTCTGCCAGCAATCGGACACTGCCAGCTGTGCATGCCAACTGCAATTGGAAACATGTGGCGGAGCTGCGGACTTTGCAACTGTGGAACCGTTTCCGAGTCTTGGCGTCGGTTCCACACCCTGTGGTCTTGGGCAGATCTTTTAACCTGCCTTTAAAAAAATTCTAATCTTGTGTGATGTAACTGCTGCTCCTGTAAAGAGAGCACTCAAGTCGAGTTTGCGCCAAATACGAATGCCAAGGGGCACACTGTGCCACCCGTGTTAACACAGCAGCAGTCTGAAATGAGACAGTACGAATTGACTGAAAATTATAAACTGAGGCGGCGACTCAATATGCACGTGTTAGAGTAGTCATGTTTGTAGCCACAGCTTGCAAGGGCGAGCAAACACGCAATTGGTCGCTAGGCAGACGCATAAATAACAAGGGCCAGAACGTTGCACCGATGACTACCTGGAAGCTTTAACAGACATAGTCTAGCCGCTGTGTAGGACTGGTAGTCAGACTTTTGCAGAGAGTTGTAAATCCTTGCAGGCACTGGAACAACAGTCTAGAAGTGTTAGCAGACCCACTGGATATTTTAGGAGAGATGCTATTGCTGCACGCATCGGAAAACGTCAGCACGTACAGCGAAGCAGGCAGCAGGAGTCTAGGAATGCGAGCACGCACCACTTAACAACACTCCAAGATCTCAAGTGGGCATGTAGTATGCAGGCATGCTGTTGCCCCGGTATGCACCGCAATACAAGATTTGGTATGCACCACCAAAATGGAACTGTCGCATGCACAGTTACAGCAGCAGTTTGATAATTTAAGCATGCACACTGTATGTAGTATGCTAGAATCAGAACATTGTGGTAAAACTCTGCATGTGTTCTTTAGACTGCCCACACTGCAGCAGCAAGCCTAAAAACAATTCCGAGCACGTACTGCAGAAAGCAATTTGCACTCGGAAGCCGTTCCTATATTTCAACCCAATGAATCCGCCGAGGAGCTTTTTAGGTCTCGGCTAGCGAAGGCTGCGCTTGCGCTGCACTTGCTGGCTTTGTGTGTGTGGCTCTGTGGGTGCAAATGCAATATGTATCGCATTTGAGTGATTAAGCTATTGACATTGTAAATAACAATGCCGTTTCTTTAAATGTTTTAAAAACAAAAACTAATGTCATGAGCAATGCCAATAGCTCTAACTTTAACAATGCCGAGACCATTGCATTGTAAATGCTTGTTATATATTGGCGATGTTAAAGAGCCCCTCCATGTTTCAGGAATTATTGATGTCTTTACAATTTCTTTAAATAATTTTGTGAGATAATTCGCCCATTTATCCAGGTTTTCCTTATAGAGTGCAAACGGAATGCCATTAGGACCAGGAGCACCATCTTTCTGCTTCTGAATTAATTTGCATACTTGATTTGTTGTTATCTCAATTTTATGCTCCTGATCATTTTTTAGCATATCAGTCACATTCACATTATCTTTTAGTCGGTTAGTTTCCCAGCTGGTATTCATTAAATCTACCACAAACAACCTGGAGTACATGCATAAATCTTTTCCTTGAAAGCACAAGACTAACTCCAATAACTAACCAGTGGGGTTGTGTCGCCCCCCCCCCCGTACCACCACCACTTTGGCAGCTCCAACAGGAGTAGTCATGGCACCTGATGGCCTGGTAATCTGCATCCAACTAAAAGTTGATTCATTTTATAGTGAGTGGTATCTTCAGCCTGGAGGGCTGCAAACAGAAGCTCATAAAATGATCTCAGATAATGGTAGGTCACGTGCTGAAAGGTGGAGGTTAAGGGCTGCTAAGTGAACCAAGTTTAGTGTAGGAGACAGAAGAAATAATGAGGATAGAGAGCCGCTAACAGCATTCAGGGAAAGGGAAGGTAAGAAAGAAAAAATCATGTGAGAAAAAAAGAATCATAGAAACTTGAAAAGAAAATGAAATAAAGAAATAAAGAAATGCTAAAAGAATATGTAAGGGGAAAGAGTGAAAAGAACAAAGGCAGAAAGGGTATATGGATGGATCGATGGAAGGCGAAAGGATGGACAGATGGATGGAAAGTTAATGGAATGTTGAAATAATGAAAGGACAGATGAATGATGGGAAGGTGACAGGACCGTGGATTGGTGGGTGGATGAGCGAGTCGATGGTTGTAAAGCTGAAGGGATGTTTTCTAGGAAGGGCTGGGATTACTTGCTTTGCTCACTTACTGTCATTACAGGTTTGGTTCAGACTGGGGGTATTTTAATTTTCTGGCTATTCTTTTGTGACCAACTATAAGCACGGACTTAATTCCTAGCTTTCGGTTCCAGAGGAGCGTCTGCTCGTCGTAGATCACCTCAACGCCTGGTTAGAGGTAGTAAACGCTATCTAAAGGAATTACGATACAATTGACAACCGATTATAAAATGTAACTGCTGGAGAAATGTCCATGTATCCTGTATATTATATGTTCCAGCAAGACAACAGAGGCGTTAATCGTGTCCTCTAGACATGCAGAGACGTTTTAATGCATGGGCAAAGTGGGCTGTGGCCCAGGGCCCCAGCCTTTCAGGGGGCCCCCTGACAGAGACAGCTCCGTTCTCCAGAATTTTGCCCTAATGACCTTGATTATTTCTTAAACGGATTGTTTTAAATACTGTTTTCCTTTAATTTATGTTTTACGTGCCTGAAGTGTGAGTCTAGTAGAGCCATTTTGCTGGGAAATGTTGTGTTTATGTTTCATGCAATATACAGAAAAAAAGTTTCTTTTAGATCAAAACAAGGCCTAACATATAAGAAATGGGAGGGCGTCACAGAGATTATTTGCAGTAATATTGGTGAGCTGCTGCTGTGTTACAATGTTGAAAACACACATACCCATCCCTGAATATTAGATGTAAACACATTCAGGGCCTTATTTATGAGAAGTGATGCATCGCTGTGTGAAAACAGTGATGCGTCATTTCTTAGTGCACCCTCCTTGCGACATGACGGATGCGTCATATTTACTGTATGTCGCATCATGTCGCAAGGAGTTACAGATACGTCAGTATTTCTGGCGTATCTGTAGGCCCAAAAGTGATGCATTGCTGGGGTGTGTCTGAAAATAGAAGCAAGTCCAGCAATGTGTGCTTTCCAATGGGGCAAGCCCCATGTGAAAGGGCCTGCATCAGTCTTACACCTGCTGTGAGGCAGGTGTAAGATATTGACGCAATGGCCTCCTAGAAGTGGCGCAGTGAGTTCTCATAGATTTCAATGTGCCACTTCTATGAGGCTTTTTGCGGGGGAACACCCACCCTGCATACATTATACCTGGCGCAGGTATAATGTGGTGCAGGGGTTTACAAAGTGACGCATCTGCCAAGATGCGTCACTTTGTAAATAGGGCGCAACATGGCACATTTTTTTTGCTCCTGGTGCGTCACAAAAAGTGACGCAACGGCGGCATAAAAGTGAAACAAGGCCTCATAAATAAGGCCCTTAGAATTTGGACGAGTGTTCCTTTGCACTGGCAGGGACCTAATGAAATTAAATGAAATAATGTATTTAATAAAGCGTGCAGCCACTCAGACTAGAGTGTCCAGCACATGACAGCGGGAGGAAAACATGCGTAAAAGACCCATCAGTTATTAAAAAGCCAGATTTTTAAGTTCTTCCTGAAAGAAAGTAGGTCTGTGGTTAGTCTCAGAGACTCAGGGAGTCTATTCCACAATTTTGCGCCTAGAAAGCAGAGGGATCTGCCTCCAGTGCGGGCACGGCATATTTTAGGCACGATGGCCAGTTAGGCATTGGAAGATCTTAGGGGACTAGATGTTGTGCAGTGATTAACGCGCTTATTTAGGTAGCCGGCTCCTAAGCTGTGGAAAGCGTTAAAGAAGATGGTCATCACTTTGAAGTTGATCCGTTCTTTTATTCGGAGCCAGTGTAGGGACTTAAGAATAGGGTTCATACTAGATCTGGGTTTAGGTCTCAGGATGGCTCTGGCCGCCGCATTTTGTACTACTTGTAGGCGCTGGATAAGGGCTTTGGGAAGACCGAGGTACAAGCTGTTGACATAGTCAAGCTTTGATGTCACCACGATCTTTCTACTCTCAAGCGGTAACAGTGGCAGGAATTTTTTTAGCATCCGGAGTATGCCAAAGCAAGCTTCAGTTAGATTTTGGATTGGAAAGCGCGTGGAGAGTGTCTTGTCTATGACAATTCCTTCGTTTTTGACTTTCTCCTTTTCCGCGGGCGGGAGCAGCAGATCTTTTGGCCACCAAGAGCTCCAGTCAGGTGTTTCTGGATTACCAAAGAAAATAACTTCAGTTTTGTCAGGATTGCACTTCAGCTGATTGATCTTAAGCCAGTTAAAAACCTTTGTGAGGCAAGACCTAATCATTGCACCGTCAAAGTCGGTTCCTTTTTCACATATAAAAATCAGCTGAGTGTCATCAGCATAGGAACCAATTTTGACGCTCTCTTCCTCTACCAGAAATGCAAGGGGGGATAGATATATATTAAAAAGGGTAGGACTGAGAATGGAGCCCTGAGGGACACCTACATTCATAGCCGGAACCGGGGATGAGAAAGGTGGGAGCCAGATGCCTTGAGATCTATTTGCCAAGAAGAATGACATCCATGTTAAGGCGCCCCCCCCCCCCAAGTCGATGTTAGCAAGTCTCTCCAGGAGCCTCTCATGTGGGACCATATCAAAGGCCGCCGACAGATCGAGCACTATCAGAACAGCCTTGCCTCCCTGGTCCAGCTTACCCTTGAGAAATTCAGTCACATCCAGGAGAGCGAACTCTGTACTGTAGTTAGCCCTAAAACCAGACTGGGACTCATGAAGGAGCTTCCCATCTTCAATGTGTTTTTGGAGAGCCTTGTTTACATGCTTTTCTAATACTTTGGAGAGGGCAGGAAGAAAGGAGATTGGCCTGTAGTTGGCAGGGTCCGTCAGTTTGGCATTAGCCTTTTTTATCAGTGGAAGAATCTTAGCATTCGTCCATAATTTCGGCATGTTGCCTGAGGAGAGGGAAGAATTAAAGAGCTGGTTTACCATGGGGTTTATGGTGGGAGCTAATAGGTTCAGGATATTCGCTGGACATGGGTCGGTAGGAGAGCCAGACTTAATGCTTTGGAGAAGGGTCAGGGACTCTTCAAGCTAAAACTCAGGGAAAACTAGTAAAGATGGAGGATCCAAGAGGTGAAATTTGCTATTGGAACTAAGGTAGAAGGTCAGTTCTTCCTCTGAGATGTTACTGAAGGCTTGTTGGATCTTTTGTGGAAGAATTGAGTTATTTGCTTAGACCATTCTTCCGTACATGGCCCTTTCTTTGTGCTTGCTTTCGGGACGGCAAAGGATTTAACTATGCTAAAGATTTCCTTACTCTTATTTTGGGCATTTTCTATTTTAGTTTGAAAGATGTTTTTCTTGGCTGCCTTCACAAGAATGTAATGAGCTTTTAAGGTGTCTTTATACACCTTCCTGTCCTCAGGTAGATAGGATTTACGCCATTTCCATTCCATTTTTCTACAATTTCTTTTGCTAGATTTGAGGGAACCGTTAAACCATGGAGCTGGTGAGGCCGACCTCTTTGAGGAGCGGGAAACAACCGGTACCACTGTACCAATGTTGGTACGGAGCCATGACTCTATTGAGAGGTTGTCCGAGTCGGGGCAGCCAGACAGCTCGGGTGAGGAACAACCGAGGGCATCTGCTAACATCGGGATGGATATTTTATGGGACGTCCTTTAATTAGGGACCCTCTGCCCTGTGTTAGCCCAAGGGGCTGTGGCAGAGTTGGGAATGACACATTTTAATAGGAGGTGGTCAGACCAGGTAATGGGAAGAGGTAGGAATGCTTATATGTCAAAGTTGTGAAAGATTTGGTCTAGGGTATGGTCCTTCTCATGGGTGGCCGAAGAAATAGATGGAAACATGTTGCAGGCCTGCAGCATCCCCAAAAAGGAAATTGTTTGAGGGTCTTTTCCATTGTCCATATACATATTGAAATCTCTCAGAATAAGGCAGTTGTTGTATTTTAAGGCCAGGGATGTGGTGGCTGTATTAAGCGTAGTAATAACATTTCCAATTGCACCGAGAGTTCTGTAAATCAGAAAAACAGCTATGCTATGATGGGGGGATAAGGTACAGCAGAAGCCTAAGAACTCTGCACCTTCGATGTTTTCCATTGGTATGGGAGAGCAGTCTAGTTTTTAATTGTAAATTATGGTGACACCGCCCCCCTTCCCACTTTGTCGGTCTCTTCTAAAGATTTTATAACCCGTTGGGATGGCCAAGGGGATAGTAGGGTTGGAGGCTACAGACAGCCAGGTCTCAGTGAGAAATTAAAGATCAGGCTGTTCGTCTAAAAGTAGGTCATAAATGTGTGGTTCATGCATTTGCATAGAGCGACAATTTAAAAGGGTGGCCTTTAAGTCCTCTGTTTTCTTATTGTTTTTACACTTATTGTTGCGTGGAAGGATCTTGGGTGCGAGTTTCCTAGGCTGGAGGAGAGACCAGTTGCACTTATTGCATCGAAAGTCTACCTCCAAGCTCGGATCAGCGGCTGTACACTGACATAATGGTAGCCGCCTAAGGCTAAGCAGTTTTTCCCTACTGTAATATAGTGGAAGAAACTCACCGGAGGGGAACTGGGCAGCATGGCCAGAGCCAGACGCCTCCGGGATGCTGACGGCCGCAGAGGGCCTTGCCTTTGGCACACCAGCGGCGCGCCGAAGGCACGCGTCTGTTTGCATCGGGAATATATAGGCTAATGCCTTTGATGAAACTGGACCACTAACGCAGCTGAGAAAGCGGAAACTACGTGGGCGGAAGTGAGGAGCCCGATAGTAGCCTCAGCCCTCCGCACAATCAGCGTATCAGCCACGGCGGAACAGGACTGGAGAAAAAGCGAGATGCGAATCGGAGCAGCTAAGGAGGTGCAGGCAAGCAGAATCAAGTAAAGTGCAAGTGCGCGTAGGTAGAAGAAATTGTTAAAAAGCACAGAGTAATTCAGCCACAATATACAATTTAAAAAGTATTAAAAACCTATTAGCAGGGCAGGAAACACTAAATCCTACTGCTGTCAGCTGCACGCGTCTGTTTGCATCAGGAATATATAGGCTAATGCCTATGATGCAAACTGGATCGCTAATGCAGCTGAGGAAGCGGAAACTGCGTGGGAAACAGGGGCTCAAATTGGATCATAAATTCAAAGCTGTTCTGAACAGGGGCCCCCAAAATATGTTTGGCCCAGGGCCCCCAAAATCCTTAAGATGTCCCTGTAGACATGGAGCGATATGGCACCTCAATGTTCGCAAACCCAAGGGCTATATATACTGCCATCTGTATCTAACCTAGGTGTAACAGGTTTGAATTTGAACTCCTGTGAAATGTTATGTAATTCTATGAAACGTGCCATGAGCGCTAACGCTATAGATGTCTATATACATATTTTTAAAGCGCCTCTTCATTATATATGAGGGATGTTAAAAAAAATCCGCTAGTTTTCCAGAAGAAGATAGACAACTCGGCTCTTCGGGTTACTTATTCATTTTCGGAAAAGGGTCAGTTCCGTTTAGTTGTCTCCAATACTTGAGACCCCTTCCATCGCTCCCTTCCATATTCATGTATGTACCCTCCATCTGTTCATTAAAGATAACACAGCAGACCCCCACCCCCGATGCTCACGCCCTCCACCCCTTTCTTCCTTACCTGTCTACTTCTTTAGCTCTTCCTGCGTCGTTTGCATGGTTTCCAAGCAACGTGACGACATAGCCTAGTGACTGTCAATCACCAGATTGTGGCCCGCCTTTTCCGGGCAGCACCTCACAGAAGGCGGAGCACTTGCTGTCAATCAACAAGTTGCAGTCTACTTTTTCTGACGACGGAATGTAAGCAGTAGCATTTGCACTACGTTCTATATCCGAAAACCGTGGCATGTTTTGAGTTACGTAACTTGGCTAGGGTGGCCATCTATCTATTATTTTACACGGACAGACCGTTGTCCGTGATTTATAATATAACGGATAGCATTTGCTGTACAAGCGTTGTTCGTGATTTATAATATAGCGGATAGCATTTGCTGTGCTAACTTGGCTGTGAGGCAGACATTACAGTCAGCATTTTGTAATACCGTTTAAAGCTCGTTAGTGGACTTTTGCCAAGTTCTGCTTACACATGCAACACGTACTTTGTATGTTTTTGCAGCTTTATCCAGCACGAACTTCGCCCTACGGTATTAAAGCACTTTACAAGAGAAGCAGAAGTCGTACACTTAAAAGCATACTTTTTTGTTTTTTTATGGTACGAGGAGATAAAGTGATTCGCTCAGAATCACAGGAAGTTGATCCGACATTGGGATTTGACCTCCCCATGTCAGTGTTTAATTTGTGCTGGTGGTTTCTGGTATTCGGCATGGAACTGGTCAACACCAGCACATATGACAGTTTGCCATATGGTGGCGCTGTTGTCCAATTTAGAACTGAGCAATACAATAGTAGTTTATTAATTCAATATAGATTAAAAGGGACTAATACCTGTCCCCCAAGCCATCCTTGTAGTGTTTGCTTGCCGGTAAAAACTTGAATTGTCACATTTGTAGGAGTGTGATGTTTAGTGGTTATGTAGGAATTGTCAATGGCAGCACTGCAGGGGCAATGGGTGGTGCAAGCTGGTACCTATTGTTTTACAAATTAAGCACAACCTCATGCTAGAAAAACAAAAAAGTATGCTTTCATTTAGTAAATGTGCTTCTGATGTAAAGCGCTTTAATGCCGTTGTGTTAACTTCAAGCTATATAAAACTACAAAAAAAGTACCAATTACGCACTCTACGTATAACTTAAACTTGCCCGAAGGGCTTCAGGGTCTCTGACAGACAATAGTAGTGTATTCTAGCACAGGGTGGAGCTACAGCCTTACACTGCACCTGAAAGCGTGACAGTTTGAATATTGGGCGCCTTTGCCATTAGACCTCATCTCCACATTCCTGATTTACTGCCAATTAGAATGTAAGGCTGCAGCAGCAACCTAGCACCCGAATACACTGACTATTGGCAGTCAGAGAGGCTCATAGACACACTTCAATCGTTAAGCCTCGTTTTCAGCATTGGTGGAGCAAGGATTCAAAGAAAAGAAACTTGCTCGAATCAGCCTCTCGTTAACAAGTACTAACAAGTAGAAATAGAAACTTGAAAGAAAATTCATATGTACACGGCATTCCCATACGGGGAAAAAGGCTTTCTGCTTGCTTAATTAACAATGAATAATGTGCCACGTAACTGAAATCCCGCTTAAAACCGAAAATCGCCTTGCGCATGTGCGAACCCGTCCCTCATAAATAACCACGTGATTAACCCATGTGAGAGGAAAAGTCTCACGCATGCCTAAGGAGTTGCAAACTGTAGGTCTCAAAGTACCGTGTGCCTGGCATATGCTTGCCTGGATTTAAAAGAGCTGCCGCTGATAATGCTTTCGCTTAACTAAAAAAAAATAACATGGGCTAGAGTAGAAGGGGGAGGTAAACAGTGATAATAATATATTTGAGAAATTAACATCTGTTTATGATTCTTTTGTCAATAGTGAACGTTTTGGGCCTGATGTGCTAAGCTAAAAGAAAAGATGGCGGGTGAAACGTAACGCAAGTTGAGTTTGCGCACTAAAATCTGGGAATGACCTGGTGACCGGAACATTGACCGGCTGCCAAGAACCACGGACGGATGCTTGGGAAAGTTCTTCAACTGAAGAAATTATATAAAAATTGTATCTATCTGCTTTGTGAATGCATGTGAAGGGAAGTGTTCTGAAAAATTGAATAAATTAAGTGGGAAGGGTTTACTAAACAAAGAATTAGTTAATAGTTTTGGGATGACCGCATGAGGTGATGACAACTCCCCTGCCTCGGCCCAATCACAGTTCATGATTCACAGATATTTGCAACCTTTGAGGGTGGGACATGCAAAATTAAAGGGTATAACTTGAGTGACTTAAGATTAAAATAGAGAGAGCTGCTACTAAGAGACGTTGATGCTGAGTGAGGAGTGGGCGAGAACTGCTACTGGAAAAAACAGACTGAGAAGATTCAATACTTAAGACAGCCTGATTAGATTGAAGATTTGCGGAAGAATATCGAGGAGGGAGAGAGTGTAAGAGAGGGATGCACTCCGGTGCGTCGGGTTCTAGAGAAGTGTAGTAAGTATAATCCTATCCTGCACCTGTCCTATTGTCTTTGTCTCCTGACTCTTAAATCAGGAGACCTCCACCAATCCTTTTGGCCAGGGGCTGGGTTTCCCGTTTCACCTAGGTAATTATCTTTCTATCTTAATTTTTCTTTGAGAAGGGTGAGTTATTGTGTCTTTTGTCTCTTCATCTATCACTCCTAATGTGTTGGGATTGTTGAATGTATTTGTGTATCTAAATGTAATTTGATAAATTAATTTTCTCTCCCCTGAAAATTGATGGAGTTTGCACTGTGAATCTGTACAAATGAGCGTTCCTTTTGAATTAATTATTAGATAAAATGTATTGAATCTTACTTGGAGTCTGTGACTATTTTTATTGAAAAATTATAAGATAAATTAATGATTTTGTTAATGGCACCATCAACTACTCGACTAATGGTCCATTGACCAAAGGAAGAGTGTTGATTGTGAAGATTAGTTAGGTACTGACTAATTCAGATCAAAGTGAAATAAAACTTGACCCCCAGCGTAGACAGTCAGGTAAATCTTTTTTTTTTTTTTTTTTTTTTTTTGAAACCGTTTATTGCAGTTTGTAAAAGTTACAGGTATGGGCCTACAACCACCCGGCCGGCCGCTAGAATGACAAAAGCATATTGCATACATACAGTAAAAGTCTCTCGGCAGTGAAGAGTAGTAAAACAGGAGTAATCAATGGTGCAGGCCACACAGCTCCATGCCCACAGTACGGTTCCCTTTTCTTGGAACAAAACAACACAAAAAAACCACACCCGCAAGGCAACCCGCGATCCAAAGCGACAGCACGTGCTCCATAAGTGGGGGATCCAAACTAGCAGCAGAACTCTGGAGAGGGGAATGGGAATAGATCAGGGACTGGGGGACCGCGCGCCCGCGGCCGAGGGAGGGGGGCCGTCTAGGGAGACGGAGCAGGCGAGGCAGCCGGTAGCAGTGGTGGCTCACAAATACCCCCGCGGTAGGCGTTCCAGGGGCCCCAGAGTTTCACCCACGCCCCAGGCTTACCTCTCGCCACATACACCACCTTTTCACGAAACATACACCAATCCATATGCTCTTTCCAGGCCAACACCGCAGGGGGCCTCTGGGATCCCCACAATTGAGCAATGTCGCGCTTGGCTATCATGTATCCCAGAGTCACCCACCGCGTCTGCGGGACCGAATAGTCATTCGGTTCCCATACATTCAGCAAGCATCTCCTCGCTTCAGGCAGCAGCGCGACACGCGTAACCACACGCAGGACCTCATGCACACCACGCCAGAATCGCTCCACCTTCGGGCACTCCCACAGTATATGCATGAAAGTCGCCAACGCACCACAGCCACGCTTACACATGCCGTCACCAGCAAAACCCATACGCAGAAGCCTTGGCCCCGTCACGTAAACCCGGTGAAGGATCTTGAGCTGGACGAAACGAAGGCGAGCCGGGATGGCCACCTCTTTCGGAGAGGCCACCGCGGAAATCCAATCCTCGTCGTCCAGCTCCAGCCCGTCGGCAACCCAAGCCTCGCGGAGACTAGTCAGCAGGCACGATCTATCGTTGATCAGTTTTTTGTATATGAGGGAGATCGTGCTGTCCGGGACATGGCCATCCAGCACTCTGTCCTCCAGGGGGGAAGACTCCGGAATGGATGCGACATCCGGGAAGACGGAGCCCAGCGCATGGCGGACTTGTAGGTACCGAAAGTACTCACTGCCCTGCAGCTGGAACTCCGCCTGCAGCGTCTCAAAAGTTTTGAATCCCCCCCTCGTCCAGAGATCTCCCACCGTGCTGATTCCGATCGTGTCCCACTTCTCGAAGCCCTTCGACGTCCACAGGGAGCCCAACCTCTCAGACGCATACAGCGGTGACGCCCGGGTCAAACGGTCCTTCCACCCCATAGCTGCATTGGCCGCGTGCCAGACACGCACCATGACACGCGTCGGTCCCGTCAAACGGGAGTCGGGCGCGCCAGCGTAGAGCGCTCGATTGTAATCGCCACCGGGCAGGAGCGTCTTATCCATCTCAAATGCCGGGTTCAAGGCGGGCCCGTAAAGGCCATGATTAATTGCAGCTAGTTGGGAGGCCCAGTAATACCGTTTAATGTCCGGGAGGGCGACCCCCCCATCGTTCCACGGGAGCGTCAATTTAGCCAGAGCAATGCGCGGCCTCCCGTCCCAGAACAGGCGCCGCTGGAGGCCCTCCACCTCACGGAAATAGCGTGCCGGGACCAAGTCCATAGTATTCTGGAGGGCGTAGAGGAAGCGCGGCAGGGACATCATTTTAAACAAGGCCGCTCGGCCGAGCGGCGAGAGCGGCAGACGCCGCCAGCGCACCACGTCCTCCTTCAAGCGCCGGAGGGGGGGTAGCAAATTCCGCTCATAGCGGGCCTCCGGGTCAAGAGTGATATAGATACCCAGGTACCGAAAACCTTGGGAGGCAATCTGGATCGGACAGTCCCGTGGTAGGACCGGAGCCTCCCCGGAAAGCACATAGACACAGGATTTCGCCCAGTTGATGACCAGGCCTGAGTTGCGACCGAATGAGCGCAAAACATCAACCAGGACGATCAGTGATTTCCGCGGGGAGGCGAGATACAGAAGGATATCGTCAGCATAGAGGGACACACGGTCCTCATGCTCGGGGGTCCAGCGGAGACCACGGATAGAAGGGTGCCACCGCAGCCACTCCGCCAGGGGCTCCAGGGCCAGGGCGAACAGGAGAGGCGACAGGGGGCAACCCTGTCGCGTGCCCCGCCCCAGCGCGAATGGGGCCGAGACTCGCCCATTCACTACCACCTGCGCCAATGGGCCCGAGTATAGCAATTTGACCCAGCTAATGAAACCCGGGCCAAACCCAAATTTCGCCAGCATCGCCCAGATGTATGGCCATTCAAGCGTATCAAACGCCATGGTGGCATCCAAGGACGCCAAGATGGCCGGCTCCCGCACGAATGGGACACGCGCGAGCACCCCGTGTAAGCGCCGCAGATTGAGCGCCGTGTTGCGGTGCGGTATAAAGCCAGATTGGTCTTGGTGGACCAAATCGCCCACCACGCCAATCAACCGGTTGGCCAACACCTTGGCGAGGATTTTGGGTTCCGCGTTCAAAAGCGAAATCGGCCTATAGGATGTGACTCGTTCACGGGGCTTCCCCTCCTTGTGGATCACCACAATTGTGGCCAGACGCTGGTCCGGCGGGAGGGAACCCTGCGAGTGGGCCGCCAGGAACATCGCGCGCAGGTGGGGCGCCAACACATCCGGGCGTAGCTTGTATAGCTCGATGGGAATACCATTGGGGCCCATGGCCTTGCCGGATGCAACCGAGCGAATAGCCAAGGCAATTTCGTCCGAGGTGGGAGGGGCGTCCAGCGAATCCCTGTCCTCCACCGTAAGGGAGGGCAGTGCGATGTCTCGAAGCAGGGCATGGGAATCTTCCTCCGAGCAGGGGGAAACCGGGGAGTAAACTTCGCGGAAATAATCCGCGAAGCAGGAGACAATGGCTTCCGGCTCAGTGACACATGCACCATCCACACTCTCAATCAAAGGCACCACGCGGCTCGCTCTCTCCCTCTTATCCAACCACGCAATCAATTTGCCAGCCTTATCACCCACATCATACAATCGCCCCTGCTGCTCTCTACTGAGGCCCCTGGCCGCCTCCGTGACGAGGGCACGATAGGCCGCCTGCTTTAGGTGCAGGACATGCAACTTGGCGTCTGTTACCCCGCTCCCCAGGTCACCCTCCAGTTCTGCAATCTCGGCCTCTACCCGGGTCACCTCCTCCCGCTCGCGCCGCCGGGCATGGGAGATAAAGGAGAGGGCCTCCCCTCTAAGAACTACCTTAAAAGCCTCCCACAGGGAAATGGCCGAGGGGACCGACCCCACATTCTCGTCGAAGTATCGCTGTAAGGATTTAATCAAATCGGCACGAATGGTGGGGTCGCGCAAATACCATGCATTGATTGGGGCCACCCTGCCATCCCCCCTCGGGAAGACATCGAAATGCAACAACAATGGGGAGTGATCTGAGATACCCCGCGCCAGATGGCGCACCTCCCCCACCCTCCCTGCATGGGCACCCGGGACAAGGAGGTAATCAAGCCGCGAGAGGCTACCATGGGCACCCGAGTGGAAGGTGTACTGTCGCAATGCAGGATGCTTTAATCGCCAACAATCCACCAGGCCCAGCGTGTCCAAAAGGCCGGGCAGCCACGCCTGTGCCCGGGGGAGGTCCCTAGGGGGATGGCGATCCATAGACCCAGAGGCTACCGCATTAAAGTCCCCTCCAACCACCAGCAGGCCACTCGGAAGGTCCAGAAGGAGGCGCCCCAGGTCCGCAAATGTGGTGGCTTGTAACCCAGGCGGGACGTACACTGATATAAAGATAAACACTCTACCCTCCATTCTTCCCACCAGAACCGTGTAGCGTCCCCTCTCATCATGGCGCACCTCATCAATCTCCAACGGGAGCGAGTTCTTAATCATAATACCCACCCCCCGCGAGCCCGAGGTGAAGCCGGAATGGGCCGCCAAACGATATCCCCGCCGATTCATTGCATGAAAGGAGTTACCTATAAGGTGCGTCTCCTGCAGGAAGACAACATCTGGTGAAATACGTTTTAAGTACTGCAGGACCACACCACGCTTAATCCTATCCCCCAGGCCGTTAACATTCCATGACAACACAGTCAAATCCCTACCCCCATCATACGTCGAAACAATCGGTCGTCCCCCATCGAGCATCCTAAAAACAACAACACAGTAGCGGGTTTGCCTTGCGGTGCTAACAAACAACACACCCCCCCCACCCCCCGGTCCCAACAGAACTCCCCCCTCCCTGCACCCCTGCATGAGCCCAGACAGCCCCCCCAAAGTGCAGTGTGCCTGTCGCCCCATAGCTAAATACTAACTAGTCCCCCAGAGGAGGAGGGAAGCCCCCAACAGACCCCGCACGACCTCCATAGGAGGGGAACATACGCAATCAATAAATGGTGAAGGAACAACGTCCAGAGCAAGGCCTATTCAGTCACCCCTCAATTCTGATCCGGCGGGCCCTCCTCGCCAGCCGCGCCCCCCCCGCCCCCCCGGCCCCGATCTCCAGGCAGAGTGTCCAGCCAGTCCCCAGCCGCCTCGGGCCGGTCGAAGAAGTGCGTGCGACCATCCACCTCTACCCTCAGCTTAGCTGGAAAGAGCATTGAGTACTTGAGGTTCAGGTCCCTTAGGCGACGTTTAACACCAAGAAAGCTCTGTCGCTGCTTCTGGACCGCCGGAGTAAAGTCTGGGTAGAAATGTACCTCCATGTTGTCAAGCTTGACCGGTCCCTGTTGCCTGGAGGTCTGGAGGATAGCATCTCTGTCCCGAAAATTAAAAATCCGGGCAATGAGAGGCCGCGGCGGGGCACCAGTCTTAGGTCTGCCCCCGGGGACCCGGTGAGCACGCTCCACCGCAAAAAGCTTACTCAGCCCCCGGGGCTGGAGATGGGTCAGGATCAACTCTTCCACGAAAAGATCCGCCGCCTCCGCCTCTCGTCCCTCCGGCACCCCCACAATACGGACATTATTTCTCCGGGCCCGACCCTCGGAATCCTCCAGTCGCCGGTCCATCAGGGCGCTCGCCTGTCCAAGCCGGCGCACCTCCTTCTGGAGGGCCACCACGTCTGTCGTGAGGCTCGTTGTGGTGTGGGCCAGGGAGTCGACTCGGTCGTTTGTTTTGGACAAGTCTGCCCTCACAAGGCTCACATCCACCAGGACCGAGTCTATTTTCTGCGCTAAGGTATCGAAACGCTGGTCCACCGAGGCCTTCATCTCTGCGATGGCGCCCATGACGTCCCGGAGGGTCAGATCCACCGGATGAGCAGATGCCTCCGTCGGGCCCACCGGGGATGCACGCGATGTCTCCGGAGAACCCTTCTGGAGCGTGTAGCGGTCCATACTGTTAGCCTGGTGCGCCGTGCCACGGCGGGTCGTCTTCACCTTCGCCCGGTCGCCATCTTGTTTGGTGGACATGCTGGCTCTTCCACCGTCGTGTCAAGCTCCCGAGCGGGCCGCTATACCAAGTCACGGGTGCCAGGGGGGGGGCGGGGGCGACCACCGAAACGCGGGTCAACCCACCGCCGGCGGGTCAGCCGGGCTCCTGGACAAGGCCACACCACCGCACCCCGCTCCGCCGCCCGACCCCGCTTGAGAGCAAGGAGGGCGCAAAAGCGAAAGCGAAAGTGCGGGGTACGCGAGTCGCCCAGCCCCGCTCGCCGCTGTTATTCACTTTGTCCCCGGATCGCCCCACTACTCCAATCCGGGGGGCCGGCGAGGAGAAGGCCGCAACCTTCGATCGATGCTCCCACCGGTGTTCGGGGTCCGATTCGAGCCCAAAAAACGGGTGGCGCCTCAGCTCGGGTTCCCCGACACAGTCCCCTCAACAAGGACAGGATATCGCCAGGATTAATTCAGGAGGTCGCGGAGGTCCTCGGGAGCCTCGCACCTACGCGGCCATCTTGGTTGCGCGCTAGGCTCCTCCAGTCAGGTAAATCTTAATGTGTATATGGGCCCATTGTGAATGATACATGGATTGTGAAATGTTTATCCTGGCCTTTTGCTGGATCAGTTTTTCTGGTATTAGAATGATGGTTATTATCGATCAGTTTGGTGATTATTGATCATTGATTATTGACTATTGTTCTGACTAATTGACTATATGTTTAACACTAAGAGTTAGTGTCACGTTTTATGTTGTCTGGAAGCACAGGTACAGAGATACCTGGGAATCCCGGGAATGGAATTTAGAAGAGTGTGGTAAATTGAAATCACACTGCAGAAGGTTACTCGTCTGTTGTCGTAATACTGAGAAGCTACGGAGGGCTGGCAGTATTACATTAGGGACTATATCATGTAAGAGTAGAGTGTGAGTGACAGCAGAGGGCCCGCCTGTGAAACTTTGGCCTTACCCAAAGGAGGAATATCACTAGAGGAGTAACAGGTCCTCCCCGAGCTTGAGTGAAGAGTAAACAGTGGTTTTTACTCGTAGTGACAGGAAGGAATTTTCTATTTGTAGCGCGTGGAGAAACTATCTTTGGTTTAGTGGAGCAGACAGAGTAGCGCTGTTTTTACGTTGTTACTAACAAGAATTTTATAACGAAAGACGAAAACAGACATTGTTGTATTACCTTGTGAAGGGAGGGTCAGTAGCAGGAGCCGTACTGACGTCACTGAGAGCCGCGCTGATATTGGGTGAAGCAGCAGGCGTGAGAAAACTGCAGATTATAAAGGTAGGGTCAGTAGAAGGAGTAATACTGACGTCACAAGAGTCGCGCTGGCATTGGTCAGACAAGCAGGTGTGCTGATAGTTCTGATTGGTCAATAGACCGGTAGATTGCTAGTATTGGGTGGAGAAGAAATACGTAGTAGGCTCTGATTGGTTTGTTGGTGTGAGTCGCGCAGGCATTGGACGAGTGTTGAATAATAGGTTTAGTGAAAATACAGAAGAATTTCTTTGGATTTTGCAGAGTGAATAAAATAAAAGAGCAAGGAAAAATGAAGTTGATTAATAAGATTAAGAATTTCTTCAAGAAGGACAAGCGCATAATAACTAGGGAGGGAATTCTTATGCCACCTCCTAATACACCAGCTTCCTATATGATGATGGAAAGTGGATATCATACATGTGTATGGCTGGAAAATTGGATAGACTATACTATAGATGATGGGGTTTAAGCTTTCCATGAACATGGTACATTTAATGTAAGAGTTCTTCAGAATTTGAGAAAGAGGATGAATTTGGTGGTACCAAATCCTAGGTTAACATAGTGTGAGGCTTTGGAAGAATGGGAAGTTGAGGCATTTGAGTGCGAGAAATATAGAGGAGGTATGAGAATAAATAGAGGATTTTTACCCAGATACCCATTTGACACTCAAGGAGACCAAATGAAAACATGGAGAAGGGCTGTAGTAACAGAGGGCTTATATCCAGTATAAAGGGAGTAAATGTAAGGAGAAAACGAAACACATGGGTACAACAGGGACAGGATGTAATGAATTTGATGATGAGGTATTGGAGGACATTTTGATAAAGAGACCTCCGCCTTATCAGGAAAGTGTTAGAGATATCACTCCAAGTGCCCCCATGATGGGAACTCCGTTGGTTCCACAAGTTTTATATGTTCCAACAGTTATTCGAGCAGACCAGAACAAAGTAAGCAAAATCCAGAAGAAACTGTTGCAGAAATCCCGGATTCAGCCCAGTCAGCAATAGAAGAAGAACTCTTGCAGAAAACTTAGATCAGGTTCAGTTACAAGAAGAAAAAGAAAGGAAGACTTACTGAAAGTTCAAATACAGCTCAGTTAGTGTGGGAGAGTAGGATCTGCACTTAATGTTGCCCCCACTTTTTTTCTGATGTATACACTGGTTTCTGGCTATAGTCTGGCTGGGTCCCTGCTAATCAGGGCCCCAGTCTCTCTGTTCTCTCTAAACGACTTTGAGTGCATACTAGATGCACTAGTGATTGGATACTGTGATACCTTATGAGCCCCTAGTATATGGTACCTTAGGTACCTAGGGCATAGGTACTTCACAGGCCTACCAGGGGCTGAAGCATGTATGCCACCCTGGGAAGCAGACTAAAATCTGACACCACGCACAGCCGGGTCTGGGGGTATGGGTCATGGACGGAACAGAATAGTAGTCGTGCATAGATCTGCTGCTTTGACTGGATGGACAGTGCGATGTGTGGGGGAGTGGGGTGGGGGGTGGTGTTATGTTTTTTTAAGGGAGGGGACTGCTTTGGTTCTGCATGTCTCTTTTGTAGTCTGTATACGATACTTCATGAGAAAAATGTCAAAGCTGGTATGTTGTCTTTTGATATGGTTGAAGTCTCTGCGTCACAGAGCTTCGCTGGATGTGTCTTTGACGAATAAAATTTGTTTACAAAAAAAAAAAAAATCTGACACCACAGGCCTGCTACTGCAGCCTGGGTGAGGTAGTGCTAGCACTCCTCACAGAGGTATACGTTTCTATATCTCACCATACACACACATATAAACCTATCAGCCACCCCTATGGCAGGCCTTATCAATCCTGAGAGCAGGGTGCTTGGTTTACAATGTGAGGGGGTGCCTCTGCATGAGCAGGGCCCCTCTGCAGCTACCAGAGTCTATTCTCTATGGCTGTTTGTGGATGCGGTTAAACCATATACTCTTAAGTACATTAAAATGCTAACTTTGGAATGACTGCATCAAAACATGTCGTGTTTGGTGTCAAACAACTTGGAATCATACCCCCACATCAGTCCATGATGTGGGAGCATGATCCCACCCTTCTAGAGGGGACGACATGTCAAACGACAGAAATCTGAAAGAGCCCTGGCATCACAAAATGGATGCCACCAGCACAGACACTGGGCTGCCCTCCTGCTGCTGACTGAAACTCGCAGTGGAGGAAGCCCAACAAAAGGCATCCTGTCACAGGGAGGTGTCACCACCTCCCAGACAGGATTTAGTGTATTGGAGCTGGGTGGGTGCAATCCTAGAGTGCTTTGAAGTCCTGCACTGGGGGAGCAGTAGGCTCCTCTGTGCATATGCCAGCTCAGACCGGTTCAGGGGCTACCTGCCCCTGCCCCTGCTCTGGCGTGAAACTGGACAAATGGAAGTGGGTGTAACCACCCCCTACCCTGACCCTCCCAAAGGAGTGGTCATAGAGCTAGTCCCTCCCCTATCTTCAGTATAAGATAGCAAACCTTGCCATTGCAAAAGAGATAACCCTGGACGACGCTCTACAAAGAAGAATCCTGGCCCTTCAACGTTCCACTACCTTTGGAAGACAGAAGAATCTCCCTTGGAGTCAAGGACTGACTCCCCTGCTTGGCAGGCACCAAAAACCTTAATCAACGGTCGCAAACTTTCCCGCTCCCGCCAGAATTCGAAGTCCCTGCAGCCCCGGAAGTGGATTTCCTGACTTCTCGACAGCCATTGTGAGTCCCCAGCAGAGCTGTGGCGAGTGGACCCCACGAGTGACGAGGAACAGCAATACCCGGGGACCGTGCACTATTGTCGAGTGCAACCCCTTCACGACATTCTACGAACTTGTGCATTAGACCATTTATGGCTCAAGCCTCCAGCAGGTTTTGCAGCGAAAATCAGAGGCCTACCCTGTCCCGAGTGACCGTGGGCTCCTGTGTATCAACAGGCACTGGCCTACACTAAATGCCGGCAATCTTAAAATAGAACGCCCACTCTTTGCCTTTAAAAAAAACAAGAGCATTAAAGACCATTTAGTTAGGGCCACACTACCGGACACAAAAAGGGATTCCACCCTCAGAACTTTCTGCAATCTACCACCCCTGGTGGGTCACTTCAAATGTACGGGTTGCAGTGTATGTTGTCTCACATCGGACACCAAAACATTTATGCATGGTAACATTAACATCACCCTGAGTAATTTTTCTAATTGCAACACTAATAATGTTATATATGCCATAACTTGTCCATGTAACCTGATCTATGTGGGGCAGACAACACAGAAGATTAGAGTCCGGATTTGCCAACATAGAAGCCGGATCCGCTGTAAAAACTGCTAATGCGCCTCTTGTTGAACATTTCCCACAACTTAATCACACTGAGGACGACATGAAATGGCAGGTGATCAGTGTGATCCTACAATCTTCAAGGAACATGAACATTGCTGCTGTTCTCAACAAGGAGGAACTCAAATGGATAATCCGCTCTGACAGCCTCCACACAGGATTTAACCGGCTTGAGGACTGGTCTAACCTACTTTAACTCTTTTTCATTGTATGCTTTTTAAATGAGCCTGTTGCCATCTTCTCCTTGCCCCTTCTACCCCACTTCCATTCATCTCAGTCCTTTTTCTTTTTTCCCCCCTCCGTCCCTTTGAATTGTATTATTGCCCTTACTTATGGCTACTCTCATTATTAGTATCACTCCCTCGTTTTATTCTTTTCCCACCTTTTCCCCTGTATAGACCCTCTGTTCACCCTTCTGCTGCTCCCTTAATCTTTTTCACCTTCCCCGCGATTAGCACCAATTCTGGTTCTTTTCATTTTTTCATTTCTCTTTTTCACTTCCCCTTCATTCTCCCTACTTCTCTATCATGGCCGCCTGTTTCTTCCCATATCTTCTGACCCTTCCTTCACCGCACTTAGCACGACTACCACCCCTCCTATTTCACTTTCGACCGTTCCATCATGGCCGCCTCCATCGCCAGGGATACTTGTCCCTCTTCACTCGCAACCATTGGGCGTTCCTATTTCTACTCCCGTCTCCGTTGGGTCCTCCCACCCGCTCGTAATCTACGAGCCCTACAACTTGACTAACCAACGGCACGGGGAGACCTCGCATCCTGGATCTCCGCTCATTTTCAATCGGTAAGCCTTCCCCGCGCCCGCTGCATCTTGCCCATATACCCCCTTAATTTCGTCCTACATGCTCACTTAATTCCCACCTTTTCAACAGGAATTCCGCGTTATTAATACGCCCTCTCTTGGACTCCCGCAATGCTCGGGACTTCAGAATCCTTCGTATAACTTGACACGAGGCTCCATTCCCGTGACCGCCTACCCGCCGGACGCACTCGCGCCTCGGGCTTCCCTCCATTTCCGTGGCCTCCTTCGGATTCAACTGCTATTGGGTTAGTCTGACTATCACGCTTGGTAGTCCTCTCTCAGTATTAATTCTGTCACCTTATCCACCTCTGGCTTCACTCCCGTTTACTCCCATTCACCGCCTGGATACTCCCCCCTCTACTTGGTATTTGCTGGGATGCATCTTCCTTCCTCTCTGTACCTTCTTAAATTACCCTTCTTCGTAGGCTCTATACATCTCTGCTCCCCCTTTACCATAGGGTTGACCATCCCTTCTCACTACCTTTCTCCACCTAACCCCCCCCCCTTTTTGCCCATCGTCTAATCCTCCACTGAGCACGTTAACCCCACCTTTTATCACCCTTATTCGCCTATGTTATAGGTTAAACCTTTCCCCTTCCTTCCCAATTCCCCCCCCCCCCTCCCCAGGCTACCTCCCAGGTAATCCTGTCATCTACATGTCCTGAAGAGATCCCACTATTCCTACAGGGATCGAAACGTCGTCGACAACCATTTCTAAACTCCTTTATACTTATTATTTAAATGTTGGAGTATGGAATATTTTATTGACTTTTTGTTACTGCTTATTTTCCTGCACTAAAAAGTCACCTTTTAATCACTTGCCTGGGTTCCGGAAATCGGCTGATTTCCCTTTTACCCTGCCACAGCAAAAACTCACTCACTGGTTCGTTATTCCCTTGTTTACTATTAATTGTATTGACTATTATTTTTGCATTTACCTTTATACATAAACCCAATTTTTCATTGGACTAATTGCGGCATTTTACTTTATTCTGATTGTATGGGACCACTGTTCCTTATAAACGTGGGCTCCTGTGAAGCATTTCCTGAAGAGGCGTCTTCGCGATCCCTTGCCCATTGGCCTGTGGGTCCCCCGAAGACTTTCTTATCGACTCAAAGGGCTCCCCTGGTTGCTCCAGGCCTGTTCTCACTTACCCTTGCTGGGTGAGTCCCTCAGACCTTACTGGTCTGCACCATCGACTTTCTTCACTCTACACAAGACTTGCAGTTGCCAAGGCTTGTTGGCTCCAATCTGGTTGCCAACACCGCAGTCAGCTGCAGACGTCGTGGGACACTCCGGATCCAGCTGCTGGTCATCGTCGAACTATCCTGGACTTCGTCAAAACACCATCGACGACCTGAAATCACCCGACATCTGTGGTCATCCATCCTCCTGGCCACCGGTCACTGGCAAGTGACTTTGAACACTGTCCCTTCAATTTTCAGGTCATCTGCATCTCGAATCCACCCTTGGATTCCACCGGACACTTCTTCAGTCGACGCAAGCAGCAAGTCTTCTATGGTCTCCATAGAAAACAGCAACCCGACGCCAAAAGACACTTATACACCTGGCTTCCCTGGGTGAGGTAACTCGTGCACTCCGGTGCCCTAGTGTGTGTTGGCCCTCGAATTACTTACCTTGTAAGTGGCTTGCTTGTAGACTTCCTCAAAGTACCCTAAAACTTTAAAAGTCAAACCGCAACTTGCTCCATTATAATCAATAGGGAACCCGCGGCTGTGTTCACACACTGCACGTGTCTTCCGAGGGCCTACTACTTACCTGCTTTCACTGCAGTGGTGAAGCCCCAGCGATTTTACAGGCCCTAGGCCTTGTCATTTTGCAAGTCGACTTTCCTAACCCATTTTTTTAGTATATGGTCTGGTACGCCCCTAGGGCCCCAGCCATATTTGTGCTTAACTTATTGAGAAACGTTGAATTTTGAATGTGTATCTGGCTTCTAATCTCATAAAGAGATTAGTAGAGTGTGTCTAGAAATAAATACATATATATTTGATATATATACCGGTGTGGTGTCCTTTCATTTGGTAATTCAAGAGATTATAAGGTAAAACAAGCTGCTTTACATTCCTCTGAGACTTAGCCTGAAGGCTGCTCTCCACAGCTACCACTAGGATAGCTTTCTTTAAAAGGTTGTCTTAAACCTATCTACCATAAGAGTCGAATTGGACTGGTGCAAGGTGGCCACTATAACTAGTGACCAGCATATGCCAGGCCAACTTCTCACAGTTAGGAAAAGGGAAATAATTAGCTGAAGAAATTTCAGATCAGAGTCAGTCAGAAGAAGAAGAAAGGAGAGTAGAAAGTCAAGAACGAACAACAGAAGAATAAAAAGTAGGGAATCCAGAGCAAACCCAACAAAACGAAAGAGAAAATAAAAGAACACTTGAAATAGGTGAGGAAGGTAAAAGGGCAGTACAGACAAAGAGATTAGAAAGGAAGATCGCTGGCCAAGTGGAGTGAAAAGACTGAGATACATTCTAAGAAGAAAACCAGAGAAGAGACTAGAACAAGTAGATGAGGTATCAAGTCAGGCTAAACAAGAACAAACAGGAAGAAAATCATTAAGGTAATCAAAAAGAGTAAAGGTTCCAAGTAGAAAGTATAAAGCTCCAGAGTGGACATACATCATTCTTGAAGATTTTGAAAATCTTGATCTAAATGAAGAACCAAAAAGTGGCACTTCTGAAGAGTCTGATGAAAGGGAATTGAGACCACCTTAAAAAAAGACTTTTCCTTTTTGCATAAATGGTGGATTCTATTGAGAAGACATTAAAGAAAAGGCTAACTAAAGCTGAAAGTGTTTGAAGTGTGGGATCACACAGAGATTTTACATATTTTATTTTAGGTAGAAACTAAATTTAGAACTTACTTTAGAAATTGAAAATGGCAGAAGTAAAAGTGACTGAACATCCAAAATCTAACCTAAAACAACGATGTGTTAAATGTTGTCTATGTAGTATTACAATATTAATATTGATGTGGGTTTTGTTAACTCTTGTAATACCTGTCTTAATGATAACTAGTAATAAGAATAACACAAATGTAAGTGAGAGAGTAAGTGTGGTTACTAAGAAAGCTACTACAATAGAATTAACACAAGCGGATAAAAGCATGTATTATCATGATAAATCAAATAGTGATTCCTCATTAAATGTATTCACTAAACTCCTCTATCACTACGTAGAGACAATGGATGTGAGTGATTGTTATGTTTGCATGAAACTTCCTACTTCTGTCTCGGAAGGTGTAACGTATCACCACCTTCCATTAACTTATGGTGTGTCTTGTAGTGTTGTAATTAGTTTGTTTTATGTTACTGGTAAGTTGCAATATTTCTATAGTAACATGGATTTAGTCTTTTCTGAAATTCCTATTAGAAGAAATATGAATCCAGTACTTAGTGAGTTTATGGGAGAATTCTTTCTAACAACGAACCCCATAGACATAACATACGCACACAAAAATAATCTAACATGCCTTTTGCGTGATGAAGAAAAAGATTTTCTGAATTTAGTGGAAGAAAGAAGGCAGGATTTTCAAAAGAAAACGATTGAGCAACAGTCTCATATACCTCCATGGGTTGCTTTAGAAGGGTAATATAAGAAAGGCGAGGCTCATGCTGCAATGTCCCTGGACTTGGCAAAAAGGGGGAAATTCTGTCTTCATAGATTAAAAACTGAGTATAATAGTATATTCATTGGTACTAGTGAATGTGAACATACCTTCCTAATAATGGGGGGATGAGGAATAAAAGGAGGAACTGACCCTGTATTTCCAGGAAATTACTATGTGTGCGGTAAAAATGCCTATTATAGGTTACCTGCACGATGGTATGGCAGTTGTTGCATTCCCATTCTATTGTTGGGATTGTTGAATGTATTTGTGTATCTAAATGTTATTTGATAAATGAATTTTCTCACCCATGAAAGTTGATGGAGTTTGCACTGTGAATCTGTACAAATGAGCGTTCATTTTGAATGAATTATTAGATAAAATTTATTGAATCTTACTTGGAGTTTGTGACTATTTTTATTGAAAAATGATACAATAGATTAATGATTTTGTTAATATCACCATCAACTACTCGACTAATTGTCCATTGACCAAAGGAAGAGTGTTGATCTGTGAAGATGAGTTAGGTATTGACTAATTCAGATCAAAGTGAAATAAAACTTGACCCCCAGCGAAAACAGTCAGGAAAATCTGAATGTGTATATGGGCCCATTGAGAATGATATGTGGATTGTGAAATGTTTGTCCTGGCCTTTCGCTGGATCAGCAGCACTTGAGCGCTGCATGCACCTGCACCAGAGGCGCAACTGGAGCCAAATTTGTTATGGGGGGGGACTAATTCTTCCAGCAATAGGCAGAGTGGATCTGCAGGGGCTCTAAGAAGGGGTGAACACAAAGCTTCATTCACAAGCAAAGACCTGTGAAGTATTCAGGAGTGGCCGTGTGTGTGCCCGGGAAGCTATTTCACATACGACGGGGGGAGGCTGAAGCCCTTTGAGCCCAATGGGCGTTGGGTGCCTGACCTGCACTACAGTACTCATATCGCAATGCCCTGAGCCCAGTTGCCACTCGGAGGAGCGGTGCTCTCCTAGCAGAAGGAGAAGTTCTGGTACTCAAGGGGGGGGAACACGGAGAAGTGCCGGTACTCAGTACTGGCCCATTTAAAGCAGTGGGTGCAACCGCAGCTGCAGCAGCACCTGGCACACTTTTGTGAACAGGGTAGTCCCGCCTGGGTGTGAGCTTAATAGCCAGAGCCCTCGTCTGCCTGACCTGGGACACAAAGGTCTGCCGCTTTCATTTTAATATATTGTGCTCTGGGATTTGTAATCTTGGTTGATATTAATTAAAACACATTGGTCTGAGGTGCCATTTCCATGGTTTTAAAGGAGAGGTGTGGAATGGTGATCCTGATGGCACAGAGTCTTCTGGTATAATAACCCTGCAATAGTATTGCTGAGTGATTTTCTCATCATACCTCAATGTAGTAATTCTGGTTCCAGTTGTGGGGGGTGGCTTCTCTTTAAAATGCTTCTCATGAGTGTAGATGCCCTCACCCCATAATCCCCTAGGGCGTAACCATTCTTTGCATAGAGGGATAAGGCCAGGCTAGTCAGAACTTTTGTGACGCCCAGGACAAAAAATTAATTATGTTGCTGTCGCCCGACTCAGACAGCCAGGTTTCAATCCCAGCTGGTTTCCCAGATTGACCAAACTGTGAGACGCTGGACAATTGCTTTTCTTCCCTGTGTCTCCTTTTCTGTTATCATCACATTTGAGAGCACCTTGAAGTAATTCAGTTCAAGATCTGCACTGTACGAACAACTCTCTTGTACATGGTTTAATTGAACGTAATGTTGCTTTATCTGTAAGAACAATAAAGGATTTACATAGGAGGCATAAATCAATTGACTTGCCTCCTGGGTCACTAATTAAATATTTATCAGGGCAGAAGGTGGAAAGAATCCAATACCCATCAGTGTGATCAGGAAACCTGGGTTTAATCCCGGCTTCCCAGCTTGACCAATTGGTGTGACCCTGGGCAGCTACCTTTCGTCACTGTGCCTTCTTTTCCGTGATCATCATGTTTGAAAGAATCCTTTATTTATTATTATTTCAGTTCTGGATGTGCACTTTAAAAAACATCTCTCTTGCAAATAGTTTAATAGACCACAATTTTTTATCCATCTATAACAAAAAAGGTGCATTATTGGACCCCGTTTGGGGGGCCACAGGGCAAGCAAGGGCTACTATCATCAACAGTGGGGTTTGCGGTTGTTTGCCTGAAATATCCTAAGGTCCATCCTACTATGGCTCTGTAAACGTGTCCCAGAACAACTCCATCAACGTTACGGCAGCGAAGAGTCTTCTCAGGGAGGTAGTGCAGGGCTGCAACTTCATAGTGGAATGTCCAACTCTGTTTATTGTATCTTAAGAAAGAAGAGTACATCGTTACACCAGAATGCAAACCATGTAATGTCTCTGGGCACTGTTCTGGCAGTGATACGCCTTTACTCACTTTTCCCCGCTCCTCCCGCCCAGGGTCTCTCCCAGTTCTAGGTGTTCCCACCCTTCTCTGGAGTATGGATTAGAAGTGTGCATTAAGCTTGGGTGCATTTCCTAATCAACCCCCAAATATGAGTGTTCACAGTCTTGGTTCAATAGTTTTTAAAACATGGTGCTGGTTTTGATGCCCCGCCTCCAGACGCACCTAGCATACTCTCGGTGTAAGAGGAGTGCTTGCCAGTAGCTTCTCTGTGTTCCTTTCTCAGGCACTGGGGCTACACCTAGCAGTGCCACTGCCTGCAACCTCAGGCTACGTATCCAATTTAATGGCAAATCTTTGTTCTTTTACTCCCCAGAGGAAGCATGGGACTGGGTCGGGGAAACAAAAGTGCTAAGACAGCCAGAGGAAAGAGCTACCCGCTTGACAGCATCTCATGGCCTATCTTGTCCCTTCAAGGCCTGGAGACAGGCGTGCCTGTTCCCAACCCAGAAACCCATCTCCCAATCCTAGGATGCTTGTTTCTGGTCCAGGGACGACCTGGCTTGGCAGTTCGGGCTGGACTGTTCCCATGAGGCACAGGGTCAAGACTGATTTGCATATGGCCAGGTCTAAACTGGGGTGGCATTATGAGCAAAAGAATGATGGATTTAACCCAGATCTCTTGACTGGGGGTGAATGTTTTGATTCGTTCTGCATTCCGTCCATCAATTGTGTGTCTTTTGCTTTCTCGCCCTAAGTGCACCAGGTATGCCCAGACGTGGGTCCTGGGCTCATTGTGCCACTGGAATCAAGCTATCCTGGCTGAAGAGGCGTGAAACCCCGAAACCAATCCTAGGATGCTTGTTTCCTGTCCAGGGAGGACCTGGCTTGGCAGTTCGGGCTGAACTGTTCCCATGAGGCACAGGGTCAAGACTGATTTACATATGGCCAGGTCTAAACTGGGGTGGCATGGTGAGCAAAAGAATGACGGATTTAACCCAGATCTCTTGACTGGGGTGAATGTTTTGATTCGTTTTGCATTCCGTCCATCAATTGTGTGTCTTTTGCTTTCTCGCCCTAAGTGCGACAGATATGCCCAGACGTGGGTCCTGGGCTCACTGTGCCACTGGAATCAAGCTATCCTGGCTGAAGAGGGGTGAAACCCCAAAACCGGTCCTAGGATGCTTGTTTCCGGTCCAGGGAGGACCTGGCTTGGCAGTTCGGGCTGGACTGTTCCCATGAGGCACAGGGACAAGACTGATTTGCATATAGCCAGGTCTAAACTGGGGTGGCATGGTGAGCAAAAGAATGATGGATTTAACCCAGATCTCTTGACTGGGGGTGAATGTTTTGATTCATTCTGCATTTCATCCATCAATTGTGTGTCTTTTGCATAACATACACTTCAGCATCGGAGATGTTGCCTTAACATCTGGTTCATAACCTACAAAGTACTTATGGATTGCCGCACTATAATGTCTTTGAACATGAATGGCTTACTTGACAAAGTTAAACTGGGACAATCATCCTATGTGCATAAAGATACGCCCAACGTTCCTATGTTGCAGGAGACCCACCTTATGGGGATGCAATGCAATTTCCTAATAGGACATGAGGAGCACTTGAGTGTTCCCTGCTGGTTTCACTGGGGACTCCCGAGGAGTTTCAATGTTATTAAAGAAAACATTTCTTCTGACATCACTTACGGTATGCACGGATCCTCTCAGTCAACACGTTGTCCTGCACACTGGACCCTTGTTAGTAATGTATTCTCCCCCTGGACTGCAAGAGTCCACTTAACAATCCCTCTCTGCTGAGCTCCTAGAGGCATCCGTGAGAACGACAGTGGTAGGTGTTGACTTCAAATCTGTAATGGACCAAGCAAAGGACACCCTCACCAATGCTTCATTCCACAGGTGAGTCTCCTCTCATCGGTTGGTGGATACTTGGCGCAAATGGCACAAGCAAACCAGACAATTCATGTACTTCTCCCATTGCTCACAGTCCAGAATAGACTGTATTTTTGTTCCAGCTAGCGAGACTGATGCAATTTCGGGTGACCATATTCTCCCTCGAAGACTTTCAGATCACTCCTCTGTCGAGATTACACTCTGGAATCTCATTGGCAGTTACTGGGCAGTGTGAAGGCTGAACGGCTAGTGTGTTTCAAGATCCCTGCTGACAGACCGGCTTCAAAAGGCATTGTTGAGTTTATTTAAATCAACTCGGAATCTGTCCCTTCACGAGTGACCTTGTGAGAAGCCTTAAAGACACCTAAAAGTGTGGGTCAGGAGCTCCTTTCCCTTAGATGTGTGCACCTTTACCTTGAAACATGCAGTTTCTTCTCATAGTAAATCAATAATATCCACATAGGTTTGAATATTTGCGCAACAAAACGTTTTATTTTTATTTTTCTTTCTTCTGTTATTTCTTTACAATTCTAGCATCTTGTATTCTCAGATGCAAAAAGATTCCATATTCACAGTATCTTCTAAACCCAATGCATTTCGGGTCTTGTTTGACCCTTCCTCAGGGGTCTTCGCTTGTCTCTCTGGGAGATGAAGTTCTCTATTGAAAACTGAAGAAAGAAAAATAAGAATACAACTTTTCGTTGAGCAAATATTCAAACTTATGTGGATATTATTGATTTACTATGAGAAGAAACTGCATGTTTCAAGGTAAAAGTGCACACATTTAAGGGAAACGAGCTTCTGACCCACACTTTTTGGATTCGTAAGGGCACTGCCAGACACAGTGCAACAGATGTTGTAGCACATCATGAATTAAACTGTAAAGTTGAAACCATCAAACATATTGAGTGCACTGAGAAAATCTTGATTTTAAGCCTTAAAGACAGCCATCAGAGGTAAAGCCATGTCTTACTCCAGGAGTAGAGTGAGGGAAAGTGGACGAAAGACAGTAAGCCTTGAGGAACAGCTTCGCAATCTAGAGACCCAATCGGTCCAAGATCTAAATGATGCTGTAAAGCAATCGGTTGTGACAGATAAGGAAACCATTCGCACCAACTTGCTAGGCTCTGCCAGATAGTCCTGGCTTCTTTTACAACATAGATTCTACAAATGGGGAAACAAAGTGGGCAAACTGCAAAAGAAAAAAAAATACAAGAATAATACCAACGGTCTGGGACACTAAGGACCAACCAGTCCTGCAAGCTGCTGAGATGGCACAAACCTTTGCCAGACACAATAAAGGCCTTTATGCATGTAGGCCCCCCTCACCCAAATATATTTAGAGTGCGCCATCATTTCAGACCTTCCAATACATGTGCTCTCGAATCACGATGCAGACGAACTTGATTTGCCACTTCCTGAAATTGAAATACAAGCGCCTATCTCCGAAATGCCTTTAAGGAAAACACCCAGGCCTAAATGTATCTCTCGAAGTTTAAAAAAAAATATTCTTCATTATTAACTCCATATCTACTCGCCATATACCTGGAGATATGGGACACAAGTGAGCCACTATCTGACTTGAGCAGAGCTACCATCAATGGTCTCCTCAAGCTTGGGGCGCCCTCCCATCTCTGTGAGTCCTATAGGTAAATTTCCCTTATCAGCATTGAAACAAAAATCCTGGCTAAAGTTCTTCCAACACAGCTGATTAAGAAGATGGCCGCTATTTTTGGCACTGACCAAAGCGGCTTTGTGCTAGGTAGAAGCACCAAGCAAAGCTTGCATAGACTCTAAGTTGCTCTTACTCAAACCTACAGATCACTGGAAGATGCTGCCCTGCATTTGATACAGGTCACTGGCCCTTAATGCTAGAAGTCTTAGCAAAGATGGGGTTTGACCAGCGCTTTCTTGGATTTGTGGGAACCCTCTACCCCTCCCCATGGGCCTAGGTTTGTGATAATGGTGCCCTATCGTCTCCTTTCCAGAGCCCCTGGTGGAATCGATTAGGCAAGATGCAGATTTCTGGAGATTCTTTCAGCCAGAAGGTCCAGAGGATAGAGTTTCACTTTATGCAAATGACACTCCTCTTTTTTCTTCAATGCCCTTAAGCCACTATTCAGAGAGTTTTCCACATGTTACTGGTCTTCAAAGATGCATCAGGACTTAGAGTAAAACTGGGGAAAATGGACATACATGTTCCTAGTGGTTAATTCCCCAAAGAAAACTAGTGGTGAACTCCACTCATTTCAGATATGTGACAGACCCGAACCTGAGCTGGAACCTTAACATTAGCCAGTTACAAGGAAGGACTGAGGGGAACCTTGACAACTGGTTGAAACTCCCACTCACTATCATTGGCTGAGGTGATCTTTTTAAAATAGTGGTTCTTCCATGAATTCTATAATCAAATCAAAACTAGCCAAATTTGCTGCCCCAGACCATTTTCCAGACACTACATCGCTCTCACACGTTTGCTAGGGGCTGGGGGACGGGGGGGTCCGTGGGTCTCATTTGCCAAATGTGTGCAAACCACGTATGGTGATGATTTTGCTATCCCTAATTTACAATTCTATTACTGGGCATCCCACCTTATTCTGCTGAAAGATTGGCTCTTATGTGACAGAGGAGACATGGCTGTCTATTTGGGACTATCTCTACTACAATCATATTTATATTCTGTGCTTTAAGACACCCAAATTCAGCATGCATTACCCAAATTACTAAAACGCCAATAGAGTGCTGGAAAATAGCAGTTCAACACTTTGGATCGAGAGGTACACGTTCAACACCATGTGTCAACTAGCAGAGGAGTCACTGGATGATTTTGCAACCAGACTGCAGAAATTAGTAACGTATTGCAAGTTCAACAAGTTTGACAATGAACAAGCGATACAATTGCACATCATTGAAGGCTGCCAGTCAGTAGAATTCCGCGCAAAAATCCTAAAGGAACCGTGCTTGCTCGAAAAAATACTGACCATGGCCCGAGCGGAGGCCAGAGCAACAACACATGCACGACAAATGGAACTAGGAAAGGCAAGAAGAGTGGAATAAGCACACCGTGTAATGGGAAATGTCCAGAAGAGGGATAAAACACCACCAACAAGGAAGAAGCAAGAAAGAACGTGCTATCAATGCGGATTTTCCACATACCGGCGCATGCCCAGCAATGGGCCACAGATGCAGAAAATGCAACAGAGAACCACTCCGCAAGCACCTGCATGAGTAGACAATTCAAGAATGATAGAGGAAGGTCGGCAAGATCACGGACAGTGACAAGCAGATACGCAAGGCACATGGAGACAGAGGATCGCAGTCCATCAGTTGAATCGGATGGAGCAGCCATGCCAGAGGCTGCAGAACGACTATATCTGATGGCAGATGAACCAGCAGAAGACCGCAATGCCAGAACACATTCATCTGGTAGAAAAACATCAGAAAAAGAAGCACATTTTTCAAGAAAGCAACTCGGGTGGATGCTGTCAGAGGGAGAGGGGGCTTGTGTGACTGAAAGATAAGGATGTGGTGAGCGAGTCATGGCAGACAACCTTGGAGAGAACTGAGTTACGTGAAATTCTGCGAGGCCCCAGTGGGCCCGTGGCCAGCCGGCCTTGAAGAGATACGAGATAAACTTGATTTTCTTAGAAAAGAGGAAGATGGTGGGCCCATTTTTTTAGAATCGGCTTAACCACAAAAATGCGTGAAGGTTACTGTCTGAAAACCAGCTGCAGTATGAGGAGATACTTGAACTGGCTGACCCTGGGCAAGCTGACATGAATTCTTAAAATGGATGCTGTGTCCAAAATGGATGCTGTATAGAATTGTTTTAGAGCACAATGAGAAAGGGAAGTTTGTGAGGGGACAGAGCCGGGAGCAGTCTTTTAATTCTGATTTCCTCATTCTCTCCTTGTCCCCAAGCTAAACTTATCCCTTTCTTTTAGATTACATCCATAGCCATGAGGCCATCCACATGGGCCTGCAACATAATTTTCTCATTTTCTCTCGCTCTATTAATTGGCTTAGGCACCAGGCATGTGGCACAGAGACCGCATAAAGCGGGGCCACATTGGACACAGAGACAGCAGGACAATATCACCATCAACACGAGACCTAGTCCAGAAAGCAACTTCCAACCCCATGCTGACAAAATGCCCCACAACCATCCCATTAGTGTCCATGAGCCAGGTTCTTGGTGTAAGTCTGAAGCCATTTTGTGCAATTTGGAAATTGCTGCATAAACTGACGGCGAGTTATCAGGTATATATACACAGCAGGAAGAACCTATCAAACTGCATGCTCCACCCCGGTCAGCCAGTATGACGTCAAGAACAAGACGATTTTGCAAAGTTACCATCCTTATGGCTGTCTGCTCCTCAGTCAAGTTTCCAAGGGCAGATATGGTCTGATTGATGACAGCCTCCAGAGTCCTGGTAAGCCTACGTATTAATTTACTATTTTGCACAGGGCCTATGAAAAAGACGAATCCCCTATTAAAATCAGTATATTGTTCCCAAGCAGTTTCGGTCTGATCAACCCCTGAGGTATCAATTGCTCTTTTTCTTCGCTTGTGCTGATATAGCTGGAGGTCCCTATGGTATGAAGATGGGGCTATGAAAACTGGTGGAAGGAGGAACGCGATGTAACACGTGCCATCCCACCCTTGTGGTAATCGAAAATAGGCAGTGGAGCCACATACAAAATAAGTGTGTCGGGAGGCTAAGGCAGAGGACTTACTCCAATCCTCAAAATCTAGTATTGTGGAGCAGTCACTGTGTCCTAATTTTAGGGACCCATTATGCCTGATACACAGATGGCCTTAGATTGGTGTTACCAATATAGAGGGAGGGCCATTATTCCCTTTGGACCTTATGTTTAGGATTCGGAATGGGTATGTCTTAATCCTCTTATCTCTTTGGTATTCTTCTTGTTCTAATGTGGACCCTCTTGCTTGCGGATCGCCGTCATCATTGGGGTAACAGGCCTTATTCAAGACTTTGTTCAAATCTCCCCATGGCCACCCGTTTTTGCACGTTTTACCATCCCCAGGACAGGTTAAGGAAATATTTATGTCTCCCAGTAGGGCAAACCAGGCCTGACATGTTCCATTATAGGAGAAAGGTAAAGGAGAAAGGGGCATTCCGCCTTTACTCTGGTGTGCCGGAAGGCGACCACAGACCCAACAGTTTGTGGTGTTGCTGACCTGATGTGTATGATGTAACATCTGTATAAAGGTATTATTCTGTAAGGCCAGCCTGTGACTCTGCTCATGGGGCGGTAAAGTGAGGTACGTGTGTTCTGTAGTTGTATTGACATGTCCTTGTTGGTGTGGGGATGGTGTCTTGGAAGGAAAAGCAACATGTAATACCCACCCCACACATGTCAATATAGCACATATCAAAAACAAAACTATCAAAGTCATTATACATCTGCTACGTAACATTTTGCAGTACTTATTTTTCATTATTGCCTTTTTAGTCGGCCCCCAGGCAGTCTGTCCTACCGCAGTAGTCATTGTCTGACCGCTTCACCAGTTAGTCTGTACCAATCTGGACTTAATTGATCAAACTTGAGCTACTTTGGCAGACCGTAATTTAGAACTGTAAGTTTGTTGGGGGGTCGGATCCAAGAGAGGGGGTAAATAGTTTGTGTTATCTTTCTTTTGAACAATGTTCTCAGGATCCCCAAAGTACTTTTTACAATGGCTGGCATGAAGCCATCCTTTCCTTCCTTCAACCTTTACTGCTGTCCGAGTAGTAAGGAGGACCAATTTGGGCTGCTTCCACCTGGGCTCCAAAGGCGATGTCCTATCAAAATTTCGGACCAAGATCTAGTCCCCTGGCTTTATCGCATGCTCTTCGGGATTGGTGTGATCTGGAAAGGCAGCCGCCACCTGTGAACGACAAGAGCGTAGTGCAGACATCATGGCGGCAAGATAATCTGTCAACATATTACTGTCAGTATCCGTGATAGACTTAGGTCTAGGTGTGCCCCACATGTTAGGAGGTCTGCCATAGACTACCTCATAAGGAGATAGACCGGTCCTTGAATGTGCTACCATTCTCATGTAGAAAAGGGCTACCGGCATGGCTGTGACCCAATCTACACCCTTTTCCGCACATATTTTGGCTATTTTTGTCTTCAGTGTCTGATTGTGTCTTTCGACTAAACCTGCTGCTTGTGAGTGCCTGACACAATGGAACTTCCAAGTACATCCTAGCAATAGGGACACTTGTTCCATCAATTTAGAAGAAAAAGGCTGTCCATTGTCAGAGTAAATAATTCGGGGCAACCCATACCTGGGGAAAAATTCCCTGACCAGCTGTTTCGCTGTTGTCTCTGCTGTGTAGTCTGGTACGGCATAGGCTTCTGTCCACCTAGTCAAGGCACATACAACCACTAGCACGTATTTCTGTCCCCTACATCTATCCATTTGTATGTAATCCGTTTGTAGGACCTCAAAAGCATGGTCAGGAGGGTGAAATCCACCTTGTTCTACAGACACCCCTTTCCCTGGGTTGAACTGACAACATATCATACACGTTCTGACTTTGTGTTTTGCAGCAGATCGCAAGTTTTTGTTGTGCCATAATGGTTGTAAGCTGTCTAACATTCCTTTCTCACCGAGGTGTGCTGGGCTATGTGTAGTTTCTATGATTATGGGCACCATTGAATCAGGTAGGAACCACACTCTTTTGTCTCTTGTTACCCACCCCTGTTCAGTCTCTGTCCCTCCCGCTTCAGTCCATCTTTTCTTTTCCTCTGGGGTGGCGTAGGCCTGTATGTCTATGACATCTTTGGAGGGGTCTCTTACTACCAGAACTGTATTCTGTTGAATTGTGTGGGAAATGGCTGCTGTCTGGGCCGTGTGTTTGGCAGTTTGATCTGCAAGATCATTTCCTTTGGAAACATCATCTGTAACTTTGGTGTGGGCTTTGCATTTCAATATTGCTATTGCCGCTGGCAGGTGTATGACATCCAACAGGTCCTGTATTAAAGGTCCATGTTGTATCTTGGCTCCATGGGAGGTCAGAAAACCTCTTTCTTTCCATAGAGTCCCAAAATTGTGAACGACCCCAAAGGCATACTGCGAATCCGTGTAAATGTTTACTTTCAAATTTCTCGCCCACCTACAAGCCTGTGTGAGCGCTATTAATTCTGCAGCTTGGGCTGAAAGGGTGTCTATTCTGTTTGTTTCTATGACTCTGCTATCAGTGGTTATGGCATAAGCTGCCGTTAACTCTCCTGTACTAGTCCGCATGCATGACCCATCCACAAAGAGAGTAACATCAACAGCTGATAGCGGGACATCAGTCAAGTCCTGTCTGGGTTTGGTGACAATCTCTATCATTCTAATACAGTCATGTGCATCTTCATCATTTGTGGCATTAGGTAGCAAGGTAGCAGGATTTAATGTGTTACACCTCCTTATCTCTATGTGTGGCTGGAATAATGTCAGCTCATATCCCGTTAATCGGGCTACTGTAAGATGCTGTGTTTGTGTTCTGTTGAGTAGGAGTTCCACTGCGTGTGGTACAAGTACTGTCAGGGGGTGTCCTAGGACAATGGCATCACTTTGTCTGATGGCTAAAGCTGTAGCAGATACAGATTTCAGGCAGGCAGGTAGGGCCTGTGCTACTGGGTCTAATGTACTTGAAAAGTAGGCACAGGGCCTATTCCTTCCTGCTTGGTCCTGTGTGAGCACTGACAGTGCTGTGCCACCTCGTTCTGTTACAAATAGTGTGAAGGATTTGGTGTAATCTGGAGTGGCCAGGACTGGGGCCTGGCACAGTGCTTGCTTTAGTTGCTCAAAGGCCTTTGTATGCTCAGTTGTCCATGGCAAAGATGCCGATAAACCGGCCTCCAAAGTGGTCAGTTGTATCAAAGGTTTGGCCAAATGAGCATACTGAGGAATCCACTGCCTACAATATGATGTTAAGCCAATGAAGGCACGTACTTCTTTCTGTGTTGTTGGACGTGGAATAGTGGCAATTAACTGTATTCGTTCCTGTGTAAGTTGTCTACCATTCTTGGACAGCAAGTGCCCAAGGTAGGCCACTTGCTGTGCACAGAACTGTAATTTAGAGGGAGATACTTTGTGTCCCTTGTCTGCAAGAAACAGTAAAACCTGGAGGGAGGCTTTCTCGCACTCTGTTTCTGACTGGCCTGTAACCAGGATGTCGTCAACATATTGGATGAGCGTGGTATTTTCAGGCATCTGGATGCTGTCCAGCTGCCTCTTCAGGGCTTGACTATAGATACTGGGACTTTCTGTAAAGCCCTGTGGAGCTCTCGTAAATCTGAAGCTCCGCCCATTTAACGAGAATCCAAAAAGATATTGGCTATCCTCGTGAATGGGAATACTGAAGAAAGCATTTTTCAGATCTATGACAGTGAAAAAAACAGCTTTGGGGTCTATTGCTGTCAAAAGTGATGTTATGTCAGGTACCACGGGGTATTGTGGCACAACACATTTGTTTAATTCTCGCAGGTCCACTACCAAACGATATACAGGTTCGGCAGTTGGGTCTGTTCGTTTAAGAACTGGAAGAACAGGCGAGTTGCAAGTATTGGAATCTGTCTCTATTACTACCTTTTGTTCAATCAAGTCATTTATTATTTGCAGTAATGCTCGCTCAGCTTGAGGTGGTATTTTATACTGTCTGATTCGTGGCAAAACCACCCTTCCTTTAGTGTAATTTTGTGAGGTGTGATGTCCATACAGCCTACGTCTGTGGGGCTAGTTGCCCACAACGTTGGCGGAATGACTTTAAGTCTGGCATCCAGTTCCTTTTCCAGGAAATGGCCCTTGAAATCTCGCAGGTATAACCTGACACCTTTTGGGGAGCAACATATCACGGCACCCAGTTCTTTCAGTGTCTTAATGCCTAATAGATTTTCGGGGCAGGTCTTTGTTAACACTAGATCTGTAGCACGTGTTAGGGGACCTACTCCTATTGAAACATTTTGTGAGACCCTATTTATTACTGTTTTTCCCGAAAAACCCAAGGAAATACTATGTGAGCCGGAGAGAGGTATCCCTGGGACCTCATCATGGTTTATTGTTGTCCTACTGGCCCCTGTGTCAAGGAGGAATTTTCTGTCTTGCCCCAGAATGTGTGCTTGTACATAGGGGCCACGCTGGTCCACCGTGACAGGAAGCAGGGTCAAGTCTTTTTCTCTCTCTAGGCCCTTTCACGAGTATTCAGGATATTCGGGGTATATTTCATCATTGTGCTGGTACATTTGAGTTTGTGTGGGGGCGTTAGCAGGGGGGTGTCTGGCCTGCGCCGCAGGGGCTGCGGTCTCAGTGTTCCGTGGGGCATAAGGACGGGCTTGTGTTTTTCCTGTTGCTATATTGTGTTTTAATACGGGACACTCCCTGACAAAGTGGCCAGGTTTTTTTCAATAATTACATGACCCTTTTTCAGTGGATTTGCTATTTTTCCCCGCATGTGATACAGTTGTTGTCTGGGCTACCAAGGCTTTCAATTTGGTGTCCTTCACACGCCTTTTATCTTGTTCCTCTTCCTCCTTAATTCTATTGTGGTGATACTGTAGCATTTGTAGCATCTGTTGGGAATTATTTGCTTGCCAAGTACTCTCAACTTTCTGAAGTCTGTTCTTTATTGGGGGAAGGGCATTTTCTACCAATTTTGCTACGAAGAGACGTTGGTAACCATCACTGCCTGAGGAGAGGCCGCTATTAATGGCGAAACATTTCTGTAATCTTACAAAATAATCTCCTATTTCTTCATCTACCTTTTGTTTACACGCTGATATCGCGTCCCAATCCTCTTTCTTTGTTGTTAGCAATTTAGGTAATACTTGCATGAGGGCATCGGGGAACGCACGTATTAATTCTCCCAACCCATCCCCTGGTTTGCGGGCCTGTTCCTCATTTCTCAGCGCCGTCCAATTTATAACTGCTCCCCCATCTAAGTTCCAATCCTTTTCCATCAACTTTTCGTATATCCCCTCAGGAAGGAGAACCTTCAGTAATATCTTTATATCCTTAAAAGTATAATTCCCTAGACTCAGAATGTCCCTTATTTCTTTATGGAATCCTGCAGGGTCTTTTTCGTGTGGTGGGACTATCTTCTTCATTTCTAATATCTCTAACTTGGTAAGAGGGGTGTATACATGCACCCGCTCGTACTCACCGTCATCACGCAGCCTTGGGTGTACCTCTCTCAGGGGAAATTGTCCCTTGTCATAGGTACCTATACCGGACATTTCAGTTTCGAACTGTACATAACGTTGCCTTAGATCCAGAACTTTAGAAATGAATTCTTCATCCCTTGTGGACCAAAACCCGTCTGCACAGTCACGCAGTAAATGATATATTTTCTTAGGTGGGGGACATGTTTTTTCATATAGTGTTGCCAAATGTTGTAACATGAACATACCTGCTATTCTTTGATCAGACAGGGGGAGGGAGAGGAAGATCTGTCCTACCATATCAGGTTCATAAAGTTGGTGCTGGGCAATCCAATCAGTGGCTGATCGGGCTATTTCTTTGGAGTGAAAGGCGGGTCGTCCTCGAGCCAGTGCTCCAATGACTGGACAGTGCACTGGAACAGCTTAGTGGAAATGGTATCCGTTCTAGTATTTTTGTACTCATTTGAGACATGAGGGGGAAGGGGAGGGAATCCGTGACGGCGATGGCTACGGGCTAGTCCCATGACAAGAGTTTTCCCTCCATCTTCTTCCTCACCACTCGTCTCTTCCAAGACGTTTTCCTGTCTGTCCCAATCCTGATGGATGGTATGGATGCCCGATATCAATTGTACGAGTAATTTTTCTATCTGTTCGTGTTAAGTGAACTTGGACCGTTCAAGTGAGTTACTTAGGTCCAACAAATGGTTGGGCGCCTCGCGATTACTGCAGCCCAATATCCTTAAGAAACAGGTCACTGTAAACTGTAATATGGTCTGTTTGGTCGCGACCTTTCTACCTGTTATCATTGTTAACAAGGCCTGTTCCTTGTTACCCGTTCGGACGAAATCGTGAACTGCGTCCAATTGGGATTTGCTGTTGGGAAGATTCTGGAGCGTGTCCAGGGCCTGTCTCAATCTATGAGATATTATGGCCATTCTACCCTCCCCGGGGCATTCATCATAAGGGCATTCCAAAGGGCATTCCCCGTCTTTAACATCTTCTAGGGGAGGAGCGGTGGCCTCTTGGCCACCCATCGATGCTGGTGATATTCGTTGCAGGGCTTGCGGTTGCACCACGTAAGGCGGTGGGCTTTCTATTGAGTAAGAGGACACGAAATCCTCTGAAGGAGTTATTTTTACCTTCGCCATATGCTCTTGGATGGACATCTCCTCTCCAGTTGTTTCAGAAGGCAGAACGGGATAAATTCCCTCAATAAGTGCATTTTTTTCTCTTTCTCTTTGTTCAGCAACAACTCTCCCTCCCTCTTCCTGTAATTTCTTTTCTTTAGCCTGTTCTGACATTTTCCTCCCCTTTTCAGCCTTCGTCTGTTCCTTCTGGTCCCTCCTATGCGCTTCCTTGCGCCACAATTCAATTGCTTTTTCTTGTGAAGGCCTTACTTTCTTTTTCCACAACTGTTCTTCTACTTCCACAATACACTCCATGTCCCACGTACCTGTAGGGGGCCATCTAAGTCTTTGTTCTAGATGTTTAGTATAATCTGACCACAGGTCCAAAAACATTACCCCTTCAATACCATGTTTAGTATACATGAAATGTCCAGGTGTGTCTCTAGGTGGGACCGGAACAGCCTGTTCTAATGACTTTTTCTTGGTACTTAATCCTCGTAATTTGGAAAATAAAGGCATTTGTAAAATATCTTGCCTAAGCCTTGTAAATATCGAATCACAAAAACAATATACTTGATATCTTTATACACTGGGTAGCCAGTGCAACTTTACCGTGTTCTATCACAGAACCCTTCTTTATACATTCCCAGTAGTACTCACCGAGAAGCAGAACTTGAAGACCTGGTCATCGGACTGGAGCGCTGCGCAGTGGAATGAGGAATAACGGGACTCTGGAAACCTCGGACTCGACAAGTTCACTGGTCGGGCTCTGGGCTGGAACACCCTGCCACCTTCCTCACCGCCTCGTGTGGATGTTCAGTCTCAGTCTGTCTCCTCCTCGCCGCGAGGGAGTCAGCAGGAATACCCCGCCTCTTGTGCACATGAGAGTCCGTCGAGGGTGTGGAAGGGACAAAGACCGGACCTAGATCTCCGGCGCGTGGGGAAGGGGGGGCGTCCCTGTTCGGGCGCCATTAAATGTGGTAAATAAATTAATTACCAGGTCTGAATTTCTATAAATTATCAATATAAATGAAATAATGAACTGAGGAGTCCGTGGTCGAAGAGTAAAAAATGGGCCTTTATTCAGTAACCCGGGTTAATGGAGAACAAACACCATCACCATGCAAGGATCAGGAGTGGTCAGAGGCTTTATTCACAGAGTACAGTTTTTATACATATCACAGTACACTTTCAACGCATGGGGAGGGGCCCCCCTGGTTGCGTCAAAGGAAAAAAAAACGTTACAAGTTAGCATTGCTCAAGACGTATATGCAAAAACACACAGATCAGCACATTTTCCAAGAAAGCAACTCGGGTGGATGCTGTCAGAGGGAGAGGGGGCTTGTGTGACTGAAAGATAAGGATGTGGTGAGCGAGTCATGGCAGACAACCTTGGAGAGAACTGAGTTACGTGACATTCTGCGAGGCCCCAGTGGGCCCGTGGCCAGCCGGCCTTGAAGAGATACGAGATAAACTTGCTTTTCTTAGAAAAGAGGAAGATGGTGGGCCCATTTTTTTAGAATCGGCTTAACCACAAAAATGCGTGAAGGTTACTGTCTGAAAACCAGCTGCAGTATGAGGAGATACTTGAACTGGCTGACCCTGGGCAAGCTGACATGAATTCTTAAAATGGATGCTGTGTCCAAAATGGATGCTGTATAGAATTGTTTTAGAGCACAATGAGAAAGGGAAGTTTGTGAGGGGACAGAGCCGGGAGCAGTCTTTTAATTCTGATTTCCTCAATTCTTTGGTCACATTTTCTCAAAAAAAGGCATGAGACCAGACCCCAGCAAAGTGGAGACATTGGAAAAGGCAAAGCCTTCAACAGAAGTTTCGGAAGTGAGGTCATTCCTTGGCCTAGCAAGCTACCGTGCTAGCTACATAAAGGATTTCGCTACAGTGAGCACCCCTCTACGGGATCTGACAAAGCAGGGTCAGAAATGTACCTGGACACAGGAATGCAATAGGGCATTTTGAGGCCATCAGACACTCTGTAATGGCTGTGGATCACTTGGCCTACTTCGACCAATCACTATGCACTGAGCTGACCGTAGACGCCAGCCGGTAGGTTTGGGAGCAATCTAGCACAACATCTGCCTGGGAGAAATTCACCCAGAAAAATTGTCACATATGCGAGCAAAAGCTTGTCTGACGTCGAAAGGGCATACTCACAGCCAGAGAAGGAAAGCCTCACAGTGGTATGGGTGTGTGAACACTACCACATGTTCATCTATGGGAAACCATTCACCATCGTAGCAGACCATCAGGTCCTAGTGACAATATACGGTAATCCAAATACAAAGATACCACCACGCATTGAACGATGGGGAACACGGCTGATGGATTATGACTTCAAGATCGTGCACAAGCTGGGAAAAGAACACAACCCAGCTGACTACATGCCACGACATCCCTTACCACAGGCCGCAGAAAACACATCAATGGCAGAAGAATACTTCAATTTTGTATTGAGGTAGAATACTCCTACACCTATAACAATCGCAGAGCTAGAACAAGAGACAGCGAAGGATGCTACAATGCAAGCAGTGAAAATGACAACAAAACAGCAAAGATGGAGACTCATAAACAGCCACAGCGCCATAGGAGAAGGAGTCAACATGGAAGAAATGCTGGCATTCAAAAATATACACGAGGAACTATCGGAGTCAGAAAACGGAATCCTACTACGAGGATAGTCATGCCAAGTGCACTACGTCGGCAGACAGGGAACTTGGCACACGAGTCTCACAGAGGCATGGTAGCAACAAAGAAAATGCTGCGGGAGAAAGTATGGTTCCCAGGACTAGATCGACTGGTGGAAAACACCATCATAAACTGTCACCTGTGCCAAGAGACAGGGCGACCACCAAAGTCGGAACAGCTACAGATGTCGGAGCTTCCAAGAACAGTGTGGACAACGGTGGCTGCAGACTTCTATGGGCCACTAGACACAGGAAACTACTTATTAGTGATCATTTATGAGTACTCCAGATTTCCCATAGTGCGACATGTCCCGTCAACATCAGCGGCTGTAACGTTACCAATACTAGATGACATTTTTGCAGCCTGGGGTTCCCCACAAACAGTAAAGACAGACATCTGTCCTCCATTCTCAGGAAAAGAGTTTCGCAAGTTCATGGACTACCTAGGCATCAACCACAGGAAAATAATGCCTCTGTGGCCGCAAGCCAACGGCATGGTGTTAAGGTTCATGGGGAATATAAAGAAAGCCCTCCAAAGAGCAAAGTTAACGCAGATCTCTATAGGACAAGCCCTCTGTCAAGTACTAAGGGACTACCGAAACACCCCCCATAGCTCCACGGGACGATGTCCAGCTGAACTAGTACTAGGACAAACAAGCAGGACAAGACTGCCCCAACTAGAAGCAAAGGCGCCACCAGAGCATGACAGCATTGCAGCAAGAGACCAGGAGGCGAAAGGAAAGATGAAAGCATATGCAGACGCCAGAACACATGCCCCTCCAACGCACCTGAAGCAAGGAGACTCAGTGGTGGTGCGCCAGTGGCAGTCGAGGAAATCAGACAGTCCGTTCTCAGATGAACCACTGACAAAAATAAACGTTAAGGGGCCAAACATAACAGCAGCATCTGGCCCCTACCAGATCACCAGAAACAGTTCTCACTTCAAGAGAATAATGACATTGGATGAAGATGGAGGAGACACAGCAGGACTAGAGGAAGGTCGCAACAGCAACAGAAGAGAGACACACAATGGTGAGAGACAAGAAGAGGGATCACAGAAGGAAACGGAAAGAGAATGTCCAAAAAGAGTGAGCAGAAGGCCACCAAGATTGATTGAAGAAATGTAACGATGGGGATCATATCTCTCTCTCTCTCTCTCTGTTTTTCTCTCTTACTATCTATCACTTGTCAGTCATTTTCTTTCCACAAAGGAGGAGATGTAGTGACCTGTGTCAGAGGGCACTAGGACCCTGGACCCTAATGAGTGGGAAGATCAGACACCACTTCCGATCAGGAAGTGGGGAGGGCATTCTACACTGCTCCAGCGGAAAGGGCAAATTTACATATTCTCCCTATGTCACAGACTCGTCATCCATACATTTATTTATTGGTGGGGCCCATAACACCAACACACATTCATATCACTCGAATCTGTACACAGGAAAATAAACGCTGGACATGTGGGTACCTTATTACCTATCAGGATTGAATTTCTTTACATTATATACATCTGCACCTATGGAATCCTGACCTTAACATCAAGGCACTCCACTACTTGGTCGACGGACCAATTAGTTGGACTGGTTGATGGTGATTTAGAACCAGCTAAAACACAATTAAAGCCTAGGAAACATTTGTTTAAATTCCAATACTTAGTTAAAGAATCACAAACTCATTTCTTATTAATCCAAATTTTGTTTATCTAATTTTAGTTTGCTCTGCATTAGCATTCAGGCACTACAGAATATAACATAATTCAATTTATTTCAAGAAGACATCAAATCTTTAGATCATAAGCATAGTTTTCGCATTGCATTATATTTACCAAATCTCGAAATTGGCGACCCTCCGATCACACAGAGGATTATTCGAGTCTCTGCGACAATCTCCAGGATAAACTGTTCAACCCACGGCAATAATCAAACCATCAAATGGAATCGCTCTCTCAAATCTAAAGAAACCCAAGGTAAACCATGGAAATCTTCATCAGCTCAACGTAGATCCAACGTCATAGACAATCATCCCAGTGAACCACCCCCCTTTGGCAGATCAGAGTCTTTTATACCCTTTTCCCGCTTACTTCAGATCAATATGTAACAATTTTAGGGGTATAAACTGTTCCGATTGGCTAATCCAATTCAATTTGTAGGTTCTCCGAGTTTTCTCATGTCCGACTGGTTTCCCATGAGACCTGGCATGGCAGAGGGCAAAGGTTCACCTTTTCTGTGGTTCACAGGCAAAGTTCCGGAGTTATAATAATCCATTGTCTTCTTGGTAGTTCACACCGTTCATCACTTGGCAACCCTCCATGATCCTATCCTTGACAAGGGACATACTGCTTACAGGAGCTGAGGTCACTTGGCGATCTCCAGAGCCATCTTATTCTGTGCAGTAGACATCGCGCTCACATGAGGGCGGCACCCTCGGAGCTCCATCTTAAGTACTGCGGCCTAGCAGGCCCGAATGCCAACTTAAGTGAAAACAGATATAACAGTAATTAAAATGAAGATTCTAATGTTTAACCCACAGGTTTCCAAACTTTTCATGCTGGTGACACACTTTTTTGACATTCCTGCTTTAGTGACACGGTAATGCGAGCGAGCGTAGCGAGTGAGCCGGAATCACCACAGAGGTGTTCGGGGGGGTTTAAAAAATAGTGGGCAAATGGTGCATTTTCAATCAAATTGGAGAAAGCAAGAAGGTTTAATACAGCAATTGTGAATCTGTTTTTAACAAAGACAGTGACTGGCAAAACAGGGAGTAAGGTTAGGTTTGTGCCTGAAACAAGAATATAATCATGCACACATCGACACATGCCCCAGTGATTTACAGCACAAAAAGGGCACCCCCACAGCATATGGAGTGTTGGTTTTGGCAAACGTTTCTTCCTTCTTAAATACTAAAAAGAAACATGTGAATCAAATTAGAATAATTCCCAGTTAAAAAAAACAAGGCAGTACATTAGATCAACTGTCGGTTGGGTTGTTGAGTTTTGTTTCGCCACGTTATCAAAAGAAAACCTATTTCCTGTATTGGGCAAAATATTAAGTTGCTGGTGAGCTATTATATAATAATCAACTTTAAGCATGTTGGCCTTGTTTGTCATATTCTGTCCTTTTTTTTTTTTTTAGGTCCCGTCTAGGCTGCGCATGTGCTGTCTCGAACAGCATGTTTTCAATCTGTGGGCTTCAGCCCGCCCATTGCCTTACCACTTGTTTGCTTCATCGTGCTCTCATATCCGTCGTTCCCGTTAGTCCATAGCATAAAAGCGTCATGCTTCTTCCTGTGTTTGACCCTCCCCCTGAACATGGACCAAGTGCTTGCGTCCTTCCACTACTCCCGTTATAGGAGCTACTATTTTCTTTGTCTTTGAGCACTCCACACGAGTGCTGGTGTTTTCACTCACTCCATCTCCTCCCGCCCGCCCCAACCCTGTTGATTCGTTTTCTTTGTAGATCGGCTTTATTATTCACCTCACTCACCGAGCCAGCAAAATGATAAGTGATGTGTACTTACCCCTTTGAGCTCATCCACTTACGCACAGATCAAGAAAATAAATGGCCTTCCTGCTAGTTAGGAGCTTGGGCCTCAGTTTTCTAAATGCACCTGTTTTAACTAGCATATTAATAATTTCCTAAACACCGCTTCATGGTTCGTTGTAAAGGAAATGTACTATGTACCTATCTACTAACTTACACTGCAAAGATCTCTTGCCCTCGCTTTTCAGTATTAGGGCACACAGGTGAACTTCATCATTACTAAAATGAGCAATAGCTGCTACATAGCGTCAAGAGATGCACATGCATCTCTTGGCACTATGTAGTAGACCGGGCACAAGTTGAGGGTAGACTGAGTCTATCCACTCTTTTCACAGGGTGATCGCAGTCTACCCTGCTACGAGATTGGGCCCCACAGAAATATGGTAAACTTGTCTTGGTGCAATTTTTAGACACCGGGACACATTCAACAGTGCCTGCACATTGTTTGCTTTTGTTCCAAGCAGCAATGTACAGACGGGGAAGGGGCTTATCAGATTCCAGCTGGGCCTATAACAAAGGTCGAAGTTAAGGGGCCATCAGGTCTCCTTTTCTTGGAGTATCCAGGCTGGGAGCTATCAGGAGCCTCACATCTAAATGAAATGGAGGAGAAACAAAGGCACATAGCTTATCACATCACATCACACAAGAGGCAGGCATGCTTTTGACTTTGTTCAGTCCTTTTATATAAGAGATATGCATGTGTGTAGGAATGTCAGATTTGTTAGTCTGTCCCAGTATTTACACAAACAATTTAAATGCCACTATTTTGTTTTGTTTCTTTTACAGCGCTATAGTGCTACTAATCCCATTGTAGTGTCAGAGTGCTTTATACATACACATTATACATTGACAATAAATGATGTGTGTAAATCAAGGGAGTGTTACATAAGATGGGGAGAGTTACAAGGTGTAGGAGCCACATGTCCTTCTTGGCTCACTGTGCTATATTAGAAGAATTACAATGTATGAACTGCAAGTAACAAAAGGATCTCTGTGTTCAAAGCGCTAACTCACTTGCCCATTTACATACAATAAAAATCTGTCATCTGCGCGTTACATAATGTGCTTTCCAGGAGACCTATTAACCCTCAATGCTACTTTGATCCAAAACTGGGACTAGACAAAACACAAACCTCTCCAGCAAATAGTTATTTTACCATTATTATTATTCCCCGAGCTTTACTGAGCACACAAAGATCTCTGCCACAGGTGCCTTAACCCCATGATATTTTAAAATACAGACTTTGCAACCAGTTGAGTAGAACAGATTTACTGCCGCATTTCTCCTTGTTGCCAGTTTCTTTATGGCAGGATTTAAAAAAATAAATACATGTTAAGGCCCTGATTTTGCATCGGGGTTGCATAATTTTTTTGCACAACCCCGAAGCAAAATCTAATTTGTTAAATATTGTAATGAGCTCAAATGTACTTACGATAGACCTGCTAAACAAACATATAACTTTCATGTTTGGTTTCTTGTGCTACTGGCAGTGACTAATATTGATTTTTAGTTTTTGTTTTCAGCGGCAGTCATTAAAGCTGTGAGATAATTGAGAGGATTTGTTAAATAATTGATAGTTGTCATTTTGCTTTGTCGGGTTATTACCTGGTAAAAGTAATACAGTTGTTCAACTCATCGTTCAGTGGGAAAAGCCTGTTGTTTAGTTCAGCTTTTTGTAAACAGCAGTGTGCAGGGGTGAGAGTATTGCCTGAAACAGCTTGAAGCAGTAACTGCTAAAGAGCAGTGAACATGTTGCATTAGCCATGCGTTAGGGATTGTTTAATGACATGTCTTAACCAAAAGGGTTGGGGTGTTGGGTGTGTGTAAGTGAGAGAGGGACATGTAATAAGGTAGAAAAGGGCTGGTAAAAATGGCCCCATGGCCTGCGACCTCTTATTTAATTATCCTGATCAGGCCCGGCTCCAGGAATTTTTATTTGGGTGGGCCAAGGGTGCATTTGGGGGGGCCACTGCGGGATCGATTTGTCGCATATATGTCTAGGCAGGCCTGCTTCAGTGCCCTCCTTTATCTCTTCTTAGTCTTACAAGGCCCAGTAAAACGCACTCTTTTCCAAATCTCTTTCTAAATATTATCACTCTCAAAAAGTGTTTTTTCTATGAAATGTTCCTTTGATGGGAAAAGGAGGTTCCTGAGGTGGTAGTATCAGGCAACTGACACTACTCGGGCTCCCTCTGAGCGAGCCTTCAGGGAGAATCCCTCTTCATTACTACCTCCACCTGACCCCGGACTCTGCAACGCACTCCCTTACAGGCTTGATTATCCACTACTCCTCTCCAGTGCACCTTATCTCACAGCTGACCTTGGGCCCTAGCCCCATATCAGGCACCATCGGGCTCCACTTTCATTTTTCCCGGTAAAAACAATAGTAAAATCACCTTCAAACTTAAAACATTGAATAAAGAAGTAAATATAATTAGCACGCACTTTAAAGTATGTTCCACAGTAGCCTGTATGACCAGACTGCTAATTAAACAAAAACAGAAAGGCCATGACAGGGCCGGGTTTAGCGCTGATGCGAAAGTCTTTTTTGGCGCCACACTAATAACCTCTTTCTCCGTAAATACCTTTACTACCACCTTCCAACAGTGCCCCTCATCCCTCCATGGCCCCCCTATTGACCTCTTCCTCGGATTCCCTCACTGCCACACTCCACAAGTGCCCCTGATCTCCCCATAGCCCCTCCCCCTCGTGACCTCCTCCTCGGATTCCCTCACTGTCACCCTCCACCAGTGCCCCTCATCTCTCTGTAGCCCCTCCCCCTCATGACCTCCTCCTCAGACTCCCTCTCTACCACCCTCCACCAGTGCTCCTCGTCTCTCCCTAGCTCCCCCCCTCCACCCCATGACCTCTTCCTCGGATTCCCTCACTGCCACCCTCCAACAGTGCCCCTCATTGCTCCATAGCCCCTCCCACCACCACCTCCTCCTCAGATTCCCTCGCTGCCACCCTCCAACAGTGCCCCTCATCTTTACGTAGACCCTCTCTCATATGCATTTCATTTGTTGTATAGCGCTACTCATGTCAGTGTAGTGTGTCAGTACTTTACACCACGCACACATTATACAGAGACAATGAGTCATACAAGTATGTAAATCAGTCTACAGGGAATGTCGCATAAGCCAATGAGGATTACAAGGTGTATGAATCACGTCATACATACTGGTGGGCAATATATTTTAAGAGGGTTTGGTGTGGGGAAACAACTTTAGGATTTAAAGAGTATTACATGGGGTCAGCTTTACTGATAAAAATGTATATCTGCCCAAACATACTCATTTCAGCAACATTAGAATAATGAAAGACTGAGGAAGTTCTAACTATATCACAAAACAAAAATAAGCGAAGTTCTAACTACACCATTCATGTTTGTATGCAGCTCTTTGGTGACAGTTCATTGGTCACTGTCCTATGTTAGGATTGTAACTTCTGAACTGCAAGTAGCACAAGGATCTCTGTGACAAAGGCAGTAACCCACTGAGCTTCCACATAAAATACAGTTGATCTGCATTTAAAAACTACGGACAGACAAACGATTGCCCTCCAGCAGGATCATTAATCACCAGCGTTATCTGGGCATGTTGTGTTGTCTTATTTTATCCTGCATCGGTCATGATAATGATAAAAAAATTGTTTAAATGAAGCACGCACAAAGTATGTGTCCTGCTGGTCCTGTGCACATTTTAAATCGAAAAACAAATAGTGACAAATTCTCCTACCTACTTTATTAGTCAAACTGTGTCACAGCCTGGTGTGATAAACTGCTGCAGGGGTCGGGAAAGGTGACAGGAATAAACAAACTTCTTTTCTCCTGCACTGCATAGAAAAGGAAATATCCACGCAGCAGGACAGTCGGCAAAGGTTACCGGTGACAAACAAAGGATTTGTCCCTTTCGCCATGTGGAGATGGAGGGGTGAAAAAAAAAACAAAGCCTCGTTAATGGTCTTGTAAAGACCTGTGAAGTACCCGGGTGCGGCTGCGATAATCTCAAAGCTGTCTGTGTGTGTGGGAAGCTGTCTCAGCCTGGGCGCGCGCACACACAGACAGCTCTTTGAGCTCAATTCCGTTGCGCCCCTGCCTTCAAGCCCTCACTGCGAGGGCCAAGGCTCCTGTTGCGCGACACACCCACGAAGGTCAGGCGACACAGTAACGTGTCGCGACACATACTTTGGAAAGCTCTGGTTTAACCCCACGCTAATCCCAATATACATTAGTATTTTCCTAGTTTATAGCAACATTTAAAGCAATAATACTCACCACTTTGCAGCACTGGAAGCACAAACCATCACACAAGCAACATGAATCATGCAATTCTCTATTTCACCACATTCTAAAGTTAGTTTGCGTGCCACAGTTAATTAATTTAGTTGTTATGGGATGCAATTAACATTTTAGTCCCACGTGTATCTTGTGTTTATCAAGGTGTAAGAGTTGATTAGTCATCTCACTTCAAACTAATTAGTACAAGTTAATACTTAGCATGTTTACATAATTAATTTCATGCAAAATAGAGGAGGTATACAACATTTTGTTTTACCTGCTCCATCAATCCCCCCTTTGGTGATGTTTTAACATCACCACTAATCACAATAAAAAATTCAATTTTTTTTTCTATGGAAATGGTTACTCAGTTCCCTTGCATTTGTTAGGTTACATCATAGCGTTTCCCATATCATTCTCTCTTGTTTTCTTGTACATGTTTTTTTTTCAATTCTTCTAGTTCTATATCTTCTACCTCTCTTTCTCTGATTTCCTTCTCTTTTCTTAATTTCTCTTTTTATCTGATGTTGTAATTTTCTTCTTTTTATACACACACATCCTAGTCTCAATAATAACACTAATAGTATCACAAAGGTCACAGGTATCAGTATTTTACCCACAAAAGAACTACAAGTTTTTCCCAAACACTTTCAACCTCCAGTGGAACAATTTCTTCATGCAAATCAGTTATATTCTTAATGTATTTCTTTAAGTTTTGACTTTCGTCAGGAATGTAAGTACAACAATGTTGTACCTTCAGCATTCCACAGACTCCTCCCTCTTTGGCCAATATAATGTCAAGGGCATAATCATAGCTCTCATGGCAACCATTTCGGTATTTACCATTAAGAACCCTCCAGCTGTGCTTGTTGACAAACGATCTACAACTGTGGACAATTTTCTAATTTTGTGTGCATTCAGAGATATTCCAACTGCTGGTATCAGTGCTCCAAAAATATCCCCTTTAATCTCTGACCAACTCTCCTTCCTTCTATGTGTTCGTTGTCTACCTATTTCGTGCAAACCGTCCTCTTCCCTTATAACGTGAAATATTTTTGGGAAGACCAGGCCTAGGTAGCATGTGTCATACCAGTGGTCCGGTAACCTATAATAAGCCCTGTTCCCACAGATGTAATATATTCCTGGGAATACCGGATCATTTCCTCCTTTAAATACCCATCCTCACATGATTTTATATAAAGTCATGGCATTCACTTGCACCTACAAAGTAATTATCATAAACAGTATTATCTCTACTGATGCACAATTTCCCTCTCTGGGGCCAATCTAAAGCCATTGCTGGATGTGTTTCTCCCTTTAAATGATTTTCCTTTCCAACATCCCAAAATGTTGTTTCCATCTTTTGCCCAGACACTTTTCTTTGCATCTTAACTCTCCTCTCCTCTGCCATGTTCAAGAATGTTTTCTCTTCTTTTCACAGACTACAAGTAAGATTATTCTTAAACACTTCTTCTAAAGTTAATTCCCTCGTTTCCAAAAGAAATTCACCTAAGATTCTACCAGGAATCACCTTGTTTAGTTCGGGAACTACAGGTATCTGTGAGAAAACAATATCTACATCAGTATAATAGTCTTCTAATTTCCCTGTCTTATAGAACAGACTAGCTAACACACTACAAGTTATCCCATATGTCAAAGGAAGATGATGATAAGTAACACCTTCTGACACGGATGCAGGTAACTGCATGCAAACCTAACAGTCTCTAACTTCCATAGTGTTTACATATTCGTACAGTAACCTTGAAAAAACATTATTAGAAAAATCATTTATGGACTGAGCCTTGTGAAATTCAGTTCTATCTACCAGTTTAGTAACATGACTGTCATCAATCTTTCCCTTATTAGTCCTGTTCTCGGTGTGTTTTTCTATATCTTCAAATGTTACTCTAAATGAAATTGTTATTGCTAATATGATCCAAACAAGCATTAGTAATCCTGTACAACAAAAACACATTTTACACCATCTTCGGAGAAACCCACATATAGGTTTTCTACTTTCTGTGTTTGCCATTTCGGAAATGATCAGTGTCTTTTGACTTAACCTCTTTTCATCCACAATTTACCTTTGTCTAAACCTAAGGCTTTGATTGCCTACTCGGTTGTTTCTGGTCACGTGTCTTGTCCGGAGCTTTTAATTCCTTGCGTCTTTCTTTGTCATTTTAATCGGTGCATGGATCGTCTTTGTCTCTGTTTTCACAATTTTTGTCCAGAACTTCCTGATCATCCGTTTCTTCTCTGATATCAGATAAGATAACTCTCAGGATTTCCGAATCCTCTTCTTCTTCAACCACTTCCTGCACAGCCACTCCTAGACTTTCTTGGCTATCTGCTTCCTCTTGTATATCAGGAAGTGCCACATATGTCCATTCCGGTGACTTGTACTTCTGGTTCTGTTCTTGATCCTCTTTGCTCCTTGCAAGTGTTTCTGATCAGTGTCTTCTGATTTTTCTTGACTAGACACTTCATTCACTTGTTCAGCATTAGAAGATTTTACTCTCGTTAATCGATATCTCAATCTTTTAAATTTGTTGGGCCAAATTTCTTCTTTTGACGGCCTCTTTAACTTCATTACTTTCCCTTCTTGCTCCGCTTTCCAAGCTCTTTTCCTTAAAGTCCTTCCCTCTTTGCTGTCTTCCTCACTCTCTTCGGATTCAGTATCGGTCTGGCTTTTACTTTCTTTGGATTTTATTCTCAGGACCTCAGGTTCACTAACTACATTTATCCCTCCTCGTGTTTCTTCCACGCAATCTTCCTGCTGACTAACTGTCCCTTCTTCTACCTGAGTGTGGGTTGTCCCTACACCTCCTCGGGGTCTTCCGCAATGATCTTACCCTCACTCACTGTATCTAATTCTTCACCTTCTATTTCTATGATTTCAGGCGGAATTTCTCTTGTGTTTGTACTTGGTGCTTCTCTATCAAAGATTTCGTGTTCAGTCTCTTCAGTATTTTCATTTATCCCTTCTTGTATTCCCACTTGTTCTGTCTCTGATTCGGAGCTTGTATCAGAAATTTCCAGTCGTCTCCTTAATGGTATATTCTCTTGGCCCACTACTGGGCTCAAATCCGCTTCTCCTGCTTTTGGGGTTTGTCTTGTTCTTGTTTCTTCGGATTCTGATTCAGACCTGGTATCTGACTCTTCCAGATGCTCATCTTCAGATCTATTTGCAGGACCAGGGACTCGAAGAGTATGACTAGCATGAATCCAATTCTTTACCTTGGCACACTTCACAGCAGTCGTCGTGGTCAGAATCACTTGACGTGGTTCCCCCAGTGTGGAACCAGACAAGTTCTCCTTCTGTGTACTTTGATGCGTACCCAATCTCCAGGACTCAAGTCATGAGCTGGCTTTTTTTCGAGAGTGGTCGCATCTGGTCCAACCTGATGAAACACAAAATGAACTGTATCAGCCAACCCCTTGCAATAATCCAAGACGAAGTCATCAGATATAGGCAGTAGTTTGTTGACAGGAATGAAAACATGTCTCATTGCTCTACCCATGAAAATTTCATGGGGGCTCAGACCAGTGCACCTATCAGGAATTGACCTAATAGTCATAAGCACAAGAGGCCATTTTAGACCTGTGGCCAAACACATCTTTCCCAATCTGTTCTTTATGGTGCCGTTTACCTGCTCAACCACTCCAGAAGCTTCTGGTCGGTAAGCACAATGCAATTTTTGTTGTACATTCAATGCTTCACAAATCAATTTTATAATCTCGTTTTGGAAATGGGATTCAGTCGTTACTGGAAAACCAAATCTTGAAAAGAACTCTCTGAGTAGGAGTTATGCTACAGTAACTCCATCATTCCTCCTAGTCAGGGAAGGCTCCACCCAATGTGATAACAGACACACAATCACCAATAAATATCTTAGCCTGTTACATGGGGGCATTTCAATGAAATCAATCTGCATTCTAGTAAAAGGACCTCCCTCCCATCCTATGGTTCCCAAACTCACCACTGTTTTTCTTCCTGGATTATATTGCTGGCAAATAAGGCATCTCTGACAAAGGCTCTCAGCTATAAGCTGAAACGTTGCATTATACCAGGTCTGTTTGAAAAGTCTAATCATGGCAGCCCTACCTATGTGAGCCTGCCCATGGTACATCCGTGCCATGGTAGAGATCATGCTATCAGGCATTACTGGTCTCCCATCACGATAAACCCAAACTCTGTCTACTTCTCGTGGTGTGCATGCTGATTTTATCTACTGTTTCTTTTCCTCTTCTCCTGCCTCTTCCTGTAACTGTCTCACCTCATCCCATGTACTCACAGTATTAGTAAAAAGCAAGGGACATGACTCAATTTCTCTCTCCCTATTTCTATTCAGAGAATTTTGATTCCGCGCACAGTATCGCGCTATGTCATTTGAAAACTCATTGCCAGCTGACACATAGTCCTTTCCCTTTGTATGCGCTGCGCATTTTATAACTGCAATTTGTTTAGGCAGCTGTATTGCCTCAAGTAATTTTCCAACCATTTCAGCATTTCTGATTGGAGTTCCACTCGACGTCAAGAACCCTCTTTGGGACCAGATCTGCCCAAAATCGTGCACCACTCCAAACCCATACTGACTGTCAGTTACCACAGTGACTCACAGATTCTTTCCCAACTTACATGCTCTAATCAGTGCAAACAACTCAGCAACTTGAGCAGATCGTACTCCTTTCAAACAGGATGCTTCCAACACAGCCGCTACAGCACATACAGCATATGCAGCACTCAAAATCCGTTCTCCAGTTCGCAGACATGACCCATCCACAAACATCACAGTCACTCTCTTTCAGAGGCACATCTTTTATGTCCGGACGTGGTTTGGTGCAGAAATCAAGCACTTCCAAACAGTCATGATCAACCTCGTCCTTCACTTCCACATTCACAGCATCAGGTAGTAATGTCGATGGGTTCACATTAAGGCACCTTACAAGGATCACATTTGTGGCTCCCAAAATGACCTTTTCATATTTCGTTAGATGACTATGCGTCATAATTTGTGTTTTGCTCCTTGTCAAAAGGATTGCCACATCATGAGGCACAAACACTCTCACAGGATATTACATCACAATTCCTTCACTCTATTCCAAACTCTTACACGTTGCTGCCACAGCTTTCAAACAACCAGGCAAAGCTACAGCTACGGGATCTAACACAGCCGAAAAATAGACAATCGGTTGTCTCAATCTTCCATACCTTTGTACCAACACAGAAAGTGCACATCCATCTCTCTCACTGCAATAGAGCTCGAATTCCTTCTCGTAATCAGGCATTCCAAGAGCTGGTGCTTCACACAAGCTGTCTCTCAATTGTCTAAAAGCCTTCATCTCTTCTTTATTCAGCTCAAGGGGATCTTTCACATCCCTTTTTGTCAAACGTACCATTGGTTTCGCAATCAGTGAAAAGTTGCTGATCCACTGGCGACAATATCCTACCATCCCAAGAAACATTCTAACTTCTCTTTGTGTCATTGGTGCTCTCATTCCTTTTATTATTCTGATCCTGTCCACAGTCACTTTTCTCAGACCCTTTTCGATCTTATGACCTAAGTATTGTACTTCTTTCTGACAAAACTGTAACTTCGATGGGGATACTTTGAGTCCTCCATCAGCCAAATGATTTAACAGTGCAACTGTGTCCACCTGACATGCCTCTTGTGTCTTCGACGCCACCAATAGGTCATCGATATACTGCACGAGCACTGAACTTTCGGGCATTTTTAAATCTTCCAGGGACTTCTTTAGAATCTGATTAAATATTGATGGACTTTCTGTATACCCCTGAGGGATACGGCACCATGCCAAAATACGATCGCTGAACCGGAACACAAAACTTTGTTGGCTGTCAGGGTGCAATGGGATAGAGAAGTAGGCATGACACAAGTCAATGACTGTGTACCATTCCGCATCATGGGGAATCTGATATAGGATTACCGAAGGGTTCGGTCCAATGGGACAGCATGGAACAACGATTTTATTCACTTTTCTCAAATCCTGTACTATCCTAAAAGTCCCATTTGGTTTCTTCAAACCCTTGATCGGAGAATTACATGGACTACTCATTATTTCTCTCAGAATTCCTTGTTCAATCATTCTGTCAATTACAGACGTTACTCCGGCAATTATCTCTGGTGTCAGTTTATACTGAGGAATATTCGGGTAATTTACTCCTTCTTTTACAGTTATTTTCACAGGATCTACTCTTTTCATCAATCCAATATCCTCTCCTGTGAATTCACATACTTCAGATTTTACGTTTTTCTTCAGCTCTTGAGGCAATCCTTCCAGATCAAATATAACAAATGCCTCGGTGATTTCAGGTTCTAAGTTTGCCATGGTCTTTCTATACAGTATGTCTTCGTCAGGAGTTTCAAAAGCAATGCCATCAGGGGTACAGAAAATAGTGCAATTCATCTTGCACAACAAATCTCTCCCCAACAGATTTACGGGACTAGTATCACACACGACAAATCTATGCATGTCGGTAAATTTCCCTATTTTAACCTTTACAGGATCCGTAAGATACGTTTTTATCTGTCTATTTGAGACTCCAACTACTTGGATTGTTTCACCAGAGAGTGGAAGATTTTTAACGTCAGCTTATCTAACAGTTGAATGAGTAGCACCAGTATCCACTAGGAAAGTAATGTTTTTGTCATTTACCTTTCCATCCACAAAAGGTCCTGTCTGGTCTACCTCTAGAGTTGCGCCACGTACGCACTCCTCTTCCTCTCCTAGGCACGTCATTAACTCTCTTCTGACTTATTTTCATCGCGTTGCAGCCAATACTGCGAAACGGCACTTGCGCGCTGTAGCTTTGTTACCTGTTCCTCGGTGTAGAATCCTGTCTCATTACTGTATCTTTGAAGATTTACGTGCTGTGGAAAAGGTGGCTTTGGCACCTCACACTGTTGGGTAACAACCTGCTGCTGTCGCGGCGGTTGGCAACTCACCTCATTCTGCACCTGTGGATTCAATTATGCATTATCACCATTAGCTCTCGGTGGCAATTTACACTCGGATTTTCAATGCCCTAATTTTCCGCAATTATGACATGGATTCTTCTTTTTAGCTTCCTCTAGGCTGATCTGTCCTTTTCCTTTTCCAATATTAGGCTTTTGTTTAGCTTGGCCTATGACATTAGCTTGCTCGATCAGCTGGGCTTCTTGTCGCTCCGCTACCTTAACTTGTGCCCACATTGCCTTTTCCTTCAGTTTACGTTGCTTAGCTTCAATTTCATCACTAAAATATTTTGCATGTCGTAACACCTCATCTATCTTTTTATTCTGCCAATCTACTGTATGTTGTTTGATCATTTCACTAACCTCAGGTTTTAAACCATAAACAAATCTATACACAAAATGACTCAGATCCTTCACACTTAATTTCTCATCTCCACTGTATTGCTTAAAAGCTAACAATAACCTTTCATAGTATGCATGAACAGATTCTTTAGCCTCTTGGTGAGTTCTGTCAATTTTTACCCAGGCAGTTTCCTTTGGAGGTACTTTATTTTCCAAAAAAGTAATTACCTGATAATATTTTTTCATTACTTCTGGATCGGGGTTTCCCGTCTTAGGATCCCTAGGATACTCTTGTGTTGGCCAATCTATTGTAATTCTACATTCTGCCCATAAATCTGCAGGTACAATTATATCAAAAAGACCTTCAGATCTATCCACAACACCTTTGACAGTTTGACAAACCTTTCTGCCTGCCGGTACCATTCAACTGGTTTTTCTCTTGACCTGGGAAAATCATTGGTAAATGACAAAATATCCTGTCTAGTCCAAGGAACATGTACATAACCCCCTCCTGGGATTTCCCTCATGGGACATTCGGTTACCACTGGCATTTTTCTCTCACCGGAAATGCTGAAAAAGCCTTATCTGTAGTTTCCTCTCTCTTTCGGAACCATCTACTTTTCCACCGATCCACATCTCCCCATTTCCTCAGCAAGGCAATCAGTTCTTTAATTTGGGTCAACATTCCTGTCGTATTCAAGTTCTCAATATCCTTTTCAGAAAAATCTACTCTATATGGTTTTTGTAATGACATTATTTTCTCAAAATCAATTCCCATTTCACTCGCTGACTCTTCTAATTTTTCATGCAAAGTTCTCGCTCTCCAAGTTATACTTTTGCAAAGGAACATTAGCTCCTCATCCTGATATGCTTTTAACTTTTCAGTTGGAATGGTTCCTACGATTAATTCTTCTAACGTTATCTTTAGTTTTGCTACATCTAACGGTTGTGGTTCTGTATCTTTCCTCTGTAGACTTCTTAACCAATCACTTAATTCCTCCGATGTGGGACCTACAGGGGTTGTCTCGCTCCTTATTTTATCCGTATTTCTCTCCGGGGTTTCTGTTGCTGATTCCGTGGTCATAAGGGTCTTACTTGCTGGGCTTTGATTTACAGTCAAATTTTTAGGAGTACTCAAACCTGATGTTCCTGCCACATTTTTCCATTAATTTCCTCCAGAACCGCTTCTTTCTGTCTCTATTTGTCGACCACAATTGTAGGGAAATGTTAAACAAAGCTCACTATCTTTCTGTTTATCAAAGACAGGCATTACCGGTCCTATAGTTACAGGTACTGTCACCGCTTCCATATTCTTAGTTAACTCCCTAATTTTCTCAGTTAATTCCAGGGTAGTTCTAGCTAACTCAGCTGAATTTTCATTCCCTGTTCTAACGGGTTGTGGCATCTCAGAGTCTTTAAATGGATTAATTTTTCCCAAATTAGGTGGCGTTTGCTCAAATTCTTTATTCCTCATAGCTTCTTTTACCACCGCACTCGGCGTCAGTAAAGTAGAATTTGGCTGATACGGGGGAGGATTTTTATAATACATGTCCTCCAGCACTTCATCCTCTGATTCACTCACACCATATCTATAACCTTCTGACCCTGTGTAATTTCTCTTTTCTGTATATTTTCTACCGCTTGTCTCTTCCGTAGTCCTCAGAGGAAACATACCATCAGTCATATTCGCATTCCACCATCTTCTCATTATGTCATCATGACTTTCTTGACCACAATGTCTACCAAACATGTAATTGTACCTTCTTCCACTCCGGTGCCTTTCCCTTTCATACATCTCTTCTTCCCGCTCCGTCAAATCCTCGAATTGGGTAGGTCTGGGTTTCGGTTCTAACCTCATCATTCTTTCTCTAAAATTTCGTAATAGAGCCAAACTAAATGAACCACTTTCTGGAAATGCTAGTACCCCATCTTCTTTGGTATACTTTGCCCAATTCTCTAAACAGATACCTGTTTGGTACCCATATTTTGCTACCATAAAAGATGCAGGCGATTTCGGTGGAGGAAGTATCTGCCCTTCCCTAGTCACAATCGGCTTATCCTTCTTAAATACATTTTTAATTTTCCCAAACCATGATTTTTTCTCATTTTTTCATTCTCAGGTGGATCGTAGTACATCATTTTTAATTTTCAAAGTTCTTAATCACTAGGCTTTGTAAATCACTTATTTTCACGGCTTCTCCGTATTCTGTCCAATCCCAGAGCGACTCACACAAGCGCACTAATCCTGGGCGTCTACGTCACACCAGTAATTCTCCAATCCCAGTGCGACTCACACTAACGCACCAACCAGTGAAAGCTTTGTCTCTCTACAGCTGACCCATCCCAGCGCGTTCTTTCTGACGTCAGCCTTTCTCGCTACTCCTGCTTCTGCTGACCCCTCCTTTACAAATTTTGTTATCGACAGATGTTTTCTTATGTTTTCTTTTACTCAAAATCTGTTAGTAACAACATAAAACATCTCCACTGCCTGTTTCGCTAAACCAAAGGGATAGTTTTGTCCATTTACTCAAGAATTCTGTATTTCCAGTAGGCAGCGCTTACCTCTACCCTACCACAGAATTATTCTGTTTCACCGATAAAGTAGCACTTCCCTCTACCTTACCCTTCTAACAAGCAAAAGGCTAACCGTTTCTCTGGGGATAAAACACATGTGGAGACTACAATGCTCCTGAGAATTAAGGCCAGAGTTTCACAAGATAACCTATTGCTATTTCACTCAAACACATTCATACAGTAATGTCCCTATCGATAACACACGACGATGTTACCACCTTGAAACCAGACAATGCACTGTTCGACTTCACTTGCCACACCTTTTTCCCGCCTACATACAGGGCAACTAAACCAACTTCCTACTTCCTGGAAGTCTTCAAAACTTTTCACAACATAAAATGCAACACAAACTCAACAAAAAGTGTTAAACATAAATCTATAATCACCAAACCAATGCAATAAAATCATAACTCTGCTACCAAGAAAACTGCTCCAGCGGAAAGGGCAAAATTACATATTCTCCCTATGTCAAAGACTAGTCATCCATACATTCATTTATTGGTGGGGCCCATAACGCCAACACACATTCATATCACTCGAATCTGTACACAGGAGAATAAGCGCTGGACATGTGGGTACCTTATTACCTATCAGGATTGAATTTCTTTACATTGTATACATTACATACATCTGCACCTATGGAATCCTGACCTTAACATCAAGGCACTCCACTACTTGGTCGACGGACCAATTAGTTGGACTGGTTGATGGTGATTTAGAACCAGCTAAAACACAATTAAAGCCTAGGAAACATTTTTTTAAATTCCAATACTTAGTTAAAGAATCACAAACTCAATTCTTATTAATCCAAATTTTGTTTATCTAATTTTAGTTTGCGCTGCATTAGCATTCAGGCACTACAGAATATAACATAATTCGATTTATTTCAAGAAGACATCAGATCTTTAGATCATAAGCATAGTTTTCGCATTGCATTATATTTACCAAATCTCGAAATTGGCGATGCTCCAATCACACAGAGGATTATTCGAGTCTCTGCGACAATCTCCAGGATAAACTGTCCAACCCACGGCAATAATCAAACCATCAAATGGAATCGCTCTCTCAAATTTAAAGAAACCCGAGGTAAACCATGGAAATCTTCATCAGCTCAACGTAGATACAACGCCATAGACAATCATCTCAGTGAACCACCCCCCTTTGGCAGATTAGAGTCTTTTATACCCTTTTCCACGCTTACTTCAGATCAATATGCAACAATTTTAGGGGTATAAACTGTTCCGATTGGCTAATCCAATTCAATTTGTAAGTTCTCCGAGTTTTCTCATGTCCGACTGGTTTCCCATGAGACCTGGCATGGCAGAGGGCAAATGTATATCCTTTTCTGTGGTTCACAGGCAAAGTTCCGGAGTTATAATAATCCATTCTCTTCTTGGTAGTTCACACCGTTCATCACTTGGCAACCCTCCATGCTCCTATCCTTGACAAGGGACATACTGCTTACAGGAGCTGAGGTTACTTGGAGATCCCCAGAGCCATCCGATTCTGCCCAGTAGACATCGCGCTCACATGACAGCGGCACCCTCGGAGATACGTCTTAAGTACTGCAGACTAGCAGGCCCGAATGCCAACTTAAGCGAAAACAGATATAACAGTAATTAAAATATAGAAATTAAGATTCTAATGTTTAATCCCACACTAATCCCAATATACATTAGTATTTTCCTAGTTTATAGCAACATTTAAAGCAATAAAACTCACCACTTTGCAGCACTGGAAGCACAAACCATCACACAAGCAACATGAATCATGCAATTCTCTATTTCACCACATTCTAAAGTTAGTTTGCGTACCACAGTTAATTAATTTAGTTGTTATGCCATTGCAATTAGCATTTTAGTCCAACGTGTATCTTGTGTTTATCAAGGTGTAAGAGTTGATTAGTCATCTCACTTCAAACTAATTAGTACGAGTTAATACTTAGAAAGTTTGTTTTACCTGCTCCATCAACACGCACATGGGCACGGGGACAGATGTGCATGTGGGCACAGGAACGACGAATAGAATAAAGAAGTAAATTACCACATACCTGTCTCTGCGTGGTTGCTGAGGAAGAACACAACATGGGTGAGGACCCAATTATATACACATACATATACAATACGGATACAAATATGTACGTATCCAAGAAATGTGGCGTGGGCAATAATTTACCTGAGTGCCATCCACTCACTCACTTGGGATACATATAACATTCATGCACTTCATAGATATAGTCTTTCTAGAAAATTGTGTTTCCCCTCTCATCTGTAAGTTTGTGATTGTAGTTTGGGAAACTGGGGGCCTACCCATAAGACTTCTCACTCCTTCTGAAGTTTAAGGTGACCTGGGAAACCCCGCATTTGGCATAGTTCGCTCCTTAAACAAGTGGTTGATCTTTGGGATTCTAGGAGTGGAACCTCATAGGCATCTCCAAAATCAGATAGTGTGGGCCACCAATTACATGAAATCCTTTGACCTACTAGAGGCCAACTTTACCCTCCACAAAAGGCAGTTTTTCAGGTACTTGGAGCTGAGACATGCACTATTTACCTATGCTGATGAATTAAAGGCACCGCCCGAGTTCCGCTCCATGGAAAACAAAATAACCGTAGAACAGCTCTGGCAGAAAGGGATATTGCAAATCTACATCAAATCATTGGTAGGTAATTCCCCAGACCCTTTCCAGCATCTTCGATACAAATGGGAAAATTATCTCATCGAATTAGACAACAATGACTAGACTGAAGCAAAAATGCTCAGTTTTCTGGCAATATCGGCCTGAGTAAACACAGTTTAAATATTTACATGGACTATACTTGAACCCAGTTAGGTTGTGGCAGATGGGCAGGGGCCTATTGGCTGCATGTTGGCACTGCAAGAACACGGAGGGCACATTCATGCATGTGATATGGGAATGCACTTTCATTACTTCATACTGATGCCCAAGCCACACACATTTGGTGAGAGTACTGGGGTAAGACTTTGAGTGAGAGCCTAAGGTGGCCTTGCATGGATGGCTCAGAGCGTGACCAAGGTTCATATTTTCTGAAAGTAATAGGATAGTTAATTGCCAAACAGGGCACAGCAAAGAACTGCCGAAATGCGGCTCTGACAACCATTGGCAGTTGTATGTATAGATGTGCATTAGCAGAAAAGCCAGTCTATATAGTTAAAGGATACCTTGGAAATAGCAGAAGATGTGGTCTCCATGGACACAATACAAAGAGGCGTGATCTCTCCAGGGCAGTGGGCAATGGGGGAGATTAGGAAGTGACTAGTTGAGGCTACGTTTGGGTTCTGAGTTAGCGGGAAGAGTGTCCTGTGTCAGACTACAATGAATATGTATGAACACAGTCCTGGGCAAACGTGGTGAGGGTATGACAATGGTATGGAAGTCTTGTTTCAATCACAGTTTGCAAGGGTCAACACCAGTGTAATGTTAGAAGAGATATTTTAATGAAGTAACGACTGAAATCAAACAAACAGCCAGCCGACACGTGTTTCGTCACAAGGAGTTGCCTTGTGACTCTTCAGGGCTGGGGAGGATACAAAACATGGGGTGAGGGAGAACAATTGGAAATAGGAAGTTCAACCATCGACATAACAGTTAGGAACATGTGGAGGGCATCACATTAAGTGTCTATAGAGTTTACGTGACAATATTGAGTGCATGATACACGTGACTTTTCTGCATGTGCCGCTTTCATGGTAAAAAAACATGAGTAAATCGCGGGAAAAGCATGGTTCTGAGAGTGGCGAGATATGGTACAAGGTGGGCACACGTGGATGTGAGTGACATTGTGGGTGTCCTGTGCTGATTTGGCAGGGTGTGGTAGTCACAAGTCTGGTACCGGTGGTAGACAAGGCACCTGTAGACGGAGGGAGCACTGTGGTGGGTAGGCCAGGTGTAGTGGGGTGTGAGAGACTGGGGAGACCAGGACTGGGTAAGGAAAGGTGGGCAGTTAGGGAGACTGGGTCATGAAAGGTAGGAATAAGTAGGTGTAGGTGCGAAGGAAGTCCTGACTGTGGTGAGAACCTCCAAGATCAGGGGACATGGCAGTGGAGGTGGATAATTCATACCTGTGTGGCATGTATGATGGAAGTAACACGATGTTCCTGCGGGAAGGGAGAGCAAGAATTAAAGTGAGCGTCCGCCCAAAGTACAGGCAGCGGAAGGGGGGGTTAGAAGAGATGGGGTGGCAGAGGCTGAGTGTTAGGATGCTTACGTCTGAGCCGGTGATAATTCCAACCCGGCTAGAGGTACGTGGTGGTCTGGATTACGGATGCTCCGTCACAGTGGAAGGATGATCCTGGGCCGCCCATCAGTTTTGTGATCAGTCGCTTGGCTACTATAAGGCCTAAATCTATATACCGCGATGTCACTTTCTGCTCTGTAGTTCTGCGGTATAAACCCAGTATGCACACCTCCCAGGTCCAATTCAGTGTTCGGTCTGTGCATTGCACTAAAGACATGGTGACTGTTCTCCAGTATTGCTGTAAGTCCGGGCAGGACCAGATCATATGAAGTAAGTCGGGTCCAACTTCACCGCATCGCGGGCAGCTGGCACCTGTCCGATGAAAATACTTATTGATTTTGGCTGGCGTTAGATAGGCTCTATGAGCTATATAGTACTGGATTAGCCGGAATCTTGCATTGTTGGGGATCTGCCTGGGACCCTCTAGTACAGCCGACCATTCTATCTCAGTGCAGGGGCACTACAAATCTGCTTCCCAGTGGGCACGCATAGGGGGACTTATTAATATTTAAAAGGCAGGTTTTGATTTGTCAAACAATTTTATTTTGACAAATCGAATTGCAGTGTTTAAACTGCAACAGTTAGGCTGCAATGGGAGGCCTGAAGCTATGTTTTACACTGTCACTGTAGTGGATGGCACAATAGGTCCTGCAGTCCACTAGTGACATTTAACTTAGAAACCCTCAGTACATTTTGTACCATATACTAGGGACTTATACGTACGTTAATTTATAAATTAGGAATATGGCAATTTGACCCTGTTTAAACAGGGAGCACAGGCACTTTACCACTGGTTAGCAGGGTTAAAGTGCATAGAGTTGTCACACCAGCAAAAATATAGGGTCCAGCAAAAGGCAAAAAATACAGGGTGACCACACAGAAAGAGAAGATTTCCTAGCGGCACCTTCACACCCTGGTCCTGTCAGAGACAGGAATCCGTTTTCTGATTTGGTTGTATCATTATTAGTGTCTTGTTTTCATTCATCTCATTGAAAATGTATCTGTTAGGGGTGCTATATTTTGTAAATTACATTATAGTGGGGATTATGTACTCGCTTTGATTGTGTTCACATGGACATCATTTAGGGGTTACCAGTGCTAGTAGTTCTTCTTTGCATTCCTCAACACTGAACGTACAAGAAGGTTTCGAGAAAAGAAAGTAAATAGGCCTCGCTGAGCCTTGTGTATCTTATGGAGTGTACCCACAGTCCCAACCATATGCCCTCCTTACCATGAATATCAGACTGTAAGCTGTCGAAAGGTGAGACCAGGGATTAAAACTCCCACCCGTTTTCTCTCATCTAGTCACTCAGCAGACTCCCAATTAGTGATGAAGGGGAGGGGAAAAGAGGGACAGCCTTTCTTCTCTGTGGTATTTAGGGGAAGATGCAACAAGGAGGGATGAAGGCAGGAGAGAAGGACGCAAGTGGGGAAAAGGATATGTGAGAGTCAATTGGGAACACACAAATCAAGGACACGGACTACTGAGGGTGGCAGGTGGTGCTGGGGAAGTAAGCTAACAACGGAGTTTGTGTGGGAAGGGATGGGTCAGCAAGCCGACAACTGAGGGTAGGTGGGAGAAACTGGAGCAACAAGCTGACAACTGGGTGGTGTAGAGAGCCACCCAAGCTCTCTCCTACAATGTGTCGACTAACACGCATGCATATCCCCTCGGGCGGGTTCGACCTTAGGGGATAAATAAACGGAGGAAGACCGCTCGGGGTCTTTCGGCCAAGATAGCCAAAGTAGTGTGTCTCACCTTTTGTTAAGCGCTGCAGCAGCCCAATACCCACGTGGCCCTGCCGCGCTACATTGGCGACGAGGCCGGTCGTGCCTCACGTGTATATCGCCTTCAGCCTGGTGATCAGCTGTGAGCTTGCGGAGCCCACCCGCATCACTCTGCTCCTGCCTGCAGTAAGTGGAGCTGCCTGGCGCCCCCGTGGGTCTCCATTGGTGTCTGAGGCCTGCTTCGTCTGCCCACGCCGCGACTGCCGGTCTGGCGTCCAGAAAGACCGGCTCCGACTTCCCTGCCCGCTGTGCCTTGCGGCTGCCCACGCGTCTCCCTAGCAAGCTGGAGCGCGTTCAGCTGGCGGCGCTTGCTGCGGCCGAAGTCTGCTGGGGTGAGTGCCTGCTGCGTAAGGTCTTTTCCGCTGGGCTGCCTCACGGTGGTTCGTGTGGATGCCTCTCATGCTCACCGCGTTTGGCTTCCCCCGCATTGGAGGTCGCGCTCCTGCCCTCAGCCCCCTCCACCTCCGTCTGCCAGTGCCTGGGCCCGTTTGCAAGGCCCCAACATTCTGAGACTGTCCAGCCTGCTGCCTGCACCTACCAAGGGGGCAGAGAAGCAAAAGAGGGTGTGAAAGGAGGATTTCGCAGTGGCAGGGCAAGGACAATGATGACAGTAACTAGGAGGAGAATAAGGAAAGGGGAAAGCACACCAGAGTTTCATCAGGGCTCACCTGCTCCAACAAGGGTTTGGCGCCTGGACTGTTTCCCGTCTAGAAGACGTCAGTCACCACCAAAGAGCAAAGATGCCTCTTCTGCGCCATCACAGCCCCAGACCAGTTTGTCGCGCGTAGCCACGCACTAGTACGCACGCCCACCCACGGACTCTCAGCGCCAAAGCAACGTTTTCACACCGGCGCGCAGACGCACGGTAGCCATGAGCAATCCACCCACAAATGGCGCTGCAAGCCAGCAGGCGGGGGGAAGCAATCCGAACAGAGGGGCTAACACACCACCCCCAGGGCACAGCCACACGGCCGTTGCGCCTCTGCCACCTTTCAGCGAAGCCTCAGACCCTGCCACGGCTGCGCCACAATGTAAAGCGTGGGTTGGACGGCTCAACCATTACTTTAAAGGTACCAGGGAGACCGATGGCACTGTGAAACAGTCGCTTCTCATTTACTATGGGGGGCCAGAGATATATGACCTTTTTGAGACCCTCCCCAACACAGGCAACGAAGAAGACTATGATGCAGCGGTTGCCGCGCTCAACAGGCACTTTGACCCCCAGCTTAACCCCGACTTCGAGAAGTTCAAATTCCGGAGGGCGTCGGACACGGAGTCTGACGATATGTCCTACGCGCGGCTGTGCCGGCTGGCCAGCACGTGCACCTTCACTTGTCCTAGCCCGCTCCCACGAGCTGCCGGATGTGCGAGCTGATGAAATGGAGGCTGCACTACACACGCCAGTTGCTGCGTCTCATGCGTCCAGACACGCGCCCATCAAAGAAGAGAAGGTCGAGGGAGGAGCCTAGCGCGCATCCAAGATGGTCGCGTGAGCACAGGGCTCCCCGGACCCTTGCTGCTCCTCGGAATTTATCCTGAGAATATCCTGATGTGGTTTATGGAATCTGGCAGATGAAGACCGGCTGAGCACGTATCTCTTTTCAGAACTCGAATCGGACCTGGGAATCCTGAGTTGTCGTTGTTCGAACTTTTGGGACCCACCCGACGGAGGTGCCCGGGGCGAAGGTGAACCGTGGAGCCGTGTCGTAATTGAACAACAGCGGCTGCAGTGCGGTGCCAGTGGCCGCTCTACCACTTTCGGTTTCACTTTCGGACTTCAGGGGGCTGGCCTGCGAACGCACTTGAGGTGGCGGGGCGTTTCCTTGGCCTCTGCACGAGGCCTTGTCTCCACCTGCCACTAGTGTGCCCATCGCCTTGGGTCCCCCCGCACCGCTATATTGTGGTCCCTGCTGAGGCGCTGGTCTGCGGTGCCGGTGCCCCTACGACTCTTGATCGGCGGTCCCCTTCGGTGTCCGTGACCACATGGGGGGCAAGGGGGGCCCCGAGGGGCGTAAGACTAAGGCCTCCCTCCGCGGGGGACCGGTCCAGGCCAACAACATGGATCGCTACACTCAGGGCAGAGGGTCCCCTGGAGCGACCGCCCCCCCCCCCCCGGATGCCGCCGGCGGTGGCACGACCGTCTCTCCGGAGCTTTCCCTGCAGGACATCATGGGCGCCATTGATGGCATCAGGGAAACCATCGCCACGCAATACGAGGCCCTGGCCCGTAAAATCGACACGGTGGCAATCGATGTCACCTTAATTCGGGCAGATCTCTCCAAAACTAACAAGAGGGTTCAGGCTCTCGATGCGCGGACCTCCACCCTTGGTGCGGATGTGTCGGACCTGCGGGCCGCGCTGGGTGACATTAAGGCGGTCAACGATCAGATGGCTCGGCGGCTGGAGGATTTCGAGGGACGGGCCCGACGCAACAACATCCGTGTCATAGGCGTACCGGAGTCCTCCGACGACCGCCCGGTTGACCTCCTGGTCGAGGAACTCATCCTCCAACAGTTGGCCCCTGCAGGCCTAAGCAAGTTCTTTGCCGTGGAGCGGGCCCATCGAGTTCCGGGCGGTCGGCCGCGGCCGGGGGCCCCCCCGAGGCCTATCGTGGCCAAACTGTTCCACTATAGAGACCGAGATGCGATTCTGCAGGCCTCACGGGTCCACGGCCCGGTTCGTCATGAGAACTCATCCATTAACTTTTATCCGGACTTTACCCAACTTGTCCAGAAACAGCGGATGGGATTCCAGGGGGTGAAGCGTCGTCTCCGTGAACTGGGCCTAAAGTACTCTATGCTCTACCCTGCAAAACTCCGAGTGGAACATGAGGATCGGACTGCCTTTTTTGACTCTCCTGTGGCCGTGAGTGACTGGCTGGACTCGCTGCCGGACAGAGGTGGCCGTCCCGGGCCCTCTGCAGGCGCCGAAGGTGATGGGTCCCCTTTGGAGTGACTTTTGGTCCTTGATTTTGCCATTTTGCACTGTTCAGCTGGGTTTTACTTCTTTTGTTCATTTTGTCTCACTAGGACCTGTGTGGGGGGCGGGCGGGGACGGGTCCCTTTCCTCCTCCGGGGTCTTTTCGTAGAATGGGGTTAGTAGGGCGACAGGCACACTGCAAGTTGGGGGGGTTTTCTGGCCCGCAGGGGTGCAGGGTGGGGGGAGTTGGATTTGGGGGGGGGTGGGGGGGAGGGAGGGGTTGTTTTGCTGTGTGTTTTTTGTTTGCAGGGCGAGGTACTGATTTTTGTCCAGATTCGGGAACTGTGCTGCTGAATGGGGGGCCTTTGATCTATTGGAGGGGATGGGGGGGGACGGGTTGAGGCTGATGTCATGGAACGTCAACGGGTTGGGGGACCGTATCAAACGGGGTGTAGTACTGCAGTATTTGCGCCGTCTGACTCCTGATGTGGTGTTTATCCAGGAGACGCATCTGGTTGGTAATGTTTGCCATGCAATGAACAGGGGGGGATACCGCCTCGTGGCTCATTCTGGTTTCACAACTGGTTCCAGGGGGGTGGGCATTCTCCTGCGATCCTCACTTCCGTTGGATATCACTAGGGTAATCTCGGATGACAGAGGGCGCTATGTGTGTCTGACTGGGAGGTGGGAGGGGCAGCCCCTTTCCCTGGTCTCAGTTTACGTCCCCCCGGGCCTCCAGAACTCCACCTTTGCGGACTTGGGTCGAATGCTGCTTGAACTTCCGGATAGTCTTTTGCTTATGGGCGGGGACTTTAATTCGGTGGTTTCGGGTGACCTGGATCGCCACCCACCCAGGGCCCTCCCCGCTGCCCAGGCATGGCTTGGTGGACTGCTGGAGACCTTCGGTCTGGTAGATAGTTGGAGATTAATGCATCCGACCCAATGTCAGTACACCTTTCACTCTGGGGCGCATGGGAGTCTTTCTAGGTTAGACTATTTCCTTATGCCCGCGGCACAGACTGGTCGGATACGAGAGGTTAGGCACCTGGCGCGGGGTATCTCCGATCATTCCCCGCTGTGGCTGCTCTTTAACACCGAGTCGCGGTCTGCAGGGCGGATCGCTCCCATCAACCCGTGGTACCTGCGAGACCCTACGACTCGCGACAGTCTGGTTAAGGCTACGGACCAATACTTCCTTGAAAACGAGGGGTCGGTGTCGTCCGCAATGTCCCTGTGGGAAGCCTTTAAAACCGTAATCCGCGGACACGCCCTCTCCAAGATAGTGGTGGCTAAGAAGCATAAGAGTGAGGCAGTGGTGAAGCTGGAGACTGACATCTCGGGGCTGGAGTCGGCCTTGGAGACGGGTGTCACTCCGGACGGGCTCCATGCCCTCAGCCTGAAACAGTTTGAATACAGGTCTCTTGTCACTGACGCTGCCAAAACGATGTATAGGGAGCAGCAGGGTCGATTGTATGATGCCGGGGACAAGGCGGGAAAGTTGATTGCGTGGCTGGATAAGAAGGAGAGAGTGAATCGTGTGGTCCCGGAGCTGCGTGTCTCGGATGGAGTGTGTGTGACTGAGCCTGGTGAGATTGTGGAATGTTTTGCTGACCACCTCCGGGCCGTGTACTCCCCGGTGACTGATAGGGATGAGGAAGACTCTTGCCTTCTGCTGAGGGATATTGCTTTGCCCTGCCTGTCCGTCGAAGACCGTGAGCAGCTGGACTCCCCCTTGTCTGTAGATGAAATTGCATCTGCGATTCGGTCCCTTCGTTCGGGCAAGGCGATGGGTCCCAATGGTCTGCCTATTGAATTATATAAGTTGCGCCCGGATAAACTCGCGCCCTTCCTCCGTCGTATGTTTCAGGAGTCCCTTGAGGCAGGCTCCCTTCCTGACGACCAGCGTCTGGCTACGATAGTCGTGATCCCCAAGGACGGTAAGCCACGAGACCGCTGTGCCTCCTATAGGCCTATTTCACTGCTAAACGCAGAGCCTAAAATCCTGGCCAAAGTCCTTGCCAATCGTTTGTTGAGCGTCATCTGCGATCTGATTCATCCTGATCAATGCGGCTTCATCCCTCACCGTAACACCGCTCTTAACTTGCGGCGTCTTCACGGCGCTCTCGCCAGGGCGGAGTACCTCTCCGAACCGGCCGTGCTGGTTTCTTTAGACGCCACGATGGCCTTTGACACCATCGAGTGGCCATTCCTCTGGGCTGTCTTGACCAAATTCGGCTTTGGGGAAGGATTTCTTGGCTGGGTGAAGCTTCTTTACACGGGACCCATGGCTCAGGTGGTGGTTAATGGTCGGGTCTCTCGGCCCTTCGCTCTCGGTAGGGGTACGAGGCAGGGGTGCCCGTTGTCCCCTCTGCTCTTTGCTCTTGCCCTGGAGCCGCTCGCTGCTTGGCTCCGCTGGGAGCCCTCGATCAGAGGGATCCGGTGGGCCCCGGGCTTCGAGGATCGGGTCTCGTTGTATGCGGACGATATTCTCCTGTATCTCACCTCGCCGCGGCAGTCGCTTAATGTTCTCTTTGATGTTCTGACTTCCTTTGGGAGAAACTCGGGTCTAACGATCAACTGGTCTAAATCCTGTGTCTATCCTATCTCCGGCGACCCTCCTCTCTTGCCGCCTCGGCTTCCGATCCAATTATCTCTGTCCGGCTTTAAATACCTGGGAATATACGTCTCGATGGACCCGGTGACTCGCTATGAGCAGAATCTCCTGCTTCCACTTCAGCGTTTGAGGGAGGACACGGCTCGGTGGTGTAAGCTGCCCTTGTCCCCGCTGGGTCGGGCAGCACTGTTTAAAATGATGTCCCTTCCCAGATTCCTCTATGCACTTCAGAACTCCTTCGATGTCATTCCTGTGTCCTACTTTCGGGAGGTGGAGAGCCTGCAGAGGAGACTGGTGTGGGACGGACGGGCTCGTATCGCTCTGGCAAAGCTTACTCTCCCCTGGTACGACGGGGGCATCGCGCTTCCCGACATTCGCAGGTATTATTGGGCCTCACAGCTATCGGCCATTAACCATGCCACGTATGCGCCTGGCTTGAATCCGGCGTATGAGATGGATAAATTCCTGCTTCCCGGCGGAAACTATAACAGGGCACTTTACTCCAGCTCGGCTGGACGGACCCTTACGGGCCCTACTAAGATTGCGGTACGGATCTGGAAGGCGGCCAATGTAGCCATGGGCTGGAGTGAGCGATTAACATGTGCTACTCCCCTGTTTGCCTCCGACCGACTGGGAAGCCTCTGGACAACGAAGGGGTTTGAACGTTGGGACACGATTGGTATTAGTAGAGTGGGAGACTTATGGATTAAGGGTGCGGTTAAAACATTCGCGGCGCTCCAGAGCGAATACGAACTTACGGAAAGGGAGTTCTTTCGCTACGCCCAGGTTCGGCATGCCCTGCTCTCTGTTTTTGGGGAGGGGACCAAGATCCCGGCTTCTTCGCCCCTCGAGGACCGCATACTCGATGGTCATGTCCCCGACAGTACTATCTCTTTAATTTATAAAAAACTTATCAATAATCGGGCTGACCTCTTGGTGCGCCTCCGGGAGGCGTGGACGGGGGATGGGGTGGAACTGGACGACGAGGACTGGCAGTCCGCACTGTCGTCCCCCAAGGAAGTGGCCATTCCAGCCCGTCTCCGCCTGGTCCAGCTTAAGATTCTCCACCGGGTGTATGTGACGGGTCCCCGTTTGGTCTCGATGGGATTTTCTGAAGACGGGCTCTGTAAGCGGGGATGTGGGCTCAGTGCCACCTTTCTCCATATCCTTTGGGAGTGCCGCGAGGTGGCTGAATACTGGCGCCGGGTTCATGTGGTCATGGGACAAGTCACCGGGGTTCCGCTGTTGCCAGAGGTGCGTCGCTGTGTCCTGAATGTATGGGAGCCCAATGATTATAACGCGGCTCAGACTCGGTGGGCGGCCCTGGGGAACATGATTGCCAAGAGAGATATAGCGCAGCTATGGGGTTCCTAGCGGCCTCCCACCGTGTCCGTATGGAAGGAGAACATGGACTGGTGCATGTTCAGGGAGAAGACTGTGTATGTGGCTCGTGGTAAACCGGGGGCATGGGGTAGAATCTGGGGGCAATGGAACGCGTATCGTGGGGGTATCTGTACTCCCCCCCTAGTGGACACCGATATCGCTTTGTCCCCCTGACCCTTGACGGTTCCTTGCGACTTTTGGAATAACCGAATATAGACGTCCCTCTCCCGTGACCCCCCCCCGACCTATCAGTACTCCTTCCTCTTGATAGCTATTTGAAGGTCTGAAGTAGAGTCCCCCGGAGGTAGCCTGACCCACACTTTTTGCCCTTATGCCTCGCCTTTTGTTTCTTTTTTTTTTTTTCTTTTTTTTTATTTGTTATTTATGTTAAACCTATGTATCCTGCTTCCCTAGGACTATCCGGAGCCATGTACGGGGCTGGGCCCCGGGAGTCGACTACTGCCTTAATAACTGTATGATCCTTTCTGAATCTAGCGGCCGGCCCTGGTGGTTGTAGGCCCATGCTTGTAATTGATTTATTGTTCAATAAAATTTTCAAAAAAAAAAAAAAAAAAAAAAAAAAGAAGAGAAGGTCGAAGCAATCCAACGACGCTCTAACACAACCCGCCAAGCACCGAGGATACCACCTGGTGGACCGTACAGGTACTGTGATGAGCATCACTCAGCGACAGCCATCTGCGGGACTAAAGGGGAAGACATGCTCCCGTTGCGGCAAGCTCAACCACTACGCCAAAGTGTGCCGCAGTGGACGGTCCAGGCAACCTCCTTCGAAGCCACGAGGTATGTCACAACGCCTTTGCCAGGTCTCCATCGATGACTCGCTATCGACAAGGGAAGTCCTGCAGCAGGAACGGTGCCTCGCTCTTGATGATGAGGATGATGAGGTGTTTGTCGTGTCATATGTCAGCCGGACTGACCATCGCTGAAGGCCACCACCACTGTGCTCCTTCTCAGTGGAAGGAACGGCGGTTCAGTCCCTTATCGATACAGGTGCATCTGTCAACGTGATGGACTCTGAGCAATACGATCGCCTGTTGCCGCGGCCCCCGCTTGCACCCTCCAGGTCCCGGATTTATACCTACGGAGGGACGGATCCACTTCCTCTCCGAGGAGTTATCCATGTCAAAGTAGCCAGTGGGAAGTACACCACGGAAACCAGGTTCCACATCACAGAAGGACGGAAGGGGACACTGCTTAGCTGCCATACCGATGAAGACCTGGGGCTCGTCTTCTTTGCCAACCAGATCCACAACTCCCACGCCGAAGCCATCCTGAAGGAGTTTCCGGCACTATTCACTGGACTGGGGAAACTCAAAGGGAAGAAGTTCCACATTGACCCCACAGTGAGGCCAGTCGCCCTAAGGCACCGGCGGGTGCCGTTCAATCTTCGCCCGCAAGTGGAGGAAGAGCTGAAAAAGCTCGAAGATCTCGACGTAATTGAGAAGGTCTCTGGCCCCACCCTGTGGGTATCCCCGCTGGTCGTGGCTCCCAAACCCAAGCAGCCTGGAGCCATCCGGCTCTGCGTGGACATGAGGCTACTGAACACGGCCGTCAAAAGAGAACGCCACATTACTACCACCATGGAAGACATAGTGGCAGACCTGTATGGAGCCAAGTGGTTCTCCGAACTGGATTTAACCGCAGGATACCATCAGTTAGAACTTGAACCCGAGTGTAGGTACATCACCACCTTCTCGACACACGTTGGCCTCCGGAGGTATAAGAGACTCAGCTTTGGGGTGTCGTCGGCAGCCAAAGTTTTCCAAAACGCCATCAGAGAAGCACTGTCGGGTCTGCAGGGCGTGATCAACCTCAGTGATGACATCCTGGTGTTTTCAGACACATTGGAAGACCATCATATTCATCTCCGAGCCACCCTGAAGAGACTTGAAGATTGCGGGCTAACCCTTCACAAGTCAAAGTGCTCGTTTTACCAAGAATCCGTCGATTTCTTCGGGTACACCTTCACCAGAGAGGGACTCTTAGTGGACCCCAAGAAGGCTGTGACCATTCGAGCCGCCAGCACACCGAAGAACCCCACAGAAGTAAGAAGTTTTCTCGGCATGGCCACATACTGTGGAAGATTTACTCCAAACCTTGCTGCCATGTCAGAGCCGCTCCAGGTTCTCACACGCAATGATCACAAGTGGGAGTGGACTGGGGCCGCCAATAAAGCGTTCAACGACATCAAGGCAGGACTGCTGGACAAAACAGTAATGACGTACTTCCATCCGGGGCGGGGCACTGAACTGATCGTTGACGCCAGCCCAGTGGGCCTGGGAGCGGTCCTTCTTCAGGAGCACAGCCATGAAGTCTGGAGGCCGGTGGCTTACGCAAGCAAGGCCCTCACTGACACCGAAACAAGATATGCCCAAATCGAGAGAAAGGCCCTGGCCATTAAATGTTCATGTCAACATTTTCACCTTTACTTGTGCGGCCAAGAATTCTACGTGGTGACCGACCACAAGCCTCTACTCCCGCTCTTTGCGGGATTGTCCAGACTGGCGCCCCCGAGGATTGAGCGATGGGCGGTGCAGCTGCAGTCATACAATTTTAAGGTCATTTTTTGTCCCGGGGCACACAACCCGGCTGACTACCTATTGCGCCACCCTGAGTCCATGTCGTCTCCAGGACCCTCAACGGATGCATGCAACACGGAGGCATTCGTGAAGATGGTGTTGCAAGGAGTGTGCCCCACTGCCATGACGCTCGAAGAGATCGGCCGTGACACTACCGAAGATGAGGCACTATCCCGGGTGAAAATCACTCTGGAGAACAGTGGATGGGCACATTTCATGGATGGAATCCGCACTCCCAGGACGGAAGTCAGCCACGCTCGACAACAGCTCTGGCATGTGCGTCACAAACTCAGTGTAGGGGAGCAAGGGGTCGTCTTAAGAAGACATCTGATCATAATCCCAGAAAGGCTGTAGAAACGGATTCTCACGCTAGCACACGTCAGAGTCCAGGGGATGGCCAAGACAAAGGCCAGGCTGCGGAACAAGGTTTGGTTCCCAGCAATGGACTCCATGGTGGAAGAAATAGTGAGACAGTGCCATGCCTGCACAATCACAGGGGGAGATCTGGCGCCGGCGCCAGTGATCACCGATGAACCCAGTGAGACCCCGTGGGCAAAAGTCAGCCTTGACTTCGGGAGTTTCCCTGATGGGCGTCACATGCTGGTAATGGTTGACTCTTTCTCAAAGTTTCCTGTTGTGGAGGTGGTGGCGTCGACAGCATTTACACATGTAAAAAGAGTTCTGGACAAGATGGGGCTGCCCGAGGAAATCAAGTCGAACAATGGTCCTCCGTTCCAGGGCCGGGAATTCCAAGAATACCTCGAGAACAAGGCGATTCATCACCGGAAGATCACCCCGTTGTGGCCTCAAGCCAACAGGGAGGTGGAACGTCTGATGCGAACACTTAACCGAGCACTGTGTATTGCCGAAGACCAAGAAGAAGACGCTGAGGCAGCTCTGGACCGATTCCTTGGCGCCTATCGACAGACACCCCACAGCACCACCAAGTGCGCACCGCTCCACCTATTGTTCAAGCGAACCCCGCGAGACAGAATCCCGTCAGACCCGACGTGGGAGCCCTTGGAATGAGACAACGAAGCGGTTCAGGCAAGAAGGAAGAAGACAAACTGCAAGGCCAGTGGGGCCTGCCGAGCACAAGCGCCCCAGCTGAGAGTGGGAGATCGTGTAGTGATCAAGGATAGACACCCCGGCTGGAAGTTCCGGACACCCTACGAGCCGGAAGAGTGGTCCGTCGTTGGCATTCAAGGAACCATGGTCACTGCCCAACGGGGACAGCAGTCCGTCACGAAAAATGTGTCGAGTTTCAAGAAGTTTTGCGATGGTGACTCTGGCCAAGAGATATCAGACTATCTGGAGAACACCCTGGGTCTCTCCCCACCAGCCTTGCCAGGAACACTGAGTCTGTCGCAGAGGAGCTCACGACGAGTGAGCGAAGATGCTGTGCCCCTGACGGAGTTGGCCCGTCTTGATGAAGCAACAGTTACCCATGAACACCCCATCCAGCGCAGTAGCCAGTTCCAGCTCCCGGAGCCAGAAGTATGGTCTCCGGCCAAACCCTGCGCCAAGTCAAAGACTGAAAGACTTTGTATGCACCTCTCCATGAAGCCGGAGGGCCTGATGGTCTGATACTAAAAGAAAGGAGGGATGTAGAGAGCCACCCGGGCTCTCTCCTACAATGTGTCGACTAACACGCATGCATACACCCCTCGGGGCGGGCTCGATCCGAGGGGATAAATAAACGGAGGAAGACCGCGCGGGGTCTTCCAGCCAAGATAGCGTGTGTCTCACCATTTGTTAAGCGCTGCAGCGCCCCAATACCCACGTGGCCCCGCTGCCCTACAGGTGAGTAGGAGGAGCAGGGGAAAGAAGACGACTATGGAGGATGGGCGGGAGGGTTAGAGAAGCACACAGGCAATGGAGGATGGGTAGGATGGACTAGGGAAGCAAACGGACAAAAGATATGGGTGGGAGGGGCTCAGAAAGAAGGAAGGGACATGGGATGGGGCAGCAATCTGGCAACAGCGGGTGGGTGTGAGGGGCTGGGGCTGCAAGCTGAGAACAGAGATTGGGCAAGAGGGGCCAGAGAGGAAATCGGACACTGGAGGGTGGCTGGGAGGGGATGGGTCAGCGAGCTGAAAATGGAGGTGGGCTGAATGGGCTAGGGAAGAAAACTGACAATGGACAACAGAGGTTGGACGAGAGGTGCTGAGAGATCACATGGACAAGCGAGGGTGGGAGATTAGGGCATGAGAGAGCACACCGACAATGGAAGGTGGGCAGGAGGGGCTGGAGAAGCAAGCTGACAACAGAGAGTGGGGGAAGGGGCTGAGGCAGCAAGCTCGCAATGGATGGTGGGTAGGAGGGGCAGTGGCAGCAAACTGACCATTGAGATTGGGTAGGGGGGGGCTGGGGAAGCCAACTGACAATGGAGGTTGGGCGGGAGGAGCTGGGGCAGCAAGCTATGGATAGTGGAGTGTGGGTGGGCAGTTAATGGGGGAGAAACCAGACAAGAGAGTGTTAGCAGGAGAAACTGAGGATAGGGTAGCAAGATGACAACAGAGGGTGGACAGGAGGGGTTGGGAAAGCAAACGGACAAAACGAGGGTGGATGGCAAGGGATGAGTGCAGCAGGCTGACAGTGACGGGTGGGCAGGAGGAGATGGCAGAGCACGCTGACAATGTGGGGCGGATGGGAGGGGGAAGCAAACTGACAAAAGACAAGTGGATTGAGGGCAGGAGGGGCTGGGGATGCACACGGACAACAGAGGGTGTGTGGGGAATGAGGAAGCATACGGATAACAGGGTGTGTGGGGAATGAGGGAGCATACGGACAACAGAGGGTGGGCAGAAGAGGAATGGGAAAGCACACAGACAGTGGAGAGTAGCAGGTGGGCTAGGGCAGAAAGCTGACAATGAAAGGTGGGTGGGAAGGGCTGGGAAAGAAATCTGACAATGGAGTTAGGGCGGATGGACCTGGAGAAGCAAACTCATAATGGAGGGTGGGTAGGATCGTCTGGAGAATCAAACTGTAAAAGAAGGGTGGGTGGGAGAGGCTGAAAAAGCACACAGACCACACAGGGTGGGTGAATTTTGCCCGAGAAGCACATAGATAAAAGAGGGTGAGCAGGAAGGGCTGACGAAGCACACACAATGAAGGGTGGATGAGGAGGATGTGCAAACACGGATAATGGAGGATGAGCTAAAGGGGCTCTGCAAGCAAATGGACCTTAGAGGGTGGCTTGGGAGCAAATAGACAAGGGGGTGTTAAGGAAGCATGAACGTAAAGGGAAGGGGACAGAGAGGAAGCAAGAATGGCAACTGAAGGAGTACAAGAAAGAGGAACACGAAGGGGAGTGAAGTACCTGAGGGAGACAGCTGGAAAATACATGCACTCTCATAGAGTGCTTTGGCCCAAAAAAAAAGTAGCGCCTGAAAAGGGAGCAGTGTAGAATACAAGTACTGGGTCCATGCCCAAGTGGAGGAACAATCACAAGATGAGGAAGAAAATTGTACAGAAACGGACGAATAAGTAACAAGCACATGAGTGTGACAATAAAGCCAACAAAGAATATGAGACGTTATTTCGCATGCCATTACTTCGCATGCTATTACTACGCGGTTATTACTTAGCAATAACCGTTACTATGCAAGTTTTTACTTCGCATACCATTACAATGAAAGTGTTAATGTATGCGAAGTAAAAACTTACCTAGTAATAAAAATGGTATGCGGAATAACGTGTCATACTACCTTACACCTCTAAAACACTAAAACACTACCAATACACTAAAACACTACACTACCCTACACTACTGAAACACCACTACACTACCCTAAACCCTAAATCATTACCCCCTGCACGAACATACACATTCCCCTACTCCTGTCCCTACACTCATTCACTACCCATCACAACCCCCCGACACTACACTAAACCTAAAACACTACCCTACACTACACTTACCCGACAACACTACCCTAAACCCTAAAACACTCCCCCCAGCACGACCCTGCCCCTTCCCCCAGTCCGTTCCCTACTCCCTGACACTACCATTCATGAACCCATACAATACACTACACCCAAATACACTACTTTACTCTACACCTAAACAACCATACACACAGCTTCAGTTACCTCTCTCTCCTCGTGGATCACCTTCCACTGCCCCAGCTTCCTGCGTCTTCAGAGTCGTACTACTTTTTTTAGAAACTGAAGCGCCTAAATAAAAAGCATTGGCATAGCCAATAGGTCTCGCCTTTGGGTCCTTATAAGTGTTTAGCCATGCAACAGTTGATGTTGTTGCACCAAGGATATTGTGCTGGATAACTAAACACTTATAAGGTCCCAAAGGCGAGACCTACTTTGAATGTGTGTATGAGAAAATCCAGAGCAGCTTATTGTAAGAAAGGCAACTTAGTTAAATTTCTCAGCAGCAGAAACAGAGTTAGGTAGATGTATTGCTTAAAGCATATCAAAGGTGACACATTCCCTTCAGGACAGTCAGCTATAAAAACATGAAAGCTGTATCCGACTAAATCAGATTTGTGTAATGCTACATGCAGGTCTTCGCGCTCTGCGCTTCTCATCCTAACGCTTTCTTGTAAGTGTTATGAGGAACTAATGTCATGCTGTTCGTTTGGGTGAAAATCAGATGATGAAATGCTGAGCCTCCTTGCCTGTTTAGCATTTGACCTAGCGGTAAGTCAAAGAGCAGCATTTTAACTAGACCGCTAGTATCTGCTAAACAGTTTGAGTTTTGCTGCTTGCCAGTGACCCTGATGAATGTAATCATCACCACAAGTGAACACATTCAGAGTGCAAGAATATTAATCACAGCCAATCTTGTTGTGTCAAAGTAAGGATACTTGTTGTAGGAGGGTAGGTTACCCCGCAGACACGGGCCGTGGTGCCAGTGGTTATATAAGTGGGCAGTGAGAGCCACAGTTAGCAGCGTTTTTCTACGAAAAAAACGATGCAGGTGTTTTTTTTAACAAACTCAATACTTATCGGATCTCTTATACGGTCAGAGCTGCATTCCACCATGTGATTAGCGTTACAGTCACCAGTGGCAGCTGGTGATCTTTGAAATTGGCGGGAAATGAATAAACTATGTCCATGCTTGATAGGGCCGCTTGCGCCCTAAGCAGCAGTACAGACGATCAAAGTCCACCCTGCAAGTGGGAATAGGTGGATTGTTAATAAGCTATATATAATATCAGCTTCTTGCTTGATGGGTGCGAAGGCGGTCGGTGTAAAACATCCTTTGCAGTTGGCAGTCTTCAATTGACAACGTCAAGGTTGAGATTTGAGAGTGACATTATGCCATCAATTTGAGGTTTTGCTTTAAACTCTGTATTTTGCGTATGATCACGCTTTACACGCACCTTTACGGTGTAGGAAACCTAATGTAAGTAGGGTCTTCGGAGAGAGGGGCCGTGCAATGATAGTAATTTGTTTACTCCTTCACTTCATGGATATTGGTTTTATTCTTGTTTTTGTTTTCTTAACTCGACTGTTTTAATTCACCTTATTATTAAGTTGCATGGCTTCCAGAAATAAAGAAATGCAAGGAATTTCCTAAGACAAATTAGCTTGGAGTTCTAACCACAAAAAAACATTATAGCGTAACAATGCCATCTGCTGCTGTGAAGGAGGATTGCAACTAGATCACGTTTTGTTCTCCTGGTACAATCTAGGCGTGATTCCCTTCCACTCGAGGCAGGGTGGCAACGCATCGGTAGCGCAACATCTACATGAAATGACAGAGTCGCAGAGGACGTTAATGTTGAAGTGATGAAATAATCTATTTTTTACACACCGTGGGGCTTAAGCAGTTGCAGTGGAGCTCCTTTCAAAATAAATGGAGTGTACCCGCGCCTTCTGTTTTTCGGTGAACAAATGAATCAGTAAAGCCCCCTTAAGTCAACAAGTATTCTTAGAGGAAATCACGTAGGCACTTACTGCAGCACCAACGCCGATTACAAATAAACACATGCATTACGTGGAGTTAGTGAGATAGAACATCAGTCTGCAGTCGGGAGACAGTTACGAGGGAAAAGAAGTGTACAATACCTCGAAACTGCAGAGCTGCTTTGCAGTCAGAGCTTTGTGGGATGAATGAACTTGGGGTCTCTCTATGGGGCGTGGCTTCAAACACCTAAGCTAACAAGCATCGGCCGTGCGCGCGCGAGCGGCCACGAGATGCGATATGTGGGGGGGAGGGAGAGAAGCAAAAGAAAACAAGCCCGGGAGTTGTGTGCACGCGCAAAAAAAAAACACGCGATTGGTGCGCACGAAAGAAGGAGAGGCCAGGGCGCTGAAAGCTGGCGGCTGCGCTCGTGCACGTGTGCGTGAACGCAAGCGCTAGGCCGTGTGGCAGCACTGTTAAAAGCCCTAACTAAATGTCTTGCAGGCTAGCGCATGCGCTCGCTCAGGCGAGACCTAAAAACAACGATGTGGATATCCTGCAAAATAACGGTCATGCACAGTAAAACCATGAGAAGTAATGGTTTCTGCGCACTAACGATGCGAAGTAAAGGCAATCCGAAGTAGTGGCCGCGTAGAAAAGGTCACCCACCGCCAACAAATGGTAAGCAATCGACGAGTTCTAAACCCACTGTAAGCTAACAATATGTCTTGCAGCAGACAGCGTATGCCCTGTCTTCGGCACGACCTCAGAATGGCAGCATTAGCTGTTATAATCACCTTTGTTTTGTAGTATTAGCCCCTATTACCACAAGCTCTGTGCAGCATGGGAAAGCATCATTCAATTTCTTATCGAAACTGCACAAAGATGTTTGTGCTAAAATCAGTGTTCCAAAAGAGACCGTTTCCTGTCAGAATCAGTGCTTCTCTCTATTATAATTAAGGCTTCCGGTTTTCTCTTACTGATTTTTACAGATGAATACAGACAAAAAACAATATGTTTCCTGTCTGTATTTATTTTTAAAAGTGGAAAAATTCTGAAAATGGTTAAAAATCAGAATCAAGTGTAAAATCAGAATGGGATTTCCTTAAATACAGGCATCTCTTAACATAAGTTTGCAGTATAACGCTAACGTACCTATGAGTATAGTGTTTTTTTTAAACGTGGCTGCTTAATTTGCTAAATCATGACAGGCACCTATATATGAGTGCACTTTCAGGAGTTAAATAAACCATTTTACAGCTCCATTTATACTCAAAACACAAAATAAATATGGATAAATACCAATAAGATGATGAAAAAATAAATATGGATAAATACCAATAAGATGATGAAAAAATAAATATGGATAAATACAGACGTAAAAGTTAAAAAACATAAATACCCTAAAACCGGGAGCGCGGATTATAACGCAGGCAGGAGACTTACACAATGAGCTCACGATGTGGGGAGCGCTAAGCCCAGCAAGCGCTGCAGTCCTGCTCATGCTATAGACTGTAGCATGCGTCATTTCATCCAGCTATGGTATGGGACACTGCAAAGCGACGCAGCTGGTGAACTAAACGATGTCAGTCTGACGTGAAACATCATCTGATGCCGCACATGCTCATTTTAGCAATTTGCCTGAATTCACTGAGGCAGCAACTGCAATTTAAATGTTTTTCATATACAGCGCACAGACATTGTAATCTGTCTCTTGCTGATCGTCATGTAAAGCGCTCTGATACCTCCAGGTCTAGCCAGCGCTATATAAAACTTTGCAAATAAATAAATAAAAAACATTGCCTTCCTTGTTTTTCTTACTTTATTAAAGCAGCAAATGGATGCAATTTTATTTGCACAAATGATGCAAGCCCATTTGATTTTAAACTACATCAGCATTGACTTAATAACACAAAGAAGCAATCCTTCTGCAGAAACCCACTCCTGTTCTACACTTGATGTTCTAAAAAGCACCAGTGATTAGTCTGATCACCCTCAATGCCTCAATTCAGAAAGGACCCCAAGACCTGGCTCTTCGGCTGAACAGGCCATTCGACTGAACTGCCGAACCCACTACCCAGCGCCTTATGACCCTAAGGGGTGATTAGCCGCCCTCTATAAGAACCCTGATTGATTGATTGATTGATTGATTGATTGATTGATTGATTGATTGATTGATGAGGGAGAGGGGATTATTTAATTATCATCAGTGCTATGGCAAGCAGACACTAGTAGATACGCTTAGTGCAGATATACAGTTACTTGTAGACTACACACATATTTTAACGTAATGATTTAACAAGATGATTGATCCCGGGGAGACATTTGCCAATTGTGACAAGAGCATAGCGTTTATCTAGTCATGGCATCTTGGCAGTGCCCACTTTGCACTTTTGGCGTCGAAGGCATAGGCCCTCAAGTTCCAAAATCCATGTCTCCTCTGCTAAAAGAAATAGGACTAGTTAAAGCTTCTCCAGGGCAAGTTGGCACAGATGCATCCAAGAATTATAATTGGTGCCACAATGGCGCTGCACAGAAACATCCCTACTTGACAAGAATTGTGCTCAACTAATCTCTCTTTCTAAAGGTTAGTGTAGAACGGAGATGGGGAGAGGCAACTATTATAGCCATTCTTGTTTTTTCTGCAGCCAAGCTCATACAAATGCACAATTACTTTGAAATTCTTGACCCAGTAAAATAAAGTGCAATATTTCCAATCTTCCCACAGCATTCTATTGACTACCATTATTTTTTATATAATTTTTAGCAACAAATATAACACCTTCCTTTCTGTAGCCCTTCAAAATATTCATCTGTTATAATACAGTTCAATATAGTTCAGGTTGTCTTAGCACTTAAATGCCAGAAGGCCCTGTCTACAACTTTAGCAAAATAACGTTTTTGTGCTATTATTCATGCACCAGTAGTTTGGTTTAACTTCAATATTACCCATGTAACCCTCATCATGGTCAAAGGTCATGTGGCACAACATCTAATGATGTAATCGGAGCAAAGGTCATATGATGTTATATCGTTTGATGTCACTAGGAGGGTCAACGGGCATGTGATGTCACTTCCCCACACAAGGTTTAGAGTACCAGGGTGCTGAAGGCTTTGGTTTGCATGTATGTGTTTTAATTGTGACTTGCATTTTCACATAGTTTTCTCAAAACAGTGTTGAAGTTGTTTAGAACAGTGTTAGCATCAGAAGTGAACTTGGTAGCATGAGAGATGAGTTCAAGCATTATGTTGTCTATGGAGCAGTCTGTGAAGCATCTGAAGGTTAGGTCTTCCCTTTTTAGTTAAACTTGGTTTGTTGGTAGGACGCTGAGCAGGAAGATAGGGATGGAAAAGTGGTCAGTCCAATTGAGGGGAATAGGTGATTTGCATTGGGTTATTGGTGATGTTAGCTTTTTTGAGCTTGTGTTGTCTCGAATGTTCAAGTCAGCCAAGAGGGTGACAGTGATAGGCCATAATGTGCAGGCGAGATGGAACAGACACGCACACCCACAACCATACTAAAACCCAGTACATATACATGCACACACCCATGCACACAAGCACAAATACACGCAGGCACCCAGTATTACAAAAAAGCTTACTGGGCCACCGCAGTGATATTGGGTGAACGCAGGGAAACCTCGGTGGTTCCTAGAGAATTGGGACTGCAGCCTATCATTGGCTGACCTTCTATTAGGGTCAGCCAATGAGAGGAGGCAGAAGTTCACTATTTGTCACAGAGTGAAAGGGGATCAGTGAGACTGCAGAGCCCACGCCACTCTGTGACAAGCGTCACTGATGGACATTCGGCCATGGGCACTTCAGGGCATAAAACTGAATTACCCAGGTCCAAGTCTATCAGTCACGCTCCTCCTCGTCATGAGGAGAGGACCTCCAAGAGCTTTGCTGGGCTAGAGGTCATACCGAATGGGCTGTGAAATCTTCAGCACCACATATTTCAGCTCAGGCAGTCAGACACCTGAGAATTTAGCGCATGCACAGTGCCTGCCTATCTGATCGGACTATGATGAGTGTCTGTCAGGCTGAACTTTGCTCAGCCTGACAGACATTCTTCCTGCTTGGAAAAAGGTGCCGAAGAGGTGCCTTTCCGCCCTTAGAGTCGGTCTGTGTCCGGAGTTTGGTGGGGGCATGTTGGATGGAGAGGTGGTCGGGAGATCTGAGAATTCATCAGTAAAGTACATGGTTTGCCAGGGAAGCCATTAGATGAGATGGAAGGTTGCACTCCGAGTTGCACAGAGTGAAAAATGGCATGTCAGCATCTCCATGAAGTTGATTGTTACTTGCTTGTCTAGGGCACAGGACCAGGAGGACTTATGGATGCCTCATTCCTTCTTATGTGTTCAGTCCGCACAACATTGTTACGTTATGTGCATTTGTAACGCTCACTATCAACTACGAGGGTATCCTAGCGCTGAGCAGGTGTTGGTGTCTAGCCCTCCCTATGGTAAATTGGTAAATGCAAAAGTCAGGTCTTTAGTTTCTTGCTGAATTCTAAAAGAAAGAAGAAAGCTCTGATGTGGAGTGGGAGGTTGTTCCACGATTTAGGAGCGATGTCAGAGAATGCCTGTGCTGATCTTGTTTTGTGTATGCACTGCAATTGTGTGAGTAGGAGTTCTGGAACTTTGCGGAAGGAGATGTAACTACTCAGGTAGGTGGGGACTGAGTAGAGTAGTGCCTTGAATGTGTGGATTTTGGATTGGGTGCATTTGTGTATCAGGAGCCAATGTTGTTCTCTGAGGTGTGGTGTGATGTGAGTTCTATGTGGGATGTTGAGGATGAGTCGGACTGCTGAATTCTGGTTGCAGTCTTTTAGTGAGTTTCTTGGTGATCAGGCTTCATGGTGTAGAGGGCGTTCCCATAGTCAAACGTGCTGGTGACTAGGGTCTGAGGGACAGTTTTGATAATGTTGCTTGGGGTCTTTTGAAGGTCTCCCTTAGCATCTTCAGGGTGTGGAAGCAGGAGGCAGTGACAGCATTGACTTGTGCGGTCATGTCTAATTTGCTGTTGATTATTATTTCGAGGTTCCTGGCGAGGGTTCTGGTTGTGGGCATGGGTCTGAGTTCAGCCGGCTACCAGTTGGAGTCCTAGTGAGGTGTTTTTGCTGAAAATCACTACTTCTGTCTTGTCAGTGTTGCTCTTGAGACAGTTGGCTTTAATCCAGTTAGCGACCTCAGTTATGCAAGCGGTGATCATGTTTCTTGTGTTGGGGATCTTGTCCAAGAGGAAGAGTGTGAGTTGCATGTCGTCTGTGTAGGAGAGGATGTTGATGTAGTGTGTGCGGATGACGTTGGCTAGCGGATGATGTTGCCTGTGGGAAGAAGAACATCTAGGATGTGCAAGTATGTGGGGGCCAACCATGTTTCTGTGATGAGGAGGACGTAAAATGTGTGATAGGTTGAGGTCTGCAATGTCTGGTGCATGGACTACTGCAGAGCAAGCACTAATGAGCAAAAGTTTGAATGTGTGTTCTTTAGTTTGAGGGTGTGTGGTAATTAGTAAGATTTGAGCGAGGTTGGGTATATGTGTTGTGCAAATGCTACGTAAATGTTTGGGCTGTCTATGTCTAGGTGCTATTGTGAGAATTAACAGTAATGGGTCCTGGGTGAGGCACATAATTATATCTAACCTTTTACATTCTCGGTCAAGTCCCTTCCTGGCACTTACAGGCCCAAACAGGCAATTCCCTTGTCTCTGTGCACCACTAATAGTTGTAAGTAGGGGATGCTCTTATCTTTACCCGCCTTTTGCTGGGAATGCCTGGTGGTTTGACCCCCCCTAAAAGAGTTGATTGAAGTAAGGAGATGGCAGGATGTGATGTCACTTCCTGTGCAAGTGGATGATGAGAAATGCAGTGATGTCACTTCCTGGAGAGAGATGGATGATAGGAAATTAAGACCTCTTGCCTGTCATCTTTTAAAGATGGTTTTGGCAGGAATCCAGGGATGTCCCTTGCTTGGCATAGGGATGATGGGAAATAAAGTCCTCTTACCTTCCTTATCATTTTAAGGATTTTTAGATGAGAATAAAAAGATATTCACCTATTGCACCAAGAATTTGCAATTCTATTAAGGACACAGAGGCGAGGATTATCCCACCCAGCTGTATAATCGTTCTAAGCAATTTACACACTAATAGGAGTTCATCAATAGGCTTACCTTCCACTAGGATATAGTCTGCAGATATAGCAGAACAAAAAAAGTTTCATTAACATTTTTTATCCCAATTTTCCATCCGAGGCTAAATGGGACAAAAAATGTATTTTAAAATGTAAATCTGCCCCAAAGGATCCACACTACGTTTGTTGCACTAATGCACCAATCTTTTCCAGAAAGCAGAATATTGCTCATTGATATTACTGGACCACACCTACTTGACTGCATCCTCCTGAGGTGTGAGCCGGGAGAGACGCGGTACTGTGATTTTTAATCTTGCTAGCTTCGCACATTTGTTTTAACCTATTTGAACGCTGCTCCATAAGTATTGTTTGGGAAAATACTTGTTTAACTTGTGACTGGGTGTAGAAAGCGCAGGCTTGATTGGCTAGTGTCTGTGCCTTGCACACGCGCGCTGACACCATCAGGCGGCCAATTGAGTGAGGCGAGTTGAGGGCCAATCACGCTGCACCAGGGGCAGTACTTAGGAAACAGGCTGGCGCGAGCGCGCCCACTGCATACTCCTGAGGTGTGAGCCGGGAGAGACGCGGTACTGTGATTTTTAATCTTGCTATCTTTGCCCATTTGTTTTAACCTATTTGAACGCTGCTCCATAAGTATTGTTTGGGAAAATACTTGTTTAACTTGTGACTGGGTGTAGAAAGCGCAGGCTTGATTGGCTAGTGTCTGTGCCTTTCACATGCGCACTGACACCATCAGGCTGCCAATTGAGTGAGGCGAGTTGAGGGCCAATCACGCTGCACCAGGGGCAGTACTTAGGAAACAGGCTGGCGCGAGCGCGCAGCGGACGCGCCGCTGGCGCGCCGAAGGCACGCCTAAGGCAAGCCGTCTGCACCTGTCCGCGCTCGTATCGCGCTCAGCGCCAGGCATGCTGCTGGTAGCCCCCCCAGGTGAGAAGGCTGTGGACTAAAAAACAGCTGCTTGCTGTCTCACAGTCAAACTGTGTAAAGCTTATGTGCTTTGAACCTGACAAGACATTAACTGGAGGTAGAGGGCACTCTAAGTTCCAGTGTGGGTCTTGTGGGTTTGAGTTAAATAGGCGTTTTAGGAAGGAAGCTATGGGCCCTGATAGCCCTAGTTAAGGACAACAGGTTAGGGCCGGCCTGACCAACTGCAGATCCCTCCCCAAACATGCTGCAGACATTTGGCTGCTATTAAAAATGCATGATTGGGATTTGCTGTTTGTGACAGAAACATGGCTGAGAGAGTGCTCAAACCCTGATATTTGCCTAGCAATCCCTGTGGGCTATAGACTAATTAAAGTCAACAGGGTAGACAACAGGTTAGGAGGAGGCCTTACAATAATTTTAAGGGAAGGTTGGGAAATCACACATAAGAAAATCGAAGGCATGGGGCCCATTGAGGCCATGTCCTTTCATATCAAATTTTCAAGTAGCTCCTCGATGGCAGGACTTTGATATATAGGCCCCCTAATACCTTGGCCACCTATTGGCCGGTTCTGTTTGACTGTATCGCAAACCTTTCCGTACGTTATTCTAACTTCACCGTTCTTGGTGATTTTAACGTCCATATGGACAATGCAAGCTGCCCTCTAGCCACCCAACTAGAGGACTCCCTAAAAAGTCTAAACCTAACGCAAAAAGTACTATCTCCTACTCATGCAGCTGGCCATACCTTGGACCTCCTTTTTACTAATGACCCTGTCATTAAGGTGGAAGAGCTTCTACCTGTAACCTGGTCGGACCACATGCTGGTCACGTTTAGGGTGAGTTGGAAGCGTGGTGGCAGTCATAGTAGATCTGTCGCAGAGAATAGAAGAAACTGGAGGAAGGTTACGCTGCAATCTATGAGGGATGAATTACACAATACCTCCCCCGCACTGTCAGGGACTCCTAATTTAGATACTCCCCTCGTCAATGCATGGATCAATGTAGCCCTTGATAAATCAGCACCGATTAGATCGTGTAAAGTGTTTAGGAGCAAACCATCAGCACCATGGTTCAATACGGAGCTCCGTAGCGAAAAGAGTCGATGCAAGAGACTCGAGCGAGTCTGGAGAAAGGACTACGAACCCTCAGCTAAAGGGGTATATGAGGCAGCACTAAAAAAAATCCATACGTTGAAACGTAAGGTTATGAGAGACTATATGGCAAAACAAATTATGGATGCTGACAATTCCTCCAGAGAGATTTTTAGGATAGTAGAGGGCTTTACGAAACCCCAGATCCTAAAAAACACGATTTTACCTTCTCTGAATCTCTGTGAGGAACTTGCTGCCTTCTTTCACGATAAAATTCTGACCATCTACTCTGCTTTTTCGCCGGCAGAAATTCAGGACAATGACAACTGTCAACACGTTAGACAAGTGGTCAACCTTTCGCCGGTTTGAGAAGGAAGCTTCTCTGAAGGAACTAATGAAAGTTAAGTCAGGTTCACCTCTCGATTCCTGCCCTGCTAGAGTTTTTAAACTTTTAGCACCTCTACTCAATGATACCTTGAATTCTCTCTGGAACACGTCTCTGGAGACTGGAATCTTTCCATCTGACTGGAAAAAGGCGTTTGTCCGGCCTATCCTCAAGAAAGAGGATGCCGACCCAGCAGAACTAAATAATTTCAGGCCTATATCCTTACTGCCAGCTCCAGCAAAACGCCTACAAAAGGAAGTCCAGAGGCAACTCTCAGACTTCCTTGAATCTAATAACCACCTACATGATTTCTAATCGGGTTTTAGGGCAGGATATAGCACAGAGACTGCTCTCTTGGAAGTTGCAGAATCAATTTGTGAAACCCTTGACCTAGGAAACTGTGCAATGCTGGTGCTGCTGGATTTATCTGCAGCATTTGACACTGTGTCCCATAAGATCCTCCTGAATAGGCTACATCTGTTAGGAGTGACGGGGACCGTGCTGCATTGGTTTCAGTCATTCCTGGAAGGCAGGTCGCAACAGGTTTTTTTACATCCTCATGTTTCCAGCTCTAGATCCATGTCGCAGGGGGTGCCACAAGGCTCGGCATTGAGCCCGTCACCCTTTCAATGTCTATCTTGCGCCTCTTGCGGCAATTGTAGAGAAATGGGGTGTGCGTGTTGTCTCGTATGCAGATGACACGCAATTGGTCTTCTCCTTTAAAGAACATAGCGAGACAGCGTTCATCAATTTTAGGCAATGCCTCTTAAATATCTCTTCTTGGATGAATGATAGCTACCTAAAACTAAATACTGATAAAACTGAGGGTTTATTCTTTAATCAACCTACTCCACCACGGACTGAGCTTTGGTGGCCAGTAGAGCTAAATCCTCCTCCGATACCTGTAACGGCGGCAAGGAACTTGGGTGTTAGATTTGATTTCCAACTTTCAGGCAAGGCACAAATTATGCATGTCTCCTCCCAATGTTTCTGGAGACTGAAGGCATTACGCAGATTTCTACATTTCCTCCCAATGAACTGTAGGAAATCAGTGGTTTATGCTCTTATCACCTCGCAACTTGACTACGCTAATAGCCTGTACATCGGCCTCCCTGATTATCTGATGAGGAGACTGCAGCGTATCCAATACTCAGCCGCTAGGCTCATAAGAAATGTGCCCTTACGCTATCACATCACTCCTCATCTGCGCAGCCTACACTGGCTGCCCGTAACGAAAAGGGTCCAGTTCAAAGCTCTTGTGCTGGCTCATAAAGCAACTAGAGGGGTAGGCCCTCTCTATCTGAAACGGAGGCTTCAGAGATACCATCCAGCAAGAACGCTTAGATCCAATAGCCGTAATCTTCTGGTCACCCCACGCTTCAGGAAAGCTAGGACAGGTGGACGTGCTTTTTCCGTTAAAACGGCAATGCTATGGAATACACTACCAAATGAACTCCGACAGCTTGACGCGGAATTGCTTTTTAGGAAGGCCCTGAAGACCTGGTTATTTGGGCTGCCCTAGAGACTTCTGCGATCTTTAAGCCTCTCCTCTTCTTTTCCCTCCTTTCCATCTCTCTACCTGTAGGATGCCAGCGCCGGGACACTTCCGTTGGAAGTAGCTGTCGCGCTTTACAAATACTAACAATAATAGTAATAATAATAATAATAATTTACAAAGTATTTAGCTTCAAAATTCCAGGCACTTGCCAACGACCCCTGAAACCTCCCAGTCCGTAACCTTCAGTTGGCTTGACAACAGAAGAGGATGCAGCTGTCTTACGGTCTTCAACAGAATCTCAAGTCATCCCGATAGATGATCAACTGAACTGTTTTGGCCCTCAGTGCTTCCACTACTGGCTTCACTAACTGGGTAAAACACCTAGGGGGTGACAAGCGACCGAACGGGAGAACGTAGAACTTGTATCACTGATTCTTCTACGGAAACTGTAGGAAGCTTCCTGTTGGTGTGAAAATTGGGATTGTTGAATAAGTGTCCTTGAAGTCCAAATAGACCATTCAATCTCGATCTATGGATACCTTCCGTCTTGTAATGCCTGCAAAGGAGCCAACCATTGAAATGTCAGAGATTTAAAACCAACCTATTCCTTTAAAGAAATATATTGCTACAAAACCCTTTGGGGTGAGGTGCGGAAAACATATTGCTCCATTTGATCAACAATGCTCGGTGTTCCACTTCATCTCTGCAGCACAGGCTCCCAGAGCTCCAGCCAGCAACTCCCCTCTACTAATCCAGACACTTCTCTCATGCAGCTCAGTCTACAGCATGCTGGTGCGATGCTCCATAAAGCACTGGGGCCTGTGCTTGCTCTCTACTCAGCTATCTAAGACAGCTTGAGTTGGAGTGTTTAAAGTGTGCATGTCCAGCTGGCCCTCGTATGACAGCAGACCAAAGTGACATGCGCACTTTAGACTGAAGTGCACACTGTTCCTCCCTGCTGCTGCCCTGCCCTCAAACTTGGCTGTTGCCAGCACAATAAACTGTAATAAATCTGTTTTATAACCATTTTATTTTTCCTGTTTCCTGCTCTCCAGTGGAGGAGCAGTGCTCCTCTGCTCTCATGAAGGGACCGCCGCTGGCTGAAACGCCTCCTCTATAGCTGTCTCAGGTGTATCGACCGCAGCCAACCCTAGATTTGGATCGGAAGAAGGCTCCTACTCTGGAGCTGTCAAACCAGCCACCATCTCTGCCTTGTCCAATGCCATGAAAGTGTTGGCCAACCTCTCTAGATTCTTTACTAAGGAATCACTGAATAGCCTTCTACAACTGAACTTGGCTCTACAGACGCCAAGTTTAGAGTCAAAACACATAAGAATTGAACGGCACATTTCAGCTGAGATGGCACAGTTTGGGCTGCCCACTTGACAAATGGCCCATCGGCCCCGTCCTGCCAGAATGTCAGAATGTCAGGATCAATGACAGAGCCAGATTGATTGACGTGAACAGCTAGTTCCAGGATTTTGGTAAGTGGCTCAGAAAGATCAAATTATTTGCTCTGACAGGCCCACCAGGACCTGTCAATTTACTGCTTAGGTCACCGGTAAATGTTTTAAGGAGAGTGATCATTTTGGATAAACATCTGGAGTGTCTGTCAGTTTTCCCTGAAGCGCTGGTCTTGGACATTCCGCCCAAAGGCGACTGCGTACCTCTTTCTCAAACCCTTTCTGTTGGAGGGTTTAAACATACTCAGCTTCAGCTGGAAGAGAAACCCAATCCATAGATATCGGCGGTAAAACGTCACCAGCATAGAAAAAAAAAAAACTAGATTGACTCTTGAGACTAAAGGATGACGATTCCATCTCCAAAGGCCTCTTGCATTTACCGGGGTTCGAAAGGATACGCCATTGAGACGACTCTGAACGGTGAAAGTGATCAGACTTATCTGCACTCACAGGTGTGGGTGACATGGGCTCACATTGAGGGGCATCCAAGACACTCTAACCATTGTCCACTAGCTGGGTCTTAGAAAGCTTCTCCACAGCCTTGGAATGTGGCCATCTATTAGTCTTGTTCTGTGCTTTGGAAGGTTTTTCTTCAGAAAGCATTTGAAGGGCTTAGGAGGAGGCCTTAGGTTCTTCTTCTCCTGGATGTTGAACATAGCGTTTCATTTGCCTGGTGAAGGGCTTGAAGGTTAGTGCCAGAGCTCTCTTCACAGATTGCTGCACTGAATTATCAAGGACTTTTACCAGACCCTCCTCTAAACAATAAGCAGACATGTCTTCTCCGCGTTACTATTCATCTTCCTCCAGATTAAGGGGGTCAGAAGCCACCATGATTAAAGCCAAGCACCCTTGAATATATCAGGATGGCTCAACCGCAAAGGGAGAATCAGTAGGCAGGAGTGTCCCACAACCACAATGAGCAATGGCAAGCAATACAAAAATGCAGGTAGGCTATGAAATAACTCCTCAAGATGAATTGAATCAGCCCCGTATATTCTGTCACACTGGGGCTTAAAGCTGGGAGAATAAAATTGGATGCTCAAATGTAAACTCAAAATTAAACTCCTAGTTGGCACAAGGATGAGCATGCTCATATTTTTGTGGTTGCAAGCGAAGCAGCATGTGCTCTCCGAGAGCGCTTATGATCAGCGTGGGCCCACAACGTGCGACAACACGTCCACGGACATACATATGCTACACTTGTCAACGAAGGTGCCCTACAACCGTAATCCACTGCAGAATTCTACTAAACCAAACAAACCACTTGTCGTGGCGGTAACCCAAAAGCTGATAACACTCTCCAGGCCACTCCAAACAGGACTCAATCACTGCGCCACAACCAGTGAGGCCTCACTGCAACCTATTGATGCCATTAAAATCAACAAAATGCTATTACATTGAAATAAGAGCAGTAACAAATCAAATTACAATGACCATCAACATCAGATAGAAGAATAGGAACCAAATGAGAGACACTTATCTTGACAGCTCAGAAAAAGGCAGCTAAGTGGTGTCTGTTCCATTGGGTTTCCTTGAAACCTGACAACGGGTGGATTGGACTGTGATGTTTTTCATGATGTTCGTGGGAGGGCTTGTTTGTGTACATATTGGTTCTGTTTGGCTGCTATTTTTCCCACTAAAAGAAAGAGAAACATAATCCCAGGATCCGGTCCTGGCCATGGACGTCATTTGGGGTCACTAGGGGTCGCAGCTGCTACCTTTGGTCCTGCCCTTGCGACCCCTGGTATTGCCTTTGCGACCCCTAGCCTAAAGGGGGACAAAGGCAGCAACTAGGAACAGAGGAACGAGCATTTGTCTGCAAAACCCCCCAGAGTCTCTGTGGCAGCGTTCCTCAAGACTGTAACAGCTGCAACTTGCAACTGTTACAGTTCTGACGGATTCAGTTGAAGTGTCACTTGTCTGGCCCCAGAGAGGCCCCAAGCAGGCCTGGAGGCTTCCTATATTGCTGTGCTATCCCAGATTGAACAGCACAGGAGAAGAAGTTGTCTCTAGCTTCAGGCCACCTTTGCTATTCTAATATGCAAATGGCACGCATTTTTCAAGAGCTGCAATAAGTGCTTTTCGTTCGCATTTTGTATTCATGCTTTTGTGTTCCTGCCAGTGCACGTTTAGTTTTACTGCAGTACGATTTGAAAGCATTCTATTTCGGGCATTTTCTTTTACTTTTTCATTCAAGCTTGTGTGAGAGGGAAAGTGAGTTTTCACAGACCAGCAGCAGGCAGAGGCGTAGCTGGAGGAGGGGGGGGGGGGGCGGGGGGGGGGGGGGTTGCTGGGGAAAAAGGACGGCGAGCACTTGAAAGAGGTCCGAGAGACACGTAGTATCGCCGCTAATAGTTACCTCGATCATGCAAGTTAAGTGCACATACATGACACGGTCCAAGGCTACACAGTTGAATACACCAGTGACTAGCAGTACTAAAGAGAACACACAGACTGCATGATCTATCTGGGGACTCAGAAAAACCGCATGTGACATCCATCAGAGAGCTGCGTGAATAATTACCTGGTAATCCCCTCAGCACAATGCAAACATGCACATACATGACACTGTTCAGGGATCCATCATCTACAGCTGACATTAATTGACCATTCATCATGGTCCCCCCATTAAAGCAGTGCACTTTGTGATCTATATGGTACATGTTCTTTGCAGCAGGCACATTAACCCTCTGTGCTACCTTTCCAGGAGTCAACCCTTCCACTAGACAAAACTCTGATCTCTCTCTAGGAAGGACATTAATCACCGAAGTTATCATGACATTTTTATTGTTTCTGAAAATTGCTGGAGGCCAGGAAGGAGGCAGCAAGTTTTTTTTAAACCATAATATACTTGCAAACACTACGCACCCACCCGAAATAGGTACCCAGTGCGGTCACACCGTTCGCATCGCCCTAACCTGCTCAAAGTTCATGTGGCCTCAGTGACAGAGTCACAGGGACTGGATCGCTGTTGCACTAGGGTGTGCTGCTTCGTAGGCCTGCCTGCAAGACTGGAGATGAACTTCAGTATGGATTGTGGTGGACAGGCCTTCAAGGTTAACCCACAATTGACACCACTAGGGTACACCTGCTTGTGCTAAGATATCAAGCCTTCTAAGGTCTAGCATGGGAATGTGCTCCCTCAGTAGAGTGGTCTGGTGGACTGGTCAAGAAGGCTGAACCCGGTTCCCCAGTTCCAAATTCGACAACTCTGGCCATAGTGCCACATCCTCTCCCCCACTGACACCATACTGCCCCACTGAGAGAAACTCGCACTGCCTTCAGCTGCAACCTCATTGTGCCCGCTATAAACACTTGGATGTGGCTCAATTCAAATTATGCACTTGATAAGAGTAATATACTGCCTAAAAAAAAAGTAAAATCAAACACTCATAGTGAATGCAAGATTAAGTAAAGCATGTGAAATGTAAGCAGAAACAACATGGTTACCTTAACCCCTTCACCGTGGGGGTAATTCCCCCACAGCGCGGGGGGCGGCACTGCGGTGCTCGTGACGAGCCCAGCTCGTCATGAGGCACAGTGGAGCTGTGCTCATGACGAGCTGAGCTCGTGATGAGCATGCAAGCGGTTAACGATCTCTCACTCACTATTCAGAAATCAGCGAGTGGTTTTACCTGAAAGGTTAAGGACATGACTAGAGGGCCCTGAAGGGAACCGTTTCAATGTTCATTGCTTATATCCTTACAAAACGTAAGCAGTATGGTTTAAAAAGACCACATCCATAAACACAGAGCCATGATATACATTTTGTTTTCCAATCCACCCATCAACCAGGTATTGCAGAACCTCCAGGAATGGTACACTTTCCCACCTGGGAACAACAATGCTGTTCAAAGAAAGACGAGAAAACAAAAGTAGCGCTTCACTGGAAAACTCTGTAAAGTGATGCTGATGTATTTGGATGTAAATAAAACCAAGCTGGCCACTTTGCAACCACTCTGTCTTGCTTTTAGTTATGTATTTATTTTTCATATTTAAAACCTTCTATTTCTCTCCATCCCGCTGCACTTTGGAATAGAAAAATGTCAGAAAAAGGGCATTTCCCACATGAGTGTTTTTCTTTTTTGGATCCATTTCACAGGGAAGCAACTAAATGAAAGAAGTAAAGAGAGAGTTTCTTCAAGTTACGGTTTTCAGTAAGTGAGGAGCAAGACAGAAAGAGAGGGAATTATAGGAAGAGAGGGACGGACAGCTGCCATCACAAAAAAGAAGAGGACATTGCCCGAGTCCTATTCCTTCTCTGCCCGTCCCCGAACGCCCACAAAAGCAAGCAGAGCCTTATCTGAATGCCTTTGTCCTCCCCCACCGCCCCACCCTAGCTACGCCACTGCCAGCAGGGCTTGCTTGGGGGCTGCACATCAAGGTGGATGGGTGTCTATTGAGTTGTATGTATATGATACTACAGTAGCTCTGTCAAGTGTCATACATCTGGGGTTGGGTATTTCGGTACAACCCCTGCATCACAGCTCAATTTGGAGCTTGCCACGCAGTCAGCTGAGCAAATAAGTTGAGTTGTGTATTTCTCTCCTTCATGGTCAACTGGTGCGGATTCATTCCTCTTCAGCTAATCTCTAGCCAGAACAGTCACACTTAGGGGGAGGGGGGGGGGCGGCGAGGTTGCTGCAGCCAATCACACACATGGGCTCAGCTTTCACCCTTATTGAACTTTTCTGTGGTTGACCAGGTAAGTTAGCGGGCCTCCATTGGCTAACTTACTGCCTTACTGCTCAGCACAACCCACCCAAGTCTGCCACCGGTTTGTCCATCTACTCCCAGGCCCATGTATTTCAAAACTGGGTGCAGAGCCACTTGGAGCAGAGAAGCCAAGGGTGATGGGAGGAGGTTTGGAACCAGTAGTGACAGTCCTGCTTCCATGATTTTCCTGAAGAAAGAAACATTTCTGCTACCCCTGGTATTTTTGTGAAGCGACTCCCATGGTCCTGGCATAGAATTCAGTGATGGCACTTCCTGTATAGATGGATGATGTGTTGTTTTTAAGATTCTCTCTGCAGGGTAAATTGAAGTGGTATTGTGTGTCATTTGACCAAACCGGTGTCAGCCAATCTGCTTTGCATCATGGTAGACTTTGGCTCTCATTACCAGTGGCACAATATTACTGGGACACCCGGTAACAGAATCATAATACTGTTGGAATTATTGATGTTACCGGAATACCTCCAACCCATGCTATTTTCACCTGGAGATTTTATTTTATGCAAGCAGGTGGGCGATTCTTGATGGAATATCGGGAAAAAGATGTACAATCTAGCAAAATGAATCCGATTTTCTCATGTTAGTCCCCAAAAACTCATAATTGTCTTTATTTACCTGCCCCATATTTACCGGGACCCCCGGTAATGGTAATTTTGCTACGGAAAAGTTGCAGGAATGATTAGCAGTCTCTCGTAATGGAGGCCTTTTTGCTTCACTGAACAAGACAGAGAAGAAGAAACATTTTGTACACAAAAAAGCACTTAGGTGCGCATGCATCAAGGTAGGCTTTTGCGATTCCTTAATTGCAATTATTAAGGAATCGCAATTAAGGAATCGCAAATGCCTATGCATGTAGAAATCTAAAAAAAAATAGCGATTTCTAAACATTCCTTAATTGCGACTCGCAAATTGCAAGTCGCAATTAAGCAGTGTCTTCCCATTCATTCCTATGGGCCTAGAGGCCCATAGGAATGAATGGGAATTGCATTCGCAATTTGCGAGTACCCAATAGGTACTCGCAAATTGCGAATGCAATTTCAAGGGTGCAAGGGTTCCAAATGGATACCCTGTTGCACCCCTGAAATACGAGTACATGTTGCGCACACACACATGCCCCAAGGGCATGTGTGTGTGTAAAATAGAACTTTGAAAAATGCACTTTAGTGCATTTTTCAAAGTTTTTGCAAATTACCATCAAGTACAAATTGATGGTAATTTGCAACTCCTATTAGCGAAATCGCTAAATTTTTTACTTTAATGAATTGCATTTAAAGAAGCTCAATTTGCGATTCCTTAAATGCAATCGCAATTTAAGTAATCGCAATTTAGAGATTACTTAAATTGCAATTTTGCATTTGGGATGATGCATCCCAAATGCAAAAATACCGGTCACAAAGGGGCAGATTCTGAGAGTCTGCCCGTTTGTGACCGGTTTTTCTTTTGATGCATGTGGCCCTTACAGTTTTCGGCTGCTTAAAACCATCGCTAGCGCACTGATAACTCCTGTATGCCACTGCCCAAAGTATGATGGCTGGTGTGCATAGGCCTGTGGTTCAGCAGATGTGCTATAGTCTTCCTCAAAGACGTATGCGTATAAGTCTTTAGTAATTCCCTCTCATCATCTGAGGAATCACTACTGGAGCATTTACACAGGTATGAAATAGATGAACTGCCTGTCTATTGACTTGTATAACATCAGCTTTTCTTGTTTAGATCTTTGGCTCTGCAGTACAGATGAGTATTTGTTTCTGATTCTCTTGGTCTAAGAGTTCATTTACACTGTCAATAATAATCACCTACCTAGGTTGTAATTGTGATGAATATATGGAAAGCACCCTCGTCCTACTGAGCAATGGATGGCGCACTATCCACCCCACACCAAAAACGGAAGAGTCCATCGGCACACCCATCCATACAAATAAAATGCTACAAAGAGCTCACAAAACAAACACAATTTATCTTCGAACTAATTTACACAAACAATTTCTAAATTAACTTTTGAATTAACTCCCTACGAACCATACAAACTCAAGCACCAGCAAACAACATATACATGCGACTGAACACCTTCCCAGATCTCAAAGAAAAGGGAGAGAGAGAGAGAGGGAGAGAGAGAGAATATGAATGGTTGATGATGCCATAACCATTATAGCACTATGTGGAGGGTTAAACTGCCCTCTCTCTGCCTGGAAGTGGATCTTGCTTTTAATAATAATCCACATTTGTAAAGCGCGAACAGTCACTCGTAAGGGCCGTCGGGAAGATTAAGCAAGCTATTGCCCAGAGTCACATGGTGCTGGGCTAATCTGCTGCCGGCGATCGAACCGTGATCCCCAGATTCTGGAGGCAGTCGCCCTAGCCGCGGCGCCACACCTCTTCCCTTTTGTCTCTCCTTCTGTTCAAACATATACCCTGATGATACATATCTTCAAGGTACTCAGATGTAGGATTAAAAGTTGTAAATCTATGATTACCCGTATACGATTACCTTGACATTATTTTAATAGTCAATATTTTGGATCCTATATTTTTGCACAATGAAATTAACATGCATGACATTCTGACATACGTTGTTACAGTGTAGAATGCTCTGGCTAATAATGCTGCTGTTTCTGAATTGGTTTAGGAACCCAGCAAGTAGTTTAATCGATTTTATGCAGCAGCATGGCTGTATTAACTCACAGCATCGACCAACCTGCTCTGTAGGGAAATATTAAGCCTCACTAAAGTTCACCCTTCCCCGAATCCCTTGTACATAGTGTGCAACACTTTAGGAAATTCTGGGCCAAATGAGGACTACTCATCACGAGCCACATTTTTTTTCCTTATTTGTGTTGTAGAAAAGCAACCTTTATTGACATTAAAGAGTAAGACATTCTCTGCATATGTGCTGCAGAATTCAGCTAGAAAACAATAATGTTGAAGAGTTAAAAACCAACAAGCATTTGCAGTTTTAATAAATCTGGCTTTAATTTGCTGCAACCTGCACTCTCACTGGCACACGTCTCACCCTGCACTCACACAGGTGTACTGTTCAACTTCCCCTTAAGTGGGCACACCCGTGACCCTACTTTCACTCTGGCACACCTCTGACCATGCACTCACACAGGAATACCACTTACCCTGCATTCATGCACACACAATACTCCCCCTGCTCTCACAAAGACCCACCACTGTCTTTGCACTCACAAGGGCACACAACTTACTATGTACTCACACAGACACACAGCTGGGGTTTATTGGGGTATTGGGTGGGTATTTTTTTAAATATACATTAATTTATGTTAATTGATTTATGTGCTATTGCAATATATGCTGAATTTCAATTCTAATGTGGCTGCATTGCCCTTGGACCGAGTGAGAGCTGGAGAGATGTGCTACACCAGATCGTGTAAATCACCCGACTGGCTTAAATCTTTTAATCCTACCGATTGGAGGAAATATTCAACTAACTGAATGACTCTTGATACATCTAAGGCTACCAACACCAGAATAATAAGGACCTCCACTTGATTGAGACACCCTTCAAACTCGCAGATATTCTTGAAAATCTGCACTTCGGCTGTATACCCATCCCTACTGTCCTGAAGAAGACCCGCTGTGACGTTTATTAGATTTTGCGCAGCACACGGGGTCGAAACGTCGACGCATCCTATATGTCTACACAACGCTTCTGATCACAGCTTAATTTATAAAGGATCGCGAAGTATATGTGAAAAATCATAAGGACTAAACAGAAATTGTACCCTTCCCTATTGATTACACATTCATCTTTGTCATATATGTAGTGTACTGTCTATATTACTTATCACCACATGTCACTTCTTCACCACAAGTCACTCATATTCCGCTTTCTCATTTGAATTTTTGTATCAGGAAAGCCTAGAATATCTGTCATTCCTTTAAATTACCAATTGAAATCTCTTATTGGTGTGTGTTATCTTTTTCTTGCTCATTGATATGTGTTACATGTAATTTATATGTGTTGTGAATTCTCTAAAGAAATTGAGAATACCCGACAGAACCATTCTTTTTTACATAATACCTATACCCAGGTTCTGAGGGACACCGGGTCACCCCATTATTTTTTCTAAACTTGGACCAAAGAGAGAATGGCAGGTTGTTCTAAATTAGAACTACCATAGAACTTTTGTCTGCCAAGCGTCCAGAGATTTATACTCCTGGAAAAAAGACAGCAGCCAACGAGTCCTTGGTCTGGTATAAAGGTCGTCTGCTGTTCAGGCAGTACATACCAATCAAAAGAGCTTGGTATGGCATCAAGATGTACATGTAGCTCAAGAGCTCTGCTGGTGATGTATGCAGCCTGAAAGTATGTACAAGAAAGGACTCCACATTAAATCTCGCAGGTTGCCCTTCTACGTTAGGAGTTAGTGAGAAGATTGTATGGGAGCTTGCTCAATCTTCCTTTCATAAAAGTTATAACCTCAAGTAGATACCCTTTATACAGGAGTCCAGCTGTTTAGTGAACTGTACAAAACTGGCATGGTGGCTTGCAGTTTAATTCAAAACTGCGAGGAGGAGCCTAGCGTGTGACTAAGATGGCCGCGTGAGCTCAGAGCTCCTGAGACCCTCGCTCCCTCCGGCAAAAATCCTGTGAAGAATCCTGCCTTTAACACCCGGAACATTGGAGGCGAGACGTTGCTGAGGTGATTGTCGCTGTCCGGACTGAAATCGCCTACCGGAGGCCGAAGTTGTGCCACATGGAAGTTTGCGGCCTACTCCCCGGCAGATGCCCGGGGCTTGCACTGGCGCGGTGCCCGAGCACTAATTGAACAACAGCGGCCGTGTGAGGGGCGAGCCATCGGAAGGACGGTGTCATCACTTTTGCTTTCGCTTTCCTGATTTCATCGCGCCCTGGCCTGGGAGTGAGCCGTGCCGGTCACTTGTTGCATTGTCTTCTCTGGATGGGCAAGGGGACTGTTTTCGGCAGCGGATCACGATGTCAGCCAAATCGGAAGCCGAAAAACAGAAGCCCAAGAACACCAGGCGGGGAGGATACACCCAAACCAACAACATGGATCGTTATGCCCAGCAGAAGGAGTCACCGGGCGGATCGGGTCGGCCACTGGAAGCCTTGAAAGATGGTTTGCCCCCCGCTACGGAACCAACCCTGCAGGATGTCATGGGGGCCATCGAGGGGATGCAGGCCTCTATCGGGCGGCAATTCGAGACCCTGGCACATAAAGTGGACACAATCTCGATCGACGTCAACTTGATTCGGGCAGATCTGGGGAAAACCAACGAACGGGTTCAATCCTTGGACCTTAAAACCTCTGGCCTCCTGGGTGATGTCTCTGACCTGCAGCTGGAAGTCCGAAATTTGAGGTCCGCAAACGACCTCTTTGCCCGACGGCTGGAGGACTTTAAAGGCCGGGCACGGCGCAATAACGTGCGGATTATTGGGGTCCCGGAAAACTCGGAGGAACAGTCGGTGGACCTGTTCGTGGAGGACTTGGTGGTAAACCGTTTGGCGCCCAAAGGCCTCAGTAAGTTCTTTACTGTTGAACGGGCCCACAGGGTCCCTGGCGGGAGGCCCAAGGTGGGGGCCCCTCCGAGACCGATTGTCGCCAGGATCTTTAATTTCAGGGACCGCGACGCCATTCTACAAGCATCACGAGTGTCCGGCCCGATGGCTTTCCAGAACACCACAGTGAGTTTTTATCCTGACTTTACCCAGGCGGTGCAGAAGCAAAGGCAGAGCTTCCTGGCGGTTAAGAGAAGGCTCAGAGGGATGGAACTGAAATACGCCATGCTCTTCCCGGCCAGATTGCGTGTGGTGTATGAAGAGCGGACTTTCTTTTTTGAATCACCGGACATGGTCGGATACTGGCTGGATACATTGCCCCAACGACGGGCTGGCGGGGAGCATGCTGGTGGAGCAGAAGGTGGCGGTGATGAACACGAGTGAGGACTCTGGTGCTAGATCATTTTGACTTTGCCCCGGACAGTGAATCACAATTTTCGGTCTCTCCGGGAGGGTAGTAACCCGGGGGGTGGCGGGGGTATGAAGGGAGCTTTTTCCTCCTCTGGGGTTCTTTTTGTAGACTAGTTTTAGAATAGGGCGACAGGCACACTGCAAGTTGGGGGGGCTTTTCAAGCTTACGCAGGGGTGCAGGGTGGGGGGTGGAATGGGGTTGTTGAGGTGGTTGTTGTTGGTTTTTGTTTTGCAAGGCGTAGTGATGCAAGCTTCTGTAGCTCGAGTGCGGTTCTTCGGGGGGGGGTGGTGGTCTCCTTACATTTCGGGATGGGGGGTAGGGGCTTAAAGATACTCAGTTGGAATGTTAACGGCTTAGGGGATCGTATTAAGCGAGGGATCGTCCTGCAATTTCTGAAGCGATGCTCCCCTGATATAGTTTTATTGCAAGAGACGCACTTGATAGGTAACACGTGCTATGCACTCAACAGGAAGGGCTACAAATTAGTTGCGCACTCGGGGTTCTCCTTGGGCTCCAGAGGGGCTGGAATACTTGTTAGGGCCTCACTGCCGTTTGAGGTTGACTCCATCACTGTTGATGAAAGGGGGCGATTTGCGGCTGTGGCGGGGAGGTGGGAGGGCAGGACGCTGGTCCTGGTTTCTGTTTATGTCCCTCCTGCGCTGCAGCCCTCCACATTTGAGGACCTGGGGAGGGCTCTGCTGGATCTCCCAGAAGGGATGTTGGTGGTGGGTGGCGATTTTAATGCGGTTGGTTCCGGATTGCTTGATAGACACCCGCCAAGAAGCGCTGGGGGGGCGCAGAAATGGCTTACAGATTTCGTGGATACCCTTGGTCTGGTTGACTGTTGGAGACTGCTGCATCCCACTCAGCGGCAGTACACCTTCCACTCAGGGGCGCATGGCAGTCTCTCCAGAATTTATGTACTTACTTTGGCTGCACACGCCTCCTTTGTGTCTGAGGCTAGGCACATGGCTAGGGGTATTTCTGACCATTCGCCGGTGTGGATCTGTATGGATGTTGGTCGAGAGGTGGTGGGCAGGGTGGCTCCGATTAACCCCGGTATCTCCGTGACCCTAGGACTCGTAGCGCTGTGCTGAAGGCGGTCGATCTCTACTTCCAGGAAAACCTAGGCTCGGTCACGTCTGCGGTGTCTTTGTGGGAAGCGTTTAAAACTGTGCTGAGAGGGGAGGCCCTTTCCTTGATAGCGGCAGCCAAACGTCGGAGGGATGCGGAGGTCGCACAGATTGAGGCGGAGATAGCGGCTCTAGAGTTGGTCTTGGAGGAGGAGGTCACGGCAGCAACGCTGCATAAATTGAGCCTTAAGCAGTCGGAGTATAAGGCCCTGGTGACGAACGCGGCCAAAGCCCTGAGTAGGGAGCAGCAGGGGCGTCTGTATGATGTTGGGGACAAGGCCGGGAAATTAATAGCGTGGCTGGATAAAAAAGAGCGGGTTAATCGTGTGGTGCCAGAACTTGTTACAGAGGGTGGCGTTAGTGTCACAGAGCCGGATGGCATAGTCCAGTGCTTTGCAGATTATTTCCGCACGGTCTACAACTCGGTGTCGGACAGGCCTGTGGAGGACTCGTGTGAACTTCTGCGTGATCTGGCTCTGCCTTGCCTCTCTGACATAGACAGGGAAGACCTAGATGGTGACATCACAGCTGACGAAGTCGCGGGTGCTATCCTTTCACTGCGCCCGGGCAAGGCCTCGGGCCCGAATGGCCTGCCAATTGAATTCTATAAACTCCGGCTGGACAAGATTGCTCCACATCTGCGAGCCATGTTTGTAGAGGCGCGGGAGATGGGATGCCTTCCATTCGACCAACGCCTGGCGACAATTGTGGTCATACACAAAGATGGCAAGCCCAGGAATAAATGCAGCTCCTATAGGCCGATTTCGCTACTTAATGCCGAGCCGAAAATCCTCGCTAAAATACTGGCCAACCGCTTGATTAGGGTGATCGGGGATCTGATCCATCCGGACCAATCCGGTTTCATCCCGCACCGCAACACTGCGTTGAACCTTAGGCGCATCCACGGCGTGCTCGCAAGGACGGGGACGCTGCAGGAGTCGACCATTGTGGCTGCACTTGACACCACGATGGCTTTTGACACGGTAGAGTGGGCATATCTGTGGGCTGCACTTGCAAAATTCGGCTTTGGGCCTGGCTTTGTTGGCTGGGTGAGACTACTATATGAAGGACCCTTGGCTAAAGTCGCGGTCAATGGTAGGGCGTCCTGCCCGTTCGAGCTGGGGAGGGGCACCAGGCAGGGTTGTCCCTTGTCGCCGTTGTTGTTTGCTCTTGCTCTTGAACCGCTGGCGGCATGGATACGGTGGCACCCGGACATACGGGGGATCCGATGGTCACCAGATCATGAGGACCGCATTTCTCTTTATGCCGACGACCTTTTGCTATACCTCACTTCACCCAGGAAGTCTCTCATAGTAGTCTGTGACATTTTGACTTCTTTTGGTAGGAACTCGGGTCTCACCATTAACTGGGGTAAGTCGTATCTGTATGCCCTGAGTGGAGACGTCCCTGTTCTCCCGCGGAATTGCTCGATCCAGATCGCCCGGGATGGCTTTTTGTATCTAGGGATCTATATCTCCACCGATCCAATTGTTCGGTACGAGAGAAACCTGCTCCCTCCATTGACGCGCCTGCGGCGGGATGTGGCGGGTTGGCGGCGGTTGCCGCTTTCCCTCCTAGGCCGGGCCGCGCTGTTCAAAATGATGTCTCTTCCCCGCTTTCTCTATGCCCTGCAGAATACCCTGGAGCTGGTCCCGGCCAGCTATTTTCGGGAGGTCGAGAGCCTCCAGCGCTCGCTGCTGTGGGATGGCCGACCGCGTATAGCTATTGCAAAGCTGACCCTTCCGTGGTACGATGGGGGTATCGCGCTTCCTGACATTAGAAGATACTATTGGGCCACCCAGTTGAGTGCGATCATTCACGGCGTCTACGGACCGGCGCTGAGCCCCGGCTTCGCTATGGATTGGTGGTTGCTGCGCGGGGGGAATTACTTTAGAGCACTCTACTCCAGGTCAATGGATGGGTCCCTCACGGGGCCGACCAAGACGGCGGTGCACGTGTGGAAGGCTGTTACGAACTCGTTGGGTTGGAAGGATAGGCTTAACCGCGCTACTCCGCTGTTTGACTCAGATGTGTTGGGGAAACTTTGGCACACGAAGGGGTTCGATAAATGGGACCTGATCGGGATATCCAGAGTGGGGGACCTGCTGGTTAAGGGACGAGTGAAATCGTTTGATGAGCTACGGACGGAGTACGATCTGGAGGGTACGGAATATTTCCGGTATGCACAGGTGCGCCACGCTCTGCGGTCCGTCCTCGTCGAGGGGGAGACTGTGCCTGAGTCCTCTCCCTTGGAGGATCGGATCCTAGATGGCCATATGCCGGAGAGTACAATCTCCTTAATCTACAAGAAGCTTGTTAATGTCCGGACTGACCTCCTCCTCGGGGTGCGTGATCAGTGGACTAGGGACGGCCTGGAACTGGATGATGAGGACTGGCAGTATGCCATCTCCTCTCCTAAGGAGGTCGCGATCCCGGCACGGCTAAGGCTGGTACAGCTTAAGATACTTCATAGAGTCTATGTCACGGGGCCCCGACTGATTCATATGGGTTTCTTCGAGGATGGCTTATGTAAGAGGGGCTGTGGGATGGTGGGCACCTTCCTACATATCATATGGGAATGTGGTGTGATCACGGAGTTCTGGAAGCGAATTCATGTTGTGATGCAGGAGGTCACAGGCATTGCACTGCTGCCAGAGGCACGGCGCTGTCTTTTGAATGTCTGGGGTCCTACTGACTATGATGCGGCGCAGACTCAATGGGTGACCCTAGGAAATATGGTGGCGAAGCGTGATATTGCGCGACTGTGGGGCTCTCAGAGACCTCCCGCCATGGAAGCATGGATGGAAAATATGGACTGGAGCATGTTTAGGGAGAAGACGGTGTATAGTGCCCGGGGGCGGCCTAAGAAATGGCATAAGATATGGGGGCGATGGAACCAGTATAGGGGTGATATATGTCTGCCCCCGGCCACTGAACCGTTAGAGGAGCAACTTTCCCCCTAGCTTCACTTCCAACTTGGGATTTTCATGAGGATAATATGCTAGATTGTTAGCGCCTCTGCTTCTCCCTCATCCACCCGACCGGTGGCTTTGTTCTGTCTTTGGGAATGGGGCCGCGCCCCCATCGGGAACTGGCACGAGTTTATTGTGTATAATGCCTTGCTTGTGTTATTTATTTTAGGTTGTTCTAAAAAAGGAACCTTTGTTTTTCCTGCACCAGAGCTGTGGACACTTCCATGTGTTGTACTTAATTGGCTGCCGAACCTCCGGGATGTCGGCTGAATAGCTGTGTTCCAGACTGACGTAAATAAAGGTTTTTAAAAAAAAAAAAAACTGCACCGGATTCCCTCAGGTGCTTGTTAGTAAGAAGATCCAAAAAGTCTGGAGCAGTGCGTTGCGTTGCAACAAACTGCTTCTGTTCACTTCTTTTAATACCATGCATTTGCTCCCTGAATAAAAGTAGTTTAATGACAAATGTAATGGTATTTAGATCAACTCTCACTATTTCACGGGCCACCACTTAGATTTAGAAGTGCATCCCTGTCTCCAGGTGTATGCCCGCCCTCTATCAAACGAAGTTTTTAGAGGGCGAGGACAGCCTATGATGAAGCATGACACCGGGCAGTGTGTGAGGCCAGTCCGTCACTTTTTATGAGATGCCCCCACTGGTGCCGCATCCCGAGGAGATTTTGTAGGAAACTGTAGGAACCCAAACTAAGGGCAGCCCATTTTGAGTATACATATGGTATTGGAGGCTGGCTAGTCCTTAGGCCCTGTGCCTCTAGTTCCCACCCCCAGCAAGGTCTGGGGCTAGTGTGTGTGACTGTTACAGTTAATGCCATTCTGTGGTATTCTATGCTTTGCAATTATTGAATCAAAACAAGTTAAAAACAAAAATCTTTAAGTTGCCTGTTATTGAAGCCGTAGTCTCTACTTCATCTGTAGTGAAAGACGTTGCAAGGCTGAAGGATCTGCATGTTAGTGACTATATTCCTGCAACAGAGCAAAAGAGTTGCTAATATCACCAATAAATAGTTTTTGCTCGGCAAGGAAAGAGGCTGAAAAGTAGATATTACTGTCCCAGTGCCTATCTTACAGCCTAATGTGGATCTTGGTGAAGGGGAATACTCCATCACAAATGTGACGGAGTTCCCGCCCGCTGTATTACTATCCCATTATAGCCTCTGGGGATCGTAATACGGCAGACATGATGTCAGTCACGTTTGTGACGGAGTATTCCATCTGCCGAGATCTAAATAAGGCCCTTAGTCTGACCTGTGTTTTCCAACTTACTTCACTTTGAATCACACATAAGTGAAGCGCTGGAAAACTGACTGAAGTAGAGCACACAGCTTAAGAGTTAGTATTAACCCCATCAGTATGCTCAGAGATACATACCTTCCATACCTAATAAATTGAGTTGCTGTGTAGATTTTTGAATTTCTTCCATCTAATTTGAAAAGAAGAACTGTAATTCCAGATGTGTTATTCATAAATTAGATTTTTGCCACTGTATCTTTACTGACTCCAGTAAAGAGGTACATGTTGGTCTGGTTTTGGCTGTTTGCCACTTCATGCTCCATTGAAACAATTGACTTACAGTCATGCACTGCGCATAACTGTGGACAGGACATGTGCCATGTTTTGGAATTTAGTAGAGTCTGCCCAGCACCTTTATCCCAGCTTTCAAATGTTGATTTACTCTCACTGTCTAAGGAGTGGGTCCCAAGTGCATTCTTGGACACCCCAACTTACTTTTACACAGTGGATGGTGTTGCATTTAGCGCAGTGAGTGCTGAAGGTACATGAAAGACAAGTGTTCTTGAGCCTAAGCTGAATGCCACGGGGTGATGCCACACGCTGCAGTATTAGTCAGGACTCTGAGTGAGGCAGACATATGAAAATATACTGAGAGGTTATCCTAGTCTTGCTTCCATAGGGAAATGGTCAAGGTAGGAGTGACACTTAGATGATGTTCCAACCAATGATGTACTTAATCAGCAGTTTGTGTGTAGTGGCAGTATGTGTGGCTGTTGGCTGGATGTATGTGTGGCTGTCGGCTGGAAGTATGTGTGGGTGTTGGCTGGCAGTAAGTGTGGTTGTTGGCTGGCAGTATGTGTGGGTGTTAACTGGCAGTATGTCAGGATGTTGGCTGGAGGTGGGTTTGTATGTGCGTTGGCTGATGACTAGGTGAGTGGTGGTGTGATTGGTGTTGCCGTCTTGATGATGTATCAATGTAATACCACCTTGAATTGTTGTGTTTTTTTGACATGAGTGTTGTGTTGTGCTGGGTGTGTGGCTGGTGGTGTTAATGGCTTTGTGTATTGCACACAAAAGGTGTGTGAATGGACTGTAAAGTGGTTAGTATCTTGACATGGCTTTACGGCTCACAAAAAGCTTGTCATGGGTATGGGTTCAGTGTTCTTATACTCATTAACAGAGATTTCTCAGTGTTGGGGAAACCATTTATTAATGTTATTTCGATTTTGTTCCAAAGCTAGCCGGTAAGAGCCTGTACTTGTGTGCTCATTCCATTGCGGAAAACAAGACAGGACATGTCCTTGGAACCTTGGTTATGTTTTTTAACCTTTGCTGCCAGTGTGCACAGCATCATGTAGGACAGGACAAATCAACAGTGAGAAAGACATTTTAGGGGCCATCTTAAAACAAGTTACCATATTGAAGCCAGTCTGTGAACATTGTGCTGCAGGTAAATTCGCAACCACTCAGCAGGGTGGTATAATTTCAGCATCTCCTAAAATGCCTACAGAATTCCATACCAAATTACCCTCAGAGTTGTCTATGGTATTTTGGTCTTGTGTCGGTCAACACTGAGGGAATAAAAAAACTCCTCACATTTTTGGAAATTGAACACCAAGAGGAGTTAAGGATGATGTGACTCGCAAGAGCATCGTTGGTAAGAAGGGCTTGTGAGATCCAAACAAGTTACACCACTCTGGACTCACCTAGGTGTCTAGTTTTTAGAATTATATGAGTTTAGTAGGTTTCCCTGAATTTTGGTTGAGCTTGGGCCAAAATATTGCATTTACCCCATCGCCAAAACAGGCCATTTTTTGATTGGCAATATTGATGTCTCAGCATCACAAAATAAAATGATGGAGGGAGTGTTGAAACTTTTCAAACACTCACCCCCAGTCACAGATCTGGGTTTAATCCATCATTCTTCTTCTTGCCCGGTCACCCCCGTTTGGCACCAGCATATGCAAATCAGTTTTGACCCTGTTACCCATGAACTGCCAGACCAGGTCCTTCCTGGACAGTAAACAAGCATCCTGGGACTGGTTTCAGGGTATTACCTTTCATTATCCAGGCTAGCTTGAATCCAGTGGCGCAATCAGCAGTGAACCCACGTCTAGGCATACCCTTAGCTACTTAGGGTGCACATAACAACATCACAAAATAAAATGATGGACGGAATATTGAAACTTTTCAAACACTCAACCCCAGTAATAGATCTGGGTTTAATGCATTGTTATTTTGCTCACCACATCAGCCCAGTTTAGACCCAGCCATACGCAAATCAGCCTTGACCATGCTTCCCATGGGAACAGTCCAGTCTGAACTGCCAAACCAGGTCCTGTCTGGACCAGAAACAAGCATCCTGGGACTGGTTTCGGTATCACCACCTCATCAGCCAGGCTATCTTGAATCCAGTGGCGCAGCGAGCAAGCGACCCATGCCTGGGCATACCCTTAGCTGCTTAGGGCACCCATAGCAACATCACAAAATAAAATGAAGGATAGAGTGTTGAAATGTTTTATACACTCTCCCCCAGTCACAGATCTGGGTTTAATCCATCGGTATTTTGTTTGCCGCGTTAGCCCAGTTTAGACCCAGCCATATCCAAATCAGTCTTGACTCTGCTTCCCATGGGAACAGTCCAGTCTGAACTGCCAAACCAGGTCCTGTCTGGACCAGAAACAAGCATCCTGGGACTGGTTTCGGTATCACCACCTCATCAGCCAGGCTAGCTTGATTCCAGTGGCACAGCGAGCAAGAGACCCATGCCTGGGCATACCCTTAGCTGCTTAGGGCACCCATAGCAACATCACAAAATAAAATGATGGATAGAGTGTTGAAACGTTTTATACACTCTCCCCCAGTCACAGATCTGGGTTTAATCCATCGGTATTTTGTTTGCCGCGTTAGCCCAGTTTAGACCCAGCCATATGCAAATCAGTCTTGACTCTGCTTCCCATGGGAACAGTCTAGTCCAAACTGCCAGGCCAGGTGCTCCCTGGACTGGAAACAAACATCCTGGGACCGGTTTTCAGGTATCACCCATCATCAGCCAAGCTAGCTTGAATTCAGTGGCACAGTGAGCAAGGGACCCATGTCTGGGCATACCCTTAGCCACTTAGGGCGCGCATAGCAATGTCACAAAATAAAGTGATGGACGGAGTGTTGAAACTTTTCAAACACTCACCCCCAGTCACAGATCTGGGTTTAATCCGTCTTTGTGGATGGGTCGAAACTGGAGTGGCATGGTGAGCATAAAAATAAGTCAATCACTTTATTCAATACTTAAATAAGAAGATCATAAAAGTACAAAGTACACATATAGAAAGCACGTTAAAAATACAATTTTCAAACAATGCGACTGATAATAGATGAGTAAATAAAAACAGTGAATATAAGAGCAAAGTTTAAAATGCACAATTCATAAGGCAGGGATACCCTACCGCCTACTCTTCCATGAAAGAAGTAGAAATGAGGCCACAGAGAAACATATTAGTTTGTCAGGTAATGATTGTAAAAAATACAGACCTGGGCAACATTGGATGAAATGATATTTACGCATGAGCGGCCTGATGAATCTATTACGATGAGCCTTGTAAAATTTACAAAAAAAAGCAGATATGTAAATTTGACTGAGAGGAGGAACCATCGCATGGTCAGGGAGGAAGGTCAGCAATAGAGAAAATGCCAGCAGTATAGGAGAACATGCAGGGTATGAGGTTCAGACGGAACCTTACTAAGATGAATTGGTGACGTGGATTAGTCACATAAAATAGATAGCATTGGGCACTTGCCTGCTCAATTGGGCTCTCTAGATTTTGCAGATGCTTTTGAGCAGTTCAATTTTAATCGCTCCATTGCCCTTTGATTAAGAAATAGTGTATTAATTTATTTTTTGCATACTGTAGCATAAGTCAATGGAGATGTAAATAGGTAATTTAGCCCAAGGGAAGTAAGACTATTTTTAATATATGATAGCCACAGAATCCTTTGAGCATGATCCAAACTACGGTAGTCTTCTATTAACCTCTATGTGAGGTTCACTGATGCTCTTCTCCAAATTGAGTGCCACAAAATTATGGGTGACAACCTAATTGTATCATCAATATAGGGGACATCCAGCTCGGCATGGCATATAAAGTTAGAACAGCTTGCCAGAAGGCCAATTAGTTTTTTCCAAAAAGAATTCTCAATGGTCTGGAGAGTATGGGCGTTAGTGTATCCCCACTGATGTTGGTTTGGCAGAGTAAACCTTTTTGATCATTTCGAGCGGCTTAGCACCCGGTTTCTTGGTAAAGGAGTTAAGAGCAATAATGCTTTTTTCCAGGGCTAAGCCCCTAGTTGTGATCATGCTAGACCAGGATAATTGTCGCTCAAAGGTTATTCCAAGATACGAAAAGGTATCGATATGAGCTATTTTACGATCTTCAATACAAAAATGTGGGGCCTCCCTCTCACTCCTTCCTGTAATTAGGACAAGGGACTTCACCTTGTTTGTTTTTAAATCTAAACTACTCATTTAATTTACATAGATCCCCAATATCTCTTGTAAAGCTAGATCAGTACGGGCAATCAGAACAGCATCATCTGCGTATAGCAGAATTGGTATGCACACATTTTATTTTTTTAAAAATATTTTTATTGTTTTTAACAAAACATCAAAACAATTCAGCGGAGATATCTCAGTCAGCGTCCATCTGCCACAAGCGACAAAAATTACACACAATACAGATAGAGTGATATCCAGAATACAATCCCCCTTATGACCCGGCGGCCGTTTTCCCCTCTGGTATAAGATGGCTCATAAATCCCTCAGTGGAGTGTTGGCTTAGAAGAGCAGGCCCCCCATCCGCACCCTGTTTCAAATGCAGGCCTCCACCTCTCCCCCGTCTTCTTCCCTGTCTAAATTGTAATAGCTCAGCCATGGTTTCCAGACTTTCCGAAATTTTCGAGGGCACCCCATTGCTTTATAGACCGTTTTTTCAGCTCCCATATACATATCCATACCCAACCACCACTCCTTCAGTGTGGGAAGATCAGGTCTTCCCCAGTATCTGGCTACGTCTCTTTTATCCACTATAAGACCCAGGTTGCTAAGTAACAGCTGATACCTAGAAATGTCGACATCTGTATTAATGCCCAATAAAACATATTTGGGGCACATCGGGATTTGTGCGCGTAATACATAGTTTAACTCTTGCACTATCTGTGTCCAGTAACGATGTATCAGCGGGCAATCCCATAGCATATGAATGAAGGAGCCTCTTTCTGTATGGCATCTCAACACTCCGGCGTCTCTGCCCTACCCATCGCAAGCAGTTTCGCGCGGTCATAGTAGACCCTATAAAGGATTTTAAACTGGACTAGTTGAAGTCTAAGCTTAATCGCCACCTCTCTGGGGTGCATCAGGGCCATCTCTCAGTCGATATCTGCTAGTGGGCCTACCAGGTCTTCCCACTTGCCCCGGAGTGTCTTTAGTCCGTCAGGCATGTTGTTTATTAGAGTCTTATAAGTCCAGGAGACTGCCTTCTCCTGTATCTCCTCCTGTAGTAACCGACCCTCTAACAGGGCGTATTCCGGGAGCTCTGCGATATCTGGTTTCTGCGCCAGCCATGCATGTCAGAGTTGAACAAATTTGTAATGCTGTGTATCGGTCAGATTGTATTCTGTTTGTAGATCTGCGAACGTCATCAAAGCGCCCCGCCGTGTTATGTCACCCCGGGTAGAGATGCCTATAGTGTCCCGTCTCTTAAACCCCTGTAGCTTTACAAGCTTGGGTAGGCGCCTACCCTCCCATAGTGGTGTGAATTTCGTTAGCCGTTTATCCCAGCACATTTCCCGTTCGGCCTCCCTCCATGCCGCAAACACTCCCTGCGTTGCGGGTAGAAGGCTACTAATCCCTTGCCCCCCCATTGATATAATGAAGGTGTGAGCGTTTATGAAATTGCAGTCTCTCTAGGGCATAAGTGGGGTGGTCCTGCGGTGCATGTCCCCATTCATTAAGAACCACTAGATGCGCCGCTCTATAGTATGCCCTAATATCTGGCAGAGCAATTCCTCCGTTGTATTGGCTGCGCTGCAACGTTCTGAGCGACACTCGGGGTTGTCCCCCATCCCGCAGCAGGGTGCGCAATTTGGAGTTTATAGCAGTATAGATTACATCTGGTAGTTTATGATATGTGTTTTGGAGGACATATAGTAGCTTAGGCAGGGTGATCATTTTAAACATAGCAGCCCTACCGAGCAGTGTCAGTGGGAGGCGCCGCCATCAAGCCACGTCACTCCTAAAATCTGTTAAGACTCGTTGGATGTTATGGGCGAGGCAGCTCGTCACGTCCACGGAGATGTAAAGACCCAAATACTGAAAGCCCTCCACGGTCATTGGAAGACATGCCGGTATAGACTGCACGTCAATGTGTCCTGCTATTGGGTAAAGGACTGACTTTCCCCAGTTAATCTTATATCCCGCCTGTCTGCCGTACTCTTCAGTCACCGTCAAAATAATTGGGAGTGTCTTGTCCGGGTTAGTAACATACAACAGAATATCGTCGGCAAAGAGGGAGATGCGCTTGTCCGAAAGTTGACCCGCGGGGTCCCGGAACCCCTAAGGTCTGGGTGGGTTCTAATCAGACATGCAAGAGGTTCTAGAACAAGCGAGAAGAGAAAGGGAGATAACGGGCATCCCTGCCTAGTCCCCCTTTGGATGGAAAACTCAGCCGATTTGACACCATTAACTCGTTCTCTAGCCCTGGGGTTAGTGTATAAAATATCGACCCACGCTCGGAAATTGTGCCCAAAGCCCAGTTTTGAGAGAACCCGCCTCATAAAGGGCCAATGTACAAAATCAAATGCCTTTTCAGCATCAAGCGATAGCAGCAAATGGGGAACAGCACTTCCTGTAGTCGCATCCAGCCAGTTTGCTAATCTACGGAGATTGAAATGTGTAGCGCGTTTGTGTACCAGGGATGCTATGACCGTCAAAAGGCGCGTGGCCAGTATAGAAGCCAATATCTTAGTTTCAACATTAAGGAGCGAAATTGGGCGATAAGAGCTGCAGCTCTCCAGAGGTTTACCCAGTTCTGGTATGACTACAACTGTGGCTTGACAGAGGTCTGGGGGGAGTGATCCCTCCTCTTTTGTCGCTAAAAACAAGTTTAGGAGGCGGGGAGCATACAGCTGTTTTGTTTAAAAGAATCCCCTGGGAGTCCATTCGGCGCTGGGATTTCCCCCGACTTCTACTTAGCAATGGCAGCCGTAACTTCTTCTAAGGTAATGTCCTTGTCTAAAACCTCCGTGTCTTCCGTTTGCAAAGTGGACATGTCGATCCCGGCGAGGTTATCGTCTATTTTACGTTTGTCCGTCGTCGAACGGGACTAGTATAGTTTGGCATAATAATTCGCGAATGCATCCGCAATTGCGGGGAGCGTCGTGTGTCGTGTCTCCCCCTCTTCAATTCTGTCTACCCAGTTCATGTCCCGGTCCTTCCGACTTAACCAGGCTAGGATCCGCCCCGCCCTGTCCCCGGTTTCGTACAGTCTGTGGTGGGTGGCCAGAATTTGCATACGAGCCTCTCCCTCCGCTAGGTCCCAAAATTCCCTATGCGTGATCTCCAATTGTCTTACCATCTCCGCCTCGTTGTTTGGGGAGATTCTCTTTTTGAGTTCTAACAATTTGCTCTCTAGACATTGTATTTGTAAAGTTTCTTCTCTATGCTTACGGGCAATTACATCTTGTAGCCTCCCACTGAGCTCCGCCTTATAAGCCTCCCAAAGCGTGGCCTCCGAGGGTAGAGACCCCTCATTGTCCTGAATAAATAGCTTAGTCTCTACAGTAACGGTCTCCGCTATGCGTTCATCATGGAGCTCCCAGGCGTCTAATCTCCAGTCCGAATTGGGCTTATGCTTCCTACCCCCTACCTACAGCTGCAGTGGAGAGTGATCTGAAATGCCCCATGCTAGGTAATCCACAGCCATGATATCTTGGATTTCCCCCGCCGCTGCAAAAAGGTAGTCGAGCCGGGAGAAGGACTTATGAGCCCCGGAAAAGAACGAGTAACTACAGTCGAAGGGATGGTGGCGGCGCCAGAGATCCGTCAGGCCCAAGGAGCATACAAAATCTGCCAGTGGAGTAGGCGTCCGAGTGCCCGTCGCCTGAGTGGACCTGTCAACGAGGGGATTAATCACATCATTGAAGTCACCCCCGAATATATGGGTAGAGGAGTCTGACTCTGTAGTGTCTGGAATTGCAAGTGCGGCGGGGCGTAGACACTGATAAGTGTGAAGTCTCTCCGAGCCCACCTGCCTCGGACCGCTGCGTATGTACCCCCAGGGTCAACCCATGTTTTAACTACGTGGAAGGGTCGGGATTTCCTAATGAGGACTGCCACCCCTCGGGCACCGGGGGAGAAGCCCGCGTGTGCAAGTGTTATGTATGCCCTTCGTCCTAAGAATGCACAGTGTGTACCTCGAAGAGGAGTCTCTTGTAAGAGGACCACATCAGGCTTAAGCCATTTAATATATCTATTCACCAATCCCCTCTTAATCTTACTCCCCAGGCCGTTGACATTCCACGTCAACACAGTGTATGGTATGTCACCCATCCCGCCTGTTCGTGTGCTGCACCGAAGGATTGTATTCTGTCTGCGTTGTCCCTAACCAGTGGTAGCTGAGACTGCAGCAGTAGATAACCTGCTGCATGTAACCGTAAGCAATCATGAAACAAAAACACCCCAAACACCCCGCCCAGCCCCCCTAAACCTCCCATCCCATATCTCCTCCTGCCCCATGTCACCCAAAGAACTCTCTGACTCCCACCCTTCCGCACTCTCCCCCCACCCCACATCCTCACGAAACCCATACTCAACCCTGTAAGCACCAAAATAACAACAAGCATAGGTGTCCATTGAGGTACCTGACGCGCCCACCCTTCCCCTCCCTCCTAACCCCAACTAACAACCAAAACTGCAAAGGATATGATTCTAGTCCAGGAAGATGCTTCACACAGTTTCTTCCTTAACACAGACAAGTCTGGGGGGATGGCCCCTTTGCCGATGTTATATCACTGGTTAGTTCCTCTGCCACGCCCATGAGTTACTTCTCTTCGCCACTCAGTTGCTGCTGTTCTGGATGGTCTGTCTCCACTCGTCCCAGTCCCCTCGGCCTGGTGGATAGCCACGAGTAGGGGGTGCTCACCATCAGTGTCCTCTGGGGATTCCTGATCAGATTGATCAGCATGAGTGCTATCGCCAAGAGTTGAGTCTCCATTGGCAGCCTGTGCCCCCCCCCCCCCCGGGTCGCTCCCCTGGGGTGTCTCCCTCCGTCTATATGGTGTTCCTGGTTCTGTCGTCCCTGAGCGTCTCAAGCTTCTTGCTGTAAGACGCCGTCTCGGTTTCCCTCCCCTTGGTCTGAGCTCCCATCTCGGGGGCGGGGCTCCTGAATGCGATGCGGTTCCACTAGCCTTCGGTCCGAACCGCGGGCGTTCTTCGATCCAGGCCCAGGCGTCTTCAGGTGTCTGGAAGAACTGCGTTGAGTCTTGGAATATCACCTTGAGCTTGGCTGGGAAGAGGAGCATGTTATGAATGTTCATGGCCTGGAGCTTGACCTTCACTGTGTCAAAGGACCTCCGCAGTTTCTGTACCTCCCTCGAGTAATCCGGTAACATCATGACCCTGGAATTGGCTAGCTTGAGTTCCCCAAGTTTCCGCACTTCTCTTAAGATAGCATCTCGGTCTTGATAGTTCAAGAAGCGAGCAATTAATGGGCGGGGTGAAGCTCCGGGTGGAGGTCTCACAGCCGGCATCCTATGTGCCTGTTCGATGAGGAAGCAGGAAGAGAACCGAGCCCACGGAAGAGCATCTCGCAGCCACGTCGTCAGGAAAGTGATGGGGTCATTGTTCTCCTGCCCTTCAGGGATTCTGACAAAGCGGAGGTTGTTTCTCTGTGCCCTGCTCTCCGCATCATCTACTTTCCACACGAGGTCCCTCACAGTAGCCTGCAGTTATTTGATATCGCCCCTGGAGGTATGCGTCGTGTCCTCTATTTCGGAGATGCGGACCTCAATTTGTATGACGCGATACGCGATTTTGTGAACATCTTGTCGGAGCAGGGTCACTTCCGATCGTATCTCTGCCATTTTGCCCTCAATAGCTTCTCTGGAGGCCTGGATTGCCTGAAGAATGGCAGCATTGCCCGGCTCGCAGTGGCACCCTCAGGTTCAGATTGTGCATGGAGCACCTTAGTATATTTGTCCATTTTCCCTTGGCGGTGAGACTTGGGGTCCCTGTCTTTAGCCATCATCAAGGCCGAGTGGGGATGTCAATCAGCCACCTCCTCGGGGGGGGTAAGCGCCAAAGATGAAGGTCGCAAGCGCGTGACCCAGTCAATACTGCACGAAATGGCGCCTGGAAGGCAAGCATGGCACGCCCCTCTAGCACCACAAACCCACTCCGAGTCCACCTGCCTGCGTCGTCTTCCCGGGTCACATCTGGAAAGGGCACTCTCTGCAAAAGCATTGGTGTTCAGGGAGGGCTACCCAGTGCCCATCCCCCTGACACAGCCACCGGGAATGGGATCCTGGTCGGAGTGAGGTCTTTGGCCCCCAAATGCTGGTGTGCCACACGTCTGCCCTCGCAGCTGCGTATCGGGCCTCCACGACAGAAGTCAAGCTGCCAGTAGTGTGCTGTCACTACAGCGCTGTCATTCTCCTCTGGCTCCAAAGCTCTCAGCGGCAGCATCCACCACTGTCGTGTGTCCTCCCCCTCCCGCCCGTAACCCCAGAGGTGGCCAGGCGTCGGCTCCAGGAGTCCCAGTATGGGGCCAAAAGGGTATCACTATCTGGTTGAAGGGGGCCCGAGACGCCCCGGTACTCAGAACTTTAGGGCAGCCCTCCCCTCTGCGGCACGCCAGGGGGCACGGGACAGGGAGAGCCCACTCAGTGGGTGACTCTCCAGCCAAGAAGGGCGGCCGTTTCAGTCGTTGTTGCTCCCAGGCGGGACCTCGGGGACACACTCCCTTTCCAAGGGTAGTTCGCTGCGGCACTCATACACGGCTATGCCAGGGACAGGATCTCGCAGCTCTCCCCACCATTCCACCGGCTCCCAGCACACGTCGGCATTAGCGCTCTGCCCAGCAGTGCGACAGTGCGTGCAAAGGGCAACCCTTGACCTTGCCAGGTAGGTCGCTCCCCCCCCCCGCTGCAGCTCCACCTGCGCTCTGAGTGTCCTGTGCCCTTTTGCTCCTCTGTGCCCCGCTGCCCATTTTTCTTTTTGTTTCACAGCTCTTGTGTGCCTTTGTTCCCCTGTGCCCCCTGCCCATTTTTCTTTTTGTTTCCCTGCTCTTGTGTGCCTTTGTTCCCCTGTGCCCCGCTGCCCATTTTTCTTTTTGTTTCCCCGCTCTTGTGTGCCTTTGTTCCCCTGTGCCCCGCTGCCCATTTTTTATTTTTGTTTCCCCGCTCTTGTGTGCCATTGTTATCCCGTGCCCCGCTGCCCATGTTTGCCTTCTGTGCATTCCCGCCACTGCATCCCCTGCGGCCCCGGCCCCACGCGCTCATTTGCTGCCCCCTGCCACCCGCCTCCCGCCACCCAGCTGCTCCTCCCTCCCACCTCCCCTTAAAATGGCGGCTGGTGGCGCGCCGAAGGCGCGCCTAAGGCAAGCCCGTCTGCCCCCATCCGCGCCTGGACCGTGCCCAGCGCCAGAACCCCTGGCCCCCGCACCAGCCATGAAGACCGCCTCTGATACCACACCAGCACCCTCATCGCTCTCAACCCAGGTCGAACCCCCACCTGCTGCAGGGCCACCCCGAGGCGCACCCACGGTCCCTTCGCCTGCCAGAACAACAGCTTCTCCTGCATCGAAGACGCAGAGACACCCGCCACGACAAAACACAACCAGCTCCGATACATCCTGATCAACACCCGCGCCGCACGCAAACACGCCGTCGAACTCTGGGACCTACTCGACATCGCAGCACCAGACGTCGGCTTCCTGACCGAGACCTGGATAAATGAAGCCTCCTCTCCAGACATCGCCATAGCCATCCCCGACGGATACAAGATCGCCCGCAGAGACCGCACCAACGGAATCGGAGGAGGAATCGCCATCGTCCACAAGAAGACCATCAGGGTCTCAACAAACACCGACGACACTCTCAGCACTGCCGAACACATGCACTTCCAGATCCACACGGACCCTAAGACCACGCTAAGAGGCACCCTCGCATACAGACCACCCGGACCCCGACCACAATTCTGCGACGCCATAGCCGACTTCATCAGCACGCACACGCACCTACCTCCACCGACTACATCCTCCTCGGAGACCTAAACTTCCATCTGGAGAACAACAACGACAGCAACTCCTCCACCCTGATAGACAACCTCGCCAACCTCAGACTGGAACAGCTCGTCACGACACTGACCCACATCGCCGGACACACGCTCGACGCCATCTTCTCCTCAAGCCCCCACGTCTCCTTCAGCCACATCTCCGAACCCACCTGGACCGACCACCACTGCATCCACTTCACCTTTCGGAAACCCGTCGCACATCACCGCACCCTACAGATCCCCCGTCGCTGCTGGGGCAAAATTACCGAAGTACAACTACAGACAAACCTTGCACTCAACCCACCGACCAACCCCGACGATGGTGCGTGCACCCTCAGACGATGGATGGACGACTGCGCCAACACCTTAGCCCCGCTGAAAAAACAAACCCTCAAAGACACCAGCAAGAGAGTCAACTGGTGCACCCCGGAACTCCTAGCGTCAAAGCACACCTGCCGGAAGTTGGAGAACATATGGCACAGCGGGAAGTCGCCGGGCAGCCGCGCAACCCACAAAGATGACATACGCAACCACCACCACCTCATCAGGTCCGCCAAGAGGACCTTCTTCAAAGACCGCCTCAACAACAACGCACACAACAGCAAGGAGCTCTTCAACATCGTGAAGGAACTCTCCAACCCCAGCTCCAACGCCAACGACATTCCGCCGTCGCAAGCCCTGTGCGACTCCCTCGCCACCTTCTTCCACCGCAAGATCGCCGACATCCATGATAGCTTCAACCCCCGGACGACCCTAACAAGCCCCAACACGCCGGAACCACCACACCCCACCGACCACGACCTCCTGACAACCTGGGCCAACGTGAGCACCGAAGACACAATCAAGACCATGGGCACAATCTACTCCGGCTCGCCGTCTGACCCTTTTCCACGCCACATCTTCAACAAAGCCGGCAGCTCCATTGCACCCCACCTGCGCAACATCATCAACCTCTCCTTCGAGACCGCGAACTTCCCTGAAAGCTGGAAACACGCCGAGAGCAACGCCCTACTGAAGAAACCCAAGGCGAACCAGAGCGAACTCAAAAACTTCCGGCCTATCTCCCTGCTTCCGTTCCCAGCTAAGGTCATTGAGAAGATAGTCAACATCCAGCTCACCCGCTACCTCGAAGACAACAGCATCCTGGACCCCTCCCAGTCAGGATTCCGCAGCAACCACAGCACCAAGATCGCCCTCATCGCCGCCACAGATGACATCAGGATCCTACTGGACAACGGCGAGACGGCGACCCTCATCCTTCTGGACCTCTCCGCCGCCTTGACACCGTCTGCCACAGCACACTACGCACACGACTCCACGACGCAGGGATCTGAGACAAGGCCCTGGACTGGACCTCCTCCTTCCTCTCCGGCAGAACCCAGAGAGTCTGCCTCCCCCCGTTCCGATCCGAAGCCTCCGAGATCATCTGCGGCGTCCCGCAGGGATCCACCCTCAGCCCAACGTTGTTCAACGTCTTCATGGCGCCTCTCGCACGCATCGCCCGACTGCACAACCTCAACATAATCTCCTACGCCGACGACACGCAACTGATTGTCTCCCTCACCAAGGACCCCCTCTCCACCACATCCAACCTCCACCAGGGAATGCAGGCCATCGCCGACTGGATGGAGGATAGCCGCCTTAAGCTGAACACAGACAAGACGAAGATCCTCATCCTCGGGCCCAACCCCTCAGCATGGGATGACTCCTGGTGGCCCGCGTCGCTGGGGACACCCCCCGCACCCACCAACCACGCACGCAACCTGGGAGTCATCCTCGACTCGAAACTCACCATGACCAAACAAGTCAACGCTGTCTCCTCCACCTGCTTCAACACCCTCCTAATGCTCCGCAAGATCTACAGATGGATCCCTACAGACACAAGGAAAACAGTCACCCAGGCCCTCGTCAGCAGCAGACTCGACTATGGAAACGCCCTCTACACCGGAGCCCCGACCAAGCTCATCAACAGACTGCAAAGAATACAGAATGCCTCCGCACGCCCTCAACGTCCCATGCCGCGACCACATCACTCCCCACCTGAGGAACCTGCACTGGCTCCCTGTTGACAAAAGAATCTCCTTCAAGCTCCTGATCCACGCACACAAGGCATTCCACAAGACCGGCCCAGCTTATCTCAACAGTGACTCTCATCTACGTACCCAACAGGAAACTCCGCTCCGCAGACCGCTCCCTGGCTACCGTCCCACGCATCCGTAGAACCACAGCCGGAGGCAAATCCTTCTCCCACCGCGCCGCCAAGACCTGGAACACCCTCCCCCTCATCCTACGACAAACCGAAGACCTTCTAGCCTTCAGGAGACAACTCAAGACCTGGCTGTTCGACCAGTAGCAACAGCACCCCCCCTCTACCCACCCTCAGCACCTTGAAACCCTTGCGGGTTTGAAGTGCGCTTTACAAATTATTGATTGATTGATTGATTGATTGAAAGGGTTCTTGCGGACCGGCGAGTTGGATTCCCACCTCGCGACTATCGGGTCCCGACGACCATCTTGATGCTCTCGGACTGCATCAATGCCGGGACCACACACATCACTCGGGTCCGGTCGGGGCGAGGCACTCGGCTCTGTCATCCAACTACGGGAAGGTGGGGGATATCACTCACCCACCGTGACGTTGCGCCATTCGGCCCCGTTCTTCCTTTGCCGGCTTCACTTCCGATGTAGGCTCTCAGCGCCTCCCAAATAGCATCGCTGGCTCCCGTGCAGCCGCTGGCGGGTGTTCACGGGAGGTCCCCAGCTGTGGGTAGGTTCAGCTCCACAGTACGCGGGCGACCCACCGCAGATCTCTAAGCAGTAGTCCCGGCTGGAGACCATGTGGCTATCGGGTCCTGCCGGCCATCTTGGCAGCCGCAGCTCGTCTCCACTTCAAAGCCACTTTCACCAGCCCGACCACACGAGCTGTCACGAAAGTGGCCCCCGTCGCGTGACTGGTGTGTCAGGGGTGGGTAGCGGCCGAGACGAGCTGTAGACAGTGGATCAGAGAACAGGACTGGTGTCAGGATCTGTGTCAGGGGCCGGAGCTCCGGCAGATGCAGCTAGTCGGCCATGCTGCTGGCCACGCCCCCCCGGGAGGCACACATTCTTAATCGTTGGGACGTCCTGTGTCGAGTTCAACAAGGGTGCTTCCAACCCATTTGTATAGATCGAAAAAAGGAATTGGGCAAGGACGCAACCCTGATGGACTACCCTCATAATTGGAAATGGCCTAGAGTACTCACCCAGATTTCCATAGCGCACAGATGCCGATGCTGAAGAGTATAACTGTCTAATAAAAGTAGTTATCGTAGCATCAACACCCATTTCTGCCATTATTCTCCAAAGATGGTGATGGGCTACGCAGTCGAAAGCTGCTGACAGATCCATGAATGCCAGGTATAGTTTCCCCTGCTTTGCTTGAGTATACTTGGGCATTTGTAGGGTTAGATTGAGGATTTGGTCCTGAGTACCACTCCCTTTTTTAAACCCATATTGTACCGGCATTAGGATGCTATTGTCAGTGACCTATTGCTCTAGTCTATTAAGTAAGACGCGACCCATCAATTTAGCTGTACTATCCAGCAGGGAGATAGGCCGGTAGTTTTTAGGCTGAGATGTATGTCCTTTTTATGAATTGGGACGATGATTGACCGCTTCCACGAGTCAGGTGGGCCCACAATGGCAATTACATTAAAAAAATTAGTGAGTACTGGTCCCCATAAGTCAGGGTACTCCATAAAAAAATCGACTGGAGTGCCATCCAGGCCTGGGGCTCTATTAACAGAAGACTGTGAAGGGGCCAGTCTAATTTCATGTACTTTAAAGCATAGGAGCGGTTTGGCAGAACTACTAGGTAATCACTGACTAGCCACTCCCTCTACCTATGGGTTAAAAATGGAAGAAAAGTGTGCAATCCACGAGTCCTCGTCCGCATAGCAAGCAGTACTCAAATCTTCAGTGTATTTAAGAAATGGAGCATTGATGACTCTCCAAAAATCCCTAGAATTTTTTTAAAGGGACGCTTGATGAAGGTTCTCCCAACCTTCTTCTTTGAGGATTTTAGTTCTCCGCTTCCTGGCCTCTGAATATCGAAGCCGCAGAGTCTTGACCAGTGCTGCATCCCTAGGAGTAAATCTAAGTGCCTGATGTAGCGCTGATACGGCCTTAGTGCAAGACTGGTCAAACCACTTAGGGCCTGGGCTATTAGAGGTTTGTTTCTCCCTAGTTAGTGCCTGTTTTGCCTCCGATAGTATTCTATCGAAGGCTGGGTTTACAAGTATTGGATCTGGGTTAGCAGCCAGCCAAGTCATGATGTCCTCGAGTCTGTTACTGACCACAACTGTGACAATTTTCTCTTTATTTATCGTCTCCCATTTTAGAACTATCCCATTTTTCCTTGCTATTGCAGGGTTAACATGTCTCGACTGCTCCTGGGCAATTCTTTCCCATGCCAAATCGCCAATTATGGCATAGTGATCACTGAAGCCATGTGGCATAATTGCGATTTTTGAGATGGACTTTTTCAAGGACGAAGCGATCACTAAGTAATCTAGTGTCGAACCCTGACTGGGCAATCCAAAAATATGTAGTAAGGAGCCAGAACTAGAATCAATCGGGTTCATAATTTCCAGGTCATTAATATAAAATAATCTGTTCAGGGCATTACCATAGGAGTCGTGCCCAAAGTGATTAATTTATTCACCAGAGTCATTAGAGAAACCACATACTGTTTTATTTGAAAGGGTAAAGCGATGTGCGTTGAAGTCGCCCACCCATAGGATTTTGGCGGCTGCTTAAGGCTCTTCAAAAAAGTATTCACATCTTTTTCTAGAAAATCAACAACCTCTTTCATATTCGTATTAAAAATATTATTGTTATAGTTGATTAAAAGAGTAGTGTCTCCCTTCAATCCCTTTAGATAAAGAAAATGATAATAGGGCGAGTCATTAAAAAATGATAAAACTGCTCATTTCAAAGTAATTTTTATCAGAGTTAGAATCCCTCCCCTAGCGAGACCAGACACAGAAGGGCGGGTTGGAAAAATAACCGTCCAAATCAAACTGACCTGTTACCCATGTTTCCTATAGACAGATCAGGTCATATTTGTTAACAATCACTAACCGATCTAGGTTGGACCCTTTAGATCTTAGTCCAGCAATGTTCCAAGAGACTAGTTTAACATGATCTGTGGGGATGAGGTTATGATTGGAAAATACCGTGTGGGATTTAGGAGAATTGGGCCCTAGGTTCCTGGGACTTTGGGATCGATTAGTAGTGGTCCCATTCCCCCCTTGTCAATCACATCCATCCATGTCTGTTAAAGCACTGAAACGATTGTTGATAGGGAAGGTGGGGAGGGTAAGGTAAAGGGACTTATGGTAATTTTTGCTGTGTGAGATCAACGAAGTTTGAGCCCTATTAGAGGGTTGAACAGGTCTGTAGAAAAAACCAAGTGGCAGCGCAAACATCTGAGATTGCTGCGCGGCTGTGTCGGGTAAGCGCTCAAACAAATGCTGGACCAGGTGGTGCAAGTTAAAATTGACTACCACACAGTCCCCCTGGATTGACTTCCTCGAGTTCCCTACCCATGCCACCCTTCTTGCCATTAGGATACAAGGGATTAACTCCCTCCGACCCCCCCTTGTTTGCTAATCCAGTGACAGGGCTTGGTGATAAACTGGTCCATGGTTTCTCCCTGTGTGTCCACTAATTTGGGAACATTTGCCAGAACTATTACATAGGGGCAAGCAGCGGGAGGAAGGTCCAATCTTAAGTCACAAGGTGTGTTAGACCAATTTATCACTTCGATATCATAGTCTCTAGGGCATTCCAAAGTCGATGGTAAGGGTAGTAAAGATGGGCCAGATGTCCTCTGTGGTTGCAGGGAATGACTAGAGGGATAATGAGAAGCTTGCAAGTTAGAGTGATTTCTGGCTTCTCCAACAGGCATGCCTGCTGGATGGGGGCCACTTGGCCTGAGAGGCTCACTTTCTGGTCTCTTGCTCTCCTGCGTAATGGAGGGGCGCTGAGATGTTATGGTATGTTCAGGGGATTGTGAAGCCTTCTGTGTCCCAGCCTCGATCCCACCGCTGATACCTGTTATAGTGAGGTTTAGAGACTCCAGGGTTGCCTCAATTCCGCAAAGCCTATCTGAGAAGGGCTGAAATAGGAGTGTAAGAGACTGTTCCATTTTTTGTAGGAAAGTGTCCATTGTAGGTGCAGAGGCTATTGTAGCTTCTGGTGGAACAGCGAGAGTTGACTTTGTGAGTAGCTTGCCCCCCCCCCCCTTTCTTCCCTTTTGGGGGCGGTTCAGCATGGGCGAGCGGAGAGTGCGCTCTGTCGTTAACTCGTGGATTTAGGCGTTTCGAGCGGGTTACCACTGGATTAGAGGATGCAGAGGCAGTACACGGATCTGCCGTATGTGCAGGCAGGGGCTAGTATTGGAACGGTCAACTAGGCATTCTGGGGCTACTAGGTTGCCCATTGATAATTTGCGTTCTACAGTCTGAATCTCTTTATTCAGCGTATCTGAGGCTCTTAGGAAGAAGGCATCTAGAGTGTTTGTTGACTCACCTCCATTGGTGGTGGATTTCCTTTTCCCCATTGCCAGATCCGGGCCCAACTCTTGACGGCAATATATCAGGCGGCGGAAGTTAGAGGGGGGGCCCAGCCCAGCCTCCTCCGGGCTCCGATGGGCATGACCGGGCCCGCCCTTGGCCCGGGCTTTGCTGCGCTCAAGAGCACTGTGACATGGAAACTGGGCTGATGGGAGATTTAGTCCCGCAGTGCATCTCTACACTGGCACGACTCTCCCCAGATGGAGCTTTGGCGATCTACACGGGACCACGGGCAGCGCTACACTTAAGAGCGCTGTGACATGGACGCTGGGCTAATGGGAGATTGAGTCTCGCAGTGCCTCTCCTCACCGGCACGACTCTCTCCAGGTGAAGCTTTGGCGTTGGCGATCTACCCATAAAGATTATGGATTTAACCCAGATCTGTGACTGGGGGTGAATGTTTGACAATGTTCAGCATTCCGTCCATCATCTTTTTTGTGTTGCTATAATTACCCTAAGTGGGAAGGGTATGCCCAGATGTGGGTTCCATGCTCACTATGCCACTGGATTCAAGCTAGCCTTAGCCTGGCTGATAAGGGACGATACCCTGAAAAGGGTCCCAGGATGCTTGTTTTCCGGTCTAGGAAAGTCGTGGATTGGCAGTTCGGGCTGGACTGTTCCCATGGGGAGAAGGATCAAGACTGATTGGTATTTGGCTGGGTCCAAACTGGTGTGGCATGGTGAGCAACAAAAACAATGGATTTAACCCAGATCTGTGACTGGAGGTGAATGTTTGACAATGTTCAGCATTCCGTCCATCACCTTTTCCTGTTGCTATAATGTTAAGGCCTTATAATTTTGTTTTGGGGCTTTTGTGTCACGGGCATTAGGTCGAACAGCACAAGTGTGGTAGGGTTTTTATCAGAAGTGTGGAAACTGCAGAAATGAATTTTGTGGATCTTCAAAGATTTCAGAAATTTCATCAAAGAAATGTGAGGAAACTGCATGATTTTAGGCAAAGTTTTAGGTTTGCAGGACATGTCTGTAATAAAATAGCTTGGGATCAATCTAAGGAACACACTCTGGACTCCACTTGGGGTCTAGTTTTTAAAAATGTCAGGGTTTATTAGGGTCCCCTGGGTGACAGCCGAACTTGGGCACACCTGCCTGGCGCCATGACAAATACAGGTTATTTTTTTACAGAAAATGTCAATGTCTCCATGTTGCATTTTTGGGGCGTTTTGTGTTGTGGGTAATAAGCAGAGTTACACAAGTCGGATATCTTTTATATCGGAAGAAGTGTGGCAATGCTTAGTGGTTGGAATGTTGTGCAGCCCCACAGATTCCAGAAGTTTCCATCACAGATATGTGAGGAAATGCATGATTTTAGGCAAAGTTTAAGGTCTGCAGGGCATGAGGGTAGTAAAAATATTGTGGTACCCATGTAAAGCACATCACTCTGGACTTCCCTGGGTGTCTAGTTTTCAATAATGTCTGGGTTTGGCAGGTTTTCCAGGGTGACGGCCCAGCCCATATACTGCAGCTACCCTCATCACAAGTCATTTTTTACACAAAATGGTGATGTCCCAACGTTGCTGTGTGATGGTTGATAGGTCCAGCCACACAAGTGAGGAAGCAGTTTTATCAGAAGAAGTGTGTGAACATAGAATACTGTAACATTTGTTACTGTGAATTGAATTTCCGGACTAATTAAGGTAATCCCACACAAGCTAACCAATAATAAGCGAGAAAATGAGAGTGACAATAAAGCCAACCAATGGTAGACAATGGAAAGACTCTAAGCTCACTGTAAGCTGACAGTAGGTCTTTTCGGAAACTGACATCTTGCGCTGTCTGGTAGGAGAGACCTAAAAAAGAAAGTCATTGAATAAGAAGCAAGCAAATAAAACTGACAAGCAAGCAAACCAGTGGGCAGGCATGGGCAGGCACAAAGCACACTGTATGGTTTTCGGTATGGTCCACAATAGGTTTTTCAACTACTGACAGATTAAAGCTTTTGTGAGAACCCCAAAACAGGAGTTTCTGAATGGCTAATGCTGACCTTGATTCACTGCAATCGCACTTTTATTCGTAATTGTTTAAACCCACCAGCGGCCCTCTGGGTGCTGTGAGTTTGCATGGATACTCTTCGGCTGCTATGCTACATATTTTTATTGATGTAATAATGTTTACTTCTCATTGTTTGTGCTTACTTTTTTAATTGGTATTATATAGTTTTTCTTCTTTTTTTCTTTTCTTTTTTCCCTTTTATTTACCTTGTAATGTTTGCCATGATTTTAATTAATCGTGCAACTGGAATAAACTTTGACATGACTTCCCTGAGGCTGCAAGGGAAGGAGGGTCTGGTCACCAGTGCTGTGAAGCTGAGAGGAGACAGACAACCAAAGAAGAAATAAGCAAGTCTTTTCAGAAGGGTGTCAGCTCCTAGAAAGAAATGTGAACGTATGCAGAAGGGTGATCAGCAAATGTAAAGGGATCCGGTACATGGCTCTCATTTATGAAGGCATTTGCAGCTGTGGGGTGACAAAGAAGAACCGACATGCCTGGAAAGGGATTTCACTTAGGATCACTGCGGCCATACTGTCCATGCACTGCGACCACTCCTCTTCAGGTAATTATAAATGAACACTGTGCTCGGGTGGCCTCCGCCAGGTCCAGGTGACCCTGCACGACCGTGTCCAGGTGAGAATAGGCCCTTTTCTCACCTGCGATCGCTGCCTCGCCCAGGTGACTCCTCCTTCTCTCATTTGACCTCTCTTCCGACCTCACCCGTTGGATCCGAAGCCTCTCTCCACCTTACCTCCCCTCCCAGGTGACTACCAAGTCACCCAGGTGGCTCCCACGTCACTCCCTAAGCTCCTGCCTTCCCTCCACGCGCCCTCTTTCCAGGAATCTAAATACCTTCTCTTTGTTTCTTTGATGTGTCAGGTCTGCTCTCCTGTTTCCCTGGCAACGGGAGATGTGCTGCAGCCCTGCGCAGGAGATGCTGAGTGCAAGGCACGTCTCCGACTATTGTCCCCACCACACACCTCCATGGAACCAGTGCTGTCGCTGATTACACTGCACTAAGTGGGCCCTGCCCAATGCTGGCACTGTAACAGTGCCTGCTGCACACACAGAGGTCACTAACCCCGATACTCACACTGCAGGCGCAGCACCCGCGGTCACACTGCACGTACACTGCAGCCATTAAGCCCAATGCTCAAACTGCAGACTCTCCAGCCATTGTCACTTACACTGCAGTCACGAAGCCCAATGTTAACAGTGCAGGCACTGCACCCACTGCCCTTGCTACTTACACTGCCCTGTCACTAAGCACGATGCTCCAACTGCAGGCACTACACCCCCGTCACTCACACTGCAGTCACTATAAGCTCAACGCTCACACTGCAGGCACTGCATCCATTGTCCTTGCTATTTACACTACACTGTCACTAAGTCACTGCAAACACTGCACCCACTGTCACTTACACTGCAGTCACAAAGCCCAATTCTCACACTGCAGGCACTGCACCCACTGTCATTTACACTGCCTTCACTAAGCTCAAGGCTCAAACTGCAGGCACTGCACCCATTGTCCTTGCTATTTACACTGCACTGTCACTATGTCACTGCAGACACTGCACCCATTGTCACTTACACTGCAGTCACTAAGCCCAGTGTTCACACTGCAGGCACTGCACCCACTGCCCTTGCTGCTTACACTGCACGGTCACTAAGCCCGATGCTCACACACTGCAGGCACTGCACTGTCTGGGAATTGCATTAGATGTGCCCACTGCATATGCTGCCTATACTGTAGGCACTGCCTTGACCGGCCACATCGCACCCTCTGGCGATGCCACACCACTCTGTTCTCTGCTCTCATTACCCACGGCCGTAGCTGTACCCTGCTCCCCAAGTTGTGCCGACACAGCACCCACGGCAGGCACCCACCAACTGACTACACTGTCCTCACTACAGTCACTGCACCCGCTTCACGCACTGCACCCACTGTGTCCATTGCTCACAACACTAAAGAGGCTTTGCCTGAAGCCTGCACTATCCCTTCTGTGTGCACTGCACCCGACGCCTACACTGAATCCAGTGCACGGACGGCAGCGATATGCTAACTCGTGTATAGCCCGGGCAATCATGCGAGTGAGTCCTGGCGAATCTCTGCTCTGTATCTGGTGAGTGAGTGAGTTTGACGGGTTTAAGAGCCCGCGAGCACTTCACTGGCGCGCACTGCTGACGCACTTTTACTCCGAATGCAAACCTTAGGAAAGACACGTGACATTATTTCACCACAACTCTATTGCAGTTATAAAGCAATTAATTCATTAATTTAGCAATTAGGTGGTGCACTGAGTAGTGAGTAGAAATGCAGTCATTTGACCTGTTTACATCAATTTGGATTCAGCGCCGTGGGTTCGCGAAAGGCCTCCTGAATATGTTTTATACATTTCCACTATTTTTTATTCAGTTTTCGCCTCTAAAATGGTAAACAGTGAAATACAAATTAACCCTTCATTTAAAAAGAAAGCGCAAGCCATTTTAGGTAACTTTCTAACGTTGGATATTTTTTTTTTTGGGGTGGGGGGTAGATTTTTGAAGTCATTGGGTCATTAATTTCAAATGAGCAACATTGTTTTTTGTTTGGGTCTCAATTGCATCTCCTAGACCCCTCTCCCAAACCTACAATTTTCAAAATAGATATTTAATCTTTTTTTTATTAAACAGGAGCATCTCTAAAGGATTTTTAAGCCTCCCCCCCCCCCCCCACTTCCTTCCCCGCCCCCCGCAAGACATTTTTTAGGGGCCTCTGTTTCGTCTCCAAGCCATAGTACTAAAAGGAGGCTTGAACAATCGGCATTACACAAGGACACATTTATTTTTGGTGGGCACCGGGAGATTAAGAGATTTGCCCTGAATTGCATTTATAGGATTGTAGAGAGAGAGTGGGTGCAAGAGATACAGATAAGGAGAAGAAGAGAGCTGGAGTGCAACGAGAGGTGAGGTCCTGGGAGAAAATAAAGAGATGCGAGGCAGAGAGAGAGAGAGAGGGGCAAAACGAGAAGTGAGGGGTAGAAAGGGGGGTCTGATAAAGAGAGTGGAGAAGGAGAAGAAAAGGTGCAGTGAGGAGGTGAAGGGTAGAAAGAGAGATGAGCTGTAGAAACAAAATACGTAAAGAGAGAGGGGAGGAAGAGAGGGTGGAATAGAAATGGGATTGGGAGCATGAAGAGGAATGGCAGATAGAAAGATAGTTAGAGAGCTAGAGTAAGAGGGGTAGGGAGAAAGGAGTAAGCCAGTGAGGTAGAGGAAGTAGGCAGCAACAGAGGGGAGATGAAATGAGGCAGGTTACAGATCATGCGGTAAATTGAGGGCTCAGGTAGTGAGACAGAGCTTGGGTAGAAGGAGATGAGTTAGTGAATGAGGCGCGAGGTAGAGAGAGGGAAGATATTGGGGTGACAGAAATGTAGAGATGAGTGGCATTTAGTAAGATTGAAAGAGAAAGCGAAAAAGGGGTGAAAAAAGAGATGTGGTTAATTGCGCTGTGAAGTAGGAGGAGGAGAAGGACAGGAAGATGAGATGTAAATAGAGCATTGAGGGGTGAGAGATGAGAGATGAGTGAGGGAGAGAGAGGGGTAGAGATGTGAGGGAGAGAGGAGATAATGTTGTTGGAACCAAGAGTGGGAGAGAGCAGGGCTTTAAGTGGGCCGGGTCGGTCTGAGCACCAGCAGGTTTTAGGTCTCGCCTGAGCCAGCGCTTTAGCGCTGCTCTCGCGAGAACTTTTGTAAATGGGGGATTTGGAAGTGCAAACTAGTGCTTTCAGGCCTCCAAATACAGTGCATGTGCGCCGGGAGCGCGCACCATTTGGCAGCCTGTGTCATTCATTTCGCGGCCGCTTTGATGTTCTCAGTGAGCCGCCAGGCCACTGGGAACATCAAAGCGGAAAGTGCTCACCATATGCCATATGCCAGCCTGTGTGCCTCTCTCCCCTACCCCTTCCCTTATCCCACTTCCTGCTTGTTTTTTTTAACTGCAACATGTTTTTGTGAATGTTTGGAAAAGGAATCATGTGCAAGTCACACATATATAAACACATATTTTAATTCACACACACAAAAGGGCACACAATCCAGCTGCATAAAGCAAAACAAGCATTGGCAAAGCCAATCAGTCTGACTTGTATGTGCTAAGACATGTAGTACAGGTATGCACACATGCAATTTGCATGCAATAGCCTCCTTAGGTCAAATCTTTTGTCTTTGCCAATGCTTGTTTGATCCGGCAGACACATTTCAGTACCAGTATCCTGGAAACAATGGTCCTTCTCAGGCAGGTTATGTTAGAAGATTTACCGCCTACTGGTGGCCTTAAAGGTCCTGTGCTTGCGAGCCGTCAGTGTGTGTTTACTTCAGATCCAACTCCTCCTGCATTCGTCCACTACAGGGTTGGCAGCAGGCTTGGTGTCACTGTGCTGAGAGAAGACAGCAGCGTGCTGGCCTCGCCTCCTTCATCATTAGTGCTCCCCGCGTGCCACGACAGAGGGAGATGCGGAAGCCGACGAGAGCGCGCGCCACTGGCTTGCTTGAAGGGAGCCCGTTTTCAGTGACTGTGGGCGAGTGATTTGTACAATTAGATGCAACTTGAAACGATTCAGCTCTCTGAACACTCATTCGATTTTATGATACTGGCAACGGAGGAGTGACCTGACATAATTTTGTTGCGTTTCCTTAGCAGCACAAAAACAGAGGCCTTCAATTTAAAGGAATAGCTGAATTAATTATTACCCAAGTCAGCAGTTCTCATTACCGACCTCGGAAGGCTGATTGGCTGATACAGCTAAGAGTTTGATGGCTTTCAAATCCGTGATTAAACTACTTCGAACCCGCTCATCGACCCAACAAGCAATCTAGGCCTTTTGTTTTTTTGCATATTTATATAGCGCGAACTCGACCCAAAGGTATCGGAGCGCTCTACACGAGCACCGTATTTACATTGGCACGGGGAGATTAAGTGTTTTGCCCAGAATCACAGGATGTGGACGCGACCCCGAGGCTCGAACCCTTGTTTCCAGCACCAAAGTCGGCAGTCTAGCCGACGGACCACATCCTCTCCCCTGATAGTTTGACTTGGCACCGCTCTGTGAGTCACCTGTAACTTTTGTAATGCAACCCACTGCAATATTACAGACACACTACACATCTCAACAGGTGTATTTTGTGTTAAAAAAGCTCTCTTTTATTTAAGTCAGTAGTCTTGATATCAGCACTGGAAGAATGAAAGGATGAATAGGCATAACGCTTTGCAGAGAAACAAACTTATTACTAAGGTGCTGATTTACAATTGTGCAGACAGCGTACTCTGTCACAGATGTGGCGGAATACCCTGTCCCCCAAAACCTTGCCCCTTCCACCTTATTTAGACTTGGGTAGACTGCCAGCTTCCGTTGACGGAGCCGCTGTAGGCTCAATCGATGGAAAGCTTCCGCCGTCGGCCTGATGGAGAAGGGGCCATTAGAGGAAAGACTTTCCACCCCTCTCCTTATTAAAGGTAAATCCTGCTGGTGAAGGACGAATAAAATAACAAGAATTTGCAATGAAATAGGTCTCGTAATTACGCAAGTTTGAGCTATTGGCATTATAAATGACAATGCCTTTTATTTATGTGTCTGTTTGTAAAACATAAATAAAAGGCATTGTTATTTACAATGCCAATAGCTCAAACTCGCGTAAATGCGAGACCCATTGCATTGCAAATGCCTGTTTCAGGGGGCCTCGAAACGGGTCTCTATCGGGCTCTACTTTGTGCCCTGGCACTGGCTTTCCGGACTGCAGTGACAGGAGGCACATCCATGTGCGCTGCTCTCACTGCTCACTTCTCACTAGTGGAGAAGTTACTGCATGACGTCATGCCAGGTGAGCGTTGAAGGGGAAGGGAAATCCTTTAAAGAGAGTCTTTTTCTCGCTGGATTTCTTTCCCTTCTCTTTTTGAAACTCTGGAGCAGCAACATTGTCCTGTGGTCACCAGGGCTTGAAGTCGAAGCTTTTTTAATAGTATTCAAGCCATAGTTTCTGCTTATTTATCTTATACAACTATCGACCATTGACAAAGCCAATAGTCCTGACTTGTAGGTATGATGTTACTTGTTGTATCATATATCTAGATGCATGTCAGAAACAGCAAAATACAAGTTGGGCGGCACATTATGGTAAACACAGATCTTTAGCTTACGTGTTTTTAAGCCACGCCCTTAATTGCATTGGTCACGCCCCTTTAAATGACTGCCCCTCCCCCTCGTTTTTACATCCCACTTGAAGCCCTGGGAGAGAGAAAGGTTAAGTCGTTCGAGAGAGGTAGACATGGGGTAGAAAGGGGGTGAGAGAGAACTGGGGTACAAAGAGGTGATGTATAGAGAGTTGAAATCGAGAGGCCCTACACAGAGATGTAGGGATAGGCAGAGAGAGAGGTGAAGAGGGAAGGATGAGGTAGTAGCAGAGGTGAGAAGAAAGCAAGGAGAGAGACACGAGACGGAGACGTGAGGCAGTGAAAGACTGCTGCAGGGCGGCACCGAGTGGTGACACAGCAGCACTCAGAGAGAGGGGAAGAGAGGGTAGCGACAGAGAGGGGTGAGTTAGAGAGAGGTGAGGGAGAGAGTGGGCAGAGAGGTGACAACAGCACTCAGAGAGAGGGGTAGAGCGGGAAGGGAGAGAGAGGGGTGGAGGGAGAGAGGGGGTAGAGAGGCGAGACAGCAGCACTCAGAGAGAGGGGTAGAGAGGGAAGGGAGAGAGAGGGGTGAGTGAGAGAGAGGCGAGGGAGAGAGGGGGGAGAGAGATGAGACAGAAGCACTCAGAGAGAGGGATAGAGAAGGAAGGGAGATGGAGAGGGGTGAGTGAGAGAGAGGTGAGGGAGAGAGTGGTAGAGAGGTGACAGCAGCATTCAGAGAGAGGGTAGCGACAGAGAGGGGTGAGTTAGAGAGAGGTGAGGGAGAGAGTGGGCAGAGAGGTGACAACAGCACTCAGAGAGAGGGGTAGAGCGGGAAGGGAGAGAGAGGGGTGGAGGGAGAGAGTGGGTAGAGGGGGTAGAGAGGCGAGACAGCAGCACTCAGAAAGAGGGGTAGAGAGGGAAGGGAGAGAGAGGGGTGAGTGAGAGAGAGGCGAGGGAGAGAGGGGGGAGAGAGATGAGACAGAAGCACTCAGAGAGAGGGATAGAGAAGGAAGGGAGATGGAGAGGGGTGAGTGAGAGAGAGGTGAGGGAGAGAGTGGTAGAGAGGTGACAGCAGCACTCAGAGAGAGGGGTAAAGAGAGAAGGGAGAGAGAGGGGTGAGTGAGAGAGAGGCGAGGGAGAGAGGGGGTAGAGAGGTGACGGCAGCACTCAGAGAGGGGGGTAGAGAGGGAAGGGAGAGACAGGGGTGAGTGAGAGAGAGGTGGAGGGAGAGAGGGGGGAGAGAGGTGACAGCAGCACTCAGAGAGAGGGGTAAAGAGGGAAGGGAGAGAGAGGGATGAGTGAGAGAGAGGCGAGGGAGAGAGGGGGGAGAGAGGTGAGACAGAAGCACTCAGAGAGAGGGATAGAGAAGGAAGGGAGAGGGGTGAGTGAGAGTGAGGTGAGTGAGAGAGGGGGTAGAGAGGTGACACAGCAGCACTCAGAGAGAGGGTTAGAGACACTGGCGTAACAAACGTTTAAGGGCCCCCCCTGCAATGTACACAGAGGGCCCCCGCTCCAGATTTAATCCGGAGCACTCAGACCTGAGTACTGGTCTGAGGGGCCCCCTGCAGCGCGCCCCCCGCACCGCGGTGGATGCGGGGGCCTGTGTTACGTCCCTGGGTAGAGAGGGAAGGGAGAGAGAGGGTGAGTGAGTGAGAGAGAGATGGGGGTAGAGAGGTGACACAGCAACACTCAGAGAGATGGGTAGAGAGGGAAGGGAGAGAGAGGGTGAGTGAGAGAGAGGTGAGGGAGAGAAGGGGTAGAGAGGCGAGACAGCAGCACTCAGAGAGAGGGGTAGAGAGGGAAGGGAGAGAGAGGGGTGAGTGAGAGAGAGGCGAGGGAGAGAGGGGTAGAGAGGTGACAGCAGCATTCAGAGAGAGGGGTAGAGAAGGAAGGGAGAGATGAGTGCAGGGGGTGAGTGAGAGAGGGGGTAGAGAGGTGACACAGCAGAACTCAGAGAGAAGGGTAGAGAGGGAAGGGAGAGAGAGGGTGAGTGAGAGAGAGGTGAGGTGAGGGAGAGAGGGGGTAGAGAGGTGACACAGCAGCACTCAGAGAGAGGGGTAGAGAGGGAAGGGAGAGAGCGGGTGTGAGTGTGAGGTGAGGGAGAGAGGAGGTAGAGAGGTGACAACAGCACTCAGAGAGAGGGGTAGAGAGGGAAGGGAGAGAGAGGGGTGGAGGGAGAGAGGGGTAGAGAGGCGAGACAGCAGCACTCAGAGAGAGGGGTAGAGAGGGAAGGGAGAGAGAGGGGTGAGTGAGAGAGAGGCGAGGGAGCGAGGGGGTAGAGAGGTGACAGCAGCACTCAGAGAGAGGGGTAAAGAGGGAAGGGAGAGAGAGGGGTGAGTGAGAGAGAGGTGAGTGAGAGAGGGGGTAGAGAGGTGACAGTAGCACTCAGAGAGAGGGGTAGAGACACTGGCGTAACAAACGTTTAAGGGGCCCCCCTGCAATGTACACAGAGGGCCCCCTGCTCCAGATTTAATCCGGAGCACTCAAACCTGAGTACTGGTCTGAGGGGGCCCCCTGCAGCTCGGCCCCCCCCGCACCGCGGGGGATGCGGGGTCCTGTGTTACGTCCCTGGGTAGAGAGGGAAGGGAGAGAGAGGGTGAGTGAGAGAGAGGTGGGGATAGAGAGGTGACACAGCAGCACTCAGAGAGAGGGGTAGAGAGAGAGGGTGAGTGAGAGAGAGGTGAGGGAGAGAGGGGGTAGAGAGGCGAGACAGCAGCACTCAGAGAGAGGGGTAGAGAGGGAAGGGAGAGAGAGGGGTGAGTGAGAGAGAGGCGAGAGAGAGAGGGGGTAGAGAGGTGACAGCTGCATTCACAGAGAGGGGTAGAGAAGGAAGGGAGAGGGAGAGGGGTGAGTGAGAGAGAGGTGAGTGAGAGAGGGGGTAGAGAGGTGACACAGCAGCACTCAGAGAGAGGGGTAGAGAGGGAAGGGAGAGAGAGGGTGAGTGAGAGAGAGGTGAGGGAGAGAGGGGGTAGAGAGGTGACACAGCAGCACTCAGAGAGAGGGGTAGAGAGGGAAGGGAGAGAGAGGGTGAGTGAGAGAGAGGTGAGGGAGAGAGGGGTTGAGAGGCGAGACAGCAGCACTCAGAGAGAGGGGTAGAGAGGGAAGGGAGAGGGAGAGGTGCAGTGAGAGAGGGGGTTTAAAGGGAAGGGAGACAGAGAGGGGTGAGAGAGAGGTGAGAGAGGGGGTAGAGAGGTGACACAGTAGCACTCAGAGAGAGGGGTAGAGAGGGAAGGGAGAGAGAGGGTGAGTGATAGAGAGGTGAGGAAGAGAGGGGGTAGAGAGGCGACATAGCAGCACTCAGAGAGAGGGGTAGAGAGGGAAGGGAGAGAGCGGGTGTGTGAGAGAGGGGAGGGAGAGAGGGGGTAGAGAGGTGACAGCAACACTCAGAGAGAGGGGTAGAGACGGAAGGGAGAGAGAGAGGGGTGGATGAGAGAGAGATGAGGGAGAGAGGGGGTAGAGGGGCGAGACAGCAGCACTAAGAGAGAGGGGTAGAGAGGGAAGGGAGAGGGAGAGGGGTGAGTGAGAGAGGTGAGTGAGAGAGGGGGTTGAGAGGGAAGGGAGACAGAGAGGTGAGAGAGAGAGGTGAGAGAGAGAGGGTAGAGAGGTGACACAACAGCACTCAGAGAGAGGGGTAGAGAGGGAAGGGAGAGAGAGAGGGGATGAGTGAGAGAGGTGAGTGAGAGAGGAGGTAGAGAGGTGACAGCAGCACTCAGAGAGAGGGGTAGAGAGGGAAGGGCGAGAGGGGGAGGAGAAAAGGCAGTGATTTACGGACAGGCGCGGTAGCGAGAGAAGAGGTACAACAGCATAGAGAGGTAAGGCGAGAGCTGCAATAGAGAAAGGTTATCTAGAAAGAGGGGGAGAGAGAGTTAGAGATTGAGAGAGTGAAGGTAGAAGAGAAAAGCAACATGACAAGCAAGTTTGAGGGAGGTAGAGAGAAAAGGAGAAAGAGACAAATAGGGGCGATGTCAGACAGTCAGAGATGAGAATAGAGGAGTAGGTGATGGACAAAGAAGGGCGTATACTGGTAGAGTGGTGAGGCAGGGCGGTAAAAAAGAGAGTCAAAGGTATAGGTAGCCGGAGAAGGGGAGAGAGGCTGAAGCAGAGAAATAGAGGTGAGGAAGAGCGAGGGAGGTGACTTTACCAGGGGGCCCCTCAGTGGCGCTGGATCTAGGATTGTGGGGGGGTGCTACACCCCCTCCTCATATCACAGTGGGAAAGAAAATCAATAGGAGGATGGACAATAATGCTGCCTTTGGTTTGCAGATTCTTTGTTCAGAGATTTATCATATGAAATTATTTGTTGGATAAACATAAACCGTGCACCTCATGAACAAGAACAACCTTTGGTAACAGATTAGTGCTTTTTAGGTCTCGCCTGCGCAAGCGCTTTAGCGCTGCTCTGGCAAGAGTTTAAGTAAGCGGGTTTTGGAAGCACTAACTAGTGGCTTTTTTCAGGCCTCCAGCTACAGTGCATGTGCGCCGGGCGCGCGCACCATTTGTCAGCCTGCGTGATCACTTTCGCGGCCGCTTTGATGATCTCAGTGAGCCGCGCGGCCACTGAGAACATCAAAGCGGCTGCAAAAGTGATCACCATTTGCCAGCCTGCGTGCCTCTCTCCGCCTCCCTTATCCCACTTCCTGCTTGTTCTCTTTTAGAGGACAAGTACGCGCTACTCCAAAATCTTATTTACTTTTTAAAAATTTTCTTTCATGCTCTTATTCCCACTATGTGTTCCTTTCTCGCCATCCCTCAGTTGTCGATGCTGCTTCTCCATTACCACTTTCCCTTACCGTTCTTGTTTGGGTTTAGCCCTCTGCTCGGGAAACCTCTGCGCACCAACAAATAAATAGGTCGGCTAGGCAACTACCTCAAAGGAATCGCCCGCTTCAGTTCGAATTGAACACAACGACTGGGCTATCCGGTTGGTAAACAAAATGCGGGTTGCCAAGTTCTCCTCGTTAGGAACCTGTCGAATAAATACTGCAGCGTGAGGAACTTATTTATAGGTTTAACAATAAAAACCTATCAAAAAGGGAAAAATCTAGCACGCAGTGCCGAAATACGCGCTCTCGTTCTTGCCGTCAAAACTTGGGGATGATATCCTTTAAGGAAATGTATAGTAAACCATGGGCTGGTACCTATTAGAACATTTACTGTAACCTACTGGCAGAACATACACACAACACAATAATTGACGTGCTTTCAGAACAATTAGTTCAATTAATTCTACTTGGGTACGGACGTTTAGTTCCGCATAAAGACAAAAGAAAGACTTAAAACATCAGACTTCTTTATTTAAACAAAAACTTTATTGAAAATATCTTGTTTGGTCAGAACCCTGGAAGAAAGGCTCATGCGCACACTTTTTAAAATCGCAAAATCTGGGCTGTACAATAATCAGGAGGGTTCCTCGCACTCTGACGATTAGCACTCAGCAGTCACCATGGACGTGCTTTCAGAACGTGAGCTACCGCCGACCGATGCGTGGTCACTTGTTTTTCATTGCTGAGCACGCATACAGCTCCGCCAGTGCGTCTCAATCTTAGTCTGCAGGGTGCCCTGTCCTTCCATTACTGGGACATGAAAACAGCATTGCCAATGTATCTCAATCAAGATCCACGACCCACCCTTTCTTTCCTAGAATATGCAAATGGAGCTGACAGTGCATCTCAATCCTTATTTGCATGCCATAGGTCCGACATGCAATGGCTCTCCCAGGTCTCCTCAGTCAGAGCTCTGTGACTCTGCATGTCAAACCTGTCTCTTAGTCCTTATAATAGCAACGGGACGCACGCACAGCTCTGCCAATGCACATCAATAGGGCAGTGGCGCAGCAAGGATGCATGGCATGGGCCTTAATGCGACTCCAACAATTGGGACAACTTTCTGCCCCTATCCACTGGCACAGCAAATTGCATTTGCAATACATTTAAATATTTTCTTCATCGTTTAGTCACTTTCTTTTCCATCATTATTCACTCCATTATTTCACCACTCTAAGAAACTGTCCAATCAACATGCAAGTTATTAAGGCAATTTCCCAGGTTTCTAATGCTCCTGCTGGGTCATCTGAACCTCTCATCAAGAACATGACGTAAGCCAAATTCATCAATAGCAGTTTATTCCAACCCAATGCATTTCGGGTCTGAAAAGGCCCTTCGTCAGGGGAAACTGTAAATAACAATTGGTCGATGATTAAAATTCCATACCACCAATGTATACATAAACGTCACATTTTTACAATTTCACTTCTCTTATCGAACTCAGCTATTCTTTGCATTTAAATGTTTTGTTAACATTACTTAACGCCATCACCCCCTCGGTGCCTTTATTCAAGCTCGGTCTCATCACTTTCCCATTAGCATGTAAAACTTAGTGCCTCACGATGAGTAATTACTATATTTTCACCCCCACTGCTAGAACCTACAATCTCATCCTTCCCCATCGACTTTCTCCAAATGGTGCCACATCCCTTTCAACTCCCCTCGTCAAAACATCCCTCTTCACTCTTCTCTTTGTGCGTTTGTCACACCCCTTCATCATCACCCTTCCCTCCAAAACATTCAATTTTCCCAATGATTCTATTTCCTATTGGCTCTACTTCTCCTTTCTACGTGCTACCAAGTTCTTTTTGCCCCAATTCTGCGTTACTCCACCCCACTGCTTTTGCTAACTTCATCACGTACCTGCTAGCAAACAAACATCCTCCACTCTCCTTCACCAGAAAAATTCTCCTTTTCCCTTTCACCCAGCTGTTTTTAAACACCTTCCGCCCCTTCCATCTAGCAGCCTGTCCCCTAATCTCCACGTAATTATCACATGCGCCGCTTTTTAACTCCCGGTCTTACATAACACACTGCAACTCCCATAATGCATTTACTTAAACACGTTGTCAAATACTGAGTGCGTTTAACGTTTTTTATGACATTTCAATGCTGCTGTGGTCATTGTTAAAACCATTTCCAATTGTATGCAACATTCATTCTATAAGAAGTTCATTTTAAAACAACAAAAACATTTTCCTTTTCTTCTGACACCAATAATAAACATGCTAAGTGAATTGAGATGTTCCGCCTTGCATGAAGATGAATCACGTAATTGCCAATCCATTTCTTGAAAATGCACTTTTCTGTGTGGGTGCTAACCCGATAGGGCCGTCTCTCTTGAACATCAAATATATGCGGGTTGCGACACCATATCTTATGTAGTTGGGCCTTAATGCGACCATAAAAAACACCCCTCCTTCCCTCGCTTGCAGCGGAAAGTTAAAGAAGGCCATAAATGGAAGGCAGCGAGCCCTCACAGCCCTGAACCCTAGCGCTTCGACCTCCAGGTACAAGCGCTGTAATTGTGCAATGCAGCCTCGTCTGCAGGTTTGGCCTGTAGACCCTAACCCTATTCCGCGGCCATCCCCCGCTATTCGATTGCTAGGACACATGCAGAGCTCCGACAGTGCACCTCAGTCCAGACCTGTAGAAATAAACGATACGCACTTTTACCATTTCTCCTCAGTAATGTACTGAAACGCGCCTGCTATTTAAGAAACAAGACCCACACAACTCTGCAATCACGTTCAGTCCTGCCCTGCTCTTCTATTATAGGGGCGCGTGCAGCGCTCTGCCAATACACCTCACACCTCTAAAACTGTCTATCTTGTGTAAAGCATATTACTCTTGCATACTGCATGCTCTCAACTGAGTCGCCTCAATAGCATAATTGAGCACTCTGGACTTGAGGCTGAGGCAGTTGAGTGTCTCACAGTGCCTGTCAGTCTGGAAAAGGTGTTCAGAATTCATGGTCATCCAATTCTTGGCCTCTCTGCAGAGCGTACAGCGCAATGGTCACGTACTCCAGTTACAATTGTGATTCTGTGCAAATGTGTGTAAAGGAGGTCATGATATTGACAAGGCGAAAGTAAAAGAAAATACAGTGCTTACTGGTGAGTGGGTGTGGCCTTTTCTGAAGAACCTCCCCGAATGGTGCCGGCCAGGTTGCAGTACTGAAAGCAGGTTGTGTGGTTACCATTCTGAAACAATGGAACATATCGTCTGTGCATGCCCCGCATTGCCCATGGCCAGACGGTCATTGCTGCGAGGACAATTTATCATGTTGGGAGTTCGATCTTGCCGCCAAGCAATAATGTCCGCTCTTAACCCTGACAACACCAAGCTAAACATTGGGCTAACGAAATTCATCCACAAAGCGTCAAAACAACTGGAAGCCATATCCACAGCTAAACCCTCCTCATCTTAGTATGGCGGTTGAGTGAACAGACTCAATAATCAAATCGGAGTCCAGAACATCAGAAAGCCAGCGCGATGTCTTCCGGCAGAACATTACTAGCCCATAATGCTCAACCGACTTTTTAATAATTTTAAATCCACCATTTTTTACATTGATTACTGTCATTTTATTGTTCGATTTAGCTATGTTTTAAATTGTAAATGGTTTGCTAAACCAGTCAATAAAGAGTTAACCCCCACTGGTGAGTGGGTGTGTTGTATATGTTTGGGGTGTGGTGAAGTGTAGGTGATGTGAGAACGTGTATTCAGGAGGCAGTGAAAAGAGGGTACTGAATAGGACAGAGATAAGGTGTAAGATTTGCAGATGGTCGAGAAGTGTAGAGAAAAAGGGCTATCGTCTAATATAGAGTCAAGAGTTAACATAACAGGAGAAATTGAGAAACTATGAAGACAACTACCCATTCCACAGGGCTCAGTAATATTCAATTCACAGTCTCACAATTTCGGGATTCAAACGTTTGGAATATTAATTATTTGCAACAAAATCATTGTTGTTACTTCTTTATCTTAAAAAGCTAACAACCATTGATTAAGTCAATAGTCGTGACTGGTGTTTATGTGGTTCAGTTTTTGTGTTATATATCTGAATACAAAAAAAGGAAAGCTGCGAGAGGAACCAAAGTACAGGTTGGGTGGCACACTATGGGAATCTCAAACATTTAGCTCATGTGTTTAAGCAAAACCCCGTGTTATGTAGGTCACTCCTTTTTTAGAGTGCCTCCACTTTTACATACCACTTAAAGCCCTGCGTAAAACTCTCCAAGATTAACAGCAGCCACGTCTCACGTTTGAAAATGTACAAATATTTTAAAAGCACGATATTCATTGGTGATTACAAATGAGAAATTTACATCTTAATATTAAAATGTTATTGAAACAAAATTTTTTAGTAATATTGAAATGAGGCAAGATACATAGGTGTACACTGTAGCTTAAAACGACTCAGTATTTTGCACTGCTTTTTCGTAGGCATTTCATTTTTCAGTGGAGACTGGCATCACTACAGATCAAAATTCTGTGTATTTTGTGGCAAAACATGTTGTGCCTGATTTTTTTTTTTTTTTTGGAAAACCTTTATTGTTCACAGTGGTATCTTTACATAGTGTACATGCGCCATCCATGGGAGCAAATCAGTTATGCAATAGGTGAGCGCTTGTTTAACAATATAACACAGCCATTTAGCCGACAACCCTGGGGTCCGGCGGCGTTGTACTTGGCGGCATTGTTGTAGCCCTTGGACGCGCACCTAAGCAAGTGATAGGTCTATTTTGTTGTGCGCGTGTGCATGGTGTACCTGAGTCGCAGTGGTGTCAGCAAGGATGGCGTTGCGTCCCAGCCCGCGCCGCAGCCACCGCCCAGACCCCAGTGAAAGTCGCGCAGAGCTTCATTATAAACCTCAGGCATAGGGGTCCCTAGTCGGTTCAACATCTGCATCATGTCCGCAGCGCGGGCCGGGCGCGGTGTTGCTGCTTCAGCTTAGCTCACTACGACATAAAGGAAGGGCCGTGCATTTAAATCAAGCAATTCTAGTCTGTGCTGCCGTATTCGGGCCCATGTGTGTGCTGTGTGGTGCGCGCCCAGTCCCCGAGCGCTGTATCTCGCAAGCTGTTGGTCATCGGGGCATGCCCAGCTCTCAGCCCCACGCGTCCTCGACAAGAGGTTGCCGCAAGCTTCGGACGCTCCCATCCCTGGCAGGACAGATAGGTCATCGCCGCTCCACCATCAGAAAGCAGGGCACGCAAAGTAGGGCAGTGCTCCGGGGACGCTAGACAGCGCAGTTACCGTGTGTTATCTGTGACAAATCAGGAACCTAGTCGGGAAACACAGCCGATAAGTGAACCGCTCCCGACACTTATACGGCAATAGAGACAATAGGGATGAGGGTTATTAACGCAAACAGGGCCAAGGGGGGGGTGAGGGGGGAGATCATCTTGCGCCAGTGCGGTGAGATCAGCAGCCGCCCGGCGGGGCATAGCGAGCCCGTACGCCGCGCGTGGGAGATAGCGGCCGGGAGGGGGGGGGGCTGGAGGGGCCCCCGGTCTTGTTGAGAGTCCAAAGCATCTGCGCAACGCCCACAGTTGGAGTCGTGGAGCGCAGGGCGCTCTGCTACGCTGAAGGGGGAGTGGCAGGTCGCGACGGAGTGGTCGCATCCTCCCGTCCGGGCCCCCAGTTAGGCGCTATTTGCACTGCTTCAAGACGGGGCGGCAGCATGTAGCAGGCGTGTGTGTTGTCCGTGTAGCGCTAGGCCTCAGGTATCGGCCTCGCCGAGAGTGGGAGTAGAGGGTACCAGAGGCAAGTGGGGGGGAGCAGGAGGTGACGCAGCCGCAGCCTTAAGGCCGCCTCCGGTAGCCCACAAGGAAACGGCAGGCGTTAGTGATTCAGGTTACCCCTCTTTCCTGGCAAGCCATCTGAAATGCTCTGAGGAGGTCATCCCAGAGCTGGGCGATGGGGAATTTGCGGAGCCTCGCTGTTTCCTCACGGAGGAGCGCCGCGCTCTCAGCGCGCGCCCAATTGAGGAAGGAGGCTGTCCAGTGCCTAACGTGCGGGGGGGCCGCGGCCTTCCAGTGTTTGGTGAGCAAGCGCTTGGCCGTTATAAGTCCCATGTCCCAGAAGCGCGCCTGCACTTTGTTGTTTTTTGTGCGCTTATATAACCCCAGTATGCACGCTTCCCATGTATGCGGCAGTTGCCCGTCAGTGTCGCGCGCGAGCAAAGCCAATACGCCGTCCCAATATGGCCGCACATTTGGGCAGTGCCACAGCATGTGCAGAAGGTCTGCCCCCGGTAGCAGGCAGCGCTGGCAAGCTGCGTCTGTCAGCAGGAAGTATCTATTTATCTTGGCGGGCGTGAGATATGCGCGCTGCATTATGTAGTACTGTATAAGTTTAAAGCGGGGGTTGCGCGGGATGTAGGTCGGGCCAGCCAGGATCTGGGTCCATTCTTTGTCCGTCCAGTCTCGTCCCCTGTCTGTCGCCCAGCGTTCCCGCAGCGGTAGCGTGGAAGGTTGCGAGTGCGCCTGCAGTGCCCGCGCTAGCCAATGTATAACGTGCGAGCCATTGCCCATAACATGTAGATATTGTATAAAGCTGTGCATCGGGAGTTCCACTGCGATGTCGCCCCATGAAGCAGTGAGCGTGCGCAAGAGGGACGCATGTAGCAGAAATTGCCCTGCCGGGAGAGCCGCGTCGTCAGCTAGGGTTGCGAAGGTGAGCAAGTCACCATCCGCATATAGGTCGCCCAGCGTGTCCACCCCCGCGCGCCCCCAGCTGGCCAGGTGCGCCTCCGTGAGCGGCCCCGTCGAGCCAGGTGTGCCCAGAAGCGGCAGGATCGGAGCATATGGCGTTGCTGCGCGTGTGAGGCGGAGGCATCTCAGATAACACCTGCGCGCCACTGCTAGGTATATCTGGGAGGGGCAGCGCGTGCGGGTTATCGGGTGAAACAACGTGTTTATTTGCGTTTGTGTCCAGGCAGCCGCGGTCGAGGCGGTGTCCTCCAGCTGTCTGCCGCCGAGCCATCCCGTCACCCATTGCATCTGTGCCGCAAGATAGTATAGCTCCATGTTAGAGACCGCCAAGCCCCCCGAGTCCGTGGGCAGGTATAGTTTGGTCAGCGCCACTCGCGGTCTCCCCTTGTTCCAGATAAGGGTGCGTAGCAGCACCTCTAGCTCGCGGAACAGCTTGGGTGGGACATACACGTAAAACATGTTGTGCCTGATGTAAAGCATTACCGCAATTTTAATTTCTTTTCCAATGTGCATATTTATGTCATCATTCTGAGTTTTGCTGGTTGGATTTTGGTGCTACTGAATTGTAAATTCTAATACATTTCCACGTCCTGATCTGCAAAACTCAAAATCGAGATCTTTGGTCTCCATCCAAACCTTGGGAGGTATTACCTGGCAAAATGTGTGTGGATCGAAATCATGGTTTCGCATTTGCTCAAGACAAGTAATGTTAAACTGAGCACAAATAACCATTTTCACCAAATTTTACATTTGACTTTAGACTCTAATTAGGAGTTGGTGGAATGGAACCCCCTCCCCTCCTCTATGTCAACTTCATCAACTATCAGGAGGCATTTGACAGCGTGGGCAGAGAGACTCTTTGGAAACTCCTCTGCCACTACAGTGTGCAAGATAAACGTATAAGAATTATCAGGACCTTTTATGAGGGAATGACCTGCAAGATAGTCCAAGGAGGACAACTTATGGAAGCCTTCCAAGTGAGGACCGTAGTTAGCCAGGGTTGTTTGCTGTCGTCTTTTCTCTTGCTGCTGGCCATAGACTGGATCATGAAGACATCCACAGCCAGGAGAAGAAATAGGATGCAGCGCAACAGCCTGGTCTTTGCAGACAACCTGGCCCTACTCTCCCATACCCATCTGCAGATGCAAGAGAAGACCGACAATGTGGCAGCCATGTCAGCACATCTTGGCCGCAACATCCACAGGGGAAAAACCGAGATCCTGAAGGCTAACGTGGTCGGAACAACTGTAGACACTCTTGCAGGGGATGCATGGAAGAGGTTGAGCCCTTCACGTTCCTGGGCACTGTCATAGACGAGCAGGGTGGCACAGACGCTGGCGTCAAGGCAAGATTCAGCAAAGCAAGGGCTGCCTTCATTCAGCTAAAGACGATCTGGAGCTCCTAGGATCTAACACTGCAAATCAAGAACAGGCTTTTTAACTCCAATGTAAAATCAGTCCTTTATGGAGCAGAACCTTGAAGGACAATAGTGACCACCACCAACAACGTCCAGATCTTCATCAACACCTTTCTGAGGGAAATCCTCCAAATTCTCTGGCTAAATGCCATCAGCAACAACGATTTATGGCAGCCGACTTTCTAACTCCCTGCTTGTGAAGAAATCATGAAAAGACGCTGGGGCTGAATAGGTCACACACTCCACAAGCCCACATCAACACCACCAGGCGAGCCCTGACCTGGAACCCTCAAGGGAAAACGAAAAGAAGAAGGGCAAAAGCAACTGGCCCTGAGGCCTTGAGGCTGACTGCAAGGAGATGGGTTACACCTGGAGTAAGATTGAAAGAATCTGATAGAGATGGCAGGAGAGTCCTGGTTGATGGCCTGTACCCCAGGAGGGGCAGTAGGCATAAGTAAATACGTCTTAATCAGATCCAACGTGTTATTTTATGTATTATGCTTTTTAGAGCCAAATTCACAGAATTGCTTGGTGTTTCATATTATTCAGGTGTCACAAGGTAATGCAAAAATCCTTTGCAACCTTTCTCAAAACACAGAATGGTTACAGATTGCAAGTAGTAACCATATGAAGCGAGTAAGCACTAATTTCTTACAACTTACTCAGTGCATCTCCAGGGAATGGGCATAATCAGAATCAGACAACATGCTCACAAACCACAGAATTCTCCCACCTCTACCCGCAATAGTCGTTTAACAATTGGTCATTTTTCATGACATTGCAACCCCTGTTCCTTTAAGGCACAGGGTTCCTAATGCCAGAACATTGCAGAAGTGAATGCTAAGATGGAGCTCTGCTGTTTTATGCTCCTGGTTACAACAGTAGCGGCTGCGACCAGGGAGTAGTGTCGTGGTGGGGAGGGGTTGGGGGTGTTAAAAAAAAGGGGGGAATAAAGAAAACACACTTACCTTCCCTGCGGCCGGCTCTCTTCCGTTCACGAACAGGAAGCACCCAGGCTCCCTAAGCCAATCACAACGCTGGCTTACAGCAACGTTGTGATTGGTCTGAGCACCGTGGAATGGGGCTCAGATGGAGAATGGGAGCCTGGGCATGTTTCCCACCAGGCTGTGTAATGTGTCTTGCAGCTTGGTGGGAAACATGCAAAGTGCGCATGACTGTTTGGCTGGGCCAAGACTGCCGGCCAAGTAATCATGCCAACTTTAGAGTTTGCAAACCACTCCTCCCCCTGCTCTGCGGGCGGCACAGCCCCGCCCGCACCTTTACAGCGCCAGAAAATAGTGAAAAATAAAATGATAACGACATTGTTATTATAATTTTATTTTTCTTATAATTAGGCTTAAAACAAACACCTGCCTCATTTGTCTGCATGAGATTGGTGTTGTACACTTCACTTTGCACGGCCCCTTTGTTCAACAAGGAATTAGCAAATCCTTCATTGCACAAAGAGTGAGGCTGGTTTTAGCCCTATTCAAAGAATTGCACAGCAAGTAGTCATATTATGAATCTGGCCCTTAATGATATTACATCCAATTTGTAACTGTCTTAGTTGATATGTTCCATTGCTTTGAGGTTTTGTGGTATTTGCAGAAAGCAGACGAACCCACCGATCTACGTTAACACTTAAAATATTATTTGGCTCTCACATGCTATTGGAGAACTGTTAGTGTCCTGCCACTGAAATTCAGACAACCAGAATATTCTATCATGTTGGCACTCCCCGATGTTTTCCCAAATGGAAATTTAATTTTTTTTACAAAGCAACCCTGGTTCCTTTAAGGAACACAAGCTGCCTTAAGATTTCCTTTTTGAAATGCAAACACAGGGATGGTCGTCTGCTGTTCCTGGCTTGCCATCATCCCTGTGTTTGTGGAGAATCACAGCGGGTCTAAAATTGCGACCTGCCTAATTAATATTCATTAGGCAGGTCATTCTGCAACCCACTACAGGTGATTTTGCGACGTGATCTATTAGTACCTTCTGATCACAGACTGTCTTCTTAAGTTTAGACGTTCGCCTTTGTGCAGGAAGGCCTGCAGAAACAGTTAAGAAAGAACATAATATACAGCCTGATATGCAGCCTAAACCCATGCTACAGTGGTGAAATTCTTCAGATTATACTTAGATAAGGGTCCAGGTACCCATATATATGTATCACTTAGGTAAATGTTTTTACAAAACAGCTTAAATCTATTCCACAAACCCTTTTCTGTAACGTAAGAGATGAAGGATGTAATGTAATGTAATATAACTTAGAAAGCATAGTTTAATGCCCTGGGGCGTCTAGGCGCTATCGAAAATCTGATTAGGCTAAGAAGGTAATTTAGTTGAATAGGCAGAAGAAATGCAGAGAAAAAGATTTCTACTCTTGATTGAAAAGCCAGGTTTTTAAGGCTTTTCTAAAGGAGAGTAAGGAGGGAGCAGTTTTTAATGCTAATTGGAGATTGTTCCAAAGTATAGCAGTGGCCCTAAAAAAGCTTTTTCCACCCCAAGTAGGTTTTCTAAAAGGGAGGACAATTAGGTTCCTTGCATGGCCTGATAGGAGCATACTTGCTGGAGCATACCATTTTAGTTTCTTTTTTAAATGGTCTGGCCCACGTCCATCCAAAGATTTATAGGCTAAGCAGAGAGCCTTGACACTGCATCCTTGTTTGACTGGCAGCCAAAGCTGTTTCCTAATTTCTTCTCTTGCTGACTCATGCTTCGGACTTTTGCAAAGAAAGCGAGCTGCTGTGTTTTGCAATACCTGAAGCCTCTTAACGAGTTCTACTGCAAACGTGAGGTACAGTACTCAATCCTCGTTAGAATTAGTGCCATTGTTACCGTTTTGAGCAGTTCAGGGGGCAAATGTTTTTCTATTTTTTTTATTAACCTTATGGAGCAAAAAGCCACCGAGGTTATTTTATTTACTTGGTCCCTAAACTTTAGTTCCTTGTCTACCACGAATCCTAAATTTCTGACTTTGTTTGAAGGTTCGGGTAGAGAGTCCATCTCAGGAGGCCACCAGTCTGGTGTCCAGAGGGAAGGGTTCTTACCAAAAAAGGATAGTAGGACACTGTAGCCCCATAGACTGCTATTGTGTGAGTTTAAAACAGTGTTTGTGCCTTTAAGGACCCAGAACTCACCAGTATCACATCATGCCCAGCTGGTGGCCGTTGCCTCAGTTCTTTTTACTTCAATGGAGATTCACCCATTAGAGAACTGGGATTACAGATAAGAATCCATACCTTCTCTCTTGGGGGATCTCCATTGATAATCATAAGCATTTGAATAGAATACCAAGCCCATCCCCACATAACATGTTGGTAAAAATAGAGGAGAGAAGATAGGACTGTATTAAGCAAATACATTATCCCACTTGAGCATCTGCTCGAGCATCCGAGCACGAACAATAGTGCTTGGTTAATGTGTGAACAGATCTCCATGTGGCCGCTTTACAAATCTCCCCAACGGGGACATTTCTCATCAAAGCGGCATTAGATGCTTTGCCCCTAGTAGAATGTGCCTTAGGTCTAACTAACAACGTCTTGTTGGTTTTTGGTAAAATAAAAGTATGCAAGATACTATCCACCTGAAGATCAATTGTTTGGAAGTGGCCAAACATATATGGAGCGGGCCATAATTGACAAACAGTTGGTCGGATCTACACATGTAACTTGTCTTACCTAGATAAAACTTCAAGACCCACCTTACATCTAGGGAATGGAGAGATCTTTCAGCCGGTGTTGGAAGGGTTCTAAAAGAGGGTTGGCAAAGAAATTGTCTGATTGACATGAAAATCCCCCAAAAAACCTTGGGTAGGAATTTCAGGTGAGTCGTCATGACTACCTTAGTCGAGTGAAAAATTGTGAAAGGTTCATTAGAGCATAAAGTTTGGATTTTGCTAACCCTATGAGATGATGTTATTGCTATAAGGAAAGTGGTTTTCCATGAGAGATGCTGCAAGGCTGCTTATGAACGGGTTAGAAAGGCTCCTGCATGAGATGTGAAAGGACTATGTTATGCTCCCAAGGAGGGAGGGGTGCCTAATGGGAGGGAAAACCTTCTTCAACCCTTCTAAAAAATCCTTGATTACCGGGATTTTGAATATAGAGGTTTGTGAAGGACATTTTTTGTAGGCAGTAAGGGCTGCCAAGTGAACCTTTATGGTAGAGAGTTGTAAGCCAGATTTTGCCAAATGGAGAAGATGGGGAAGAATGGCGTCTTCCTGGAAAGACTTAAGGTCTATGTTCTTGGAGAAGCACCAAATGCAAAACCTCTTGGACTTGAAGACATAAGCGGAACGGGTTGAAGCTCTGCTGTTATGGTAATTAGTGCCCCTACTTCAGTTTGTAAAACACCTTAAGTTAAAGCACCAGGACACCATTTTATTAGTATTAGCTGTGCTTAATACATTCATTAACACAACAAAGTGCTTTTTAAGTGCTTCAATATTTTGTGGGCTTTATTTTTTGAAAGATGTTCATTCTAATTACATGTGAGCAAGTTCTACTGTAAGTGTAATTTGTGCAACCGTGTTAATCTGTAGAGGGAAATAGGACTGAAAGAAAGGAGGTTGCGCTGTCCCTTCATTAATCACTTAGCGTAATGACACTAGGGAAAAACACTGATCCGGCGACACACTTCTAGACGCTAGTGTAGACAGAACCTGGAAAGCTCAACACTTACTGCCTGCTGCACGTTTCCCTTGCACACATCAGACACAATATAAGCAACATCAGCAGTGCAAGAGTCCTGTGGACACAGAACTGGAGATTTATGTTATTTATTGTTTATTGGACAAATGTCTTCTCTTGTAAAAAAAAATAATAATAATAATAATTGAACCCTGATGAACTTAATAACTTCTGTACAGTCTCTGCTCTTCCATTCTTAGGTAAGGTGATTGAAAGGTGCATAGCCTCTCAATTGTCATCTCATATCCACGCAAGTAGCCTCTTCGACACTACCAACCTGGCTTCAGACAGTGCTACAGCGCCGAGACGTCAATTCTTCAGATTGTGGACAACGATCTCTGCATCCTGGACTCTGGAAATTCATGCCCTCTTCTTCTCCTCAAACTCTCCACTGCATTTGACACAGTCAACCACCATGCTCCAATAAACACCCTTAAGAATCAAATGGGAATTAAAAGTGTAATCCTTAACTGCTTCACCTCCTATCTGATGAACTGCTCTTAAGTCGTGAAAATTGGAAGCTCTGTCTCGCATCTAGATAGTCTGCAACAAGGGATCCCCCAAGGATCGATCCTCTCTCCAACCCTATTCAATCTCTATCTTGAGCATCTCTGTGTGACCCGTAGGAACGCTGGGATCCTCTTTCAACTGTACGCCAACTATACCCAAATCAACTTGAAGGCCATTACCCTGGATGGCATCACCCTCCTATCCAAACCTTGAAAATAATTCAATCTTGGACATCAAATCACCACCTTAAACTAAACCCTGTGAAACAGAATGCTTCTATCTCTGAAGAAAGCCAATCTATCTGTACAAATTGGATGGAATTCGTCCCTGCCTTGGAGTGCCAACACTCCATTGTTCAGAATGCTAAGTCACATGGCTTCCCCCTTGACAGCCGACTCAACTGCTAGTGTCATATCGCAGCGAGGGCCAAGACCACCCGGTTCCAACTAAGTCTGCTCTGGGGACCAGGCAGCTCATCCCAGAACAGAATCTAAAATCAGTCGTAATCTCACTCCTTTCAAGCATCCCCAAAGTTTACATACGCCCAGTCAGAGCTGTTCTGCATGCTGAGCCCCAGTTTGTTACCAGTCACAAAAAATGTGACCACATCACTCGTATTCTGCTATCCCAGCTCCAAAGCCCACCTGTAGAGGCGAGAGTCCAATTTAAAACTGGCTGCACCACACACAAGGCACTGCACTCCCCTTCACCCATTTACCTAACTGAAAAAGCAAAACTTTATGGCTCAAAACGGGGTTCAAGAAACTCTCAATCCCTTCTCCTGCACACCCAACCTTCAAACATGAGTGATTCATGAACCAATCATTCTCAGAAAATTCCATGTGAATATATACCTCTCTCCCTTAAACACTCCATAGGACCACATGCCATCTACCTTAAAAAAAGATCTCAAATCTCCCTCTTTGAAAGACACTTGGATTAAATTCCTTTTCTACCACCCGCTGTCGAATGTCCACTTTTAATGTTTCAGATGTCCTATCTCAAGTGTAGTCCTGAGTTGATAGTTTAGGAAGTATACTTGTGCACAGCTTTTCCCCCAGTTACTCTTGAATATCCGCTTTTAATTCTTCCAAGTTTGTATCTCTGATGTGCTCCTGCTGTTGATTGTTTGGCAACTGTTCTCTTGTAAAGTGCTCTGATGGCTCCGGGCTATGTCTGCGCTATATAAAATCACAAATAAAAAAATAATAAAACAATACAGTACAAGCTTCTTTAACACACTGAGCAGGTACAGCTGAGACAGCAGCAGTGTGAGCTTCCTTCAGGCACAATACTGGCATGGAATGGAATTGACAGAAAAGCCACAATGGAAGCTACCCTCAGGCAGCAATTCATTCGCCATTCATAAGAGTGCCCACCTCTATCGACACACAGCTAACCCTCACAAGCAGCAGCAGTGCAAGCTTCCTCATTAACAGTAGAGCTACAACACAGACAACAGCAGTGCAGCCGTCAATCTCACACCCGCCCAAACACACACACGTGACTCAACAGCACAATCAGAATCAGCGAAAACTTACCTCCACAAAAATTGCGTCGATAGAGCATAAGAATTAGCAGTGCAAGCTTCCCTCATACAGAACACACAGAGATAAGGTATGGCACAAACATTTATACCATAGTAATCTCATGATATTTGTGTCTACCTTTCCCCTTCGGCTCTTTCCAGGTACTCAATGCGACCAACTTTACTTCCAATAAATGTAAAACTTTAAAACTTGTTTAACCGACTGCCTGGAAGGACCTGCTCATTCAAGCGACAACAACTGACTTGCAATCTCTGGCACACGTCCCAACAAAGCTCAGCCAAAGGGAGTATAACCGACCTATGATACCTGAGTATGCCCTCGTTGATCTGTCTCTACCAACCGGTGTGCCTGTTACTATGCTTCTGACTTGTATGGCAGAGTCAGAAACTACCATATGTAAAATAAAATAAAATGCCCACTGGGGTGCCGGCCGATACCTTTTACCTCCATACCTGGATCCTACCACCTGCCCGAAAATCCCATGGGGTGGGGGGTACACCCAAAAAAACCCTATCGGATGGGATGACGCTCCCAAGAACGAAAGGAAAACCCTTCTTAGTGTGGAAAAGGCTGCTTCAATGAAACAGGTGCCAAAAACTCTAAGTCAGCCATCCTTGGCATAAGCCGTACAGTCCAACACTAAAACTGGCCTCACCATACATATTACCGACTATCCATCCCCCTCCCCTAAGTAACGCTTAACATACCCAAAACCCAATGACCAACCCTCCTCACTCAAACTTCAAACATCCAACCAACCTGTGCACAACACTGTTGCTATCTTGTTGCTTCAATACTCCCCTCCCCCTCCACCCACATTTCTAGTCTAGGTTTCAACATGACCAACTTTACTTGCAATAACTTTAAAACTTGTTTAACTGTCCGCCACCAGAAAAACCATTCGAGTTTTTCTCCTCCCATAGACTCCCCGACCCCCCGTCTCCGGTCGTCTTCAGCTCATAGCTCGTCATCCAGACAACTAGCAACTCCACTAAAACACTTTTCAGCTGCAACAATTACAAATCCATCCCCAAAATCAACAGATGTACCCAAAAGCGATGAACAGTCTCATATGTCTGGATGTTCCAAAAAAAAGTATTCCTTCGCTTCTACAGAACTTCCTCATCTCTCTGTTCCCTTTCTTCTCTGCCCTGTCTATTGCTCCAGGCTTTATAGCTCCTCTCCACTGCCTTTGCGTCAAGGACTCTGTCCATACAATTGCCACACCGGACCACATCTTTATCAGCTCCCTCAAATCCTCCTTTATGTTCTTCAACAACACCAATCCTTTTAGTTTTGCCTGATCATTCTCACCCAAATGGATGACTAAAACGTCTGAGCAGAGACACCCTTCCATCAAGGAATTAAGCTTCGGCAGCAACTCATACCACCTCATTCCTCCTTTACCAAACCACTTCAGCTGTACTGCCATATTATCAAACCCTAATTGTCTTCCACCTTTCCTTGTCTCCTTTTGACGTGCCGCCCACTTGACAAAAGAGTGCCGACATATCCACACCTCAGTTCGTATCCAGGAACTGCAACACAACCTGAAACAAAACACAACCAAAATGAATGCAATTCACTCAAAAGTCCACCCTACCCTGATGTACTTCTGGTAGCAGTCTGAGCTCCACCTCTCCGAATGCCGGATATCTGCACCTGAACACCCTCTCACCTCTGCCTCTGTAGTCATTCCAGTGCAGAAGACATGGGTTCCAAATTCCTACCCTGGAGGGTCCATCTCGTTCAAAGCCTTTCTCAAAACCGCCAAAATCTACGCTGCTGTGAACCTGGTTCCGTCGGCATGCCGAAATACCTCCCCATGCCCCACACTGTGGGCAAGCAGTTTCTTCCACCACACCAATGTGCAAATACAGTCATCCGGGTACTCTCTCAATGACAAATTAAGCCTCTCCCAGATTGGTATGTCTTTGCCTTAAGTAACCAGACTCTCACTGTCCCACCACACAACCGGACGTCCTCCCGCACAAGTCCCTCCCTTTTCCTGGACCCAACAACCTCAGGCACTCGCAAAGCTCCAAAAAACAACCAAACCATGATCAGCGAAAACCGCAAACTCTCATGGCTGTCCCTACACACAGCAGGAAGCACTGAAATCACTCCCTTCAAGATGTGAATCATCACTGGACACCTCGCTTTACCCTTGTGTCCCCATTCTCTCACCCATTCCTCCAAAACTCTCTTCCTCATCTGCCCCACTGACAGTGCGTAACCCCAAAACAGCTTCCCATAAAACACTATCCCAGCCAACCAGCCAGCAGTCATGATTGCTGAGGGCTCCTTCGTAATCAATGACATAATGTATTTTACCACATCCTCTCTTCTGGCAGCCACTCCCTCGCGGTTGTGCCTTTTATGAGCCCCTGAAGCTAAGAACACTTTCCAAGTCAGGACTTAAGCCTGTCGCGTGGACTCATCAGTGAACCGATGATGAACTGTATTGCTCGATCTCTCCCACCGTCCACAAATGTGCTGGCATTTCTGTCCTCCTCTCGTCTGTCCATGGTACTAGCACACAAAAACCCTGACACTGGGAAAGAGAGACAGCATTGGCAGCCTCATTGTCAACCCCACAATGTGTCGTGCTCTGTAGATCACATTATATCTCAGGCATTCCGAGACAAAAACCCACAACAACTGCCAAACTTTTGGGTCCCTCGCTGACTGCTTGTTGACAACATTGACTACCGATAGGTTGTCCACATTGAACATACCATACTTATTTGCAGAATGTTGCCCCAAGAGGCACACAGTCACCACTAATTGAAAGAACTCCAAGAAGGCAATGCTGACACACCTTTTTCTTCATTGTTCAGGCCACTCTTCTGCACACCACAGCCCTTGCCAAAAAAAGGCCAAAACCGTAGCTGCCTGCTGCATCTGAGAAAAGCTCCAAAGACAACTCCATCCTTGCCACGGGGACCATGTTGAAAACCCTCAGAACTGCATTAACGCCGGCCTTCAAGCGCACTCTATGGTGTGGCATTGTGCAGGAGCCTTGCACCACTAAAGTGCGGCCTCGAGCTCCTCACTTAGTAGCGGGATGCCAGAGGTGCTGTGGGGGTTCCGCTTCATGCGGTCCATGTCGGCAGCATAGCAGCGCTTCGGGCGTGGTGCTTGCTACAACGCTTCACCCCCTTTTCACTGCTCTCTTATCTCAGTGCCGATGATGTGCTGGCTCAAGGTAGGTGGGCTGCTGTGGGGGCATTAGAAGGCGGGCGCCATCCTCCACGCTCACGGGGTGGCCATATTCTTGCCCTGTCCTGTCGCTGTTGTGAAAGCAGTAGGTGAGGGTTGCCTTAGACTTGGGCTGTTCTTCCCCGCACGAGGAACAGCCGAGCTGCTACCATCATACACACGGGGTCAGACCCACTCATCACCATTGTTGTTTCTTGGGCCCCAGGCCCGCATGCAGGCATAGAGATGACACAGACACATAGTTACTGTACAATCAACTGGCCTCGAGCACTTGCACTCTGACTCTTTTATTGGCAGGGTCACCTGACCGGTGACGCCTGTGTTGGATGGGTGTGGACTGGGTCTATGGCCAGCCCTCAAGGGAGTGGCTGATACACTAGTCCATGCTGGGACACTAGAACGTGTCCAGCAGGACACTACGCCACCCACTGAGCTCCACTCAGGCACCGACTGGCACTCCACAGGTGGCACCGCGCTCTGCCCCACTCTGCTGCCACTGAGAAGTAGGGTCAGCAGTGAGTATTTTGTAGGTTACTAAGGGGGTCAGTAAGCAGGGCTGGTAGAGAGGCCAGTCGTTGGACCAGCAGTGGGCTGTGCAGTGGGGTTGGTAATATGGGTAGTAACATGGCTAGCAGTGTTGTCTGCAGTGGGACTCGCTCTAAGGCAGGTACAGGGCCTAGCAGCAGTGGTTCAGCTGTCGGGACAGGGTTTAGTAGGTAGAGTGGGTAGGTGTGAAATCCTCAGTTGGACTTACAGTGAGGCCTGCAGGGGGGCAGAAGTGGTGGGGGGCTGCAGTGAGATCAGTGGACATCATTCGTGGTGCCAGCTGTAGGCCCAGCATGAGGAGGATCGAGAGAGTAATTAATAGGGCTAACAGTGGGGTCAGGAGTATAGGGCCAGTACTGACCTAACGATGGAGGCAGCGGTGGGGCCAGAAGTGGGCAGTAGTCGGGGTATTAGTGTGGCCAGCAGTGGGGCCTGTTGCTGGACTTCCGTTGGGGCCAACAGTGGCCTTTGTTGGGGCCTACATTGAGGCCAACGGTAGCGTCAGCTGACGGGCCTGCACTGATATCCACAGTGGGGCCCGCTGTGAGGCCAACAGGGAGGGGGTAGGACTGGGGTCTTTAGTGGGGTCCGCTGTTTTGACAGAACTGCTAGTAGTAAAGGGTAAAAGTGGGGGAGAATGAACCTGGCATGTTTTTATTTGTTAATATTTGTTTAATGGGATCCTTTCAACTGTTGCCATGGTAACTGCTGTATATTTAATTACACGATGAAAAGGGCGAATCACCTGCTCTTCTTTGTCTTGTCTTGTCTCGCGCGCGCTCACTGCCTACGCCTCAGTCTGCCCGCAGACACAGACAGATAACACACGTACCCACCACAATGTTTACACACAGTCTCTTTCGCGCAGTCAAACACATAAACACGCACAGACAGGCAGCACACACAGCGATTGCTAGACAGTCGCCCACACAGAGAAGGCATAAAGATTGCACACACAGCACAGTGCTTAGGTAAACAGAACACAAGCATACCCAACCTACCCACAGCCATGTTAGCACACACACAACAAACATAACACACACGCGTGTTTCAGAGACAGCACAAGCAGCATAATCTACACAATCCTGAAACACGAACACAGTCTCATACTAAAGAGACACATCACTGTATTTACATAAAACAGACACCGAGCACAAACGGCATGGCTTTTATACAAAGAGAACGCATAAGCACATAATGTCTGTATCTCTCTCACACAAATACAGGCAGGCATAAAGACAGCAGGCACGGCACAGTGACAGTTTACCCACACACTTATGCTTGTTCCCAGTTACACATACTGATAGCACACTCAGCAGTGTTTGCATTTGCACAAACAAAACACACAAATACAGTAAAAAAATATAGTAATGTAGACAGGTGAATAAACACACAGAGAACAATTCACACAAACATAATACACATCATAGTATATATAAACAGACACAGCACTGTGTTCAAGTACACCTAGCACACTCTGCACACCACACACAGCACTGTGTCTTTATACATGCACGTACAGGAGATAAAGTACAGCATATACACACATATCAACAATAAACTATATACCCAGATGCACTCAACAATGTCCACACAAATACTGGCACAAAACTGGGGTTGAACACACCCAGTGTAGGAAGCTGGCTCTGTATATACTATACCAAAGTGAGGTATAGTGTGCACAGAGTCCAGTGGAACCCAAAAGGTAGGCAGAGGTAAAGTACATAGCACCACAATCTCTATTTGTGGTAGTGTGGATCAGCAGTAAGGCTTTATCAGAGGACAGTGTTAAGCATTTGTTGTAAACACTCAGACAGCAAATGAATTCACACACTCAAAGACTGAACTTCAGACCAATTGTTTTTGTATGAAAATATTATTTTAGTTATTTTATTTTCTAGAACTTAACAAGCCAGGCACAGGTAAGCAATAAATACTTTACAGTAGTAATGCAGTTTGTAAATAGTTCGAATTGCAATTGTAAATGTACTTTGATTTGATTACAGTAGTGTTATTGATAATGCAATGTTTTTCAGCATACAGTACAGATACTTTGTATGGGATTTTTAGTAAAATTACAGGTAAGTTAATTTTGAGGTTACTTTTCTTACACAGTGCAGTATACCTGGATACTGCACTGGGACATTTCCTGTAAACAGGTAAGTAAAAGCGTTTTTGTTTGTTAGTACAATTTTAAAGAATTTCTTTAGGTTTTCCAACTCCACACTTAGAAACTTTTCCAAGTAAAAAGACAGTCAATGTTTTAGAAACTTTTCCAAGAGAAAAAAACAGTCAATGTTATCCTACAGAGAAAAATAGTGTAATCGGTTTTAAGGTAAGTATTCAGTAGTGGGAGTTGAGGTTCTGGGGTTAGACTCAGGGGTCCCCTATGGTCAAGGATGCACTCTTGTTACACCCTCAGCAGCACTAGGGCGGCCAGGTGCTGTGTGCTGAGGCCCACCTCCGGTTGGTGGCTGTTGACGAGCAGGCCACTGGGTTGTGGGAACAAAGCTCCTGGACTTAAGTTCAGGGCAAAAGGGGTTTAGGCCAGCACAAAAGATGCACCCTCAACAGCATTGAGGTGGCCGGGTGCCAAGTGCTGTTTTGGCATAGGAAGCCCAGTAGCTTCCAATGGGGAGTCTCCGGTTTGCAAAAGCACTGCAGGCTCAGGGACGACCACCACTTGGAGAGGTAAGTTGGGATCTTGGGGGTTGGTTAGGCACCATCGGTTGGGCTACCCAAGGCCGCGGGGCGTCGGGTACAGGGGTGCCTTTTAGGGTCTGATCGTCTTACCAGCTCCTGGTCACGGTTGGGGGGGCCTTACGGTTTGAGGCTGCAGGCGTCGGGTAAAGGCTTGAGGCAGGTCAGGGGTCACCGGATCTCGGGTCAGGATTGCCTGGGAGATCTCCTCTTGGTGTTGGGTCCCCCAAACTCGGACCGTGGGCGTCGGTGCGGAGTGGTGCAAACTCGAGGATCCTTGCGGAGCTGGTGTCTGGTGTTTGAACAAATATGGTGTTCACTGGAGACAGAGTCTTTGGGATTGAAGACAGGCAGGTCCTCCGGGTTTCTTGAGGTTTCTGGCTGAGGGACACACCGGAATTTCGCTGGAGCAGGTTCGAGGTGGCGAAATGCCGGTAGGGCTGGGGCCAAGTCAGTAGGCGTCCTCCTATTGCTAGCTTCGGCATGGCTGTTCGGTCCTTCTTCTTCTTTTCTTCGTGCAGGTTCTTGTCAGAGGAAGCAAGGTTCAGGGGTACCCCATAATACTAGATTTAGGGGTGTTACAGGTAGGTAAAAAGGTTGGGACCAATGGGTCCCTTCCTTGGTGTTGGTACACCCCTATTATGCCACCCTCCAGTGGGAGGGGGGCATAAGCCTTTCCCTGGTTGTCTGGGTCCCCCATCTGCAAGATGGCAGGGACTGAGAGTTGTCCTTCACCTCGCCTCCCCCACCTGAGGGGTGGAGTTGGCAGAGATGGGAGCACCCCTCTCCTCACTTGTTTTTCCCACCGGTTCTCCCGCCCAAACTAGGGGTCAGAACCAGTGGGGACCAGTTGCTGAAGGCAGCAAGTGGCCTGGGGAAGCTCATAAAGGCGGCAAGCCTTTGAAGCTTCCCCTTTGTGCGCCCTTCCAATCCTGGGTGACGAGGCTTGGCACCTCGTCCCAGGATGTGCATTGTTTCAGGCCCCCGAGAGCAGCAGGGTCTCGACCCTGTCTGGTGGTGGCAGCTGAAAGCAGCCACTCAGCCTGGACACTAGTGGTGGGTCATTTTTCAGGGGGATTCTCTAAGATGTCCTCTGTGTGCATTTTTTTATTAAATCCCACACTGGCATGAGTGTGGGTTTAATGTGCTGAGAAGTTTGATACCAAACTTCTCAGTTATCAGTGTAGCCATTATGGTGCTGTGGAGTTCGAAATGACAAACTCCCAGCATCATATACTCCTAATGGTAGCACTGCACTTACACTAAGAATGGACTTAGACACTGTAGGGGTACAGTGCTCATGCACCTGTACCCTCATCACTGGTAGAGTGCACCCAGCTAGAGGGTTGACTGATCTATGCCAGGGCAGTGGGTTGTAGGCATGGCACAAAGGGATATGTGCCATGTCGACTCTTCACTTTGTTCTGCACCAAGACACACATCCTGCAAAGGCAGTGTGTGTGTGTAAAGGTACAGGGCCTCTAAGTGTGGCACAATAAGTGCTGCAGCCCTTAGAGGTCTTCCCTGGTCACAGTGCCCTGGGTACCTGTAGTACCATTTACCAGGTGCTGACCTGTGGTCAGATCTGCCAATTGGGTTTGGGTTAGTTTTGGGGAAAGAACACAGGTCCGGGGAACCTGATTGGCAGGGACCCAGGGCACATCAAGTCAAAAGTGCAAAGGCAAAAAGTGGTGGGGTTACTGCAACAGAAACCCAGCGTCTCACACCCAGCATTTTGTGTTTACAAAAAGACAAACGCAGCACAATGTTTAGACACTGAGAAATTGCACCCCTTTTGGAGTGGCACTCTGTCTGTTTCTTTTGACTGAACTGAGCGTCTGGGGAGAGAAAGTCATGTCTGTTACTTGTGCGAGACTCGGGGACAAGTATAACAAGCATTTCCAATGCAATCGGTCTCGCATTTGTGAGAGTTTAAGCTGTTGGCATTGTAAATGACTATGCCTTTTATTTATCTGCTTTGATAATTAACACATAAATAAAAAGCAATTGTCATTTCCAATTCCAATAGCTCAAATTCTTGTAACTTTGAGACCTCTTTCACTTCAAAGAAGCGGCTGCCATTGTCCCAGGCTGCTTGGAAAGTGAAAGCGCGCATGGCGCGCTGAAGGGTGCAGGAAAGCATGTTGTGCCTGCAGTAGGAGAAACACATTAAAGAAAATAGTGCTTACAGACTAAATAAGACATACTGTGTAACAACCGAAGTAAAAGGGCCAGTCCTCATGGGAGGTTACAAATTAAGACAAGGCGGTACTAAGGAGGGACTAACAAGCCTATTACCGAATAAGAAGCCAACATTTGCAAAAGACAGTGACACAAGCCAATGATAAATATGTGCAGATAGTGGGCGAAGCTTCAAGTTCATACTTGAATACAGCATGCCTCGCAGAGCAGCGCATGCACTGCCTAGGCTCGACGTAAAACTTGTAACTAGACCAAGGAGTGCCGGGAGTGGAGGATCAATGTATGCCCCTGGACTCATCCTGAAGTCATCCGATTACTGCAGCTGAGCTATTCCTGTAATTATCTGGGGAAGTTATCCCAAGCCATCCTGAAGTATGTGTATATGGACTTCCCAACACTTCTGCTGGTTTACTATATCTCCGGACTCACGCTGACTTCACTCCTCCTCCTAAACCAGTGATTCACTCTACACGCCAACTTTGGCCCCTAGTCATTGGAACCCCGAGTTGGACACGCCTGTGATTAAACGCAATGGACCCGCCCTGACACCTCCTATCGTACCGCTGCCTTGACCAGACCTGGACCTGCCGGACTTATGCCAGCCATACTCCTTTCTCTCACCCATGGTTTTATTCCATGTGCCACCCTCGGCCCACAGTCATTGAAACCCCGATCTGGACGTGCTCTTGATTTAAAACTACATACGCGCCCTTACGCCGCCTTTAAAACGCTGCCTTGACTACAGCTTCTCCTCACCTGGACCCACTTTTTCGAGGGGTTCTTCTCTGGTGTATATCCATCGGATCTCTACAGCCATCTGCCTGAGACAAACTCGCTTTCACCGTTAATCATTTGATGCTACACTGTTTTGTAACTACCAGTAACCTGGTCCTGATGATGGCCTAATATTGCATATAGGCCAAAACGCTGTTGACTTTTACAGCGAAATTTACGGCGCCTTTCACATGAATAACCATTTAAATCACCTTGTATTTATTTGCATTTATTGTATGGGCATTATTACGAACACACCGTGTACATATTTGTATTATTTTCTGCCCCTTGTCCGCTGTGCATACTTCCTCACGTGTCACCTGCGCCGTTTACTATTTCACGAGCACTTGTGTACAGTATAACACAGGTTACATGTCATTTAATGTAACACAGTGCTTTTCTTGTCTTTAAATATATGACGAAATATATACAAAAGTTTATCTTTATCTGTGCAAATTATTGTCTCCCTGCTTTCCCTTCCGTGCTCCTAGCAATTATTTGTGCCCCCTTAGAAATTGCCTGACAAATGATACCCTCTGAGACACTGTTGTATGTTACGCACCTTTGCCCTGGTCTCTACAGGATTTACGGGCTACCTCCTGTAATTTGTTACTGGTTTACTATATCTGACGGTGTTGGAATCGAACCCTTGGTTTTGCACCAGCACTATTCATTTCCTAAGGGGTGTTAACCTGCCCACTGCAGGACAAGGACTGCAGGACAAGGACTGGGCACAGACCTCAACCAGACATAAGCAGTTGGATTTTGTGTGCGGCATGTGGCTAACCAAGCACAGACTTGTGTGTGCTTCCAAGAGACAGAACAAGCTCGAGGCCTGAAGAAGTAGGGGGATGGACAGGGGAGGCCAACCTGACTGCAAATTGTGGGCAAGGGTTCTGACCTCACAAACCAAGAACCCAGTACTTGTAAAAGAGGCTAAGAGAGAGCTGGTCTTCACGAGTACAACAGGACTACAAAAGGACACTTCTTGTGAAGCTGACCAGATTTAACTGGTTTGGCACTGAACTTTGAAGAGCTTCCGGTTGCAACTTGGAAGTGAGTGATAAAGACAACTTCCACTCACTGTAATCTGGTGTGCAGCAGGAACTTTGTGAAATTTTGAAGCAGTGGACTGTCCCTACCCGAAGAAGGCAACTGACTCGCATCCACCACTGTTGCCTGACCGAAGGCACGAAGCAGCCTGCTGTGCAACTTGAGTAGGAGGAAGCCTCCAATAGATGCATGTGAGAACTGTACAGGAACTGTCATTGACTGTCTATGCAGAGCGGAGAAGTGTGGAATGGACATGTTACTTTCAAATACTACATCTTTTTAGGGGCTTATACATTTTTTTCGTTTTGGTCCTATTTTGATCATAATTCTTTTTTTTACTTTAACAAATTGGTATGGGAACTTTACTGAGTGATTTCGATTCAAGCATTGTTTTGATACTGCTGATATTGACGCGCCTTCTCTGGAATAGCCTTCTGTCCTGATCCCATGTTGCTTCCAGGTAGACGAGTCTCTCTTAGAGAAACAGTGTTTGTTTACTAGGAGCTAGTTTGGCATGGTGGTGTGAACATTTGGCCCTCTTATCAACCCGGCTTCTTACATTTCCCCAAGGGTCAATATCTTAGAAACCTCCTCTTTAATGTTTGTTCTTAGTTTGTCTAACAGTCTGTAAATCTTGCTCTTACCAGGTACTTGGTTAGTGGTGCCAATATCATGCACACACAAATCAGTGCACACAAGCGTCCATGAGAACAGGCCCTCAAATGTGCCCAGTGACTGACGACAATTGTGATTCTGCCTGTCTGTCAGTGTGGAAGAGAGTATCCCTCCCCCTCTGAGCTGTCTCTTGACTTATGTAACAGCAGGTCAGTGAGGGGCTCATCCTACTCTGCTCTGTTTGTCCCCATCAGCATCACCATGGCAGCCCTGCCAGACTAGGATGTAAGATGGTTAACGTGGATCACCCAGTGAGAGGTTAGGGGAGTAGCAAGATCCATGATGTAAGTCATCTCGCTTTTATTCTGCCAGCACTGTATGTAAACTGGTGCCCTTATCCTGAAGTGTACTGGGACCAGTGCCTAATTTGCAAAAAACAAGTGCCAGGGCCCTCGACAGGAGGCCACTGCAGCTTGCACCCCACATTGCCCCTTAGAGAGCTGCCAATGACAACACCAACACACTCCTAACCATTGCACTTCTACAACCATCAGCCCCCCAAAAGCTATAAGTATGGCTTTGGCAGCAGGTAATAGTCATTTTGAATGTATATTGAATTAACTGCTTTGGCTGTTTTGGAAGTTTTAATAATTGCATGACAAACTGCACAATAAAGAAGAACTTTTTGAAAAGAAAAAAAACTCTAAGGATTTGGACTTATTTAAATTGCATTGTACAAGTTGAGTGGTGCATTTGGTGCAGTTTTCTTACATGTACATTCCAGTAACTGGAACGGCATTGTGCTGGCGGGTGCTAACCAAGATTGCACACTTGTGGTGAATGGAATATATCACCAGTAGATATATTGAGTTATTTTTAAATCCGGTGCTGTCCTAGTGGGATACCGCTAGCTTTGTGTGTTTTCTTTTGTTAACTGTTGTTGTGGTCATCTCTAAATTACCCAGACTGCACCACCTTGTGGCAGACTGTCACAGGCGCCGGTGTTGACAATTAAGTGCGGGTGCTCAGCACCGGAAACCACCGGCTAAACTTAAGCACTGACTGGGACTGCTCCGGTTTGATCACCAACACCTTCTATCCAGGTCTGTACTCAACCAGAGTTGCCTCCTGATCACATTACTGTTTGGTGAGCTCCTGACAAGCCTCCAGCTCCTAGTTGGCCTTTCGCATGCACTGCTTATCCTAGATCTCGAGACAGCACATAATTCACCACCTTTTTCTTGGGTCGCTTGAGGTGTTGTTCCCATCCCTCCCTCCACATTTTTACTCCACTCTGCATTGAAAGAAAGTCCTTGCACGGCACTCAGGCTCAGGTGCCAGAGGCTTCCTTCCACTCCATTAGCACAGCCTGAATCCCAGCTGCCTCCTTCCTTTAGTCAGGCTGGAGGGGCTGGATGTGAGAGAGTCCCCTTATGCATGCAGGCACAGTTTACAGCTTCCAATTTTTTTTCCACAATTTATTTTTAAGTTTATCCACATAATAATGCAAAACAATACAAACATACAGACTTTGTGTATTGCCATAGAAAACGATGTGAAAACATAAAGTGGGGAGCACAAAGGAGGGACACTTTGGGGAAAAACCCCAAAGGGGAGTGGGTGCGCCCGAGGAGGCTATGCAGTACATTAGGGTACAGCAAGGAAAATAGGCTTCTTGTCCTCTCAGAAGACAAAGAATGCTGCAGGCCACCACATCCTTTTGTAATCAAGCATCAGATATGTTAGGGGAACAACCTTTACAACGCAACTTTTACAACGCACTACCATTACAACGAAACTGTTACAACGCGAGTGCATTGACAACGCAGGACATTACAACGCAAGTCTTTACATCGACTTGCACTAGATGGCGTGCTAACATTAAAAATAGTGTAGTTTACTATCCCAACACCTTCCCTACTGTTAAGTGGAGTGGAGTTGGAATAGTAAATTACACTTTTTTAATGTTAGCACGCCATCTAGTGCAAGTCGATGTAAAGACTTGCGTTGTAATGTCCTGCGTTGTCAATGCGCTCGCGTTGTAAAACTTTCGTTGTAACAGCATGCGTTGTAACAGCATGCGTTGTAACGTCATACATCCGATATGTTATCAGAATCCTGTTCTGAGGAGCCAGACAGTCGGTGATACCATCTCTTTCTCACCAAATTGAGGTCTTATCATGTCACTCTCCAATCCCCAAAATGGGTTTTTATGTATGTCTTAAAAGGCTTCCAAGTTTTTTCTAATTTGAACATTTTACCAGCCAACAATACAGTCAATTTTTCGATCGTAAACATATACCAGATCTTTGTCCACCATAAACCCACCAGACGATTGGGGATTCTGTTTCCAACAATAAGCCAGGGTTAGCCTACCAGCTAAAAGAAATTGGGTGTTGAATTGCCCTGTAGGAGAATGTATTGGGTATATCCTATCTTCCAACAGGCGGCCAATAAAAACATCACTGGATCAAGTGGGACAGCAACTTCTTGATGAGGTTTACCAGGGCCATCCAATAGGAATGAGTTTGTGGACAAGACCCCCAAATGTGAGTCATTGTGCCCCTCCGGCACATATCAGTAGTACCGAACATGCTTCAAGCCTAGCCGGGCTCAGATACAATCTGGTGAGCACCTTAAAAGTACTTTCCTTATATTTGGTGCAAATAGACGCCGTTGTCGCACTTTCCCATGCAGCCTCACACGCTTATTCCTCTGTCTCTCTCCAATTCCTCTGCTCATTTTATAATGTAACTGTGCTACATGAGGTCTGGCCCCATATCCAAGGCCTAGTAGAGGTGAGAGATACCCTTTCGGTTGGAGACCTCATCAAATACGGTTTCTATTTTAGACAATTCGCTTCTACCTTGGGCTCATCTTCCTCTCGTACCCGCCCAAAGCAAAACTTTTATTCTTTTAAACATATCCCCTCTGTGAGTAAGATAAGGGGCTTCACAATCATCACTGGTCCTCAGACTGCCATTATTACAAAGGTTGTGGAGTCTATGTAGGCCCACCTTGCCATGAAATAAGAAAAGTGGGTCATATCGACCTGGTGGAAAGTCAGGGTTTTATGTAAATGGGGTCAAGGGGAACAAGAAAGTCGTAACCCACTCTGAGAGAGATAAGCGCTATCAGAGCGTATGTATGGTATGTGGAAGGGGAAACATCATTTATAACGAATCCAGAATCAAGCTGTGCCTTAACAACGTTGGCAATAGAACGTATGCGTCATTATCACGCATTCGTTTAACATGCAAGTCATTACAACGACTTGCTTTAGGGGGACGGATTGGTGGAGTGGTATTGGACGCTACTGTTGTGCACTCTGGAATATGGAATAGTAAATGCTACTATTCCAAAGTCCAGAGCCCCCCTAAGGCAAGTTGTTGTAACGACTTGCGTTTTGAAGGAACGTGTTGTAACAACATGTTCGTTCTAATGCAGGCATTGTAAAGGCATGCGTGCTAAATGCATGCGGGATCTCGTCATACAACCATCTGGAGGTACAGGTTTGTGCTGTCTGTGGTGTAAGGGAATCCAGAGTAGGTACTGCAATGAGATAGGGTAGAGCACCTCCTCTAGTGATACCCAAGGTTTCATCCTTTCCATCTGCATCCACTCTATAGCTGGGTGAATCTGTGACACTTATATGTAGCTGGAAACCTCCGACCGAGTCCACCCCAGCCTCTCACTTGAGCCTTACAAGGGGTGGCCCTCAATATCCTGGGAGGCTTGCTCTGCCATATGAAGGAGAAAGTATGGAAGTTGATCTCTTTCAAAGCCCATCCAGAGACAACCAAAGGGAGTGTTTGCACTACATATAACAAACGCAGGAAGACGTTCATTTTGATGTTGTTGATTCTTTTATTCCAGGAGAGGCTAAACTTGTCCCAGCGGTACAGATCTTTGGAAAGAGAAATTAGCACCAGGGGCAAATTGTTAATATATAAAGCATTGCATTGTATGGGTACCCATATTCCCAGGTAGGGTAAGGGTCCTTTCATATGTGCAAAACCTACAGCTGCCCCAATCTGTGCTTTGTTAACGTAAATAATATGAAAACCAGGCATGGCAGAGAAGGCCTCCCGTTCCACCTTGAGAGCAGGGATATCTGACCCCCAAAAATATATTCTGCCAGGTTAGTCACAAAACATAAAACATAGTCATCAAAAAGCACTTACTTTTATGTGTTGCTATTGACTGTAATAACGTGTCAACCGATTAGCTGTGATTCTCTCGACAAGACGCTTCAAACCCAGGGCAAACATTGAAAGGGACAAAGAACATCCCCGTTTTGTTCCACTTGTAAGTCAGGTGCTATGCCACAGCTCGCCATTAATTCTGATTCAAGCTGTTGGATGGACATAATTAGGCATAATGGAGGACCTGCTATGCCGTATGAATGTTTTAGGAAGAACTTTCCGGAGATATCGCCCATCTGTCCTATCAAAGGACGCCTCCACATCAAGCGAGAGAAGGAACATCTGAGTTTTGTATTTTGAAGCAGCATCAATGAGATTCACAGCCAACCAAGTATTATTATTTGCATTGCGCCCTCGGCTAAAACTTGCCTGAAGTTGGGAAATCATCTTCAGCCATACCTGGTTCAGCCTTGTGATTAGGATCTTAGTAAAGATAGCTACATTAATGTAGAAAAGAGATATTGGATGGTAGGATCTGCAGCTCATGGGGTCTTTCCCTTGCTTCAAAAGTATCACTATGACTGCTTTCAGCATTGTTTCCATGACCCTCTGACTCACCCATTAAGCTAAATAACTGATCTTAGCTAAGACAGTCTGGAAATATTTGCGAAATTACAGCTTGCAAACCTCACAAAGTTCCTGCAAGACACCAGATCATAGTGAGTGGAAGTTGGCTCTATCACCTACTTCCAAATTCAAATAGGGACTTTGCCAAAGATAAGTGCCCAACCATTTGCTCTGGTTGACTGGTCTACTTCACAAGAGGTGTCCTCTTTAGGGCCCTGTTGTGTCCGTGGAAGCGCCCAAGAGTTCAGCTCTCCCTGATCCTCTTTTACAAACACGTGATTCTTGGCTGGCACGGTCACAACATTTCCCCACAATTCCAACAGTCACTCCTCTGCTTCCAAGTTCTGCAGCACGTGTGTATATGGTCCAGTTGCCGCCACACATATTCCGACCTCTAGCCATATTATGACAAACAAGGCTGGGCTCCGAAAGTCACATGACACTCACAATCTCTAACCACATCTGCCTGGTTGAGGTCTCTGCCCAGTCCTTGTAATGCAGTCGGAAGGTTAACAGTCTTCAGGGTGTGAACTCTTCAGGACCTCAACCCCAGCCTGTCAGGTCAATTACAGATTTCTCACTTGAGGGTAAAACTTTACAAAGTGAGTGCTCAGTTCGAAGCGACAGATCTTAATGATAAAGACTGAGATACCCCTAGCAAGGACATATACATTTTTTCCTCCCTAGCCAAACCCATGCTGCTCGGTTTCATCATCCATGAACTTTCCTTAAACCCAATCTGTACGGCATATGCTGTCACCTACAATGAAACTTTAACAGCTACTGTGCTGGGCTGGCCCAGCCTCCTCCCACGCATTCATACTTTTGCTACCTTGTTCCTGAGTCTCGCACGAGGAGACATGACTTTCAATCTCCACCATTGGCTCAAGGATGTTGTCCCAGTAGAAAAGATAGGAGGTTTGTGTACCTGCCACTGAGAAACTACACACAGTCCACTTAAATGCAACTACAACCACTCATATGATGAGTCGTTCAATATCTACCTTCACGTTGTATAAGAAACAAATGCAATGAGAACCCAAATGGTCAATTACCATTGCACAGAATCAGAATACCAGCTGTCCAATCAAAAGAAAAAGGCAAGGGACCACACCAAGAGGAGTTTGATTACACACACACAACACAATGTGTATATGCGGCTATACAAGCCCAGTGTACACACACAGAAACACTGCAAAACATATTTAGGTTTGGCGGTTTGCACAGCAGGTCTTTGATGCCGGTCCCAATCTTCTCCCCTGATATAACTCTGCAAGGTAAATGGAAACACATTTTAAGGATATATTCAAAGGGAAAGAGACGTGGTGCTGTGTAGAATGGACAGTCCAGACTGGACTTTACTGGAGCTTGTGCTGGAGAGTGATGTCACAGCCACAGAAGTGTGATGAATAGTCTGGGGATGGTTTTACAGATTGGAATGGGATAACCAATGCAGGCTGCATACTGCAAAATATATCAGACCATATGATTAATTCTGAACTGAACAATCTCCCCACATCAACATGCATAAAACCAATTGTTTCCAGCCTTACCTGCTACAGCCAAAACAGAAGGCGATGACGAACACAAGGGTGAACGGGTTGCAACCCTCAACCACAGAAGAAGCAGGAAGGAGCACAGCAGTACAAAAATGGAAAAATGAAAACAACAACAAAACTACCATAACATGAGGAAACCAAAGTGAAAACAAAACAAAAGTAAGGGAGCAAAGCTGAGTGTGTAAGACAAGCGGAAACCTCAAAACATACAAACGTTCCTAGGCAAGTTGTTCCTGGCTGACTCTGCCTATATAGCCCTGGAACCTTTCCTCTGCAATCTCCTCCTTGATCTGTGTCAGTCAGTCAAAATACTTTACTTCCAAGAAGTAAAATCTTATCGAAATATACACACATTTCATTAAAAAAGATGGTATGTTGTTAAATAGCCTAAAACAACAATTCGTGGTTATATCTTTCAAGCCCATATAATTACAATTTGTGCAATTACAAATATATAAAACATTAAAATTTCTCCATACCGAGACTCAATATGGTTCACAGTCTAAGATCTCACATATATTTACAGCTCTAATAAAACAACATGATAAGATTGTAGCCAATGACAAACGATTCATATTACCCCTATCGGCATTTATAAAGTGCAACGTTATAGCACCTTATAACAACTTCAATGATTTCTCTTAATCTTGCTTCAGTTTAAGACATACTTCTCGCCTTCTTACATATTCCTATTTGGAGATCCTCTCATTGTAATTGGGCTTTCATTACTAGGTAAAAAAAAAACATTGCCAACATCATATTCAAATCCTAAAAAAGAGGTAGTATCACCGGTGGCGTTAAGATTTCTGTTGAGCTCTACCTCTACCCCCAGCCTCTACAGACGATTTCTATAGAGCTTCTACTGTCCTGCTGTTGGTTTCGATTTCCGACTTTGCTGGTAACTCCCTTCCTGTGTCTCAAACCGGAAGTCTTGGTTCTGATTTGACTGAGATCGAATCTTTACATACGTACTGAAATACATCAAGGGCCTTAAATGATACAGAACACACCCACCCACCCAAAAAACACACCATAAACCTTATATACCGCCATTGCCCCCGACTTTGACTTTGGTCAGTTTCTATACAGCAGCCTTCTCCAGGCCTGTGAGCCTCACTCAGCCCTTTCTATGGATGCACAGCAAGTAGCATATTATCCCAATTAAACACTCCCCCATGGTGCGGCGTGCTATCCATCTGAGAACGTAATTCATGTCTGCACAAGGGGATATGAAGTGCTATACAATTACCTCTACTACTATAAATATCTTATGTTAACACAGCTCTGTATGGTGCTATAGCACTGCTTGGCGGCAAAGAGGGATGTGATATTGTCAGACTTTCGCACATCCTGGCAGAGCCACTCTGAAATGCTAGATAACGCATCTGTTGGAGAAGAAGTGTACGAACTGCTAAATATAGTAGAGTTGAGAGAGCATAGAAGCACAAGTATGAGCCAGCAGGTGCTATGCACAGGGCCTTAGATGTGGTACACCCCCTCGCACTTATCCAAGCTTCATGTGGACTATCCAAGAAACAAGTGTGGCGACATGCATGTGTAATAAAAATAGCTGGTAATAAAAATGTATAAGTGAAGATGGGGTAGGCGAAGTACAATGGTGATACATAATTTCCGATATGGTGTATTCTCTTAATCACTCATGCGCAGGAGGAAGGGTAAATGTACTGTTTTCTTGTTATACCAATGTTATGTTGCATATTGTTTATGTTTAAACTCGATGGACATCACAACTACTGTAAACACACTAGACAGGACTCTGTGATGATTATTCGTGGTATGTAGCAATGTGCACAAGCCTGGAAAAGTCTACATGTGTTAATCGCAATATGTTGTTTGATGTACGACCAGACATGTGAAAAACCCGAAATTCAATAAAACAAATTAAAAAACAAAATAGTTCTATAGTACTGCTAATTTGGACTTGCAGCACAGTGGGGCTCAGGTACTTTCACACCTCTTAGCCTCTTTTGCATTTGCACGTAATCTCTCTGTTAATGAGAGAAAAACTAAAACCATAATAATGGGTGCTAGCGGTCTGAAATCCCCCCGGTCATTGGTCTATAATGGGGTAAATTAGAGGTGCAAAAGAGTATACCTATCTGAGAGTAAATATTTCAAACAATCTTTTGTGGACTCATCAAGATAAATTACAGTTATCTAAAATAAAGTCTATAAGCCTTGGCCTTCCGCAGTTTTTTTAATGCCCAGGGTAAGAGAGAAGTGCAATCGCTTTTAAAGGTGTATGACTCAAATGGAACCCCTGTAGCATGGTATGGTATAGAGGCAAGATCAGCGTCCTTCCTTAATAATGTACTTCGTATTGAATATGATCTGTGGAAGCGATACCTTGGTATTATTAGTAATTCTGGCTTGATTAAAATTATTCTTCTTGAGCTTGGTTTGCCTGGAATAAATTGTCGACTCTATTGCCAGATTATTCGTTATTTCTTTTAACTGTTTTGTAGCATAGAAAATGTGTTTTAAAAGTTCATATGGAGAGACCTTTCAAGGGGTAGGAATAGGTTTAATACATTCAGTAATATTTATTCCTGCAGCTTGAAACAGATAGATTTGAACTCTGACGAAGTGCTATCATGTAAGAATAGTAGCACTGTGAAGCTATGTTTGAAAAAAGTTGCCAAGATCAAAAAAAATCTGGATGATTTGTGCCACTGTTTACAGATAAAAAGATTGCAATTGGGCTGTATGTGTGCAAAGTGTGGTGTAATGCAATTTTATCTAAAGGCTAATATATGGTCCTTCGTACAAAGAATCTTTCTGGAATTTAAGTTTGGTCAAATACCGATCAGAGAAAACATATGGATTAAAAAATAGGAGAACCTATTTTCACGCAGGTTGTCAATATTTAGGTGCCAAGCAACAGTATTTAAGTCAGGTCTCGTTTTTTTCTGTCTGGGGTTTTTACATTTACAAAGAAAATTAATTTGCTCAGTTTTTTCCTAAATATTTAGTAGAAACACACGAAGAAGCACTGTATTTATTATTAAATCCACCTACAGTAAATGTTGCTATCGCCTGATGAAATTCTTTGGATCTTTTCTTGTATTGTAAGTAGTGGCTAATATTCTTCAAACATTCTTTTAGTGATTACTGATTAACATAGATGTATTTCAATTTTCTGTATTCTTTTAATCTTGTATTATATTTATTATTGTATACTCCTTGTATGTGGTCTTAAGTGCCGTCTCTAATAAGCACTGTTCTGCTTAGTAATACAAATAAGGTGCTTTCACATATTGGGCTTGAGGGTTCTGCCGGACCAGAAAGTTTTCTGTTTGTGTCAGTAAGATCATTGGTTGTGTGGGTATGGTTAATATTTTGTGTATGTGTTTGGTTGTATGTGGTACCGGTTAGCATTGTTTGTTTTGTATAGTCGAAGATCCACACCAATTCCGGCAGGCGCGCAACACCCATTGGGCTCACCGGGCTTCAGCACCCCCCCCCCCCCCCCCATGTGTGTCAGCCCGGCTGAGACAGCCTCACGGGCTGGCGTCCGTCTAATTGCAGCCGCACCCGAGTACTTCACACGTCTTTAAAAGACCATTTACTCGTTATGAGGCTTTTGTTGTGTTTTCACCCCTTCTTACAGCCACTCTGCCTATGGCTGGAAGACTTAGCCCCCCCCCCCAAATCTTTTTCAGCCCCCCCCCCCCCCCCCCCCCCGAAATTTGGCTCTAGTTGCCCGCCTGAATAACGGTATGCGCCATATGAACACTTGGTATGTGCAACGTGTTAGGCCCTCGGTCATTTCGCCAGCAGTATCCCTCTCCAGGCCTGTGATGTGCCCTCAGTTTGCCTCCGTCATTCACAAGCTTGTGCTCTGCCCTTCCTGTCGCACATCAACACTCTCAAGATCTGTGCTGCGTCCCCAGTATGTCCTCATTTATTTGTAGGTTTTCCCATAGGATACTTCAGAGCGCTAGTTGATATTTATTGTAAATGCAACAGAGATGACCACCAGAGTCAGACAAGTATCGCGAGGGCAATAAGTGCATTCATTGGCTTCAGCCCAGTGCTCTGTCTTTGTGATTCTCCATTTTGTGTCTTTGTTGACATGCAGAGGCAGGTGTGTTCGCCGCTAAAGTGCTGGCATTTACACCCCTCCCACAGTCCCACACACACCACAAGCTACACCCCGGCGGTCTCTCCAGGAACCAGCCAGCAGCGACAACTGGCCGTTTGTGAATCCTCACACCTTTGTCGGGAACCCTGGAGTCAGGGAGAGGTGAGAGGAGCAGATGGTGCCCAGGGTCACACCGGAGGCCGCCAGGGTCATGGGGGGGAGGGGTAGTGGGGGGGAGGACATAAAGTGAGGGAAGTTGCACCGTGATGGCATGCAGCGTAGGAGCCCTCACTGGCCCATGGGCGGGGTCATGAAAATATTCAGAAAGGGCCTGGGGCAGTGAGGAATATCGACAGAGGAATGGACACAACAGTGCAATATTATCAAAACTAAACAACTCGGTATCAACGAGTAGTTTAGGGTGTTTTATACTGCCATTTTGCTGTTTTACCTCACAGTCTTTGTTCTTCCTGCACTACCACCGACTGTTAGTTATTTACCTCAGGGCGCCTTCTGCTCAGCTCCTACCGGCTGTTCTTCAGCAGCGTCATCTAATGGCGACTTGTACTGTCCCCCGCAACCACTTATTTATGTCCACTAAGACATAACCAACTCGGTTTCCCTTGGAGAATGTGCGTATAAATGTAAACACAAGTAATTCTAAACAGTACAACCCTTTTTCTGGATGCATTTTATTGTAAAGCAAGTAGGTCTTAAATCTTTGGTTATCACTCAAAAATTCAAAATTAAATAAAGAGGCAGTCAAGCATCCCATCCACACTCTCACTCCCAGCCACATCCTCACTCACAACCACATCCTCACTCACAACCACACTCACGCGTAACCAGTCCAGTCACACATGAAGACACACAATCACATCCTCGCTCACGCACAATCTCTCCCACGATAGTATGCACACACCTCTACTGAAGCTCTCTTCTGTTATCCAACCTCCCACCTCCTCACAAACACACTGCTCTTCTCCCGCACACACCCTCAACCTGTTCCTGCTCCAATGCAGTGAAGTAAAATGTTTGGGACAGTAATTCCAGGAATGTACTGAGAATGGATGTACCACTTTTGAGAGGGGGAGCACCATTCCGTTACAGTCCACGGATGGAAGGAAACACCTTTCAGAAGCTGTTGCCATTGAAGTCTATCGGTGAACTGGATTTGCGAGGTTGTTGCTGTGACGTTTATGGGGTGAACTTCTGGGAGTGTTTCCACTCAAGCCTAAGGGAGTGAACCACTTTTGAGAGGGTGTTTCCATAGAACTCTTTATTTTATGCGTTTTTATATAGCGCGGACTTTACCCGAAGGTGTCAGAGCGCTTCACAATAGGAACAGTAATGATACATGAGGAGAAAATTACAAGTGAGCATGTTACAAAAGCCAACGTTACGTTACATGAGGCAATAGTGACAATTGTGCATGTATCAAGTCTATGAAAGTCGAACCAGTTTTAGGACGGTGATGCGATTGAATGAAGTCTATGACATCCATAGTGTGGAAGACTTTTGGAAGGGTGATACCACTAACACTAACGTCAATGCGACTGACCTAATTTTGGAAGGGGGGGGGGGGGGGTACCATTGAAGACCGTAGAAGGTATACTGTCTGATGGGCGGTAATGCCACTGAGCTCTTTGGGGGCTAAATTACTTTTGGGGTTATTCGGTTTGTAGGATGTGTGATATAGGGGATTTACGATCCCACGCCGACTGGTGAGTTAACGTCCGTTTTGCCATTACTGTAGGTACAATTATTTACCTCAGCTAGCGCCACGCGACACTCCTACACAAAAGAATGGCGGCACCTCTGGTCTCACGGTATGCAATGGAGGCATTAATGACAGGCCGGTGTGAGGAGGGGGGCGGCCCGCGCCTCTCATTGGCCGGCGACCTCGCCTGTCACTGCCTCAGGATTGGCTAGAGCCCTTTTGGGAATCCTCCTGCAGCCGCAGCCGCCACATTCCTCCGTGCAGGTCAGCAGAGCCCCCACCCCCAGGAGAGCCCGCGAAACAGCAGCAGAGCACGCAGCTAAGGCACCACCGCAGCGTGAGCATCACCAGTGCCTGAGCCGGTCCAACAGCGCGTGCACAGGCCCCCGAGAACAACCAGGGCGGACTGACTGCTGCACAGCTCCCCTGCGGCCCCGATAGAGCCCGTGCTGCGGCAGTGCTGCCCGAGCTTCCCCAGCCGCAGCAGCTTCAGGGCCCGAGGGCAGGCCTGAGGTAGCAGAGTCCAAACACCAGCAGCGGGCGGCCCTCGGCGCGCTGCTCCAGTGGCGTAGCCTGAGCACCCCTCAGATAGGACCCACTGCAGCGGGACAGCCTGGGGACCAGCAGATAACCCAGCTCCGCCACACTTTACTGCAGCCTCGGGACCCGCAGGGGCCTCACCAGATTCTGGGGTACCGCCATCAGGAGGCCAGACTCAGCACAAGGGCCCCTGCCCTTAGCACATCCCGAGTATGAAGGAAAGGCGCAGCCCTCAGGCCCCCGCCATTGTGAGGTGTAAGCTGGTCCTCGTGGGAGACGTGCATTGTGGGAAGACGGCCATGCTACAGGTGCTGGCCAAGGACTGTTATCCAGAGGTAAGTGTGCAGGGGCGCGTGTGCATGCAGAACATATTACCCATACATCTACCCTCCACCCCCTCTGACCCATCACCATAATCACCCTAGCCCGTCTGTAACAACATAATTTTAACCAGGGCGCCTTACCCCCTTAGACTTAGACCTCCTTAATCAGCCTCCTATTTAACCCGTCTGTAACCACACCGCTATACGCCCTTTTACTCCCTATGAACAGGCCACCTTACACAGGCCCCCGTTTAACCCCTTTGCAACCAGATCACTTAAGCCGGACCTGCGATGTGACCACCTTTATCAGACACCTTTAGCCAGACCTCCTCAACTCTTAACCCACCAAATCAGACTACCTTTAGATTTTAACACGTGTGTAACAAAACCGATTTACCCAGGCCTCTGTGCCCCTTAAGATCAGACCCCCTTGACCCCCTCTTTATTCCAGACAACTCCGGCATCCATGTCTCCTTAACCCCCTCTGAGTCCCCTTAAATCTCTTGAAACCAGACCACATTTTCCACCCCTGAAACTGGGCCAGACTTCTTTAACCAAATCTCCATTGCGCCCTAGAGCCGGACTGCATCATCTGTGTCCAGGCAACCTTTACAATTCTGTGTTTCCAAACCGCTTTAACCAGGCCATCTTGACACCATAACTAGAACACTTGAGAACTTTTGAATCCACACAGCCTTTACCTTATGGAGCCCCACTCCAACACTAAGAACATTTTAATCCTCCCTGTTCTAAAATCACCATCAACTAGACCCAGGCTGCTTTATGTCTCATGGGCTGAGCCCAGGCCTCCTCAGCAAGCCGTGGCATAGCCAGTGTGCCCCTCCTTTGGATGTAAGCCAGAAACGCCTTGTTGATCTGAGTAGAAGCTGCCTTAAAACCGAAAATAGGTCACTACGATGCAAACAAACACCACACAAGACATTATAGGACATTTACCACAACAATTACCCACACAGCGCATTCACATACATTCAGCAACATTAGCATTACCACACAAACCACAGTTACGCATTGCAGCATCACTACAATGCATTCATTCTCTGTGTGTATATATATATATATATATATTTGTGTGTTTTACTACTACTTAGCACTAACCTTCTCTTGATCCTAAAAAAACCTTAGTCCCCTAAACCCTTGCCATCCATGGACCTTAAAAAGCCCTTGCTACCACTACAAACCATTCATCTCTGAACGTTGACAACCCTTTGGCACTATCCATCCTTGAAAGCTTAAACCCCTTTACTATCCCTTTGGACTATCCACACCCGAACCCAACAAATCCCTTCTTACCCTGAGTTTTACAACCCCCCCCCTTACTACCTATCACTGAGCCCTACAACTCCTTAACCACTACCCATCCCTGAAACCTTAAACCCTTACTATCCCATACCACTACCCACCCCTGAAACCTAAAAACCTCTTACTACCCCAGAACTTCCCCCCTGCCCCTAAATACCACCAACCACAGTCTGCCCACACGGAAATTCCTAAATGCATTGTAAATGTAATGCGTTGTAACTTTCCTGGTTGTGATGGTAAATGCGTTGTAGTGATTTAAGACCAAAAGAAGTCCAAGATCTGAGTGTGAGCTGCCTTTAGGCCAAATAGTCTAGCATCCCTGTTGCTGTAAGGTCTTTGTGGTCTGGGTCCTGGACACCTTAAGGTCCACATTTTGTTTTTTTTTTTTAAAAAAAAAACCTACCACCAACTAAGTCTGTGATTTTAAAAGCACCAGGGCGCCTTCAGATCACTATTGTCTGAGCCCAGGTTGGTTTAAAATCTCTATGGTCCGAGTTTAGGCCAACTTAAGACCCTCTTGATGTAGCCCCTGATCACCTCAAACTCTCTGCCAGCATGCCGTTTTTCTTTAGTCTTCCCTCTGTATAGTAGATTGCTAACTAGGATGAATTGCACCAAGAGACCCTATGAGAGTGGATGAGTGCTTCCCGAGCAAATAAACATATTAAAATACCAGTAATCTAGGTCTAGGGCACCTTAAGTGTTCTGTGGGTTGATTTCTGCCACCTCAAATCCTGAGGACTTTTCCTAGTCTACCAAATTGGCCCATGATTTTGATCCAGGCCAGCTTCTCTGTGGTCCGAATCTAGGCTGCCTTAAATCCCAATAGTCTGGGGCCAAGCTGTCTTCAGATTCCAGTGGTCTTGATCTATGCCACTGTTAGTCCTTCATGGACTTTTTCTAAGCAGCCAAAATACCCCTATGGTCTGGAGCTATCCTATTTATGGTTTCGATTTACTGACTCTGAGGTGTTTTAAGACTCCCTCAGTCCGGGTTCAGGCCACCTCTTGTCCTTTATGGTCTTTTTTTCAAGTGTCCCAAAAGACACCAAATGTCTGGATCTATAATGCCCTAAGATCCATGTGGTCTTTATTTAGGACACTTTAAGATCCCCAGCCTGAGTCAAGGCTGCCTTAAGGACCCACTATTCTGAGACCATACTCCTTAAGGCATCTATGGCCTAGGACCAGGCTACTTTGAGGTTCTGTTGTCTAAGCTCAGACTGTCTCAATTACCCCACTGTAGGGTCCAGGCTGACTTACGGCCCACGTCACCCTATTTCAGGCCACTTTATTTCTTCCATGATCTGCATCATGCCTCAGTTAATTTTCTAGAAATATGGCTCCAGACCACCAAAGGAAGTACTGAAAAGCTCAAGGCAGCCTTATAACCCCATGGTCTGTGCTAAGGTCACCACGTCTAGGTTCCAAAGCTGCCTTTGTGTTCTCATGGTCGGGGTCCAGGCCCCCTATGTGTCTTATGGTCTCCTTCCACACTACCTTAAAATGCCCTTGATTTGGGCTCCAGTCTGCCCTAAGGTCCATGGGGAGAGGAGTTGGCCTAACGCTAGGGTGCTTGACCTCGGACCTGGGGAACTGGGTTCGAGTCTCGGTAATGTCGCTAAACATCCTGTGATTCTGGGCAAATCACTTAATCTCCCCGTGCCTAACAAAAAATGAATGTGTGTCCTCATGTAACGTAACTGGTGCTATGTAAAGCGCTCTGATACCTGATTGGATTCTGGTCAAGTTCACGCTATATAAAACTCTGCAAAAAAATAATAATAATAAAGGATAACTTTACCACTATTTCTAGTTAAAACATTGATGTATGCTGCCTTAGGGCCCCATAATCTGAATTCAGGTCATCTTAATGTTCCCCTGTGCCATTTTAGGCTGCCGTGTTGCCACTTGGTCTGAGTTTAGTCCTCCTTTATGCCCCGGGGCTAGCGTTGGACTACATTTACATACTGGTGTCCATTTTTCATCAATTTTGATTTGGCCATTTGTCTGGTGTAGCCTGAAATTTGGATCACGGCTAGATGTAGTTGATTGGGTGCCAGTTAGAGACTAAACTACTTGGATAGGTGAAGGAATTGGTGGATTTGTTTGCATCTAGAGGAAGGGCAGGTGATTGTTTCACATAGCCTGTGCCAGCAGTAATTTACTCCACAGCCCTTGGTCAGATTCAGGGTTGTGGAACAGAAGCAGTCTTTCAGGAAATATGTTAGGAAGAGGGGCCATTACTGTCATTTTAACTTGAAAATCTCTGCATATTGGGCCAGAGCAAGACCGTGCAAAGAGGGGTGCATTCAGCATGTCTAGTGGACAACCTTTACTCTTTCTGATTGTACAAATATTTATGCCTGATGCGTAGCGTGCAGCTCTGATGTTTTAATGTATTGCAGATTATCAGCACGGTTACTGAGCACTGACTTGAGTTGTCTTTGTCTCGATTCCTTCAAATTGAACATGCTGATAAATATTATCCACCTTTTATATAGTAACAGCTTTAGATGTGGGTCTGACATTTTGTGAAAGGAAAGAGCTTTGTAATGGGTACCTGACCTTTCAGTGAGTTACTGCATTTCTTGAGGTATTTTCTATTGCAAACTCCCCAGGGTTTATTTGTTTATGTGCTTTATTAGTAAAGTGGTGTAAGCTCTAGAGAACTGGGACTTAAAGAGGTGACTTAGTGGGGGTTGTGAGACATAGCCTCTTGAAGTTGATGTACGCCAGTACTGGGAGTTAACATACTTATCCAATGGTGGAGGTAGCGGTATGGGCATGGGTCTGATGGTGTCTCTTGAGGAGGTTGCTGGAATTGATTCAGATGGCAGACTGGGGGCATGATTAGGTGGTGATTTCTGTAAGGCGAGGTTTACCTGCTGGTCTGTGGGCATGTTCAGCTGGTTCTACTGAAGGGCCAGGTAGCTTGGATCTAGGTTCTGCATAGAATAGAGCCCGGACCCCCCCAAATAGTCCCCCGCCCCAACCCCTGACATCCCACAATTAACTTAGACAGAACCTAATTGTGGGTTGAAGAATGGCCATGTTTAATAACCGGAACCTGTGCAGCAACTTGGTACGCGTTTCCGATCGCACAGCCACATAGAAAGGCTCACAAACTTGTTTAGTTGCAAACTTAATTTATTTGTTGTAATCCATTCATCTAATGCTTTTCTTTCTTGTTTGTTATTGATATTCACAATTGTGCAATGTTTAATAACCAACAGACAATCACCTATTCATAAACATGACAAGATATTCTTTAAATACATTTTTAAAATTCAAACTTTACATTTTAATATTTACAGGTGTTACCATTGATCATAACCACCGGTTATGAATTATCTAATTATCTACTTACTCCAGCACCAAGGGGCCCTCTGGCTTGCCCCTCTTACTGAGAACCGCGCAACCCACCTGCGCCCTTGAGCGGTGAGCCCCTAGCTCTCGATCCTTGTCCGTCCTTTCCGGGCCCACCCCTCTACCACCAGGCTGCGAAGGAGGAGTTAGTGACCTGGCGCCCTTGCCTCCCCAGCCGGTGTCCCCAATCTCTCTGCGAGGAGCAAACCGCCTCTCCCCTCAGTGCTGGCCTCGGGAGTATGTAAGTAGGCCTCCCGTTACCCTGAAAATCCATGTTGTGTGGTCTTTTTTCCGCCCTAACTAGCCCCTAGAAACCTCCAAACCAAGGGACGGGCGGGTGGGAGATGAAAAGGTAACCGATGCCCCGGGAAGGAAGTCCTACAATTATCACATCCACTACTTAGGCCTAACTACTGCACCAGAGGGCAAGTATATATTTACTGTTCTTAAGTCCACATTTACTTACCTATACTTACTATGCAATATAGTAGTTTGGTGAAGTAATAGACGCAATGATGCTGTCTTGCGACATAACTAGTGCGATATAGTGACCCTCTCTTCGTGCAGCAGGTTCAGGTCAAGGCCTGGGGGCGGTAGTATAATGCAAAATGCTTTCATTTTGCACATTTGACGTATGCTGGGTGTTATTTTGAAACAATGAGTTGAGTATATTTTCTCTACTGTAAACGGCACGATGCATGGGGGGTCCACGCACGTGCTGCCCGCCTCAAACAACCGTTCTGTTTTTATTACTAAGTGACTTATAGAGGGGACTTTCAAGTAAGTAGTGTGTGTGTGTGTGTGTGTGTGCGCGCGCTTCTTATTGCGCGTGCTTCGTCCATTCATAGGGTGTTTTATACTACATTAAAGCTGTGAGCAAATACCACAAACCACGTCTCGCTTTGTCGAGGAGAGAGGCAAACACTGGAAGGTCGAGAAAGCTGATTTTGATAAGCTAAGGTTTTCTTTAGCATTCTGCTACCTGCTGCAAACAAAATTATCACCTAATGTGACGCAGAGTCTTGGAATCTACAGTGGCCAATGGGAAGACCATTTCCAAAAAGCACTTCTCTTCTTGACATTAACAAGAAACGAAGGTCTAGTGAGGCTCTGCAGTCCTGTTCTTGCCCATTAGGTGGTTCTGAACTTCCTGATGCTTCTTCTTACAAAAAATGTATGGAAAGACGAGAAGAGGTCTTCTTCTCGTAGGCCCTACCCTATGGAATATTTCTCTTCTATCTATTTATGATTAAAAAAACATTATTTTCAATCTAGAACATAAAACAGAAACCGCAGATGTCCAGAAAAAAAGAATTGACCAGTCAATGCATATACAAAATTGTTTATAAATCATAATGTAGATTTAAATTGACAATTATGCATATGCATTAATACATAGTTAAAAAAGAAATGCATACAATCATGGTATCACATGTCTCCCTTCTAGATATGATTGACTTCTGTGTCTCCTGACCTATCAAACTTCCACATTTCATGACCCTCTAGAAGCCCCCCAACATTTTGTCCAAGACCGGTGGGCATGTTTATTATTTTTGGCACAGAGCAGCTACCAAAGTTAATGCTCTGACTTGAACAAACGGACGTAAGCAACTCATAGCCATATTCTTTAAAAGCCCCGTTGCTGCTTTCATCCCCCATGCCCTGGTGCAAAACCAGGCTACCTAACCACAAGAACGACCTTTGCATCATGGTCTCCATGTTTGCACCTGCTTCAAGGAACCTTTATTCTTGATGCAAACCCACTCTGACTATATTAGTAGATCAAGTTTTCATGAAAAACTATTGATGCTTGCGGTGTAATGCCCAAGTTCCACCCACATAATGCCCCAAAGACTCAAAGTGGTGGAAAGCAGCACAAAATAAAAAACAAGCATTGGCATAGCCAATAGGTCGCGCCTTTGGGACCATACAAGTGTTTAGCCATGCAACAGTTAATGTTATTGCAGTAAGGATATTGTGCTGCATAACTAAATACTTATAAGGTCCCAAAGGCGAGACCTATTGGCTATGCCAATGCTTGTTTTTTAAGTTTTCTGTTTGAGAAGCAAAGAGAGGAATTGTGGTCTGCTGCTCCTTGCAGGTCATCATCTGTATGTTTGTAGCCATTCACAGCGGGTCGCAAATAGCGATTTGCCTAACAATTATTAGACACACAGATGATGGACGGAATACAGAGCAAATCAAACATTCCCCTGCCCCCCTCCCCCCAGTCAAGAGATCTGGGTTCAATCCATCCTTCTTTTTCTTGTCCCAGCCATATGCAAATCGGTCTTGACCCTGTGCCCCATGGGAACAGTCCAGCCTAAACTGCCAAGCCAGGTCCTCCCTGGACTGGAAATAAGCATCCTAGAACTGGTTTGGGGCATCACACCTCTTCAGCCTGGCTAGCTTGAATCCAGTGGCACAGTGAGCCCGGGACCCACGTCTGGGCATACCCGGTGCACTTAGGGCGAGAAAGCAAAAGACACACAGATGATGATCAGAATGCACAGCAAATCAAACATTTTCCCCCAGTCAAGCGATCTGGGCTAATAGTTATCAGACTGTAACACGACTTTAGTGGGAAAAATGCAAGGTGGGTTGTCACGGAGTACGTCTTTGCTAAGAAGATAATTTGGAAGGCAAAATTCAAATTCCTCAAAGGCTCGGGCACCAGATCCTGGAGACAATGGAATAGTTTGAAGGCCGAGGGTGTTATCCATCTCTGAGCTATCTAGGGGACATACAAAGCAGGCTCTGGTAACAGAATAAATACTGCCAAATGTGTCATGACCCGTACCGTAGGTAGCATGGGAATGATGGCTTATCTTCTCCCTTCCTTCTGGGCAGCCCCACTTGAGAGAGGCTGGAGCGGGGTCCAAGCCAGAAGAAGGGAGGCTGCATACAGCAGATACAGACAGCCCTTCAGCAATCTTACAATATATTATATGCAAACAGAGATGTGTGAATGCTTACTGCTTTTACTAAGGTCTCACAGCGCTGTAGGGCTTGGGTACCTTGAAGCTGCGGTCTCGAGGATGCCACATCCGTTTCCTGTTTGAGTAGGTTATTCACAAGCGTTAAGTGTGGTTGATAGATCATGATGGTTTGGGTGTAGTGCCGTTTGGTGTGTGTAGCTGGAGATCATTACTAATCGTGGTATGTGCCATATGGAATATTATGTTAATTTCCTGTCTTGAGGTTTGTGTACGAGGTAACAAGCTCGGGTGTCTTGTTGCAGTTCCCGGTATCCCTTTAAATCACTCTAGTTATGGGGTGGTGGGGTCCTGCTCTACTGGTGCCCTTGAGCTGTGTTGCACGTGCGCACATTGTTTTGACTGCCATGTTGTGACTGGCTGTATTTCTATTATTATGGTTGGGATGTTGTGATCTCGGTGGTACCCATCTATATGGGATATCTGAGCAGTGTTCTGCGTGGGCTCGGGTTTCTGTGTGAAAGGAGGGTACTCCAAGGTAATTCTTTGTCTTTATTCTTTTGGCCTTGTATCATGCACACAACCCAGATAAACAACCCCTCCTTCTGTTTGTCATAGACGAAATAGACACCAAGCCTCCAACAAGAATCGGGCAAAAACAGAAAAACTAACCACTTCACAGCTATTTGGCATGCAAAGTAGGCATAGGTGGTATGTACAGGAGACCGTGGCACCCATTACCTCTGTTTTGTCTAAAGTCTGAGCAGCATGGAGGACAGAACGTACTATGGGAGTTCAGCACTTACATACACAGGAATCTTTTTAACTGCTGCCACAGCACAGGCAGGTTGTGGGGCATGGGTGGCACACACAAGTCCCTGGGTAGTGCCACATGGGAGAGGTAATCAAAGACCACGATTACACACAGTGTTTCAGGTCTGTGAACCTACTACCATACTTCCAGTAATAGAGAATAAAAGTGAAGGTAGAGTGCTCGCGTTTGCTGCTTATTTTCCCCATCACCAAAAGTTTGGGGTGCTAATCTATGTTGGCATTGATGCACTTGAGTCTGTCCTGATCCTGCATTGCAAGCCCATTTGTAGTTAGACAAACTCCCCTTTACTCTGCATCAACAAGCTGAGAGGATTGTGGTCCATGGGCACAGCACATGGCAAGAGGTAGCCTATGAGTTTTCTCAGTGCGTTCGAACATTTGCATCCAGTTGTGGTTGTATTGCCCAGCTCTAATTGCCCCTTTTTACTGGTGTATGGTAGTGGTTGCTTTTCATCATCCAACTCTTTCCGGGGCAGCTTTTATACTTATGTTATGCAGGACGATCTACACTGTGAAGGCCATGTTGCACTCTGGCACCTTTGACGTGGGGGCTTCACTCAGAAGCATCATGAAAGCTATTAGAAGTGTAGGATCCATCCCAAAAACGTGTGTTCTTTGTTGTCTGGAAATGGCCGACCACTTAATCAAAATGGTCATTAAACCAGCCGTAGTAGCTGACTGGATTTAGGAATGCTGTGATGTTTCTCTCGTTCCTGAACGTAGGCCTCTATCTTGGCTGTTAGGGAACCCACTGCCCACCAACTTCCCGAGTAGGTGAGATGCGATTGGTCACATTTGTTGTGAGCTTTAGGTAACTTGGCTTTTAGGATATTAGCATGGCTGTGCATGGGTTTTCACAATGGCCTGTGCAGGGCTGGCTGTACGCAGCACTATCACCCAGGTAGGCTACTGCCAAGGTATGATAGGTTGGAAATACCCTGCTCACCAGTAGAGGAATAGTTCACTGGCTTTGGCGTTCTAAAAGCAGACAAAGCGAGCTAATAAAACGCGCATTGGATCTGCAAGGCACACTCCTATAGGATCAGTAGGCGTTCTACTTGATAGAATGCTATTAGTCAATGCAAAGTCTGAGGGCACCCCATGCGCCATTGTGGGCAGACACTGTGAAATTCTAGAACTCTTTGGGCTCCCCAATGAACCACATTTCCAACAACCCATGTTCTCCCTCCATAATTAGTCTCCTTGTAAGCCTTTTATTTCATTGGTATTGGTCTTTTTTGTCCATTCTAAAGGCACACTCTTGAACTGATTGGATTCAGGGCAGGCTCCAGATGCTTTACTAGGTCACTTGGGCATTTTATGCCCTGTCCATACCCGTCCACCGAAATATCTTTCAGAAAGTGGTAAGATGCCCCTTTTTGGTCAAATGATCAGCGTCCGTGCTGACGAAAGGGGCTGCCTCTTGCTGGCTCGCAAAAGAGTTGTCTCACCTTACTGACGTCAGAGGTATTACAGATCATACACTTAATTAGGATTGTATCGCTGTTAGTGGCTGCTCAGGTGTCAATTAAAAAAAGTCCGATAGGCCGTTATAAAATTGTGTAGAATATTTTTCTCCCCTCTTTAAAACTCCCAGTTTGAAAAATGTGGTTATGCTCCTCTTTTAAAGTCGGTGGGTTTCTAAAATGGAACACTTATTATGTATTTTTTTTTTTTATCGCAAGCATGTGCCCCAGAACGAAAAAGTAAAAAATATATATACTGCTACAACTGCAAACCATCACTGATATAGTTACTTTACTAGTAATGTTTTCCCATAATAAGCCTTTCAGTTGCTCCATGCATTTATCATTATTTGTGAAGGAGGGAGGAGTAAATTACTACCTACCCGAATTGCATGAAGCTACTTTAAAAATAGAAAATAAATCACAGGGCATCAGAAGTGCAAATCAAATTAATTGCTGGCATGTAAACTACTTCTAAAACAGAAATGAGAGAACGCACTTTTAACCAGCTTTGTCACTGTGTAAAGAGCAATTTTTAGTTGCGGCGAACAACTTACACATGCTTATGCAGTCGCTAAAAGTGTATGGGGCCAATGGGCAAATTGGGCAGATTCACTGCTCCATCATGTAGTGGGCAGAAGCAAAATATGGATGAAGTCTGTTGTCCAAAAGCCCTAATATGGATGGATGTATGTATATCCAGTATTATTTTTTTTAAATAAAAATAATTGTGTCGATGCTGGTGAACCTGCCTCCAAGTCCAGACCTAAAACCCTTCATTAGAAAAATATTTAAGACATGTGGAGATTATGAAACTTCGCTAAACCACCAAAGCAGAAAACGAAATTATAGTTTACAAACTTCTGCAGGCATTTTACAAATGAAAGCGATGTTGAAGTTACAATTGAAATGGATAATTTGACTACAATGATAAAGGTTGTTCCACAGCTCTGACACACTGTTCCAATTCAACAAATTCCAGGTTTACAATGAATAAAAATTCCTCGATGTGTTTTTCTAGTGCCAGGGGAAATTATCAACGCGAATGTAGTATTTTAAACAATGTAGTTATAGCAATTGTCTCCTGGTCATTGGTGCATGCACTCCTGGTTCATGCCTGCGGCAGTGACCGGTGAGGGAAACGGTCCCCACGTCTCCCTTGGCCATGCAGCAACAGTGGCTAATGGCCAGGGACAGGCTAACTGGCCCTCGAGACCCGCTTTACTACTTTTGCCGTTGAACTTAAAAGGGTCTGAGTAGAGTCCAGACCCTCCGCTAAGTTCAAACGCTGATATCTGCACAGTGCTTCTGAAGGTATCTCAGAAGAGTTGGATTTCCTACATCCAGGATGAAAGATCCGTCAGCTGACCTTGCTTTTTATCTGGCTAACATGCACTGCGTCGATGTACATGTTAACAGATAAAAACATATTACACAAAAAGTTAATGGAGAAGTTACAATATCAAATTGATTTAGAACACGAAGTTAGCATGACGCTGTATACTATTGGAATGTAATCTTTTTAGACAAAAGAACAATGTACATATGTATAGAAGAACAAACGAAAAAGAATAGAAAGGAAAGAAGAAGAAACATAAAAAGTAATGAAAGATAGCGAAAAGGAAAAAGAAAATTGAAACCTTGTATTCCATAAATAATTAAATAACGAAAAATGTATTGTTCGTCTGTAGTACATCCCGATGTGCTTGTTCAAATCGGAGGTGTCACTTTGCCTCATAAGTCTCCCTCTGCAGGGCTATTTATCGTGCGCTCTCCTCTCACTGTGCACGCCCTCTGCTCCACCAGTGTCCATTGGTAAATGAGGGGTTCTGTCAGCAGCCTTCCACAATCACCTTCGCTTTTGTCCCGCATTGGAAGCAGGAAAATCCGTACAGCAATGATGAAAAGTGCTGTAGTCTGACTTCTGCTTCATGTACACTGGTAGTTCAGCAAAAAACTATAACCTACCGTCCTGGGCGCAAGTGATTTTAAGCAAGGACCAGGCTGCACTTCCAGCCCAAAAATGGGCAGAAAGGATTAACGAATAGTTAGTTGTTAACTAGAATTTACTATGCTCTACAACATCTCGGAAGGAAGGCAGGTAAGGCTGTACTTCCTGGCAAATGTTTTAAATGTTTACTTTATTGGAATAGTTATTACTTTTTCAGCAGGTTAAAGCTGAAAACTCTTGGCTTGGAGTTTATTAATAGGCAGCTAGCTACACGAGGTAAAATTCAAGCATCTGTGATGTTCTTTGTTGAAGATTCTCTCGAAAAAAGGTGCATCTTAACGGAGCCACATGCACAATGACTCAGCCCTGGATCAGTTGAAGCTCCATGGTTGAAGGTATAAAAGTATATACATGTCGTCCACCTTCATGCTGTTCTATGGTCCAACCTGTTCATTACCAGTGGAATAGCTGAGAGTCCTGGGGGCATTAAATAACACCATTAGGATATGAGCCAACAGAAGCCCAGTATGCCTGCATTGTCTCAGAACTTCTGACCAAAACAGTATTCTGCCCTTTGTGCCTTCTCCCCATGCTATATATCTGCCATATCTTACTGATAGGCGTAGGTGTACAAGGTGCTCTTGAAGGTTCCAGAAATGCTATTGGCAGGAAAATGAGCAGGACCCTCTGCTGCTTCACTCAGACTCCAGAAGGCACTATGCACCACAACATCTGAGCTATTAGTGGCAAACCTGTCAACTGTCTGCTGCTCATGTGTGAGAGAGAGCCTGTTGTAGGAGGATTTACCAGAACCTGTTTCGGAGGACAAGCGGAGGAGGTACGAGTGCAAAGACAATGCTGCAACGTAACCATGCCATGGAGGGTTCTGATTGGCTTCCTGGGGCAGGGACTGGTCATCAATTCACCCACACCCAGCTCAGCAGTCCATCCAAACCCCGAATGACTGTAGCAAATTTCTTCATCATCGGGTCCTCCGTGCTCTAAATGCAACACCAGTATACCCTCTCTCGGTGCTGGCCATGTGCTTTGTGCATTCTGTATGGACACCACTCATCTGCCAAGACAAAACACTGCTACCATTTGTTGAGGTGGCAGGGTAGGTTCCAGATTGATTATAGGCCCTGACAGCCATTCTTCAGCAACACACTAGCTACCATGGCAGACTCCATAAGGATGATTTTTTTTTCCAACCACTGTGGGACATGTTGCCGTATGTAGCACAGTAATCTTGCAAGAGATTATCACCCTCACACCAATAGATCAACAAAAAAGGAAAGAACGCTATCTCAGGGTGACTAATGGTAGAACGACTACAACTGTCATGGTACAAGCAGTAGTGAGCTGTAGGCTTGGCAGGAAGTGTTCTTGCAGCAGAGAAGATCCTTGAGTCCACTGAGGGCATTGTGTATGTGCTAGAATGCCAGATGACAGACAGAACACCTTACCTGGGTGCGATTTCCACAGTTCAACACAGTGTGACTTAAATTGGTTGTGAAAAATCAAACTTTTGGATCATCTCCGGAGGTTCCATACCATTCTTTTGATGAAAAGGGTGTGTGTGCAGCTGTTCGGACTGATATCTAATCCTTAAAGCAGCACAACACAGAAGGCCTCTGGTCTCTCACGTAGGCCCCTAAAAGAAGAGTCACTATGTTCGCAGACATGGTAACTGCCAACTGGAGGGAGCAAGTCTTGAAAGTGACCATCAAAAAACCTGTGATGCTGGGTGGTGGCTGACTCCTGTTTTTTTTTTTCTTAGACTAGAACCCAGGTACAATAGGCCAAAAGATAGTATATCGATATTAACTGAGTTAGCTGTACCCAAGGTTTTAGTAATGTTTAGCTTTTGGAATATTAAAAGTTAGAATTTTACAGTTTTGTTTCAAACGAAATGTTTTTTTTTAAATTTTTCATGCTAAAGCATTTTTGGAGGTCACACTTTTCTAGTTATGTTTTGAAGGTTTATCTTGCTGGCAGTATTTGTCTGTAAGTAGCCAATAGGATTATACATGGAGTAAGGCATTCATTGTAGATATTTGCGTGGACCCTGAAGGTTACAATTTTGAATCCCGGCGGATTCACCCAGGCTCTTCCTCATCCACAGTTGATAAAATGTGTAGCATTCAACACCTACCATTAGTGCCCAAAGTCTAGACAAATGATAGTTTGCTCTGTAGGTGTAGTAATTATTGTTATTGATCTGGGTTTAGAAAGCCCTGGGCCCTGTCTCTGCCAAATCCAACTACGGTAATCCTGCACAAGGATTAAAACCATCTTGCTCTCCATTTGGTTGAGGGCCGTGGGCAATGCTGCTCTGTTAAGTGTGTGGCAGTAAGAATGAAATGGGACGTGCAATTTAATACAGTAAAGAAACCACCAAAAAGGGTCCAGCACTCGCAACTCAAAGAAGAGTGTAAGAAATATAAAAGTGGAATACCAATATACCCTGCATATACAGCACCTTACGAAAATGTATTCACCTATACCGTCATTGAAAATGTAATACACTTTACGCTATTATCTCAAATGAGCTGTCCAAAGTCGAGATATTGGAAGATACCGAACTTCTTTAGGTGAGCGCCACAGCCTTTAGTGATTAGGGATACCTTGATTGGAACCTTCCAGATTCACCGTGTGTGTGGTTAGTGAAAGCCATGGAACGGAGAACAGGGAAAAAAGTGGGTGCAACTGATGAAGGGGTCTGCCTTGGAACTTCGGGTGCATGCTGGTTGTTTGCCTATTTACAGAGGGGATTTCATGACCTTAAACTGAACGCATCTCTTAGCTGTTTCCAATGAAAGACCTGCTTCTTCTGCACTTACTTTCAAGGTAAACCATCGGCCCACTGGGCTCTGTGTTATAAATGTATTGTCTAGTGCTCAACTACACTACTGTGCCTTTGTATCACTCTTAAATTGCACAGACCGATTCCAGTGTACCTGTATTTTTAGTTTGAGAGAGTGAAGTGTAGTACGATCTATACTAAAGTAAGTGGGAACAGACACTTGACCTGGTCTGGTTGTGGCATACATGAGGATGATGATGCTGCTACGCTTGCAATGGGTTACAGAAGTATGTGAGATGACGTGTGCACTTCATGCAGCATTTACAATACATTCCTCATCTAAAATGGACCATACGGTCCTTTTACTTTAATGGTGGCCGCGCACCTTTCTTTAGACGCTGCTCGCTGTATTCAGCTTGCAGCAAGCTGCGTCTAAAGAAAGGAGCGCAGCCGCCATTAAAGTGAAAGCGCAGCATGTGTCGCTTTTACAAAAATAAAATGTTTGTCAACTGGACAAACTAATGCTTATTTTTAAGCGCCCCATATCACGCTTTCACTTTAATGGTGGCCTCGCACATTTCTTTAGACGCCATTAAAGTGAAAACGTGGCATGGGGCGCTTTTGCAAACAAGCATTAGCAGTGCAATAGGTATCGCATTCCCGAGAGTTTAAGCTATTGCCATTGTAAAATGCCTTGAATATACCTGTATTCAAAACCAACACCTAAATAAAAGGCATTGTCATTTACAATGCCAATAGCTCAAACTCTCGCAAATGCGAGACCTATTGCAGTGCAAATGCTTGTTTTACCTTCTGGCTCCCATTGTGTTGTCTTTCCTCTGGTGTTGGTATGAGGAGAGTGGCGATGGTTGTTCATCTGGTGGCAGTGTGTTCCTCTAGTAGCGTTGGCAATGCTGGTGTGTCCCTTCAGTTGAGGTATGCAAGTGAAGTAGATGCCCCATGGATCTCCCCTTTTCTTTGTGGTGGACTACTGTCTCTGTATCTCTGTGGTGCCTCTCTACCAGCCTATGGTGGAACTTGTGCTTCTGTGGGAGTTTCTGTATCCTGGGCTTTGCTCCTTCTGTGTTAGTTACACTCCACTGCCTGCCTTTTGGGAGTTGGCTGATTGATATACATTGGCCTACCTTCTGGGTTGCCTTCCAAAGCTTTTGTTGATGGGTCTCTGCCCAACTTTGATGGATCATTGTCTCTTTGTAGCTGACCGCTGTCTTTCCCTGGCAGATATGCCGCTCCCTCTCAAGGCCGCTACTGCTTTTTCTGTATTTAATCTCCACTGTTCTGCCTTTTGGGGGTGGCTGGTTGGTGTCAGCGCTGATATTCTATGTGATTCTGTGTTCTTTTCTTGTTGGCCGTGTGTTGCTGCAGTGGTGTCAGTCATTGCTTTATGTGTGTCTCTCTGTTTCCAGACATATGTCCCTACAGTGTTTGAGAACTACACAGCCTGCCTGGAGACAGAAGAGCAGCGCGTAGAGCTCAGCCTCTGGGACACCTCTGGTAAGTCCAGCTTAGCCCTTTCAGATGGGGGCTGCTGTCTGTGCCCCTCCATTCTACACACAATCATTGAAGTCTGGTGGTCATGCTGCCCATCTGCATTCCTCCATGGTGGGCTGCTGCCAGTGTCCTTTCCTTTTGTACGTTTCTTTAGCAGGCGAACTGCAAATGGCCTTCTTCCCTTTCTGCATTCTATAGAGTAGTTTTTCAAATCTGCTAAACATGGTCCACCACGGGCCTCTGTGTACGTGAGCTGTGGTTTGGAGATGTTTGAGGTCAGTGTTGGTCTTGTGAAATGTTTTACCAAGGTCTCACTTATTGTATCTCGCACAAGTGCGCACACACTCAGCAGTCAGTGGTTGTATGGAAGCACTTGACTGGTGGGGGGGGGGGGGGGCAGATTGGCAAAGTATTGGTGAATGATGCCAACAATCTCTTGATGGGGCAAATAAGAGATCAAGGGTGCAGCCAATGAGTGGCTGGGACAAATGATGTGGTTAACAATATGTGGGTGGTCAAAGAAAATGGGTGGATGGTGCAAAGCTAGGCAGATGTTGGCAAAAATTAGCTACAAGTGCAAAAGATGTGTGGATTGGACTGAAAAATAGATGGATTGGAGAAGCCGGGACTACATGGGAACCTACTCAGGTTTGCAGCGGATGACTCTTGAATTCGAAGTAAGACTATGCGTGCCCCAATGTTGCTCCTATGGTGTAAACTCTACAGAGCACCCGAGCCTCGATATCTGCCAAGGACCTAAAATCATTGTAACTATTATATAATCCACACTTGTGCATGCTTTTAACCCTTCGCTCCCTACGTAGTCATGTATTTTACATTTACTAACTAACATAGGAGCACCTTGCTTTCTTAAATTACACTACAAAAATCATGCTCACCAGCGCACTACGCGCTTCAGACCACTAGGCACTTTTCTTAGTATCCCCCGTAAGCGGCACAGCCCTTAGACTGCACAGGGTGCCAGCGCCATCCTCCACGGGGCTCCGTGGGCCAGGCACCACCTTTTGGAGCAGTCACCATCCGGCCCCTAATAACACGCTGGTAAACAGAATAGCCCATCCACGTAAGGTGCTGCATGTATAGATTTTGCTGCATGCCGCCATTAGCATGGGCTACATCACTGTAGTAGTCATTTAGACAATGACTACAACGTAATCCATATGCCGCTAAGATTGCATCTTATGTTGCGATACCATATGTTTTGTCTTGTCTTCTTCTCCCCAACAGGAATTTTTCATTTTTCTAGTGTCAGTGAGCACGCTGACATTTATACCACACACCTTAGCGTGTGTGTTGTTACAGCACAGGTTTCACGTGGCATCCTTCACCTTTGCCACTCACTTTTCACTCACCTGGTCCTGAAGAAAGCCCTTTTAATCCTTTTAACGGGCTGAAACATGTAGACCGCCACACATAGCCAAATAAACGGTAATAATTCCTGATTAGTTGCACCACACATACTGATTATAAACATATCCTGAGCCGCCAACATTAAAATAAGAGGCAAGGATTCTCAGATACTTTTAACTCTAACAATATCCCCTCACATCACATTTACGCACCAACACCAGCTCCACTATAATCAGGCGTCGTAGCACAACCGGGGGGCACTTGGCTGCCCGGTTGGAACCCCAATGATGAAGCATGACACCAACCAGGTTGGTGTGTGAGGTGTCTTTTAAGAACACCTAATGGGTCCATGTTCATACTACATACAGTGATTAACGTATATACACATAGTGGGTCCGTCCGCATTGTTTAAGTTTAGTATTGATCTGGGGAACAGGACGCACCCCAAGTCCGATTCGCTGCTCTCCTCTTGATTTCTTCTGGCAAATAATTAGCTAGCTACAAGTGCAAAAGATGTGTGGATTGGGCTGAAAAATAGATGGATTGGAGAAACAATGGGTGGATGAGCACTGCATGAGCGCCCTTGCCTCTCCTGAATGTTTCACTGCTGTCCAACTTCCCATCGAATATGCCGGTGCTTGGTGCAGACCTGAATATCCTTGTGTTTTTGTGGATATCTATGTAAGATCTCCCTATCAACTTCCCTTTACTTCGGAATCGTAGCATTTATATTTTGCTTGTCATGTGCAGCTGCTTCTTTGTATTCCCTCACATCTGCCTAGTTTTTAGCTGCTTCCTTCTTGACCCATGTACTCTGGGAGTTCTGATGCCTCTATTGAGCTTTTGTTAATGTCAGCTGTCTTCTAGGTACCTCGTCATCTCTAGTTAGGTTTATCCCTAGCTTCCTATGTGGCTCCCTCTACTTGTTTACTTTCTGGGAAGCAGTAGTTGTGGGAGAAATGTATCCCTTTGTTGCCCTTTTGCCTGCTAGAAAGATTTACGTTGCTTAGTCTTGGTGTCTCCATTGAGATCAGATGCCCGGCGTCATTTGCGGAGTCTGGTTGGTACCTGGGGCATTTTTGCCTCTAGGTATTTACTTCCCCTCTTTGGATATATTCCTCAAGTTTTGTTGTTGAGTTGTTACCAGCTTAGGTCCTCAATGTCCAGTCGATCTCTATTTAAGTGAGTTTGTTCCACACCCTTTGTTTTTGTTCAATCGCATCTTATAGTTTGTTGTTGGGTTGTCAGTATTGCTTGGTCTGTATGTTTATGGCTGGATTGTTACATGCTCTTCAAAGTCTTGTTCTTTGGGCATCGTTTTACTCTGGTAAAGGTCCACGTATATTTTATATATGAAGTGTAGACATATATTTATGGCAAGATTTTGTACACCCCTTTCTTCTCCTGTTGGTATCTTCTTACTTTGGGTCTTCACTGTCTCTTGGCCTGTATAATTATGATGATATTGTTGCATGCTCCTTAGCTTTTGTTGTACTTGTATTAATTCACTCTGGTTAATGTGTTAGCGTCGCACCCCCACCCTCCCCCACTGTATGTTTATGGTTGGTTTCTTACATGTTGCTTTGTTCTCACTCTGGGCGTATCTTCTTGATTTCAGTACCTGGGTCCTGTGAATTTATTATGGGTTTATGTGAATCTCTGCTTTCTCTGTCCTGAGAATAGGCTTCCTCTACTGAGGTGTCCGTGTATGCTTATGATGGGATAGTTGCATGCTCTGTCTTATCTTTTTACTGTTAAGGTATCTGCATCCCATAGATCTGTATGTTTAGGATTGGATTGTTGCACACCCCTTTGTTCTTATTCTGTATGTAGTATTTTACTCTGTCAAGCATCTCCATGGCTTGCTAGGATAATGGTGGGATTGTTACACCCCTCTCTAGTTTCTTTTTGTTGGTGAAGTTGTACTCTTTGGTTATTGGTGGGATTGTTGTGTGCCACCTTAGGCCTTTTGTTTTCCCCGTGTTTCCTCTATTAGATTGACCCTGACCCATAGCCCTGTATGCATATTTGTCCTATTATTGCCTGCTTTGTTGTAACTGGTGGTGCTTTTCCATGAATGGATTCCCCGGTGGTGTTGGCTTTGGTATGCTCTGGTGCAGTTTCCCCCATCCCTTGTGTTTGCATACCACCTATGTTTGCTCTATGTGGCCCAACGCTGACTCTTGGAGGTGCGAACGCCTCATCTTTCAGATTTAAATTGATTTCTGGTGAGCCAGCTCACCCTGCAGGTCATCTCTTTAACCCATTATTTTCCAATATTAAAGGCATTACAGTTGTTAAACATATACCTTTTTAAAAGGTCAGACCATCTAAGTTATCCCTTTTATGTTTAAAGTGCCTACAGATATCTATAGTATATCTTCAGAAATCACAGTAGAAGAATGACCCTGGAGATTAATTTCTGCCTTCAGCATCATAAAGCAAGTTATAGAATTACAGAAAAAAATTCCTGACAATGAAGTACCTGATGGTCCAGAATCAGACCTTAGTATTTTTATTCTTCAGGTCTTTAACTTTAACTTTTACCAGTCCAGATCAAAGTGAAAACAACCAAACGGAAATATAAGATTTGGTTTACTAAGTAACTTGTCTACGTGAAATTAGAACTATGGCTGATTGAGTGCAAGTAGTGTTAACCTTATGACCCAAATTTAAAAATTGTATTCTTCAAATAATTTTAAGGCATATGACCAGCAGGTCAAACATTCTACTAAGTCTACTTCTCAGTGTTTACATAATGCTCCAATCTCCCTAAATAACTTTGTAGACTAACGAAAGAGCTACAATCTCCATAATGTAGATGTAGCAAAGTACAATTTCTTCCATATTCAGTGTGTGTGACCATTTTGCGTTCTTTTTCCCTAAAAAGTTAGAAAAAATAAACACCAAATTAAGACAAATCCAATAACCAGACCGTGTAATATTTTGGACAAGTTGTTTCCCAATTTCAAAATCCATTGAAAGGGATACCAGCATACAAAGCAATTCTTCTGGTTCCCCTATTGGCATCTACCCTGCAAAATTTATGAAGGCACTATCTCTATATATGACGGTGGAAATCTTTCTTATTTTCTCCGATTCATCTAAAACTGGCATATTGCCCAAAATTTAGAAAACTATTGTTAAACCATTGTTGAAAAAAGCTTCTCTAAACCTCACAGACCCCAGCAATTGGCCAGTTTCGTTGTTGGAGAAACTGGCGTTTTTGAAATTCTGTGAATTTGTTGCTCAAAACAATCTGTTGAATACTTAACGAGCAGATTTCAGACTGGGCCAGGGAACCAAACTTGTTGGTTCTCATGGAGCTTTCAGCAGCATTTTGACACAATTTACCACAAGATCTTATATTAAACAAGCATTGAAAATGCAATAGGCCTCGCCTTTTATTAAGTTAAAGCCATTTGCTTTGCTATATAATACCATTAGCAAAGCAAATGGCTTTAACTTAATCAAAGGCGAGACCTGTTGCATTTTCAATGCTTGTTTTCTCCTACTGTCCCCTTCGCTGCCCTTGTGATACAGAACTTGGCTACACTGGACAAGAGGCCGAACGATAATGCACTGTACTTCAATGCGCTGTTACCGACCTTCACAAGCAGTGCTCCGTACCTCTAACAATGGAGACCACCCCGTGCTTACACCACCAGCGTGAACACAACTACTACTGGAAGCTACTACGAATTCCCCCGCAATCAGTAGGTAAGGGAGGAGAAGGGGAAAACCTTCCCGTGCACCGCGTCGTTGCTCCCCGCACTGTGCAGCCGAAGGAGGAGGCTGTGATGGGGTTACTGTATTCTAGCCCCCGTATATCTGTATTTTAAGTGTAACAACCTCCCTCCACGACTGCACCAGACAAAGACCGAGTCCCCCCCTCCCCTTACCTCTGTGTGCTCGACGAAAGCACTCTTAATTCTTACCTGGTCTTCTCAGGGTGGTCCTCCTAGACCCCAGAGCGTGCCCACACACCACAGCCAAATAATAAACAGCAAGGACGTCCCGGACGGTCCCATCTGTTCCTGGATGAGGACAACAAACTCCTCCAGAAAGGGTCGCGCGCAGTGCCGAGTCTAAGGGCAGCCGAGGTCTGCACGCAGGACAGAGCGCGAGCGCAGGAGCCCGGAGCGGAGGTGCGTGGGAGGCAGGTCTGAAGCTGCGACGGACTGGAGGTCTCTGTGACGGGAGTGGGAGGGGGCGGAGAACACACTAGGGCAGGAGGCGAGAGACCGGGAGGGCGCCCTGACATCACCCTCCAGGGCAGCAGCAGGCAGAGAGTCCATCGAATTCAAGCAGGCGAGCACGGCTGTTGACAAGTCATTAACCCACGCATGGAAGGTTTTCTTGTCTTTATGGGGCCATGTGTTTGAAACGCATGGCCCCATAAAGATAAGAAAACCTTTTACCACAGACGTAAAGGAACCCAGCCAGTCCAACAGGGATGGCTCTTAAAGAGAAAAGTGTACGTCACTGGAAGCTCTTTTCCAATGGCTGCCACCGTTTAGCATAAACGGTGACGCCAGCCAATGGAGAAGAGGGGCGGGGCTTAAAGCCCACTAGAGAAATCTCCTCATCATTAAATCTCGCAAGCGAGACTGCGCATGTCTGCGCAGTCTTATGCCAGGCGAGACCTAAAAACTATTGCTGGGGCTGAAAGGACCTGTCTTGGCCTGGCATAAATCATGCCTACAGAATAAAACAGTCTCTTTTTAGGTCGAAGCCTGCCAGATAGTACAGCCGTCTGGTTTGCTAAAGACATCTTGGGAACATTCAGAAAGCTTCCCTGGGAGTGCATTCTGCCCATTGCTTACGATTGGCTTTGTGGTTTGTAACTCACGTTTTCTGGCCTTTATTTGCTGGCTTTATTTGTTTTAGGCTATCCAGGTTGGCCCTCGCAAGGAGCAGAGCCTTTTCAGACTACCTCTCCTTGTATTCTTCCACGAGTGCTCCTTTCTGTAAACAGAACTGCATTCTGTCCATCAATGGTTCTTTTTGCATAACAATGTTATACATTCACCCCAGTACAGAGATCTGGGCCTAAATCCATCTTTTTTTGCTCACCATGCCATTCCAGTTTGGACCCAGCCATATATCAGTTTTGACCCTGCGCCCAATGGGAACAGTCCAGTCCGAACTGCCAGGCTAGGTCCTCCCTGGACTGGAAACCAGCATCCTAGGGCCGGTTTCGGGCTTTCAGCCTTCATCAGCCAGGATAGCTTGACTCCAGTGGCATGGAGAGCAGGGGACCCACTTCTGGGCATACCCGTCCCACTCGGGGTGACCAATGCAAAAAGAACTATTGATGGACAGAATGCAGATCAATTGTTTCTTTTGCATATGTCACCCTAAGTGGGGAAAGGTATGCCCAGACGTGGGTCCTGAGCTCACCACACCACTGGTTTCAGGCTAGCCTGGCTGACGAAGGGTGATGCCCTGAAACCGGTCCCAAGATGCTTGTTTCTGGTCCAGGGAGGACCTGGCTTGGCAGTTCGGGCTGGACTGTTCCCACAAGGAACATTGTCAAGACTGATTTGCATATGGCTGGGTCCAAACTGGGGTGGTGTGGTGAGCAAAAGAATGATGGATTTAACCCAGATCCTTGTGACTGGGGGTGAATGTTTGCATTGTCCAGCATTCCGTCCATTAATTGTTTTTTTTTTCTATTCTGTAAACAGGCCTTTAAATCTTGTTCTTATGCTGTCACATTTGCTGTGCATTCAAAGACAGATGTCAAATGTCTGACTGTCTTTCAGAGGAGCTTGTTTACTTGTTCTTTCTCTGACTTCAAAGTCAGTGGATTTATGTGATGATAATCATGCTGGATACTAGAGATAGAGGGAAGGTTGTTTTTCCTAGCACACATCATTTAAATGAACTGTGACAGTATTTTAGAATATATCGGAATTAGCAAAGCACAAATGATGCACATTTTTTGTGAATTCTGAAGTGTTGGGAACAAATACTTTATGATCAAAACAAATCAATACACTAGGTGTTGCAATTTCGACACATTGTCTGCTCACTATATAGCGTTATTAGTAAAACTGTATGTCTGTTCAAATGTAATGGCCCTTTAAATTAAAAATGTGTTGTCTGTAATTGCAGTGTGCTACCACACCATGCATAATCCACTCCACTCCTCTGCTCTCTACTCTGTGCCATTGCACTCTGCGCCACAACACTCTGCTCTGTGGCAGTGCACTCTACCCTACACAACCCCACCCCAATCTAGGTCACACCACTCTACTCCACTCTAAGCCACTCAGCAGAACTGCAATCTACACCACTGCACTCTATGCTAATGCACTCTACTCTATCACTCCACTCTGCGCCCCTGCACTCTATGCCACTCTACACTGTGCCACTACACTCTGCCACCACTCCACTCCATTTTGCTGTACCCTGAAACAATATATTCTAGGGCACTCTCCTCTACACCACTCAATTCTACGCCACTACACTGTATGCCGCTCTGCTCTGCACCACTGCACTCTTCAATTCACCACTCTAATCTACACCACTTCATTCTATGTTGCTGTATACTATGCTGCTGCACTCTACGCGACTATACTATGCAACACACTGCACCAATGCACACTACACCAGTCCACTCTGGCACTCCTCTGTACGCCACTGCACTCTACTCTTTACCATTCGCCTCTGCACTATTTTACTCCATGCCACTGCACTCTACTCCACACTACACCACCGCACTCTACGACATCTACCTTGCAACACTGTACTCTACTCCACTCTACTCTACCCCACTCTACTCTACCCCACTCTACTGTGCACTACTGCGTTATATACCCATGCCCTCTACTCCACTCCGCATCGCTCCACTCCGCATCGCATCGCTCTGGAGCCCTCCGCTCTGGAGCCCTCCGCTCTGCAGCCCTCCGCTCTGCAGCCCTCCACTCTGCACCACTGCGTTCTACTATGCAACATTCTAATCAACGCCACTGTATTAAATGAAGTTGCATTGTACACTGCTGCACTCTACCCCACTATACTCTGCAACACTCTAAGCCAATGCACTCTACGCCAGTCTACTCTACGCCAGTCTATGCAACTCCATTACACGACATTCTATGCCACTCCACTCTTCGCCATTCCACTCTGCGACACTCCATGCCACTAACTTTTAGCCATGCTGAACGGCAGTCACACTGATGTACGACATAAAACACATTGGCAAAACCAATAACTCTTGCATAGGCCAGACCTATTGGCTTTGCCAATGCTTGTTTATCTTTTAGTTAACAATTTGTTATGGCGTACTACCGGGATAAATCTTATCCCTGTTGCTCTTCATCATTTATATTCACCGACTCGCCTTGTTACTGCATCATCTGGTACAAAGTTTTTTTTTTTTTTAACGTGTGGGTAGATAACACACGGTTGATTATTGAACTGTCTTCAGACACAAATGAACCTATCTGTACCTTTTATCTACTAGCATGGAGGCGATCAGATGGTGGATGTCTACAAACTTCCTAAAATATAAAGAATAAACTATGGCTACCTGCTTTTGCGGGTGGCACCAAAAAAAACTTACTGTTCGACTTCAGTTGGTTAAAAATGTAGCAAATCACTTACTTTGTGAATTTGAAAAATCTTTATCCAGTGACCCGAGCCAGAAACAAACTACACCAACTACCAGTGCAGGGCAGAATCTGCTTTACAGCTTTAACTATTGTACATACAGCTGTTCATACTAATATATATGTATGGCCCAGAAATGTTCCTTTGGCACACTTCCAGGTGGTTTTACTCCAATGGGAAGTTTCTTTTGAAAATCCCCACAGTTTGCTTCTATATTCGTCATTCAAGCTTTCGCAGTTACCCCAGAAGGGCTGTGGAATGCCCTACATGTTCAGTTACGCAAACAATCCACTCATCCTGTTCAGGAAATCTTAGAAAATGCACATTTTTAAGTAATGCTGATTACACAGCCACATATTCAACCTTAACTGTATGTAGCACCAAGAAACCCTTTTGGTGAGTGAATGACTTAATACATTAACTAAAGCAAAACATAAATGTTCAGCGGGCTTCCATGGCGGGTTCTGGGGAAATTGTGTTTTTGGATGGTTTTGACTGAGAAGAACACTCCTGGTATCTGGGGGTACTTCTTCTCTAGACACCCCCCTCACCTATGGAAGGAGGTGGAATTACATATTGTCGTTGGTTGACTGAAGCACACACCATCTAGTCTGTACTCGCATGGGAAGGGCAACCCTTGAAAGTGGGCAGAATGTAACTGCCTCAGAGAGTTCTGTACTTGTGTGTGGGGGGGGGGGGGTCTCATAGTAGGTACTGCATCGTAGGTCTTGGGGAAACAGTCTTGTCCAGGTGGGGGATTGAGTGCCCTAGTGTCGGGCCTTTACACAACACTGACCTCTGTGTGTGCCTGTTTATTGCATGTGGGGCAGACCTGCTCCTTGTAGGGAGTTAGTGAGTGACTGGATGTGCGAGGTTGTGGTGGATTATTGGGTGAGGAATTGAATGTGCAGACATCTGGGTGAGTGACTCGGGGAGTGACAGGGCGCTAAAGGAGCAGGAAGGAGAGTGGCAGAACAAGTAAGGAGGTGAGTGAGTGGTTAAATGTGAGATGAACAGGTTGGTTGAATGAGGGACTGGGTGAGTGAGCGACTGGTTTGAAAGAGTGACTGTAAGTTATAGTTGAGTGGGTGATAGAGGGGATGTGTGTCTGAGCCTTTACGTGAAATCAATCAATCATAACATTTATAAAGCACACTACTTGAAGTCTTTTCAGGAGTTTGGCCGAGGCTCCTGCATAGAGGGCGTTTCCGTAGTCCAACCTGCTGCTGACGAGGGCCTGGGTGACCGTTCTTCTTGTTTCGGTGGGGATCCACTTGTAGATCTTGTGGAGCATGCGGAGGGTGTTAAAGCAGGAGGAAGAGACAGCGTTGACTTGCTTTGTCATGAAGAGGGTGGAGTCGAGGATGACCCCTAGGTTGCGTGCGTGGTCGGTGGGTGGGTGTTGGAGCTGTTCCCAGTGCGGTCGGCAACCAGGAGTCGTCCCAGGCCAAGGGGGTGGATCCGAGGAGGAGGACCTCCATCTTGTCTGAGTTCAGCTTCAGTCGGCTGTTCTTCATCCACTCGGCAATGGCTTTCATTCCTTCGTGGAGGTTGGTTTTGGCAGTGTGGGGGTCCTTGGTGAGGGAGAGGATCAGCTGGGTGTCATTGGCGTAGATGTTGAGGCCGTGCAGTCTAGCGACGTGGGAGAGCGGTGCCATGTAGATGTTAAACAGCGTTGGGCTGAGGGATGAGCCCTGGGGTACGCCGCAGATCTTATTGGTGGCTTCGGAGCGGAAGGGGGGGGGGGAACGTTCTGTGTTCTGCCAGAGGAGGAGGTCCAGTCCAGGGCCTTCTCTTGGATCCCGGCATCGTGTGCGTAGTGTGCGGTGGGAGACCGTTTCGAAGGTGGCTGACCGGTCTAGGAGGATGAGGGCCGCGGTTTCTATGTTGTCTGGCAGGGCCCTGATGTCATCGGTGGCGGCGATGAGGGCAGTTTTGGTGCTGTGGTTGCTGCGGAACCCGGACTGGGACAGGTCCAGGATGCTGTTCTCCTCGAGGTAGCGGGTCAGTTGTCTGTTGACGGTCTTCTCGATGATCTTTGCCGGGAACTGGAGAAGGGAGATGGTCCGGAAGTTCTTGAGGTCCTTGAGTCCGCCTTGGGTTTCTTTAGTAAGGCGTTGATCTCGGCGTGCTTCCAGCTCTCTGGGAAGGTAGCTGTCTCGAAGGAAATGTTGATGGCTTTCCGGAGATGGGGTGCGATGGCGGTGCTGGCTTTGTTGAAGATCTGGTATGGGCATGGGTCTGACGGAGTGGATGATCATGATTTTGATGGTGTCGTCGTCGTTTGTTGGTCCAGGAGAGCAGGCGGTCGGTGCGGATGGTGGTCGTGGGGGCGGTGGTCTCAGTGGTTGTTGGGGCGGTCGTGGCGTTGAAGGTGTCGTGAATGTCTGCGATCTTGCGATGGAAGAAGATGGCAAGCGAGTCGCACAGGTCTTGCGAAGGTGGGATGTCGTTGGTGTTGGAGCTGGGGTTGGAGAGTTCCTTCACAATGTTGAAGAGCTCTTTGCTGTTGTGTGCGTTGTTGTCTAGGCGGTCTTTGAAGGAGGCCCTTTTGGCGGATCTGATGAGGTGATGGTGTCTGCGGGTGGCGTTCTTGTGGGCTGTGTAGCTGTCTGGTGTTCGTTTGCGGTGCCAGTTCTTCTCTAGCTTTCGGCAGGTTTGCTTGGAGACCTGGAGGTCTTCAGCGAACCAGTTGGCTTTCTTGCTGGTGTGGCTGTTGGAGGGTTTCTTGAGCGGGGCGATGGTGTTGGCGCAGTTGTCGATCCACTGTCTGAGGTTGCGGGCGGCGGTGTCTGGGTCGGAGGGTGGGCTTCGGGCGAGGGTGGTGATTAGCTGGTCTTCAGTGACTTTGCTTCAGCAGCAGCGAGGGATCTGTTGGGTGCAGTGGTGGGTTTCCGGAAGGTGAAGTGGATGCAGCGATGGTCGGTTCAGTGGAGTTCGGTGGTGTGGTTGAAGGAGACGTGGGGGCTTGCGGAGAATTGGGTCGAGCGTGTGGCTGGCGGTGTTGTGACGAGTTGTCTGAGTCAGAGGTTGGCTAGGTTGTCAATCAGGGTGGTGGAGTTGGTGTCGTTGTTGCTCTCAAGTTCAGGTCCCCGAGGAGGATGTAGTCCGTGGAGGTGAGGGCGTGTGTGCTGACTAAGTCGGCGATGGAGTCGCTGAACTGTGGTCAGGGTCCGGGGGGCTGTAGACGAGGGTTCCTCTGAGAGTGGTGTTGGGGGTCGGTGTGGATCTGGAAGTGCAGGTGTTCGGCGCTGTTGAGGGTGTCGTTGGTGTTGGTCGAGACTCTGAGAGTGTTCCTGTGGATGATGGCGATTCCTCCTCCTATTCCGTTGGTGCGGTCCCTGTGGGTAATCTTGTAGCCGTCCGGGATGGCTATGGTGATGTCGGGTGCCGAGGAGGGGTTCAGACAAGTCTCCGTCAGGAAGGCGACGTCTGGGGAGGTTGAGTCGAGTAGGTCCCAGAGTTCAACGGTGTGTTTGCGGGCGGAGCGGGTGTTGAGAAGAATGCATCTGGGGTAGTTGGGTTCTTTCCTGGTCGGTGGGTTGGTGGGCCGGATGCTGGTGAAGCTGCAGTTCCGGCAGGAGAAGGGTTCTTGGGGGTGCTTCGGGGCGGCCAGGCAGCAGGTGTGTGTGTGTGATCATCCGGCGTTGAGTGTGTGGAGGGTGCTGGAGTTGTAGCGGTGACGGGCGTCGTGGAGTTTGTGTGGGCCAGGGGTTCTGGTGCTGGGCGCGGACGGGCTTGCCTTAGGCGCGCCTGCTGCGCGCGACCATTCAGCGGCCGCCATAAGAAGGGGAGGTGGGAGGGAGGAGCAGCTGGGAGGTGGGAGCGGACGAATGGGAGAGTGGGGGGGGGCAGGGACGCAGCGGCGGGAAACGGGAGTGAGGAAGAGCGATGGTACAGAAGGCAAAAAGGGTAAAGGATGGCACAAGACAAAATCAACAGTGGCAACAAAGTAATACAATTACACTAGGCAGGAGTGAAGTGAGTGGGGGGGCGGGGACGCAGCAGCGGAGAAATCCACGGGAGGAACGGCGAGAAGGGCACAGAGCACATAGTAGCAGAAGAGGGTAAAGGAAGGAATGGAACGAAGAGAAAAATAACAGACAACAACACAGTGCAATAACACAGAGCAACCTACGGCCTACCACTGGCCACCAGGGATGAGGCGCAGGTGGTAGCCTGCGGGTGGAGGAGGGCCTCGAACTTCTTCAGCGGCAGCTGGGCAAAGGGCACGGGCACACAGGTGGTGCTGTGCGTTGTGGAGAGCGACCTGCCTAAAAGGGTCATGGGTTGCTGAAACAGTGTTTAATTTGTTAAAAAAAATTATTTGTAAAAAAAAAAAAAAAAGTGCCAGGGCCCTCGGGAGGCCACTGCAGCTTACACCACCCATTGCCCGCGCTGCCAATGACCGCACCAATACAGGCTACTAACCATCACTCTTCTACAAGTGTGAGAATTCAGACTATTCCAGCCCACCAAGCTATAAGAATAGCTTGGGCAGCAGGTATTACTATTTTTTTTTTAATGTATAATGCATTAATAAAGAACTATTGTGTTCATCTCTAAATTAGACAAACAGCGCCAGCATGTGGCAGACTTTCATAAAGGCCGGTGTTGAAGCCAAGCATCAGAAATCCCCGGCGCAAATTAAGCATGGATGTGAACGTTTGGCGAGTCGCGTAGTGGTTGAGTGAATTAGCGAATACTTCAGTTAGGGATTGAGGGAGGAAAGGAGGGAGTCATTTTAACACGTAGATGTTTATTAGATGCGGTTGAGTGAGTGCAAGTAAGGGAGTAAATTGTTAATGCTTGAGGACGTGAGTGTGTGAAGGAGTGTTTTGTATGAGTGTTTTGACGAGTGAGGGAGTGGATTTGTGAGCAGCTGTCTCAATGAGGCAGTGGCTGAGTGAGTGCCCCAGCAAGCGTCTTTGTGCACTCGCACAGTGCAGACTTTTAGCAGACTCTCCTCTTGGCAGAAATTGTAAGTTTGGTATCAGTGAGATAATTGGGAGCTAAAACCTTCTACAAGCGAGCTTCACTTAGTTCTCCTGTCACCACCACCGTCCTCACTCCTCTCTCTCCCTGACATTCCTTCCTCTGCAATACAGAGTCCAGAATGTGAAACTGAGGCCTTGCCGTAAAGGGCCGGGGGGTGAGGGGGGGTTGTAGTGGGGTGCATCCTTGAGTTGCAGCTTGTAAGGGGGGGGTCAGGCATGAAGGCTCCGAACACGCCTGTGTTGCGAAGAGGATGCATGTTTGCATCTTCTGCGCTCCTCTCCATCTCAGTGGTACCCTCTTTCCTCTATCCAGTTTCCATGGCAACGCTCTAGGGGTGTTTGTCATTCAGAGCACAGATTGTCTGGGATGAGAGTCTGGATGGGGGAGGTGGGGGTGCAGCGGTGGAGACAAACGCGGAAGGGGGTCACTCGCATTGCCCAGGCAGTGGCACTACCACCCCAAAAACTATAACCCGTAAGAGCCTGGTATACTGCTAAACATATGAAAGGTATAGATGGGGTGGTGGCACCTACAGAGGGAAACGGGGACAGGAGAGATTTGGCGGTGGAATTTAGAAGGGGGGCGCAGTTTCCACGAGCCCGGACTGCCCCCTGCCCTGACTGATATTGGGTGTGCTCGTTCTTTGCACTCCCAATATTCTAACCGTACCCTTGCTTGCCTTTTTTTTACATCTCAAGTCTTGCACTACAACACACTACAGTTGCATTTTACACCTTCACCTTGAAACGTCATTGAAAAAAAATGTATATTATCCTATTTTAAAGCGGTACGCCCTAGGGAGGCTGTCGTAGGTGTGTGTAGAACACCACCGCATCTTCTCACGTGTTCCTACTCCTCATGCTCACACCCTACTTTGTAGGAAAGCATTGCCCATTGTCTGAAGCGCCCCCCCCCCCTCCCCTCTCAGCACTGCACATGGTCTGTAGGTACTGTCATGGGGCACCAGTTTACCGAAGGACAGCCAGATTCATGTACATGCTTAGGAGAGCCATCTCAGCCTGTGGGCCCTACAGCCTTGGGCCGAGAACGGAGTAGCAGACTTCCGCCGGCAGACCTACTCCTAGGTTTCGCTTCTCTGAGCCCGGATAGCAGTGATGCTCAGAGGTTATCCTGTACAGGCCAATGAGCCAGACAGCAGAGCCATCGCCCAGGTAATAGTCTAGGGGCCCATGTCTCAGACATCCGGGATACGCCTTGTTATGGCGATCTTACTGGCTGTAGGCCGGGACAGCAGAGCTGTATCGTGGAGCGTTTTATCCGGTTTTGGCTCCCATCGCGAAGTTCTGTCTTGTCACCCGAGCTCATTCACTCTGGGTCTGCAAAGCAAAACTGAGCCCCTGTCGCCCAGATCTGACCGGGCAGCGCTTACACAGCAGCAGCGCGTGGCTACCGTCGATGCAGCAGGTGTAGTGGCACCGGGGCTCAGTCATGAGGGGCCGACTGGTCCCTGATAACTGCTGTGGATTTACCCCCAACTGCAGTCAAAGGGGCGGGTTTCCACACATGCACCTGCGCCCTTGGCACGCTGCTGGACAGAAAAGCTATCCTTGGGTCCCACATCAGAGTCGCAGACACGAGACTGCCGTGTAGCGCCAAGCGGTCTGTACCAGCTACCTCAAATCTTCCCTTGTTTCTTCCAGGCTCTCCCTACTACGACAACGTGCGGCCCCTCTGTTACAGCGACTCCGACGCCGTCCTCCTGTGCTTCGACATCAGCCGGCCGGAAACCCTGGACAGCGCGCTTAAGAAGGTGAGCAGGCGCTATGACTCGATGGAGGGTGGGGAGTGTGAACCCTCAACCGCACCGAGGGTGGGCACTGAATTCTGAGACTATCAGCCAGAGTCCAGGTCTTTCTGTGGTGGGAGGGAGAGGACAGACCCAGAAACTGTAGCTCAGTCAATCTAGGCTGGTGGGTTTGCAGTGCTGGTAGCGTGGTGGCTCAACAAATGTCTCAGGGCACAACGTTTTCGTTAAAGGCTGCTGCCAGATTCCACAGTGGCACCACCGATTCCGTGTTTTCTTGCAGGGTGTTTGGCAAGCAGTCAGTCCGTGGTGTGTAAATGGGTTCTTTACTTTTTACCATAGGATTCTTGAATGTAGTGCTGTTAATGCACATAACACTTGCATATATAAATACAATGAACCACAGTGTGGCAGAACAAACTAGTCCTGTGCAGGGAGCAATATATTGCGCATGCTAGATCAGTGGGCTAGTGATCCTTGAAAGTAGTGGTCCCCAGTACCACACCTGAATTGCCCATTGTTCAAAGCAAGTGAGCACGCATTCCTCAAGAACTTTTCTTTTTAAAATGCTGTCAGATAGTTCGTTCTGCATCGTCATTTTAATCTAAAGATGACCAAAACCTAGGGGCTCATTAACTATTCCAATACTTCAATAGTTTGCAAGGCAAGCCTGTCCTTCTCGAGAGTAATGCAAGCCCCCCCCCCCCCCCTCCCAATTCTGTTCCTCAAGCTGATTCACATGTATGTCTGAAACTCTCATTGGAAGTGGTAAGGTAGAAAAATAACAACAACAAAATGATTCCAATATTAGGCGGTAGGACATATTTGTAGAGGTTTAATGCTCTTATACAGCAGTGCTGTCACTCTAATTATGAGACCTAGTTCCAGCCATCAGACTAGTGACACTAATCTTAGAGCTTGGCGTTGCAAATAGAAGTAGCGATCATCACTCCAAAAATTTGATTGAAATATGTATTTGGAAATACAATAATTTTGTCTTCAAACTTAAGCTCGTCAGTTTAATACAAATATGAACACTTTGTGACCAAATACACAATTTTAATTGTGGAAAAAAACACAAATACCACAAAATAACTTACAATATTCATGATAAAACCAGAGTATATATCTGGAAAAATTACCTTTTCGTTTTTAGGAGGAAAATGTGTGTTGCCTAAATCTCGATTTACCATTAACATAAAGTACTCGCATGTACTACTACACAACACAGATTTTTCCTTGCGTGCTCACATTTCTCTCACTCCAGCCATGGATAGCCACAATGTGTCAGTAATTGACGATATAATGCTATGGGCAGGGCATGCCTAGGAGGAGTATCGTCCTCTCATGAATGGCCGTCGTATGCTAGGGATTGTCAACATTATGCCTGAACAAATATCTTACCAGTGGTGGGCATCATCGTGCCATGGATGCCCACAATAGGCCAGGAATTAACACCATTATGCCAGGGCCAGCATTTTACCAAAGAAAGAGTGGGCACATGTTTTAACACCATTTTGTCAGGGCACTAAATACAAAGTGTGGGCTCAATTATGCCATAGCTGCACCCAGTGTGCCAAAAATGGCTACAAATATACCAGGCAAGTATTTTGGCAGAGGTGGGCAATATCTTTTAATCTCCAATGTTTCTGTTGGAATTAGATTGTCTGGCCACATGCATATTGTTTTTTTTATTGTGTCCTTTGTCCAGCACAAAAGATAGTGATGTTTGTGTAAGATCTTACAGTGAGATTCTGACGTTGCCAGTCCAGGTGTGTGATGTGCGTTTTTCTGATTTTACAGCACACCAATTCTGATTTGTAATATTTAGTGTGCTTTTCCCCATGCAGTGGAAAACAGAGGTGTTGGATTTCTGCCCCAGCACCAGGATGCTGCTGATTGGCTGCAAGTCTGACCTTCGCACTGACCTGAGCACGCTCATGGAGCTTTCCCACCAGAAGCTGGTTCCAGTGACTTACGAGCAGGTGGGTGTGCCCAGAATCTCCCCAAAGTCAGGGGCAGTGATTTCCACAAGTAGACAAGAGCACGGGTGGGAGATCCAGTGCTTAATTTGTGCCGGTGGTGGGCACCGGCATTCATTTTTGGGAATTTTTCATCCTTGGACATAGACCCAGAGCAAGGTAGATAAAGACAGGAAAGTGAAGGAGAAAGATTTTTTTTTTTTTTGTGGATAAATGGAGAAAGGAAAACAAACCTGCAAGCATGAGATATAGGCGTCAAGTGTAGGTGGTGGTAGAATCCGAAATAGACAGCTTTGCTATCAGGCATCCTTGGAATGCTGCAACAGTGGGCACTTTAGAAAAACATTGGGCCATTGTACTTATTTATTTGTATAAATTAAGACCTGGGGACGTTTCACTCGGAGCAATTGACAGGTATTTCTAAGCGACAGCCGCAAGCACAGAGGTCCCTTTGGCAAGTAAAACCAGGATGCACTGGAGTCTCACAAGCAGCAAAGGAAGGGTTATGCTCTGAGAATCTGGCAGAGATTGCCCCGGGGCGTACCTATTTGAGTTAGGGCAGGGCATTGGGGAGATCCCAAAGGTAGCCATGGGTGCACAGTTTGACTGAGAGGCAGGAGTTGCAGTTTCTATTAAGCACTTTGGGTGAGACGGAAGCCTCTGCTGCCAGCCGAGGATAGTGAAAAGGGATGTCCTTACCAGCAGGCGGTAGTAGTGTATCTCACAGTCAGTCCAACCTGCAGGCAATGTGGTGTAGTTGGCAGTATGAGACCGGGGAGTGTGACTCTAATGGCAATCTGGTTCAGAACAACCTAGCCAAGGACAAAGGCTGCTCTTTGGGGCCAGTATATCCCACAGACTGCGATGGAGTATCAACAGCAGACTGGGCCAGGAAGTCCTACTAAAGGGCAATTGCAGGCCTCTCCGCAACATGGATAATGGGCTGTCTGTTGAGGGGCCAACGCATTCCACCTGCTGGCAAAAGTTCCCCTCCACAGTTCTGGTTGTTATCACTTCTAAGACTGGGATGGCAGAGGTGGCTAGCTGGCAATGAGTCCCATGGTGTGGACAATGGACATGTTCCTGTGTAGCGATAACTTGGCTTGTGGTACCTTGAGGAGCATAGTGCTGGGAAACCCTTGTCTGGGAGCTATGCGCTTTATACATTTGGTATAATAATGTTAATGATGAGGGCCTGCTGGCAGCCAGCGATTGCTTGGCAATGCCTGCTGATGGTGACTAAAGTTCAAAATTACCACCTGCATCTCCATCCTCTTGGGTGCCTGCAATTTTTTTTCTTGTACTTGGTTCTGCACTTGTGGTTGATCTTGGAGATGTGCAACATCTGCTCTCAAGGGCGGGTCCGCTGCATAATTGAGTTTGCAAATGCATATGTATTCAAGAGTCCGTCTCTCCATGTTGGCATTGGGGAAAAATCTCTTTATCCCAACGCACTGCACAAGAAAGTGCTACTAAGAGTTCTGTTTTTTCTGAATAAGGGTCTAGCAACTTTGACTCTTCCTTGCCCATTGCTACCTCTGGTCTCTAAGGTTATGAAGGCAGCCGTGGAAACAGCAAGCAAACTGGGCTCCAGAATCACATGAGTATTTCTGTAGCTTGTATCCCTTCATCCATTAGCCCCTCCGCAACAAACAGCGGCCTTTTAGGGGCTAATAGTTCGAGAAGGGATCAACTCCATGATTTCATTTATGGGAAAATGTTTGATGTAACTTCTGATGCTCCCATTTTGGTTAATCCTCGTCCGTGGTTCCTGATGTTCCTTAACCCTCATGTAGCCGCTCTCGCCCCTTCACTGTCTAACGATGCAGTGTCCTGACTTATACTGCTTATCCATTCTTCTTCCCACAGGGTTGTGCTGCATCCAAGCTGTTAGGTGCTGAATTATACCTGGAGAGCTCCGCCTTCACCTCGGAGAAGAGTGTGCATAGCATCTTCCGGAGCGCCTCCACGCTGTGCATGAACAAGGCCCCACCCCCAGTGCGCAAGACCCCTGTGCGCAGCTTGTCCAAGCGGCTGCTGCATCTCCCTAGCCGCTCTGAGATCATCTCCTCCACCTTCAAAAAGGAGAAAACCAGAAGCTGTTGCATCATGTAAGACCTGCAGCTCCTCCCGCTGCCGGGAGGGGGGGCCACTCATTGACATTGGACATTATTTTGCGTTTTTCAAGGTCACCGCTTGGCGGGAGGGGGCAGAGGGAGGGGCTTGGACAGGCTGGGCCTGCTGTTGAGGGTTGTGCTGGACCAGGCCCTCATACCTAGGGGCTACCCAGGGAGACACCCAGGGGGTACCCAAGGGAAACAGACTAAGGCGAGTGGGCTGGGGGAAGCGGCGAATGGTGAACCGTTCCCCTCTCCGTGCCAGCAATACATTTGCACAAAGACTTTCAATGCACATTAGGGGGAGATCTGAGAGCTGGGTAAATTTGAAGAATCAAATTCTTTTACCCCCTTTCTGAGCCCCCCCCTCATCTATTCCTTCCAGTGCTGGCCCAGCATCCTAAAAGTGGGCATCGCGAACAGCGCCAAGTAGTTAAAACCACCAGTGGCAGCTGCACTACTAGCTTTCCAGAAACTGAAGGGGGCAGTGTTTAAAAAAAAAATAAAAAATAAAATACTAGTAGCAAATCTCCCTCCTCCAAGGTGGTTCTCGGGCTACGCAGGGGTTGTGGGAGCTCAGTTGTAAGTTCAATTTAAAGCTGTGAAAAAAAGTTTTCTTTTTTGCGGAAGGCCAGTGGGAGGGGACTGGTGTATGTTATAATTTTTTTTAAGGTTACATCTGTTAAGTGTTTGCTCAATGTCCCAGAACTAATAAAATTGTATTTATTGAAAGGATAAATTCATGATGTCACAATGCAGTCCTTCTATCACAAGCGAACACCTCATCGAGGTGGTCGGTGTTGGCTTCTATGACCTATTGTGAGTGTGTTTCCTTTTTTTCTGCTTCAAAAGGTTGCAAAAGCTACTCCATTAAGTTGAGTGCCTCAGAACTGCTCAGTCTTGGAATTTTTCTTCCATAGTCATTGAAACGCTTTGATTTTCCTCTTCCTGTGCAATGTATCGGTTTGCGTCTTTATTTCCATGTACTTTTTTAGGTCTCCTGATAGCTGAGCTGCCTGCATGATTTACAGGTCACAATTCTTTAAATTTTGTACATGGAGTAGGCTTTGGCTCTGCCCGTAGGAGTATTCCTATTTCACCTAGCGTTATACTTGTATCTTTCTGTCTCTTATGGAGTGCTGCATTGCAATGCAGGCGGGACTATTTCGCATCTAAAAGTACACTACAGCATCACACATTACATTTTTTTCTCTCCTACATTCGCTATATGCAGAAAGCAGCCCTTTTTTGTTGCGTTTTAAAAAAAAGTTTAGTATGGACTTGTGTGTGGATTTCCCCTGTTTGTGCCCCCCCCCTTCATTGTTTCCCCCCTTTGGTCTTGCCTGCTATCTTTCTGTTTACATTTATTTCCTGTAGTTTTTAGTTTTTCCCTTCATGAATTTTTTCCTTCTGCATCTCCCTGTTTTCTGTTTTCCTTTGTTCTGGTCTCGCACGAAAAAAGGTTTGCAAAAACCAGGAAGCTTGGCTTTAATAAAATAAGACCTATAAATGCTGTTCAGCTGTATCTTATTAAAGTCAGGCCTATGTATTTGCCAATGCTTTGTATTGTGTAGTAAAAATGGCAGTCTTTGGAGAGTTGAAATAATATTGGTTGCCATCAAGTTTTCTGGTTTGCTGCGCATCTAGTATCTACCACGTCAATCCGACTTTCCCTTTGAACATTTATTGTCCTTAGGTTTACTAATGTTACTGAAACTGAACAAGCTAAAACTCATCTTTGTTGGTGCTGAAAATCTTGCAAACAAGGCTAGACTGATTTTTGATTAAATCCTCAACACGGCATAACATTCAAACCATTCTCCTGTCCTTGGTGCCTCAAATCAATGTGGCAGTCAGCTCTTGTCTGTTGTGTTCTGAAGATGCATCAAACCCCTACTCTGGGTTTTCAATATTAGTAAAGCCAATGCCCAGCTAGCGCAAGCCCGTGTGTTACTTTTTAGGTCTTGCCTGACCCAGCGCATGCGCTGGTCTGGCGAGACTTATTGAGAGGGCTCCAAAAAGTGCTACCAGGCCAGCCTAGAGCTACAGTGCATGTGCGCACGCCGTGCTTGACCGTGATTACTTTCACTTTCGCGGCCCCACGGCCGCTTGGCATAGCCTATAGGTCTCGCTTGTGGGACCTTATAAGTATTTAGTTATGCAACTGTGGCATGGCTAAACACTTCTAAGGTCCCAAAGGCGAGACCTATTGGCTATGCCAATGCTTGTTTAAGTTGTGGTAATCCACTACTATAGAGTCTGAATCTTTCACAGAGTATTATTAGCTAACTCCACTGATTAGATGTCGGCAGTCTTCTAAATACGTGCGACAAGATTATTCCACATTTTTCTCCTCTTTCCAGCTTTTTCCAAGCTGAGGTGATGGCAGGTCCCCCAAGGTGGTTATGGGCAATAAACCTATTAAAAGTACAACAGTGCTTATAAATGTACACGTCCCTATTAAAAGCCATGACACTAACCAATAAAACAAGCCTTTGGGAATGTACAAAAATGGAACAGATATACCCGTTCATTGATGACCGCATCTTAATAACGCTTCCAAACTGCGTTCTTGTTCGTCTACCTCTTCCAACCTCTGGGGCAGGCGATTAATGGCAACTTGTCTGACTTAGCCCAGATTGAGGAACCTTTCTCTCGGATACCACTGTTCTATTTATTCTATTTCATGCTATTGGAAGAGGCAACAGACAGTCGCACTGCTTTTTAGTAAACTGTAAAACCTTTATTAAGTACAACTCTGTAAAATAGGAAACATTTTCTAGTAGCTCGTATAATGCCATCTCCTGGATGACCTTGATAACCAGGAGCATAATATACTGGCCAACGTTTTTAGAAGGGGTAGTGGCTTAACATTTGAGAGCTTAATACCTGCATGTTGTGGTACAAAATCCGTCTTTTCCAAGAGCACATGTAGTAGTCCCTGGCCAGCAAATTTGTGTATGGTAAAATGGTACACAGTGTACTACTAATTACTTAGCATATATATCGGTGAAAGTCTTAAAGCTACACCGGTGTTGCGCTGTTAGGTATAAAGTGTGGCATTACATAACATACATATATGTTGGTCGTCATTGTCGACCCCTTAGCTCAACTGCTGTCATCACTGTTTCGGCCATCGAACTTTATACATGAAGGCTTTTATCAGGGTTTATTGAAACAATTTTGAGCAATGGGTGACTGGGTATTAATATTCAGTTCATCGAGTAAGGAAGCCATTTGAAATGTAATGTGGGACACCAGAAGAGCAAAAAGAGGTTGTGCAGTCTGAATCTTTTCCGGATTCACATGCTTTCCATTATTCCACCATCTAGTGGGGTGGTCCAGAATTGTCTCTTTACTAGCCCCCCCCCCCCCACACCGCCACCAACACCACCACCACACCTCCATCCCCATCTCTTCCCCCCCACCCCCCCCCCGCCCTCCTGGGAGTGTTGTGGTCTAACACCATTTGGTGGTATATTTTTCTCCAGTATTGGGGTGTCTTTCATAGATTCACATGCTTGAATATTCCCCGTCGGAGTGGGAGTCCCACGGTAAATAATATAGCAATATATAGAGCCATAATATATATATATATATATATATACATATACATAAGTAATCATATAAAACAGAGATATAAGTAAGTAATAACATCAAAAATGTCCCTATATGAAATTTCCATAGAGATACATGGAAAGAGAAAAAAGACATTCGTAGTCTATCTCTGTCATTATGTTAGTCCAAACTACGGCCAATCAGGCGCCAGCTCCTCTCTAGAACCTTCTCCTCAGAGCTTCTCACCTCAGATTTTCTACCGCACGTCGTGTGACAGGGAGTCTCCCTGAGCTCTGCTCAGTTTTTTCAGTCAGAATGTCTTCCAGTAAGAAATCTTTGTTTAGACCATGTTCTTCATGTGGAAAGCTGCGTCTATTTTCTGAGGACCCACACAGTAAGTGTATTTACTGTTTGTACCCAGACCATGAGGTGGCAAAATGTAAAATTTGTAGAACCTTTTCTACAAAGACTTTAAAGGATAGAGAAGGCCGCCTGTTAATATGGCTACAGAGACTGAAGGATAAGGACAACCCAGTTTCTGATGTGGAAAGTATGTATTCTGGCCGTTCTCAACCAGCCTCTAAGCGCAGTAGTGTGCAGGAGTTACCATCTCCTTTCCTCAAGAAAAAGAAGCTTTCTTTGACTCTGACAGCTACCACTTCTGCTGTCGCACCTACTGTTTTGTCACCTAAGAGACACAGTTCTCAGGCTGAAGAGGCGTCTACTTCACAGTCCTCAGGAAAAAGACTGTCCGCCTCGTCGACGATGCTGCCGACGACGAGATCGGCGATATCTGGCTCGTCGACGGTGACTATGACGACGACATCAGCTGCTTCGTCGTCGACTAGCGTTCTGTCGACGTTATCCTCGTCGACGGGGACCATCACTAGTACAAGGGCTGTGACTTCAATTTTGCCCATTACATCGACGACGAAGAAGGCAAAGGTACCGTCGTCGCTACCTGTGTCGTCGACGAAGGCGTCGTCGAACTCGTCGACTACCACTCCGTCGTCGAAGAAGAAAAAGATCCCGTCGACGGGATCGTCGACGGCGACTTCGTCGACCAAGACCTCGACGACGACAACTCCGTCGACGGCGGCTCCGTCGAAGACGATGACTCCGTCGACGGCGGCTCCGTCGACGACGATTCCGTCGACGTCGATTTCAAAGGCGCAAGGTTCACCGACGCATATTCCGTCGACAATCGTTCCATTTAAGACAGCTCCGTCGACGAGGCCTTCTCCGAAGACATCCACAGTGTTTACCATACAGCAGTCAACGGCAGGTTCTTTCATAAGGATAAAGTTGAGAAAAGTAGCGTCTGCCCAAGAGTCAAGGAGGGAACAGCTACCTCACGCATCTTCAGCATCGCTTTCAGAGGCGCAGCCTCCACCGCCTTTATTTGCTACGGATTCTGATCAGGAGTCCGAGGGTCTGCCGGAGTCCTTTGGAACGGCGCAAAGCCCATCTGACCTCATAATTAAATGCCAGGACAGCAGTGAGGATGAAGATCCAGTGTACATACAGCAGGTGCCTGCGAAACAGCCAAAGGCGACTCTTCCTTTGTCGCTTATAACTAATCTCCAACGCATAATGGATGACTATAATCAACGCTTTCCGCTACCTCCACAAGGTTCTGAGGTCCCGTCAACTCCTGTGGTTCCAACTATACCACCGATACCAATAGAGAATCCTGTACCTCTGCTGCCGTCTGCACCACCAAGACAGGTCCCAGAGAGGTTGTTGCCTCAATATCCGCCTCCGCAGGAAGAAACAGAAGAGGGTGAACTCCCAGATGATGATGGGGATGACGATGATATGGCGGAGTGGGACAATTACCAAGTACAGACACCATCCCCCTCTCAGATAGTCACAGGGGATTCACCTCCAGTGGACATAGCAAATTTCCATCAATTAATGGAGAGGGCGGCGCAACGTTTTAAACTAACAACTGAGCGCAGAGAGGAAGATTGTTTCCTCTATGATTTCAAAAGTCAGCCGTTTAAACAGACTCATGCTATTCCTATTGTGGAATTTATTTGGGAGGAAGGCAAGAAGTTGATGCAAGCACCGAATACCTTGCCGGCACAGGTGCCTCGATTAGAGAAAAAATATACGGCACCAATAGGAACCCCAGCATGCCTCACGGGACAGGCTAAACCTGAATCAGTCGTTACGCAGGCAGCGCAACGTAAGGCAAAGAATCCGACGTCGACTGTCACCGCACCACCGGACCGTGACGGACGTCGAATGGATGCCATAGGGCGTAAGTTCTCTTCAATGGCCTCTACTGTGGTAATAGCAGCTAATGCCTTGGCCATATTGGGTCGCTATGACCGACAGGTGTGGGCTGACATTTCAGAAGTACTGCAACAGTTACCGGAGCCTTCTAAGGGGGAAGCAATGAAGTTGCTTCAAGAAGGAGAAGCAGCATCGACGGAGATAATTGATTGTGCAGTAGACATCGCCTGCACGGGATTCCGTCAGCTTGCCGGAGCGGCTGTTCTGCGCAGGCAAGGATGGTTAAAATCGACATCCTTTCGTCAGGAAGTACAATCCATGATTCTTAACATGGCTTATGACGGCGAAGCGTTGTTTGGAACTCACGTTGATGAGGCACTTCAATCCATAAAGAAGGACACTGAGACAGCTAGATCTTTAGGAAACCTTCAATTTCAAAGGCAGAATTTTCGTGGCGGACGCGGCACCTCCTCCTCCTCCAATTTTCGAAGGGGTAATAATCAATACAGACCCTATAATCAAGGATCCAACCGATATTCCAATACCCAGCAACAGCAATCTTCCCGACAGCAGGCTTCTAAGTCGTATAGAGGGAAATCCTCATACAGAGGAAACGCATCTAAGAGACAGTGACTCTTTCCGGACATGCATGGTTGGAGGTCGAATCTCTCTGTTTTTTTCTCAATGGTCCTCCATCACAAGGGACCGTTGGGTTTTGGACATTGTGAAGAAAGGACACGCCTTAGAATTCACCAAATTCCCTCCTTCCACACCACCCTCCGGACCACCACCACCTGCTCACATGAAAGAACTTTTACATCAAGTTCGACTTCTACAGCAGAAGGGAGCTGTAGAAATGGTGCCAGTATCGCAAAGGGGAAAGGGTTTTTATTCCCGTTTCTTTCTGATCACAAAGAAGAACGGGGAGTGGAGGCCCATCCTCGATTAAGGGCACTAAACCAATACCTAAAGAGCCAATCCTTTTGTAAGATGACGCTAGTAGACATCTTGAGTCTACTCTCGCAGGAAGATTTCATGGCAACTATAGATCTCAGGATGCCTATTTTCATATTCCGATATTACAAAGGCATCGAAGGTTCCTGCGTGTTCGAGTGGGTCAACACGATTACCAATTCAAGGTGTTACCGTTTGGTCTGCGCTCGGCCCCTCGTGTGTTCACGAAGGTACTAGCTCCAGTGATAGCGTTTCTGCGACTTCAGGGAGTGCAGATTTTTCCATATCTGGACGATTTTCTCCTAAAATCCCAGTCAAGCACTCACCTAGAACAACACATACTTCTGTGCCAGAACGTGTTTCGCTCACTAGGTCTGTCGCTAAATGTAGCAAAATCCCAACCTCATCCTGCTCAACAAAGGGATTTTCTGGGAGCAACTCTGGAAACGGTATCAGCAAGAGCGTTTCTTTCCCAAGAGCGTCTGCAAAAGATACTACGGCTGGTGGTGTTAATCAGATCAAAAGAGTCAGTTTCTGTGAGATTGTTAAAATCGTTTCTGGGGATGACGTCATCCTCCATTGCCTTAGTTCCTCATTGCAGGCTGAGAACACGTCCTATTCAGGAAGCACTGGACGTTCAGTGGCGTCAAGTCACGGGTTCGTTCCACGATATGGTACGTGTCACAGATCAAATGAGGTCAGCGCTCGCATGGTGGGCAAATCCAGCCAACCTCACAGAAGGCATGTCTTTTCTGTCGGTGCCGCCGGACAGGACAATCACGACAGACGCCTCATTAGAGGGATGGGGTGCACATTTGGAAGATCTCTCCGTAAAAGGAAGATGGTCAGCACAGAACTTGGCACATCAACAGGTTGGAGTTGATGGCAATTTATCTTGCTCTCAAGTCATTTCTGCCCTTGATCCAGGGAGAATCAGTGCTAATACAAACAGACAACACAACCTGTATGCACTATGTCAACAAACAAGGCGGAACAAAATCCCCAAGTCTGTCCTGGTTAGCTCAAAGAATTTGGGACTGGTCTCTCAGTCATCAAATCATGATTACAGCAGTACATCTACCAGGAGTAGCCAATATCCTAGCGGATTCCCTAAGCAGGTCCTCCTCGTCGACCCACGAGTGGGAATTACACCAACCCACTCTAGAGAGGATATTCCAAATATGGGGTCGTCCACAACTGGATCTTTTTGCTACGCCGGAGAACCGGAAATGCCGGAATTATGCAAGCTGGCATCCCCACAAGGGCTCTCAGGGGAATGCCCTTTTGATAAACTGGTGCAATCTATTTGCGTACGCCTTTCCTCCAATTCCCCTCATACCTCGGGTCCTTTGGAAAATGAAGAGACAGCCTTGCCACCTGATTCTAATAGCCCCACGCTGGCCCCGACAACCGTGGCTCTCAGAACTGCTTCTGATGTCCCAATGTCAACCAATCCTCCTGCAACAGCGGACAGATCTGCTCACGATGAGCGAAGGGAGAATTTGTCATCCAAATCCCTCCTCACTGAGCTTATCGGCCTGGAACCTGAACACCATGAGTTCGCCCATCTAGACATCCCGCAGGATTGTAGGGATATTTTGGCCCAAGCAAGAGCACCCTCTACAATCAGGACGTACAAGTTCAAATGGAAAAGATTCTGCCACTGGTGTGCTGCTAACGGAGTCCACCCGATACACTCCAGGGCGCACCAATTACTACCTTTTTTCTTGCACCTAGCTAATTCTGGTTTGTCTCATGCAACCCTACGGGTTTTCTTGGCAGCAATTTCCCGTTTTCGGCAGGATGGCTCAAATTCCCTTTGTTCCTCAAGAATAATCCGCCAATTTTTTAAGGGTTTGTTTCGGAAATTCCCGCCAATTCGACGCCCTCCTCCGTTGTGGCATCTTAACGTTGTGTTGGCGCAATTGATGAGACCTCCGTTCGAGCCCATTCACAAGGCTGACCTAAAATATCTAACTTGGAAGGTCGCACTACTTCTGGCATTAACGTCTTCACGTCGTGTCAGTGACATTCATGCTTTTACCGTCAAACCTCCGTTCCTGCAGTTCAAACCGGATGCTGTAGTGTTACGCACCAATCCATCATTCCTACCCAAGGTGCCTACTGATTTTCATATTAATGAACCAGTAATATTAAAGACCTTCTTTGCCAACCCTCAGACACCTGCAGAGCAAAGATTGCACTCTTTGGACGTGAAGCGATGCCTAAAATTCTACATCAGTAGGACAAGTTCGTTTCGAAAATCCGATCAACTTTTTATAGCATATGGACGTTGTCATAAGGGACGTCAGGTTACTAAGCCGACCATTGCTCGATGGATTTCGGCAGCTATTGCTTTCTGCCACCAAAAGGCAAACAAACCCCTACAGTCTTCAGTGAGAGCGCACTCCACTAGGGCAGTATCCTCATCGACTGCCTTATTTGCTGGAGTACCTTTGCAACACATCTGCAGAGCAGCTACGTGGTCGACCAGACACACGTTTACTAAGCACTACTGCTTGGCAACTTCAAGCGAAGAGGACGCTGCAGTAGGACAGGCAGTGCTACGCAATCTTTTTAAATAAGGTGAGCCTCTTCCTCCCGCCTCTATATTGTTTCCATTTATAATTGACATATGATGCATTTATACAATTACAGTTATTCAGTACTGTCATATGCATGAGAAGATTTATTGTCATTATAATTTCAAGGCTCTGTGATCATGGAAACAATGATGATTGTTACTGCTAGCTATTCTATATTCAAGCATGTGAATCTATGAAAGACACCCCAATACTGGAGAAGAACAATTGTTACTTACCTGTAAACAGGTGGTTCTCCAGTATTGGTGTCTTTCATAGATTCACATGCGACCCTCCCTCCTCCCTTCAGAGGCTCTCTTCTCCTCATACACTCTAAGGTCACTTTGGTGCTACGAAAATCTGAGGTGAGAAGCTCTGAGGAGAAGGTTCTAGAGAGGAGCTGGCGCCTGATTGGCCGTAGTTTGGACTAACATAATGACAGAGATAGACTACGAATGTCTTTTTTTCTCTTTCCATGTATCTCTATGGAAATTTCATATAGGGACATTTTTGATGTTATTACTTACTTATATCTCTGTTTTATATGATTACTTATGTATGTGTGTGTATATATATATATATATATATTATGGCTCTATATATTGCTATATTATTTACCGTGGGACTCCCACTCCGACGACGGGGAATATTCAAGCATGTGAATCTATGAAAGACACCAATACTGGAGAACCACCTGTTTACAGGTAAGTAACAATTGTTCATCTACCTGTGATGTCAGACGTGCCCTGGAAATTCCTGTGCGAGGTGACACCCTAACTGCCTTTCATCCAAAAAACACGACCGGTAATTGAACATGTTAACGGAGAAAGTACAGAAGTGGGGTTATGAGGGAAAATGGAGAATACCCCCTTGAAGTTCTACCCCACGTGCCACCACAATTTCACCCAGAAAGATCCCCATGGAGCCTGCAACCCCTGCTTTCTGAGGGAACTCTGCACTGAGGGCTGTGAGACCTGCATAAACTGGGCCTCCAACAGAGAATACCACCGATGCCAAACACTTGGTAGAGGTCAAGAAGAAAAGATGCTGACACGAGGCCAAAATGGTGGCATTCCTGCAACTTAAAAAGGAGTTAGACTCCTTAAAGGTCTTCTGCATCCCCACGAAACCCTTTGAGCCAAGGGTTTTGGGTGATGACCTACCTAGCATTGTGGTGCCCTCCATGCCGGAGCTGCATGAAAAAGAGCAGGAAGACCTCTAACTACAAGAAGGACGAAACCTCCACAATGGGAGACTGGGCCAGTTCGACAATGGATGGCAGGTCTCAATGCTGAATCTCCGAGGAGGGTGTTGACAGATATGCCTTGAGGGCATCACCCGACCCCGAACGACTTGTCCATGTACAATGGACTAATCAAGAGGGTGGCAGGCATGTATAGGGTCCAGCTCAAGTGAGAGAGGAATCATGCTTCCTTCTCGAAACCCTGAGGCCATTGCAGAAGGCGTACCTGTAGTTTTCCAGCATCCTGGAACAGGGTAAGTAAGCTTTCAAAGAACCTGCTGGAGCGATTACTTCCCAAGTGGAAGAAAAGAGAAGTATTCCACTCAAGACCCCAATACATTAAGGGAAATGTGCCGGCAGAATCCCTCATAGTGGCAACAGCCAGGAAGACGAAACGTGTTCCCACGTCAACCCACCCACCACCAGGGAAGAACAGCAAAGAATGGACATTGGAGATGGAGAGGGAAGCAGTGATGCAATGGACAATTGCGAATCCCAGTGCACTCCACAAGAGGCACAGCCACCAGCAGTGGGAAGAAGTAGAAGGACTTGTGCAAAACATTCCGTATTGAATAAAAAAGGGTCAATTCCTGCCTAAAATTAGCAGGTGTGGAAGTCGGTTATATTAAACATAATAAGACAGTTACTGCAACAAACTCATCAAACCACATCCTCCTGTTTCTCCAAAGATAAGATCTTGAAGGGAACAAGAACCTGCTGAAATCGAGAAGAAATCAAAGACATTATCTAAAACAAGTCAAAGAAAGAGTACCGTCGCTCCTCTTTTCCCCCCCCCCCCCCCTCCCCCTTGGAAAGGCAGACAGTGGCATCTACACAAGCGTTTTTAGACCTCCAATACCTAAACAAGTTCATTCTAACTCTACACTTCAAAATGACAATGTTACAAGAAGTATTGCCACTCCTAGGAAGTGCTACACAGCCAAGTGGATTAGATGCATCCACTGATGTAGAAATTACAAAAAAATAGAGAAAGGGACAGAGCACAGTACGGTGCTAACATACCTCATTCACCTACTGGACAGCAGCTTGACCTATGTATCACTAAATGTCCACCAGACCGCCATAGTGGCATACACCAGAGGAACAGAAGGGAACAGTCTCTTTACATTCTGATACTGAAAAGGTTCCTGGAAGGATCAAACAGTTGCGCCATCAAGGGCAGCACAGACGCCAATGTTGAACCTGGACACTGAACACAGTACTCGCACAAATGATGGGACCATTTGAGCGAATGCACTAGACAGAGTTGAAGTTTTTAACTCTAAAGACAGCGTTCCTAATACCGATCACATCACTCTGTTGAGTCAGTGAGCTACAAGTGCTCATGATCCAGGAACCATACCATCTGATCCACAAGGACCAGGTCCTCCTACGATCAAGCCCACAATTCCTACCAAAGGCAGTATTACAATTCCACGTCAACCAAAGCATCCAACTACCTGCCTGCTGTCAGGATCCAAAGTCACTGGCCGAAAGGGCACTACACACCATGGACATGTGGAGTGGGTTTATGTACTGCCTACAAGAGAACAAACGCAATTTGGAAAAGAAAGCAACTCTCCATCTCCTTTGCTAGGGCAAGCAAAGGTACACCTTTAAGGGAGCAATTGCGTGATGGATAGTGGAAATTATCCAAATATGCTGTACAAAGGCAGGAAACACTTTACCCACATGCCCCAGGGCACATTCAACCAGGATGGAGGATGCAGCAGCATGCCCATTGGTGAAATTTGCCAACTCGACACATTTCAACCCATCCTTCCCAAGGAACCAAAAACCAATACGTAATCAGATGCACAGGATGTTAATCCAGAAAAGGATTCCTGCTGCAAAATGAAATGGTTACTAACCAGTAGAACTGTTGCATCCTAAAGTTTTCTGGATTCACATGCAACCCACCCACCCACCTTCCTGGAAATGGGGGTAAAAGCAAACTGGCGAGGTGAGCAACACTTCTAAACAACAAACGTTCTAAAGAGAACAGTGGCCAGGAGAGCAAAATAATCTGATGAGGGCACCCACGTACTGGAACTCTAGGGACGCCGTTTGATTTCACATAGGAAATAAACTAACCACTAAATGGTGGACAATGACACCCACACTCAAGCATGTGTGTGTATATATATATATATATATATATATATATATTTTTTTTTTAAACAAAAAAAACCATTCCAGGGACCCAACAACTAGATGGTGGAATAGATGTACAGCATGTGAGTCCCAAAAACTCTTCAGACTGCAAAACTACTCCTATAAGTGAGTAATCACTTTGTTTATTGCAAGTGAGGCACACCAACGTAGATCTGTTTGCAGCCCCAGAAGACTTAAAATGGCAAGTCTTCGTGTCTGGTACCCACCCCACCAATCCCAGGTGAATGTTCTATCGAAAGACTGGTTGGGGACATTTGCGTATGTGTTTTCCCTTCCACTGCCCCCAAGTACTATTGACTCCAATGGTTAAAGCAAACACTCAACCATGACTCTTAATCTTAATGGCTATGCACTGGGTGAGGGTTCTAGGACCTAATGGCGATCTCTCCAGGAGAAATAATAAGCCTTCCAGCGGCTCAAGTCTTGCACTGGGTACAGGATGGACGTGTCTGACAACTAGAATTGACCAGCCTTCATCTGGCTTACAATTTTAAACCTCCTCACACCCCCTCCCCTCTCACCTGCACACCCCCCCTCCCCTCTCACCTGCACACCCCCCTCCCCTCTCACCTGCACAACCCCCCCCTCACCTGCACACCCCCCTCCCCTCTCACCTGCACACCCCCTCCCCTCTCACCTGCACACCCCCCCTCCCCTCTCACCTGCACACCCCCCCTCCCCTCTCACCTGCACACCCCCCTCACCTGCACACCCCCCTCCCCTCTCACCTGCACACCCCCCTCCCCTCTCACCTGCACACACCCCCTCCCCTCTCACCTGCACACCCCTCCTCCCCTCTCACCTGCACACCCCTCCTCTCCTCTCACCTGCACACCCCTCCTCTCACCTGCACACCCCTCCTCTCCTCTCACCTGCACACCCCTCCTCTCCTCTCACCTGCACACACCCCTCTCACCTGCACACACCCCTCCCCTCTCACCTGCACACACCCCTCCCCTCTCACCTGCACACACCCCTCCCCTCTCACCTGCACACCCCCCTCCCCTCTCACCTGCACACCCCCCTCCCACCTGCACCCACCCCTCCCCTCTCACCTAGGGTGACCAACCGTCCGTAAATTTCACGGACAGTCCGTAATTTCGGCCGTCTGTCCGTTGTCCGTGAAGGATTCTTTAACGGACGCTATTTGTCCGTAATTTTAACCGGGCACCGGTCGCACCACCCTAAAGCCGGCACAGCTTCCACCTACCTCCCTGCTTGACTCCGACGCAGTACCAAAGCTCAGATCCCCAGCAGCATTGGAAAGGCACAGCGGGATGGCCACCCTCACACCTTCCGCCCTTCATGAGCTGTTAAGAGGTGTTTGAAGGTGACTGAGAGGGAGGGGCTGCAGCTTCAAGAGCAGGGATATCTATTCAGATGCAAAGAGCCCTGAATGCGCCATGTCGCTGCAATTTAGCGGGACTTCAAGCACCCTAGAACCGGCCCTGATTACACCAGGCAGCACGTGGTTCTCTTCACAGAGCTTAATTACTGTCACTAAATTGTAAGCAAACCTCGGTTCTTCAAACGTGCAGTCTATAATGTAATAAAATAAAGAAACTGCACAATCACACCCACTCTGATTAACAAAGTATGGAGGACAATCAGTTAAATCAGTTCTCTTGGAGTATCTCCTTTAAGTACTGTACATTACAGTGGGGGATGGCAAAACTAACATTTTAGAAAGAGAGCCTGATGTCTCCTGGTCTTGTCCAGGAGAGGGTGAGGAGCCCTACCCCACCCTGTAAGAGACCAAAATGACCTAGAATACTGCATGCCCACCCCTGTGCCCACCCTGGTGGATCCTGTTCCCCCTCCTGTGATGGCTCCTGTCCCCCCCCCCCCCCTGATGGCTCCTGTCCCCCCCCCTTGATGGCTCCTGTCCCCCCCCCCCCCCCATGATGGCTCCTGTCCCACGCCCCCCCCTGTGGTGGATCCTGTCTCCGCCCTGGGTGGCTTCTGTCCCAGTCCTGGAATGGCTCCTGCAGTGAGGGTGAAGTTCTTGATGGGCCTCTTCTCAAAAAGGCTCAGCTCAAAATGAATATGAAAAGGTGGGCGAGTGAGTAAGTGAAGGGATGGGTGGATGGCTGGATGAATTAGTGAAAGGGTGAATGGATGAATGAATGATTGTATAGATGGATAATGAGAGAGGATGGATGGATTGATGAGTGAGTGGGTGGATGGATGAGTGAAATGATGGATGGATAGAAGAATTGATAAGTGCAAGGGTGAATGGATGGACGGATGAGTAAAAGGGTGGATGTAAGGATGGATGAGTGAGTGAAAGGGAGGGTAGATCGACAAAAGGATGAATAGATGAGAGAAGGAGTGAAAGGATAGATGGATGAGAGAGGATGGATGAGTGATAGGGTCAATGGATGGATTCATGAGTGGATGAGTAGATGGATGGGTGGGTGGATAGAACGAAGGATGGCTAAGTGAAAGGATGGCTGGATGGGTGAAAGGGTAAATGGCTTAATGGATGAGTGAGTGAATGGATGGATGGGTGGAAGAGTGGATGGATGAGTGTACAGATGGATGAGTGAAAGGATGGATGAGTGAAAGGATGGATGAGTGAAAGGATGGATGAGTGAAAGGATGGATGAGTGAAAGGATGGATGAGTGAAAGGATGGATGAGTGAAAGGATGGATGAGTGAAAGGATGGATGAGTGAAAGGATGGATGAGTGAAAGGATGGATGAGTGAAAGGATGGATGAGTGAAAGGATGGATGAGTGAAAGGATGGATGAGTGAAAGGATGGATGAGTGAAAGGATGGATGAGTGAAATGATAGATGGAAGGATACATGATGGATAGGTTTGCAAATGGTTGAATATGTTTGGATATGGCTGGGCCTACTTTATACTATTGCGCGGCCTCCTCTGATGCGTCTGTAAAACTTACCTATTGTCCTGAAGTTTTGTCCTGAATTTTGACCTACTGTCCTGAAATTGTGTCCTGAATTTTGACCCTTTGTCCTGAATTTTTGCACTCACCGTCCTGAATTTGCACCAATGCCAGTTGGTCACCCTACTCTCACCTGCACCCACCCCTCTCACCTGCACACACCACCACACCACCTGCACACACCACCACACCACCTGCACACACCACCACACCACCTGCAAAGAACTATGGGGAAGCTAGGAGACCAAGCATGTGGATGAGTTCCTCTGCCAAGAGGAAGAGAGATATCCACTGTTGTGAGAAAGAAGGACTCGTGCTCCATAGAACTGGGAACACCCTACTCATTACATCACCTGCATGATGAAAACTTAACCTACGTGTTACTCACAACTCACCCACCCGACATTGTAGCACAATCGCAAGCTTCTTTACCACAATAGTCATAAGAATGTTCTTAGAAGGAGCAAAAAGGATGACCCACCCCCAAGCCTGGCACCTATGCCCATGTGGAAGCTAAAAATGGTGCTTACTCAGCTAATAAAGGAACTATTCAAACCTATGCTGCAGTAACCTTTCTAACTTAAGACAGCCTTTCTAGTAGCCATCACACCACTTCGTACAGTCAGCTAGCTACTAGCATTTGCCATTCAGGAACCATACTTGCAAATGCATAAGGACAGCATGGTCATGAGGACAACCTCACATTTTCTTCCTCAGGTGGTGTCACAATTTCAAGTCAACCAAACTATACAGCCTCCAGCATTCTTCCAACACCCAAGAATACAGGCTGAAAGCCTTGCACAATCTAGATGTCATGACTAGAGGGGTCATGTGCTACATTCTGCAAGTTAAGCGTGAAAGAAATGAAAGCACCAGCCGGCATTGGGACACCAGTATCCAAGAGGACCATTGCACGGATAGTGCAAACAACTGGAACAGCTACAAGAAGGCTGGCAAGATGCTAGAGAAGAAACAAAGGGTACACTTTACAAAGAAAACAAGCATTGGCATAGCCAATAGGTCTCGCCTTTCGAACCTTAGTGTTTAGCGAGAGCTATTGCCATTTTTGTTACCTTATATATAATTAGGATGATATGTATAATTGAACACCTGTATTAAAAAAGAAATAACATAAAAAATGCTGCAACGCAGGTCTACCATGAAGACAAACCTTGTGGGAAGTTTCCGGGTTACGTGCACTTGTGTCAGTGCTGGGGCACCTTGAAAGCAAATGGCAGTGATGATATACTCGAGCTTTAAGTCCCTTGCATTTGAATAACAAACGAGCTCCCATTAGGAGAATACCATTCGCTTACACGCTCTTGGCAGGATGGGAGGCAGAAATAGGGGAGCCCTTGTTTAGGGGAGAGGGCATGTTCCAAATTTAATTTTCTTTATGAGTGCAACCGAGCTAAACATATACTTCCATGCATCCAAATTCTGAAATGTGACCGAAAAGCCAGGCAAAATACTAAACATGTGCTGGTAAGAGTAACTGGTGCAGAGGTGGGAGATCTTTTCTTCTCCAGCTCCTAACTGCCCCTGCCATAAGATCCATCTCACCCCTAGAGCGGGAACATTCACAGGAAGTGAGGAAGACACCATCATATGATTGAAAGGAAGTGCAGCCAGTGAGCTTAGGTTGCCCACAACTACTCACCTGAGACATGGGACCATCACCATAATCAAGAAGGCGAACCAAAGTCACCTAGAAAGAACAAGAATGCGATTTGCACTAATATTTGTATAGTGTGTCAAACAGTTTTGGACAGGCAGGAAGGGAACAGTTAAGTGATTGTTACTCCTCAAAAGCAGGGCACAAGCTAATGAACAAGGGAAGTACAGAATGCAAACGTGTTAACTGGGCCCTCTACTGTGGGTCACCTTCAACCCACTGAAGTTTGAATTATTTTGGTGAAAAAGGCAGAACAATCAGCTACGGGGTGGCCAGTAAGTACTAAAATGGGACAGAAAAGATCCACCTCTGCTATGAATAGTGTAAATAGCCAATTGTGAAGTAGCAAACATTCAGCACAGGAGGCATAATGCAAAATGTTTAAATACATTAATCAGCATCTCTAAGTACCTTGGACAAAATCTGGAAAATTCGAAGCTTGATTTTAATGGACCCACAGCACTGCAAGCATGACATACAGCATGAGTAATAAATGCCATTTGAAATGCACAGCTCACTGGAACAAGTGAACAAATCCTTTAAGTGCTCGGAGGAGATAACATGAAAAGGCAGAAATCACTTAGCTGCGTGCTGCGATACGAGGCCCGGCATTGTTTCTTAATGTCTCATGCTGCAGGACACATTTAGACTTGTTAAACACAGGTTGTGGCGACAACAGCCTTGACGCGGATGATAAGCGTCGTGTTTCCTACCACCAGTCGGAGCTGTAGCTGCAGAAGAACGGGATCTGAAGCCAGACCTCCTACGGGGTGCTTTGGAGCCGCCAGCTGCCATGCATTCGTCAAAGGCCCAGAAGGAAGACCAAGGCAGTCTGTGAGGTACGGGTCGTGCTTCAGAGAGGCAAACATCGCAATGCCATCAGCTGTTCACGGGCGGGCCCTGGGAGATGCCAAGTTAGGAATACAATTTGGCACAGAGTCCTGGAGCAGATTGGCACCAATTCTTCCGCCATTCCCACATGCCCATATCTCAGCACGCCTGCATGTAATTGTCTATCGGGCATACGTTCAACGCACAGCATAAACATTTAACCCCGGTCGCCTCCGAAAGCTGATAAGCTTTCGAGACCATCCTATAATATGCAAATGACTGCCTGTTACATTTAGAAGCACACAGCAAAATAAAATAACCCGCGCGGCCGCGAACGAAAGTGAAAGCGCCAGGATGTCGAGCCGGCAACGTGACCGCGAGCAGGCTAATGTAAAGAAGCACGCGCATGTCCCTAATTTCAAACAGATGGCCCCTGCGTGCCGCTGCTCGCTCCCGCAAGGTGGAGGCCGCCACATGCATGAGTGTGTGGAAAAGAGCAGACCAATTTCTAAAGGTCATCTCCTAGAGCAACGCATGCGCGCTGCCGAGGCGAGACCTAAAAAGGAGCAACCCTAGCCACCCTGGCAAATGTTTCTATCAACAATATCGGCATGGCAGCTACTTAGTCCACTAAACATTGTGTGGACATTCAAGAAAACAGGGAAGCTCTTGTGGGACAAAAAGTGCTAAAACACCTGTTTGCAGCTAAAAAAATCAATTTCTACTCCGCCTCTTCAAGAAGATAGATAATGCTACAAAAATCAGTGCACAACATGTGAATCACAAAAAGATTTATACTGCAAATCGAAATCGATACTTACCTGTGGGAGTAGTTTTGCAGCTGGAAGAATTTTCTGGATTCATATGCGACCTTCCGAACCCCCCAGAAATGAAGGGGGAAATGAGTGAGAACAGGAAGAGGCAACACACAGAGAAGGAAGCTGTAAAAATCTCAAGTTGCAAGGGAGGGAACAAACCTGAAGGTGGCAAATACGCACATGAACTTCAATGGCACATCTCTGCCACAGGGAGATGGATATATCACCATATGGTGGTTGATAACTATACGTATGAAAAGAAGAGACACAATTGTGGACCCAAACACTACATGGTGGAATAATGCACAGCATGTGAATCGAGAAAATGTTCACACTGCAAAACTACTCCTACAGGTAAGTAACTATTTAATTTCTTTTTGCACAGTTTGTCTTTTAAGGTCCTTGATACACAAAGTGCCCTGGATCTTGTGCTGTCAGTGGTCCTTTCATATAGCGTGCATATTATAATAAGCATATGCGTTAATGATGCACATTGGCAATCCTAACGCTGAACAGTGGCCCTCATCTTTTCGTCCCCCAGATTTATTTCTACAGGCATTATTAAGGATGGGAGTGTTTCTCAAAAGTCATTTGAGCCCTCTCTAACTGGGTACTTCATGTTTGCAGCATGTGCTGCTGTAGTTTACATTGGGCTTGGATGCTGCAAGTTGTTTTTCTTCCAAGAAGGTTCAGTTTTTAGGTGACTTATAATGTCCCCTGAAACCTAAAATGCACCTCAACACACGCACCTCACTTTAGACAGGTTTTTTCTATCATGCACCTCACTTCAAACTGTTGGATCTCCAATGAGGTCCACTTAAAAATACGTACAATTATTATATAAATGCACATTAAAATACAAACTCAGTTAATTGCCATTGTAAATAATATAAAATATTAAACAAATTAAATTCTAGCAAATCAAAACTGTGCACACGTTAGAATTCTATATGACAAGCGTAATAGCATTAGGTTTGAAACAAATCCATTCAATTAAGCAACGAAAGACAATAAAGGACCACAATGTTCTGATTTCTGTTTTCTGTTTATGACGAGTTCGGTTTTACAGCCAGCCAACACGTGTTTCGTCACGGGGCACAGTAACCCCTGACTTCTTCAGGGCTTATCTTTCTAAGTCAAAACGTCAGATCTCCAACCCGGTTGTACTTCCGACCCAGTGGGTCCTAGCAAATCAATCGGTCCAAAAGTAAACGGTGAAAACCAGTCAAGGAGGAAGTATATCCTGACCAGTACGTCGGTCGGGGTTAGACTGAAGTATATCTCAAGACGAGTACATCACTGAGTCACAACCTGAAACTCCCCGCGTGTAGTTAAATCTTGTCCTATAGAATTCTAACGTGTGCACAGTTTTGATTTGTTTGTACAGAGGGCCTGTGGCCCACTACTAGAGGGTTTAGGGTTTTTTTTCCCTCTCCTGTAGCACCGTTTCGGATACATTTCTAGCTAATACTATACGTATTAACGTATTATAAAGAGAGCGCCCTATAATAACCTGACAGAAAAATAACACCCCCCTTTTGAAAGCAACCAAATTAAATTCTAGTGTAATTGTATCAAAGTTCGATGAAACACAGAATTTATAACTATATAACAACTGCAGTACTCAATTCACAAAAGCCCATCATCAAGAAACATGACCCTTTGGCGGCGCTAGAGAGCCCGGCGCAAGATGGCCGCACCTTAGTGCTGCTCTGCCGGCCGGGGCTCTCATCCGACAGATATCCGGCATAATCCTCGCCATCCAGCGGAAAACTGCTACATAATCGACTCGCCAGCACACGAGGATTTCATTTATATAACCAGCGAAGACTTTGGTGTGTGTTATCACTGGTTTCCGTGTGGTTTGCGGCGGACGCAACCCGGCCGATCATCCATGCTGAGGCTGAGGCGGAGTCCGACGGGGTAGGCTGGCACGTGTCTGTTGCGCACTCCCGGAGTGCAACCTGCTGTACAGAACCCGACAAAGCCCTCTTGCGCTCCCGAGACTCGTGTGTGCACCACGGCGACATCATCGGCAGCAGTGGGGACACATCTGAAGCCGGCGCACACCTGGCGTTGCAGTGGGTGTAGTGCGTCCGGTGGTTCGACTGCCCTGGTGTACCGGGCAGAGCCGCTGCGCACTGCGCTGTATCTCCCTGACGGCACCAGAGCGGAACAGCTGCCTACTGAGCGCTTTTGGAATGTCCAGGTATGAGCGGCGCCGGAGGGGCTAGCGGCCTCTGCTGTCTACATTGTGGTGGCCATCCTACTTGAGTCGGTGCTGCTGCGGCCCCCGGGAGACACTAGCACCACGCTCTGGTGGTGGGTGCTGTGTGCGGCATGTAAGGGTGGGCTGCGAGATTGGCGGGTGGCTGAACATATGCAGAGGAGCATGGCTCTAGCAGCACTGGGCAGAACGATGCTGTCCTGTGGCACCCCGTAAGGACTGCATGGTCTGCTGCAGAGTGCAGTGGTACTGGCCTGTGGATACAGTCGGCACGTGAACATAAATCCGCAGCCCCCTCTCGGACTCCTTATCGGATACTAAGCGGGCGCCGCACTGGGGACACAGCGAGCATCACTGGAAATATCTCGCCGACTTTGAGTGTGCCGGGCTGAACCTCACCATGGAGCCTATTGCTGTGCCTGGCGCTGTGTGACTCGTGAAGCGGGGATAGATTGTACTTCCATCTCAACGCACGTGGATAGCCATTGCCCGCCTCACATGGTGGCTGTCGGTGTGGGCTGTTGAGAAGGTATTAACTAGCGTCCTGCGCTGGAGCATAGATAGCGTTGCAGAGCGGCATAACCCTGCTTGGTTGTGAATAACCACCATAATGCACCGGGCCAACATGGTTGCGTAGGTGAGCTGACTCTGCTGCTGTGTGAATTGCTGGCTGGGGCAGGCGCGACGTGCTTTGAGCCACTGGGCAGAAACAGGCGACCTAGATACTCTGGCACTCGGGAGGGCGCTGCTAATTCTGAGCCTACGACCCTGAGCTTCCCCGCTGGCGGAATAACTGTCCTAACAGTGTGAAAATGGGCAAGCAGGACAGGCAGCAGCCAAAGCTTTCGTTTGAATCTAAACGCCTCACCAAATTGCGTGCGACAACTGCATCTGATACTGAACCGGAACTCGAACCCAGTCCCAGTAGTAAATTGGAGCATATGATGCTTGCCATGCAACATAGTCTACAAGCAATCGATAGCAAAATAGACACCCTCAATCTGCGAATGGACAATATGGCAACGAAGCTTGATAGGCATGGCTCGTGCATTATGGAGGCAGAGCAGCGCAATTCCACTGCGAAAGATCAAATGGGGGCTGTAGCTGAATCATGTACACAAATGGAAAAACTCCTTGCAGTCATTCAAGCGAAGAACGAGGATCTTGAAGCCCGCTCCCGGCGCAAAAACCTTCGCATTACAGGAGGGCCTGAAACGACCAACACGGGCAAAATTGAGCTGTATGTTGAAGCTATGTTAAAAGAAATGCTAGGCACGGAACACTTTTCCAGTATGCTGGTCGTTGAGAGAGCACACAGATCTCTGGCGCCGAAACCGGTGCCTGGCGCCCCACCGCGCCCTATTATAGCTGAGCTTCTAAATTATCGTGATCGTGACACCGCGCTATGACTAGCAACAGAGAAGGGCACAACAACATACTAGGGGATGCAGGTTGCGCTATTTCCCGACTTCACGGCTGCGATACAGCAGGCGCATTGTGAGTTTCATCCGACTAAGAAAAAACTGCAGGTGCTGAAAATACAGTATGCAATGCTATATCAGGCGCGTTTGCGGATCCAGCACCAAGGTAAAATCAAGATTTTCTCGTCACCAAAAGACGCTATGCAGTTCGTACGTCAGATGGAGCAACGGGGAGCCTCGCGCTCCACGGCGGGGGGAAGATGCAAGCAATGAGGACTGATAATTTCTGCTGTCTACAGCGCTGAGTTTGGGTAGTGATCATATTGCCTGCTGCACAAACAGGGGGATGGTGCTAATTGACGCTCTTAACTCTGCCTAAACCTTTGGTTCCCCAAGATCACACTTGAGTTGTGGCTGGTATCTGTACTTTGCAAGATCTTCAACTGAACTGTTTGGTATGTTGTAACTAACTACACCAGGCTGGTAGGTCTGAACGTGCTGAACTATGGGGTTATGGTGGCTGTAAACAAACAAAAATTTCTCCTCTTTTCTCTGATTGAGGCCATGGACCTTCTGAATTTATCTGCCACAACTGAACCGATGAAGGCGTTCAAGCCTGTATGGCAGATGCTGGTATGCAATATGGTTGATGTTCTGGAGGGGTAATGCTTTGCGCTCTTTAATGGCAAGGGGGATTCGCCCTATAATGCAAATAGCAGATTTCTGCGCTAAAGATTTATGCAATTCCCACTATTGCTCGAGTATCTTTTAGGATATATCATGACAATGTTAATTGTCATTTCTGCTGGCTAACGTGTTGGAATATGACTGGATGGGGTGTTTTATCCTTGCCCCTCCCCCCACCCCCCCCACCCCCTGTTTTTAGAACCATCAGGGGGATAGGTCGGCCGCTGGTGTACCCTCTTGAGGGTATACCCCGAGCTATTTTTTCAACCTCTAGTAGAGCACCCGGTTAGGTGTTTTCTCTATTCCTCCGAGGAGAGGCATGACGTTACATGCATATGTTCTTAGGTTGCTAATGGGAGTCTTTAGCATAGTTGGGATGCTGAAGTGGGTGGGGGGCACAGTTGGGGGAAGATTGTTATTGCCAATGCTTGACAAGCAAAGTACAGTTGTGGATATTGGTATGTCAATGTTTGAGCAGCATAAATTTGAGTGTGGATACAATTGTTAACAGAGACACAATCCATGGCGAGTAGTAACAATCTCATCACATGGGTAACATGGAATGTACGGGGCGTAAACAATCCAACAAGACAAGTGTGGCCTACCTAGACCGACATAATATTCAGTTGGCACTCTTACAGGAAACTCATCTAACTGCGCATGCAGCAGGGGTGATAGCTACTAGATGGGCTGGTGTGCGTTTAGCATCATCTTACTCATCCTACGCTAGGGGGGTCATGATCTTGGTATAAAGGAACGTAGCCTTTGATCTCCTGCATGTAGATGTGGGCGATCAGGGACGATACATAATAGCGCAAGGTAAATTATGCGGCACACTGATGCCTATTGTCAATGTCTATGGCCCCAATATAGACAATCCTAGTTTTTACACCACACTCTGGAGTAAGATACACATGCTACCCCCAGCTGCACTACTCTGTGGTGGCGATTTTAATGTGGTACTAGTGCCAGGTGAGAATAGGATGACCTCTGCTGAAACTGCACATAAAAAAGCTGCTCTATCTGTATTAGATGGCATGAGGGATCTAGGGCTGATGGATGTATGGCGGCTGCGGCATCCTGGCAGGCAGGAAGGTACTTATAACTCATATGTTCACAAATCGTGGTCAAGGCTTGACTTCTGGTTAGCCACACCTGACATAAACACGTGTACCACTTCAGTCCGGCACCTACCCAAAACATTGTCTGACCACTCCCCAGTATTGTTCTCTATGACAGTGCCTACACATACACCGTCCTAGTTTCAGTGGCTTCTGCAATCGACCTCGTTGCTCGATCTGGTGTTCAGAGAGGGATTGAATGAAGCAATAACAGACTATTTTAGTAACAATGTGGGCTCTGTGCAATGTGTAGGGACGCTTTGGGAAGCGTTTAAAGTAACGATCCGCGGGGTCTGCATAGGACTCCAAGCGGGTGTACTCAAATCCCTAAGAGCCACTATGAGTCGACTAGAGCAAGAGCTGGACATATTGGAACGAGATTATGAGCGTACTGCAAACGTGGAAATGTTCGACACTATTCGATTAAAGGTCACAGAATATAATGAAATGGCCGAACGGGAGGTAAAACACAAGTCGCACAGATGGAAGGCGAGATACTATGGGGAGGAAGGCAGGCCGGGGAAAGCATTGGCGAGTAGAATAGAAGAACCATGGGCCAAATCACACATGGTTAAAGCGATCACAGACGAAGGCATCACTCGGTATGACACACTGGGTATAGTGGGCACCTTTGTACAGTACTATCAAGAACTATATCGCAATAGACAGCGGGCGTGGAGGAGATAGAGCAATACTTGGAAGATATTGCGTTAGTTTGGCTATCGCGTAGACAACAAGATTTTCTAATGCACCCTATAAAGTTGGAGGAGATTCGAGATGCTATACTGGTGTTACCGAATGGGAAAGCTACAGGCACAGATGGCCTGCCAGCAGAATTTTACAAAGAGTATATTGACCTGTTAGCCCTATATCTCCATGAACTGTAAATGGAGGCCTATAACACACAGCAACTTCTACCCACGCTACGCGAAGCATTGATCATAACATTATTGAAGCCAGGGAAGGAACCGGACAGATGCGGATCATATAGGCCGCTCTCCCTTATCAACACTGACGCCACAATTTTGGCTAAGGTGTTGCTCCACCCAGACCAGTCTGGATTTGTGTCAACTCGCTACACTTCACACAATCTGAACGCTATTCACGGTCTTGCATATACTGGAGCCTACGCTGCCTGCGGTAGCGGTTTTACTAGATGCTGCTAAGGCTTTCGATTCCATTGTGTGGAAGTATATGTTTGCGGTCTTGCACCGCATGGGGGTACCCTTTATATACACGAATTGGATGAAATTATTATATACGAACCCGATTTCGAGGGTGCGCCTAAATGGACAGACATCCGACCCCTTCCCAATACAGCGTGGCACCAGGCAAGGCTGCCCCGTGTTGCCCTTTCTGTTCGCTGTGGTGCTCAAACCTTTGGCATGCATTTTACGCCAACGATATGCATCGGCAGCGCTACGCTTTCATCAACGTCCCCTGGCAGTATCAATGTATGCCGATGACATGGTCTTATATGTTCGTGAATCCAGCATACATCTTGAACAGCTAATTCGAGAATATACCTGCTTTGAGTGGCACTCAGGGCTTGGTATTAACTGGGACAAATCAATTATCCTTCCACTCACTGACCGTACGCCACATATGGACCTCTGGTATCCACTGGAATGGAGCACAGACTCAGTAAAAAATCTTGGGGTTTTGATTCATAGACCCGCAGGTGGTCATACAGTCCAACTACTGTAGAGCAATCACGAAGCTCGAGGACCAGGTCGCCAGAAGATTAAAACTACCACTGTCCCTTGCGGATAGAATAGCATTGATTAAAATGATTGTGCTACCGAAATTTTTATTCTTCTTTTTAAATATCCCCATTCGCCTGACACAACAGTTTTTTACTTCGCTTCGCACACTGCTCATCACCTTAACCTGGGGAGGGAAGAAAGCACGAGTGAGGTGGACCCAGCTAACACTGTCATATGATATGGGTAGATTCACAGCCCCAGATTTTAGATTATATTATCTCTGCGCCCAAGCACATTATGCCTACTACTGGCAGCAAGCCCCGAAATACACCCCTCATGTAGCGGTGGAGGCGGGTGCAGTGCACCCCCTGCCGCTTAAGGCAACGCTTGTCATCAATACTACAATCTTTGAAAAAGGGGAAATAGACTCGGCGGAATGTACTGTACATGCATGGAAGGAGCTTGGACGGAATATACGCGGAAGCTGCCGCTATATGCCCCGGCTATGCCACTTCTACACCATGCTGCATTGTCAGTGACAATTGAGGCTGGCTCACTTAAGCACTTGCAGGACGCGGGTCTCTGCAACATGGACGATTTATTCCCGGAGGGTAAATTCATCATCTCAAATCTAAGGGAGGATGGGCATGACACTGCGATGATGACCTTTATCTATGTTAGGCTGAGAGCAGCTGTGAGGGCACTATAGCCTGGATTTCCAGCAAAACCGCAGGCCTTGGGCGCCTTACAGTTACTTTACACCACACAAACGAGAGTCAGGTTGGTCGAAAGCCTTTATCGTGCCTCCCAAATAGACGAAGCCACGGAGGTGGAGGGGCCTCAGGAAAAATTGAATGCTGTCCTTACAGAGCCACTACCAATAGCTGACTGGCAGTCATGTTGCGGGTTGATGGGGCAATTAACTACAAATGTCAATCTCAGAATTATCCATTTTAAATATATCAGATGTATTACACGCCTGCTCACCTATATAAATATGGTCTGCAAGACTCAGACTGCTGTGCTCGTTGTAACGCACCAAATGCGGACTGCCAACATTTGGGGTGGTCCGATCCAAAGATGAGTGACTTTTGGATGCAATTGACACAGGCCCTTACAGAAATGGTGGGGGAACAAGAGGAGTGTACAATGCAAATGTGTCTATTGGGGAAAGTCACTCAGATAAAGGCTGCACATCAAAGACTGGTGGCTGTCGCAATGTTGTTAGCGAAATGTAGAATATCAATTCACTGGGGTGGGAGGCCAATGCGAAAATGCTGGCTGCAAGACATGGTATATTGTAGAGATCAGCTCACATGTTATGCGGAAGAGTTGCCCAGTGTCTCCAGGCCACGTGATATATGGGGCCTGTTGGCCACTTATTTATTGGCGAACAGTGATGACTCATGAATTAGAATGTACTGTCCATGATGTGTTACCGTTTTTTTTATTTGACTGCCGTATGTAATCCCACATGTCAACAATATTAGGCTGTCTTTGATATGCTATGCTGATCTACTTAGCTGTACTTTGTAAATGTATGTATAAGATGATGATCTACTGATGTTACTTTTCAGAAAACTTTAATAAATAAAAAAAAAAAAGAAACATGACCCTTCATAGCCAGTTCTCAAGTTTCCATAACACAGAAAAATAGAAAGTCTACAAGCAAATGGGAGCAATCAGTAGCACCAGATATGCAGAAAGAGACAGAGGTAATCATTAATCAACAGAGGACATACATGTAAATAAATATGCAACTTTGTATATGGTGGAATACAATATCGACGGTCAATACCACAGTAAATCTAAATTAAAGTGCAACATGCAGCAGCAAATAATTATTGAACGAAACAGGTTCTAGGGAGATAACTAAAATATTTGTGACTAACAACAGTTTTTCCTTGGCAATGTCAAATAACAGCAAGATATGGTCCAATTATGTGCTAAGTACATTTAAATAGCAGCAGAAACCAATGCACCTCACGTTTTTTTCTATTATCTGGCTCGGAAATGTTTCTACTGTTCAGCTGCGCCACAAAAAACCCAATAATTTTAGATCCAGACTATCAGAAGACCAATCCACAGAAACCATTGATCACTGTTCGGCTGCTTCAGAACTGGAGGCAGGTCACAAAAGAATGACTTGTTGGTGTGGGGGTCGAGGGGTTTATGGAGAATACCATTTCAATTTTGACCGTCCTGCAACAGCAAACTTCTGTGGTTGAACCAGCATTTTTCTGTATCCTCTGCTTACCTATGAAAGTTCCTGTTCAGCATGTAACCATTTTAGATCTAAAAAGACCATTTGGCACCAAATGGACATACTGTTGGCACATTACTCCATGGTCCACTGCCAGGACTATCCTGAGTCTCCATCTGCCAAGATCTCGAGGACTCTATTCTGATGATGAAAGTGCAGGACCATCTGGTAGGTCAGAAGACAAACAGGCAAGAAGTCCCACGTACGTGTTGGTCTCTGGTGGGTGATCAACAATCTTCAGGGCCACAGATAAACCTGCACCTCGACCTAGGACAGCACTTTGGGGGGGGGGGGAGGGGCAGGGACAGACACTGAGCTGAGGACCGGGCACAACTCCCACAGCCTCGAACTGAGTCAGTTCATACAACAACCACAACCAGTACTCTATTCGAAATACACGTAATCACAAAAGTGCAAAGTTAATAAAATACTTTTGCTATTAAAAGTGCATACTGGTTCGAGAACAGGCAGCACATTTTAACAAATATCCCTCTGGCGCACATCGCCTGGTCTTGCAATGTCTGAAGAAAACAAGCCCTGGTCTGCACAGACTACATTTATGGTTTCTCAATGTAGGTAATACAAACATCTAGTATACACAGCTAAATAGCTCCTACACAAGATGATCTTCCTACTGGGACTGGCCTCAAAAGGAGCCTCCGCTCCTTGGCAAAGAATGGCTCTGGGAGTGCCATACCTTGGTCACCGACTAAAATCTCTGCCGTGCCCACTTAAACATTTAATGCTTAAAACACCAATTTGATGCCGGAGGAAGCTTGAAGCTGAGAGCCAGAGCGTTTAGGCCAAGAAGGCACCAAGGAGGCCGAAAGACTACACAACCTTGACTCCAAACTCAGAGTAGATCGAACAGCCTGCTCATAGACAGAACCATATACTCCAGCCTTGGTACAGGACACATTGTTGCACAACCTCCTAACGCCAACTCACAAATCGTGCAGGCGCCCCTTTGAAGTCGCCTTCAGAGAACATTATGGCTAAACATTAACTCTAAAAAGAAAAGATCAGAGGTTATACCATCATCACCTTTGCTACAGCTGTGACCAGCACACCCTATACACAGTGAATTGAACCAGGACATAACCTCAAACCCAAGGACACCTGATAACCTAGCAGGCAGACGCGTGGCAGGACTGCTGGGCACATCCTCCAGATGATTCCTCTCGAGAGATATACCTGTGAAGGTTTTCCCACACAATGATCTGTCAGCCTGTCCTGCAGTTGTAGGGTGGTGCCACACCACAATGTACACGTGGATGAGGAGAAATAATGTCCTTCTTGAAACCCTTTAAAACAGCATTTCACTTGGTTCTCACCTGTTCAAATAGGCCTGTCTCCTGCATGGTAAACAGGTGTGTTCCCCTGCCATCAGTGCCCGACTGCAATTTAAACTGGTATTGTGACTTTTATTCTGGCCTAGGGCTGTCCCAAACAATGCAATGTCCAGGACCCGTTCTGTGACCTAAAGGGGCATGAATGCAATAAGAACTATTGATGGACAGAATGCAGAACAATGTCATACATTCACCCCAGTACAGAGATCTGGGCCTAAATCCATTGTTTTTTTGCTCACCATGCCATTCCAGTTTGGACCCAGCTATATGCAAATCAGTCTTGACTCTGCGCCCAATGGGAGCAGTCCAGCCCGAACTGCCAGGCCAGGTCCTCTCTGGACTGGAGACAAGCATCCTAGGACCGGTTTCGGCGTTTCACCCCTCTTCAGCCAGGATAGCTTGATTCCAGTGGCATTGGAGAGCATTGTACCAGTAATATCAGGGTGGTGTCATGATGGGGGTGAATGTTTCGATTTCTTCTGCATTCCATCCATCAATTGTGTGTCTTTTGCTTTCTCTCCCCAAGTGCGCCAGGTATGCCCAGGCGTGGGTCCTGGGCTCACTGTGCCACTGGAATCAAACTATCCTGGCTGAAGAGGGGTGAAACCATCCATCAATTGTGTGTCTTTTGCTAAAGGGGCATGAAAGCCGGCCCTCATAGCAGGCAATGAACCACTGTCTATACCCTGGATGAATCATATAAAGCAGCGGTGGCAGCATACTATGGCTTGAATCATTGGAGTGAGCAGAATGTGGTCTAGTGACCCCAGAACCTTGCACTGACATCCCGTGTTCTTGTTGATTGTATGTGTGTGCACTGCATGTGTAACACATGTATAGTGCTACTGCCTTTGCCTGCAGTTAAGTAGCACGAGCGAGGTGCAGCACACGGTGTGGCGATCAGTAGAAGTAAACCAGCTTTTTTACCTGTGTCACTGGAGTAAAACCTACAGACTCTCTCTTGTAAAGTTCCACTAATGTATGCTTAACTCACCCTTGGCCTACATCAAGTTAGTATGTAGTGCTGTGCAGCAAGCTTATGGTTGCATGTGTGTGCCTGTGATTTGTTCCTAGGGATGTCATGAGGAGGTAGAGGAATATCCTGGGACCAGTTTAAGGATTGCTGCATTGCTGTGAGATGGGTAGGACGCACATGGGTGGAAGAAGAGCCAAGCTCTTTGGTACACTTCAAATGGTGCTCTTTGATTCAGGAAGAGGTCATTGGAAAGGGGATTGGGTACATCTCAGACAGAGAATCATAAAGAGTAGGGCTGGGGCCCTGTGATAAACTTTTGATGCACATCTCACTGTGGCTGACATCCAGGTGTGAACATTTAGTCACTCTCAGGGACTGTGTTGTGGGGGCTATCTGATTTGAAGTTATTCCTGCTGTGGTAGACTGCTTTCTAGAGTAGGGGAAGGGCAGGGCAGAGGAGTTGGCACTTGAAAAGGAAGCAAACCCCAACAACACAAACTTCAAAAACTCTGACCCTAAGTCAAATTTGTTGTCTGGAAATAGACTATAAGAAGGAGAGCTCAAGACCCCTAAAATTGTTAACTGTCAAGCAGCCAGGTGGGGTTTGCAAGGAGGAGAAGCTTTGCAAGACTTCTGCCTGTGACCAGGACTAGGGGCTAAGGCCTGCCAGTTTCCCTGCTGGGTGAGAGGACATCACCCAGGAAAACCCAAAGCCACATGCCCTGAAGCAGCTGCAGCACCTGCTTGCCAAGTGCAGTGCACCCTGTGTGGAAGGGAAGAGTGCTTGGCGAAGCGAGGTCCAGTGGTGCATTCTGGTGAGTGGATCCCTGTCATGATGTGTGAGCAAGTGGCTGCTGCACCGACTGAGTCATCGCCCGTGTGCAAGGTGAACTCGGTGACCCCCGTATGACTGAGGGGGCCGCCATGAAGCTAACTGTTGCTGCCCCAACCGCGCCGTTGCCTGTGTGCAAGGTGAAGTTGGCTGTACAATCATTTATTGCTTCTACCAATCCAATTTTGGGCTGTGGGCCTGTGTTCAACCCTGACATCTACCCCCGATAAGCCTTGGACTGCCCGACCCACGCTACTACTGAGAGTCAAGTGCTCAAGGGGTGCATGGCCCAGTTGCTCAGGATCCATAGTAAGATGGGCTCTGGGACTTCTGGAGTAAAAGACCTCAATCATCACGGTTGGGCCCAAGAGCTCCTGCTTGGCCTGTGGCCTTCTGAAAGGGATTCTGATGGTCTCCCTTTAGAAGATATATGAGGGCGCCATGTAGGATAAAAGAAACCTGCGTTGCTGCCAAGGCTGAGAACCTTAATTGGCCTGGAAGCTGCAACTACCCTCGAATACCTCACCGTGAGCAGCTTGGCCTGGAGGTTGCAAATGCCACTTCTGAGTGCCTGACCCCACCCAACCAGAAGGGCCGCCACTGCTGGCGTCAGGGGCAGCTGCAGATCTCCTTCCCCGAGACTATCCTCTGAACCTTTTTCTGAGCGATTCCACGACTGTGGTTCACGTGTGAAAGAAGAGTCCAGCCATGACAGTGAACATGCAATCCATGTCTGCTGCACAGCCGGCACTACAGCAAGCAGCAACCAGCAGGTAAACCACGGGGCTTAGCATGGATAAGGGACTAGAGGCCGAGGCACTAGAGGGAGGTGGGGGTGAGCCCAACATGCCCACTTGTGACTTTTTGCAAAAGGAATACTCTAAACATTGAAGTGAGTTGTTCAAACCTTTGAGGAATTATTGAAACATCTGCACCGGAGCCTAATCGTGCCTGAGCCTGTAGAGAGTTCGAGGATGGTACTAGTGGGATTCTGACCATAAGACCAAGGGCGATTAACTGGAAGGCAGGAGAAGGAGGAGCGCCTCAATGTAAGAATGCAGCTTAGGACAACCCTGCTTGTCCTACCCATCGGATTGTGTAGTATTAGGTACTGTGGTGCTGTTGAAGTACTTTCTTTTTCCATAGAGGCTCGGCACTGGGTAGGACATTAAGTTATTGTGTCTGTTGACTGCTGAGCTGTGGTGTTCTGAGCTCTTGCCAATCCCCCACTACCCCCTGAAAAGCCTGTGACTGCATACCCTCACCTACCCGGAGAGTGTGAAAAGGGTTGTCCATGTCCCAGTTTGCAGAGCCATAGCTGGACAGGCTGCAGGCGTCAGTGACAAACTACCACCACGATTGGGCTCAAGTTGCCCCAGTCTGCCCTGTGTCCCCTCAAATGTGGCATGACACTACAGATGCTCTCAATAATGTTAAGTGCTTTGAACTTTATACATCCAGCAAACTCCAGGGTAATTACATAATGATTAAAAAGAAATGTAAACTTGGACCACAGGACCCCCTCTTTATACCACACCATGCACCCCAGACTATCGGGGTGCACACAGTATGCAAGAGAGCTGTTCTGCAAAGGAAAGTGGACTATCCGCCATCAGACGAGGAGGTAAGCAAAACTGACGAAGCTAGAAAACGCATGACTTTAGGGGCAGCAACACTGTGAAGCACTGCCAACTCAACGACCCTATCTATAATCAAGATATGATAGAGAACAATGGGAGGAGATGGATAAGCTGTGACAATACTTCAGTGAGACACACAAGAAAAAGGGGAAAGGTATAGAAGAGGGGGAAATGATCTCCAATGCCATCATTCCAAGTGCCTTGCATTTTATAAGTCTACCTGTTTGGCTCACAGGTTGACACTGACACTGCTAAGGTCAGGAATATCATTCTTTCACATTAGCAGAAAAAGGGTTTTCCATTGGCAGCAGTCAGAACTGCACCCAATATTTCCTGGCAATAATGCTGCCACAGCAGCCCTTTCAAAAAGGACAGCAAAAAAGCACAGAGTACAATGCACATGAGGTGGTTTTAGAGGCAATGGCCGCACCAAGGGTATAGGTGCCTCTGTCAGCAAGAAATGACCCCATAGCTGTTCTCCCCTACCTTCTGACACCTGCTGGGGGTATCTGCGGTTACACCTTCCTTATTGGCAGGGGATGTATGACGTTACAACGCATGCTGTTACAACGCATGCTGTTACAACGAAAGTTTTACAACGCGAGTGCATTTACTATTCCAACTCCAGTCCACGTAACAGTAGGGAAGGTGTTGGGATAGTAAACTACACTATTTTTAATGTTAGCACGCCATCTAGTGCAAGTCGATGTAAAGAATTGCGTTGTCAATGCACTCGCGTTGTAACAGTTTAGTTGTAATGGTAGTGCGTTGTAAAAGTTGCGTAGTAAAGGTTGTTCCCCTTGGCAGGATATATTCTGAAATCAGTGGGCGATTTACACCACTGCCCGCGTTTATTTCTTGGAATTTCACACCTCTCCACTTAACATCCCACACTGACTACACTATATCATCAAGCAGCATTGCAACTTTTAATAGAGGAGGTACGAGCTCAAAGTCGCAATAGAGTTTGTCCCAAAGCAGCAAAAGCATCACCTTGTATTCTTCATCCTCAGAAAAGACGCTACATCATATCCAATCATTTCAAGATGACCACTCTGCAAGATGTCATCCCTGAAGGATACCTACTTTCACATCCCCATTCAGGTTTGTGTTAAGTGGACTTCATTACCAATTCAAAGTCCTGCCCTTTGGGGTCACTAAAGGCCTTGGAGTTTTTACCAAATATTCAACAGTGGTAGCAGTGCATTTATTATTCAGTCATGCTCCTGTGCTTCCGTACTTATTGGCTGATAAAAAGGAGCAGTATGTTATGTGTATTTGCATAGTGCACTAATCACCCATGAGGGTATCCAGGCACTTTGCAGGTGGATCAGCAACTGCTTCCTTGGTGAGATTCTTCGAAAAGCCAGGTCTTCAGCTTCTTGCATAGCTTGAGAAGTGAAGACGAGGCCCTGATATTTTTGGGGAGGTCATCCCACACTTTGAGTGAGGTGTAGAAGCATGGCCTCCAGCTTCCGCTTTCTGGATGCAGGGCATGTGGGCTAGTAAGAGTCCAGAAGAGCAGAGCTGCCTATGAGGTAGGTGGCAGTGCATGCAGCTGTTGAGTAAGGCAGGGCCACTGTGGTGTAATGCTTTGTATGTGTCTGTGAGGAATTTGAACTGGATGCATTTGTATATGGGGAGCCAATTAAGTTCTCTGAGATTTAGGGTGATATAGGTGCAGTGAGGATGGGCATTGCTGCGGTGTATTGGAAGGTTTGCTGCATGTTCAGGAGCTTATTAATAATTCATATGTAGAGTGTGTTACCATAGTCAAGTCTGCTGGTAATCGGGGCTTGTATGACCATTTTCCTGATGTTTTCGGAGAGCTGTATGAAGATCTTTCGCAGCATCCTCGTGATGTGGAAGCAAGTGGAGTTCACTGCATTTACTTGGGCTGCCTTGTCGAACTTGTCGTCCAGGATGATTCCCCGATTTCTCCATGGTAGTGGGGCCAAGGTCCTTTGGCCACCAGGTGAAGTCCCAAGTGAGACTTTCCTTCTTAAGTTCACCACTTCAGGTTTGCCTGTATTTAAGTTGAATTTAACCCAAGTCGCTACCGCGGTCATGCTGGTGGCAAAGTTGGTTTTCGTTGTGGGGATCTTGTCTGACAGGGAGAGTGTCAGTTGGGTGTTGCCTGCTTAGGCGAGTATGTTAATATTGTGTGATCCGATGAGGTCCACCAGAGGGGTCAAGTAGAGGTTGAATAGTGTTGGATTGAAAGAAGATCCTTGAGAGACCATATGAGGTTCTTGGCTTCCAACATGTAGGATGGTAGGTTGACTATTTGAGTTTTTCTTGTGAGAAAACAGCGGGTCCTTGAATGTCTGTTCCATGTAGTCTTCTGATCAGGGTGGAGTGGGAAACTGTATCGAAGGCCGCTGAGGGATTGAGTAGTATGAGGGCCGCTGTATCTCCACGGTCTCAGATCAGTCTGATGTCACCTGTAGCTGCGATGTGGGCGATCTTGTGCTGTGGTTGGGCAGGAAACCTGATTGTGTGGTGTCTAGGAGCTGGTGTCTTGTACACACTGTACCTATTATTCAGATTCTTCACAAATTGGACTTTATACTCAATGTAGAAAAAACCCATCCCTGTCCTGAACAAACTGAGGCATTCCTAGGGACCATATTCAATAAGACAAGATAATATAACATTTGTAAAGAGAAAACGATTGCCCAGAAGGGTGTCTTAGCACTGGTGGCAAGAACTGCAGCGGTTAAAAACAGAGAACAGAGGAAAGAGTAAGAAACCACAACTAGTAGGAATGAGAAGAAAGCCAAGTTCTTAACTGTTTCCTAAAAGTGAGCAAGTTTACCTTAAATCTGAGGTGATGTGGCATTTGGTTCCAAATCTTGGCTGTAGCATATAGACACCTTCTTCCACCCCAAGAAGCTTTATGAATCCTGGGCACTACCGTGGTCTTAGATGAAGCTGAACGTAGGCATCTATAGGGAGAGTAGCATCTCATTTTGTTTTGCAATTACTCAGGCCAGTTCCGTGAAGAGTATTATGTGTCACACAAAGAGATTTAAAGGCAAATCTGCTTTTGACTGGCAGCCAATGAAGCTCTTTGAGACCGTTTCTTGCAAATTTGTGTTTTTTCAAGAGCTGTGCAGCAGCAAATTGCAGCCTCTGGAGCTTTTTTAATAGGCCTTGCTGGGCAGCTAAGCAGTAATTCAAACGTGATGGCACCAGGGAGACTACCACAGTAACTTGCAGCTCATTTGGGATGAAAGGTAAAAATTTCCTATAAAATTTCAACAAGAAGAAACAGGATGAGATCAGATAATTTATCTGATCTTTGAATGTGAGATTTGTGTCAAAGATCACACCAAGGTTTTTAATCTTGGGGACCGGCGATCGCAGAGGACCTAACCTAGAAGGACACTAGGATAGATTCCAGAAAGGCTGGTTTGAGCCAAAAAGGAGTACTTCTGTCTTGTTGGAATTTAACTTTAAGCAATGATTGTCCATCTAGTTGACTATATTCAATGTAGTAACAGCTGAAGCAAACCCCCATAACGAGTGAGGGATGGCATTTTGGCGGATGCTTCCCCTTGAACAAACATTGCATCTTTCAACAGTGAGATCAATAATGAGATGGCTAGTCCTGAATGGCAGGTTACACAGGCGTCCTCTTTATGAATGTCTTGAAAGATAATCGTCGCAGGAGACTGGGTAACTGAAAGAGCTAGTGTTGGTGGAGGTCAGTGTTAAGCACACACTGCAGTGGTGGAACCAAGAGAACTTGACCAACAGCCACATGTGATAATCAACACAGACTCCTCTTTAGTGGATTTGGGATCTAGCATGAGCAACCTCACAATCGAGGGACAATTGTGACCGCAAGAGCGTCTTTTCCAAAGAAATATACTGGAGCTGATGGCAGTGCTTTTGGCTCTTTACGCTTTTCAGAAGTGCATTCACAAGGCCATACTCGTTGAAACGTACATGACCGTCATGTGTTACATGCAAAAAGGGGGGCACGCATTCAACACAATTGTTTTAAAACTACACAACCAGTTTGGCATTGGGCCAGTTGTCATCAAGTATACTTTATGGTGGACATCTCACGGAGTGGACAACGACTTTGCATATCTTCTCAGGAGGGGTCATCAACAAACCCATTAGTGGACAATCAATGCTTAGATACATAATACTTACTTCCAACATTGGGGAATGCCAGACATTGATCTGAATGCCATGCACAAGAATGCAAAATGCCAAAGCTTTACATCCAGGTACCCTGGACAATGCCTTACTGATCCGCTGGTTAGAAATATTTGCATACACCCCCTTCTACCCCTGATTTTGAATGTGATCAGGAAAAGGTGTCTAGCACCAATGAGACTAATTGTCTTAGATCCCACCAGGGCTTGGCGCCCATAGGTCTTTCTACTTCTGGAAATGTCCCTCCGAACTCACAACTTAGGCCTGCTCATACAACACCAGGACAGTTAGTGCATCCCAACGTGTTCACAGTCAGTCTTGCAATTTGCCTCCTGCGGTCCTGGAGTTTGCGTATCTACAGCTTTGTGATGACCGTTTTGAAAGAGGCTAGAAGGCCACCACACAACCATGTTATACAGCCAAAATGAAGCGATTTGTTCACTACTGTTACAATCAAATCATACCAGCTGTAATGCTCACAGTAAGTACTATCATTTGTTACTTGTTACAGCTCCACAAATCAAGGCTGGTCTATAAATTCATGTACGTCGACCTAACTGCAATAGCAACCTACATACAAAACGAGCACCCGTTTATTTGTCAGATTCCTGTTATTGAAACCTTTATGGAAGTATGTAAAAGGGTAATTCTCCTTAGATTACCAACAATCCCTACATGGGACCTTAATACTTTTCTCACTTGTTTTATGGAGCTTCCCTTTGAGCCCCTCCACTCGTGCTCACTGCAGTTCCAGCCAAGAAAGAGGCTTCACTTGTAGCAGTCACTTGTCTCTGTAGAACAAGTGTGCTGCAAAGTTTTTTGGTCTAAAAGCCCTTTGTCTAGGTACATAAAGACTTGGTTGACCTTGGAACACATTCTTGCTTCTTGCCAAAATTTATATTGCCTTTTCATGTTAATCAGTCTAGCAAGTTGTCTTCCCTCTTTCCAAAGCCAAAGTTGCATTTGGAAAGAACATTCTATAGTTTTCTATAGTTATAAGAGCCATTAAGTATTTTGTTGATTGCACCAAGTTCATCAGAATAACCAAGTAATTCCTTTTTTGATTTTGAGTCTTGCCTTAGGGGAGAGGATGTAGCCTTACGGCTAGAGCGGTCGACCTCGGACCTGGGGAACTGGGTTCGAGTCTCGGCAATGATGCTCAACATCCGTTGATTCTGGGCAAATCACTTAATCTCCCCGTGCCTAACAAAAAAAAAATGAATGTGTTCATCTGTAACGAAACTGGTGCTCATGTAAAGCGCTCTGATACCCGATGTCTCGGGTCTAGTTCGCGCTATATAAAACTCTAAGAAAAAAAAAACTCAATCTCAAAAGCAGATAGACTGCTGAATGCATTCAGATTTGAAATACTAAAGCCAAGCGCAATGTTACATTCTCTAGCCAGAGCCCATTGTATTCGTAAATAAGGTGCCACAGTGGTCTTTTTAAGCAACATCAAAGAATCAGATATTTGGAAAGCTGCTAGTGGGTAGTCTATCCACACACTTACTTTGTGGAGGCTCATGCTGGTCAAAAAGCACCAGTTGTACAACCAGTATTTTAAATACTGTTGCTAACTGCATACTCTCCTATTGGGGATGGGTAATGGTTTTCATCCTGTGCACAGCAAGTGATCTGCAGCAGCATATGCTTCAAATGGGGAACTTTTTAATTATTTTATTTTGAAGGTTTTATATAGCGCGAACAAGACCCTTGCGGGTATCAGAGTGCTTTACAGGGGTCGAAATAAGAAACAAACGAATACTGAAAGTCAAAATTGAGTCTTGATAAACAAACAGCCGTAGTGGTACTTAGATAAAAATGTTACTTACCTGTAACAAGTTGGTAGTGCTGTAGATTCACATCTGCCCCACCCATTTGCGTGGATGCACGCTCACGGCAATGTGGGACTTCTATCACTACTAAGGTCCATCCTCAAAACATATTATTCTCCAGTTCACAGATAATTGGAACTCTTCTTATGTGCCCTCCAACATTTACGCTATAGAAGAAATAAACAATCTAAGGTGGAGTCTGTGTCCTGGTGCATTGTGGGTTTGGAGGAAGGTAACACGAGGCACCTTTAAACTAAAATCCCTTCAAAGACAAACACAGGACAGCTTTCAGTGTCTGAGCTCAAAACTAGATGCAAGGAGTGTGCACAGCATGTGAATCTGCTGCACTACAACAGGCAAACTGATAGTTGCAGCTTAATAACGTTTGTCTTCTATTGCCTTGCTAGAAGCCGTTTTAAATTAGTATGCCTGTCCAGAATGAGGTAAGAGGGTTCATATTTACAACCATTGTGCTCTTTTTCTTATTTTATTTTTTTCTGTAAATTTGGAAGAGTCCCTTAAGTATTTTGGATTAAAAGAGTTCAGTCAGAATGGGTATACTATCTTCTGCATGTCTGCTGGAGAGAAGATGCGATGGAATAACATATGTGCCTGGGATCACTGATTCATGCTGCAATGAAAAGCAAAGTATTTGGCATAGAATGCAGCTAGAAGCAAATCAGGCATTACATTCAGCTGAATCATCTATTGTAACATTTAAAAACATAGGTGTTGATGGCAAAAGGATCCAACACTTTGGGGGGAAAAAAGGGGGTTTGAAAGAAAGAAGCTACCTTTAGCAAATCATTTTTAAAAAGTTATTAACATTTGCAATTCAAAAAATACACATTTAAATCTACTTTGTTAGCTCTACTGACAAAACAGGATAACTATACTTGACCCCAGCCTTGGTGTAATTCATGCGCCACACATGGTCAGCCACTGGTACTGAACATACTCCTATAGAGATCAGTGGAGGCAGGAAGTATGCTACTAATACAGGAAAACTTATAAAATAAATTAAACTAAATAACAGTTTAAATACAACTTTATTTTAATTAATTTTATTGCAAGTTTTTATTACAGAATCTAAATCATATATTTGAAACACTAATACAGTATACCATATATTAATTTTAATAAATTATAAATAAAAAATAACAACACAACGTGCATCCAGGGTTCTGATACAATGAACCCAAATTATACTGTAAGGGGTGAAGAGGAAAACTAGCATTTCAATTTGTGTTAATAAAAATACATTAAAATCTACTAATAAGTTAATTTAGTGTAGATGTGTTGTGCATTGTTCTTGTAGTAGTCGTAGATGAATGGGACTTATACACGTATTAAATCTTTTTTTTTTAAAGCAATCATATTTTTTTTACTGCACATTTAAAATGAACTGTCTTACAATTCACTATTACTTTCTATAGGGACATCTCCAATCCAGTGGAAAAATGTCCTTCGACAGTCAGAAAGTCACTATTAGTAACTTTACACGTGTAAATTGAGTTTTAGTAGTCTACACTACCTCATTTGTCAAATAAGTCTACATATTGGTATAAATCTGCACATGGAAATGGTGAATTCCATCCACTAGGAGATTTACACCTAGGTATAGGTGTGAACCTACAAACAAGGTGAGCAATACATTCAAATTTACCTTTGTGAAAAGGGCCATTCTTGTGGAAGGTTTCTCAGTAGGAGGGCATTTAATATTTCAGGCAATACACCTTAAAAAGGTAATAAAACATTTTGGGATTCTAATAAATTCTGAGTGCACCATTGAAATAACTGTGACTTTGACAAAACTGTGATGCAATTCAGAATTGGTATTATAGGGAGGCTGCCCCAGTGGCCTGTAATTTTTTTATTAATCAATTTTGTTAGCATTTAATGCCATCCCAAAACATAAAAACAAATCTGATTTTTCTTTAAATCTCAAATTGTATCACAGCCAACATGTATTACAACAATCACTGAAGAAAGCTAAGCGGCAGCCGAACCAAGCAACCGCTTCAAGTCTCCTAGCAAACGCAAGCATACCCAGTGACTGGAGTAGTATACTTTAAGCAATTAATGTGCATCTACTGCTGCTATTACTTCATATTGTGTCTAGAATTATACTCCTGTGTCTCTACACCCCCCATCTCCCTGGTTCCTAGTCGCAGACCTCATACACTGTCAGCCCCAGCAGCACGTAATGTCAACCCTCCTAGCCTCGATATTAAGTGTAGAAGGATGATCACTTCTCTACTTTCTAGCAATCTCACGTTTGGTAACAACATGCCTACGTGCATGAAAGTCCACTGTATCTATTAGTGTCCATGCCATACATTATGTAGAGGAGGGTGAGCTTGGGATCTAGGTCAAAAGTGCAGCCCAGCACTCCCCCCGAGATTGGTCAGTACCCCTGCCAGAAGCGCTGCAACGCCGGGCATGACCAAGTAGTGTGAAGGAAGTCCCCATGTCCACACCCACATTTCACAAAACTAGGAGGTTGGATCTTCCCGAAACGCCAAAACTTGAGGTGGGTAATGTAGACCCTGTTGAGGAACCGCAACTGGATTTTTCAGAATTTAGCTACAATAACTACCTACTGGGTCCCATTTTAGCCTCCTGCAATTCCTCACCCATGATCTTGCCCACGTCTCTTTCCCAAGCTAACCTGAGTAAATTGAAGGTTTCTGATGTAGCAATAATCCGGGAATGATATAGAGATGAGATTTCCTTACTGTCCATATCACCCATTAGGAGCTTTAGCTTCTAGTAGGTTAAAGTCGAAGAGGTTAAATCTCTCAAGTGGTGGTGCAAAGGGTTGCAAATATCTAAATATTTGTTTGTTATGCAAATTGTAAGAATCCTGGAGTCTGAGAAATGAGCTTGTGTGGACCTGGCACAATGTTTGCAGCTTATAGATTCCGATTGCGTCCCATCGCTGGAAGCCACCAGGTCAGCAGTTTCATGGAGCATAGTTCCCACCCACAATGTAAATTTCTTAGTTTACCTATTGTGCCATTCAAAAACTGCATGGGGCATATTTATGAGAGGAGTTGCGTTGCTGTTGCACCATGTGACGTGGTGCAATAGCAAAGCAAGTCCAAAATGTGATTTATTAAGCTACGCAAGGCCACCTTGTGTGGCCCTGAGTGGCTTCATAAATCTGGAGTAACAGATGTTGCAGCATACTTGCAGGATGACGAGACCAGGAGCAGCAAGAGTTTTCCCACTTGCAGTCTTGGTTCCCAAAGCGAAGTCCAGAGTGTCCAGACGGTTGAAGTAGAACTGGTTTCGGATCTGAATCTTGCCACACGACGAATCTAGGGACCCACCCACAGGTAAGCCCTGAAGTACCGTAAGGAAAGGGTTGGGATAATTCAGGGGTCCTAACCAGAGGAGGAATCGTGTCTCCCGTCGACAGCAACCATAGTTTGCTGTCCAGGTCTAGAAGACTGGTACCGGGAGCACCGAGGGCTTCCCAGAGGAGCTTTATAGTGCATGGAATCATACCTTCCACTCGTATGATTCCAACATGTTTGATACCAAACATGACTGGGTTCGTTACAGCCAGTTTAGAGATAGCCATCACGTAATGACGTATGGCCACACTATGTATCTTAATGTCTGATGCACTTACAACCAGGGAGAATGCGCTCCAAAGGTTGTAGGGGTGTCCTGCTCAAGCAGGGGCACCCTCGCACTTGGAGCCGAGCACCCTGCCTTCAGGTTTGAAAGGCAAGCCTTAGGGGGGACTTATAGGTCTTAAGTGCAGTGATCTTGATAGAGATCAGGGTGTGTATAATATTCCCACTACCACAGATAGAGTAATCTCACAGTTACACGCACATACATTCATCATACGCTAGGGCCCATTTCACTAACATACGCTCAAATACTCTACCAGCAATAAACCTGTGGAAAGAAAACTCCTAGTCACCCTGCATCTATATCGAGGTCGATAAGACCTTGAGACTGTCCATAAACATAATCTATACAACCTATACGGCAATGATCAAAATATAATACACAATAATTGTCAAGAAATAATATCCAACACCATGTTCAAATTATATTGCTTTATCTAAAATTAGTCAAGTGAAAATCAAGCAGAATAAATCATTTTTCTCATAGTTACCTATTCTAGCTAAATGTCAGAACGGGTCAGGACAAGTCTCTCGGTAAAGTCTCTCAAGACGAAGTCCCTTCAGCATCAATCCTCAGCAGCGCAGATTCGGTACGCGGCAAAGGCAAATGGCAAGTGGCAAAAACCCTCTCTAGGCTAACAATTCTTATACTAAATCAAACAAAAGAAAGATACATAGAAAAGTTGTAATGTCCGCTGGACCGCTGAGCAGAGCGAGAAGGAAAGGATGTAACATTGCTACATTCGGAAATCTCCGCTCAGGAAAAATCACAAAATAAAGACTACGGAACAGGAACCAAGAAATACATTTGTATCTTGAAGTTTCCACGTCTCCTCGGCAATGAGACCAATGCTCAGAGTCTTTCTCTAAGGCTCCTTTGTTTTCCCAAGGCTGCCAAGGACGTTCCATTTCACTCGAAGATTACCCCGGCTGCTGATGTCCTCACGGAAAATTTCACAAGGCAAGCAAGGACTGTGGTCAGCTGACTTCAGGACCATATTCAGCAGGGCTCTCTTCCATCACAGTTTTCTATTTACGAAATCGAGGCCAGGCTTACAAAATCGGCCATCTTTAACTAGGCCACCATAGGCCACAATAGACCATCTTAATTAAAAGAAACAAAAACAACGTTACCACAGCATAGTGATTAAACAGTGTTAACCCCACTAATACCCTTATGTGTATGCATCTATCTAGCACTTGCAACATAGAAAAAGCATTAATTCGGAAAGCATTTTGTGCTCAAAAATAAACAGCACATAGCAACGTTTAAACATGAAAACACGCACGTTATTGTTAAACAGCACATTTATGCGCACCCACGTGTAACTCTCTCTTATTAGGACAAACGGATTGATTAATATAAACACACTTGCACAAGACAAATAATTAATTATTAGTAATTAGAAATTTAATATAACAAATAGACATGCCAGAGCTTCAAAAACCAGCGAATTTTCAAACAGAAAACTCTGCTCCAGCAATCCCCCCTTTGGTGATTTTATCACCAAATAAACCCAAAAAAAAAAAATTAGTGAAAATTTAGTCCCATTTTAGGAGAAATCGGAAATGTCTTTTTCCCCTTACACAACATTACACACCAGTCACTCTTTCATCATCCCTTTTTGTCTCTAAGTAAACACTCTCCCTCAATTCTTCTAATTCAATTTCTTGAGGTTCTCTTTTCAACCTCTTGTTTTTCTTCTCTTTATTCAATTTCTTCCTCCCTCCCCTGTTTTTACAACATACACACACCAATCTTATTATCAATAAAGCAACAATTATACAAGTTAAAGGAAACAATATTCTACCTATAATAGTACTACCTATTTTTGCAATAAAATCCTTAACAGCTATCATTTTGTTAGCTATTTTAGTCCATAAATTCTCAGCTTCAAGTGGTACTAATTCTCCATGCAAATCAGTAATATTTTTGATATAGACCTTCAGGTCTTTGCTTTCATCTGGAATTTAAGTGCAACAATGTTGAACTTTTAGCATTCCACAGACTCCACCCTCTTTGGCCAATAAAATATCAAGGGCAAGTCGATTTTGCATAGACATGGCACGTACGGCACTTAATTCCGTATTCACCAAAAGAAACCCTCCAGCGGTATTTGTCGATAAGCGATCAACCACTGTGGACAGTTTCCGAATTCCATAAGCATTCAAAGAAATTCCCACTGCTGGAATCAAAACTCCAAAAATATCACCCACTATTTCAGACCAAGTTTCTCTCTTAAAACGCATTAGTAAATTAATATGTTCTACATCTGTTATTTTATCTATATGAAAAATCTTTGGAAAAACCAGGCCCACATAACACGTGCCATACCAATGGTCAGGCAACTTGTAATAAGCCTTGTTCCCACAAACATAATATACTCCTGGAAAAATCGTATCTTCTCCACCTCTAAAACCCCAACCTGTTGCAATGAAGTATGTATCATGGCACTCACTAGTCCCAACAAAATATGTATCATATTGGGATTTCCTTCTTGTAATGCAAAGTTTACCCTTCTGTGGTGCATCTAAAGCTAAAGTTGGACTAGCCCCATTCTTCAACTCTTTTCCCATCTCAATGTCCCAAATTGTCTCACTCACTTTATATTTTCCTGCTTTCTCCTGCATGTTCAATCTCCTTTCCTCTACCATATCCAGGAAAGCTTTCTCCTCTCCTTTCAGACTGCAAGTTAAATTATTCTTAAAAATGTAATCTAATGTTAATCCTTTTTCTTCAATAAAAATTTCACCAAAAGTGTTAGCTTCTTTAGCTGGATTCAGCTCTTTGTTCATTGGCAAGTGCCCAAAAATACTATCTCTGTTAGACATCTTATAATCTATTTTCCCTAACAAATAAAAAACACTACTTAAAATACTACAAGAAATACCATATGTAGCTGGTAAATGATGATAAGTAACACCCTCTGAAACGGATGCAGGTAATTGCATACAAACGTAGCAATCCCTCACTTCCATTGTTTTCACATATTCATATAACAATTTTGAAAAAACATTACTAGAAAAGTTATTAATTGACCTATCTTTGTGTATGTAAGTATTACTAATTCTAATTGGAACTACTTTTTGCGAATTCTTTTCTACATTTGTTACATTCTCTGTATGCATCTCAAACTCTACTTTAAAAGTAACTAATAAAACTAAAACACCCCATAGAAGCATTAATAATCCAGTACAGCAGCAGCACATTCTACACCATCTTTTAAAGAAGGCACATCTATTTCGATTATCCTCTATGTTAGCCATTTTACTACTTTAGTTTAACCTCTACTACTCCACTACTGTTGGAACTCTTAAATTCTTCAACAATTCTTCAGCTTTTCAATTTTTCCAAATGATCCTTCCGTTCACTTAATTCAAGTGAATCCTTCCTTTATTCAATTTGGATACTTGTCATTCTTCACTTCAATTTCTTCAACATCAAATTGTATTAGATCTCCAACATCAAAATCCTCAGTACTCGACTCTTCTCCAATGTCAGTCAAGAGTACTTTCAAAATTTCACCAGTATCTTCCTCAACCACTTCTCTCAAGATCTCTTCCGTATTATCTCGAGTCACTGTTTCTTCTTTTCCTCCTTCAGACAGTGCCACATAAGACCATTCCAGTGATCTGTACTTTTGGTTGGGTCTTCTTACTCTTTTTATTTCCACTGGTTCTTTTGATTCCTTTGATTCTTCTCCTTCAGCTTTTGAACTTTGACTCGATACTTCATTCACTTGTTCAGCTTTCGATGTACTTGCTCTTATTATTTTGTATCTCAGCCTCTTAACTCTGTTGTTAGGCCAACGATCTCCTTTTATCACCTTTTTCGGCTTTATTTCTTTATTACTTCTTTCTCCAATCCAAGTTCTCTTTCTCAGAACTCGACCCTCTGTTTGTTCATTCTCATCATCCAATTCTGCTTCAAGTGCCTCTTGTTTTCGTTTTCTAGCAGCTTTCTTCTTTTCCACAGATTCTTTCACCACTGTTTGAGATTTCCCTACTTCTGTCCCTCCTCGAGTCTCCGACACGCAATCTTCTTGCTGTCTACTTGTCCCTTCACCTAGCTCATCAAGAATGTTCCCTACACCTCCTCGGGGGTCTTCCGCAATCTGTCCCTCTTTATCTTCTTCTGACCCTACTTCTTCAAGTATAATCTCAAGTGGTTCTTCAATCTCCTCCTCTTCTGATTCAGGAGTAGTCTCTGTGAAATTTCTCTTTTCTTTTCTTTTTCCTTCACTGCTTTTTGAAACTTCAGGCTCTCTTACAGAATCTGATCTCTTCTCTGATACTCGCAGTGGTTCATTCGAAGCTTTTCCTACTTCTTTCCCCACTGATTCTGTATCTTCATCATCACTGGAATCTGACTCTTCAAAATACTCCTTACCAGTCCCTTCTTTTGGGTTTGGAACTCTCAGAGTATGACTTGCATGTACCCAGTGTCTCACTCCAGCACACTTTACTGCAGTCGTCGTAGTCAGAATAACTTGTCTTGGCCTTCCCCACCTTGGAACCAAGCAATTTCTTCTTCTGTGTACTTTAATCCTCACCCAGTCTCCTGGACTTAGATCATGGGCTTGCTTCTTCTCAAGTGTGGTAGCTTCTTCTCCAACCTGGTGAAACACAGAATGAACTGCGTCAGCCAGGCCTTTACAGTAATCCAAAATCATGTCATCAGTTATTGTCACCAACTTATTGACAGGCACGAATGCATGGCGCATTGCACGTCCCATGATTATCTCATGCGGACTCAAACCAGTAGTTCTATCTGGAGTAGATCTAATAGTCATCAGCTCTAGAGGTAAAACATCTGGCCATTTCATGCCAGTGGCTAAGCACATCTTTCCAATTCTGTTCTTTATTGTGCCATTAATCTGCTCAACCACACCAGAAGCCTCTGGTCGGTATGCACAATGTAGCTTCTGCTGTATTTTCAATGCTTCACAAATCAAACCCATCAGTTCATTTTGAAAGTGTCCACCTCTATCAGACTCAACTGTTACTGGAAACCCGTACCTAGGAATCAACTCCCTTAACAGTAACTTTGCCACTGTTATTCCATCATTTCTTCTAGTCGGGTAAGCTTCCACCCACCTTGAAAACAAACAGACTACCACTAGAACATACCTCAGTCTGTTTACTTGGGGCATCTCAATGAAATCAATCTGCATTCTTGTAAAAGGACCTCCTTCTCTGCCTATTGTTCCCAGACTCACCACTGTCTTTTTCCCAGTGTTAAATTGCTGACAAACCAAACACCTTTGACAGATGCTTTCTGCAATTGTCCTGAACTTTGCATTGTACCAGGTCTGTTTAAATGACCTAACCATCGCATCCCTTCCCAAATGTCCCTGGCCATGATACATTCTTGCCATTGACGACAAAATGGAGTTAGGCATTACTGGTCTGCCATCTCTGTAGACCCAAACATGGTCTGTTTCTCTTGGAGCACATCCTGCCTTAATCCAATCTTTTTTCTCTTCCTCTCCTGCCTCATCTTGCAACTGTTTCACTTCATCCCAGGTTTCTAAGACATTAGTAAACATCACAGAGAGAAAAGACATTTCCCCCTCTCGGTCCCGATTAATGGACTGATTTGTTTTGGCACAGTATTGCGCAACATCATTGGCGTAACGGTTTCCAACCGTGATAAAATCTTCTCCCGGTCCATGGGCAGCACATTTTACAACTGCTAACTCTTTAGGCAGCTGTATCGCCTCAAGCAATTTACCAATCATTTCAGCATTCTTTATTGGAGTTCCACTCGATGTCAAGAAACCTCTTTGTAGCCAAAGCTGGCCAAAATCATGCACCACTCCAAATCCATACTGACTATCAGTTAACACAGTCGTCCTCAAATCTTTCCCAATTTCGCAAGCTTTTGTCAATGCTATCAATTCAGCAACTTGCGCAGATTTCACTCCTTTCAATGGTGATGCTTCCATGACCTCTGAAACTTTACACACCGCATATGCTGCACATAGCACACCATCATCATTTCTCAAGCATGATCCATCCACAAACAACACATGATCACTCTCATGCAAGGGAAGATCCCTTATGTCTGGTCTCGGTTTTGTACAGTACTCAAGCACATCCAAACAATCATGATCATCTTCCATTTTCACACCCACGTTTTCAATATCCGGCAAGAGTGTCGCTGGATTCACATTCACACATCTTTCAAGAGTCACATTTGATGCTCCCAGAATCACTTTTTCATATTTAGTCAACCGACTATGTGACATGTACTTGGTTCTGCTTCTTGTCAAAAGAATTGCCACATTGTGAGGTACAAATACCCTTACAGGATATCCCATTATGATTCCCTCACTTTGTTCCAGACTCCTGCATGTTGCAGCCACAGATTTTAGACAACCTGGTAAACCCACAGCTACAGGGTCAAGTGTCGATGAGAAGTACGCAATAGGCCTTCTCAGTAATCCATGCTTCTGAATTAACACTGAAAGTGCATATCCATTTCTCTCACTGCAGTACAGTTCAAACTCCTTTTCGTAGTCAGGCATACCCAAAGCTGGAGCCTCACACATTTTATTTTTGAGCTCTTCAAATGCTGCCATTTGTTCTGCATCTAGATCCAATGGATCTGTCATCTCACTTTTTGTCAGTTTAATCAGTGGCTTTGCTATCAAGGAAAAATTAATTATCCATTGACGACAATAACCCACCATACCCAGGAACATTCTCACTTCCCTCTGAGTTTTTGGGGCTTTCATTTCTCTGATTATTCTGATCCTGTCATCCGTCACTTTTCTCAGACCCTTTTCAATATTGTGTCCAAGATAATGCACCTCTTTCTTGCAAAATTGCAATTTGGCTGGAGATACCTTTAACCCTCCATCTGCCAGATGATTCAGTAAAGCTATGGTATCTACTTCACAAGCTTCACGTGTCTTTGATGCCACAAGTAGGTCATCAATGTATTGCACTAGTACTGAGCTCTCAGGCATGATCAAACTCTCCAACGATTTCTTCAATAACTGATTGAATATCGAAGGACTCTCCGTATACCCCTGTGGGATACGACACCATGCTAAGATACGCTGGCCAAACCTAAATGCAAAAATCGGCTGGCTATCATGATGTAATGGAATTGAAAAGAACGCATGACACAAATCAATTACTGTATACCACTCGGCATCATGTGGAATTTGATACAGGATCACTGATGGATTTGGCACGATAGGACAACATGCCACCACAATTTGATTAACTTTTCTCAAATCCTGTACGATTCTAAATTTCCCATTAGGCTTTTTTAGTCCCATTATCGGTGAATTACACGGACTACTCAGTAGTTCTCTCAGGACTCCTTGCTGAATCATTTTCTCAATTATAGGAGTTATCCCTTCAATTATTTCTGGTGTCATTTTGTATTGAGGAATGTTAGGATATGTAATTCCCTCTTTTACTGCAATTTTCACTGGATCTACATTATTCATCAATCCCACATCCTCTCCAGTAAAATCCCAAACTGTCCTTTTCACTGTGTCTCTCAGCTCTCGAGGCAAATCCTCCGGATTAAATACAGCAAATGCACCAATTAACTCACTTTCTCTATTCTCTAGAGTCACTCGGTACAAAACATCCTCATCTGGTGTCTCAAAGGCTATCCCATCCGGTGTACAAAAAATTGTGCAGTTCATCTTGCACAACAAGTCCCTACCTAACAGGTTCACTGGACTCGTGTCACAGACAATAAATCTGTGCATGTCTGAAAATTTCCCTATCTGTACTCTTACTGGTTCAGTAAGACGTGTTCTGATTTGCGTATTGGCTACACCAACTACTTGGATTGCTTCATCCGAGAGAGGAAGATTTCTAACATCTGTTGACCTGACAGTTGATCTTGTCGCACCTGTGTCTACCAAAAAAGTAACACTCTCCTCATTTATTTTCCCATCCACAAATGGTCCTGCCTGGTCTATTTCTAGAGTTGCACCAAGTATGCACTCTTCTTCCTCTCCTCGGCACCGTCAATAATCACCCTCAGATTCACTCCCTTCACTCTTTAACAAGTACTGTTGTACCTTGTTTGAACGTCTTGGTTTGTTTACCTGTTCATCATTGTAGAATCCTGAATCCTGATTATACTTTTGTAACCCTTTATTCTGCGGCAAGGGCGGTTTTGGCTCTTGACTCTGCTGTCTCACAACTTTCTGTTGTTGCTGCTGTTGATTATTTCCTTCATTCTGCACCTGTTGATTTAAGGATTTATTCTCATTACTCACTAATGGTGGATTAGGACACTCCGATCTCCAATGCCCCAATTGGCCACAGTTGTGACAAGGAAACTTTTTTTTCGCTTCCTCAAGACTTCCTTTTCCTTTCCCTGCATATCTAGGTCTATTCCCTGCATTGTTTCCTGGATTATTTGCCTGTTCCACTAACTGTGCTTCCTGTCTTTCTGCAACTTTCACCTGTGCCCACATTGCTTTCTCTTTCAGCTTTCTTTGTTTCGCTTCAATTTCATCACTGAAGTATTTCGCATGTCTCAGAATCTCATCTACTTTCTTACTCTGCCAATCCACTGTATGCTCACGAATTCTCTCACCAATTTCAGGTCTCAGGCCATATACAAACCTGTATACAAAATGACTCAAATCTTTGTCACCCAGGTGTTCATCTCCACTGAATTGTTTAAATGCTAGTATCAGCCTCTCGTAAAAAGCATGAACTGATTCTTTCGCTTCTTGTTGTGTTCGATCTATCTTTACCCAGTCTGTCTCTTTTGCAGGAACTTTACTCTTCAGGTATACCATCACCTGATCATACTTTCTCATTACCTCTGGATCTGGTGCCCCTGTTCTTGGGTCTCTTGGATATTCCTCAGTAGGCCAACTCACAACTATTTTACACTCAGTCCACAAGTCTGCTGGAACAATTATATCAAACAGACTATTCAGGTCAACCCACAGCACTTTTGACAATTTCACAAACCTGTCTACCTGCCTATACCACTCGACGGGCTTTTCTCTCAATCGAGGGAAATCATTCGTGAATGATAAAATATCCTGTCTGGTCCATGGAACATGTACATATCCTCCTCCAGGTATTTCTCTCATAGGATAATTATCCACTGGTTTCTCCTTTTCTCTCACTGGAAATGCTGAATAAGTTGTTCTATCTTCAGCTTCATCTCTTTTCTTATACCACCTATCCTTCCACTTTTCTACATCCCCCCATCTTCGCAATAATGATACCATTTCCTTAATCTGTCCTGTTCTACCAGTAGCATTCAAATTCTCAATATCCTTCTCTGTAAAATCCATCCTGTAAGTTTTTTGTAAAGCTTTCACATTATCAATGTCAACTCCCTGCTCATTCGCTATTGCTCTTAGCCTGTCATGTGTATTTCTTGCTCTCCAGGTAATGTTCTTGCACATAAACATTAGCTCACCATCATGATGACTCTTCAGAATTTCTGTTGGAACTGTTCCTGTAACAAGCTCTTCTAGCTCTACACGCAACCTAGCCACGTCAATTACTTGTGAATCTTTATCCTTTTTCTGTAGAACTTTCATCCAATCATTCAAATCCTCAACTGTTATTTCAGCAGTTTTTCTCACTGGAACCACTCTCTTTTGCGGTTCTAAAATTGGCATCCCTGAACAACTAGCTTCACTAGCATCCAGTATTTCACTACATATGTCATGTCTTGATTGTCTCAGGTCACTTCTTTCTGCTCTTTTGCCTGAATCTCCTGAAGGACCAACTGAATTTGTCAAATTATTCCCAACATATGGAATCACCAGTCCATTTTCACCTGTCCTTTGTTTGTCAAACACAGGCATAACCGGACCTATTGTTACAGGCACCGTAACAGCTTCCAGATTCTTCGTTAACTCCCTAATCTTCTCTGTCAACTCTGTTGTAGTTCTTGCTAATTGTCTGGCATTTTCATCAAGGTAGTGATCACTTCTTACCTCAGGTGTCTCATTTTCTGTCTCACTAACACAAACTGTATCTCTTATCGGAGAAACAACTGGTGTACTCTTATCCGGTTCTGGTCTATATGGAGGTGGTCTCTTGTAAATCATGTCATTCAAGACCTCATCCTCATACTCATTAACTCCATATTTTCTCATTTCTGACTCAGGAACCCTTTCTGCTCCTCCTTCAACTGTTCTCATCGGATATAATCCCTCTGACATACTAACATCTCGCCACCTTTTCATTCGATCATGATGAGTCTCACGATCATGTCTCCTCCCAAACATATATCTGTAGTACCCTCCAGATCTCTGTTTTTCTCGCTCATGTACTTCCTCTTCCCATTCCACTAAAGCCTCGAACTGTGTAGGTCTTGGTTTCGGGTCTAGACATAACATCTTTTCCCGTAAATTTCTCAACACGGCCAAATTAAATGAACCATGTTCTGGAAATGCTAGAACACCATCTTCTTTAGTATACCTAACCCAATTCTCCAACCATATACAGGTATGAAACCCATATCTTGCAGCCATGAAGGATGCAGGTGTTTTCGGTGGAGGTAACAACTCACCCTCTCTCGTTTTAACATCTTTATCCTTGCTAAACCACTTTTTAATTTTACCAAAAAATGTTTTCTTCTTTTTCTCTTCTTGGTAATACATTTTAGCGTTTACCAAAAACTCTCTACTCTTTCCGTATTATAAATATACAATACGAATTTTCAACCAATAGCAGCGCGACTCACACTAACGCACCAATCCTGGAGCGTCTACGTCAATAAATAGCTCTTCCAATCCTTGCGCGGCTCACACTAACGCACCAATCCTAGCGCGAACACTATTCTGATCCACTATCCAATCAGAGCGCGGTCTTTCTGACGTCAACAGTCGCTGCAGTCGCTTGTCTCCTGTCTTCTGTCACTCGTCTACCCCTCCTTTACAAAATCTTCTCAGTAGACTTCGTGTCAAAATGTCTACAAAATCTATTAGTTACAACATAAAAACATCTCCATTGTCTGCTTCGCTAACCACAGAATAGTAAAAGAGAATCTATTTCACAAGAAATCTCTGATTGACACAGTAGTACTTCCTCTACTCTGCCCTTCTAACATACATTCATTAACTGTTTCCTCTAGGACTTGTCCAAAGAGTCTTACAATCAACTAAATGTACAAACATTCACGCACATTCATACAAGAAAATATAGTACATACACACAGAATCCTGCTTCCCGAGAACAGACAATCTGCTCCACTACAGAATTATAACATACATCAACTAAACAGCTTTCCTCTGTCCAGTTTCTCAAACAAGCTCAGAGAATACCTATTATTTCTCCCGCGATAAGCTTTAACGGTAATCCTTACGGATCCCTGGGACTTAAGACCAGAGTTTCACAGATAACCTTCACTATCATACACACTCCTTATATACCAGAAATATCTAATAGTAACATACGACAATGTCACTGATTCCGAACCCAGACAATGTGACGCGCAACTTCAATTGTCACACGTTATTCCTTACAATTCCGTCTTTCCCGAGAGCAGCATATACTTCCCTCTGCCCTACTACGGAACTGCTACCAGCTCCCAAGTTCCAGAAGCACTACATATAACTCAACATTACGACTCCAACATATAGTATTAGTACATATACCAACATCAATCAATAATCAATAATCGATAAGCTAATGTACAAGCAATCTTATCAGATCAAGACAATCATCAAGAGTGGCGTAGCGGAAGCGTGCTGGGTCGGTAATCCAGCTGACGATGAATCGAAACCATCCTCTGCTACCAGGAAATTGATAGAGATCAGGGTGTGTATAATATTCCCACTACCACAGATAGAGTAATCTCACAGTTACACGCACATACATTCATCATACGCTAGGGCCCATTTCACTAACATACGCTCAAATACTCTACCAGCAATAAACCTGTGGAAAGAAAACTCCTAGTCACCCTGCATCTATATCGAGGTCGATAAGACCTGGTTATTGAGACTGTCCATAAACATAATCTATACAACCTATACGGCAATGATCAAAATATAATACACAATAATTGTCAAGAAATAATATCCAACACCATGTTCAAATTATATTGCTTTATCTAAAATTAGTCAAGTGAAAATCAAGCAGAATAAATCATTTTTCTCATAGTTACCTATTCTAGCTAAATGTCAGAACGGGTCAGGACAAGTCTCTCGGTAAAGTCTCTCAAGACGAAGTCCCTTCAGCATCAATCCTCAGCAGCGCAGATTCGGTACGCGGCAAAGGCAAATGGCAAGTGGCAAAAACCCTCTCTAGGCTAACAATTCTTATACTAAATCAAACAAAAGAAAGATACATAGAAAAGTTGTAATGTCCGCTGGACCGCTGAGCAGAGCGAGAAGGAAAGGATGTAACATTGCTACATTCGGAAATCTCCGCTCAGGAAAAATCACAAAATAAAGACTACGGAACAGGAACCAAGAAATACATTTGTATCTTGAAGTTTCCACGTCTCCTCGGCAATGAGACCAATGCTCAGAGTCTTTCTCTAAGGCTCCTTTGTTTTCCCAAGGCTGCCAAGGACGTTCCATTTCACTCGAAGATTACCCCGGCTGCTGATGTCCTCACGGAAAATTTCACAAGGCAAGCAAGGACTGTGGTCAGCTGACTTCAGGACCATATTCAGCAGGGCTCTCTTCCATCACAGTTTTCTATTTACGAAATCGAGGCCAGGCTTACAAAATCGGCCATCTTTAACTAGGCCACCATAGGCCACAATAGACCATCTTAATTAAAAGAAACAAAAACAACGTTACCACAGCATAGTGATTAAACAGTGTTAACCCCACTAATACCCTTATGTGTATGCATCTATCTAGCACTTGCAACATAGAACAAGCATTTACAATGCAATGGTCTCGGCATTGTTAAAGTTAGAGCTATTGGCACTGCTCATGACATTATTTTTGTTTATGTTTTTGTTTTTAAAACATTTAAAGAAACGGCATTGTTATTTTCAATGTCAATAGCTTAATCGCTCTCAAATGCGAGACCTATTGCATTTGCACCCACACACAGAGCCACACACACAAAGCCACCCACACACACAGCCACCCACACAGAGCCACCTACACACACACACACACAGAGTTACCCACCCACAGACAGAGCCACCCACGCATAGAGCCACCTACCAAAAAAGCCAACCACACAGAGGCGCACACACACACACACACACACACAGCCTACCACACACACACACACACAGCCTAGCACACACACACACACAGATCTTAGAGTGGCTATTGAGGAAATCATGGACTAAAGACGTGAAAGACTAAAGGCAAAAGCAGCACAGGTTGCGGTGACGCTCCTCCCAGACGGGAAACAACCTTTACAACGCAACTATTACATCGCACTACACTTACAAAGCAGGCATTACAACGGAACATCCTTTACAACGCATGGCACTACAACGCATACCATTACAACGCATACCATTACAACGCATGACACCACAAGTCATTATGTCTCGCGAGCGAGACTGCGCAAGCGCAGCCATCGCTAGCCGAGACCTAAAAATAGCACTGTCACCAACACCACCCTTCTTACAGGAGCCAAGGCTGGCCATTGGGCTGCGAGCTTGCTTAAGAAATCTAAGAGCAGCCAGCAGGTTTAAGGTTTGTATTCCCACATGAACTTTCATCCCTTCGTAAAATAGTGCATCACTAACACGATAACGCACGGAATAATTAATAAACAGATTAAAGTAAAGCCTACACTATGGTAGATAAGTGTAACATAACCACGGGTAATAACCCATTTGTTCAAGAGGCGCCTGAGAGTCGGAAAGGGGCTTGTAATGACTAGACAAGACTTTCACCTTACATTCCCCACACCAAAGATGGCGTTTCTTCCCTAAAATTAGGCCTAGGTGAACAGCAGTAGTGGGCAGATTTGTAATCTGTAATTCTTGCCATCACTCGATTTGTTTAACAGCTCCAGTGTTGCAAAGTCGTTTAAAAAAGTGAGCGAATTTGACAAAAATTACTGATTAACATAACTGTATCAAATTGTGATTTTTGAATCAACAAGTAGCAAAACAACGTCCTCTTAGTGACACCACGCGGGTGTAAATTGTCAGGTTTACACGGCTTGTCGAGCAGACTTGTTCTAGATGTATGGTAGAACACCAGTGATAAGGATTGTTAAGCATGAAAAAAAGCACAGCACAAACAAAACTGTGGAATGTTTGGGTTTCCATTTACAAAGCCACAATTAAATTCGAGAGCAGCGCTTAACTGACCCACCAGATTCATTTGGACGCCTGCTGCTGGGAATGGATATACCACTGTGCAAAGAAGCATAGTCTGACAGTAGGAGGCGCACAAAAACGGAGGGACAGTAAAGGGTGTGTGGGGCTGGGTCCATGGCAGGTGAGGCAAAAAGTAGAACCTGCGCCCTGTGCACACCGTGTGTTTCTCTCGTCAGTACAGGGCAATTGGTTGCCTAGATATGGACCTCCGTCATGAAAAATGCCGTAGATACGTGCAGGAGCTGCATACAGACAGGGGCATCCAAATTCAGGAATTGCAGTGAAAAGGCAGTGTGACACAAGCACCAAAGGCACGAACACACAACCATCACTAGTACTGAAACAAAACATTCAAGATATTTCAGGCAGTTGCAAAAGAAGCATCAAAGAGGCTGCCCCCATACACTGACATCAAAAGCAGGAGCAACGGTGTACAGACAGCCCTTAGAACGTAGCACAGAGCCATGGGCATTAGTGCACACACCCTGCGGGGAGAGCACACAAGAATCACATGTAGGGATCAGACTCCGGCGGTAAACAAGCAGCAACCATGGATATCACAGACCACAACACAGAGGCTTCCCAAGCAGGCAGGAATGCACGGAGGCATCCCAGCCGCGGAAGCAAAAGCAAAACTGCACGCGGGAGGATTTCAAAAGCGCAAAGCAGGGACAACAACCAGCTACCAAGGCAGAAGACACGAACGGCATCACCGCGGAGCAACCTGCACTGGACTCTACTCGGACACTTAACGGGAACAGGGAAGTGTGCAGCACCCCGAATCTACACAAGTCCCCTTTCCACCGGGTCAGCCCAGTTTCACATTTCAGCGCGGGGGAGGGCGAGCTCAGCCGCTTGCCTGTACCTTTAAACGGACATGGGTCTCCCGCATGCCTCGGCTCCCAGCACTTTCCCTTTCCGCAGTGCTCTTCGGTGCAGCGGGCGCGCGGGCTCCGGACTCTTACCTTCCGTCCGCTCCGGTGCTGCAGTAACAGGTGTCGCCGGGGACAGAGGAATGGCGGCCGGACCGAGCTATGCGTGCGCTTTCCCAGGCGGCCCAGACTCACTGGCCCCGCACTCCGCCTCTTACAACGGCAGCAGGCAGGGGAGGGGCGCTCTGCGCAGACTGCGCTCAATTTGGGGGGAGGGGAAACGGGAGCTCAGCTGAAGTGCCTGCTGTAGGCAGGAGACCTGCGAAGTCGCCCCCTTGTGTGTTTTTCTCCAAACAGGACACCAGGTGTAAACGGACGATTACGTGCGGTCTGCTAAAACAGGGAATCAGGAACAAAAATGCTTGTCTTGGAAAGCATGGCTGCGTGTTTTGAAACGCTTCGAAATGCACGTGGAGCGGCTGTTTGCACTGATTACTAAACCTTATTTTCTCCCCGTGAGGCTGGGGACATTCAGCTCATTGACCCCCAGGGTCTATTGACACTCCGACAACAAATACCATTGTTTTTGAACCATTGTTTAAATCTCCTTATGTAACGTACTATATGGTTCTAGTGTAAAGCGCTCTGACACCTTTGGGTAAAGTCTGCGCTATATCAAACTGCATTAAATGCATACATTGTTTTGTTTAGTCAACATAATTAATCTTCTGTTCACAGCTCCAGTAACAAGTCCTACACAAGGCGATCAGGTGAGGGAGCAACGCCGGGACACCACCGCCTTTCTCCGAGGCAGAGAAGATATGCCTCGGAGAAACGCAGCCTCGTTTTCGGATTGGGGGGCGTGTTTTGCTGTTGTCTCCTCCCTGAGACTTCTCGCAAAAAACACGCCCCCCGATCCGAAAAGGACGGGGCAGGATCGGAGTGACGGGACCTCTTCTCCAATGGCTGGCCAGCATTTACTAGGCCAGCCAATGGAGAACAGGAGTGAAGAGGGGCGGGAGCAAGCCCCTCTTCTAAAAGTCACTCAAAGTCATTAAATCTCGCGAGCGAGACTGCGCAAGCGCAGCCTTCGCTAGCCGAGACCTAAAAAGCATTAATTCGGAAAGCATTTTGTGCTCAAAAATAAACAGCACATCTCTCTTATTAGGACAAACGGATTGATTAATATAAACACACTTGCACAAGACAAATAATTAATTATTAGTAATTAGAAATTTAATATAACAAATAGACATGCCAGAGCTTCAAAAACCAGCGAATTTTCAAACAGAAAACTCTGCTCCAGCAATCTCAGATATAGGGAAACTTAGATCTGACGTAAGTGGTGCAAGCACCAGCTTACACTGGCTACAATGGCAGGTCTGTAGTCACACTTTGGGTGGTCTCTCATGGGTGGTATAATGCATGCTTCAGCCCAGGGAAGACCCTTGGTGTACCTATAACCTAGGTACCTTAGTACCATATACTAGGGACTTAGAAGGGTACAGCAGTAGCCAATCTGGAGTGTACCTAAGTACTCACCATATCCAATTTAGGGAAGAAGCACAGATACTGGGGGTCCTGATTAACAGGATCCCAGTCAGACTAGTCAGTAAAAGATAATGACACCAGCAAAAAGTGCGGGTGACCATGAAAGCAGATCCTACTTTTCTACAGTAGAATAGCTCGATAAGTTTGAGAAATAAGAGGCCAGCGATGGCATTCTGGAGCACCGCAAAGAGATAGTCCCAAGCCACTGAGTTGAAGGCTTTCTTAAAGTCCACCATTGATGGTCCCAATGGGCTCTGCGGTTGCACACAAAGGTCAGTGCATTATGGAACCTCAAATATTGTGGCTGAGGGACTTGCTGTGTGTTGGGACGTAAAAGTCCTCTGCATGATAATGGACGTGCACCCCTGCCCTGAGTGCCCCAACTGTATTGATGTCTGGATCCCTAATGTTGATTTTTTGTTTTGTCATAAACGTATCATGCATGTGCGCCATGGCATAGGCCTGTCTCATGGACTATGGTCTTGATGGACAGGAAGAGGGCCCAAAGCACTACCCTCATAGATGTGAGAAACTATTGCCCTTACCAAAAGTTTGCGTAGCACTTACCAAACGTTAAGCATCAAAAGCGCAGGGATGGAAGCATACAAAGTAGTTAGTGATGAGTAGGTGTGAACAGGTCCTTTTTACCTGTGTCACTGGAATGAGTTCCTCTGCTGTGTGCTTAACTCACCCTTGGCCTACATTAGTTTGATGTGTAGTGCTGCACAGTGCATGTATGTTATACACGTGCTGGGTTTATGAGTGCCTATGAATGGTGCATTACAGGGCTAATGTAGTACTGTGCAGTGCGTGTATGGTATATGCATGTGCTGGTTGTATGTGTCAATCAAAAGAAGGTATGCAGTTCCTAACTGGGCAAGGGGAGACAGGACAACTAAGTGGTAATGTATCCTCACTTAATAGTAGGAGGGAAAGGGAATTCCTCCATTTGGAATTAGGGCCATCACACACCCAGCCAGCTGGGTGTCATGCTTCATCATAGGGTGTGCTCCTCGTCAGGTTGGCGCTGCAATACCTGACAGGCTCCCAATGAGGGGCTCTTTGGCGGAGATCTTTTATTCCATGCCGTTTGGTGCCGTGGGTGGGAGGGGCCTAATGGTGTAGAGCTAAGAAGTGAGGGTCAGTGGACCGTGAAGGGTTAAAACAGGAAATGGAAGTCCAAACAAGAAAAAGGTTTAATTAATATGGCTTCCAACCTGGTTAAAAATTAATGTGGCGCACTCCTAATATAATGTGTCAGGATACCGCGCTCCATCATATGGTCAGCATGTTTCTTGCCTTAGTGTCATACGATCTAGCGGCAATTCGTCAGGACTTAGAAAACAGTCTATGTACACTTGGGTGGTTGTCTTGTCTATTGTCCCTGATAAACCACATAAAACACCTCTGATGTTGTACCTGTAGTTGTAGTGACCAACCTAGTGAGATAAAATCAAGAAAATATTAAACGACAGCGGCAATTGATGCAGTTCAATCTATGACACACGGGTCCCCTAAGCAACTCACCATGCACAGTGCACACAGTGAAGAAAATAAAACAGGTGGTATAGTAATTGTGCCCAACAAATGCGTCACTCTGTCGTGACATGCTCATTATGAATTCAAAACCAGGGTTGTAGCAACCCCAATATCATGGTAGCTGAAACTGGCGGACTCACCCAATTTGAGTTGGTGACTCACACCATCAACTCCCGGCAGGTAAGACAACCGAAGTCAATTTAGGTACAAGGTATGATTAAAAAGTAAAAGTATGGGGTCGCTTCCACCATGTTGCGACGTGGAGGGACCTGCGTAACTAGGCAACATTTCCCAACTGGCATCTCTATTAAAAGGCAAGAGTAAGCAGGTTAAGAAACGGGCTAAGCACAGAGGATGCCGTATGCCCCCATGAGCTCAAGATTATAGAACCGCATCAAGATGCAGCCACTCACTCCCGGGCAGGAGGTACCATGTTCCAATGCCGGAGCTAGGGGTATCCGTGGTCAACCGGAATGAGCGGGCTGAGTCATCAATGCACAGGGGTCCTCACAATACAAAGCAGCCCCTGGTGGCTAAAGTGTGTCCGCTACCTCATTAGATAACAGGCACAAACTCACCTCTCGCAAGTGGGTTGAGAAGCCAAAGCGCACCACACACGGAGGCTACCGTATACAACAAAGGAGCTGGTACTCACGTGTGTCCAACCGCAAAGTCGTCAGTAGACCTTCCCATATGCTGCCGGGGCCAGGAGGTACTGAGGCCAATCCGCATGGCTCCTAAGTAACCCTGGTTGCCAGCAGTGAGTGGGCGGACCAACCAATCAGCCGGGGCTAGAGCACTAGACTGCCAACCCCCATTGTAGCATCAGTAGTGGCAGCCATATTGGGTGAATGGAGTTAGGTACTCACAAAAATTGGGTGAGTGGGTGATCTAGAATCTACCAGTGGTCAGATGGTATTTATCCCCCACTACTTTTCTAAACAATTGCAATTCAATGATTACTGGCGAAAAGGAAACCTTACCCTACATATTCAGCTAGCCGCTCTAGAGGAAACCACTGGCTTCTGCTGTCTTCTATTGTCCGTGTTATGGTTGGAAAACGATGTTTATCACACCAGCCAGAGCCCCACAACCCTAGTTATCTGGGCCATGGTGCAGCTAGTGTGTGTAACTAGATGGCAGGTGTAAAGACCCAGGTATTAGTGGTGAGTATAGGGTGTGTGGTATATGTAGTCCAATCATGGAGAGGCAGTTAACTATTCAGTGCACTCCATGGGAGGTCCTCATTAAGTCCTTGTCTATCAGTTGCTAGGCGGTGAACCCACCTCTGTTCAGTCCAGAACAGTGCTCCTTTTATCATTTTGGGGTGCGCCTCAAGGATTACCCAGCGTAATGTGTCTGGTGAGTGTCTTGCTAGGTCAAAGTGTGTGCACATCCTGGTATTGACTCTGTGACACCTGATGTTACTCCTGTGTTCTGTGTTGCGAGTTTTGATCATCCTAGTAGTCATGCCAATTTAACGGAGGTTGCAAGGGCAGGTGATCATCTATATACAATTTGAGGTATTGCAGTTGGTGTACTTTCTTAGCACCCATTCGAACGTATTTGAGAATACAATATCCTTGGTCATCTCAGTCAGGGGACATACAGTGCAGGATCCACACGGGTAATGTCCCATCACAGGCGGAAGACCCCAAAGAAGTTTTTGTGGGTTAGGATTAGGAGTTTTGGGTCTCGTGTGTATAAGCATTTACTTGAGGTTACTTGTGCGCTTGAATGCGAACCTGGGTATTGGTAAGTTCAGTGTGCCAGTTTGTAGGCTTCCCCAATGTTTCTTGATGATATTCATGATTCTGTTAGAGTCAGGAGTGTAAGTAGTGACGCGAGTTAGGGACTCAGTGGTGTCTTTATGTTTGACTTCTAGTAGGGCTTTGCGGTTATTATTCCTGGCTCTTTTCATAGAGAGTGCAGTGTTGTGGTGTGGATATTCTCCTTTGCTGAGGTTGCTAGCAAAACTGGCTGCCTCGACCTTATAATCCTCTAGAGCGCTACAGTTTCTCCTGATTTGGAGAAATTGTCTGAAAGGGATGTTTCCTTTTAGTGCTCTAGGGTGGTGGCTACTGAACAAGAGGAGACTATTGCTGTCAGTTGGTTTCCTATACAAGGTTATGTCGAGTTGACCCTCTGATAGTCTAATGCTAAGGTCAAGGAATGGAATGTTGGTCTCTGGGATAGTGCTTGTGAAGTGTAAATAAGGATTAAGGGTATTAATCCATTTGCAGAATTCCTCGCACGTTGACCCCTTACCCTTCCAAAAGATTAAGATGTCATCTATAAATCTTTTCCACAACACTAAGTTGGGAGTGTAGGGGTTAGAGATGTCAAAGATCAGTCTTTCTTCGAATGCGGCCATGTAAAGGCAAGCCACACTAGGGACAAAAGTGCTCCCCATGGAAGTGCCCTGGTCTGATATAGTTGGTTGCTGTACTAAAAAAAGAATTCCGTCAGGGCCAGGGTGGTGCATTCCAAAACAAAGGGCACTGGTGTTAGGGAGTCCCAGTCTATGCTATTGAGGGCGTCCTTTATAACGCTCAAGGTGGCTCTTTGAGGGATGTTAGTATAGAGGGCCTCGACGTCCAGGGTGACCAGTAGACTAATCTCCACTGGAATCTAGACCTCCTCGATGAGGCGCAGGACATCAGTGGTGTCTAGAAGAAAGGATGGTATCTTTCGGACCAGAGGTTGCAGGAAGTGGTTGCAAAATTTGGACAGAGGTTCCAGAAGTGAACCAATCCTGGAAACAATGGGTCTGCCTGGGACAGGGGTAATGCCCTTGTGGATCCTGGGTAAGATATAGAAGTAGGGCACCTTGGGGTCCTTGATGATGAGAAAATCTGCTTCCTTTTTACTGATCAACCCCAACCTTTCTGCAGAGAAGACCATCGCTGAGATGATGGTAGAGAGGCGTGATGTGGGGTTAACAGCAATTGGAGTGGAATATTTACGATTATTCAGCTGTCGGTTACACTCAGTGTCGTAGTCAACAGTGGACATGATCACTGTGGCCTCTCCTTAATCGACTTGTTTGATTGTGATGGTCGGGTCGTCAGCTAGTGACTTGACAGCCGTCAGTTCTGCTGAAGACAGGTTGTGCAAAGGAGTGGGTGTAGTGTCTCTTGTTAAGTCTTTGAGTACTACTTGCTCACATGTAAGTACTTCATTAGGTACCATGCTACTGTTGGGCGTAAAGGTCGAGGGATTGTGTAGCCCGGAGTCCTCTGCAGGAAGTGCTGGTTGAATGTGTGCCTGTTGCCTGAATGCTCTGTACATGTGCTGTGTGTATGTGTGCCTGTGAATGGTACAGTACATGGCAGACTCTGGGCTCCATTTTGGGAAACCCAGGGCTGCATGGTGAAACATGAGGAGGTTGTGGAATCGCCTGGACAGATTTGTGTATTGCTGCATTCCTGTAAGCTGGGTGGGACACACAGGAGAGAGGGAGAGCCAGGCTCCCCCAGTACACTTCAAAGGGTGCTCTTTGATTCAGAGAGAGGTTACACGGAAGGGGCCTCAGCACATCAGGAGATGGGGCTGATAAGAGTCACAAAGAGTAGGGCTGAGGCCCTAGGCTAACCTTTTGATAGAATATCACTATGGCTGACATTCAGGTGTGAACTCTTAGTCACTCCCATGACTTGTGTTGTTGTGCTCCCAGTTTTGGAGTCACTCCTGCTGTGATGGACGACTCTGTGGAGGAAGAGACGGTAGAGGAGTGGGCATTTCAAAAGGAAGCAAACCCCTAACATAAACCTAAAGGTCTCAGACTCTAAGTCTCATCTGGTGTCTGGAAATGGACTAAGAGCAGGAGAGCTTGAGACCCCAAAAACGGTCAACTTCTAGCAGCCAGTCAGGCTGTGCAAGGAGGAGAAGCTCTGCAAGACCTTTGCCTGTGACCAGTACTGAGGGGATAAAGCCTGTTTGTTTCCCAGCTGGGTGAGAGGACATCACCCAGGGAATTCAAGGCTATCTGCCCTGAAGTCTGGAGCACTAGCACCTACCTGCTTTCCAAGACCAGTATGCCCTGTGACGAAGAGGAGAGCGTTGGAGGGAGTGAGGTCCAGTAAAGAATCCTGTCAAGTAGATTCCCTTAGCGGGGTGTGAGTCAGCGACCCTCATATGCCAGAGGAGAGTCTCTATGAAGTGAGCTGTGACCATTGGTGTGCCTAAAGGAGCATTGCCCATGGGAGTGAGGGACTGTCGACCTCGTATGCCAGGAGGGGCTGTCGTGAATAGATTGCCAAATGGAGTGTGCCATCACCCATGTGCAACCTAATCTTATTACTAATATTATGAAAATCACACATGTTAATGGAAACAATATTTTACCTATAAATGTACTACCTATTTTAACTAAGAAATTTTTAATAGCAGCAATTTTCTTTCCAATCTTCTCCCAAACACCTGCAACCTCCAGTGGTACAATTTCGTCATGCAATTCTGTAATATTCTTGATGTAAATTTTTAGATCTTTACTTTCGTCAGGAATGTAAGTACAACAATGTTGAACTTTCAGCATTCCACAGACTCCACCCTCTTTTGCCAATAATATATCACGGGCAAGTCGATTTTGCATTACCATAGCACGCATGGCAACCATTTCAGTGTCTACCAATAAAAATCCTCCAGCGGTGCTTGTTGACAAGCGATCCACTACTGTTGAAAGTTTTCTAATTTTGTTTGCATTCAGAGATATTCCCACTGCTGGTATCAATGCCCCAAAAATGTCACCTACAATTTCCATCCAAGATTCTCTTTTACTACGTGTTAAATGATTAGCTAAACTATGTACACCATCTTCTCCTCTATCCATATGAAAGATTTTTGGAAAAACCAGGCCAACATAACATGTGCCATACCAATGGTCTGGCAAACGATAAAATGCCCTGTTCCCACAAATGAAATACAGTCCTGGAAAGACTGGATCTCTTCCACCTTTAAACCCCCATCCACCCATGATTCGGTATGTATCATGGCACTCACTATTACCTAAGAAATAACTATCATACACAGTTTGATTTCTTCTAATGCATAACTTCCCTTTCTGAGGCCAATCTAAAGCTATAGTTGGACTAGCTTCTCCTTTCAAATGTTTTTCCATTCCTACATCCCAAACTGTTTTCTCCACTTTTCCTTCTGCTGCCTTTCTTTGCATTTTCAATCTCCTTTCTTCAACCATGTCTAAGAATGTATTTTCCTCCTTCTTCAAACTGCAAGTCAAATTGTTTCTAAAAATATACTCTAATGTTAGTTCCTTAGTTTCTAAGAAAAATTCACCTAATACTTTTCCAGGTTTCACCTTGTTTAGTTTGTTAATAGCAGGTACTTGCGCAAAAATGTTATCTACATCTGAAAAATAATACTCTAATTTACCTGTCTGATAGAATAAACTAGCTATTACACTACATGTTATTCCATACGTTGCTGGAAGGTGGTGTTAAGTCACTCCTTCAGAAACAGAGGCAGGTAACTGCATGCATACATAGCAGTCCCTTACATCCATTGTCTTTACATATTCATACAATAATTTTGAAAACACATTGTTAGAAAAATCTGTTATAGACCTGTCTTTATGTAAATAGTTACTATCTATTCTAGTCGAAACTACCTTTTGAACTTTCCCTATATTAGTTATGTTATCATTATGTCCTTCTAATGTGTCTATAGTAACCTTAAAAGAAATTAGTAAAGCAAGTATACTCCAAAGAAGCATTAATAATCCTGTACAACAACAACACATTTTACACCATCTTTTCATGAATGTACATCTACCTTTGCTACTATCTATGTCAGCCATCTTGTTAAATTGGACCGTGTCTTCTACTTCACAACTAGTTTTCTAACCCAAGGCTCTAAGCACCTACTTGGTTCTACCAGTTTCTATCTTTGACCTAATTAATTATTTCTTCATCAACAGTTTTTCTCAATCTATTTCAGTTTGGCATCTCGTTTTTCACTTTCCTCTCGTCATCCAAGTACAGAATCTCCTGAACTTCTGTTTCTTCTTCCCCGATGTCGGACAAGATAACTCTCAGGATTTCTGATTCTTCTTCTTCTTCAACCACTTTCAGTACAGTCTCCTCTGGATTTCCTTGACTATCTGCCTCTTCTCCCTTTTCAGGCAGGGCCACGTACGTCCATTCCGGTGACTTATACTTCTGGTTAGGTTTCCCTGTTCTCTTGCGTTCTTTATTTGTACTTGTCTCCTCTTCTTTTGATTTCTCCTGACTTGTCACTTCATTCACTTGTTCAGCTCTTTGTGAATTCACTCGAGTTAATCCATATCTTAATTTCTTTATTTTATTTGGCCAAACGTCATCTTTTGTAACTCTTTTCAGTTTACCTCCTTTGTCATTCTTCTCATTTCTCCAAGCTCTCTTCTCAGAACTCGACCTTCAGGTATCTCGTTTTCGCTTCCTTCCGATTCTGTCTCAACTTGCTTTTTCTCTTCAACAATTTCCTTTTCCACCACTTGTTTTGTTTTCCCTGCTTCTGTCCCTCCTCGGGTCTCCGACACGCAATCTTCCTGCTGACTACTTGTCCCTTCACCTAACTCGATGTTGGAATTCCCTACACCTCCTCGGGGGTCTTCCGCAGAAATCTGTACCTGTCCCTTGTTCACTTAAATTGGTTATTACAGGTGGAATTTCTCTCAATCTTTCATCTGGTACTTCTTTTTCACTGATTTCTTTTACTGTTTCTTCATTGTCTTTTTCTTTGTTCTTTTTATGTTCTTTCCTGGAACGTCGTGTTCCTTGTTCATTTTCAGAATCTGAACTAGTATCACAAATCTGCAATCTTCTCAGAGAGCTACTTCTGGGGACCAAAGTTAAACTTGGTTCTGTTTCCCCCCTTTCATGGTTTTCTTTTGTTTTTGACTCTCCATCATCTGACTCAGTACTTGATTCTGATTCATCAAAGTATTCTTTTTCTGTGCAGTCCACTGGATTTGGAATTCTCAATGTATGGCTTGCGTGGACCCAGTTTTTCAGTCCAGCACACTTCACTGCTGTTGTTGTGGTCAGAATGACTTGTCTTGGCTTTCCCCACCTTGGAACCAAACAATTTCTTCTTCTGTGGACCTTTATCCTCACCCAGTCCCCTGGACTCAGATCATGGGCTTGCTTCTTTTCAAGAGTGGTGGCATCCGCTCCAACCTGATGAAACACAGAATGAACTGCGTCAGCCAGGCCTTAACAGTATTCCAACACCATGTCATCAGTTATAGTCATCAACTTGTTGACTGGTACAAACACGTGTCTCATGGCGCGTCCCATGATTATTTCGTGAGGGCTTAACCCTGTAGTTCTGTCTGGAATTGATCTAATAGCCATGAGTACTAGAGGCAAGACATCAGGCCATTTCATACCCGTGGCTAAACACATTTTCCCTATTCTATTTTTGATAGAACAATTCATTTGTTCAACCACACCAGAAGCCTCTGGTCGATAGGCACAATGCAGTTTTTGTTGTACATTCAATGCTTCACAAATCAATTTCATAATTTCATTATGAAAATGTTCTCCTCGGTCTGATTCAATTGTCACTGGGAACCCAAACCTAGGGACGAACTCCCTCAGCAATAGCTTTGCTACCGTCAACCCATCATTTCTTCTTGTTGGGAATGCTTCCACCCATCTAGAGAATAGACAGAACATAACCAAAACATACCTCAGTCTGTTACAGGGAGGCATTTCAATGAAATCCACTTGCATTCTGGTAAAAGGTCCTCCTTCTCCGCCTATTGTTCCTAGACTCACTACTGTCTTTCTTCCAAGATTGTACTGCTGACATATCAGGCCTCTCTGACAAAGACTTTCTGCTACAAGTCTGAACTTTGCATTGTACCAGGTCTGCTTAAATGACCTGATCATGGCGTCTCTCCCTATATGTCTCTGGCCATGATACATCCGTGCCATGGTAGACATCATGCTATCAGGCATAACTGGTCTTCCATCTCGATTGACCCACACATGATCCTTTTCTCTTGGTGCACATCCTGCTTTTACCCACTGCTTCATTTCCTCATCTCCTGCCTCTTCTTGCAACTGTCTTACTTCTTCCCAAGTTCCCACAATGTTAGTTAACATCAATGAGCAAGAAGACATTTCTCTTTCCTTGGCCCGATTTACAAAATTCTGATATTGTGCACAATATTGTGCCATCACATTAGCATATCTGTTTCCGGTGGCAATATAATCACCACCTTGACTATGAGCAGCACATTTTACAACAGCCAATTGTCTAGACAGCCGTATCGCCTCAAGCAACTTTCCCACCACTTCAGCATTCTTAATAGGAGTTCCACTCGAGGTTAGGAAACCTCTTTGTAGCCATAGCTGGCCGAAGTCGTGGACAACTCCGAAGCCATACTGGCTGTCAGTTATCACAGTCACTCTCACACTCTTCCCAATCTTGCATGCTCTAGTCAAAGCCACTTGTTCTGCAACCTGGGCTGATTTTACTCCTTTCAGATAGGATGCTTCCATTACTGCTGCGACTGTACATACTGCGTATGCTGCACTCAGCACTCCTTCATCTGTTCTCAAACAAGACCCATCAACAAACATCACAAAATCACTTTCTGGCAGAGGTACATCTTTTATATCTGGTCGTGGTTTTGTGCAAAAATCAAGTACATCCAAACAATCATGATCTGCTTCATCTCTTACCTCCACATTCTCAGCATCAGGCAACAACGTTGCAGGATTCACATTCAAACACCTCGCAAGACTCACATTAGTTGCACCTAATATGACCTTCTCATACTTTGTCAGTCAACTATGTGTCATATACTGAGTACGACTCCTTGTTAACAGGATCGCCACATCATGAGGTACAAACACTTTCAATGGATATCCCATCACAATTCCTTCACTTTGCTCCAAACTTCGGCATGTTGCAGCTACCGCTTTCAAACATCTAGGTAAAGCTACAGCCACTGGGTCAAGCATTGATGAAAAGTATGCAATTGGTCTCCTCATTTTTCCATGCTTCTGTATTAACACAGAAAGTGCACATCCATTTCTTTCGCTACAATACAATTCAAACTCTTTCTCATAGTCGGGCATACCTAATGCAGGTGCTTCACACAAACCATCTCTCAACCGTTTAAATGCTGCCAATTCTTCTTTGCTCAAATCAATGGGGTCTTTCACATCACTTCTCGTCAGTCGTATCAAAGGTTTTGCAATCAGGGAAAAGTTACTAATCCACTAACGACAATATCCAACCATTCCCAAAAACATTCTCACCTCTCTTTGGGTCATGGGAGCTCTCGTTCCTTTTATGATCCTGATTCTGTCTATTGTTATTTTCCTTAGTCCTTTCTCAATGTTATGTCCCAAATACTGTACTTCTTTTTTACAAAATTGCAATTTCGATGGTGACACTTTAAGTCCTCCATCTGCTAGATGATTCAGTAAGGCTATTGTGTCTACCTCACAAGTTTCACGTGTTTTCGACGCCACTAATAGGTCGTCGATGTACTGGACTAGTACAGAACTTTTGGGCATTTCTAGACTCTCCAAAGACTTCTTCAATAGTTGATAAAATATTGAGGGGCTCTCTGTATACCCCTGTGGGATTCGGCACCATGCCAAAATACGCTCACCAAAACGAAATACAAAAATTTGCTGACTGTCATGGTGGAATGGAATGGAAAAGAAAGCATGGCACAGATCAATCACTGTATACCATTCTGCATCATGGGGAATCTGATACAAAATCACTGATGGATTTGGTACAATGGGACAACATGATACAACAATTTTATTTACCTTTCTCAGATCTTGCACTATTTTGAATTTCCCATTAGGCTTTTTCAGTCCCATTATCGGTGAATTACATGGACTACTCATTATTTCTCTCAACATTTCCTGCTTGATCATTTTTTCTATCACAGGAGTTACTCCTTCAATTATTTCTGGTGTCAATTTATATTGTGGGACGTTTGGATAGGTTACTCCTTCTTTTAGGGTTATTTTTATTGGGTCTACATTTCTCATTAGTCCTACATCTTCTCCAGTGAAATCCCAAACTTCCGCTTTTACAGACTTTTTCAATTCTTTAGGTAATTCATCAGGGTTGAATACAGCATAGGTTTCAGTGACCTCCTTTTCTCTGTTAGCTAGGGTCATTTTATACAATACATCATCATCTGGTGTTTCAAAGGCTATTCCATCCGGAGTACAGAATATAGTGCAATTCATCTTGCACAACAGGTCCGTACCTAATAAATTCACAGGACTGGTGTCGCACACAACAAAGCGGTGCATTTCTGAAAATTTCCCTATGCTAACTTTCACTGGTTCTGTAAGGTAAGTTTTAATCTGTCTGTTGGATACACCAACTACTTGGATCGTTTCATCCGAGAGAGGAAGATTCTTAACATCAGCTGATCTAACAGTTGATCGAGTAGCACCAGTATCGACTAAGAAAGTAATATTTTCATTATTAACCTTCCCATCTACAAATGGTCCTGTCTGGTCTACTTCTAGAGTTGCGCCAAGTACGCACTCTTCTTCCTCCCTTCGGCACCGTCAATAGCTTTCTTCTGAATCACTTTCATCGCGTTGCAGCCAATTCTGCAAAACAGCGCTAGCGCGTGGCAGCTTATTTACCTGTTCTTCATTGTAGAATCCCGATTCATTATTATACTTCTGAGAGTTTCTGCTCTGTGGAAAAGGCGGTTTTGGCACCTGATTCTGTGAGGGTAACAACCTGCTGCTGTTGCTGCAGTTGACCACTCACCTCATGCTGCACCTGTTGATTCAATTATGGATTTTCATTGTTAGTACTTGGGGGAAATTTACACTCGGATTTCCAATGCCCTATCCTACCGCAATTATGGCATGGGAACTTCTTTTTAGCTTCTTCTATATTACCCTTTCCTTTCCCAGGACTAAATCTCTGTCTCGTTCCTGTGTCCTTCGCCTGTTCTACTAATTGGGCTTCCTGTCTTTCTGCTACCTTTACCTGTGCCCACATAGCTTTTTCTTTCAAAAGACAGCGAACAGTCTGTCCTACTACAGAATTATAACATATGTTAACAAAGCAGCGCTTACCTCTCCTTTCTCCTTCTAACAAGCTCAGAGAGTACCTATTACCTTTCCAGTGATAAGCGTTATCGGAATGCCAGTTGGATCCCTGGTACCTAAGACCAGAATTTCACAGGTAACCTTCGCTATCATACACACTTCTCTCAATACAGAAATTTCTCTAATGGCAACACGCGAGGATGCTACCGAACCGAACCCAGACAATGCGTCGTGCAACTTCAATCGCTACACGTTTTCTCCTGTGTACCTACAGGATAACAACAATTCCGTCGTTCCCGAGAGCAGCGCTTGCCTCTGCCCTACTACGGAACTGTTACACACTTCCGACTTCCTACATCCCAGAAGCCGTGCAAACTACATAGAACTCGACACAACTCATCATAGAATGTTAGTACATAAATCAATACCAATCAATAACCAATAATCCAATAAGCTATGTACAAGCAATAATCACCAAACCAAAACAATAACAACCATCATCTTGCTACCAGAAAAACTGCTGCAGCGTGGAATACTAAATCCCTCCCTTCGTCACAGACCAAAGTTCTTCACAAAACACATTCAATCAACACATTCGCTGGTGGGGTCCATAACACCAACATTCACTCACCATCGATCTGTATTTCTCGAGAGGTGATCTTGTTCCAAACGCTGACATGAGAGGAAATACTCCTTAACCCAAATGAGCCTTAATCTACCTATCCTTCTTTAGCTCACCTGGCCTAACTTCCGCCTTCGGTATTTCTCTCATAGATTGTCGATAGATCAGTTAGTTGCTGGTAAGGCAATTTCTAATTCTCCATTTACTTTCAAATAATACATTTTATGAATAAACAACCCAACTCACTTGGTATTTTGATCAATTCAATCTTTATCTAATTAATGCAAGTTAAATCAATTGTCATGCAAACTGTCAATCATCATATTTACCTATTCTGGCTAATTGTCGTCCTCTAAGTCAAAGTTTAGGCTTCAGTTCAGTCTGTCAAAGATTCATGGAAACAGCTGTCCTGCAGTGTGCAGTGTCACCGTCCTCTCCGTCAGCATAACGTCAGGAAAACGAGAAAAACCACACAACCTCACTATTCTACTATAATTTATAGTAAAATCGCATTCCAAAAGTAACAGATTTATAGTTCCAACTCCTCTGATTGGGTAATCAGAAATCGACAAGGATGGTTGTCATGCAGATAGTCCATTAAAACGTCACTCTGGCTGGTTCCGGTTTTCAGAAGTAAACCATTGTTCCCCGGAAATTGGCTGACTTCCCAGGGTGTCCTTGGTAGGTACAGTCTGGTTAGGGTCAGGAAGAGGCCACCGTTGCTGATATTCGCGCAGGCGCACTTCACCCAGAACATCATGGAACGTCGTCGGTTAGGTCAATCACAGGAGGTAGCCATTTTATGGCAGGCCCAAATGGTCAACTTAAGCAAAAGAAACACAAAAACGTAATTAATACATAGAAATGACTAATAAAATGTTATTCCCTCGCTAATACCCATATGTGTGTGTATTTATCTAGCAGAAAGCAACACTCAAAGTGGTTTATACTTACTTAATAGAGCACAAATCACAAATACATCACAAAAGCACCATATATCATGCAATATTCCAATTGTCTATTATTAGTATGCGTACATAATTAGTTTACCTATTAATTAGGCCATGCAAATGCAATCAATGGTGTATTTCAGTTAATAATAAGGTTGATTATTTATTTTCCACTGCAAACTATTAGTTCTTATTATAATTAATTAATTAGTCTAATTGGTATATAAACATGCAAATGGGGAGGGTATACAACATTTTTTTGTAACCCGCTCCAGCAACCCTATGTGCCTGGAGCGGCGCCTTGATGAAATCTGCTGTGCCGATCCAGTTGGGGCCTTTGTGCAGTGTAGATGATGACCTCCATGTTCCAGAGGTGGCTACCGGGATCAAGAACAAGTGTGACCTGGTTGGTATTGTCACCGGAGTTCACCGAAGGAAGGAGGCCACCGTGTGGACCCCTACCGACCTGCACTGTGACTGAGGGCCAGTGTCTGGACCTTCGCACTACAACCGATTCCCCCCCCCCCCCCCCCCCACCCATTTACAATGGAAAGGACCAAAGTCCTTACACAGTTTGGAAGAACTATGAAGAACCTTGAGGGCTGCCGAGTGTAGGCCGCCTGCAGAGAACTTACCAGAGGCAGTCACTGCAGCTCCTGTGCCCGCAGAAGGAGCATGCTCAGGCACTCCGGTCACACTGATTCTCTAGGTAGGGGAAGACTAATTTCGGACCAGTCGACCCCATGGGAACTTGCTTGCCAGATAGTACTTCGGCGGTGAAACAATTTTGACTTTGGATACAGAGTCAGAGGTGTATTCCTGAAACTCAGACTACTAGTGAGGCTTCACATGAACTTCAGTGAATGGGGAATAACCACTATCGCTTCAGCGATGAGGTTGTGGAATTCAGGGAACTGCCTAAAGAAACACTAGAGCCTTATGGGACTATGGAAGTTGTTTGTGAATGTTGTATTTCGCTTTGCGTTACTAGCAGTAAAAAAAAAAAATATTCCTCTTTCATGAAAGCAAGTATTTGGCTGGACAATCATTTATTGCTGATGCTGTGCGTTTTCGAGTTGTGAGCCTGTGTTCACCTCCCTGTAGCCACCTCCCCACTCGAGAAGCATTGGACTGCTCGACCTGCGCTACTACTGACAGTCAACTGTGGAAGGGTACTTGCCTCAGCTGCTCAGGCTCGATAGTAGACCAGGACCTGGGACATTAGGAGTTAGAGACCTCAACCCCCACGGCTAGGACAGGTAACTCCTGTGTGCCCGAATGTCTTTGGAAAGGGGCTCTGACACTGTGCATAAATCCACTCTGGCCCTGGTGAACCAATGACTCATTTACTACAGTCAGGTGTGCAGTCATTACTTTTATAATGAATATTGATTCTACATTAATCAGTTACATTGGTCTTGGGGGCGTGGCCAGCTGACCATGATGGCGGACACGCTTTAGCGAGGCTCTGCCCCGAGATCCGCTGATTCAGCATTTATCTGGCATGAAGCAGCGCCATTGAACCGGCAGCGGCAGCCCATTGGCACGGGGGTGCTGCTAGACGACTGTGTAGCTGGTCTGGAGACCTCTGGTCGCAGTATACAGCACACAATGGCTGCCTGAACTGGAGCGGTGCCATTGTCCCTGTGCCGTGATACGAGTGGTGACGAGGAACGTCAGGCTGCAGTGGTTTGTCTACAAGGCTGCAGCGGTGACTTTGAGGCAAGGTGACCCCCCCGCGCATGAATGGAGGCGTCCAGTTTCGTACTCCGTGTGGGCGAGTGACTTTTAGCCCAGTAGTGAGCCACTGCGGAGCTCCGAGACATGGAGAGCGGCCCTCGGTGGCCGCGGAGGACCAGGTGCGGCCTGCTAGTGAGTGGCGGCTCCCGAATGCATGCGGTGGCCTGTGCATGTTCGGTAGGAGCCCCGGCAGCGGCAGCCCATTGACACAGGAGTGCTGCTGGAGGACTGGGTAGCACGCCTGGAGCCCCTGGCCGCAGTATACGGCACGCAAGAGCCGCCTGAATTGGAGTGGCGCCATTGTCCCCGTGCCGAGAGATGAGTGGTGGCGATGCGGGCCCCGGGGGAAGCAAGGTCGGCAGACCAGTCTTTCCCCGGGGTATTCGCGCGAGACCACGGGACAGGGTGGGGTTTAGTTAAGGGGTAGGATTTAGGTAAGGGGTGGGATTTAGGTAGGCATAAAAGGGGGCAGGGGAGGAAGCTCTTCCTCTTCCTGCCTCCCAGCGTCGTCAGGATAGGGTCTTAAGAAGTTTGAGGTTAGGTTAGGTTAGGCCTAGTGAACCGGTCGGTTGGCCGGTTTGGACCTCGTGGGGATCGTCGGAGGACTCAGAAGGGTACCTGCGTGAGGGAGCTGTTTTCGGACCCGGCGGCCGTCGGTCGGCGCACGCACCATGGCGGTCCCGGATGCTGCGGCGGTAAAGGCAGCACTTCAGGTATTGGGCCGTGCCGGGCGATCAGACCTATTACGGCCCGGCGTTCTGGACCAGGCGTAGGTGGGGATGACCCGGGCGCCTCGGTCCGCATCGGCGGGGGTCGCGGCGGCGGTGGCGGCGTGCATCGAGGAGCCTCTACAGCCGAGGCCGAGTGTTGGCGCGAGGGGGCGGAGCAGGGGCCTCACGGAGGGATCGAAGCGTGGAGGACGGCGTCTGAGCCTCCCCGCGTTGTCGGGCAGTGCTCACTCGGGGGCAGAGGTGGCGGGGGGAGGAGGAGGGGCCGCGGGTGAAGCGCGCAGCGTGCGTGTGCAGGTGACGGTGGGGGAAGAAGGTAACAGCCTACAGGTGGGGAGCGGGGCAGCCACGGGAGTGTCTCAGGAGTTGGTGGAGGATAGAGAGGATAGTGCAGAGGAGGGGGGGCAGCTGGGTGGGGGCTAGGGACAGGTGGGGGATGATTTTCAGTTAGTGTTGTCGGGCCGCGACTCAGCGGGGGGAGAAGAAGGGTGGGGGGTAAGCAATCTCCGGTTTTATCTGGAGGTGAGAAGGGTGGGGGGGCCGGGGGCAAGGGCAAAGGCCCCCTGAAGGTGGCACGAGGTGGGGCTGGTTTGCAGGCGATCAGCGGGGTGGTCACGCCCAGTGGTGGGGAGGTGGGCGTGGGTCTGGGGGGGGGGTTGGGCGGAGCAGTGGGATGCCATGTCCCTAGAGGAGCGGATTCGGGAACAGCGACGGTTGATCGAGGATACTGAATCGAGGTGGCAGGCGCTATGTGAGGCCAGGGAGTTGGGGTGGAGAGGGGCGCCGGGGGGGGGGTTTCGCCGGTGCGTCGCCCGGTCGCGGGGGCAGAAGTGGCGCAGGGCAAGGAAGGCAGGGCACGTGGACGTTGGGTCTGGGTTGAAGAGACAGGGACTGCTGTGGCGCAGAGGCCTGACGGCGCTGGGGCTCCTCCGGGCTTAGACGGCCCAGGGGAGGGGGGGGTCAAGCCAGCGGTGGATGCTGGCAGAGGCAAGGGTGGGCCGGCGGGGCGCAAGACGGCCTCCAGACGCCGGGGCGAAGCAGCAGGGGGGTTCGCGGCGGCCTGTCCTCCATCGAGGGAGCGGGCATCGTCGGCGCCGGAGTGCGAGTTTGTGCCTGGTATGAAAGGGAAAGGTGCGAAGCGTGTAGTGCGTGAGGTGTGTAAGGAGTGTGTTGAGGTGGAGCAAGAGGAGCAATTGGATTATGACTCGGAGAGTGATGAGTTGGAGGACGGTGAGGTGCGTGAATGGGTTGGGGGACAAGAAAAGGCGGCAACCGGACGGTTTGGTGTCTTACAGGCGCCGCGGGCCAGCGGTAGCGGGTCCAGCAAAGAAGGCCAGCAGTCTGCGGTCGCAGGAGGAAAGGACCGGGCGGCCCCCTCGAAACTGGCAGGTGAGAAGGCATGGTGGGATGCTTGGGGCGAGGGAGCGCAAGGGAGGAAAAAAGCATGCAGGTCTGTGGGGGTGGGGGAGGGGTCTGTGCGGGATGGGGGTGCACCGGCTAAGGCGGTGGAGGCAGTAGGCGGAGGGAAGCACCTGGTGGGTGCAGGGGTTCAGACGGATAAACCAGGGGAGACGAACGGGAAAGAGGAATCTGGGGACAAGCATCGGAAGAAATTGCCATATATGGGTTTGGCCATGCCGCTGGGGTCGCATTTGTCCAAAAGGACGCGGTCCCGTATTTGGAAACATGAATATGTTGATGTGTTCAAACTATTGCACAGGGAAATTCAGGCTAAGGAAGGTTCGAAGGAAGAGGAATGGGAATTGACCAGATGGCCGAGGGTGCCGGTTAACATGGAAAATTGGACGTCTGCCTTTTTGATTTACGCAAGTATTTATTGCGAGAAGCACCAGGATAGGGCGATTGCGCTCCTGAAATACATGGATATTATTCGCAAAGCTCAGATGCATTTTGGGGGCTTTGCATGGTTGAGTTACGACGAGGAATTCCGGGCACGGGTTAGCATTGACCCGGACAAGCCTTGGGGTGAAGTAGACCAGGAGCTGTGGGTACAATGGATGCCTTCCACGCAGTCGGCGGCATCCACTCATACGGCTAGCGGGCTTCCGGTTTCTTATCGGCCTTTTCAGTCGCGTCCCGCCCAGTCTGGGGCGGGGGGGCAAGGGGGTTCCGGTGGTTCGGGGGGAGGACAGAGCGGGACGGCAGGGCCAGGGGGTCAGCAATCTAAGCCTGGGGGAGTTACCGTGGGGGCGTGTTGGAACTTCAATAAAGGCTCTTGCACCCGCTACCCGTGCAAGTTCAAGCACGAGTGTTCCAAGTGCGGCGGGCGGTACCCGGTCACGCAGTGTTTTACTCTGGCCACTCCCTCGGAACAGTGGCGTATCACGAAAGGTCGAGGGCAGCCTGGGCCAAAGGGCTCCTACGCCGGTTGATGTGGGGGCCATGGGACCGTGGCTCTCGCGGTACCCTGATACGGAAGCGGCGCGGAAACTTTATTGGGGCTTTTCGGAGGGGTTTCGTGTGGGGTATCAGGGTCCCAGGGAGCGGAGGTGGGCGGAAAATTTGAAGTCGGCAAGGGAATTGCCGGAGGTGGTGGAGGCGAAGTTGCAGAAGGAGGTTCTGGAAAGTAGAATTGCGGGTCCTTTTGCGTCATGGCCGTTGCCGGATCTCATGATTTCTCCGTTGGGGGTGGTACCCAAAAAAGAGCAGGGCGAGTTTCGTCTGATCCATCATTTGTCTTGGCCCGAAGGGGCCTCCGTGAACGACTTTATTGCACCGGAGGACTCTCGGGTATTGTACGCCTCGGTGGATGACGCCATCGAGCTGGTTCGGGCAGGGGGCAGTGGGGCAGAATTGGCAAAATGTGACATCAAGTCTGCGTTCCGTCTCCTTCCCATCCATCCGGCTGGTTTCTCCTTGCTAGGCATGCAGTTTGGGGGTGCCATCTTCGTGGACAAAGTCTTGCCCATGGGTTGTGCGATTTCGTGTGCGCTGTTTGAGACGTTCAGTTCCTTTTTGCAGTGGGCCTTCACGGCGAGGAGTGGGCACCGGCTGGTGTCGCACTACCTGGACGATTTTCTGTTCATTGGGAAAGGTCAGACGGGTGAATGTTCGGAGGCATTGGGGCAGTTTCAGCGACTGGCCCTGGAGTTTGGGGTGCCGTTGGCGCCGGAAAAGACGGCTGGGCCCAGCTGTTGTCTGACTTTCCTTGGTATTGAACTGGACTCCGTGGCTTGGTCGGCGCGGTTGCCGGAACAGAAGGTGGGAGAGATCCAAGAATTTTTGTTGCATGTGTTGGGGGAGCGGAGGATTACGTTGCGGGAGGCACAGCGGCTCTTGAGGCTGTTGAATTTCGCGTGCCGGGTGGTGAGGGCGGGACGGACGTTTTGCCGGTATCTGTGCTTGGCCATGTCTGGGGCGGTGCTGCCTCATCACCGGGTACGCATCTCACTGGGGGTGAGGGCAGATCTACGGGTCTGGCATTGTTTCCTGGCCAATTTCAATGGCTTGGCCTTGGATTTCACCTATGACAGGATGGTGTGGCAGGTGCAGTTGTTTTCTGACGTGGCTGGGGCGGCAGGGTTCGGCATTTTCTGGGACGGACGGTGGTGCGCCGAGCCGTGGCCGGCACATTGGCGGCAGCAGGGCAGGAGTATTGCGTTCCTGGAGTTTTTTCCTTTGCTGGTCGCACTGGAGCTGTGGGGTAGGGAGTTTCAGAATAAGTCGGTGTTGTTTCATGTGGACAACAAGACAGTGGTGGACCTGGTGAATAAGCAAAAGGCAAGGGATTTGCGAGTGCTGCGCCTGCTGCGCATGTTCATGCTGCTATGTCTGCGCTATAATGTGCTTTTCCGCGCGCAACACATTCCAGGGGCCAGCAATGACATTGCGGATGCGTTGTCTCGTTCGCAGTGGCAGCGTTTCAGGAGGCTGGCGCCGGGAGCAGAAGCTTGCAAGACCGAGGTGCCGGAGGGTATCTGGGCCTGGGGGGAGTGAGAGTGGTGGATTTGGTGGAGAAGTCAGTTGCGGATTCCACGCGACGCTCCTACCGCTTGGCATGGTCTGAGTTCGGCGCCTTCTTGGGCGGGGGAAGTTTGGCGGGGCGGCTGTCTCGGACTGGCTGTGAACGGGGTGTGGTGCCGTTTGTGTTGCAGTGCATGAATAAGGGGCTGTCACAGGTCATGATTGCGGGGAAGTTGGCCGGGATTTCTTTTTATAGCTTGCTGTATTTGGGCTTTGACCCAGTAAGAGGCGAGTTGCTGAGCAGAATGTTGAAAGGGTGGGGGAGGGAAAGAGGGAAGGTTGGGGGGGGCCCTTAGGGAGGCTATTACGTTTGAAGTGTTGGAGGAATTGCTGGTGGCTTTGCCACATTGTTGTTTTTTGGGGCGTTTCGGGTGTCGGAGCTGGTGGGGACTAGGGGGTCTGCGGGTAGGTTGTTTGCGGATGTGAGGTTGGAAGAGGCACGGCTGGTTATATGGTTGGGTCGTTCGAAAACTGACCAGGCAGGAAGGGGTAGGTGGGTCTGGTTGAGGGAGAATGGTTACGGGGGAGCATGCCCAGTGCAAGAATGGAGAGAATTTTGTCGGCAGTCACCGGGGGATGGGGGAGAGATATTTTGCCGGCCCCTTAAGGGGCGAGTTACGGCTTTCCAGTTACTGGGGGTGTTGCGCATGGCTTTGCGACGGATAGGTAGGGATCCAGCGAAGTATGGGACACATTCTTTCCGCATTGGCGCGGCGGCGGCGCGGCTGGGCTGGTCCGGGGAGCAGCTGAGGAAAATTGGCAGGTGGAGGTCACGGTGCGGGGAGCGCTATGTGCGTAAATAGGGGCAGGCGAGAGCGACGGCAGGTTCTGGATTGACTGGTGGTGGTACGGTGGGGTTTCCTTGTTCTAATCTATGTTTCTTTCGTAGGTTGTGTTGCGGGGCCGGGGGCCAAGACGGTTACCTGGATTGTGGGCCATTCGTTTGTACACTGGGCTTCCAAGTACGCGGACAGACAGGTTTACGGCCGGGGCCTCGGTCTGAGGAGCAGCCATCATGAAGTACATTGGTGGGGAAAGAGCGGGATGCGCTGGGGGGCTCTATTGCCCTGGCTGACTAAAAAGGTTTCACAAAGAGGATGCCCGGATATGATCGTGATCCATCTGGGGGAAAATGACTTGGTAAAGCACTCTGGGGTGTCGTTATTACACCTGATGCAGAGGGACTTGGAAGCCATGCGTACCAATCTGGCTGGCGCCTGTATTGTGTGGACTGAATTTATCCCACATTGGATTTGGCGGGGTGCATTGAAGCCTGCAGCGGTGGAGAGGGCTCGCCGTAAGCTGAACAAGGCTATGAGAGTTTTGCTCACAGGGGGATACGGCTCGAGGAGCCCCTTCTTTTTCGGGATGATGGCGTGCACCTTTCGCACATGGGTAATGCCTACTACATGATGGAAATGCGGGACGTTATCAGTGGGCTGTGGAATGAGTCGATCTGGTGCAGGCGGATTTAGGGCGAAAGGTGAACTTGAGTGGGGTGGGGCAGGTAACCGCCCTTCAGGGGTTTCCTGGTTGGCGGTATTTGGGAGGGGGGGGAGTCCATGACGGGCATACTCACCCTTCCGGGGAGGGGGATACAGGTGCAAGGTGGATGTACCTCAGGCAGGAGTGCGATGGCTGGTGATGCTGGAAGAGGTTGGAAAGAGAAGTGACAAGGCGAATGGGACAAGTGAGGAGGTCGATGGGTGATGTGGGTGAGTAGTTGGAGTGTAAGAGTAAATGGAGGAATGGATGACAGGATGTTGGGGGGGGATTGTTGGGAGTTGTTGATGTTGATGTTATATTTGGTGTCAACCCTGTCCTAATAAATGGCCTTTTACGCTAGCCAGTTGGTGTGGAGTGGTTATTGCGCGATGCGGGCCCCGGGGGAAGCAAGGTCGGCAGACCAGTCTTTCCCCAGGGTATTCGCGCGCGGCCACGGGACAGGGTGGGGTTTAGTTAAGGGGAAGGGGTGGGATTTAGGAAGGCATGAAAGGGGGCAGGGGAGGACGCTCTTCCTCTTCCTGCCTCCCAGCGTCGTCAGGATAGGGTCTTAAGAAGTTTGACCACCCGCCCACCCTACTTGTTTCAGCAGTGGGGACAGGGGGTAATTGTTACAGCGTGCCAGTTTAGGACGGGTTGAAGTAGCGTGTGGCGGTATTTGGGAGGGGGGGAGTCCATGACGGGCATACTCACCCTTCCGGGGAGGGGGATACAGGTGCAAGGTGGGGGTACGTCAGGCAGGAGTGCGATGGCTGGTGATACTGGAAGAGGTTGGAAAGAGAAGTGACGAGGCGAATGGGACAAGTGAGGAGGTCGATGGGTGATGTGGGTGAGTAGTTGGAGTGTGGGAGTGAATGGAGGAATGGATGACAGGATGTTGGGGGGGATTGTTGGGAGTTGTTGATGTTGATGTTATATTTGGTGTCAACCCTGTCCTAATAAATGGCCTTTTACGCTAGCCAGTTGGTGTGGAGTGGTTATTGCGCGAAGAGCACCTGACCGCAGCAGCTGATCTACGCGGACGCGACAGTGGCTTTGAGGCAAGGCGCCCCCCCGGGCGTGCACTGGGGTGCCCGGTTTTGTGTCCCGTGTGGGCGAGTGACTTTCAGCCCATTTGTGAGCTGCTGCGAAGCCCCAGGACACAGTGAGCAGCCCTCGGTGGTCACGGAGGACCAGATGCGGCCCTGCTGGTGAGCGGCGGCTCCCGAATGTGTGCGGCGGCTAGTACGAGTCAGGAAGGAGCTGGGCCCTGAGGTGAGGAGTGCGGGGTATCCTTGCTGCCCGCGACGGCGGTTTGGGGGCTTGTGCAGTGCCACCCATCAGATGCTATCTGGGAGGTGTCCTGAGATTAGGCAAAGCGCTGTCTGCCGAGGCCCTTGCCACAGTGTTTAACATGGGCACTACTGAAGCAGGTGCAGTGGGCTGGATTGAACACTGTCCCCCTACTGGAAACCGGGAGCGCAGAGGTGCTAAGGAGTACAGATATGATTGGCACCGGCGCCTGAGATCCCGGCCTTGCCACGTACCGCGTGTAGGCGGACTACTACACTGGGCACACCCGGTCAGGAAGATAGGTGCTTGACCTGAGACCGCTGACCATCGGGGCGCGCTGGGTGACCCCCCTGCTACCCAGGGTACCGGCAACGTGTGGAGTGGGGCGCCTGCTCGGCAGATTGTTGGTGGCCCATCTGTAGGCCTGCTGTAACTAGCATTACATACTCACTCACCTGTGGTCTTCTTTTACCCAGACTACACCCTTGGTGTACAACAGCAGTGGAGTACATTTCTGACTGTCAAGAGACGAATGCGTGACTTAAGTTTGCAATACTCCCTCATATTCCCGGCTCGGCTGCAAGTGGTTGCGGATGGATCCACGCACTTCTTTGACCCACTGAGGAGGCATTGGAATGGCTTGAATGTAAAAGACACCACACTTGCCCGAGTCAACGGCAGGGCGGCGCAAACCAGAGGACGGGGAGTCGGAGAGGACGTGGGACCAGGCGTAGGTCACATGCGGCGGGGGAAACAGAAGTTTCAACGCGGAAAATAACACGCAGGTAGATTACAACGTGGACGTTACATCATCCGCGTTGTTACCACGCATGACATTACATCGCAAGTCGATTCAACGACTTGCGCTAGATGGCGCTCAATACCAGGGAATGTGTTGGATTTTAAATCCAACACATTCCCTGCTGTTGCACTAACTGGAGTAAGAATAGTAATTTATACTATTCCTAAGTCCGGCGCGCCATCTAGTGCAAGTCGTAGAAACGACTTGCGATGTAAAGCCATGCGTGGTAACAACGCGGACGATGTAACGTCCACGTCGAAACCTACAGCATGGTATTTGCTTGCGGTTTAAAGAGACATATTCATGCGGCGGACACCCTGGTGCAGTCGGCGGCTGCTCCGGATCGCGAACAGGTCCTTTGGGAGCGGAGAAATGCGCTGCAGGTGGTGGTGGAACTGAGAGACCGGCGGATCAGCAGGGACGTTGATGTCTCTTCTGAACAATCGTTGAGTGAGGACAGACCACAGGCTATATGGACGACTCCTGAGGACACGCAGGCACTTTCAGTTGTGACACCCCAGACTGCTGATGACCTAATGTACGGCGCAAAAAGACTCACAATCACGCAAGATTTGTGTTGGGTGGTCGCATGACTCTGAGCCATTTGCAATGCATACGCGACTCCCGTCTGGGTTGCCTACTTACACTGCACGGAATAACACGGTTGGCTGGACCTCTTTCGAGGGGAGTACACTCCAGTCTGTTGGGCTCGCACACATGCTAGGCGCAGCTGCACAGTGCACACATATCCACGTACAAGCAGGCTCCAACACCATTTACCCCATTCCTTGCCAGCTTAGCCCACCCCACCTCCTAGCAGGACTATAGCGACGTGTGTTGCCGTGCTTTGCCTTAGGGCACTGTTGACAGTTTGGGCGGACACAAGTTGTTTTTCTGCCCCACCCCATTTGAGCCGATTATGGGCTGCCCCCGCATCCCCTGTTTGAGTTCCTAAACTTCTACCCGCCTGGACACTGCAGCTATTATTTGCACTCAATAGAGATACCCCATGTTGCAGCTTTGCCCTTTGTATTGACAGCAGCCTGCGTAGCGCGTCGCTCATCCAACATGCCCTATGCCTCCCACAAACGTAATCACTTGGAACGTTAGGGGGCTCCACACACCAGCCCGCAGATACGGAGAGTACGCGTATCTTAAGCGGCACTCCGCTCATGTGGCGCTCCTGCAGAAAACGCATATCGCCCAGCCGGAAATCAGTAGATTGCAGCAGAGGTGGAGGGGTCAAATTCTAGCCACTGGCTACTCGGCTTACGCCAGGGGGGCTCTGATCTAGGTGCAGCCTGGCACCCAGTTTGAAACAGGAGGTCGTCATTGATCCCTATGGTAGATATGTATTCGCCAGGGGGCGTCTAAATGGGATACATTTGGTGTTGGGGTCTATATACGCTCCGAACACGGACCAGGGGGATTGTTGGCAGACGTTGACGGATTCCCTCTCACGCTGGTGTCATATTCCCTGGTTGCTGGGTGGTGACTTTAATACAGTCTTAGACACGACATTAGACAGGTTATTCCTGCTTTTACTACACACAGCTGCGTCAGCCAATGCTAGGTATCTAGGGGAGTGGCTGCGTAGGTGGGATCTATCAGATGTATGGAGAGCTCTTCAACCACGGGTGTGGAGGTATTCGCACTACTCACACCCACACAGGCTGCATGTGCACCTAGATCGATTGTTGCAAGTGCGCCATTGTTGGCGCAATGCCTCGCTGCAGATTACCACAGCAAAACACACTCTGACTATAGCCCACATGCGATGACACAGGGAGGCGAGACTGGGGGACCAACTGCCCATCTATGGAGGCTCCAGCCTCTGGCGCTAGAGGACCCACCATTTAGGGAAGCGGTACATACAGCGATAGACACATACTTCGACCGCAACACGGGGTCAGTCGCCAACGAGGGCATTTTATGGAATGCAAGCAAGGCAGTGGTAAGGAAGTGTTGTATCGGGCTGAGTTGGAACATTAGGAAACAGCTGGACGACGAGGTTAAACGAATTGAGGATTGACCCAACTTGAGGCTGACTTAGCGCAGGGCGCGGATACACAACCCGACATCGATGCACAAAGAGCTCAACACGCTGAGGTGATGGGGCGGCTACGTTGTCTGAATTATGCGTCACACACTGCACGCACTCATGCGGTGGTTGATAGGGCGGGCAGACTGTTAGCATGCATGATCAAGCAGGAACATGCGCAGACGCCTGTACTACAGCTGAGATCAACGATGGGAGCGCTGCTCACCACACAGCATGAAATTCATGGTGCGTTCACTGCGCATTACACCAGAGTGTATCAAACGGTGAGCTGTGCGACACAAGTGGACATAGAAACTTTCCTTACCCCTTTACCTCTGCGCCAGGTCACAGTGGACCAACAAAGTGAGTTGAGTGAACCGCTCACGCTGCTGGAGATACACAGTGCTATCAGCTCCCTGGCTACGGGTAAAGCGCCAGGCCCAGATGGCTACCCATTTGTGGGGTCGACTCCTGACCCACACTTAATAGTCAACTGCAGGGCTGTGCACTGGCAGACTGAAGCGTTTCGATATTTGGGGATTCTCATATACAGAGACCCGCAGGACCCCCTGGAGGGGAACTTAGTCGTGCTGTTACGGAGGTGAGGGCTCAGATGTCCTTCTGGGCCACCTTGCCACTCGTGGTCATGGGCAGGATTGCATTATTAAAAATGGTACTCCTGCCGCGTCTCCTTTATTATTTCACCAGCTTACCGTTACACCTTAGGCCCCCCCCTTCTTTAAAAACTTGGAAGCTGACATGAGGCAATTTATTTGGCATGGATCGCGGAGCAGAGTATCCGTGGCTAAGATGTATTCACTGACAGTGCAGGGTGGGCTTCCACTGCCCAATATGGAATAATATCTAGCTGCACAGCTTCAGTGGGTAGCGCGCTGGCTAAGCATGCGCCACCTTGAGGACACAGCGGAGCAGACACCCGGGTTCACCCATCCCCAAATTATCGCATTGTTCTATCCGGCTCGAACAGGAGGTGCGCCTACGCAGCTGCTGGTCAAAGTGGCATATCATTGTTATCGACGTAGCCTGCGCATCACGCTCCACGTGGTGCCGTATGCACCATCACTCCCTATATTAGGTACGCCCAGGGGGCTTGGGACTGTAATGAGTGCGGAGCTGGCGCGCTGGGAGGAGGCTGGTATACAGACATTAGGCAATCTGTATAGTGATGGTCAGCTCATCCCGGTCACGGATCTGGCTGAGAGCCCGGACTTGCCATGTGGTCAGTTTCTCTTACATGCTGCAGTGATACATGCACTCAGCGGACTGTGGGGCGACGTGGCGCAGGAATACCCCACTCACTTAACTGTTGAATACCTACACGAGCTGGGCACAGGCTGTCACTTGACCAAGTGGTTTGTGGAGTCCCTTAGGATCCACACGTCACCACGTCTGCTGCCCCTTCGTGCCCGCTGGGACGCAGACTTTGGGCGACCCACCACAGATAGGGAGTGGGAAAAGATACTCAAGAGCCCCACGCGAATCCCACGCTAGGTCATATTTCGTCTCATTCAATATTATATTGTCCATAGAGCATACCTGACACCGGACCGTATAAATAGATATTTTGATCGCACTGATGCTGTGTGTGCAGGATGTGAGGAGACTGACGCGACTTTACTACACATGCTCTGGTCATGTCCTACTATTCAAACGTACTGGGGATCTGTCACCGACTGTTTGGCTCAATGCACATAACGCATCCTGAACTAGTCGTGGGAAGTGTGGATTCTGGGGCTCTTCCCAAGGTCCAAAGGCCACAAAGTGACCTGTAGGTTCATAGATCTGGGGCTTATAGTTTCCAAACGTCTACTTACGCGTCTGTGGAAGTCACCTATCCCCCTAGTAGCAGTGGCTTGGTATCACTCCTTACTATGTTGGGCGCAAGCGGAGAGCGTGGCGCTTCGCTGCGAGAAATCCACGTGGTTACGTCAACAACCACTAGCGGAGGCGTGGGGCGCAATACTGACTGACCGCCGCGCGACCTGGTGAGATCGCTTGGAAGCACAGGCAGATGAGCCTACAGCGGATACAGGCTGAGCAATAGCCGCTAACATATAACATGCAGGTAAACGTGAGACTCGCGGCCGCCTAGTACGATAACTGCTGAACATGAATGTTAGACATACTTCCCCCCTTTCCCCCACCTTTCCCCCTCCCTCTCTCCTTCCCCCCCTCCTTTTCCCCAGCACTCTGCTTGCTCTCTGTGGTCAGACATATATACAGCCCCCGAGCACCACCACACGTCATCTGCCTGGCAGTCATTGAATATTGGGAGGCACTGGATGCCAAGGTATACACTAAGACTAATAGTTACGGCTGGGCGGGCTGCTGGGGTGGGAATGGGGAGACACAGACATAAGACATGCAGCGATACATGGATTCACTGTAAATTTTCCAGGTGACGGGGTACACTGTTTAGAGTTATGTTTCTGTTTTTAGTTAATTGCTCATTGTTGACATCTGTATGCAATGACAGCATGGTAAGGACCCACAACTGGAGCCTGTAATCTTTGATGATGCTGTAAATGAGGAAAGCCACAAATGTATTAGCTGTTTATGCAAAGATCCAATTTGTATGGTGACACAATCGTGTATAAATGTAATGCGCACAGTGATTATAGCAACAACAATAATAATAATAAAATCAAAGTTAAACAAAAAACAATTGGTCTACTTGAGCCGCGCCGTTCTGGTGACGACCAAGAGTTGCTTATTATTGTGAATTCTGCCAGCCTCAGATGATATGGCAACACTCCAATTTCCAGGGCCTCAGTCAGCTTTGCCTTTATTGCCAGCATGAGTGACTCAAAAATGGCTTCAAGTTTGCAGTTGCAGCCTGAATTGCTGTAGATTCAAGATTCAGTAAACAGGTGTCAGAATTGAACCTTTTACACATGTTGAAAAGTCTTCTTCCAACATTATTAAATCTCCTGTGAAATACTCCTTAGAGCCCTCAAGGCCTGGTTGCTCAATATTTACAAGTGTTGCATGCCTAGTATGAGGCTGGCATGTCTCCACAGTAATAGAATGTAAAGTGCTTTCTTCCGCGAGGGCCCTGGCGTGGGACTCAGGGTGCGCTCGTGCTGGAGTGTCCTCGGGCCTGGCAAAGGATGGACGGTTCCCAGGAACCTCCAGCACGAGCGCACCCTGAGCCCCACGCCAGGCCCCTCGAGCTGAGGCACAACACGCGACGATCGCAGGTAGATTGCCAGTGGATTCACTTTGAACCACACAGTGGACCACCTATTGGTTTTGTGTTATCCTTCTATTAATACACTTGTCAAGTAAAATCATTTCTTATAGGTCCTGATGAATGCCAATACACCTCTTCTGAGGGTTTAAGAGACAGAAACATGTTGATCTACTCTAGTGACACACATAAGCAAGGTTAATCAACCTCTTGGATGTCTTTTCATTTAACCCTGACGCAGGCACGCATGAATTAAGTTGTACTTGTGTCCTGGAGTCAGTTTTAACTACCACTCACTGTTTTCACGCTCAGCCTAACTCACCGCCCTCTAGCTCACCAAAGGGTTTCTATCACACTCTGAAAATATCCGAGGAACTCCTCCTTCTCAGTGATCAGCTGTCACGGTGCCAGGAGATTCCCAATGATGAAGCATGCCACCTCTGGTGGAATTCATCCTTAAAAAGGAATATATCCCCGTTCAGTTAGGTTACATCCTTTCTTTGTTTCTTTCAGACGCAGGTGTTTTTCTGTGTGAATATAATTGGGAGCGAACACCTGCAGGTCTATAAATCTCCCCTGGCCCTCTTTAGCTTTTGGATCTGGAGCTACCCCCCCCCCCCCCTCTTCCCGTTGCCTTGAGACCCTCACGGGTGAGTAGCGCGCTTTATAATCCCATGATTGATTGATTTTGTGTTTATGTAAATCAGTTGCTCGACATGGGTCCTTAACTAAGACTTTGGACATGGCAGAGGAGACCTTAGAAGTCAGACTCTCTAATTTCCCTTGAGATTTTGTACACCTGCGCTCAGAGGGTTACGATATTCTTGGGGAACACTAACTAGCTGCACGATTCCCACTGAACTGGGAAATCTGGTCTCAACAGTGGTAAGAGCAATGGCCCAGAGAGGCCTTTTTGGGGATCCCATTGTCAAAGAGATATTTTTTTACTTGTTTTTTATTCAACAATCTCACAGTATGCATTGTAACAGTGTGACATACATGCCGGTTGCACATTATCATAGCATTAAATTCCAGTATAGCCAATTTTCAAATGGGAACATACATTATAGTAAATCCAACATTGAGACCACGACCCGCTGCAGGGGGTAGCCCTGAGGAATTCCCGATCATGCATATCAGAGCTACAATACACGAGTCCGCAGACATGCTGTGGCGTGAGAGCATGTTGTTGGTCATTAAATTATCCATAAAAAAGGAAATATTTCCCAATAACTAATCAACAACTAGCAATGGAGGCAGCAGCTAACCAGCGCAATCTCATCTCCCCAGGACAGCCGTCCATGAGAAGGAGGGGTGAGGGACGGCGGACAAGGAAACCCGGGGATACCCATGACCCCTGATATGAGGGGGGTGGGGTGGAGGAAGGCGAGGGGCGGCCGCAGGGCAGACAGCGGACGGTCCAGGAATATACCGAGCACAGCCCCACAAGAGCTGTCTTGCCCCATCCCGGTCGCAGAGGTGGCAGCGGATGTTGAAACACCCATACTGTCATCCACACCCACACTCGCACATAACTCTTCCCTTGTACGTGCATTCGCACACGTGTTTACACATCGACCTTACCAATCACACCCACACTTTTACCCACCATTCAGGAACCAGAGAACTGGCCCACCTGGCTGCAGCGGGGGCAGCTGATCCCTCAACCGGTGAGTGCCCAGAGGGTATGGGCTGATGCGGTCCCTCAGCCTACAGACTTTCCTGCATATCACCTCACAACTCCGGATCCCTTTCAGCATTTACGTTGGTGCAAACCAGCTTTAAGCCTACGCTCCTCCGCTACACACCATTCGTGCGGGTCTGCCGTCCATTGGTCCAATCCGTGGCGGAGGGGTGTGGGGGCAGGCAAGTCCAATGGAGGGGGGGGGCAGGCGAGTCTAATGGATTGCAACACAGTGCTTGGCTAGCACGATTCCGGGCATGGCAAACCTAAGGTTCATCCACATTCCCTGTTTTGGGGGATGGTAGCACTCCCAACAAGCAATGCTTGCCCAGTGTGTCAAACTGAAACCATATGACCTCCTGTAGTTCCCACACTATCCCAACCCAGTAGGTCTGTAGTCTTGCACAGTCCCAGGTCATGTTAGGAATGTTGATGGCTCCACTCCACAATGGGGGCGCATGGGAGATGGTGCAACATCAAATTTATGGAGGCGCTGAGGCGTCAAGTAAGTGCGAAGCAGGTAGTGGAACCCTTGAAGACCTGGGCAAATGCTTGTCGCCATTCCCCATCTGCGAGGGCCACCAGCAGGTTGGTTGACCACCTGTCGCGAATCCCCATTATGTCCACCCTGCAGTCAGCCTTAAGGGCCTTGTAGATATGGGACATTAACCCTCTGGTGTAGTCCGGGTCTAGCAGTAGCCCCAATGTCTGTGACTCCTCCTGTTCTGCCGAGAAACTGACTCAGACCTCATGGCTGTGGGCGACACCGTGCCATATTGTAGTAATTGGCTGTGCCATAGCTGGAAGCACTCCCTGGCTTCCTCCATCATAAGGAATACGCCATTGAGGTACAAGTTCCCAGCCGTGGAGCTCGCCCTATCGTATCACTTTGTTAGGCCCATCCATCACTGATTTATCTGCCGGAAACAGGGCAGCCATTGTAGGAGCAACATTGAGGTACAAGATTGTGAGCAGAACCGTGCAGTATTTAACTGCATGTGGTAAATTCCTCTAAGGAATAATGATCATATTCCAATTAAACAAAGACATTCATTGCTTAAGGGCTCATGTTTCCAACCTCACCAGAAGCGTGGCTGTCAGGACAGTCACCAACTTATAGCGGTCTTTAGTGTCTACTCTAGCAAGACATTTTTACATACTCTATACTAACTGGAGTATCTAAGTGGTATAAATAGCGGGCGGCCAGCGGATGCTCACGTACTAAGGGATTTGCGGCAGAGAGTGTTGCTAATATTTATTTGCCCAAAAAGTAGTGCATCTCATCATCAACGTTCATTCCTATATCAGTCGTACGTAGTTTTAGGATCCAGTCCTTGTATAAGGACTCCCACAGACTTGAATGCAGATAAATACTAATACCCATAGGTTTACTCAGCGCCTCACTTATATATGATGTGCCAGACATAAATGCATTTTAACTTAAGGATTTCTACGAGGGCACCCCCTTACATGGTGAATTACATTGGCCACTTAGAATGGTGGGATAGTGTACTCGTCACTTTTCAGGCATCATTCTGCTCTCGTTTTCTAAGTAACGCCACACTTCAGAGGCTTACTTAATATTGAGATCGTAGGACTTATCAATAGACTTTCCACTGATACAGAATGCTTCTTGGCCCCTTGATATAATCACCATGGTCACTTATCGTTCTCGGTTGATGTTCGTGCCTGGTCACCAATAAAGTTTCCTTGTCTTTTTGACATCCAGGGCCTATCCTGACCCAAGATGGATGCCACCCTACCAAATCTAATTTATTTAAGAATGCTCGTATGGAATATATCCTTGGGCTTCTGACTAGGCTCACAATGTGGATCATGAGGAATATGACGAAATCTACTAATTTTAGGATGCGCCATTTAATTAACTTTTCACATTCTGCACACCTTAATATACGGTGCATCTAACACAAGAATTATACTCCATGTGCACACCGAACTCGTGCCCTTTGACTGTTATCACATGTGAGGGATATTGTCCGCATTAGTATTATCGGACCTCTCAATAGCGGCAATCATTACCAGTTCCAGTTCCAATGTGGCGCCGTTGGAAATAGACTCATTGCGTAGACCTACACCGATTTCCGGTCACATGACCTGTGCACGGACGATAAACACACCGGGTTCCTTTCACCGCTAACTCGTATTTGGAGCCAGACGCGGATGGGGGCAGCGAATCTTTGCACTTATTGACTCGTATAACCAAAGGTAAGGAAAGAGCCCTTAACATGTCACATATACACATGTGGCTTTGCCTATTTGTTTGATTGGAAGCCACTACTCTGATAATGAGAAGATTATTTCTTATACGGAGATTTTTATATCTCTGTTACAGACGGGGAAACTACTTTAAAATAGAGAGCACAACTGATATGTTGACAACATAGATCCTGCAGATGCCTGTCCCCCCCGTCGCTTGAATGTATGACCTGGAATTATCGTCATACTTAATGTATGTATATTTCTCTTGACATAACAACTGTCGCTAAGTCTGAACACTCTGCAAGTTTCCCTATATCTGGTTACTAATAGCCACATACATTTCCTTCCTGATTTTTATATATTACAGATTGTGTCTATAAGACAGTGCTCAGGTCAGTGTCTTTTTGGACTTCCTTACCACCATATAGTATATCACTTGAGATACTTATACTTATAGCCAGTTTCCACATGATCAGCACTTGGCGTTTATTTCGTGGCCGTCCTCCTAGAGTCAGTCATACCGCAAGTGATATCTGTAAGACACCGCATGGAACGTACCACCTTCACATATAGAATATTTTCACACATGACACGCACACGCTATAGATATCCGTGCCGAGACAATCACCATCGGATATGATAAGGCTAGTACTCACCCGATTTCACGGTGAAAGTTAGTACACTATAGCCTTGTGATACCACCACCTGTAACTATTAGTATTTACACCTACCCTGGGAGCACATTTGTTTACAATGTTAACAAATGTTCACAACATCGCTTTTTTTAAATTGGACTAATATGGATTATCATATTAATTTGTACCTAGCCGTGAACAAGTCGCTTGTATGATTAATCTAAAGGCGACGAAACACGTGTTGGCTCAGGAACCACTGTGAAGACTGTGAAATCATTAAGAAAATGAAACTATTAAACTGAAGAAATTCACAAGAAAAAGACGAAGATTTACTGTTTGTGCTGTATACTGATTTGTATCATTAACTTTGACAACTTTATTTTTGTGTGTGCTTGGGTACCTTGATGCTAACTTTGTGTTGTTTTCGTGACAACTGTCCAGGAAGCTGGTGGTTCTCCCATACCTTTTAGCACCATAACTAATTCAGAATTTTACAGATACTTGGTACACTCACCATATGCGCCTATTCTCTATTTACAATACCGCCACTAAAAACGTAAACTTAAGAAAAATTTGACTACACCACTCCAGCGGAGTGTAAGGCAATAATATCAGGCTGGGGCACCGGAGAGGGGGCAATCAATCACCTATAACAATAAGAATCCTTTGCGGGTGTTCCAGCTGGCACAATGTCAGTCGGAAGGGAGAACTCAGCATACCTCCCAGCACTTTTACTTTCAAGAAGGCTCTTCTGAGTTGTAAGATGGGAGTTCGTAACAGAGAACATAAATCAAGCCATAACCAATTAATCATGTCTAATAACGCTGTTAATAATTGGGGCAACATGGTGGTACGAGATTGGGCAAGCCACTGGGAGGAAACATCATGGGTATGCATCGCTTTCGCCGGCGCAGTTGGGCACGAGTAAGTGTAATGTAGAAAGACTGGGGATATATATCCCATCGGGTCTCGAACTCCTACTTTAAGGGTCCCCGATATGAACAGTACTGTATTTAATGTGAACAACCTACCTGAAGGATAAGCAGGGCTAATACCGCTGTTGAGCGCATTAACTGGTTGGAGGATGCCATGTGCCCCTATTATTGGGCAGGGTTTTATACTAAGGAAGTTCAGAGAAACAGGTGATCTCGGAATATAGAAAAGCGGCAGAGCAATTCGTAACCAGCCCAAGGTGTACAATTGGGCAGTGCCTGGGGTAATTTGCGGGAGAAGATTGGTAGAACAGCTTGGGTCTATCAAACTACAATACAGGGTATGTGCACAGCCATTACTTTACTGGCTGTGGGAGGCACCACACCCCTCCAGGTAATAGGATCAATTAAAGCATGGGGCATGTAGGTCAGAGCTAATTAAAGATGCATTTAACCCTGTATTTGACCGGGCATGGACATTTTTAATATGGTTGAACAAAGCAAGGGAATTTACTTGGTGATGCACAATAGACAATTATCTCACTGGAACTGGGCTATAGCACAATATGGGTTCAAGAGATTTGCATCAGTAAAACGATGAGCGGTGCAACCTCAGTGGTCAGTCATTGGAAATGTGCTCTCAGCAAAACCAGTCAAATAACAGTGCATGCCACAGGATGCTTCACTTAAGTTAGAGTCTGCCTGCACCATGACGAGCACCGCCAGGTGGTGTAGGAATGGTTGCCCTAGAAGAGGGGCTCAGTTCTCAAGGCTTTGGGAACAAAGGTTGAGAGGACAATGGCTGCTATTTAAGCAATTTGCATAATTTAGGAGAGGGCGGCAGGATTGAGCATCAATTTACCCAACGTTTTCTTCAGCACTAAGCATTCCCATTTTCCAGCATCTCTGCAAGATCTGTATCAGAATTTTGGTGCTGGGCCAACTATGCTAGGGTTGATGCATCAGCACAGCATCAAAATACCAAATTAGACAGGGGCTGGTTTCCAGGCAATGTAGGAAGATGGTATTGCTATATCAAAAAGAGGTATAGGGGCACAGAGTCCAGTGAGTTTCCAGAGGTATAGCAGAGGCTAAAGTAGAATATACCTTATTCTGTTTTGTGGTAGTGTAGTTGAGCAGATAGGCTGTCAGAGGGTAGTATAAGCACTTGTGTACATACTCGGGCAAGAAGGAAGTCACTCACTCAGAGACTGCATCCAGACCAATTGTTTGCCCTACCAAAGAAGAACATGAAATGAAGCAGAACGCATGAGGAGCTTTTATAGGAACCTCCGGTCACACCTCTGTTTTGGGACCACCCTTGCCTTGGGTTAGGCAGAAGAGGCACACTGGGTATCCATGAAAGGGCAGGATCCAGCCCCAACACGGTGGGACATACTAACAATCGGCCGGGTTTGGGAGAGCTAGGCCTCAAGCCCCAGACTGAACCATGCAATGGTATGATCTGGCAAAACACCCTCCCCTAGTCATGACAAGTAATTATCATCACCGGGGTCCTATTTCTTGCCGGTGCTGTACTCCCATACAAACAAAGGTATGCGAGTAAAGATAATTGAATTGTGTTGACCACAAACAATAACTTATTAACAAATATTCTCATGGCCTTGAAGATGATCACCAATATGCAGCAGAAACCAGCTGGGCGGGTCCTCACCCCACAATTTATTAATTCACTTTGCCGGTTTGGATTAAGTTCCCAGCGAATCCCGAATTCGGGGCCTGATCAGTGAGGGGTAAATACAGAGCACAGCTAACCCCTAATCAGAAGGCACAAATTGACACAGAGGGCACCATAGGGACGTAACATGGACCTGTGGTTAAGAAGAGAACAGTAGTTCCCAACTTCCGGGGAGGCCATCGTACATCCCAACAGAAGGGTAAATAAAGACATGTGCAAGCCCACTAAGCAGAAGGGCTTGTTTCAACTCAATTTCAAAATAAAATAAAATAAGAAGGGTGTGGTAAATTAAGGCGTGGCCTCATTAGTGGAAACAGCACATGGTACCCCGATAGTGACGGGGCACACCTGCCAGATGTGGATAGGGAATTGGTCCAGCTAGAAGGACTGATAGTTGCAGGTTGCAGGAAGGTATGGAGGCTGCCATGATGGGGGGCCCCAGATATGACGGCGGCCACACCCATGACATTGGCGGAGTTACAGGGCGGTCAAAGGCTGATTGGTACTAATGGGTACCCTCTCAATGAGCACAGCAGGGGTGCTCTATGCCAAACCCCAGGAGTCTTTATGGCAGGACCCTAGATGGGAACGTCGGCACCCTGCTAGTCCTTCGGGCAGTTGTGAGCCAGAGCAACCGGGGGCTTGCCTTGCAATGCTCCACCCCTAAAAAGGCGTGGGTGAAGTCATGGACTGGTGGTCTATGGTATTTAAGGGGGAAAATCCCCAGATAAAAGGTGGCACCAGTTGGGCTGGCCAGGGTGCAGTTTGGCTCATAGGCGGGGGGAGGCTTATGTTACTCATCGCTGCCTGCCCTTGGATTGCCCGTAAGTTAACCCACCATGTTGGTATACCTCATGTATAAAAGAAACTTGCAGCAAACTGTTTTACGACAAAATTTGTGTAGAGTTATTATTTATTGCAGTGTGTACTAAGTACCTTACTATGCTTCGGGGAAGGGTGCCGATATTGATACTATGACCTCTGGGAGCAGTACACAAGACCCAATATGAGGTTGGATTTATGTCTTGGTACCAAAGCTTAAAGAAAAACTGCCAGGGGATAAGAACACTGGATTAACTTGGTGGACACTGTCTAAAGTGCCACCTAGGTACATGCAGGTTAAACCTTAGCACCACCATCGTGTCTGGGGTTAAAAAGCACGTTGGACACCAAACGTGAAAGCAATCGGCCAGGCCATCATGGAGCTGGACATATAAGTAATTTGCCTATGCCAGCCCATTATCTGATGGACCGCTGGTCACTTGTGATAGAATTACGTTTTGAATGCTACAACAGGGCAGTATATGCTTGCACATATACTTCCACACACATAATAAAATGCACCCTGCCTCCTGGGCTATAGAAGGCCTCCCTTAGGTGTGACTGATACATTCTAGACCCTTCCATATTCTATCCCTCCATTATCTTATTCAATCCAACTAGCAGACGCACATGCCCACCGCAGAAATTCTATGACAGGAGCGGAGGCGAGTATTATGCATTTCTTTTGTATTTCTTTCTTCACTCTTTATTGACCGCAAATTCAAAGAAACGTAAAACAAAACACTACAAAACTACGACACCCATGAACACCGGGAGTAACCATGGCCACCAACAGTCCAATCAAGGCACATTCCGACAGTCCATATATTCTAATCAGCAGCATAGTCCTTCCTCCTTCACTGCTGCCTCGTCAGTTAAGTCCCTTCATGCCTTCTTCCTCACTTCAGGGGGTTTGACTTCGGGCTTTCTGGCGTGTAGTTGCTTAAATTGCTTATATTTGGTTGGTTTTTGATGTGAATGATTATCGCGCTGTGAGCGCTTTCATTTGTAGGAGTTGCATCGATTTCAGGTCGCGTGGCAGGCTTCTAGCCCGAGCGCGTAAATTTCTGTGTCCCGCGCGAGTGCGCTAGGTGGTACTGTTTCAAGCCTCTATCGCACTTTTAGCGACCACGGAGCTGCTCGCTGCGCTCCCGTGCTTCGTGTGTGCTTGGGGAAGGGAGCGTTCTGCGCTCGTGCCGCCTTCTCCCCCAACCCTCGCTTGACACCGCGCTGCGGTTGTAGCTGAAGGGCATAGCCCACTGTGATTGTTTTCCCTCCTAGGTGCAACCGGCAGTCTAGGATACTTGGTCCTGTTGTGATACACAATGTAAGCAGGAAGAACTTCCAGGCTTATGGAGGGGACAAGAGGAACTAAAGAGGGGAGTGCACCCTCCCGTGTTTTAACACTGCTTCACCAAAAAGTACTCCCCACTTCCCCAATCACTGATAAGTGGTCGGGTCCGTTGGAACAATCCCTAAACTCTTACTACGTGGAAATCCCTACGTGAAGCTGCTAAAGGAACACCACTATTGAGTGGGAAAGGAGGCGAATCCTTTTGTTTTATATTCCCTCACACACCCTAGTGGTGTCATACTTCATCATCGGGACACCCTGACGCCTAGAAGTCAGGGGGGGCTCAACCATCTTTCAGGGAGCTCTTAAGAAGACGTTTTTGGCCAGGGGGATAAAGATTAAAAGCCCACCACCAGATCCCAGTTTCCCTTTATTCTTGGATCTGCCAGGGGTAATGATAAAATATAAAGATAGGGTCAGTAGGGATATTATGGTCCTAAGACCCTATAGCCAACATGTTTCAGTCCGTGTTAGCCCCATTAAGGGTGCTGGACTTTCTTCAGGGCGAGACTATGTGCCCCCTGGTATGAGTAGTAAAGAGAATTTCCCTATTCTACTTTCTATAAGGGCAGGTAGCTGCTCCTTATCATTCTTGGACAAGTTTATCTCGTATATTCACTCCATCTGGGAAGAGAAAAAGAAAGAAAGAAAGAGACACCACACACCGTTGTATTTAGAGTTCGAGATTGTTCATATCTTCATGCGTTTATGTACATTAACCTGTGGTAAAAGGTTTCCCACTAAAAACGCAGTAGTTGCGTGTGAAATCACACCTTGTCTATCACACGTTAGTGTTTTCATAATGCCCATTTATGTGGCGGCACTTCGCCGCATCCTGTCATCTTCCACTCTCTAGTGTGTTGTTGGCATTGGTAAAACATCCGTGTCATTCACTCCCGCTCAAACTCGCAACCTTAAAAATTGCCGTATCTCTCAGAATTATTACAATATGTCAAGCATATACTCACTCCGTACTTGTTCATGTGTGCCTATCCCTTACCCCGTTTTGGGAGAGGTTTCAACTCCTAGTGGAATCTCACCACTCTGCGGGGTAGCCCTGTAGTCAAACTCTGTTCGTTCAGAGAAGTAAAGACAATCACAACGATCAGGATTTTGATTTTGGTGCATTTTTAAGACGCCAGAACAGTCAACCAACAGTTGCGATGGGGGAGACAAAACAGACAACAATCATGAGAACAGTGATGGAGGCCGACTCCCGAGGGGGCTGGCTCTCTCTCATACCTTGTATTTGTAATTCCGCTTCGTATTTACTCACGCCATCAAGGGTCCTGCCCCTCGTTCCGTCCTACTTGGAGGTGGTTCCACCGCTTGGAGTAACGAATTTCCCTCGATCTCCCGTTATAAATGAGCCTCTGTCTGTTGAATAGTGCCATGTGTCCCGCCCATTTCCGGATTGCGTGATTCGCGTCAGAGCGACTCACATAGGTATTATGGGTGATGTAGTTCTAAACTAAGACTACCGCTCTGTTATCAATGTGAATTCTCAGCGACAATTCTTATTGTTGTGTCTGCGTCGCGTGATTCGAGGCAGAGCAACTCGCATGGGTATTATGTGTAATGTAGTTCTAACCTAATACTACCATTCTGTTTTCAATGTGAATTCTCAGCCACAATTCTTATTATTGTGTCTGCAGGGTTGGGACACGCAGTTATGCCTAAAAGAATACAACAGAAGTCTCATGACAATACTGTCGCTTATAAAACAATTCTGTGTCGAGGTAAAGGGCGGCTATGATAAAGTCCGTTGTACTTTATATTTATGACCTAATAAAATGACAAAGAAATAATAACTTCGTTCATGTGGTTTGAAGTCATTGTGGTATGTGGTGTGATAGGATCACGTGTCGCTTTTAAAGGGAGATATTTGGGGGTAGAGATGGCCAGATTTTCACACTTTAGGCATCATCTCCATATCATAGGGTGTAGACTGTTCCTAGTTTGTAGTTGAATACCCTGTCGTTCATTACCGGCCTGTACCTACAAAGTCGGGGATTGGGGTATTTTTGAGTCGCATGGCTCGTCTGTACTCTAGATCATCATGCTTTTTATTAGAACCTTCATGAAGAGAAATTGTTTTATAATGCTATCCGAGAGGAAAGCACCTCTTTTATAGTCAGTTACCTATTCTTGTTAAGTTGGTTCCACGGTATTGAATCATTTAGTCCGAAGACGTGGGTTTTTAGTCTGTACACCCATCGCTGTTCCCGTTCTAGTAGGATTTTGGACATGTCACCATCACCCTTCACCTTCTCAATTACTGTCCACCACAGGTCTGTGTCTGTGTGTTTTTTCTCTATATAGTGAGCAGTGAGTATAGTTGATGCTATTGCCCTTCTGATTGTACTTCTATGCTCACTAATGCGCACTTTTATTTTTCTCCCTGTCATTCCAACATACATGAGTTGGCAAGGGCATTTAATGAGGTAAATTACCTTATCGGTGTTGCAATTTGTGTGTGATCGTTGTTCCCATGCATACTGCATGCCTAGGTCTATTTCTTTTGTGTGCTCAGTAAAAGGACAGGCTACACAGGATCCACATGGGTAATGACCCATGACTCCTGGTTGGTTCCATAGTGTCAATTGGTGTGTTGTTTTTGTTTTAGTCTTCCTGAAATCAGTGTGTATAAGGGAGTCCCTAAGACTCCTGTTCCGTTTGAAGGAGAACATTGGTTTGTCAAATTTCAATTTATTTGAGGTCAAGACTGTCCACTTTTTGTTAATGATTTTTTTAATGTCATTGGATGACGCATTAAAAGTTGTTACGCATATGAGTGTGTCTTATTTTTGGTGTGATTCTAGTAGGGCCTCCCTGGGTGTATTACGGGATCGTTTCCTCGCTTTGTCAATAATCCTCTTTGAATAGGCTCTTCTAATTTTTTTGCCAGATTTTCCGCTTCCGCTTTGTATCCATTAAGGTCCGCACAATTTCTGCGGATTCATAAGAACTGGCCCACCGGCAAGTTCTCTCTTAGGGCACGGGGGTGAGCACTATTCAAATGTAATAAACTGTTATTATCTGTGGGTTTTGAAAAAAGGGAACTAGTAACCCCTCCGTTCTTTGCACTGATTTTTACATCCAGGAAAGACACCTGTTCTTGGTTATGGGACATAGTAAATTTCAAGTGTGGATTGAGTTGATTTATCCACGTGTGAACATTGGCCAAGATGGCTGTGTCACCCTCCGAAATCACCAGGATGTCATCTATGTAGCGCCACCATCCCTTAATGTTGTCAGAATAGTGGTTCGGGGTCCAGACATGTTCTTCTTCTAGTTGTCCAACATACAAACAGGCTATACTGGGCGCGAAAGTGCTGCCTATCGATGTACCGTGGACCTGTAGATACAATTGCTCCTCGAACCTGAAGAAGTTCTCCTTTAATGCTAGGCTCATTCGTGTGATAACCCAACTAACTGGGGCATCACAGGTCCATTCCTCCTGATGTAAAAGTGTTTCAAATACTCGAATGCTTTCTTCCTGCGGAATACTGGTATACAATGCTTCCACATCCAAACACACGAAAACATTGTGCCTTGGATCGTATGTGACATCTTGTAGAACATTCAGTAGGTGTTTGGTGTCTTGTATGTAAGACCTGATGCATGTGACTAGGGGACGGAGGAACCAGTCAGTGTATTTTGACAAAGGTTCCAGAAGGGAACCAATTCCGGATACAATGGGCCTACCCGTGGTGGAATTTTACCTTTGTGAATTTTAGGTATCGTGTAGAAGACTGGTGTTCTCGAGTCTCCGCAATTCAAGAATTCATGCTCCTTTTTATTTATCCATTTGCGGTCCAGAGCTTCAGTGGTCAAGGTACTTATAGTTTTTCTAAGACGAGTAGTAGAATCTCTGGAGATAGGTTTGTAGTATTTGGTGTCTGACAATAAGTTAATGCAGTCCGCTCTGTAGGCCGAGGTGCTCTGTATCACCGTAGCGCCGCCTTTGTCTGCTGGTTTTATAATAATGTCAGATATTAGTTCTTTCAGGGCCTCTCTGCCTTTCTTGCTCAGGTTGTCAAAAGTGCCCTTTCAGATGGGTAAATTCTCAATCTCATTTGACACAGCCTCTTCAAAGGCAATTACTTCCGGGGGCATCACAGAAGCAGGAGGGAAGAAACTCGACTTCAAACGTAAGGATGTATGGTTGTGGTCATCAACCGGTGTCTCTTTATTCATAAAGAATGTTTTTAACCTTATCTTTCGGAACAATTTGCTCAGTTCACATCTTATCTGGAATTTATCCAGATAGGCCGTTGGCACAAATCCAAGTCCCTTGTTGAGGACATCGATTTCTTCTGTTGTTAGGGTGATATCTGTGAGGTTCACCACTAGTCCCGGGATGTGCTTGTCCCTGCTGTTGGTCCTTTCGTCATGCTCCGTGTATTCACTGTTGTATTGCTGTCTTCCCATTGGACCTGTTTTCCAGCCACGTTTTCCTCTCCTTCCGCCCTGTCCTAAAAAACGGTTCTGATTGAAATTTGGCTGGAAGTATGGTCCCGTCTGAAAGTGTTGTGGTCCCTGGAACGGGGGTGGTCCATGATAAGGCATTGGGCCATATGCCCCTGGCCATGGGTACATCTGTGGTGGTTGGTATCCCTGGTTGTAATTTCCTCTTCTTGGTCTTCTCGGTCTACCTCTCCAGCTCTTGTTTGAGTCGTCTCTTGACCAGCCCTCTTGGTCTGATTCTGAGTTGTTAGAGTCTCCTTGGTATGAAGATCCAGAGTCTGAGTTTTCTTGGCCCTTGTAATCTTCTTTTATGTATGGATATACCTTTTCATGAGGGAACTTTTTCAGATCTTTTTGCAGTTTGTTCACCTTACTTTGCATCAAGAGGTCTTTGTTTTCGCTGATTTCTTTATTCACCTCCTCTAGTTTTTCCTTATATAAGAGACACAATAATAAGAATTGTGGCTGAGAATTCACATTGAAAACAGAATGGTAGTATTAGGTTAGAACTACATTACCCATAATACCCATGCGAGTCGCTCTGACTCGAAACACGCGACGCAGACACAACAACAAGAATTGTCACTGAGAATTCACATTGATAACAGAGCAGTAGTTTTAGTTTAGAACTACATCACCCATAATACCTATGTGAGTCGCTCTGACGCGAATCACGCGACCCGGAAATGGGCGGGGCACATGGAACTATTCAACAGACAGAGGCTCATTTATAACGGGAGATCGAGGGAAACTTGTTACTCCAAGCGGTGGAACCACCTCCAAGTAGGACGGAACGAGGGGCAGGACCCTTGATGGCGTGAGTAAATACGAAGCGGAATTACAAATACAAGGTATGAGAGAGAGCCAGCCCCCTCGGGAGCCGGCCTCCATCACTGTTCTCATGATTGTTGTCTGTATTGTCTCCCCCCATCGCAACTGTTGGTTGACTGGCGTCTTAAAAATGCACCAAAATCAAAATCCTGATCGTTGTGATTGTCTTTACTTCTCTGAACGAACAGAGTTTGACTACAGGGCTACCCCGCAGAGTGGTGAGGTTCCACTAGGAGTTGAAACCTCTCCCAAAACGGGGTAAGGGATAGGCACACATGAACAAGTACGGAGTGAGTATATGCTTAACATATTGTAATAATTCTGAGAGATACGGCAATTTTTAAGGTTGCGAGTTTGAGCGGGAGTGAATGACACGGATGTTTTACCAATGCCAACAACACACTAGAGAGTGGAAGATGACAGGATGCGGCGAAGTGCCGCCACATAAATGGGCATTATGAAAACACTAACGTGTGATAGACAAGGTGTGATTTCACACGCAACTACTGCGTTTTTAGTGGGAAACCTTTTACCACAGGTTAATGTACATAAACGCATGAAGATATGAACAATCTCGAACTCTAAATACAACGGTGTGTGGTGTCTCTTTCTTTCTTTCTTTTTCTCTTCCCAGATGGAGTGAATATACGAGATAAACTTGTCCAAGAATGATAAGGAGCAGCTACCTGCCCTTATAGAAAGTAGAATAGGGAAATTCGCTTTACTACTCATACCAGGGGGCACATAGCCTCGCCCTGAAGAAAGTCCAGCACCCTTAATGGGGCTAACACGGACTGAAACATGTTGGCTATAGGGTCTTAGGACCCTAATATCCCTACTGACCCTTTCTTTATATTTTATCATTACCCCCGGCAGATCCAAGAATAAAGGGAAACTGGGATCTGGTGGTGGGCTTTTAATCTTTATCCCCCTGGCCAAAAACGTCTTCTTAAGAGCTCCCTGAAAGATGGTTGAGCCCACCCTGACTTCTAGGCGTCTGGGTGTCCCGATGATGAAGTATGACACCACTAGGGTGTGTGAGGGAATATAAAACAAAAGGATTCGCCTCCTTTCCCACTCAATAGTGGTGTTCCTTTAGCAGCTTCACGTAGGGATCTCCACGTAGTAAGAGTTTAGGGATTGTTCCAACAGACCCGACCACTTATCAGTGATTGGGGTAGTGGGGAGTACTTTTTGGTGAAGCAGTACTTGGTCCTGTTGTCACAGACATATTTCCTTCAAAAGGAACACGAGCGAGGGGGCTGCCCACAGTCATCATACGGGCGTGTGTTTTTGTATTGTGCTCCTGCCCTCCATTTGATATGCTGTCTCAGAGAGACCACGACTATGTGCCCTCGCATTCCTCTGAGGAGGACAAGGCCCCCCTCAGAGCCTTCCTGCAGGGGTGGACAAGCTTTTTTCTCCACGCCATTGCGCAAGCTTTGGCCCCCCTGCAGGACAGCATTGACAGGTTGTCTGCTCATGTCTTCAAAGGCACTGGGATTTTGGGAGACGGGGGGCTGGGCCTAGTGGGGTGATCCCAGCACGCCCACGAAAGGCTCCTAAGCGTGACGCGGGGCGCCTTGAGGGCTTCAGTCGACTGACTGAAGTCTTTCTCAAAAGTGCGCAAACGCTTAAAGAGGCACCCTTCCGGGAGGAGGAGATACCCAGGATTGCCAGCAACGAGGTCGCCACTGATTTTGACCCCGAAGAGGGGTTCCCTGACATGGGGGAGGGTGAGTTTGAGGATGATGACGGCTCCTCGGAGGAGACGCAGGATATGGGCCGGTTTTGGCACCCACAATCCTCCTGCTCTGAGACCAGGGACACTGAGGGCGCTTCTTCTGACATGTTTGACCCTACGGGGATTTTCAGGCCTCGTTCCACAGAATGGGTCCCGGACAAGAAAGTGGCTGAATATGTTGGTAATAAGATCAGCCAGCCACTCTCTCAGGAGCTGAGGGCCCGCCTCAGATCAGAGTGCCCTCGTCCTCCCCAGCCTGACAAGGTCACAGCTACGCCAGAGATAGACCCAAAGCTGTGCACCTTTTTTAGTAAGTACGTAAAGGACCCCAAGAAGGGGATAGATAGGTCGTGGAGAGCCTGTCAAGACAAGCTACTTGATGTGGTCGGACCACTGACTAAGATTATAGAGCTGGCAGAACGATCCAAGGAGTCCGGTCAACCACTTCCAACGGACGACGTGGCGGGATGGGTGCAGAGAGCGATGTGCCTTTTGGGCAACGCTAACTGCACCCTTTCAGCGGAGCGTCGCCATTCGCTCCTTCTGAAGATAGATCCTAAGCTAGGGGAGCTTTCTTCTTCGGAGGCTGGTCCGGTGGCCCAAGGCACACTCTTCGGCGATCCCTTCGTTAAGGAGCTGGGGAGGTTCGTTGCGACATTCTCTGCTCTGGACAAGGCGCAGGCGTCGATAACATTTTTTTTTCCTGGAAAGGTTTTTGGAGGGGCCGGAAGAGGCAGGGGTCGCTCTTCCGGCTGCATGTCACACCAAGGCCCTAACAGAGCCCAGGCGAAAAGAAATATCGGCTGGCAGGATGGCCGGCAAGAAACATTCTATCCCTCCCATGGTGGCAAGGGCAAGAACAGCCGGGGCCGCGGAGGGGTCCATAACATCGCTGGTGGATATGGTGGTAAGTCCCAGTCTGTTATCTCCTCATCGTTTAGGGGGAAGGTTAAGCATGTTTTCCCACAGATGGGCTGCAATTTCCTCAGATCCTTGGGTTCTGGAGACGGTAAGGGGGTTTCACATAGAGTATTGCGGGACCCCGATCTAAGCAGTCAGACCTCGGCCCCTAGTTTTCTCCGCTCAGGAAGAATCCCTGATAGATCACGAGGTCCAGGATCTTCTGGACAAAGGGGCGGTTTCACTCTCAGAGCTACATACCAGGGGCTTTGTGAGCAACCTGCTCTTGGTGGAGAAGAAGGACAAGGGTTTCCGCCCAGTCATCAACCTCAGATCTTTCAACGAGTGACTAGATTATCGCCACTTCAAGATGGAGGGGATTCACCTCCTGCGAGACCTTCTACTGCAGAACGACTGGTTGGCGCGTCTGGATCTCAAGGACGCTTACCTTTCAGTTCCCATTTTTCCCCATCACTGCAGGTTTCTCCAGTTCGAATGGAGGGGGCAAATTTTCGAATTCCGGACGATGCCATTCGGCCTTTCGTCAGCACCTTGGTGCTTTACCAAGCTCCTCAAGCCGGTAGTGGAACACCAGCGCACCTTGGGCATAAGACTGATTATATACTTGGACGACATCTTACTGATGGGTCAGTCTCGGGAGCGATTGATCTCCCATCTGAATACCACCATCTCTCTGCTCCAGGGTTTGGGGTTCACCATCAACCAGGAGAAGTCGGAGTTGGTCCCCCAGCAGAGCATGATTTTCCTGGGCTTCAGGATCGACACGAACGCAGCAACCTTGAATCTACCAGTTCAGAAGATCGCCAAGATCAAGAAGGAATCTCAGACGGGACAGGATATCCCTTCGACAACTGGACAGGATTGTTGGTTTGTTGTCATCCTCGATACAGGCCATCTTTCCAGGTCCATTGCACTACAGGGTGCTGCAGAGGCTGAAAGCATCCCATCTACGGAGGGGGCTCACCTATTCGGAACTGGTGATTCTGAATCAGGAGGCCAGGACGGAGCTTCAGTGGTGGATCGACCACATGGAAGCTTGGAACGGTCGGGCGATCTTTGGGTCGCAGCCGGATCTAGTGATCGAGTCGGATGCCAGCCGCCTGGGCTGGGGTGCAAGGTGTGGGCCGATCACTATGGGAGGAAGATAGACAGATTAGGAGCTGTCTCTCCATATCAATTGTCTGGAGCTGCTTGCGGGCTCCTTCGCCATTTGGTCCCTCACGAAGGACAGGGTTTCATGTTGTGTGCTCCTCAGGATGGACAACACAACGGCGGTTCAATACATCAACCGACTGGGGGGGGGGGTGGCCCGCTCCAGGGCTCTGGCGGAGCTGGCCAAGGACTTTTGACATTATTGCCTCCACAGTCAGATATCAGTGACAGCGGAATATCTTCCTGGGTCGCAGAACTCGGTGGCGGACTGGAATTCCAGACACTTCAAGTATGCCAGCAACTGGAGACTAGACCCAGCGGTTTTCCAAGCACTGACTGCGCTTTGGGGTGTGTGTCAAGTGGATTTATTTGCCTCCAGATGGAACGCCCAGTTACCCCGCTATTTCAGCTGGAGACCAGATCCAGGGGCGAAAGCAGTAGATGCCTTCCTTCAGGATTGGTCGATGATTCTGGCATCTGCCTTTCCTCCCTTCCTCTTCATACAGAGGGTGGCGGCGGCCAGAAAGCTTCGATCATCTTGATCACTCCAGTCTGGTGATCTCAACCGTGGTTTCCCTCTCTCCTAGAACTGGCTTGGGATGCCCCGGTACGTCTTCCATCCTGCGATCGGGTCCTGGTGGACCCTATAGGCCAGCCCCACCCTTTGGTTCTCCAGGGTCATCTTTGCCTCATGGGGTGGAGGATTTCAGGCGACGCTGGCAGGACGTCAGACTTTCACAAGAGGCTGAATTCCTTATACAGCAAGCCTGGGCCCCAGGAACCATTGAGAGGTACAGATCGGCCTGGAGGAGATGGGTGCGTTGGTGTGTGGGGAGACACCTGGATCCCGTGGGCGCCGAAGTTACAGATATAGTTAACTTCCTGGCGCAGCTCTTTCAGGAAGGTTTATCGTATTGTACCATCAATTCTTTCAGGTTGGCTATTTCGGCAGGACATGAGCCGGTGGATAACCGTCCCGTGGGGGAACACCCCTGGGTGTGTAAGTTGCTCAAGGGCTTCAGGATTTCTCACCCTCTGGAACCACGTTACGCCGGTCTGTGGGACGTCAATCTGGTCCTACGCCTGCTGTTATCATGGCAAGACAGCCAATATTTATCCAGGAAGGAGATTTTGGCAAAGCTTGCCATGCTTCTCTGTCTCAAATCCTGTAAGAGATCGTCGGATGTGAGGGCTTTGGATATCTCGGCTAGGGTCATTACCCCGGAGGGGGTTACATTCAACACCTCACGGAGGACAAAAACGAGTATCAGGTCGGTTTCATATCCAGCTTTTTCTGAGTCCCCAAAATTGTGTGTGGTCAGATGCCTCAAGGCCTATGAGGACATGACTTTGGAGGTGCGGCCTCCGGGAGAACGGCAGCTTCTGATTGCCCTTAAGAAACCATTCAAGGCTGTGTCATCCCCTACCATTGCTAGATGGGTTAGATGGATTATGACAGAGGCCGGCACCGATACTAGCGAGTTTGGGGCTCATTCTACCAGAGGGGCTATGGATTCCAAAGCTGTCCAGGTGGGGGGCAGATTGGAAGATATCATGAACGCGGCGGATTGGTCTTCCGATGCCACTTTTAAAAAGTTTTATTTCAAGCCAATCCATGAGGCCGCTACTCTGGTGGTAAGTAAGCTTTGAACATGCATAATCATCGCCTCCGGTCCTGCCGTAGAATGAAAAATTTCCTAGTTTACACGAAGGAAAGTTTCAATTCTATTAAGGGCGCAGAGGCGAGTATTATCCTCCCCGGGCATACTCTTCGGTTGCCTCCCACCCTTGGGGGTTTTAGAATCGGCTTGTTGATAAAATTATGGAGGTCGTTTTGAGATTTTCTGCTTACCAGGGAGTAATATACCTTTATTCATACTTAATTACAAGAAGAAGGAGCAACACAATTTAAATACAATAATGTCTATATTAGAATCAAATCTTCAAAACTAAAGAAGTAATTAGGCAGATAGTTCATAATGTAGATCCATTCTTCTTTATTGTAATTTGAATCAAGTTTTTCTTAGAAATGGTCATTCGATTTTTCAAATTAAAGACTTGCAGCTTTGTTGTATATAGCAGATCATTCTTTGTTGCGATACTTAATTCAGCCAACGCGTTTTGTCTTAAAAAGACGTCATCAGGGCTTAGTAATTTATTGACATTATTGTATTTAAATTGTGTTGCTCCTTCTTCTTGTAATTAAGTATTTGTTAGTGTGGGTGTTTAGCGTAAACCACGAGAAGTGAGCATGTTTTTCCTTATTACTTAATCTTTTTTTAACATTTGAATATGCCTAGTGCGCTAGTGCCGGGAACCCTACCGCTTGACTTCTGTTGTTACCTTTATTCATATTACAGTTTTTCTGCTGTGTCTTGTGTTAATAATGTATTGATTCTACTATTGTCATCTGTTTCTGATTTGGTTTTTCTTACCATTTAATTGTGTTTCAGTATGCTGATATTTTTTCGGTGTTATTATACCAGTGTTTAGGTGCATACAATTCCTTAAGTATTGAATGTTTTGGCTTTTTGCTGAGATTCATTTAGGGGAAAGGTAGTAACTTTTTACACTTTCGTCCTAGGATCGGATTCCAAAGCGGATTGATTACCAATGGGCTTAACTTCCTTCAGAGCAGAAAGAGAAAGGACTATGCTGCTGATTACAATATATGGACTGTCGGAATGTGCCTTGATTGGACTGTTGATGGCCATGGTTACTCCCGGTGTTCATGGGAGTCGTAGTTTTGTAGTGTTTTGTTTTACGTTTCTTTGAATTTGCTGTCAATAAAGAGTGAGAAAGAAATGCATAATCCTCGCCTCCACATCCTTAATACAATTCCTTTGTGTAAAGTAGGAAATTTTTAATTAACGCATAGTTCCCTATACTAACCCACCGATAACCCTTTTTAGGTCTCGCTGAGTCAGCGCGCATGCGTTACTCGGAGAGACTTTAGTAAAAGCTTTAAAAAATGCTACCGCCGGCTACAGCTTGCAGTGCATGTGCGTGGGCGCTCGCTTCAGCAGAGGCGCCATATGGCGTGATTACTGCTGCGCGCGCACCACTCGCGCACATGCACTGCAAGCTGTGGCCGGCGGTAGCATTTTTAGCTTGCTAATCGCGGCACCGGTGCTTTACTTTTAACATTAAAAGTAAAGCGCCGGTGCCGCGATTATAGCAAAAGTAAAGAAATAGAAACAAACATCTATTTCTTTACTTTTGCTATAATCGCAGCACCCGCGCTTTACTTTTAATGTTAAAAGTAAAGCACCGGAGGAGGGCCTATGTAAGAGAGGCTGTGGTATGGTGGGTACCTTCCTCCATATTATTTGGGAATGCGGTGCGATTATGGAGTTCTGGAGGCAAGTCCATGAGGTGATGGGGGAGGTGACAGGAATTGTTATGCAGCCTGAGGCGCGATGTTGTCTTCTGAATGTCTGGAGTCCTACTGACCACAACGCGGCACAGACTCAGTGGGTGACCCTGGGGAACATGGTAGCCAAGCGCGATATCGCTCGGCTGTGGGGCTCCAATAGGCCGCCCACATTGACAGCGTGGATGGAAAACATGGACTGGAGCATGTTTAGGGAGAAGACAGTGTATTGTGCTCAGGGGCGCCCTCGGAAATGGCATGCTGTGTGGGGGCCATGGAACCAGTACAGAGGGGACATATGCCTGCCCCCCGACCCGGATCCGCCTGAGGAGCAACTTTCCTCTTAGTCCTTTTCCGGCTTTGACTTTCCCGCTGATATGTGATTGTTTCTAGAGTCTCTGCCTTTCCCTCCTTTCCCTTCCTATAGATCAGTGCCTGTTGGACGTGATGGGGCTCGTCCCCCCTGATGGGAACTTCTCTTGGTGCTTACAGTACCTTTCGCCTTGCTTGTGTTTAGGGTTGTATTTATGTTTATGCAAAATAGAACCTTTGGCTCTCCTGTCAGTGAACTGTGGACGCAAGCATGTGTTGAACCTCAAAAGCTGCCGTACCTCCGGGATGTCGGCTGAATAGCTGTGTCACTGATATAAAATAAAGGTTTTTCAAAAAAAAAAAAAAGTAAAGCACCGGTGCCGCGATTATAGCAAAAGTAAAGAAATAGAAACAAACATCTATTTCTTTACTTTTGCTATAATCGCGGCACCTGCGCTTTACTTTTAATGTTAAAAGTAAAGCACAGGTGCCGCGATTAGAAAGAAAACAAGCATTGGCATAGCCAATAGGTCTCGCCTTTGGGACCTTATAAGTGTTTAGCCATGCAACAGTTGCATAACTAAATACTTATAAGGTCCCAAAAGCGAGACCTATTGGCTATGCCAATGCTTGTGATAGTTTTATATTGTTCTAAAGTCATTGAATGGTGACACAATGTTATTACACGAAACAAATAAAATTTTCGGACAGCCCCCTGTTCACCCTCGCGCACTCGTGCTCTTGCGTATTTTCTCCCCCTTCTGTCGTGACAGTCTCAAAGAAATAACTGTAAGTGTCAAAAACTTCAACGGGTGACACACACACTATACAAACTACAGATAACAAATACGTTTATTGGTAAATTATAAAGAAATGGCACTTGAAGCGCGACTTTTCTTCCATCGCCTCCTCGGGGGTAGTAAGCGCTATGTAAATGCAAATATAATCACAATCTCCTCACATATTCCCCCACTCCAGTTAAGAGCAGGCTCCGCCCACAAGCTCTGGCAGCACTGGGCCCCAAACCCCTCCCCCACCCGGGCTTGCCTCCGTTTCCTATCTTGCTGCTATGGTCCGTGCAGAGTTCTTGTAAAGATAAGGCGATCGCATGTTCGGATAAGGTTCAGATTGGAGATGAGTCAGCAGCCTAGATAACTACAAAATAACTGTTCCGAAGAGACCAAGAAAACGACTCCAGAGCTCCCAAATCTAATTTAGTACTGAGCGAAGTCATTAACCGGGAGAGGACATGCTTTCAAGTCAGGTTAAGGCTTTCGCAGCCCGGGGCTGGCTGGAAAATGTCACGCTGAGAATTACATTAAACCCTGAATAAAGCACAGATGTGGTTATTGTTTGCGTTGCAGCAGGTGCTCAACCCGCTGAGCTAGCTTATTAGCTGATGTAAGGGAGGACAGTAAAGGGCTGGCAGCTTCTATACACGTGCCCCGCTCTGACAGAAGCCTGGTTGTATGTTTCTGAAAGTGTGGCTGTTTCCTATGCTTCCGCATCACAACACGCTTCAGTGCGGCTAAAAGTTCACCACAACATGATTGTAGCGCTAGCGCCCCTCTGAAACTCACTACTACACAACCAACGCCTACCACACAGGCAACAATAAGCGCCTACTCTACCAGCCAAGCACAACAAACACACAGCCTCAGGACGTCAACATTTGTATGAAGCGCTATACCAATTCTATCTGGCATTGCCCCATAAGCACAATATGCGCTAAATCAATCCCCTCTAGGTGCTGCAGTGAATATGAGGCACGCTTGTGACTAGTGCTTGATGGAAACCACTAGTGGGGTAAACCTGCCAATCAGAGGGCCTTACTCCTTGCACAGGGGGTGGAAGTGGACTTGCAAATCAGTGTCCGTGTTGCAGCGCGGAACATCAAATTTCCCTCTTCGTCACAGACCAAATACCTCAGACATCAAATTCACTCATATACATTCATCGGTGGGGCCCATAACACCAATACTTACACTCCATTGGTCTGCTTACCTAGGGAAATAAGCTTCCAAACGCTGACATGAGAGGAATACCTCTATCTTATCCTAAACGCATTGAATTCAAACTCACTCAGATATCCCTCTCATAAGGAGATGGACCATTTAGTTGTTGTGTATGATTTTAGTGACTAAACTCATCTATCTACACATTACTTCTTTACCGTTATTCTCTTATTCAAATAATCGACTCAACACATTTGTCAATTAATCAGGTATTCTTTATCTAAGAAATATTGCGAGAAACATTAGAAATCATCATCATCATTTCAGAGCATCATATTTACCTATTCTGGCTAAAGTTGTCCTCTAAGTCAGTCAGTCAAAGAAGAATTGTATTCAGCAAAGTTCGGCCGCAATTCAGTCTCTCAAAGATTCAGGATAACAGCTGTCCAGCAGTGTCACCGTCCTCTCCGTCAGCATAACGTCAGTCTCCAGCCAAAGTCGTAGCAGCTGTCATAAGCGGAAGTTTTTTAGTCTCATTCCCTACCTACTTTTATAATGAAAATAATGTCAAAAAGTAAGGAGATCGGGGTTTAGAGTGTCCTGATTGGTCCACTTGGGGTCAAGAGTTGAAGTTCTCAAGGGTCCAAATGATGAACTCATCATACTTATCAGTTCCGGGTTTTAAATCAAGCTTTGTCTTTGGTATTGGCCCGGTTCCCAGAGCGTCCTTGAGAGGTACATGTTCTCCCGGGGTTAGATCCAGGCCACTGCTGCTAGCGGTAACGCATGCGCACTTCAACCAGAACCTTGTGTTGTCAGGACAGTCATGTTCAATGTCTCGTTCAGCCATCTTGTCTAGGCTGAAATGGTCAACTTAAGCAAAAGAAGCACAAAAACGTAATTAATACATAGAAATAGCTAATAAAATGTTATTCCCTCGCTAATACCAATATGTGTGTGTATTTATCTAGCAGAAGCAACACTCAGAGCGGTTTATACTCACTGAATAAAGCACAAATCACAAATACAATACCAAAGCAACATATAACATGCAATATTCTAATTTTCCTACTATTAATATGCATACTCATGTTAGTTTACAATTAGTATAGCCATGCAAGGTGCAAATCCCACGTGTAATTCTTTTGTTAATATAATTGGTGAGTTCTCACTTCAAACGAGTTAATAGTATTATCATTAATGGATTATTCGGTTTAATGTAAACATGCAGAATGGGGGGTATACAAAATTTTGTACTACCCGCTCCAGCAATCCCCCCTTTGGTGATTATATCACCACACAATCTAAAAATTTTGTATCCCCTTTTACAGGATTGCAAAGTGATTTCTCGTTTTTATTCATATTTCAGTTTCCCCTGTTTCTTCACTTTTTGCTGATTTATACATACTCTCCTTTAACTCTTCTAATTCTATTTCTTCAAAATCCCTTTCTTGTTTCTTATCCCTTCTTAATTTTTCTCTTTTTATTCTTTTCTGGTTTTTATTCTTTCTACAACAAATACAACCTAGTCTAATTATTAATACTAAGGTAATCACACATGTTAATGGAAATAATATCTTACCTATAAATGTACTACCTAGTTTTACTACAAAGTCTTTAATAGCTGTTATTTTCTTACCAATCTTTTCCCACACACCTTCAACCTCCAGTGGTGCAATTTTGTTATGCAATTCTGTAATATTCTTAATATAAATGTTCAAGTCTCTACTTTCGTCAGGAATGTAAGTACAACAATGTTGAACTTTCAGCATTCCACAGACTCCACCCTCTTTTGCCAATAATATATCAAGGGCAAGTCGATTTTGCATTACCATAGCACGCATGGCAACCATTTCAGTGTTTACCGATAAGAATCCTCCAGCGGTGCTTGTTGACAAGCGATCCACTACTGTTGAAAGTTTTCTAATTTTGTTTGCATTCAGAGATATTCCCACTGCGGGTATCAGTGCTCCAAAAATGTCACCCACAATTTCTGTCCAAGATTATCTCTTACTACGTACTAAATAACTACCTAAACTATGTACACCATCTTCATCTCTATCCATATGAAAAATCTTTGGAAAAACCAGGCCAACATAACATGTGCCATACCAATGGTCTGGCAAACGATAATATGCCCTGTTCCCACAAATGAAATACAGTCCTGGAAAGACTGGATCTCTTCCACCTTTAAATCCCCATCCACCCATGATTCGGTATGTATCATGGCACTCACTATTCCCTAGAAAATAAATATCATACACAGTTTGATTCCTTCTAATGCATAATTTCCCTTTCTGAGGCCAATCTAAAGCTATAGTTGGACTAGCTTTTCCTTTCAAATGTTTTTCCATTCCTACATCCCAGACTGTTTTCTCCACTTTTCCTTCTGCTGCCTTTCTTTGCATTTTCAGTCTCCTTTCTTCAACCATGTCTAAGAATGTCTTTTCCTCTTTCTTCAAACTGCAAGTCAAATTGTTTCTAAAAATATATTCTAATGTTAGTTCCTTAGTTTCTAAGAAAAATTCACCTAATACCTTAGCAGGCTCTACCTTGTTTAGTTTGTTAACGGCAGGCACTTGCGCAAAAATGTTATCTACATCTGAAAAATAATACTCTAATTTACCTGTTTGATAAAACAAACTAGCTATTACACTACATGTTATTCCATATGTCACTGGAAGGTGGTGATAAGTCACTCCTTCTGAAACAGAGGCAGGTAACTGCATGCCTACGTAGCAGTCCCTTACATCCATTGTCTTTACATATTCGTACAATAATTTTGAAAATACATTATTAGAAAAATCAGTTATAGACCTGTCTTTATGTAAATAATTATTATCTATTCTAGTCGGAACTACCTTTTGAACTTTCCCTATATTAGTTATGTTATCACTATGTCCTTCTAATGTATCTACAGTAACTTTTAATGAGATCAATAGAGCAAGTATACTCCAAAGAAGCATTAATAATCCTGTACAACAACAACACATTTTGCACCATCTTCTAAGGAAGGTACATCTACTTTTGCTACTTTCTATGTTTGCCATCTTTTCTAAAATGAGCCGTGTCTTTTGACTTAGCCTCTTCTATTTCACAATTAGTTTTCTAACCCAAGGCTCTAAGCACCTACTTGGTTCTACCAGTTTTTGTCTTTTTCACTATTTTATTGTCTTTTCATCAATGTTTTTCTTGTCTTATTCAGTTTGCCATTTCGTCGTTTTTCACTTTTCCTTCGTTTTCGGTATACAGAACGTCCTGAACATCCGCTTCTTCTCCAATATCGGACAAGATAACTCTCAGGATTTCCGATTCTTCGTCTTCCTCAACCACTTCCGGTACAACCACCTCTGGATTTCCTTGGCTATCCACCTCTTCTTTTACTTCAGGCAGGGCCACATACGTCCATTCTGGTGATGTATACTTCTGGTTAGGTTTCCTTGTTCTTTTGCTCTCTTCAACTACAATTGTCTCTCCTTTTGATTTCTCCTGACTCGTTACTTCATTCACCTGTTCTGCCCTTGGTGAATTTACTCGTGTCAGTCGATATCTCAATCTCTTTATTTTATTTGGCCACACTTCGTCCTTTGCCGCTCTTTTCAATTTACTCCCTTTATCATTCTTCTCAGTTCTCCAAGCTCTTTTCCTCAGAACTCGGCCTTCTGGTATTTCATTTTCGCTTTCTTCAGACTCTGTCTCAACTTGCTTTTTCTTTTCAACAGTTTCCTTTTCCACCACTTGTTTTGTTTTCCCTACTTCTGTCCCTCCTCGGGTCTCCGACACGCAATATTCCTACTGACTACTTGTCCCTTCACCTAACTGAATGTTGGAGTTCCCTACACCTCCTCGGGGGTCTTCCGCAATAATCTCTCCCTCTCTCTCTGTATCTGTCACCTGTCCATCTAAATGTGTTGTTTCAGGTGGAATTTCTCTTAATCTTTCATCTGGTACTTCCTTCTCATGAATTTCTTTTATTATTTCTTTACTGTCTTTTTCTTTGCTCTTCCCTTGTTTTTTCTTGGAAGATTATGTTCCTCGTTCAGTTTCGGAGTCTGAACTAGTATCAGAAATCTGCAACCTTCTCCTCAGGGATCTACTTCTGGGGACAAAAGTTAAACTTGGTTCTGTTTCCCCCCTTTCAGGGTTTTCTTTTTCTTTGTCTATTGGCTCTCCGTCATCTGACTCAGTACTGGATTCTGATTCATCAAAATACTCCTTTTCTTTACAGTAAACTGGATTTGGAATTCTCAAAGTATGACTTGCATGAATCCAGTTCTTCAATGCGGCACACTTCACAGCTGTTGTTGTAGTCAAGATGACTTGCCTTGGTTTTCTCCACCTTGGAACCAAACAGTTTCTTCTTCTGTGGACTTTTATCCTTACCCAGTCCCCTGGGCTTAGATCATAGGCTGGCTTCCTTTCAAGGGTGGTGGCGTCCGTTCCAACCTGATGAAACACAGAATGAACTGCGTCAGCCAGGCCTTTACAGTATTCCAACACCATGTCATCAGTTATAGTCATCAGCTTGTTGACTGGTATAAACACATGGCGCATGGCCCGTCCCATGAGAATTTCATGAGGACTTAACCCTGTAGTTCTGTCTGGAATTGATCTGATAGTCATGAGTACTAGAGGCAAGACATCGGGCCATTTCATACCTGTGGCTAGACACATTTTCCCTATCCTGTTTTTGATAGTACCATTCATTTGTTCCACCACACCAGAAGCCTCTGGTCGGTAGTCACAATGTAGTTTTTGTTCTACATTCAATGCTTCACAAATCAATTTTATGATTTCATTCTGAAAATGTCCTCCTCTGTCTGATTCAATTGTCACTGGGAACCCAAATCTAGGGATGAATTTCCTTAAAAGTAATTTTGCCAAAGTCATCCCATCATTTCTTCTTGTTGGAAATGCTTCTACCCATCTAAAGAATAGACATACCATAACAAAACATACCTCAACCTGTGACAGGGAGGCATTTCAATGAAATCCACTTGCATTCTGGTAAAAGGCCCTCCTTCTCGGCCTATTGTTCCTAGACTCACTACTGTCTTTCTCCCAGGATTGTATTGTTGACATATTAGGCATCTCTGACAAAGGTTTTCTGCTACAAGTCTGAACTTTGCATTATACCAGGTCTGCTTGAATGACCTGATCATGGCGTCTCTCCCTATAGGTCCCTGTCCATGATACATCCGTGCCATGGCAGACATCATGCTATCAGGCATGACTGGTCTTCCATCTCGATAGACCCACACATGATCTTTCTCTCTGGGTGCACATCCTGCTTTTACCCACTGCTTCATTTCCTCAGCTCCTGCTTCTTCCTGTAACTGCCTTACTTCTTCCCATGTTCCCACAGTGTTAGTAAACATCAAAGAACAAGAAATCACCTCTCTTTCCTTAGCCCGATTGATTGAATTCTGATTTTGTGCACAATATTGTGCCATGTCATTGGCAAATTTGTTTCCAGTGGCAATGTAATCACCACTGCGACTATGAGCAGCACATTTTACCACAGCCAATTGCCTAGGCAGCTGTATTGCCTCAAGCAACTTTCCAACCACTTCAGCATTCTTAATGGGAGTTCCACTTGAGGTTAGGAAACCTCTTTGTAGCCAAATTTGGCCGAAATCATGCACAACGCCATAGCCATACTGGCTATCAGTTATTACAATCACTCTCATATTTTTTCCCAATCTTACATGCTCTGGTCAGGGCAACCAGTTCTACTTGGGCTGATCTTATCCCTTTCAAATAGGATGCTTCCACTACTGCTGCAACTGTACATACCGCATATGCTGTGCTCAGCACTCCATCATCTGTTCTCAAACAAGATCCATCAACAAACATGACATAATCACTTTCTGGCAAAGGTTCATCTTTTATGTCAGGTCTTGGTTTTGTACAAAAATCAAGTACATCCAAACAGTCGTGATCTGCTTCATCTCTTACCTCCAAATTTTCCACATCTGGTAACAATGTTGAAGGATTCACATTCACACATCTCACAAGACTCACATTTGTTGCACCCAAAATGACCTTTTCATACTTAGTCAGTCGGCTGTGCGTCATATACTGGGTACGACTCCTTGTTAAAAGAATCACCACATCATGAGGTACAAACACTTTCACAGGATATCCCATCACAATTCCCTCACTCTGTTCCAAACTCCGACATGTAGCAGCTACTGCTTTCAGACACCCAGGTAGGGCTACAGCTACTGGATCCAACATTGATGAAAAATATGCAATTGGTCTCCTCAATCTTTCATTCTTCTGTACATGAACAGAGAGTGCACATCCATTCCTCTCACTGCAATACAACTCAAACTCTTTCTCATAATTAGGCATACCTAATGCAAATGCTTCACACAAACCATCTCTCAATTTTTTAAATGCTGTCAATTCCTCTTTGTTCTAATCAATGGGATCTTTCACATCACTTCTTGTCAGTCGTACCAAAGGTTTTGCAATCAATGAAAAATTGCTAATCCACTGACGACAATATCCAACCATTCCCAGAAACATTCTCACTTCTCTTTGGGTCATAGGTGGACTCATTCTTTTTATGATCTTGATTCTGTCTATTGTGATTCTTCTCTGTCCTTTTTCAATGGTATGTCCTAAATACTGTACTTCCTTTTTACAAAATTGCAGTTTCGACGGTGACACTTTTAGTCCTCCATCTGCCAAATGATTCAGTAAGGCTATTGTGTCTACCTCACAAGCTTCATGGGTTTTCGATGCCACAAGTAGGTCATCGATGTATTCGACCAATACAGAATGCTCGGGCATTTCTAGATTTTCCAAAGACTTCTTCAATAGCTGATTGAATATTGAGGGGCTTTCTGTATACCCCTGTGGAATTCGGCACCATTCCAAAATACACTCACCGAACCGAAATGCAAAGATTTGCTGACTATCATGGTGCAATGGGATAGAAAAGAAAGCATGGCATAGATCAATCACTGTATACCATTCTGCGTCATGGGGAATCTGATATAGAAGCACAGATGGATTTGGTACAATGGGAAAATATGGTACAACAATTTTGTTTATCTTTCTCAGATCTTGTACTATCCTGAACTTCCCACTAGGCTTTTTCAGTCCCATTATTGGTGAATTACATTGACTACTCATTATTTCTCTCAATATTCCTTGTTTTATCATTTTCTCAATCACAGGAGTAACTCCTTCGATTATTTCGGGTGTCAATTTATACTGAGGGACATTTGGATAACTTACTCCTTCTTTTACTGTTATTTTTACTGGATCTACATTTCTCATTAATCCTACGTCTTCTCCTGTGAAATCCCAAACTTCTGCCTTAACTGATTGTTTTAATTCTTTGGGTAACTCATCAGGGTTAAATACAGCGTAGGATTCAGTAACCTCTTTTTCCCTATTTGCCATGGTCATTTTGTACAGTACATCATCATCTGGTGTTTCAAAGGCTATTCCATCTGGCGTACAAAATATGGTGCAGTTCATCTTGCACAATAAATCTCTACCTAACAAGTTCACAGGACTGGTGTCACACACGACAAAGCGATGCATTTCAGTAAATTTCCCTATGCTAACTCTCACTGGATCTGTAAGGTAAGTTTTAATCTGTTTGTTGGATACACCAACTACTTGGATCATTTCATCCGAGAGAGGAAGGTTCTTAAGATCAGCTGATCTAACAGTTGACCGAGTAGCACCAGTATCAACTAGGAAAGTAATATTCTCATTATTAACCTTTCCATCTACAAATGGGCCTGTCTGGTCTACTTCTAGAGTTGCGCCAAGTAAGCACTCTTCTTCCTCCCTTCGGCACCGTCAATAACCCTCTTCTGAATCACTCTCATCGCGTTGCAGCCTATACTGCGAAGCAGCGCTAGCGCGCGGCGGCTTATTTACCTGTTCTCCGTTGTAGAATCCTGTTTCATTGCTATACTTCTGGGAATTTTTGCTCTGTGGAAAAGGTGGTTTTGGCACCTGATTCTGTTGTGTTACAACCTGCTGCTGTCGCTGCGGTTGACCACTCACCTCATTCTGCACCTGTGGATTCAATGATGCATTTTCATCGTTAGTACTCGGAGGAAATTTACACTCGGATTTCCAATGCCCTATCCTACCGCAATTATGACACGGAAATTTCTTCTTAGCTTCCTCTATATTTCCTTTATTTTTCCCAGGATTAAATTTTTGTCTTGATCCTGCTTGTTCAGCTAATTGAGCTTCTTGTCTCTCCGCTACCTTTACTTGTGCCCACATAGCCTTTTCTTTAAATTTTCGCTGTTTTGCTTCAATCTCATCACTGAAATACTTAGCGTGTCTCAGTACTTCATCTATTTTCTTATTTTGCCAGTCTACAGTATGCTGTTTTATCATCTCACTAATTTCTGGACGAAGACCATATACAAACCTGTATACGAAATGACTTAGATCCTTTTCACTCAGATTTTCGTCCCCACTAAATTGTTCAAAGGCCAAAATTAACCTCTCATAGTATGCATGTACTGACTCCTTGCTTTCCTGATGTGTTCTGTCAATTTGTACCCAATCTGTCTCTTTAGGAGGTACCTTATTCTTCAGAAATGCTATAACTTGTTCATATTTCTTCATTACCTCGGGGTCTGGAGCCCCTGTTTTTGGATCCCTTGGATATTCTTGTGTCGGCCAATCTATCATTATTTTACATTCTGTCCACAGATCTGCTGGTACTATTATGTCACACAGACTGTTTAAATCAATCCACAATACTTTAGACAATTTTACAAATATGTCCACCTGTCTGTACCACTCGACGGGTTTTTCACGTAGTCGAGGGAAATCATTTGTAAATGATCAAATATCTTGCCTAGTCCATGGGACATGTACATATCCTCTTCCTGGAATCTCTCTCATAGGGCATTCTATTACAACCTTCTCTTTTTCTCTCACAGGATAAGCTGAAAACGTTTTGTCTGAAACCTCGTCTCGTTTGTGATACCATCTACTTCTCCATTTGTCCACATCTCCCAACTTTCTTAACAAAATAATTATTTCCTTAATCTGACTTATTCGTCCTGTGGTATTCATATTTTCAATGTCCTTTTCAGTGAAATCTACTCTGTATGGTTTCTGTAGGGCTTTTACCTTTTCAATATCTATACCTATTTCATTTGCCACTTCTTCTAATCTTTCATGAAGACTTTTTGCTCTCCACGTTATGCTTTTACAGAAAAATAACAACTCCTCATCTTGGTAGGTTTTTAACTTTTCCGTAGGGATCGTTCCTACTATTAATTCTTCTAGTACTATTCGTAGTTTTGCCACATCTAGTGACTGAGATTCCTTGTCTTTCTTTTGAAAGCTTCTCAACCATTCACTCAACTCTTCTGTTGATGGTCTTACTGGCTTTTCTACATTTCCTTGTCCATAATCTTTTTGAGTTTCTGACATTGTCTCTATCATTGTCATACGTTTCTTGGCACAGTTCTGACCTACAAATGGGTTATTTGAAAAATTCGGTTCAATCATACTCATAGTCTGTCTCCATGGATTCTCTCTCTGGCTCACACTGGGTTGTTCAACTGGTTTATTACTTTTATATGGAACTGTCAAACAATGTTCGCTGTCTTTCTGCTTGTCAAAAATAGGCATTACTGGACCTATCGTTACTGGAACCGTTACCGCTTCCAAATTCTTAGTCAATTCCCTTATTTTCTCAGTTAATTCTAGGGTCGTTTTTGTTAATTCTGCTGAATTTTCTCCACTTAATTTCCCTCCAAACTTCTTTTCCACCTCTCTAGTGGAATTGCCTTAGTTTTATTTTCTTCTTTAACCATGATAACTCATTGTTTAATAATTTTCTTAAACTTTTCTTTTATTTATGGTCTTATTCTTGTACTTGTATATATTTTATTGTACTTTTATGGTCTTATGATCGAAATAAAGTTATTCATGAATTGTTTCCTCCCAAATTTTGGAACTCTGGTTCCGTTTTTATGTTTTATGATTTGTACTGTTTCTCTCATTGGGGCACTTGGAGTTAATATTTCTGGTTCTGGTCGATATGGTGGTGGATTTTTATAGAACATGTCATCAAGGACATCATCCTCTGATTCATTCACTCTATACCCTCTCGTTTCCACATTATGTCTCTTTTCTACACATTTTCGTCCTTCATTCTCTCCTGCAGCTCTTACGGGAAACAAACCTTCAGTCATACTTGCATTCCGCCATCTTCTCATTCGATCATCATGCGTCTCATGTCCATATGATCTGCCAAACAGATACCTATAACCTCAACCATTTCTCTGTCTTTCTCGGTCATGCATCTCGTCTTCCCACTCTGTCAATGCCTCAAACTGTGTCGGTCTAGGTCTTGGTTCTAAATTCATCATTTTCTCCCTCAAATTTCTCAAAACTGCCAAATTAAATGAACCATGTTCTGGGAAAGCTAGGACTCCGTCGTCCTTCGTATATTTTACCCAATTGTCTAACCAAATACAAGTATGATATCCGTATTTTGCAACCATGAAGGATGCGGGCGTTTTCAATGGAGGAAGTAACTGTCCTTCCCTTGTCACAATCGGTTTGTCCTTCTTAAACCACTTCTTAATTTTACCAAACCAAGACTTTTTCTCCTTTTCTGGTGGATCGTAATACATTTTCCTGTCTTCCGTGTATCGCTAGTCTCTTCTTACAACTGTACTCTTTTCTGTCCAATCACAGCGCGACTCACACCAACGCTCCAATCCGGAGCGTCTACGTCACTCTCACAATTCTCAAATCCCAGCGCGACTCACACTCACGCAACAATCCGGAGCGTTTTACGTCACCCTGTAATTCTCCAATCCTAGCGCAGCGCACACCAACACACCAATGCAGAGCGTTTTACGGTTCTGACCGACTGTCCAATCCCAGCGCGGTCGTTCTGACGTCAACAGCCGCTGCGGCAGCTCCTGCTCCTGTCTACCCCTCCTTCACAAAACCACTCGGTACGTTTTTGTTTCAATTTCTACAGTTCTGTTAGTAACAACATAAAAACATCTCCATTGTCCGCTTCGCTAACCAAAGAATAGCAATCGACCTTTCTCACGAGAATTCTGTCTTTCCCGAGAGCAGCGCTTACCTCTGCCCTACTACGGAATCATTACTTCCGTTGATAAAGTAGCACATCCCTCTACTTCACCCTTCTAGTTGGAGACCCAATGCTCCTGAGAAATAAAACCAGAGTTTCGCAATTAATCGGAATGCCTTTTCATACACACACTTTCATACACACACTTTCATACGGAAAATGTAGTACATTCACACAGAATTCTGTCTTTCCCGAGGACAGCGAACAGTCTGTCCTACTACAGAATTATAACATACGTTAACAAAGCAGCGCTTACCTCTCCTTTGTCCTTCTAACAAGCTCAGAGAGTACCTATTACCTTTCCAGTGATAAGCATTATCGGAATGCCAGTTGGATCCCTGGTACCTAAGACCAGAATTTCACAGGTAACCTTCGCTATCATAAACTCTTCTCTCAAACAGAAAATGTCTCTAATGGCAACACACGGCGATGTCATCGAATCGAACCCAGACAATGCGTCGTGCAACTTCAATCGTTACACGTTTCTCCTGTGTACCTACAGGATAACAACAATTCCGTCTTTCCCGAGAACAGCGCTTACCTCTGTTCTACTACGGAACCATTACAAACTTCCGACTTCCTACATCCCAGAAGTCGTGCAAACAACATAAAACTCAACACGACTCAACATAGAGTGTTAGTACTTAAACCAATATCGATAACCAATAATCAATAAGCTATTTACAAGCAATAATCACCAAACCAAAACAATAAAAACCATCATATTGCTACCAGAAAAACTGTTGCAGCGCGGAACATCAAATTTCCCTCTTGTTCACAGACCAAATACCTCAGACATCAAATTCACTCATATACATTCATCGGTGGGGCCCATAACACCAATACTTACACTCCATTGGTCTGCTTACCTAGGGAAATAAGCTTCCAAACGCTGACATGAGAGGAATACCTCTATCTTATCCTAAACGCATCGAATTCAAACTCACTCAGATATCCCTCTCATAAGGAGATGGATCATTTAGTTGTTGTGTATGATTTTAGTGACTAGACTCATCTATCTACACATTACTTCTTTACCGTTATTCTCTTATTCAAATAATCGACTCAACACATTTGTCAATTAATCAAGTATTCTTTATCTAAAAAACTATTGCGAGAAACATTAGAAATCATCGTCATCATTTCAGAGCATCATATTTACCTATTCTGGCTAAAGTTGTCCTCTAAGTCAGTCAGTCAAAGAAGAATTTTATTCAGCAAAGTTAGGCCGCAATTCAGTCTCTCAAAGATTCAGGATAACAGCTGTCCAGCAGTGTCACCGTCCTCTCCGTCAGCATAACGTCAGTCTCCAGCCAAAGTCGTAGCAGCTGTCATAAGCGGAAGTTTTTTAGTCTCATTCCCTACCTACTTTTATAATGAAAATAATGTCAAAAATTAACAAGATCGGGGTTTAGAGTGTCCTGATTGGTCCACTTGGGGTCAAGAGTTGTAGTTCTCAAGGGTCCAAATGATGAACTCATCATACTTGTCAGTTCCGGGTTTTAAATCAAGCTTTGTCTTTGGTATTGGCCCGGTTCCCAGAGCGTCCTTGAGAGGTACATGTTCTCCCGGGGTTAGATCCAGGCCACTGCTGCTAGCGGTAACGCATGCGCACTTCACCCAGAACCTCGTGTTATCAGGACAGTCACGTTCAACGTCTCGTTCAGCCATCTTGTCTAGGCCGAAATGGTCAACTTAAGCAAAAGAAACACAAAAACGTAATTAATACATAGAAATGGCTAATAAAAATGTTATTCCCTCGCTAATACCAATATGTGTGTGTATTTATCTAGCAGAAGCAACACTCAGAGCGGTTTATACTCACTGAATAAAACACAAATCACAAATACAATACCAAAGCAACATATAACATGCAATATTCTATTTTTCCTACTATTAATATGTGTACTCAGGTTAGTTTACAATTAGTATAGCCATGCAAGGTGCAAATCCCACATGTAATTCTTTTGTTAATATAATTGGTGAGTTCTCACTACAAACGAGTTAATAGTATTATCATTAATAGATTATTCGGTTTAATGTAAACATGCAGAATGGGGGGGGTATACAACATTTTTTACTACCCGCTCCAGCATCCGCACAATCTGTGAACTCATTCGAAAGGCCTCCATCAATTGATACAGACTGTCTATTCATTTACAATCTGGTTTTAATCGAAAAGCCTAGAAAAAGAGTAAAGAGTTGTAAAAATAAAACAAGCAGGGCATTAGGGAAAGGGGAAGAAAACACGTTGTGAAACTTCAGGCCCTAGTCCCAGACATGTGGGTATCCAGGTTTACAGGTTACGATGTCCCTTTTAAACCAACAAGAGGACACTGTTCCTAAAGCAGGATGCAAAAAGTCACCCATACTTGAAGGGTGCAAAAAGTCACCCGTGCATTTAACAAGAAAGAAAAATGGGAACAAAAAAAGAGAGAAACCTTAGGTAAAGGGTACCCACAAGTGAAGGGAAAAAAAAAAAACACTTTGCGTCCTTTGATGCCCTCACACACCCCAAGGGGTGTCATGCTTCATCATCGGGCAGTTGCTCCTCGTAGGGCCGGCGCTGCAATTCCCTATGGGCCCCCCGAAGGGTCACTTTATCGGAGATATTTTATAGGACTGCTGGATGGTGCATGAGGATGTGTGGGGAGTGGGTTCAATGAGGGTAAAAAAGGGGATGTGCGTGCAAAATAGTTAATGAGTTAAAAAAAGGGGGTCAACATGCAGCGACAATGTAACTGTTGTACCCTTCGCAGTCCAAAAACCGCTCAATAAAACATTGCCCCAAAGGCTCACTATGCCTGGGTGTCATAGGTCATAGGTCAACATGTTTCGCGCTTATCTCGCCCAACCAGGGTCATTTGCGCTTCTTCAGGACCATAATAATTCAAATAAGTGAAGTGCACGTGAACAGTGTAAATGAGATAAAATACCCTCTATCTCAATCAGGGCGGGACAGCAACTTGTATACCCTCGGTATGGCAACAGCTGTATGATGGATACCGCTCATGATTAATACCTAGAAAAGAAAAAACAAAATAAACCAAACATATGGACTTCAGTAAAACTTGATGCCTCATAATGTGCCACAGCTGTGTGCACATCGGTTCTAGTCAAAAGAAGAAGAAATAAAGAATTAACAGTCCCACGAGACACCCATCATTGAAATAGAGTCCCATCCCTCTGTGGCGTCCAAAGCAGTCACATGTTGCCTGATAAAGGTCCCACCAGGAATACTAGGCTGGTAACACACGAGATTCATAGTGCCCATAGTTTGCTTACCTAGCCCTGCTGAGACAGTCCCTCTATAGGCAAGTGCAATGGACGCCCGCACATGGCCGGGCTGAAAAACAATAATAAAATACACAGAAATGAGGGGTGCAAATCCAGAGCACAAGTAGTGCTGAGCTAAATGGCTCAGAGAAGCTAATCACATAGCACATCTACTTAAGAGTTGATACGCGGGCTACCTCCTCCGCACCTACCCCTTCATTGCATTCGCCGGTAATGAGGCGCCGGGACTAGTATTAATATAATATAATGGAGGGGTCTGGGTGGTTACCTGGGTGGGGCAATGTTTTATTGAGCGGTTTTTGGACTGCGAAGGGTTCAACAGTTACATTGTCGCTGCATGTTGACCCCCTTTTTTTTAACTCATTAACTATTTTGCACGCACATCCCCTATTTTACCCTCATTGAACCCACTCCCCACACACCCTCATGCACCATCCGGCAGTCCTATAAAAGATCTCTGATAAAGTGACCCTTCGGGGGGCCCGTAGGGAATTGCAGTGCCGGCCCTACGAGGAGCAACTGCCCGATGACGAAGCATGACACCCCTTGGGGTGTGTGAGGGCATCAAAGGACGAAAAGTGTTTTTTTTTCCCTTCACTTGTGGGTACCCTTTACCTATGGTTTCTCTCTTTTTTTGTTCACATTTTTCTTTCTTGTTAAATGCACAGGTGACTTTTTGCACCCTTCAAGTATGGGTGACTTTTTGCATCCTGCTTTAGGAACAGTGTCCTCTTGTTGGTTTAAAATGTATGCATTAGGAGCATGGACACTGGACCTTTATTAGCTCCTAGGTCCCCCCCTCTTTTGTTTAACATACGATGTCCCTTTCACAGAAAACAACCTTTCCACAGATGGCAAAATAGGGCATTACCACCACAGATTGTTAGGACTTATACGAGGAAGAATAAGAATAATAATTATTTACGTACTAAAATACACTGTGCAGATCAAAATGAGCCTGCAATAGTCAGAATACCCGGTTTACAGTTATGAAAAATGGGATACAAAATAAACAAGCATTGCCATAGCCAATAGGTCTCGCCTTTGGGACCTTATAAGTGTTTAGCCATGCAACAGTTAATGTTGTTGTACCAATGATATTGTGCTGCATAACTAAACACTTATAAGGTCCCAAAGGCGAGACCTATTGGCTATGCCAATGCTTGTTGTTTTCTGGAGTAGCGTGCTACTCGCCAAAAAGCGCTTCAACACCTCGTCAGGGGTAGTAAGCACTATACTATACAAATACTACTAAAACAATTGGCTTTCACAACACGTATGTTCCTCTAACCATAACGAGGTCAGTTTTAGTCCTCATTCATTCTCCCTACTCGTAAGATGGCCGCCATAAACAGCCAATCTTTGGTAAAACTTGTATAGTTATTCATGTCAATGAAGCAATACTGTGTTGTATTTTGCTATCGCTTCCTATTCTACACTAGTTTTTTTATTCTCCATTCAATGACATCCGCAGTAGTTACTAGGTGATTTGCTTTTCTTCCAACCTCTTCGAAAATGGTCAGCTTTACCGCATTATTCTGCGTTTCCGAGCCAATACTTTGCAACATGTCGCCATGTTTCAGTAGCGTGTAGTCCTATTTTTGTGTCGGGTAAATTGCACGGTGGAACTACTATTCCCAACATGTTCCTAAGAAGTAGACCTGTTGCATGGTGAGAGTAGTAGTCAGTTATTCGCTGCTCCTCTTGTTGTGCCAGGCGCGGCGACACTCATTTCCCAGCATGCTTAGCGGTTGTTGCCGGAACATGGCGACGCTCAGGCTTTGAAGGGAACGTTGCTCCAACGGAGAGAGGTGAGGAGACAACGAAGTGACAGAGTCAAGTTAGAAGTGTCCTGGACTGAGGGGGGACGCTTGCGCACAGCTAAAAGGAAAGAGAAATGAATCGGAGAATTAAAAGGGGCGGTGTTTTAAATGGAAACAGAGAAGTCCAGCATTTGGGTGATACTCACAGTTATAAATATTGCTGCTTAGAACTGCTGGTAGATTCCCATTTAGGTTAAACCTTCCCATTCAGGTTAAACAATTGAAGTTACCCAGTGCCTCAGAGTACCTCTCCTGTTAAAACACAGGTTAGTGGTGTCTAAATGATATCTTACGTTCCAAACCATTTGTAACCAACTAAGCCATGGAAATACCTGTACATCCATCCATGTTATAATACGATGTTTTATTGAATGGAAGTCTGTTATGATGAAAGGAGGAGTTCCAGTAGTCAAGTTAAGGTTATAGATGAATAGATTTATTATTCTTAGATTGTCTTCCTGTAAGTTCAGTAGTACAGATGCAATCAGCCCCACCAGGAGCAGTCTTCCTGCTGCTCAGCCCATGATCCAACTGACACTCCACCTCTCAGCAATCCACACATTCCATTACCATCCACATCAACGTTCTACACCACACATTCACACTGGCTGAGCGACAGAGAAACAGGGAAGATGCACAGTATCAAAACCTAGATATAACCCAGTTGGTTAGGGATACATGACGTGCCAATTGTCCCTGTTTAGGAGGGAGATTTGAGATTTCTAAGTATTTGCCCTACGTCTGATCTATAGTTGTGATTCGTCCAGCAGGTTTCTTACCTGGGAAATCCAAACCACATTCATTGAGGTAGAATGGTTTGAGGCTGTAGATTAAGTTTACAAAAGTGTTTCATAAAGAAAGACATTCTGGGCCTTGCAACTTTCCAATTCAACCCATGTTAATGTAGAGTGTCTAGTGGGGCAGCTCAGCGAGATATTTCACAGTGTGAGTTTGGATGTTGCAGGTTGATGGAATTTTAGTTGAGATGCATCTCGTGCAGGTTGCAGATGTTGAGTTTTTTTGAACTATTATATATATGCTGGTTCAGCGTGCATACTGAAGCCAGTTGAGCAGCTGCATTATACTTCTCGACATGTGGTTCTACTACACGAGGTAAGGTTACTACTATTGTGCTGGCATCTAGTTGTGTTGACTGGTGTCCGAGATCTTATGCTATGTGCATATGTTTTGTGTTATAAATCCCATCGCCCATTGGTCTCCGCCCTCCCACTGCTGGGACACTGTCTATGGAGCAGTGCAGGCCTCCTTTATCTAAGCACCCAGGTTCTGAAATGGCATCCCTGTATCCATCTGGACAGTCACGATCCTTCTTTAATTTAGGAAAGAGTTGAAGACTCACCTCTTTAAAGAAAACGGTATCATGGTGCAATAAATGGTCCACCTCCCCTCTCAGCAGCCAAGTCCTAGATTCTTTTCTGATTCTAGTTCTGCTGTAGACCTTGCACAGCGCTCTAGTGTCTTTCAGTTAGCTTTACTGTGTCAAATGCACAATATTACGTACACTCATTGTAAATATATGCACAGCCAAAAAGCTATATCTCATTGTGTCTCAGCTTTGTGAAATCTGTGCATTCCCATTAAAGTGAGGAGTTTGCTAGAGTTGTGACGCAACTTCTGCATCATCACTTCCAGCGATTTCATGGCACTATTGCACATTTCCTATGTTAATTTGCCGAATTATTTTTTAGGACTTTTGTCTTGAGGAACCTACTATGTTCCTGAAAGGTTGGCCTGCAGAACAGTTACAGAGCAGAGGCTCAAGTTGGTCCCTTGTTCTGGCATGTCCAGAATTCGCTGTTTCATCTTCACTGTTTTCCTAAATGTTGCAGTGTTTGGAGAGGTAGGGTGTAAAGGCACAGAAAGGAAGTAAGCCGGTCCCATGTGCGTTGCAGTACTCCTAGTCTCATTGATGCAGAACAGTGATTTCTGGTTTGCAATTTGAAATTCTAATGTTGGCCCGTACGCTAAAAATGGTTTCAGCTTCACTGTAAAGAGCAGAAAGGTGGGTTGGGCAAGAAAAGGTAGCGAGATGAAGGGAGAGCAGGAGCATGTTCTTACAGAAGCTGTGTAGAAGTCTCTGGTGGGTGCAGGAAAGGGGTCTGTGATGCATGTTGAAGAAGTGACTGATGGGTGCCAGTAGGTGGTCTGATGTATGCTAACAGGTGTCAGACAATGGGAGTGGTGTTTTGGATGCATTACGGTTGTGACGTGTGTCAGAGTGAGGAGAACTAATGGGCGCCATTTGGCTTCTGATGAGTCAAGTTGTAGCTTTCTTGTGTACTTTGTGCATACTTGCATCTAAATCAGCTGCTTAAGGGCACTAGTCCATGTCTCTGGACCAGAGTTTTAAAGAGACAATAAACGTGCAAACAAGAGTCAAGCTAAAAAGCTCACCACACTCTTATATGTTTCCTGAAACTTAAATGGGCTTTTAAAAACTTTGGGTCTATGGTAGAAAGTTCCAAAACTTTCCTTCCTAAATTGTGGAAATACACCATGTGGCACATACCTGTTTAAAACAGGGGCATAGGAACCACATTGCTGCGCAGGACTGAAATATGCAGAAGGATAGGTCGTTTTTCAAAGTGCATTGGCCCAAAAGGCGTTTTGGGCAACCCACAATACCTTGAACTCCACCCTCTTCAACTCTGACAACCAGTGAAGCTGCGGAAGTGCATATGAGATTTGCAGCCATTTTGTGGAGTCCAAAGATGGCTTGAGCCTTATTGATCTGAAAGCATTGTACCTTCCTGATAGTATAGCAGGGCATATTTCCATAATGTTTTGGTGTAATCCATTGAAGAATGCATAAGTGCTTTGACTTGTATAGTTATAACTGGAGAGAAAGAATAATGCTTCTTAGATATGTTGTGATTGGTACTCTATTTGACTACCTCCAACATCTTTCATCTAAGGAAAGTTCATTCAGGACATTCAGTGTTGATGAAGAGGTGCAGGCCTTGCCAGGAAAAGATGATCAACAAAATGAGGGCTTAGCTGAACAACCCAAAACCCAGTTTTATCTCCACTCATTGCTTACATACTCTGCAGTATCCTTTTATGAGCTGCGAGTAGAAGTCTAACGTATCTCTGCCTTAAGCCACACTCCCACCTGGGCATCATCCACCAGCATGTGGAATGCTAGCTCGTGTCCCAAATGACCCCAGTCAGTGCCAACATATAGATGTTAAGTTTCTGCAAGGAAGGGGCTGAGCCCTGTGTGACTCTTTGCCTAGGTGTTTGGGGTGTCAACAACTTTACTAGTGCCAGTTGCTGAGTTAAGGACACCATAATGCACACGCTGCTAGGGGGAAAGCTGATCTGACACCCATAAAGGCCAACATCTTCCTGGGTCCCTTGAGCAAACCATAATGATTGCCATCCTGGAGCCCCTCTTGTGCCAGGTACTCCTCCAATAGGTCCAGCACCACCACTTCTTAGACTCTTGCAGTTAATTTCAGATTTGAAATGCCCATATCGGTATGGGAGAGATGTGTATTTTAAATAGGGGTTATCACTGCATGCTTCACCTGAGCTGGCACTGTAGTGTCCCGAAGTGATGGATTCACAGCAGTTATTGCAACTGGGAACATCTCCTTCACCAAGTCCTTTATGACTGCTGCAGGACATGGAACCTGTGAGGCATTATATTTTCCTGGGCTCTTCACTTGACATTGTTCCTTTATTTTTAATCTTCTAGTGGTTTTCCATGAAGGTAGGCAGGTGTAGAATGCATGGTGTTTTTCTCCACAAATACCACTTGAAGTGTGCTTGCAGGATAAGTAGAATATTGCAGTATTACTCACCTTGTTTACAAACAGTGAAGAGAGCTGCTTGGGCAGCTGCATTGATGTGATGATACCCGTCTACAGGCCAGGCAGATGGAGGAGTCCGTAATTAACGTTTTAAACAGTTGTGACTGAGCTCACGATTTCAATATCCTCTCCCTAATGCATATTTTTAGATAGATGGGTTCATGACAGAGGCCGCCTGATGAATGTCACAGATTGATGTATAATAGATGTTAGTGGTTATCTGATTGGTGTCAGAGGAGTCTGATGTATACAGGAAGTGTTGGTGGGAAGTCTGATGGATTCAGTTTTGGAGGGAGGCATTTGATGTGTGCCGGACGGATACTGATTGTTACCAAAGGGGAGTAGTCTGAAGTTTGCCATAAAGGGGCAGTGTTTTGCTAGGTGTTGAGGGGGAGGGTACCATTTGATGGATACTGAAAGTAGGTTGTTTGCTCAGACGCAGTGGTCTGATGGTTTCTATCAATTGAGAGTGATTGCTGAAAGGAATGTGGTGAATGCTGAAGTTTGTCACGGGTGTAGGTTGTCACTGAGAGTGTAAGATTAAAGGAGGAAGGGGTGGAAGAGTTTTGAAGTGGGACCGATGGTCGCTGGCAGTGCTTACCATAATAGTTTCAAAAGTGGGGGTGGCCAGATGCATGCCAGGTTGTATTTCTGAAAGGAGTTGAAAATAATCTGACATTTACAAAGTGAAGTGTGGTTGGGGCCAGAGGGGGCAGGGATGTAGTGGCTACTAGACTGTGTTTGTTTTTGGTCAGGTGGGTGGGGAGTAACTGACACTAGAAGGATGTATGATAGTTTACATAGTTTTTGTGGACTGGTGTTGATGAAGTTGACTGTGGCCTGTTCAATGCAGGGGAAGCGTCTTCTGGGTGTTGTAAAATTATATTTTGGATGCTCAGCAAGGTGTGGTGGTTGCAGGAGGGTGTCTGGTGTGTCTGAAATGGGTTTGGTTGTTGTGAGTTATCTGATCGATGAGGGAGGTTTATGGCAGCTAAAGAGTCTTCAGCAATGTGGATTTAATAAACTATTTACTTGTCTAATGGGCATGATGGTTCACCTCCTCAGCAACTTGAAAAATAAATGGTCCCCATACATCCAGGAGGTCTCAAAACACATTTTTCAGACGCTATCCGGTATATAATCTGGCATTCTCCCTCTCTATAAGGAATCCCCCGGTTCACTTGAGCATATGTTTTTGACATGTGAAATGGTTCAGCCCCTCAGGACCAAAATATAGCAGACGATTTGTGACATCTTTAAAATTCAGCTAACTCCATCTTTTTTAATCACTACTTGAGGCCTTGTGGCTCACCCCCTTAGCACTGATCTCCATGCACACAACACTTTGCTCCTAGATCTTATGCTAGCCCTGGGCTCCAAAACAGTCCTACTAAAGTGGAAATACACCAAAGAAATTTCCTTCAACAAATGGTGGAATACCCTGTGCACCACGAGGAGAGCGGACAACGTAATGTACAAGTAACTACAGAACTCATCACACATGCGCTGTCTGTGGAATGCCCTTGAATTGTACCTACAAAAGGTGGACCCGCCGTAGCCTCAATCCCTCTCCCGCTCACACTAGCCCACAAACCCAGCGAGACAGAAAGAAACCCCCAACAGACACTTAGCAGATAGGCCCTCACTGCAATCTCTTTTGACTAAGCCCGCTCTTCCCCCCCACACTTGCTTTTTCTACTCTTTCTTTTCTTCCTTCCCTCTTTAATTTTATTTTCTGTTCACACATAATGTGTACACACAGGTCCTCATGGAGAATCCATATCCAACTCCCTACTATCCTAAGTTTTGCTCTCAGTGTACTTCAAATATATTTCTACATTGTACATCCCTTATCATTGTTGTTTCTCCTACGCTATATCCCATATGCCTACCTATGTTGTCGTATAATATTATACAATGTGCCCTGTAGTGTGTTATCATTATCCAATCTGTAACTGATAATTTGTTCATTAAAACAGTTTAAACAAAAAAAGATATCCTTGTGGATGCTCAGCATGGTGTGGTGGTTGTAGGGGGTGTCTGGTGTTTCTGTAATGAGTTTGGTTGTTGTGAGTTATCTGATCGATGAGTGAGGTTTCTGGCTGCTCAAGAGTCTTCAGCAATGTGGAATTTTATAAACTATCTACTTGTCTGATGGTCAGGATGGTTCAAAAATCCACTGTGTCCTGTAAAAAGAAATTTACTTGCCCCTTTTAGTGCCATGTAGTGAAGTGACTAATTATGACACCAATCCCATTATATCATAGATCTGATTGTTGCCTCCCCATTCATGCCAGGGCTCATATTATATCAGTGTTTAGATATCAGCAAGGCTGGTGTTTTGCCACTTTTCCGCAAATCTACATAGAGGAGCTGGTAGGAGGGAGTAAGCGGTAGTTCTATGGCTGCTATGCCCTGTGCATCCCACCAATTTACATGTTTAAGGGAATCCCCCAATTCCTCTCAAATAGGACGAAACAAGAAATGTACTCCTGACAAGGGCAGGAGTAAAACTTTTTCCAGGATGGGGAAAAAAGGGGGTGTTGGGAATGTGAGGTTGCAAACGCTCATTCGATTTTTGCATGGATGTATGCATTTAAGTTCATGTAAAATTGAACTCACAGAAGTTTGCTACGAGTATGGTTTCCAGGCCTACTTGTGAATTATTGAGTCTTAAATCTGCAACAGTGTAGGACGTGTACCTGCGGGTGCACTTTTGTGACTTTCTTTTAAAATTGAGCATCTAGTTTGCATTCATCAAACTCGTTTTACTAAATAATGTCTCAGCAAAATGGTATTTGAAATTGCAAAATGGTTTAGGAAATCTTAATTTTATCAAGTTTCCAACTTTTTGTTTTCAATTTATTTTGAAAGCAATTTCCAGTCTTGCTATAATTCTTCTACTTGCATATGCATTTAATCGGTAACAATCTGGGAACATTATAAGTATCTTCAAATTGGTAAATTTTGAATACATGTGCACTCTTGTTTATTTGGGAATTGCACACCCCTTGTCTGCGTGGGATGGGTGTTCCTGTGGGTGGCTATTGGGTATCGGACATTGCCTGAAAGGTACCTGAGGATTACTAATGGGTTCTAGATGATGACCAGCTTATGCTAGCAGCTGTGCCGTATGCATAATGATGTACTGAGGCTGTATCTAATGAACAGAGCATGCCTTAGGAGCTTGAAATATTTATTAAAGTAAGGCAGGTAGCCCTTGGCCCACAGGTTAAATAAAGTCTTCTGGTGATACTGGTGCCCTTGAGGTAGGTGAGCGAGTTGAACCCTGTACTGGAGAAATAATGTTCTAGTTCTTGCCTAAAGCTTACAGCCTCAGGCCTATGTGGGTAGAGGTGCAGAGAACACATTCGTGGTCAAAGCTACAGAGAGGTCTAAAAAAACGATATGTGGTAGTCTGTCCTCTATCCATTATGCTCAGTAGTCTGACCTGGACTGTTTATGGTCTTGATGCTGTAATAGTGCATATATATTTTATTATTGTAGGCAAGGAGTGTAGTCTAGTGGAGATTCTCTGTTTGGATGGCATTGATGTTCCTCTTCTATAGTTTTATTATGAAGGTCAGGATGGCATTTAGCAGGTTGTATGGGTGGCGTATTGCGCTGAAGGGATGCCTTCTGGAAGAGGAATATCGCATACCTTAATGCACTTTGTGGCTGTGAGACGTTGCTGGAATTGTGGCCACACTTGGTTGTTGATGACTGGCTATGTTAGATTGTAGTCAATTAGTTGGTTTGTTTGGGTACTTGCTAGAGTAGTACCTGCTGTTGGTCACAATTGGAGGCTTAAGGTTTTGGTGATGACAGTCTTAAGTTTATAAACTGAAGATTAAAATCCAATTTGGTTAGATAACCTATTATAAATACCATAATCTCACAATTACAGCAGAGCATATGCACTATAGCACATTGACCAAATGGTTAAAAATGTAAGTTAAAAATAACAATTTTGCAATCATAGTCAAAACGTAACCCTAGTGCCCCCACAAAGGTGGACTCTGACCTTAACAAAAACTCTTCCCTTGATTACATCCTGACCCTAGCATTACCCCCCAAACTATAACCTTGAACCCAAACATGTATCTGACTCTATGCCTAACAATAACCCAATAGCAAATCATTTTTAATCTAAAAACACTTTTTTGTTAACATTTGCAAAGTATTCATCAGATAATGGATTGTGTTGTGACTGCAAAAAGTTCATCTTTACACAGAAAAACACTGCAGGCTCACAGTCATGTTTTTCAAGTGGCCCTTCTCTTAGCCAGTAATGCTAACCCTACCCCTCACTCGCACCGTAATCCTGTTCATCAGATTTACTACACAGGTTTAAACTCCATTCCTTAAACTAACATAACCCATCTCCTTAGGCTAAATATGGCCCATCCATAACACAAACTCAAATCCTGGCCCTAAATATGATCATATCCTTAGCACTAAGCACTACTTTAATCCTGCACCGTAACTAAAATGCAAAAGTTTTAAGACGTTTGTTTTTCAAACTCAGATTTTCCATCATTTAATTGTTAAAACTGTAGTTTTCACCAAGTACAGTGCTATGAATTTAGGAATGGTTTACAGAGTTTTATGCTGTGCCCTTTGTGTAGACGTAGATGGTAGACCACAACACTAATGTGTTATTTGTCTGCTGGTCAAAAATATACATCTACAGATGTTTTCCCAGGTACCCATCTTGAACAGCTCTTGAATGCTAATGTTGCAGAGAGGTGTGCTGTAGCAGAAAATTTCCCTGCAGAGAAATAAAGAATAATGGATTATATTCATTCATCCTTTGTATTGCAACCAGATATCATCTCAAAGCCCATTTGCAGAATAATGTGTGGGTGGGTGCTGGTGGTGAGATTCTATGACATGAAGGCAACTGCTGGAACCGGTGATGGAATGGGGAGAATCATGTGGGCTGTCTGCTCTTTCACATTTCTGAGGCCAGTTCACAGCAACAGTCTTTCTAGTCTTCCTTTCACTTATGTAACTTTTACCCCGATATACATTATTAGACCAGTAAGTGTCACTATTTCACTATCTTAGAATGCGCAATCCTTCACATGCACTGTCTTTTTCCTAATGCTTTGTTATGGTTTTTCAGATGGCCGGTGAACTGATGGATAAGAAGGACAGGGATGCATCTCCCATCAAGGATCGAGATCGTGACAGGAAGATCTCTCCTTCCAAAGACAGGAAGCGCCACCGCTCTCGGGAGAAAAGAGGCTCCCGCTCCAGGTCTAAGTCCAATGAGAGGTAAGCTTAGCAGAGAGGGGATGTACAAATGCATGTCACACTTTATAAGTGGTATTTACAGCAGAGTTTTGAATTGCCTAGAAGGGTTTGAAAACATTTCATGGATTACATATGAGTCAGGTTTATTTCTGGCACATTTCGTTTCAGCCTTAGTTACTAGCGTCTTTCTGCTTTGGTTTTCAGAGATCGAAGGCATAAGGATCGAGAGAGAGACAAAGATCGTGGAAAGAAGGATCGCGACCGTGATAAAGATGGGCACCGCCGGGACAAGGACCGGAAGAGATCCAGGTAATCCTATCAATCCGTAACAAGCTTTGTTAGCTTCTAGACCAAGAATTCACACACCATCTGCAAGAAGTAATTGTCCCACTTCTCCATCACTCTCTGATTGATGCTTTATTGTCCAAATGTGTAGTCTGTCCCATGCACTGGCTTCTATTTTGATTTGTAATTTCCTCAATCTAAAGGGCTGTACACTGTATTTTGGAATGTCATTGCCTTTAAAATGTGCTCCTTTGTGAGAGATGGTTAATGGTTTGAGGAATTTAAGCAGGAGATGCAGGTTGGTGATAGAAGGAAAAGCTTAAGATGACTTTAATAGCTTTGGGGGCTACAGGGGTGGCGTTTGAATGTTGAAAGGAAGATAGTTCATAGATTAGGAGCAATAAGGCGAAAGAACCATTCAAGAAGAGAGAGCTATGCTATGTTAGGGATTTGTGAAGTGCATGGCTACCCAAACTGGCCTCCCAGCTCAGAAACAGGTCGTCACACGGAGGATCAAGCAAGCCACTCATTCCAAGAGATACGTTTTAAGTAGTTTCCGAAATTTAGTTTTTTTTCCTCAGTCATCGTGAAGGATAAATGCAGCGAGTTCCAAAGCTTTCAGATAGATGAAAGAATGCCCTCCACGCCTAGATTTTTCCATGTTTGGTACAATGAGTAGTCTCTGATCTTTAGATCGTAATGATCATTTGGGGTTATAAAGTGTTAACCGCTGAATTAGAGGATAATTTTATTATAGATCACTCGGTGATCCAGACAGATTTAAATTTGACTCTTTTGAAGACCGGCAGCCAGTGTAAACCTTCCAAAGGTGACGAGACAGGATGGTGCTTGGGAATCTTCAAGTAATCTGGGCTGCAGCATTCTGAGCAATTTGGAAGCACTCGATCACGTACAGAGGATTTCCTAAATAGACTGAATTGCTATAATCAAGGCGTGAGAGCACCAGGCCTTGAACAGTTGTTCTTCGAGTAGTCTGTGGGAGCCAGCTCAAAACCTCCCTTAGGGCTCTGAGTAGACCAAAGCAACAGGCAGCTATTTTCTTGGCTGGGATCTCCATGGTAAGATGACCGATTCAGAGTCCCAGACTTTTTATTTCAGTTTTGTGGGGGGCGGGGGGTGGGAGGAGGGTTAGCCTCCTAAGTAATTGTGAGGATAAGTGAAAAGTACTTGGCTGCGGAGATATAGAGGAGCAAATGTTAATGTTACATATATATTCTAAAACAAAGCGCAGGAAACAACATTTAAACCAGAAGTAGATACGGATCCTACTAAATAAGTAAGGCAGTTGTATGTCTGGTTTTGAGTCACATGGAGCTTGGGATATAAACTGGACGGTGACATTTCTTGGTATACCAATAAGGTGTGAAAGGATAGTAGAAACAACCAGAAAACCAAAAGGAATATTGCTCAAGACAAGAAAAGATATATTTGGATAAGCTGTCACGTTGCACGGTGGTAAAAGCAGCAGAATTTGTAGAAGGTCAAGAAATGAATGCAGTGTATGATACAGAAGAGATGTCAGTTGAGAAAGCAAGTGAATGGTCGTGCGATATGGTAAGCGGGTGAATAAAGGAAGAGAAAGTGGAAGGAGAAGAGTAAGACAATCTGGATGCGGAGGGGATTTTTGGAACCCAGGTTAGGAGAGATTTCTGGCTTAGATGCGTTAACATGAAAATAATTGGAAGAAAGACAAAGCTGGGTAGAGGAGGGCACCAAAAGGATGCTGAGGGCGCAATGATTTGGGTGTATAATACATGCGAGTAATCTTCATTAAAACAGGAATGCAAGTGATGTGAGCTGCCAGAAGAGAGCATAGTGGTAAAAAAAAGAATTTAATTTCAGATAAGGTGATTCCCTCAAAATAACCCACCCATTGGGTTGTGTGTTTGTTCTTCAAGTTACAACATTATTGTACTTTATACTGAAGTTTTTACTGTATTTGACAAAACATATTGTTGTGCAGTCTTCGGAACCAATTGGGGCCTTGTGCCTTCATTACCCCTTTATAATGTGTTCTAAAATCTGCTCAAATTCCTATTGGTGTTTGTATTTTTCATCTAACCTTTTAAGTTATTGTTTTAAAACATTTGAAATTTGTAAATCAGGGTTTTGATATTTTGTATTTTACAAACATTTCTCATCCTTCGGTCTTGGCGGTACCTAAGGAGAGACATGTAGGATATAGCACCCTAAGGGCATGAATTGGATTTTGAACTCCTCTTTTGTTATTTTGCGGGTGCTTTTTGGTTTTATAAAATGGTTTGGCACATAGATGTTCCATGTCCCTCCTCTCAGTGATTGTGTTTTTTACGTGGCTGAAGGTTACTTAAATGCTGTGCAAAACCATATACTGAGATGATGTAGTGAGGTGGATCAGGACTCTGGAGACTGATCAGAACGGTACACTGTAGGGTGTAAACAATGTCCTTCTGGGACCAGGCTCAGTGATACATGTCTGTTGCTAGAGTTTTTTTAGTTTTGAGTTCCATGTCCCCAGGTAAAGGCTGAACATTCGTTCCCTTTTTGTCTGGGAACTAAGTTCAAGTTTGTAACCATTTTTCTCTGTCCCAAAAGCACATCTCCCAGCCGAGGCAAAGACTCAAAAGTGAAAAAAGAAGAGAAGAATGCTGCCGATAAGAAGGGCAAGGTGAGTGAGGCTGATATACTCTTATGCCTTCTCAGTCTGAAGTCCTACAAATCCAGCAGCTGGACGGTTTAGGCAGTGTTTAAAGTCTGAGTTTCACACAGAGGATCCTGCACCATTTCAAGTCACTTCATCACCAGTTCAGTTGGGCCTCCGGTTTACTCCAGCCACACACTCCAAACTCAGTAAAGCCAGTACTTATTGTTTGTTAGCTGGAATCCAGCTCGTGTTTTCCTATTTAATGGCTAGGAGCTTTCTTCAACGGACCTGTTCTGAGCCAACAGGAGCGTTCCTTAGCGGACACGAGTTCTAAGGGTTGACTGGCCTTTTCCTCTGCCTACAGAAATGCTTCTTTACTTGCATGAGTTCTCTGAGGCTTTCTTCAGCCACTTGCCCTCCCAGTCCCTTTTTCCCTCTGTTGTTGAAAGCTCTCTGGAGCCAACAAAAGCACTGAGCTAATGGTTGTGCTTCTTCGTGTCAACTGTCCTCAACAGGCAGGAACTTGTAGCTAACAGGACCTTCCCTCTACTGACAGGGAGTATCCCCTGGTTTACACGGGTTCTCCAAGGCAGTCCTCTGTCCCGTCCTTCCTCAGCTCATTGGTTCCCTGCGAGGCTGACAACACCGTTAGCTAGTTGACTGGAATGCTCCTCCATTATAGATTTACATGCCTTGATTTTTTTCTGCCATCTGGCGGTTGGTGGAAAATATAAATTTTATTAATGTGCATTTTATTTATTGCAAAATCTTTTTCGAGTTGGCGTTAACAGAAGGCATTATTGTAATGAAACATCAACTATAACATTGCAATACCCAACATCATTTTCTGTGCACTGTCTAGTCCTGATCTGTAATAATCTTCTGAACACCAACTAGATTTCTCTAGTTGCCACAAAGTTACATGTTAACACAATAATAAATACAGTAAATAAATATGTTATTGATGCTTGCGGATACTGAGAGACTGTAATGAATAAAGTCTTAGAATACAATTTGTACATACAACACTATTGACAGATATGCTTCTGTTATATTAATTTGGTTGACCTAACTCCATTTAGCATAACCAATCATTTTTCATGATCGTTATTAGGACTTCTTAGAAAACATAACTACACCGTAACCATTAGTTAGAAACCCAGTAGCAATTTAGGAATTAAATATGGTGCTATCAGGGCTTACTTTGTTACACAAATATATGTTCGCTCTTCTATTCTGGAAAAATGTTTTTACGTTCACCAGTGACTGCAGAGAGTGAGTGAAATGCAAAGTTTAGCTACAGAAGACTCACTGGTTCTGTTGCATAAGTAATTACTTTGGCGTCACTCTATAAGGTGTGCTTTCCCATCCATGGGTGTTACTGGTAAACTTGGTTCAACGGACCAGCTATAAATGAGAAAGACCAGTTATTGTATCTCTGCAAGACACTATTCAATATGTAATTGATATAGAAGTATTGTTTTTGGGTTACTAAAAATCCCATAAAGGGACCAGGGGCACTATGGAAACGGCAACAACTGTATTTTTTTATTCACAGTATCACACACACTGTGCTAAGAAGAATGAACACGTTTAATTTAAAATTATTCATTACTACAGGAACTGTTTCTCAGTCCATCTAATACAACTTCACAGAATATTATGAAACCAGCAATAAGACACGCTATAAAGAACCAGAATAAAATTAACAATTCCAGCATTGTTAAAATGTCATTAAAAAATTCATCTACAAGCTTACACCCTAATGTCTACTCCTATGCGCTAAACTATGAGAGCATGGAAGGTAGAACAAGTTGCAGCCTAGAGTGTCTTGGGGAGAAGAGATGCACTGCATACCTTGTTGACAGCAAAGGCTGTCTTTATCAGTGGAGGCTTGAAGACAGTGTTCTCCCTCGAAGGGCAAACACCCACTACAGTAGCAGTCAGTCCTTCCTTCTCCGGGACTTGGCTTTATCAGCTTCAGGCAAGATTCATCATCTGTGAAGTATGATGGCAGCAGGTGAAACCGTCCCTGGCAGAATCTGGGGCATTAATCTCTGGTGATAATCTGGGTGAAGGAACGTCTGTGGTCGAGTGGCAGTCCTTCTATCCTAAATCTTATCAGAAATTGGAATTTCTGACAAAAGTTTAGGAATGTCTGAAATAGATTATGCACATCAAGGTATGCGTTCCAGATATTTCCTTATGAACATTTAAGGCAAAAGGACGTCAATTCAGATTACAATATTTTGGTTATATGTCTGTATGTGTTCTTATCTGGCCTTGACATGGTGAGAAGTAGACACTTGACCCAGACAAATGTCGCATTAGATATTGTATTTGTCATTAATTGAAGAACTTGACGCTATCACAGTTCCTAGAAAGATACGGTCTGGTGACATCTGCGTTTAAAGGCAGATAAGACAAGGATTCTGCATGAATCCGGCAATATGGCGACTGTTGTCCAATTTAAGGAAGATGGCGGCCTCCATGAACTAAGATTGGGTCGGGCCTGTATAAGATGGCGTTAGACCTTAGGGACTTTACAGCAGTTCAGGCACATAGAAACTCTAGTGCTGTGCATACATAACAGATTAATAGCAAAATTATGTTCACACTTTCTTGTTATTTAGCTTATACAATTACCAGTTATTTTCTATGATACACAAATGAGCAGAGAGGAATCCACCATGCATTAGATTTCTGTAGAGCAATCATATATTAAATAGGTTCATCTAAGGCCCACTGGAATGCCAAACAATTCCTCATATCCTTTAGAAACAAAATTAAGTATGCCAGCAAACCTAGTCGTAGTACAATTGGAAGATGCATTGTTCACTGAATCATCTGTTAAATTAACACAGCTCGTACATTACAAATAAAACCTAGGGTGCACTTAACTTGAGACCAAAGAAAAACAAAATCCCACAGGATATTGGCAAAGCAGAAACCTTACATTCTGTATATTGATTTGCTGAATATCATTCCATGAACACAGATAGAAAATGGGGCAGGAATGTGGGACAAGCGGTGCTGATTAACCTTTTCACACTGCTTCACCTCAAACCTGCCTCCATTATAAGTACCGATTACTACTCCATGTAGATCATGTATGTATTTAAAAATTATTTTTGCAGAAGTTTGAAAGAAAACAGTTACCGGTTAATACTTTTGCAGCTTGAAAACACTCCAGCTTCGGAAGCAAAATGCACTACATCGATTTGAGGTGTAGGATTATTTTTCTTTGGGCCACACATTCACTGATACACTAGGTTGTAAAAATGTAGTCTAAAAATGGTGCAGACAGGTGGGGTAGTACTGTGTAGTAGTCGATCTACGTCTTACGCGGGGACCCATAAGGATTGCACTTTGGCAGTTGCTGTATTTAATGTTTTTCCATTAAAATGGGTTATTTTTTTCTTCTAGCTAACCACTAGATGGCAGAAATATGGAAAGCGTGTTAATCTAAAATATCTTAAATCTGCAAAACTATTGTTTCAGACAAGTAATTGGCTTCTTTTGGCAAATTCCTTAATTACCTGGAGGAGCAGGTGAGGTGCTCCACAGTGGAACTCAAGAATGCATGTGAGACAGAGGAGCAGTGCATGATCCACATTTGGCATTACTTTGCTTCTGTTTTTATAGGCGCAGCCACTTTCCTTGGAAGAGCTTTTAGCCAAGAAGAAAGCAGAGGAGGAGGCGGAGGCAAAGGTGAGCAATAAATTACAATTAACAAATACTTTATCCGTATAGTGAGAGCTCGATTATGTACTGTAGTGTCAATTCTTGCACTGTGATTACTGGCCTTTACCGTGCTATCACTGCTAACATGAAGTAAGCCTTTTGTTTTACAATAAGTCAATTTTTAGGTCTCGCTGAGCCAGTGCATGCGTTGCACTGCGAGACATTTAGTAGGTGGGTTTTTAAAGTGCTACCCCACGCTTTGGTTGGCCTAGCGCTTGAGTTCACGCGAGCGTGCACGCACGTAGCCGCCATCTGTCTTTCACGGGTCATTAAGTGCATCGCGATCACGATCGCTTTCACTTTCCACTTTGTTTTTGTTTATATGCATCTGATCTGGGTGATGATCTTCCAACCAGTGTAAGATACTCTCCTCAGTTATCAATGCAATACGCACACCATTCTAACCGCACTTATGTGGGGTCTTCAAGTGTCTATATGTAACAAATAGTACGATTAAGTTGCTATCACGTCCACCTAGCTTGGATTTGACCAGGAACTAGTCATTAGCTTATGTTGGGAAAATGTTTAAAGCTTGAAAGTTCCAGGGCGTTTTTTAGACGTGCTTGTTAAGGCCTGTCTTTGAAGACGTGCCTGTTAAGGCCTGTGCTGCAATGTCTATAGAGCGCTTCTATCCACATTTTGCTTAAGTATTTGAAGAGTGACCAGGAGCTAGTGTTTCTATAGTTTTGTAATTTAAATATTATAGAACACTTATTTCGAGGAGTTATTAAATGCTGTATTTTACTGCATATGGAGCACTTCTATAGTCTGCCTGATAAAGACATCTAAAAAAAATACTGATTGCATATGTGGATCACGTGCAGCGTGCGTGCACACACACACAGGCGCACAGAGACAAACACGCTCACACTCACAAACCACACACGTAAACATGCACACTCACACACACACCTACAACACGCGTACGCACACATACAAAGCACACACGCACCCTCACACACACAGCACCCCCCCACCCCCAGACCCTATTGATACGTGAAGCTTTTTAAACGCACAGAGAGCGCATTAAGCGCTTTGGGCACTTCCAGGGGGCATTTGCCTGTACACCTTTTCAGCGGGAACAGCTTCTAAAAGTATTTATTGTATCCTAGTGAAAAAGGTTCACCAAGGTAATATTTGAAGCGATGGCGCGTGCCACGGATGATAAATGTGGAACACCCGGAGGCTGAGGGGATAAACCGCTGTTGGGACGGCGGGCAATGGCAGTCTCCCTTCTGTCAGGGGTGGGCAGCCGGGACGTCACCGCTCTGCCTACTTCTTAGGAGTCGTAAAAATAGAAACTAAATGCTTCACAGGCCTCTCCCTCTGTAAAACGGGCGCTACATCTACTAACCGGGCTCAGTCCTTAACTGAGCTGCTCTTACAGAACAAGAAAGAAAAACAATATCACCTCCAGATAGCGCAAAGACACCCTCTCCTTTCCCCGTTACACAACACACCTCTAAGCTCGCCACTTCAAAGCGCACATTTTCGCGAAGTTTATTACCTTCACGGACCTTCATATGCGATTCCAAACTGATAGGATATGTATTTCTGTCCTTTGTAAACTGTTTTTACCGCATCGCATTTTTCCCGCACTTATGTGCAGTGTTAAACTGGTACTAATGAGGTGCAACCAAATGCCCAGACAGTGTTACCATGTTTAACAAGCATTGGCATAGCCAATAGGTCTCGCCTTTGTGGCCTTATAAGTGTTTAACCATGCAACAGTTAATGTTGTTGCACCAAGGATATTGTGCTGCACAACTAAATACTTATAAGGTCCCAAAAGCGAGACCTATTGGTTATGCCAATGCTTGTTGTATTGACAGCAAATGCTATAAAGTCGGTTGTTTTCAGACAATATCACTTCTGTTTTAAAATCTCCACCTTCTTCCTGGACTAGGATGCTTGCTATTTTAAGTGATGCTATCTTTGCAGCATTATTGTTGTATATCATGTGTTGTGCACTTTCCTGCAAGTGTTAGATTTGCAGTACGTCAAATTTATTTTCTTTGCAGTCTGTTTTGGAACTGAGCTTGCACAAAATGACTTTTACTCACATTTCACAAAAAACAGTGCATCAGGACAAGGATTCCACCTCTGATTATGTTTTTCCTGCTGTTGGGCTTGTTGCTGATGTTGTTTGCTTGGTGTGGAAAGTGCTTTGTGACTGGAAAAGAAGACTTTTGTTGCGGCTTCTGGACTGAAGAATAACCATGGTGAAAGATGTTCAGAGGCCAATGGTGCAGGTTGTGTAATAATGAATGGATGGGGGTAAGGTAATTGTTAACCCTGGGTGCTGAACTCTGCTTCGTTTTCTGCACTCCGCGCAACACGCGTGGTTCCCAAAAACGGAATGTTTCTCAGTGCAAGTGGTCGGGACCTGCCGTGACCACTCGCATTGCGAAATTCGACTGCCCACGTTGAGAAATCTTGCTAGGAGGTTGATTTTCCTCCTTGCGCTCGGCAACTAGACCATTGACGAGCTGAGAGAGGAAAAATCTCGCCGGGAGGTGGATTTCCCTTGCTCGCGCTCACCAACTTGATGTTGACGAGCGAGGAAAATCAGCCTCCCGGCGAGATTTCTTGGCACCGTAGGTCGGATTTCTCAATGCGAGTGGTCGCTGCAGGTTGTGTCCACTCATGTTGAGAAACCTTCTGTTCACATTGAGAAAGCTGCTGCTTGTGTAGAAAATCTACTCTAGCAGCAGAAAGGAAGATTCCCTCTTGCGCTGCGCATGGGAGCTGACCACAATGATTTTATAGCGTGGGAAAAACACCCAACGCTCAAAATCACTGTGAACGGCATGACCCTAACGCTCTCTGCCGCTCGTGGAACTCTGCGCAGCACGGTGGAGTTTTTCTGTCACTTTGCGGAGTACCGTGTAGCAGAAATCCGCCCAGCCTTGGTCATTTTCGATTTCTGCCGTTATCATTAGAAGTTGGCACTGTCTGATCAGCAGCAGGTTTCTATTTCTTGTCTTTCTGGAAACTAAGATAAAGCCAATTGCTGGGTGTGTTAAAAATTTAAAAAGGCTGTTGGTCAGCTTAATGCGAGTAGGTGGTCTCACTGCGCTGCAGCTGAAATGCCGGGGTGAGAAAATTAGCACTAGAGGTTAATGAAACATTGAGTGTGATGGGGAAATGGAAAAACATTATTGCCCTTTAGGATAGTTTGCATGAAGAAAGGGTGCCCTGGCCAAAATGTAGAGTGTGAAGTCAGATCATGGAAAGAGTGAATGAAGCAAAGGTCCAACTAAACCCATTTTTTGAGGGTACATAGACTCCATCTTGACGCTCGTGCTCAGCAAGTCTCTGAAGAGGAGATATCTAAAGGAGAAGGAACAGCTTCCTACAGAGCATCAGCTTGAAGGCACTGAGTTCTCTCAAAGTGCAAGAAAGCCCGGCCCTCCAGTGCCCCTCCTGGCAGGGATCTGCCTTTAAAACAATCCTCTAAACTTGAAGAACATCCGCCTGGAAAGCAAGCCCCAGTGCCTGAGACAGATCAGCACCGAAAACAAGATTGGCACCAAGGGCAGCCACTGAAGCAGGCCCCAGAGTTCTTTTTGCATTGAGAAGATCCACGATGCTAGCATATCTCCAAGTCAAGAAAAATGTAAAAACTCCATTCACATTGAAGAAGCTATACAGGATATTTGGCAAAAAACACATTTAAATAGATCATGACGCAGGGCACATTACAGCCATTACACACGATCACCAAAATGTCACACCTTCATTCATGCAGCACAAAAGAACACTTGACCAAGCAATCAAGCAAGAGGAAGTCATTTAACTTGATCTATAAATTGGGGATATGAAAGTTGGCTAAGCCAAGGACCAAAGAGAAAATATCAAATTCTCCTAAACCATATTTTCCATCCCTGCCTCAGCATCAAGATGTAAATTAGGAAAGCCAAAGAGATGAGAAACTTAAAAAACACAGATATGCACTCACCACCAAACCCACACATATCACGTTATACAAAGAGAATCTCTGAAGCATGTTCGTAGATTAAATGGCAGATTACTTTTTTCAATTGGCAAATGAGTCCATGAGGCTGGCAGACTACATAATCAGGAAAAGACCAAATATTCATGATATAGATTGGAAAAATATCATTGCATGAGTAGAACAAAATACCAGTACATTTTATTGGATAGTCTTTGAATAATACACACTATATAGCAAGGCTACACTCTAAGGGCCTCAATGCAAATTAGCTGGCAAATTGTGATCCCTGTCCAAACACCTATTTTCTCATGGATCTCACTTAAGTGCTGCAATGGTTATTGCATCCAGTAGTTACTAGGTGGAATAAAGATCACAACAGTCATTACATTTCAGCAGGTCAATTCTTGAAACTGGGGTAAAAGCCCAGGAAGCACCAGGACACGTGGATTGTGCCGTTGTAAGCCCCACAATCCACATCTTATGTCCCATTTTGTGCGTAACCCCCTGATTAGTGTTAATGATAAGACCTGATACATTTCGCACTCATGGATGTCGTTTGTTTATTGAGTTTTATAATTATTGCACAAAGCCACTCGTAATGAGGGCCTAGGGAAAGTAATTAGGGGCCCCAATTTAATTCTACATAATTGTAAATCGTAGTTGCACTGGGCAATTTCCAAATTCGAATACAAGCAGGATAAAAGTTCCTGCCACCATTAACCACCTTAAAGAGAGTCAGTGTTTTGCCAGCCCAGCCACGTTAGGAGCAGTCGAGCTACTGAGATAGCATTACTTATTAATGGTTTGTGATCCAGTAAAATAGGGTTTTTATGGTCTAATCCAAATTTTATAAGGAAATTATATAGATAGTATCCTAACTAACAAAGTATTTGCATTATTTTCTGTGATGTTATCCCAAAACGTAGTGCATTTAATGTAGTTGCAGAACATTTAACAGTGGTCTGCCTACAAAGTCTGGCACCTGGTGCACAATGATGTTGTTTTCAATTCTTGTTCAAACAACCAGAGTGGGGTGTTGGTCAGGGCCCCAGCACTTATGCAGTGATGGAGGGCCAAATTATTGGGCAAGGTTGGAAAAATCATGTGGCAAGAAAAGGCAAATTATGTGGCATATTGCAGATAATCTGTGACAGTATTATGTCTTTACTTTGACATTTCTACATTTATTGATACTGTACGGGCAAAGCTGCGCCTCATTAGTCCCAGTTTAATACCTGAATACAGCAATTTGCATCTGAAAGGTCACCTTTGCACAGATCCACGTTTTGATGCTATTTTAGTAACTGGTCATCTATTTGAGCTAGAAATCATTTTTTGGGTTAACACTGCGAATGATGAGGCAAATGGTGGATTATGTGGTAAATGAGGCAAGTCCATAGTTAATGCTGAAACACCACCTCTGCAGAATCGCATAATTCTAGTGGTCCAGACTAAACAAAAATCCAAAACAAGGTATAGAATTTGGGTCTCAAAAACTGTTTTACATCAACCAACACTTTGTTGATATTTCTATTAATATTTTAACTTTAATTTCCACAGACCAGTTAAAAGTGAGCCAGTCGAGGTTGGATCCAGTTTCTTTAACAAGAATATTGAGTATTACACAGAAAAACTGTAGTACTCTGAAAGGGTCTGATTCACTGAATTGATTTCTATTTTAAAGTCACCAGAAAAATGAAAATAAACAACACTTCTATAATGAGCATGTGTAAATCTTTAATTAGGAGCGATATCCTATCTGGAACACATACTCAAAAAAGAGAAGGATAGTTTGATAGCAGATTCTCGACTAACCCGGTTCTTGAACCAAAGAGAAGGAACTTTGTCATCAAGGTTATCAGCAAAGAGAAGATTATCCCATATCAGTGCTTCATTACTTATGATTGGTTATTTAAGTAGTTTAGAAATGTCACATCATGCTTTCACTGCAGTCCATGTAGTTTTCAATTTAACTTGCTTAATTGTGGCTGTCAAAATGTTCTAAGTAACTAAAAATATTGCTGTGGAAAGAAAGGAATTCAATGAAGGATTGGGGAGTCCCTGGAATATCCGGATACATTGATTTTGCAACTTGATTTGCCAGTACTGCTCAATAAAACCAGCAAAAAGCTTGCAGACTTTACTTTGTGCTGAAATAGCCAGGATAAGCTAGTTGTAACCCTAGTACAGTTTCTTCGGCTACCAAATAAACCATGTTATAATAATTTGCAGTTATTCAAATAAATTGATAGGAATTTGACAGGTCTGTGTTCGAAAAGAGTAGAGAAACCTCTGGTGACTCACATTGTGACTATACAAAGTTGTAAAATCTACCATTTTGTGTGTGCCTGTTTAGTCTTGGAAAGTAACAGCTTGAAGTTAATAGCTCATATTTAATTTCAACCTGAATTAATCAATATATACTTTATACTAGGGCTATAACACCATATTACCTATCACTGCCTCAGTTTCCAGATTCAGAGGAGGAAAGCCAAACACTTAAGACACCCCATTCACTCATTGGTGAATGATGCATAGGACACGTACGATGAACTTAGATACCTAAGAACAATTTGAACAGTACCCAGTAAAAGCATCTTATCCTGACTAAACTTCCTCATATTACTCCTCTATACAAAAAGACATTCCGAAGCATGGCCTTGGAAATATATGAGACCGATTTTGTTTAAAAACCTTGTAGAATACTAGAAAAACGATTTACTTTCTGTGTTGAAGACAAGATAAGTGAGCATCGCAGTCGAAAGAAATACCAAGCTGCTCTGAAGAACTCATTTACTTTAATGATGATATGGTTCTTAAGTGAAAGTTCACTCTGCCTGCAAGAGAGCATTTCCTGAAGGGGCGGGAATTAGACCACAACCAGATAAGGTAAGCTGAATGATGAGTTTCTTCGGGAGCCATCATGTACTGCAAGATAGTCTATTTTTAAACTCTCTCAAGCCTCTGTGACAGATGCTAGTGGCAGACCACAGACACGTTTGTAACCTTGTTCAAACTACTAGATGGCCATAAAAGAAAGCAGGAAAATATGTGCTGTATGCCAAACCATGTCTGACATAGTCATATGTTGTGGCTTAATTGCTCAGCAGCAGCATATTATTCAATTGGCACACATGGCTCAGCATGTCAAACTCCACACCAGAGGTCTAGTAACATTTATTCAATATGCTCTTTAGTGGAGAATGTTTGTTAGGCCTACACGTCAGTAATGTGTTGAAAAGAAGGAAAAAACTTGAAAATCAGTGAATGTGTTGTTACAATAAAGGATCTTCTACAAAACACAAGACAGAATTCCTTCAGGCTCTAGTTGCCAACCACATTCCAACCGCCAAGTTCTACAACAAACCACCCCATTAAAGCTAGTGCTAACATCACCAGCTCTTGCAGAGGACTTCTTCGAGGAGGATTCAAATGTATAGGATGATCTGCCACCATACAGTGGATCGCTTCCAATTCCCCCTCATCCCCTAAGATTGCAAGACTACTGCAGGGAGAAGATTGAGGATTTCCATCACTGGTGGAAAGACATTATAAGTGACAAATGAGACTGTCCACAGTGGACGGTGAATGTTGTATTGAGTAAATTCACTTGCCTCCAAACATGCACCAAAGAAGATTTAGACCAACAAAAATCATTTGCTTTTATTGCTCTGGGACGTGGCAGCATTATTCAAAAGTGGGCATAGAGAAGGTATCAGCAAACCAAAGAAATACTTCCTTGGTGTACTTTTTAATACCCAAGAAGTGGATGGCACATTAGGACCAGTCCCAGACCTCTACCTATTGAAATGTTTCTGAAAAGCGGATTTATTTCTAAATGACCATGTTGAAAGAAGCCACCCTGTTAAGAGCATTTTATGATGATTCTATTTCCGAAGGATGCTTATTTCCATATGCTGATGCTCCATCATCCCTTCCTATGCTTTGAGGTACGTTAAACAAATTCCAATTCAAAGTGTTACCATTTGGAATAAAATCCACATGTGTTTATAAAACCAGTCTAGTGGTGGTAGCTGCATATCTGCGTCACCAAAATATCCATGAGTATTCTTAACTAGATGATTGGTTAGGAAAGGGGAAAGGCCTGGCATGCATACCAAACAAACTGTGGCATTGCTGCACAGAGTAAGGTATACCCTCAATGTTCTGCAATCATTTCAATTAAGGCGAAAAGCTTTTCCACAAGAGAGTGAGAGTGGGCGTTCTGACGCTTCCTTTTTACCAGACAATTCAGCCTCTGATAGCGAGAAGAATTATGAAACATTTGCCATGATTTCTACATTCATTCCATTCAGATGCATCCATTGCAATAGTGCTTCAGGAGCTAGTGGGCTCAAATGACTGGGAGGATCAAGTAGTGTTGTCACTCAAACCAGGCACAGATTACTATTGTGGATCTTTTCAGACTTTCAGCTGCTGCTTTAGAGCAGTTCATTATGAGCCGAGGAAGTATCTCAGACGAATCGATTGAGCCAGATCTTTAGGAGATAGCGTCCTTTAGTCGTTGTTTCATGATATCAATGTACTTGCCGAATTTTGCCAAATCCAACAGCTCTGTCCTGCTGAACACCAAAGTTACTGCCTTGTTGCAAATGTTGGCGCGTAAGCAATACAAGTGGTTTTAACAGTTTGCAGCATGATGGAAGAAGTGCAGCGCAACAACATATCAGGTGGGTGTTCTGCTTGGGTTTTCCTTTCAGATAGAACCCGCTCATCAGAGCCTCACTAACCCAGTCAGAACGTTACCCCCTCCCCCTCCCTAGGGCCTATTTATAATAGGTAACCACATATATCTACCACCTAAGGACAGGGAATTCCTACTATACATACCAAGACCTCTTATAATCGGCGGCCTCGCGATCCCATACGAATCCAGACCTCTCTACCCAGACGGCAGTCTCAGCACAAGTGGCGGCCTCGCGATCCCATACGAATCCAGACCTCTCTACCCAGACGGCAGTTTCAGCACAAGTGGCGGCCTCGCGATCCCATACGAATCCAGACCTCTCTACCCAGACGGCAGTCTCAGCACAAGTGGCGGCCTCGCGATCCCATACGAATCCAGACCTCTCTACCCAGACGGCAGTCTCAGCACAAGTGGCGGCCTCGCGATCCCATACGAATCCAGACCTCTCTACCCAGACGGCAGTCTCAGCACAAGTGGCGGCCTCGCGATCCCATACGAATCCAGACCTCTCTACCCAGACGGCAGTCTCAGCACAAGTGGCGGCCTCGCGATCCCATACGAAACCAGACCTCTCTACCCAGACGGCAGTCTCAGCACAAGTGGCGGCCTCGCGATCCCATACGAATCCAGACCTCTCTACCCAGACGGCAGTCTCAGCACAAGTGGCGGCCTCGCGATCCCATACGAATCCAGACCTCTCTACCCAGACGGCAGTCTCAGCACAAGTGGCGGCCTCGCGATCCCATACGAATCCAGACCTCTCTACCCAGACGGCAGTCTCAGCACAAGTGGCGGCCTCGCGATCCCATACGAATCCAGACCTCTCTACCCAGACGGCAGTCTCAGCACAAGTGGCGGCCTCGCGATCCCATACGAATCCAGACCTCTCTACCCAGACGGCAGTCTCAGCACAAGTGGCGGCCTCGCGATCCCATACGAATCCAGACCTCTCTACCCAGACGGCAGTCTCATATAACAGTTCATCCTATGATCACCATAACATACAGGAAGGGAATCAGTCTCACTATTCGTCAGATCACACAAGGACTGCCAGTTCGAGCATAGCCTGTTCTCCGGTTCGAGGGGCTCCTCTCTCCCTTATTCAGTTACCACTTACCTGATCAGGGTTAACATCTGTTCATGTAGCCGCAGCTGACTAGAAGAATAGGCTACCCTCTCATACAAGAACACGCAGCACATGTTGGTTCACTACAAACTGGGTACTTTATTACTCATTACATACGCAATCACATAACATTACAATATAACACATAACCTGCAAAGAAAAGTGAAAGATTAAGTTATGCACTCTAATAAGAAAGGGTCGACATCACCTTAGTAGTGTGTAGCCTGCACTCCGTGGTCATCTAGGTTCCCTTCTCGTCTGTGCCTCGGCTTGCCTGGAAGTCACACCTCCGCAGTCACGGATACACGTCTGCACCACTATTCGCTGTTCCCTTCACCCTTCTCCGAGTCACTGGGACCTCTTCCTTATCGGCTACTCTCTCCTCTCTGGCTATTCTGCTAGGAGAGTATCTGTCTCTCGGTTTTTCTCCGCCTCCAAGATGGCGTCTGTCTTCCCTGGAATAAGTAGTAACTTTACTGCTAACGGCTAGATGCCGCCTACGAACTGAACATGTAACTGCCTCAGACTTTCACTAATATAGAGGTGCATTTCCTCATGGAAAATTCCGGCCCGTAACCTGCCGCCCACCAAATTCTTGTACCTCCCCATACCAAGGACACGTTCCCAGCCGGCCGGCCTGATGTAGTGTCTTCGGTATGAAGAAAAATACAATCCTTCGATAAGGGCCGGCCTGAACCGGTTCTCTCCAAGCGAATAACACCTCATAACTAAAACATTACATTTGACCTAGAAGCATCCCAAGCTACCGGAGCAGAAAGAAAGATGGAGTCTCTCCCGTTTGAGGCCTACCAGGCCTGAATTCAGCACGGCTCCATGAAATACCCTCACTACAGGACAGGTTATCCCTAATACTAACGAATCTATCCCCTAGGCTATGTGTGCAAGCCCTGATCTATGGGGAAGAGCACAGGATCATGTCGAAGTGCCTAGTAAATAGGCTCCATTCACTACTCTAACCCTTAGACTTGAATGGTAAGAGACTGAAGTCACATTCAATCACCTTTCAACACAAGAAGGCCGGGAAAATCGTGCAGAACATTTCACCCTTGACTTCAGTCTATTATACATTCATTAAACAGAACCAATATCTGTGGAAGAATAATATGAAGCAAAACTAACTGATCTATGTCTAGTACCAGGTGTGCAGAATTGAAGTAGTGAAGGAATACACTGAATACAGCAACAGATAGAAATCAAAATGCCGATAGTAACCAGAATACCTCCTAATATCTGACGTAACATATGCAAATCAGGTAACCAATTAAAGAGCCAGTCAAACCAGCCCTGGTCAATGTGTTTTCTAACTTCTTCTGTCAAGTCATGTAGTTTATCAATGTGAGCTCGAATGGATTTTGTATGATCAGACAAGTTAAAACAACAAAGACCCTCAAAATCAGAACAATCATGTTCATGTTTAAGCAAAAAATAATCAATGGCCGCTCGATTTTGCAAGATAGCTCTACGTTCACCCTGGGTGTCTAATAGCATGTCAGACAGGACTGTAGAAGTATGATTGATGGATTTTACCATCCAGCAGGCCATTTTCCCAATAGATTTGGCATTATAAACTGCCAAAGCAGGAACACCAACAATTGAAATAGCCAGGCTAAGGTATTCAGACTTGGAATATAAATGCAAAGATGAGTCACAATCCTCCTGTAACCTCACTGTATCTCGAATCACACGAGAGTTGGCATTCGGATGTGATGAAAACATTAACAAGCTCAGTCTAGTAATGGCACAAGGGCCTCCGGAAATATTCGCGGGGATATATGGCCAGGAAGTATTACCACATGAGAAGAGCCATCCGGCAGGTAGTAACATCGTGCGATAATGACTGGGGGCAACTACCAAACTCTTGCAAGTCATGTTATTCTGAACAGAAGTACATGTTTTCGGTGTCCTTTGAAGGCACAAAGTTCGTTCATGAGCGGTGAATGAAGTGGCACCTTTCAATCTTAAACGCATACATTCAGAAATCGCACTAGGATCACAAGTAAGGAAAAAACACAGATCACCCTGTGTGATATTATAGGTAACTATTTGGGACTGGATGGGGGGTATCGGGTCTGACAGTACAGTACACAAGGGGCAATACTCATGGGTAGCAAAATCGCCCAGAAGAACATTGGGGCGAGCATTCGATATATTGAAAATATGAGTCAAAGTCTCCAATGAAGCAGGGACAGCAACTAAACAAGTCGCTAGAATGTCAGTCACCGATCTCATCGGTGTCAAGCAGAAATGAGGGGCTTTGGTCACTCGTTTGGCTAACGTAGTCCAAAAGTTCGACGACGAATCCCACGCAGCGAAGGAACGCGACACTCGGGTTCTCAGCTCAGCCCGGGTTGATGGGATCCCTCCTCTCTCGTCGTACCAGCCCAAAAGGAGTCCAACGCCGACACATCCTGCAGCAACAGTCCAAAGAATGATCTGAAAGAGAATCAAATACAGGCATTATTCATTCTCGTAAGTAACATTTGTCAGCTGGGACTGCTTCCCAGCTATCTTGCCCTGGTCTCATAACTAAAATGGTGTTGTCTTGACCGGTTGCAATGACCTCTGCTTGTTCAGGGGGATTCTTAGGCGACTGCACCCAAACTCTGGCCCCAGGATTATCTGTGGAGCCAAAACCTTTCTGGCCTCGTACAGTTAGCAACGTTGGGGCAGTGCCTTTTGTGATCTCACCACTGAAAACAGGCATTATTAGCAATTGAGCCACTCGGTCAGTTTGATGTATCAGTAAGTCAACCTCACTGCTATTCAGCAGGAGCACCTTAATCTCTCCCTGATAATCACTGTCAATGATTCCTCCAAGCACCTGAACGCCTTTTACGGCCAGCCCCGATCTAGGGGCGATTAATCCGAAATTCCCAGTTGGTATATGAACACCAACACCAGTTTCAATGATGACTCGATCCTTACTTTTTATAACGGTGTCATTCATGGCATGCAAGTCTAAACCTGCCGACCCAGGGGTCGCTCTACATGGAGCCAAAGCTCCTGGAGTAATTTCCCAGTACATCACAGTCTCTCTGATTTCATTGGGCTTAGCATCAACATTCGGAGGAAACAAACGCATAAGTGGGGATTCAGCATTTAGAAAAGGACGGTTATTCAAAATCAATAGCGCTTGAGGCAAAAAGTCTCGCCAATTCTTATACTTGTCATCTGTTAATTTACGTAACTGATCTTTCAGCAGGCCATTCAACCTCTCCACAAGACCCGAGGCCTGTGGATAATATGGTATATGAAACACCCATTCAATATTGTTTTCCACACAGAATTCCTGTACCAATCTTCCACGAAAATGGGATGCATTATCAGATTGAATTTGGAATGGCACACCATAATACATCATAATCAATTCCAATGTTTTAATAGTATTCAATTGGGTAGCTTGCTTACAAGGAAGGGCCACCAGCAGGCCACTGTATGTATCAACAATAGTGCAAACATATTGACAATTCCTACTCATAGGAAGTGGACCGATGTAATCAATCTGCCAAATTTGAGCGGGCAATTTCCCGCGATGTAAATGACCTTTAACAATTTGGGGCACTTTGCGTTGCCTGATATGCTGACAAATGGGACAATGTAGAATAACATTTTTGATTAAATCTAGGGGAATATAAATTCCTCGATCAGCAGCCCACCTGCTAGTGACTTTCTCTCCAAAGTGTCCTGCTTTCTGGTGGGCCCATTTCGCCAATCCCGCAATATCAGAATCTTGCCTGTCCACCACTGCCTCAGCGATTTTAGATTTCTCATCTGCAATGTTATGAAAGAATTTGTCAAGAGAGTCTATCGGGGTATGAGCATCCACATGGAAGATTGTAACAGTACTCTGTGGGAGCATTTCCCAAATCTCCTGCCATAATTCTTTTCCCCACAGTTCTTTTGAATGCAATTTCCAACTATGGGAATGCCAAGTCGGTAACCAAACCGCCAGTCCATTGGCAGTAGACCAAGAATCGGTGAAAATATGACATGTGCCAGGTAACTCTTGTTTCAGAACTTGATAAACAGCATAGAGTTCAGCAAATTGACTGCTCTTACCCTCACCAGTTGTACTCAGCAATTTTTGTGTGATCGGATTATAGGACACTGCCTTCCAATGCCGTTTCGTACCTATGAACCTTGCTGAACCATCCGTGAACCAGACATGGTTTCTGTCCTCCGCGGACAAATCATCAAAAGGTCTACCCCACTTAACAGGAGACTCCTGTACTAAAGGTACGGAACATTCACTCTCAGTCTCAGTCGATGGCGCTCGCGCCACCTGCTCATGCAAAGATGCAACTCCTTTTTGTCCCACACGTGCCCTGTCTTGTATATACCATTTCCATTTAATCACACTCGCCTCTTGAGCGTGTCCAATTCGGTGAGTTTTCGGCGAACTCATAACCCACTGCATGATAGGAATTTCAGGTCGCAAAACTATATCATGTCCCAAAGTCAATTGCTCGGTATCCACCAGAGCCCAATAACATGCAAGTAACTGTTTCTCAAAAGGTGTATAACGCTCACCAGCATCAGGTAACTTTTTGGTCCAGAAACCTAACGGTACTCTACTCTTGCCTTGTTTCTGCCACAAACTCCAATTCGCATAAAGGCCTTGTACAGACACATTCAAATCCACATCACCATCACATACAGGCCATAAATCCAGAGCATGCTGAATTGCTTCTTTTGCCAGACTGAACGCATCTTGCTGTGGTTTATCCCATTCAAATGCGTTCTTTTTACGAGTGACATGGTACAAAGGGGCCAATATTTGACTCAAATGAGGAATATGCTGGCGCCAAAAACCAAACAAACCAATGAAGCTTTGGGCTTCTTTCCTATTCCTCGGAACTGCAAAATCAAGAATTTTCTGTTTAACCTGAGGGATCACTTCTCGGTGCCCCTCATGCCAATTAATACCCAAAAATTTCACAGCCTGGGACGGGCCTTGTAATTTATCCGGGTTGATTTCCCAACCTTTCTCACGCAGGCACTCAATGACTCTGTCCAATTGGGTCTGAACTTCTTCTTGTGTTTCGCCTTGGATCAAAATATCATCAATATAGTGACATATCTGAATTTGCGGATGAACCGGTACCTCAGCCAAATGCTCTGCCACCAGCCGGTGACATATCGTAGGACTATGCACATAGCCTTGGGGAAGACTTCTAAACGTCATCTGACGCCCGTTCCACGTAAAACTGAATTGTTCCTGACACTCAGGGGCAATCGGAATCGAAAAGAAAGCATTAGCAATATCAATGGACGCATACCATGTACCTGGATGTTTTTGGATTCTTTCAATTAGGGTAATAACATCCGGTACTGCGACAGTCAAAGAGGGTGTGTGTCTATTCAATTCTCGATAATCAACAGTCATGCGCCAAGAATTATCACTCTTACGTACAGGTCAAACAGGATTATTCCAAGCAGAAGTAACTGGGGTTATAACTCCTGCATCCACCAACTCCTGAATAGTGGTACTAATCTCTTCATGACCACCTGGAATACGATACTGCTTCTGACAAACCACTTTTGTCGCCTGGGGAACTTTTATGGGGGGCATTCTTAAACGACCAACCCGTACAGGCCTGGACGATATATAATGTTTAGTTCCAAATTGGTAACATCCATCATCTAAGTGCAAAGTCATTCCTTTCAAAATATCAATTCCAATTATGAATTCTAAGAGTGGCATCACTAATACAGAGTATTCTTTTCTAGGAATTCTACCTATTCTCATTTCAAGTAAAGTTTGAACTGCGGGAGTTTCCTTTCCACCTAATCCGGTAATTGTAAAAGACTGACCTTTAAACTTCTTTGATTTTCCATGAATAAGAGTGGCCTCCGCTCCTGTATCTACCAATGCTCGGGCCCTTTGGACATTACGATGTCTCCAATAAATATCAATATCTACATAGGGTCTATTATCTCTGTGAGCCCATCTGTGTACTGGAGCTTGACCTATTTCCTAGTCATTTTTACTGCGTTCTGTGTACCAGGATAAATCAGGATAAAGACTCTCACGTTTCTCAGGTATCGATACCTCCTGTTCATATCCATCTCTATTACGAAATGGATTCCTGTCCTCTGCATTGTACTGCAGGTTTCGATCGGCCAATCCGTGTCGATCCTCTCTCCTTCTCAACTCAGGGGATTGATCCCTATCATCTCTACGTCTGCTGTTAACATAATCATTTCTCCCCCTTTCTCTCTCCCCCTCCCTCTCTCTGTCTCTCTCATGACGGGGGGACAAATCACGTACATAACGTCGATCATCACGACGATTAGAGCGCCCACGGCGGTCGTCATCACCGCTACCGTCAGAAAAACCACGATCACACTCAGTCGTCCGAACACGCCGGGCACCCTCCTTTCGATCCAAGCCACGTTTGCGAAACATTTCCCACAAACGAGCAGTAGTCTCACCGTCAATGTCCTCCTTCCGCACACCATCGACCATAAGACCAAAAAACATATCACGTCTAGTAAGTTTATTGTCACCAGGAGTACGAGTGTCAGGCCGGGACTGCCGTTCAGGTGTAAACCACTCACCCAACTCACCGATTCCAGCACCATAGATAACATGTTACCAGTCTGATTAATTAATAAAGTCATCATGACCTGCTTATAAGCAACAGGGGAAGAACGAATAATACGATTCCGCACAGAAGATGTCAACAAACCATCAAGCAACCTGTCAGCAGTATTCAGAAAAATTGCCGTTTTCATCACCTCCTCTATGAGACGTTGTGCAGCATCGCGCAAAGTATACCACGGTTTGTCATTCACAGGCCAGTCAGACTCAGTAGGATATTTTAGATTACAACCCTCAGTCGCCAATTGAAGCAAAGTAATTTGACCACCACGATTAAAGTTACGAAAATGATCCTGTACAGTAGAATCCGAACTCAAGGAACAAAACTTCAAACAATCGCCAGCATCCAACATAATGCCAGCAGCGCCCAGTTCATAAAGGCGCACCATCCATGTGAGTAAGGTCTCACCAGATCGCTGCCGAAATCGCTGCAAAATATCACTAATTTCTTGTTGAGTAAAATCCTCCAAAGAGTCTAAAGCAACACCATTCGGAGCACCGGGAGCCTGCTGCAACTTCCGCCGAAAAACTGGATGTACCGAGACCGCGGGACGAGCATCACAAGGAGCTTGATCAGTACACGTAGAGGAACAATCAGTGTAAGAAGCGTCGACCCCACTCGAAGGACGAGCGCAATCATGGGGTGCACCAGCAGAGGCGCAAGAAGCAGACCTACAATCACGGCCGGAGCGAGAGGACTCGCGCTTGGCAGACTCCTCACCCGAGGAATGAGAATCACTCGAGTTCCAGATATTACCATCCCATTCATCAGGATTCCAATCCAGTCCGGCTTTTGCCACGACCAGACGCACCTTTCGCGTCGAAACCCGACCACGCCGATTCTTGTATTTATAACGAGCAATGCGCACAGCCGCCCTCTCGGCAATAGTTTGGTACGTCTCAAGTTTGTCAACAAGCAACTTATTTTGACACTGCAACAAAGTATGAGCATTCTGAATCTCAACAAAGTTCGTTTCCACATCCTTATGCACTTTCTGTAACTTCAACAACCTCTCATGCAGAATCCTGTACGCAGACAGAACAATCCAACCTCTGCGCCCCAAAACGGGAAGCTCATCACCCTTAGATACCGGCGCCTTCTGTAAACAAGTAAACACATTAGCCGGCTCCGCCAGCTCCAAAAAAGAATTCCAATTCTCACTCAAACCAGTAGAATCAGCCCACTCACGGGCTAAGGCTTCATAAGGCGTTGAATCCCACCCGGGAATATCAACGGGCAACTTAAAAGTAGATTTCGACTTTCTAGAAAACATCTCGGAAAAGAAAGAGAAAAAGAGAAGAGAAGAAAAAAAAAACTACACACACAATTATATAGAAAAAATATACAAACGAAACCACGCACGCGCCGAAAGCAAACACGATACAACCACAACGCACACAGGTTTCGTAAACGGTTCGTGACGCCAAATGTTCTGCTTGGGTTTTCCTTTCAGATAGAACCCGCTCATCAGAGCCTCACTAACCCAGTTAGAACGTTACCCCCTCCCCCTCCCTAGGGCCTATTTATAATAGGTAACCACATATATCTACCACCTAAGGACAGGGAATTCCTACTATACATACCAAGACCTCTTATAATCGGCGGCCTCGCGATCCCATACGAATCCAGACCTCTCTACCCAGACGGCAGTCTCAGCACAAGTGGCGGCCTCGCGATCCCATACGAATCCAGACCTCTCTACCCAGACGGCAGTCTCAGCACAAGTGGCGGCCTCGCGATCCCATACGAATCCAGACCTCTCTACCCAGACGGCAGTCTCAGCACAAGTGGCGGCCTCGCGATCCCATACGAATCCAGACCTCTCTACCCAGACGGCAGTCTCAGCACAAGTGGCGGCCTCGCGATCCCATACAAATCCAGACCTCTCTACCCAGACGGCAGTCTCAGCACAAGTGGCGGCCTCGCGATCCCATACGAATCCAGACCTCTCTACCCAGACGGCAGTCTCAGCACAAGTGGCGGCCTCGCGATCCCATACGAATCCAGACCTCTCTACCCAGACGGCAGTCTCAGCACAAGTGGCGGCCTCGCGATCCCATACGAATCCAGACCTCTCTACCCAGACGGCAGTCTCAGCACAAGTGGCGGCCTCGCGATCCCATACGAATCCAGACCTCTCTACCCAGACGGCAGTCTCAGCACAAGTGGCGGCCTCGCGATCCCATACGAATCCAGACCTCTCTACCCAGACGGCAGTCTCAGCACAAGTGGCGGCCTCGCGATCCCATACGAATCCAGACCTCTACCCAGACGGCAGTCTCAGCACAAGTGGCGGCCTCGCGATCCCATACGAATCCAGACCTCTCTACCCAGACGGCAGTCTCAGCACAAGTGGCGGCCTCGCGATCCCATACGAATCCAGACCTCTCTACCCAGATGGCAGTCTCAGCACAAGTGGCGGCCTCGCGATCCCATACGAATCCAGACCTCTCTACCCAGACGGCAGTCTCAGCACAAGTGGCGGCCTCGCGATCCCATACGAATCCAGACCTCTCTACCCAGACGGCAGTCTCATATAACAGTTCATCCTATGATCACCATAACATACAGGAAGGGAATCAGTCTCACTATTCGTCAGATCACACAAGGACTGCCAGTTCGAGCATAGCCTGTTCTCCGGTTCGAGGGGCTCCTCTCTCCCTTATTCAGTTACCACTTACCTGATCAGGGTTAACATCTGTTCATGTAGCCGCAGCTGACTAGAAGAATAGGCTACCCTCTCATACAAGAACACGCAGCACATGTTGGTTCACTACAAACTGGGTACTTTATTACTCATTACATACGCAATCACATAACATTACAATATAACACATAACCTGCAAAGAAAAGTGAAAGATTAAGTTATGCACTCTAATAAGAAAGGGTCGACATCACCTTAGTAGTGTGTAGCCTGCACTCCGTGGTCATCTAGGTTCCCTTCTCGTCTGTGCCTCGGCTCGCCTGGAAGTCACACCTCCGCAGTCACGGATACACGTCTGCACCACTATTCGCTGTTCCCTTCACCCTTCTCCGAGTCACTGGGACCTCTTCCTTATCGGCTACTCTCTCCTCTCTGGCTATTCTGCTAGGAGAGTATCTGTCTCTCGGTTTTTCTCCGCCTCCAAGATGGCGTCTGTCTTCCCTGGAATAAGTAGTAACTTTACTGCTAACGGCTAGATGCCGCCTACGAACTGAACATGTAACTGCCTCAGACTTTCACTAATATAGAGGTGCATTTCCTCATGGAAAATTCCGGCCCGTAACCTGCCGCCCACCAAATTCTTGTACCTCCCCATACCAAGGACACGTTCCCAGCCGGCCGGCCTGATGTAGTGTCTTCGGTATGAAGAAAAATACAATCCTTCGATAAGGGCCGGCCTGAACCGGTTCTCTCCAAGCGAATAACACCTCATAACTAAAACATTACATTTGACCTAGAAGCATCCCAAGCTGCCGGAGCAGAAAGAAAGATGGAGTCTCTCCCGTTTGAGGCCTACCAGGCCTGAATTCAGCACGGCTCCATGAAATACCCTCACTACAGGACAGGTTATCCCTAATACTAACGAATCTATCCCCTAGGCTATGTGTGCAAGCCCTGATCTATGGGGAAGAGCACAGGATCATGTCGAAGTGCCTAGTAAATAGGCTCCATTCACTACTCTAACCCTTAGACTTGAATGGTAAGAGACTGAAGTCACATTCAATCACCTTTCAACACAAGAAGGCCGGGAAAATCGAGCAGAACAGTGGGTTAAAGATTCATTGGCAGAATCAGCAGTATTCAATTGCCCTGATAGATCGCCATCTTGGGTTAAGTTCCTTGGTATGTAATCCCATTAACCTGGCAAAAAGGATTTGTTTTAAGTAGACTTTGTGGAGTGCACTTTACAGATAGGGCTGCAGTTTGAGGAAATCCGATTGTGCGCTGGAATACGACTGCTTCACGGCTAGCAGAGCTCTCCAGTATTGGAGCTTGTTCATGTGGCTTTCCTTGGATAGCCTTCTAATTTTTTTCAAGGCAAGTTTAAGCATGGCCCACAAGCTGCGGGCCATTTAACACCATTTGGTAATTTTGAAGGGTGTCAATTGCGAGTTGTAAGTGTTGTGATAAAGGGTTCCCATTTTGGCTGAAAATGGGCTGGAGGGCTACTTTCATTGTATCGGCCTGCACCTTGGTTATCCTGTAGTAGTAACTTACAAAGGTGCCATGCTCGCACACATTTGAGCCACCAGACCGAATTCCATCCTTATCAGGCAGTTCAGTAGATACGGAGGAAGGCTGAAGACTCTTTTGTAAGCCTTGACCTGGTATTTGTCCAGGGTATGTACTAGCTGACCCGGGTAAGCCTCGTGACCGTAAGTAATCGTTGGCAGCAAAGTGGCTGCCAGGACCTGTCTTATTGGACCAGTGGACAGGCTTTCCAGAGTTTTATTCAGTTTGCTCACATTGATAATGATTGCTTTAGCTTTTGTGACGACATGTCTCAGTTGATTTTTATGTCCACCTTTGGTGGTTAACCATCCATCCAAGTAGTTATAAGAGTCAGCATTTTCTATTTGTAGTGCCCTCCGACTCCACCTGTGAGTTGATTTTTTTGAGTGAGTGGCCAAAGACTAGTATTTTGGTCTTGAAACCGTTTTCTGCAATTTTGTTAGCCATGTTGTAGTTGCGTAATGCATTCAGGGCTCTCTGTAAGCCAGTCCTCGACTGGTCGAGAAGAACAGTATCGTCCGCATATTGCATTATAGGAATCTTGGTTCGCCCAATCTTTGGGGGGGATAAGGTTGACGTGTGTCAGCGCTGCACCCATATCAGCTGTGTGAAGATTGAATAAAAAGAGCGCAAGCACACAGCCTTGCTTAAGGCCTTATTAAGTCGTGATCTTCCTCGAGAGGGTGGTACATGTTAACTTGACTCTAACCCAGGTGTATGTGTACAGAGATGTCATTTCTCGAAGTAATGTGTTCGGAATGCCCCAGCCATGGAGCTTTTTCAATAAAATGGTCCTGTCTATCTGATCGAAGGCTGCACAGCAGCCCACGAAACAGGTGAAGAGTGGGAGTTGCTTCTTACTCTTTGCCGTGTGAGACAGGTAGATAAGAGTCACAATGTTGTCCAGCGTTGAGGAGTTTGTCCTAAAACCTGATTACGTGATTGAAATTATGTTGTTAGCTTCTGCCTAGCCTTCAAGTTCTTTAAGTAGGATGGACACGTAGACCTTGGCTTCAACATCCAGAAGGGTGATCAGGCGATAGTTGGATGAGTCCGCCCGGTCACCCTTTTTATAAATGGGATTCAGAATAGATCCCCTCCAGTTCTCTGGAACCTGCGCGGTCAATTAACAAGTTTGAAAAAGAGGAAGTAGTAGAGCGGTCCACAGCTCCAGAAACCCTTTAAAGACCACTGCAGGTATCTAATTTGGGCAGGGTGCCCCTGTGGCTCTAATCTTTTGCAGATTTCTGGAAATGTCAGACACCAAAGCGACATTTCCGGGTACCTGATTTCAGGGCAGTCGACTTGGGGCGCAAGTCCTCATATGGGGCATTCACAGCAGCATATAGGTTATGGACATGAGCAATCCACTTGAATTCCGAGATGGTGTTCACTCTTGTTGTTACAATGCATTTTTCTTCTTTAGATACCTCCACGGATCCGCCTGTTTGGGTTTGATCATCAGTGAATACACATGCAGCCATTCTGCCTCTGTCTGATTGCACTTGACTGCCCAAACCATCTGTTCGTGCTGTTTTTTTTGAAGGCTCGCAGTCTTGTTAGCAAATCTGCTTTGGCTTTGACTCTACGTTCTCTTTGGCAGATATTTTGGAACCTACGCAGCCTCAATTTGCTTGCAGTGATGTGGGGATTGATTACTTTCCGTGGGGATTTGGGTGTGTTGACTTTAGTAACTTCTCAAGGCCTGCCACGTTCCATGATATAAAGCTTATACAAACGTTGCTTTTAGGTTCACACTGTGCAGAGTAGCTGGCTGGGTTAGGCGTAATTCCTTATGTTGTTCGGGTGTGTTGTGGATGGTCACTTCCAGTCATTTCCTTGTTTTTGATTTCCAGTTTGCTGTAAGATAGTTTTATTTAATGGGCCGTCTTGGTTGTCATGGGCGCTAGATATCCTCAGATTGTTATAGGTCAGGTTAAGTTGTGAGATTGCAGCCCCCTGATGATACTGCCTGACTTGGCTTGGGGCTTGAGTGGGCTCCTTGTTCCTTCAGAGGGTGAGGGTATTTTGGGGGCTGAGGTCCCCTCGTCTCTAGCCCTCATTCGTCAAATGAAGTTTTGCAAGACAAAATGTCTGTGACTAATGCAGAGGATTTAAGTACTACAATTGTTGATTCGGGCCTATTTAGGCTATTTGTCAATTTTCTAAATTTGACTGCCAAAATAGCTTCTGTGGTTATTCTTGCAAGTTGCGGCGTGGTTTGTAGCGGTCTAAACAGATTGGATCGGTTTAAGAGATTGTGTTGGCCCTCAGAGTGATAGAGGGGTGTGAGAATCAGTTTTGCTGATGCTTGTTCAGATCGTGTTTGTTGATGGAACGGTTGCTACTCATGCAGCTGGCCACAATCTTATCTCCTAGTTTCCCTTCCCAGTACTGATTAACCTAAGTTTGCGAGATAGTCATATTGTCCAGGTCTGGGGTTTTAAATGGATTTGAGGGTCTTTCTGAGGATAGTACAGGCTTTTGCCAGGCATTTGTTTTTATTTGATTGAGCCTTGGATGATTATGAAACTGGAAAGGAATCTCCTAGGTGTGTATTAGTATTTGCCTCTTCTTGGTCTTCTTATGCTGGACAGGAGGGCACACAAGGTTCTTCCGGTTGATTTGTATTCCTTCCACTCTGTATCTTCCTTGGGGGTGGAATTCCCAGGAAGATAGGGTACACATTGGCCAGGATTTCAGTTGCGGGTTGTGCCTGTGCTTGGGGCAGCTTTTGCATTATTAGTTGTTGTTCTTTTTCTGGCTTTGTTTTGGGCCTTTTTCATCCTTTTCCTGGATCCTTTTGACAAAGATGTGCTCCATGGGTTAGTTGACTGAGTTGGTTCACTGAGATTGGCACTGCCTATGGTAGATGCACTCCACAGTCCTGGGTATGTACTGGTAAATTTGCACTTAGTTGGTCATTGATGATTGTGAGTGTGGCGTCGCTGGAGTGCCCAGGTTGCACCACTGAGAAGCTATTTTTTGAGTGGCATTTGGTTGTTCTTCAGGGGCGCAGTATCTATGGTCACTGGGTTGACCTGGTTGCCGAGTGACGGGGCTGCGTTTTGTGAGTAGCTGGTGATAGTTACCGAACTGGCCACCAGTGCCATAGTCCCCGGTGATGTGAGCTGGCAGCATTTGGTACCACAATGGTGACTAAAGCAGTCAGAGTTTCAGGTGTACAGCGAGCGCCTGTGTTGATGGGCCCTATTAAAACCTGTTTCCAGTCTGTTATCATAGTAGATAAAAACGTCCGGAAGGGTTCTTAATTTTTCTACTATTGGGTGGCAGGAGCTGGTGCTGGTCCTTTCACAGGTTTTATTATTATCCGGTTGGGCATTGAATTTACACTCCAGCCTGGTTATGGACGTGGCTAATGTGTTTATCAAGTCCAGTTGAAGTTCCAGCTTATCTGACTGCCACGGGAGGGCGGTCAGGGTGGAATTATTGGGGGCCAGTAAATTCCCCTGATCAGTGTCTGTGTGAAGGAAAGAAATGCCCTGGTCCCGCACAATTAGTTAGTAACTCAGTTTGGTCATTCAATATTAAGATTTGGGGGCATTTACCAGAATTTATCTTTGGAATAACTGCATTTTGTTGGGTGCTAGTGCCGCGATAGTTGTCGTTGTTAAGGGTTTCCAGCCAGTTGTGTGTGTGCTTCCAGAAACATGTCGTCCTGTACCAGGTAAGGTAGTGATACATGCACCCTTTTGGTATCAGAGGGCCCTTGAATTCCTTGGGCTGGTTCATTTACTTGGGTCTCCAAAGAAGCGCTGGAGATGCAAAGGCTCTGCTTGGGGGGGGGGGGTGGAGCAGTATGAAGGTTTCTAAGAGCGTTTGTGTCGTCTTGCAACATAAGCCCAGCCTTTGCACTGTGTGTAGACCCTGTCCCAGTTGTTGGACTTACTGTAGAATTTGGGTTGCATTCAAGTGATACACGTAGTATGCTGTTCGATGATAGTTCGATAATTGAAATGTCCCTGCACGAGGCAGGGCAAGAAAAGATTCGGAGACTCAGCCCTACTTAGATAGTCTCTGTTGGTGGGACCGGGATTGAGTGTTCCGAATGGATAGAAGGCGCCTGGGTTGCTTGAACTACTCGAGCTGATGGGACTGAAGTTTCAAGTCGGGAGCTCCTGCCCTCCCGAAAGAAATATTCAGTTGTTTTTGCCTTACTGGCCAGATATTTGCTCGGAGTATTACTTAGTTGGGTGGGGTGCTGTCGTACTGGGTCTTGGGGTGGACTTGGACTTCTTCAAGCGGGCCCCAGTCCGCAACCCTTTTGTGCTGACCTGCTCACATCACAGCTGAAAAGGCGCTTAGGGCAGTCAGGGGCACATGAGTGGGCGCTGAGGGTGAGGTTGGGACTGGGACTAGGCCAGCTTGAGGTTTACTTGACATTGAGCCCTTCTTTTTTGCCATGGCACTTAAGCGTCTGTTAAGGAAGAGTTTATGCAATGATTTCCAACCTGATAAAAACGGATTGTAGGGTCTGGCTCATTTCCTTTGTGTGAGTCAGGCCCTGTATCTTAAGAATGCTGGTGACATCCGATCTGGCCCCCGGGGGTTTTCTCACATCTTTCTTGTATATGACCTCGTTTCTTGGGCCTCCAGTTGGGTGGGGGGGAGGTGTGTCGTTAAGACAAATGCTTGGCATATATATCAACTGTCTTGTAGATGTGCTGGAAAGCTTGGTGAAGGGGTCAGCTGATGCAAGGAGATACAGAATGAGGGGGAGACGAGTGACAGAGCAGGGGAGCTTACAGAGTGATTCTAGTCGCACCGGAAAACATAACCCAGCCACTTCTGCCCCTCTCCAACGTTACCCTAGGGCCGCGGGACTAACGCCACTGCCACACTCACTCCTGTAGCTGCACCAGCCCTTGGATTGGCCCACCACTTGGCAGATCTCTTAAACAGAGATACTCCTGCGTGGGAGAGCAAGACAGAGTTATAACACACCATTTCACAAGGGAGGCATGCCACAAGCTGATCTGTTAACCAAAAAAGATTATCAATGCCAACACTCCACCTCCAGATATCCTCATCCAGATATCCCCAGTCTCGAGGACGTGCTGTGTGATTGAGTTAGCCAGGGATGAATGTGTAAGTTTTTCCTCCCAACCCAAGTGTTATGCAGAGTATGTATCAAGCAGCAATGACACTGATGCTCATATAGGCAAAAAACTTCCTTCTGCATGCTGGGCTCAGACCACCCATTTGCAGGGCAGACTCTGACCTTCTTTCAGAGCTTACACGTCTTGTCATTGCCCTTCTGCGGAGCAGATCCTACGGGTCAGACCCGAGTACCCTCTCTTGTACACTGAACTCATTCACACCCTTTTACAAACTGGATATCCACACACCCTGCTGCATATTCCTGCTCACTCCCTACAGATTCCAGCACACCTTCCTCCGAATTGTGGGTGACCGTCGAACAGACAATGTATTTGATTTACTTTACATGGTCTGTTCAGGCTGATGTGTAAAGTATCATTGACTGCATATGCGTAAAATAAATGGGGGGGGCACTAGCCATCAAACCTATCAATTATTAGAATGCATACACAAAGCCATTAGTGAATGTGTGTGAATGCCTAACTTTATCTTATTATTCATAACCATTTTTGCGTATTGCACCATGACAAAATAAAACATTCAAATGAACATACCTTAAGTATTCAAACAAAACATTGGTAGAGCTAACTTGTTGTTGTTTTAGGCCTACCAATTTTTTATTTAAGTTATTGAGGTATGTCCTTTTGAATGTTTTATTTTGTCATGATGCGCTGCACAAAAATGGTTATGAAGAATAATTTATACAGTTATGTGTTCACACATACTGACTGATGCCTTTTGTGTATGGTTTCTAATGATTTATTGGGTTGATGGTTAGAGGGTTACCCCTTTTTTTTTTAAATCCTTTTTTTTACATTTATACAAACAAGGCAATGTCTAATCTGCCTGCTGAAGATGCTACATCACCCTACTTGGAATCCACCCTTAGATGCCTTTTGTGCAGACCAGCCCTCAACTCAGACTTCCATCAGTAAGGTCTCAGCTCATCGACCACATACCAGGCCATATTTATCCTTCTGCAGACCAGATGCCAAGTTTCCCTCTGCAGACTAGATCTCAAGTCACCACCGTACAGGTGGGTCTGAGATGGCTCATGCAGACATGATGTTAGCCACTCTTCTTCAGACCTGATACCAGCTTATCCTCCTGAAGATGCTAGCTCAACATCCGATTGAAGGTAGCCAGCATACTTTCTTGCAGATCCCACCTCCACCAGATCCTTGCATGCCAACTGTGGATCTCACTTCACACTTTTACAGACCTCTGCACAGTCTTCCAAATAGCATAGCGCAGCACACATTCCAGTGCCCCAGTCTCAAGTACCTGTGATCTTTTGCAGCCCAAGTTCCTCTCTAAAGCAGAGCGTGAGGCAGTGGCCCTGAAGCGGCGACAGCAGGAGGTTGAGGAACGACAGAAGCTGATCGAAGAGGAGCGTAAGAAGAGGAAGACCTTCCAGGAAATAGGGCGGAGGATGATGGGTAAGTGTCCTCTGGTACTTTGTGCTCCACTACCACTTTTGAAAGGCTACAAAATTGAAGGGAGCAGCTGTCAAGTGAAAGCCAAGCAGTCTATGACTTTAATGCAAACTCTCTTTGAGGCACATTTAGACGCTGACATACATGCACTGTACCTTTTTGCTTTTGCACAGTGTGCTCTTCTCAGCTACCCAACCAAGGCCAGATGTATTGTCGACCTGGCTGTGTCCCAAAGCTGTGTTTGCTGACTCTGCAATGAAACCTGACCAAATAAGACATAACAATTTGGCATAGTGTAAAGAGGTTGTTTGTGGTGATTTGTTGAAGTCCTGTCTTATCAATCTTCATGATGCGACCAGCTACGAATGTAAGGACTGCAAGGGACAGCAGACCCCTATCCGTACACTAGCATTGGCAAAATGCAATTATTGCTACCCATTTCCCCTAAAGCAACGGGTTGCAGTGCCAAAAAATGCACTTTGTTAAAGAGACAGCAGGAGAGTGTCTGCTCTCCTTATTGCCCACAGTTGTCATTCTCCCAGTAGAACCTGTCCCTCACAAACAGCTTCCACAATGAAAACGATTATCCACTACAATGGCAGGGTTTAACTTCTCAAGGCTTTGATACTGCATACGTGGTCACAAAACATTAATAAGTTTCCTTGTAAATTTCAAGGAAGGAGGGAATGCAGCTTTCCCTCGCAGTTTACAAGGAATTGCAATATTAACATTTTAAGGTCCCGAATACCTACGAGATATGATGTGTCATTTCTATACAATGAATTTTGGTTCTTTGATCTGGGTTCAGCCTAGACCTTTTGATTATATTGAAAGTATATGTAAATATACTTGTAGGGTTTTAAGCCTGGCCTATCCATTGGTTTGTTATTGTGTCATTCTCATTTTTCTTACACCCACTAAAGTGCAGTATACAGCTTGGGAGCAATGAGTCAGCCCATTGGCTAACCTCAGTGTGAGTGATTGCATTCTGCTGTCGCACCAGAAGCACATCCACACACAATGTAGTACATTTCAGTACTAGGGAGTACTAGGATGATGTGTACCTTTCAACATCAAAAAATATTTGTGTTTTCAGACAAAAACAAATATTGTTGTTTTTTACACTGACCAGGGCCTGGCAGTTTTCCCAAAAAGCACGTTTCGAAAACCAATGACAAACAAAACAGACATTGACAAAGCCAAAAGGCTGACAAACAACTCCTTAGTGTATTTTTCCAGTGCCAGGGAAAATTATCAAAGTGGATGTAATATTTTAAATCAATGTAGTGATTGTCTCATTGTCATTGGTGCATGCACTTCAAGTTCGTGGCTGCGGCAATGGGAAACAGTCCCCAAGTCTCCCTTGGCCATGCAGAGACAGTGGCTAATGCCAGGAACAGGCTAACTTGCCATTGCGACATGATTTAATTCTTTTGCCATTGAACATAAAAGGGTCTGAGTAGAGTCCAAACCCTTTGCTCAGTTCAAACACTGATATAAGCACATTGCGTCTCAGGGTATCAGGGAAGAGTTGGATTTCCTACATTCAGGGTGAATGAACAGGCAGCTGACCTTGCTTTTTATCTTTCTAACAGGCACTGCGTCGATGTGCCTTTTTATTAGTTTGAAAATATTTGATTGAATAACAGATACAAAAACAAATTACACAAAAAGTAAATAGAGAAGTTACAATATCAAATTGTTTTAAAACACCAAGTTAGCATAATATTGTATACTATTGGAATGTAATCTTTTTATATATAAAATTAAAATGTACATATTTAGAGAAGAACAAATGAAAAAGAATAAAAAAGGAAGGGAAAGAAGTAGAAACATAAAAAGTAATGAAAGTGAAAAGGAAAAAGAAAATTGAAACCTTGTATTCCTATGCCATAAAAAATTAACAAAAAATATATTGTTTGTCTATAGAACATAACGATGTGCTTGTTCTAATCGGAGACGTCACTTTGCCTCATAACTCTCCATCCGTAGAACTATGTATTGTGTACTCTTCCTCCCAGTGTGCACTTCCTCTGCTCCACCAATGCCCTTCGGTAAGGGAGAGGTTCTGTCTGCAGCCTCCCACAATCCTCTTCGCTTTTGTAAGTTTTTCCTCCCAACCCAAGTGTTATGCAGAGTATGTATCAAGCTGCAATGACACTGATGCTCATATAGGCAAAAAACTTCCTTGGTTTACCTGACTTTTAAAAATGTTCTTTCTGCCACATTGCAAACTTCCACTTCTACCAGATTTACTAACTTGACTTGGGGGTTTGGTTCCTGATGCCATAGAGTTTGGGTATTTGCATTTACCTCACAACTGTATTGGCATATTGAACAAGGCTAGGAATCTTAAAACACAGGCTTCTTAAGCTGCAAAGTGGAATAGCTTTGACAGTTACTGTACAACTTTGCATATTAATTATTTTCAGGCTTCTCCAAAGGATATTGTTCAATATATACGTATACTACAGCAGAGCAGAGCCTTTCGGTTAATGTGTTTCATATGCAGCAAGCCCATGCTCTGTTGTAGTGGGGCTCTTCGCTTTTGTCCCGCGTTGGAAGCAGGAAAATCTGTACATACAAGCAGGAGCTATAGTATAACTTCTGCTTCATGTGCACTGTGGTAGTTCGGCAAAAAACTACAACCCACCGTCTTTGGCATGGGTGAATGTTGCAGGCTCCTCGTAAGAGTGACGCTTCGATCAGTGAAGAAATTAGGAAAGCTTTTTTTCCAAAGCAGAGAGACCCACGACATGTCCATTACAATTACAGTAGTAAGTTCAGAATGGTAAATTGCACAACAAACATTCTAGATCATAGAATACTGAAACAGCAAGTTCCATAATCATTTAAAGACACACATGAAATACAAATGAATACCACTCTCTACAGTGATTTTAAGCAAGGACGCAGGCTGCACTTCCTGTCCGAAAATGCGCAGAAAGGATTAAGGGACAGTTCTTAACTAGAAGTAACTGAGCTCTACAAAATGTAGAAAGGAAGGCAGGTAAAGCTGTACTTCCTGGCAAATGTTTTAATTGTAACAAAACTGGTCCTCTTGTAAAGCGCTCTGATACCTGATCTCTTCGGGTCTACTTTGTGCGATATAAAACTCAAAATAAAAAACAACTCTAGACCTATTAGCTTTCCCCCAATAGTTCTTATTCTTTGTAGAGGGAGCTGCTTTTATGGAAAATGGTTGGCAGTGCTAAATCCCTGTGCCCCTCTCGATTATGCACATTGTCTTCGACTGAGTTATGCGTACTGTACCCCCTCAGGGTTACACACATGATGCCCACTGGATTTCATGCACTGTTTACCCTCTGGGTTATGCCCCCTTTGCGTTGCACACACCGCGTCTCTTCTGTGTTAAGTGCTTTGTGATCTTCTTGGGTTACACACATCCTACCTATGCTGGAGTATTCACTTCATGACTCTTCTCAGTTATGCACACACACAGGAGGGGTTGCGACCAGGCAGTAGTGGTGGGGCGGGGAGCGGTGTTAAAAAAAAAAAAGAAAGGGGGGCGTTAATGAAAAAGAAAGATGCACTTACCTTCCTGGGGGTTGGATCTCCTCCATTTTCGTCAACGTATCACACAGGAACAGGAAGCACCCAGGCTCCCCTAGCCAATCACAAAGCTACCTTACAGCAGCATTGTGATTGGTCTGAATGCTGTGGTTTGGCGCTCAGACGGAGAATGGGAGCCTGGGCATGTTCCCCACCAGGCTGTGGAATGCAGCCTGGTGGGGAACATGCAAAGTGCACATGACTGGCCGGGCCAAGATGGCCGGCCAAGCAGTCCTGCCCACTTTAAAGTGTGCAAACCTCTCCCCTTCCCCCTGCTCTGCGGCCAGCACAGCCCGCCTGCGCCTTTACAGTGCCAGATAATAGTGAAAAGTAAAATGATAATACCATTGTTATTATCATTTTATTTTTCCTGTGGGACGACACTCCTCTGCCTTAGCGGAGGAGCCGGCACTGCTCACCCTGCCACTTCTGGTTACATGCCCTGTACACCCTTCTGGATTACCCACACTCTGCCCATTTGGGTTACACGTCTGGTGCCCCCCTCAATTACACATTCTGCCCACCTCTGCTAAGCTCAATTTGTCACGCAGACCACACCCTGACCCCCCTCTGTCTCATGCACTCTACCTCTTGTGCACCTTAAACGCCACAGCCCCCCCTCTGTCACTCTCCTCCTGCTCCCACTCTGTCATTCCCACCCTTCAGATCCTCTGTCTTACACACCCTGCCCCTTGGCCAAGCATAACCTGCTCCTCATTGCACCAACTGCCATGCCCAACCTGTCCTCATCATTCCCGCGCCTTCGCGCTCCCAACTCCCTGCCTGGTCAAGTGTATCTAGCTCTCCTTAACCTCTTGTCTCCATTTTTCTCTCTGTCGGGCACATCCTGCTCCCAACCTCCCGGTAACGGACATCCCGTCACCCTTCCTCCATGTAATGCAATAAAAAAGGAAGGGATAGAAGTAGAAACATAAAAAGTAATGAAGGTGAAAAGGAAAAAGAAAATTGAAACCTTGTATTCCTATGCCATAAAAAATTAACAAAAAATATATTGTTTGTCTATAGAACATAACAATGTGCTTGTTCTAATCGGAGACGTCACTTTGCCTCATAACTCTCCATCCGTAGAACTATGTATTGTGTACTCTTCCTCCCAGTGTGCACTTCCTCTGCTCCACCAATGCCCTTCGGTAAGTGAGAGGTTCTGTCTGCAGCCTCCCACAATCCTCTTCGCTTTTGTAAGTTTTTCCTCCCAACCCAAGTGTTATGCAGAGTATGTATCAAGCAGCAATGACACTGATGCTCATATAGGCAAAAAACTTCCCACCCTTCACATCCTCTGTCTTACACACCCTGCCCCTTGGCCAGGCATAACCTGCTCCTCATTGCACCAACTGCCATGCCCAACCTGTCCTCATCATTCCCGCGCCTTCGCGCTCCAACTCCCTGCCTGGTCAAGTGTATCCAGCTCTCCTTAACCTCTTGTCTCCATTTTTCTCTCTGTCGGGCACATCCTGCTCCCAACTTCCCGGTAACGGACATCCCGTCACCCTTCCTCCATGTAATGCATACCCGATCCCCTGTCATCCCACACGTACACCCAGTCTCCCTGGTCACACACTCCCTTACTCCATCATCATCAAAGTCACATGCACTCTGCCAAGCCCTCTTCCACCGCGGTCACCCTGCCCTCTTCCGTCACAGCCATGCCCCCCCACCCTCCGTCATGGCCACCCTGCGCCCCCCCCACACCCATCAAATCCAAGCTGGCTCCATCACTGTCACCATGCCCAGTCATGGCCATACTGTCCCATCCCTGTCACTAGCACCATTCCTCCCACCCTGCCCCCTCTCTCGGTCATGAACACCTTACCCTTGCCTCGATCATGCACATGCTGCTCCCTTTTGTGGTCATCTCATTTACTTTACTTCCACTCTCGACAAATCGCATTCTGCCCTCTGCACGCACACCCTACCCCACCACTCGATCAAGCGCACCCTGTCCCATTCTCTGTAAAGTGCAACCCCACTTTCACTCAAACCCTCCCCACCACTGTCGCAATGCACGCCCGTCCATCTGTCATGCGCACCCTCACCCTTTTCTGCTCCTCCCCATGCATCCTTCAATTTATATTTAACCTCCCCCAGCAGTTCTGGTCAAATATCCCCACCCCTTTGGCCACCTGCACACTTCCCTCCCCACTCTACAACAGCTTTGTTCTGGGTTACACTGCCCTCCTCCCAGTTACTCTTGCTGTGTTGCGCCTGTTAAACTGACCATTCCATGTTTAGGTATACTAACTGTGTCATTCTGTTAAACGTCGAGCCATTGTTATTTACCTAGGTAGTGCTCTCGTTTTTTGAAACTATCTGCTACTTGTTACTCTCACTGGTTGGAGCTCTATTACTTTTACTGCTTAGCACACATTTGCTCTCTCAGGCCTGGTCACAGCAACTCTGTTGCACCACTGCCATTTACCCATGCTGTGCGATGTCAATTTAGACACTCTGCCACTCATTTGCATTGTGCCTCTCTGCATTAATCCTACTGATCATCTCCCATTTGACATGGCGGACACTCGATTGCCCATCCTGTGCTTCTTTGGTGCCTGTGCACTGCACTACTCCCATTCATGCATACCCTGCCATACACTTCTGCTCACACACACTGCTGTTGTTGTGGACACTGTGGTTAGCACACACTGGATTGTTGAGCTCTTGCACTGTGTTTAAAGGCATTTCTGCAGTGTTTAACCTTTCACCTATGATTAACACACACACACACCAGCTATTTACATACACACTAGGTGCCATTTTTGCATACACACATATAGCGATTTGTGATAGTAGTTAAGGGCAGTAGACTTGTTTGTGTGCCTTGTCTTTAGTTGTATGGTGCTAGTGTAGCTGTTTTATCCCCTGTGCAGTGAAGGTGTAGTGACATTGTGGCGGAACTCTTCAAGAAGAGATACTGCGAAAGCTGATGCTTTAAGTTCGTACCATGGTGTTGGTCATGCTGAGTTTGCTGTGACTTTTTCTTTGGCTCAGTGGTTGACTTTTTGTGATGAGTACATTCTTCGTGAAGGATAGTTTGACATTAGAGAGGTGCATAGATCTCACCTAGTATTGGCATAATGTGAACACCTGTGGCTTCTTGAGTGGTTGAGAGCTAGCTCTCCTAGCATTAAGGTTGTAAAAGAGCCATTTCATGAAGTTTATCATATGTGAGATATTGTAACTCCACCACAGATTTTCTAGCCTTTTTGCTCTGTGTTAACTCAGTGTCTACGTTTAACTCTTACGGACCTCTTGTCGTGACTATGTCGGATGACTGAGTCCCCTTGATGTCTCTGCACATGTCTCACACATTCCTACCCCTTCTGGCCTTTAATTCAGTCTCCCTTGTGAGCTATCTCCATGTGTTTTCATGTATCACTCACCTGTCGATGTTGATCTTTGATTGTATCAGCCCCTGGTAAGTTGTCTTCCTTGATTTATCTAGAACCCTTGTTTGTGTCAGTTGAGTGACCTGCTTGATGGTTCTTCATTTGTCTCACAGAAAACTGTCCCCTGTTAATCTTTGGTTCCATATGTCTTGAGGAAATGGTCACCGTCCGTGTTTCTCTGTCTCGCATGTTGTGAGGCAGAGGGAATCCCTTTATTTCTGACTTCCACTGATGCATGATCCCCCTTTCTGTTTTTTCTGATCAGAGGATCCTCAAGAGAGAGATCGACGAGAGCGCCGGGAGAGGATGGATCGGGAGAACGCTGGTGGTGAAGAAGATGAGGGAAGGATCAAGGTCCGGGAGGAGAAAGATAAGGGCAAAGAGCTGCAAGCAATTAAGGTAAGGCACTTTATGCAGCCCTTTACAACAGTTTGATGTGGACCCTGGAGATTGGCTTATCTTCAGCCTGTATTCCACACTAGCAAGAGAGACAGAACCACAAGCCTTAATCTGTCTCCAGCCAATCTTTCCAAGGTTAGAACAGTAAAGGGACTGGTTATGACCCATTTTGACCCCCTCAAACTTACATAAGTGACAGAGGCACATAACCTGACTCAATTTCTTTACACCACTGCCAAGGTCAGAAATTGGGAGATTTTTTCTGAGCCCGGTGTCCTCCCGCCAGGTTGTTAGGGGTCTCGTTAATTCCTTATACCTGAACAGGGGGCTCTCTTTTGGCTCCGTCTTTGTACTCTGGACCTTTTATACTTGTCAAAAATAAAGCAGAACACCACACCTCCTAAAAAATGCAGGCTTATTACAGACCATTCATTTTTCTAAAGGTCTTCTCCATCCATGAGAGGGCAGTGGAAACCTCTTGCCCCAGCTCCCATAATTGCCCAAGCTAATCAGGAACCTTCTCTGGGAGATCTCGGCAAGCTTTCGAATAAGGTTGTGCTTCACAATTTCGAAGATATAGACACATGTTCTCAGATAGGCTGCTCATCAAGAACCATATTTTACATAAAATAAAACACAACATACAGATTAGTGTTTTTTCATCATTGAAGTTGTTTGGGTTATTGGTGCAGGAACAACACTATGCTCTTCTTTTAGATGCTAGCAGCTTTGACTGTAAAGGGTCTCTGATCCTTCAAGGCATACTTTTCAAGTTGGAAACCAGAATTGTCTTATGGTGACATCTGATTCCAAGAAGGTTTCCAAGCACAACAAAGCCAAAACCCTTAAAATGTATGTATGTATGTATGTGGCAATAAGCCATAACTAGCTTGCCAACTTTGGTGGGAAAGATAAGCTGTAATCACTCACTGATGTAAAGGAATGCATCAATTTAGTTCTGGACAAGGAATGCAGGGTGTTAACAAAGAGTAATCAGTTACAGTCCACAGATCATCCCTTGGAATGAGACATCTTGAAATCACAACATGCCACTTGTAGTTGAAGCGGTACAAAAGGGGGTGGTGATGGACGGAGCATCAGAACCAATCAAACACTCACACCCAGTCAACAGATCTGGGTTTGATCCATCACCATTCTTTAGCCCACTCTGCCACCCCAGTTCAGACATGGCCATATGCAAATCAGTCTGACCCTGTGCCTCATGGGAACAGTCCAGCCCGAACTGCCAAGCCATGCCTTCCCTGGACCGGAAACAAGCTTCCTAGGACCGGTTTCTGGCATTTCAGCCGTCTTCAGCCAGGCTTGCTTGAATCCAGTGGCAAAGTGAGCAAGGGACTCGCGTCTGAGCATACCCTGCCAACTTATGGCGAACAAAGCGGTACAAAAGGGGGTGGTGATGGACGGAGCATCAGAACCAATCAAACACTCACACCCAGTCAACAGATCTGGGTTTGATCCATCACCATTCTTTAGCCCACTCTGCCACCCCAGTTCAAACATTGCCATATGCAAATCAGTCTGACCCTGTGCCTCATGGGAACAGTCCAGCCCGAACTGCCAAGCCATGCCTTCCCTGGACCGGAAACAAGCTTCCTAGGACCGGTTTCTGGCATTTCAGCCGTCTTCAGCCAGGCTTGCTTGAATCCAGTGGCAAAGTGAGCAAGGGACTCACGTCTGAGCATACCCTGCCAACTTATGGCGAACAAAGCGGTACAAAAGGGGGTGGTGATGGACGGAGCATCAGAACCAATAAAAAACACTCCCACCCAGTCAACAGATCTGGGTTTGATCCATCACCATTCTTTAGCCCACTCTGCCACCCCAGTTCAGACATGGCCATATGCAAATCAGTCTGACCCTGTGCCTCATGGGAACAGTCCAGCCCGAACTGCCAACCCATGCCTTCCCTGGACCGGAAACAAGCTTCCTAGGACCGGTTTCTGGCATTTCAGCCGTCTTCAGCCAGGCTTGCTTGAATCCAGTGGCAAAGTGAGCAAGGGACTCACGTCTGAGCATACCCTGCCAACTTATGGCGAACAAAGCGGTACAAAAGGGGGTGGTGATGGACGGAGCAGGGTAGGCATGGCTTGTCAGTTCGGGCTGGACTGTTCCCATGAGGCACAGGGTCAGACTGATTTGCATATGGCCATGTCTGAACTGGGGTGGCAGAATGGGCTAAAGAACGGTGATGGATCAAACCCAGATCTGTTGACTGGGTGTGAGTGTTTGATTGGTTCTGATGCTCCGTCCATCACCACCCCATTTTGTACCACTTGTAGTTGAAGGCAGAAGAAAATCTCTTGACATTTGGCAGCTGCTTGAATATGACAAGAAAGTAAAAGAGGAATTTGTAGCCTTGCTTTAAAGGAGTGGATACATAAGTTTAAATGTAGAAGATCAGTGTAGAAATCTTGTAACTTCTCACGATAGAGCAGACCAGGACCAGTTCTCAGTATAGTTCTTCTTGTCGTTTTTATCTATGCACCTAGGATCAGAGACCTCTCCGTATCCATCATGACTGCTCCAGTGCGGCTCCAATTTAGAGGGAGTTGAAGATGCACCTCTTTACAGAACAGTTCATGCCAATGCAATAACAATATACTTCTGCTCCCTCAACCCAGGCACCTTTCCTGTCACTCGTTGACTGTACGGTTGTCCCTGTACAGTGCCCTGCTGTATTTTGGCTGGGTACACCCCATACAATTTCCACATACATACTTAGTTACTGAAGGTTACATAATTCTACCTTTCCTGAAATATCAAAATTCATACACTTTCATCAGTAATCCTTCAAATTAATCTAAAGGTAGTTTATTTTCTCTTATGATATTTAGCCCCTATTTCTGTAGTTGTTTATTGCAGTTCTCCCCAAGTGAGATTTCCATGTTTTATAAAGATTAATTAGTAGCTTTGAAAACAAAAGGTGTTTATACGCCTAGTGAGATGGGGCGGTGACGCCTGTGTATGTGGAAAAAATCTTGCTGATTGTAAGCATTACCAATATTATTTATTTTGGTGTGAAAGTGTAAAGAGCAAGGAGTTTGTTTGTGTCTTTCCTCATCTTGGCCCTCAGCAAATGGAGGGGAGACTTTATCATTTGATGGTGAAAGACAGGAGTCTGCTGTGAGTGTCGCAGCCTCCAAAGAACTGGCTATGAATGAGAAGTGTTCTGGTAGTAGCTCGGTCACAAAGGGGATGGATCCAGCACTGTGGGTTGACACAGGCTTTGAGGAAGCAAGGCCTGCACAAAAGAATTTGGTAGTGGAGAGTCCGGAAGGGACTGCTGAAAAGAGTCCATACATTATGGGTCAGTCTAGAAAGTATTGACATGGCTGATCAACTGGGGTGTAAATGACTTCCAAACATGGTAATGCTCTGAAGAGAGGATGTTTGTTGACTGTTCAGAATTGAAAGTCTTCCAACTCATATTTTATGTTGTAAATGTTATACAGTAAATCATTTGACTCAGTTGCCATTGTGCTTATTGACCTCTGCATCTCAGGTGGAGTTGTCTTTACATTTAATCTGCTCCATCTTATGCGAGCCAAGGGGCACTTCAAGCAGGCCTTTCTGTCTTTTGTCTGACTGTAAATCTCTGAATTTTATCATGTAAGAGTTCTAAGAGTTCAGTTGAAGGGTGCTGGCCCCTTCTTCCACTCCTGTCCTGTCAGCTGAGCTATCACTCAGATGCTAGGGCCACCCCGATTCTGATGCAGTATGATTCTTTTAAATTTATGGCTACCTTGGGACCCACAGGCTCTGAGCTCCAGTCTGTTTGCCTGTGCTCATGTTTATCAAAACCACAATGCTGTTTCTAGTTTTCAAATCCGTCACTTGAGTAGGTTATTCCGTCCCTGAAACTTGACTAGGGATAACCATGGCAAGCAGCTGATTTGAATCTGTTATGTAGACTATGCAGACACAGGATGGATCACAACATAGGTTTTTACTGCTGCAACATGTTCTTTGTCAGTGAAGCTTTCACTGTTGCAGTTATGCTGCACCTCTAACGAGCATGAGGAAAGCTCTTTTTCTCCGGGCCATATTTTATCTTTGTGTATTTGAGTGTAACTGCAACTGCTACCTGTTCTGCTGTTTTTTTCTCATCTGTGAGGTAGGTCTGTAGTCCTTCTTGTTAAGCTATTCCTCTACTTTGAGTGAGGTTAAGGTTGCACTACTGCCATTTGTGCTGTACGTATTTTTTGTTTGTGGGTTAAGGCTATGCTGTTTTGCGCGCGCGTGTGTGTGTGTGTGTGTGTGTGTCTCACTGGCTCTAATACTGAATATACTGTACTTTGTCTGTGGTGTATGAAGAAAGGTACAGCTACTGCTCATGCTGTAGCTCCTCTGTCTGTGAGTGATGCTGTCCACTATTGGTACATCTTATGATGGAGTGCTCTGTGTATGATAAACTTGGTAATGTGCTTGAATACTCGCAGAACCGCAAAATGCTTGCATCATCACATTAAAGCATTATCGACCTTTCATACAAGTACTTATAGCTTTTTACACACAGCACCCATGTAAATTATACCTGTATTTGAAGAACTTTTGGGATGTTGACTATCCATAACCATTTAATTTGCACCCTCTGCTGAGAAATCTGAAAAGTGTGAATGTCCTCTTCTTCCACAACGGACAAAGTATTTTAAAACTATACATTTCTGCATACTCAACACTCAAAACAGAGGCAGAAACACACCAGGCCATTATGTTTTTCTATTCTACAAACCTACCTCACTTTGAAACCCTCAACATAGAGCTTGGTGCAACAAGCCATCTCTTGTTATTAGCGCTGCCACAGTCCTTACATATCTTATACTCTACTCCCTTCCTACATCTTCTCTGGGCTTTCAGTTGGTAGTAAGATTCTTTTTTCCTCTCAATGTAGGAAAGATACTTGGGTGGAGTCAAGAAACGTCGGCGAACACGACACTTGAATGACAGAAAGTTTGTGTTTGAGTGGGATGCCTCTGAAGACACCTCCATCGACTACAATCCACTGTGAGTACATCCTAAATATGCTGAGCCCCTCTGCCATGGACAGCGTGTAATTTGAGCCGATGGTTACAGATGGAGCCCAACAGCAGTTATTTTTGGGGACCTGCACTTATATTTATATTTCCTCATCAGATTTTCACCTATATCAAGAGGGAGATAAACACAAAAGGGCGAAAGAAAGAGAAAGAAAGAATGGACAAATGAAGTGAGAATGAGGGCAAATTACTCTGTAAGAGTGGGATAAATGGGCAGTTAGTGTTTGGTAGTGGGTGAATGAGACATGAGTTGAACTCAAGATTACGAAGCTTTAGTATTAGGCACCCCTGATATAAGTTTGTGCACTGGCACTTTTTGTTTAAAAATTAAGCACTGGCAATGGCAGACACCTAACTGTAGGTGCCTCTGTAATGGCAGATATTTCTCTGTACGTGAGTCTCCACTCTAGTTCATGTTTTGATTTTCTCTGTCAGGACAGAAGCCTAGCTGCCTATGAGTCACTATGCAGGGAGGTCCATCTGTGTGGCCTTCTCCAAGGACACTGGTTTGTTTATAAGCCCCTCTCTGTTCTCCTGTCAGAAGACAGTCTTCTGGTTAGCAGACTATGGTGCTGGGTGGCTACTTTTATGGACCTTATTGGTGAACCATCTCTCCTCCGGGTACCCTCCCTGTCATGCCAATTTGCAAATCACTTATGCTCCATTTTGTGATTTATTATCGAGTCTTCGTCCACTCCTAGGCCTGAAACAACCCCAATACTTGATTTAAAATTGTGTGAGAACCTAGATGAGTATTTATGGGCTAGATGTACTGTCTCAAAGAATTAACCATTCTTTTGAATCTTGTATGGCAAATCTAACTGTAGGAAAGTGCATTTTTATGTGGTGTGTTTGTGAGGCCTCGCCATGTAATTTCACAATCTTTATCAGGTCCAGTTATGTTTCCTTAATAAAACCCTTAGCTTGGTCCTGGCTAGCTGTGGCACAGAGCAGTCAGGCTTAGTCAAGGAAACAAGTGTAAAGCATTTAAAAGTAACAAAACAGTCAATAAGTAAGAAACACAATGCAATAAAAAGCCAACACCAATTTAAAAATAGGTTGTATTGTTATCTTAAGAGACTCAAAAAGGACAAAAATCTATTGAGGGGAAACGGGAGATAAATTACTTTTCAGAGGTAAGTTTATCACTGCATTTCACTTTTAGTGAATGCAATATATTGTTGTAAGCAATTTATCAGGTTTCAGCCAACTGGCCACTTCTCTTCACTTGGATGTGCCACAGCGCATTGGGAGCCAGACCCAGGAACCACTAGGTTCAGGAAGTTAAACAGTAAGTGCAATTTTCTCCTTTACCACGGTCCAGCTCAGAAGTGGGACTATTGCTGCGGATAGAGAATACTGAGAAAGCCAAGAATGCTGAAGAGATGTGGTGAGTGTTACTGGGACCACCATGAAATCCATGGGCATCCGTGGCTGTCTCTGGCCTCAGGAATCAATACTTAATGGAGTCCAGTGGAAGTCCAATCGCAACTGGTCAGCTGGTCTCCCCGTTATAGCAATCTTAGCGGTTGCTTACAGGTAAACAAATCTTTCTTTCGGGGTACCAGTGTCCATTTCGGCTATGTGTCCCATGGACTTGTGGACACATTGGGAAGGTCAGGACTCGGTCTCCCAGCCGGCAGTTTGGCATCCAGCGATGGTAAGGCGCGCTTTAGCTTTTGTTGGTCCTGAAGCCAACTAGCCCTTGGAGTCACTTCTTACAGGCTGGCACAAGTGGCTTTTCCACGCGTGGGCACAGCAGACCCAGTCTTGCAGGTGCCTCGAGTGCCGCAGGTGCAGTCCACTCTTTGGTGCAGCCTCTCTTTGCTTGGTCCATGGGGCAGCAGGGTAGTCCTTCTCTCTTCTTTCCGCTCCAGTAGTTATCTGAGAAGTGTGTCTGGGAAATCCCCATTTCTCCAGTATTTGGGGTGTCTTTCATAGATTCACATGCTTGAATATTCCCCGTCGTCGAAGTGGGAGTCCCACGGTATATATAAAAAGCAATAAGTATCATGTATATATACATATACACATACCTAACCACATAAGAGTATATACATACCCAAATAAACATATATATATAGTTCAAATAACATATCAAGTTAAAAATACCATAGGATAGCATTGAGACATAGGAAAGCATTGAGAAAAAGAATCACTTTGCTAACATATCACTGTCACTTTATAGTCCAAACTCCAGCCAATCAGGCGCTAGCACCCTCTAGAACCTTCTCCTCAGAGGCTCAGGCCCTCAGATTTTCTACCGCACGTCGTGTGAAGGGAGTCTCCCTGAGCTCTGCTCAGTTCTTGATCTGGTTTGAGGTTTTTTATCTCTCATCATGTCTGCAAGTAAGAAATCTCTTTTCCGTCCTTGTTCATCTTGCGGAAAGTCAAGACTTTTCTCTGAGGATCCCCATGAGAAATGTATTTATTGTCTGTATCCTGATCATAAGGTGGCTAATTGTAAGATCTGCAGAACTTTCTCTCACAAAACTTTGAAAGATAGAGAAGGTCGCCTTTTAATATGGCTTCAAAAACTAAAGGACACAGACAACCCACTTTCTGAGGTGGAAAGTGTAGCCTCTGTCAAAACAGGAGTCTCCTCAAAGCGTGGAAGTGTCCAGGACTTGCCATCTCCTTTTCTGAAAAAGAGGAGACTTCACCTTGAGGAAGTGTCTACAGGCAAAGTCTCTGTCTCCACGTCTGCGCCCCCGAGACGTAGCTCTCAGGCGTCTGTGACTCCGTCAGCACATGTTTCCAGTCAGAAACTTTCAAAACCGTCGACGGGCCCGTCGACGGCCCCTCCGTCGACGAGATCGGCTACTTCATCAGCCTCGTCGACGACGGTGACGACGGTATCGAGTAGATATCCTTCGTCGACGACACTGACTTCGTCGACGTCTTCTCCGTCGACGATAGTATGTGTGTCTCTTAGAACTGTCTCGTCGACGATACCACTCACTTCTTCGTCGACGACTGGGAAGCTGGCACTTCCGTCGACGTCCACAACTCCGTCGACGATGGGTAAAAAGAAGAAGAGGAAATCTTCCTCGTCGACGACAGCCTCGTCGACGACAGCCTCGTCGACGACAGCCACACCGTCGACGACAGCCACACCGTCGACGACAGCCATTCCGTCGACGGCAGCCACCCCGTCGACGACAGTCCCGTCGACGGCAGCAACCTCGTCGACGGCAGCTCCGTCGACGATTGCTTCGTCGACGGTCGCCTCGACGACGGTAGGGTCAAATTTTGCGACAATGCCATTGGTGCCAATGTCAACACCAGCACCGGGGTCTGTGGACAGCTCCTTAATGCTTCGTCGTAAGGCCATGCTAGACCCAGTTATGTTACCACCTGGACCACGGCCACCTCGTCAACTATTTCCCTCAGGGGATGAGGACGATTCGGATGAAGGCGATCAGTCTCTTTTTCGGGATGCTCATAGTCCTTCGGAGCTCCATATAAAATGCCAAGAGTCTGAGGAGGATGAATTTTATGAACAGGAAGAAGAGCAAAATACCTCTGCTCCGGTTCCTATGATGCAGCTTCCTGTGCAGCTTGTTTCCAACCTCCAATATATGTTGGAAGACTATAATCGTCGTTTTCCAGCATCCCCTCAAAATACTCCACGTGAAGCGCCATCTGAGGTTCCACCTCCTATATTGCCAACGATACCCACGCCCTCCACACCTGCACTGCCTTTCAATGCAGAGGATGATAATATGGACAATCCGGATACGGAAGAGGGCGAGCTCCCAGAGGACGACACTATGGCGGACTGGGATGATTACCAAATCAATTCGCCCGCATCACCGCCAAGGTCACCAGTCAACTCGCCACCTGTCGACATAACAGGGTTCCATCAGCTGATGGAGAGAGCAGCACAACGCTTTCACCTTCCCATGGTGGTTAGGGAAGAGGACTGTTTCTTATATGACTTCAAGTCCCAGCCTCAGAAACAAGTACGAGCTGTGCCAATCATAGACTTCATATGGAATGAAGGCCTAAAATTAATGAGGACACCTAATTCTATTCCGGCGGTGCTCCCACGCCTGGAGAAAAAATATAAAGCTCCGGATTCTTCCCCAGCCTGCTTGGTGTCTCAACCTAAGCCGGACTCAGTGATCACACAAGCGGCACAGCGCCGCTCCAAGAATCCATCATCTCCAATGTCAGCGCCTCCGGACCGCGACGGCCGTCGCCTGGATGCTATAGGCAAAAAGTTTTCAACCATGGCGTCAACAACGGTCCGGGCTGCGAATTCCTTGGCTATCCTCGGCCGTTATGATAGACAGATGTGGTCGGACATGGCTGCATTGGTCAAACTTATACCGGAGGATTCAAGAGCGGAAGCTCAGAAAATCCTGCAAGAGGGAGAAAGGGCGTCATCCGAGATCATTGACTGCTCTGTTGACATCGCATCCACCGGTTTTCGCCAATTGGCGGGAGCAGCCGTCCTAAGAAGACGGGGCTGGCTTCGGTCAACCTCTTTTCGGCAAGAGGTCCAGGCTAAGATTTTGGACATGCCATATGACGGGGAGTCATTATTCGGCCAGCATGTAGAAGATGCCTTGCAAACCATTAAAAAGGATACGGATACGGCTCGTTCCCTCGGCACTCTACAGTTTAAGAAGCAGCCCTTTCGAGGTGCGCGCGGCCGCGGCACCTCCTCATCATCATCCTTTCGTGGCTCCTCGTCCCAATACTGCTCGTACAATCAGGGGCAACAGCGGTACTATTCACAACCGCAGCAGTCCTACAGACAGCAAACTAGCAAGTCATACAGAGGAAAGTCGAATTACAGAGGAAATTCAACCAAGAAGCAGTGACTCTGTACGGAAAGAACTTCCTTTTCCCAGTTGTCCTCTAGTTCTTGTTGGAGGAAAAATCTCCCAGTTCTTTTCAACCTGGTCCTTAATCACTTCGGACCGCTGGGTCCTGGATATAATTTCAAGGGGCCACGCCCTAGAGTTTGTGAAGGTTCCTCCACGCACACCTCCATCCGGGCCACCACCCGCCCATCTCAGAGAACTTTTCAAACAAATCCGAATAATGTTAAACAAGGGTGCCATCGAAGTGGTTCCGAAATATCAAAGAGGGTTGGGATTCTATTCCCGTTTTTTCCTCATACTAAAGAAATCAGGGGAATGGCGTCCGATCCTCGATCTCAGATTGCTCAACAAATTTCTCAAGACTCAGTCCTTTCGGATGCTCACATTGAAGGACATCCTCCAATTCTTTTCTCAGGAGGATTACATGACAACGATCGATCTGCAGGACGCATATTTCCATGTGCCCATACTACCACGCCACAGGAAATACCTACGGTTTCGAGTGGGCCACAGGGACTACCAATTCAAAGTCCTACCCTTCGGACTCTGCTCAGCCCCGCGGGTCTTTACAAAATTCCTAGCCCCGGTGGTGGCTCACTTACGACAAGAGGGTATTCAGATATACCCCTACCTGGACGATTGCCTCATCAAAGCTCAATCCTCCCACCAGGCGGCCCTCGATACCCAGCGCTGTCTCGATCTGTTTCAGTCCCTGGGGTTGTCGATCAATGTACAAAAATCTCAACTCACGCCGACTACGTGCAAGACTTTTCTCGGCGCTTGTATCAATACGAGCACAACCATGGCCTTCGCTTCAGCAGAACGTCAGGAACGGATTCAACAGCTTGCGAGCTCCATCGCAGCAAAGCAGTCAGTTTCAGTCCGCATATTAAAATCCTTTCTGGGAATGGCGTCCTCATGCATCGCTTTGATCCCTCTCTGCAGACTAAAAAGTCGCATCATCCAAGAGGAGTTAGACAAGCAGTGGCGCCAGGTTTCCGGTTCCTTCAACGATCAGGTCGTGGTGTCACCCCGCATGGCTCAAGCGCTGCATTGGTGGACTTGTCCTGCCAACATCGCAGCAGGAACATCCTTTCTGTCGTCAACCCCAGAACTCGTCCTTACCACGGACGCATCCATGGAGGGTTGGGGCGCACATTTTCAAGATCTATCCGTCAAGGGCCTATGGTCAGCGGCTCAGCGTTGCTGGCACATCAACAGACTGGAACTAATGGCCATTTTCTTGGCGTTGAAATCCTTCCGCCTGCAGTTCCAAGGGAAGTCAGTCCTCATTCAGACGGACAACACCACGTGCATGCACTACCTGAACAAACAGGGCGGGACAAGATCTCCACTGCTCTCCCGTCTGGCGCAGAGGATTTGGAGTTGGGCCATACTCCATCAGATGACGTTACAAGCAATTCATCTGCCCGGCATTTCCAATACTCTGGCGGATGCACTCAGTCGGTCAGCATCATCAACCCACGAGTGGGAGTTACATCAACCGACGCTGGAATTCGTCTTCAACCTTTGGGGTCACCCGACAATCGACCTCTTCGCAACCCCGCAGAATGCAAAATGCCAGTCCTACGCAAGCTGGTTTCCCCACGAAGGGTCGTGCGGAAATGCCCTTTCGATCAATTGGTACGGGATATTTGCGTACGCTTTTCCGCCGATTCCGTTGATTCCACGAGTGCTGCGGAAGATGAGACAACAACCGTGCCATGTACTTCTAATAGCTCCACGGTGGCCCCGGCAGGCATGGTTTTCGGAGTTGCTTCTCCTATCCCAACGCGAGCCCATCCTTCTCCACCTGAAGCCGGATCTGCTCACAATGAACGATGGTCGGATATGCCATCCGAATCCCAGATCTCTCAGCTTGTCGGCTTGGAACCTGAGCACCTTGAATTTGCTCATTTGAACATTCCTCCAGCCTGCAGGGAGGTGTTAGCTAAGGCAAGAGCTCCATCCACAGTGAAAACGTATAAGCTCAAATGGAAGCGATTTTGTCATTGGTGTGCTTCTGCCCACATTCATCCTGTGCACGCTCCTCCAGAACACATTCTGCCGTTCTTCCTACAACTAGCGCAGTCTGGATTATCGCACTCTACCTTAAAAGTCTTTCTAGCGGCAATATCTCGCTTCCGACAAGATGGCTCGTCCTCTCTCTATTCATCCAGAGTCATACAACAATTTTTCAAGGGTCTCTTCCGCATGTTCCCGCCCATTCGGCGTCCTCCACCCACGTGGCGCCTGAACATCGTGCTGGCTCAGCTTATGAAGGCGCCCTTCGAACCTATCCACTCAGCGGATGTCAAATTTTTAACTTGGAAAGTGGCCCTCCTCCTTGCTCTGACCTCTTCCCGCAGAGTCAGTGACATTCACGCTTTTACAATAAAGCCTCCGTTCCTTCAATTCAGATCGGATTGTGTCATCCTCCGCACTAATCCGGTTTTTATACCTAAAGTGCCATCCGATTTCCATCTTAACGAACCAGTGCTCTTAAAGACTTTTTTCCCGCATCCACAAACCCCGGCGGAGCAAAGCTTACACTCTCTGGACTTGAAGAGATGTCTAAAATTCTACATTAGCAGGACTCAATCCTTTCGCAAATCTGACCAGTTGTTTGTGGCCTACGGGCGTGCTTGCAAAGGACAATCTGTCACCAAACCTACTATTGCCCGTTGGGTTTCATCAGCAATCTCTTTTTGCCATCAAAAGGCTGGTAAGCCTCTGTCTTCGGGAGTGAGAGCCCATTCAACGAGGGCTATGTCATCTTCCACTGCCCTGTTCGCTGGTGTGCCCATCCATCAAATATGCCGGGCAGCTACGTGGTCCAGCAGGCACACGTTTACGAAGCACTACTGTCTGGAATCCATTAACGAAGCAGACACGGCTGTGGGACAGGCAGTTCTACGAAATCTGTTTAAATAAGGTGAGCCTCTGCTACTTCCCTCCTCCTGGGGTATTATTATTATTATTGCGCTTTAAATACATTGTTTGTATTACATGCAATATCAATACGGCTTGGTCAGCCGAATACTGTTTACTGCTTACTATTCTATTCAAGCATGTGAATCTATGAAAGACACCCCAAATACTGGAGAAGAACAAATGTTACTTACCTGTAAACTGTGGTTCTCCAGTATTGGTGTCTTTCATAGATTCACATGCGACCCACCCTCCTCCCCTCAGAGGCTCTCTTCTCCTCTTTCGGCTCTATGGTCACTCTCGTGCTCGAAAATCTGAGGGCCTGAGCCTCTGAGGAGAAGGTTCTAGAGGGTGCTAGCGCCTGATTGGCTGGAGTTTGGACTATAAAGTGACAGTGATATGTTAGCAAAGTGATTCTTTTTCTCAATGCTTTCCTATGTCTCAATGCTATCCTTTGGTATTTTTAACTTGATATGTTATTTGAACTATATATATATGTTTATTTGGGTATGTATATACTCTTATGTGGTTAGGTATGTGTATATGTATATATACATGATACTTATTGCTTTTTATATATACCGTGGGACTCCCACTTCGACGACGGGGAATATTCAAGCATGTGAATCTATGAAAGACACCAATACTGGAGAACCACAGTTTACAGGTAAGTAACATTTGTTCTTATGCCATCTTCGATTGTTGGAGGGGAGGACTATCTAGCCAATGGGGCAATGGTTTTCATCAGGTAACCCATCCCACTTTGGCCACCAGACAATCCCAGGATACCCCTCTCTATCCAAGTCCAAAATGGAGCAACCCTTCATCCCCTTTAAGGAGCCCTGGGCATGTTGTGTAGTTCCTATAGAAAATATACAGGATATGCGCGTTTAGACAAAAACACTGTATGATTGGTGTCAGATGAGCTCTGATCACCCCCACCGGGTATGTTAGCCTTTCTGTATCAGCTAGCTCACAGTGCCACTCTAATCTTCTCTTACCAAGGAGAGAACAGTTTCTGGCAACATCAGAACTTGACAGCCCTGATCCCTCAGGACCATGGAAACAATGTACTTCCTTTCGCTCAGTCACTCATGCTTACTTAGTCTGTCTCAGAGAGATTCACCGAATAAAACAAGCTGGGCGTTTTCAATAATCATTTATTGAACAGTTGTTATTCTGGTGTAAAATAGATGTGCTGCTACAACCATTAGACAGTGTATGATATAAATGATTAACAGTACTATGAAAGTAATAGGATGGTAGCGCTCTACCATCTTACTAAAATCATGAATACATTCAAGTATATAAAACACATGATAAAAGATGCATACTCTTACGATGCCTTCCTATCTAGATATACCTAAGTGTACCTAGCATGGGTGTAGGAGTTAAGCCAAGAATTCCTCTAAGATCTAGTCAACCCCATTACTTTAAGTGAGTGTGGAACCCCTTCCTGGTCTCGAGTTGGACACCTCGAGAGGGATGTTAAGACCACTGCGAGTTGGAGTGTCTGCATGCAGGAACCTCAGCGTCTCCTGTCAGCGCGTCGGCCGGGAAGTCTCAATCTCCTCTCCCTGTCTTCTCATGATGTGATGTATATATACCCGTAGGTCACCCCAGGGGTCCTACCTTGCTGTGTTACTGTGTCGGCCTAAGCATGTTATCGGGCCTGAACTTTGTACATGGATTTTATATAGGAGATGGTAGTCCTGCTGTGCTTCTAAGAACCCTCATGCATAATGTATGAGATTTCGAACTAGCGAAAACCAGCGTTCTGAGTGAAGTGTAATAGCTAGGTAAAAGGTCAGTCCCTGTAAACCGTGACAAGTTTAATGTAGGAAGAGAATATAGGTGAAGGGTAACGAGTTTACCGAGGCCTATATTCTAGTACCTATATGGAATATAACAGGCATACCCCTAGGTTGTACCCGGCATAATCAGCCGATCCTCCTGGAAAATCAGTTCTACAACGGGTTTTCACCCTCTGAAGGGGATGCCAGCTTATCTGCTAACACAAAAGAATGGGCTGGCTGAAGTGTGTGCAGCTCTTTGAAGCTAGTCCATATGTGGCCACCCCCCACCCACCCCTCACTCTCCAGTTAGTCTTCCTTCTGGAGGAGGTCACATCTCCTTCCATCACCAACAACTCTCTTGGTTCCCTATTCCTGGGAGCACTTCACACTTACAGGCAGGAGGGCAGCATGTTATCTCTTGGGAAGACTGCTGCAGATAGACTGGAAAGGTGAGCAGAGGTTTTGGTAACAAAGTGATGACTTTCTAAAGTTGCCTTTCTATTAAAAGTTACCTTAAATGCGATCTCAGCAGTGAATTGGATTAAATGTAATGATTAATCCATATAATAATATATTTGGTGATCCCTAATGGAAGTTAGGACTAGGTGCGATGAGGCTAGCGAAACCCCATGTTAGCCTAGGGGACCACCGACATTGCTACAGTAAAAACTGCAGTTTTGCATTTTCACTGTCAGGGTATGTTAAACACCAAAGGAACATGTCTTTCTTTTTAATCGTAAGCACCCTGCCTAGTGGGCTACCAAAGCCTTCCCTAGGGGTGGCTTATTAATATTAAAAGTGAAGGTTTTGACCTGGCAAAAGGGTTTATTTTGCCAAATAGAGTTGGCAGTTTTAACGCTGCTTGACTAGGCTGCAGCAGCAGTTCTAGCGTAACTTTTTCACCTTTATCATTGTAGTTGCTACACAATTAAGTGATGCAGTCCACTAGTGACATTTAACGTACTGGCCCGGGTACTTATTGTACCATATACCAGGGTCTTATGGGTAAGACCACTAAGCTGATCAGATATTAGTGAATCGTGCACATACTTTGGGGGTCAGAGCACATGCACTGGGGCCTGGAGTGCTATCTGCTAATAGGTTGATTCACAAAATAAGGAATCTTTACATTTTCCTTTTTCAAAGCTGCCAGATTTCCACAACGGAAACTGGCTGCTTCTACAGCAAAAAAACAATATTAAAAAAAAAAAAAATCTGATGAGTTGGCAGTTACTCACTCTGAACGTTGTGCTGCATTTTGCAAAAGGGAAAGGATCCAAATAGCTCCACTTTCCTTTGCTACCTCAACTTGGTAGTCGCTAATATTTCAGTGGTTTGTGATTGATATCTAGTCTCAGCAAAAAACATTTTGTACATCTGATCCTAAGTGAGTTTTAGTGGTATCTGTAGGAAGAAGAGACCCTAAGAAAAGCAAGAGTAGGGTGTTGGCATTACCACAACGAGCAAGCCTGGACAACCGTGATTGTACAGGCCCCTAGGATGACCCCGTGGATGATTGATACCTGATTTCTGGCTAGGTATGCCGCTGATTGAAGAACAACTAAGCAACTGAACCAAACGTTTTTTTCTTTCAAATAATTGTAACCCATATAATCAGTATTAAGATAAGTACAGTAAAAAATGACACAAGATTAAGACATAAATTATTCCCCAAAAAAACCTCTTCAAATCTTTTCTAAAAGCTAGAATACATTCCTTAGTTTTAGTGGAAGAGTTTCGTAGTATGATGCAACCAATAGAGAAAGGCTAATTGGAGGTTAAAGATGGGTAATAGAGATACTGTGCATGTTTTAAAGACCACCCCCAGAAGACTGCAGTTTTAGAGACAAGATAAGGTGGGTTACTGTAGCTTACCATGCAAGTGTGCTTCGGTTAGCAGCTAGCAACTATCTGATCTCAAATTGTGAGATAGCCATGCTTCTTAAATCCAATAAAAAGTCTAGTGGCTGAGTGCAGTGCAGCTCTCAGTAGAAGGAGAGCACATAGAAAGCCAATCAGCACTGTATTTTCACCATTAGCATGGGATAATGTCAAAGGATGAACAGCTGTCCAGATGTTAAGGCCAGAAGGTTAGCCCTAGAGATTATGGTTTCCTTACTTGAGTAATGACTGCAGAAATGTGTCTCCCTGAGCTTTTTTGTGTAAATTTGTGCCTGGATAGTTTTGTTAGTCTATTGTCCCTTGCTTTCATTTGTAGTTTTCTTGGGGCTTTTTCGGACATGTAAGTGTGCGTATGCACATCAGGCACCTGAATGATTAACGTTTACAATGTACATTTTCAGGTGGATTCTGAGCCGCTCCTTCAGCTGTTTCCCATGCCTTTTGTTCAACTCGTTCTAACATTGTTAATAAATGAGGGAGGCAGGTCCAATCTCCTTGCTGGGGAATTCCTTTCAGGCAGTGCATTTAGTAAAGGAAACATACTTTTAAGTAAGCTGGCAATCAACCCCCCAAAAAATACAATATTTCTGTGCTGCCAGTAAAGGAAGATGGACTTCGGCAACCATATTTGGTACCATTAAACAAAAGATGTTCTGTCTTCTAAGATAGACCTTCCTGCTATGAGATCCGGGCCTGCTACTTCTGATGTTGTCACTGGGCATGATGATATAGTACTCAAACTCTGTTCATTTTCCTTCCTCAGCCATGTATATAGACAAATCTGTTACATGATGTTATGAGGCAGCCTGCCACCTCAGGCAAACCCTTTGCAATCCCTTTTATCTTGTCATTTGTTTATAAGATGCTCTTGTTTCCTTATTCTTTCCCTCACTGTTTTGCAATGGAGATGTTTCAGTTCTGCACTAGGCCTAGTAAAACGTAATTAGGAAGAGTAGTTCCTGGAGGTGATAGTCTCCCCTTCTTCGACAAGCATCCATTACTGAACTTGATTCTGACAGAGCACTGTCCCTTCAGAGGACCCCTAAAAGAACTAGTTAAAATGAAAGGTTGTTTGATATGCGACATATGTAAGCTATTAATGGGGTGGGAAGTTGCACCTGATTCTAGTAAAGGTATCGCCGAGAACTTGGGGGGGGGGAAGATGTGTTATATCTTTAGCTATCTAATGATCTCGGCTTGTGGCAAGACTATGTTGAGCTTCACAAGTTGTATAGTTATCTGTTCTGTGCATTTTGGGAAAATTCAAATAAAATAATTTGACAAAAAATAAAGGTTGTGTTGGGTTTTAAACATTTCTCAAGAGCAAGTGTAATCCTGTAGACTGGTAAACAGGCCTCAACTAATTGAGTGCTCTATGCCAAGATTGTTTCTATGTTGTGAGCGGGTGAGCCCCCTTTACACTGTTCTTGTGTGTCCTGATTTGGTGAACAGAGTTAAATGGTTCCTTTGTCTGCCCTAGTTGGTTGAGTTCCCACTGCAAGGTGTGCCTGGTATGTTCTGGTTGTGTGACCTCTCTCTCTGTCTAGCGTGTTGCTGTAATAGCCTTGATTCAGCAACTTCCATCTCTGATGTTGCTGGGATTTACCTTAGTGTTTGCTGTTCTGTTCTAATTGAGAGGATAGCTGCACAGAAGTGTTCCTTTCTGTACAGGTTGGTTACATTGTGGTACCTAGTGATACTTCTGCTGGCCATCGGACTAACTTCTGTGCCTTACCTCCTCTCAGGTACAAGGAGCGACACCATGTGCAGCTACTGGGACGAGGATTTATTGCAGGCATTGACCTGAAACAGCAGAAGCGTGAGCAGTCTCACTTCTACGGAGACCTGATGGAGAAGAGGCGAACCCTGGAGGAGAAGGAGCAAGAGGAGTAAGTAGGGAGCAAACCAGACTATAGCTCACAGGCGGTCTTAACACATGCAGCTGTAGTTTGTGCAGCAGGTACAGAGGCACAGGCGTCTTAGGGGCCAACTCCCCCCAATTTTAGTTCTCATTTACTAGATTACTTGGGTCAAGGGGCCCACTTTCCAGGGTTGCACTAGGCTCGTTTCACCTTTAAGCCACTGCTATCACATGCATTATCTCACTGTTAGAGGTTTAATCCACACACTGCCTGAGTGATGGGTTTAGTGCATAGGCACTATCCCACTGAGAGGTTTAACTCTCAAGCATTCTCTCTCTGTGTACGTAAACATATTTAGGAGCACCAGCAGGGTTGGGTGCTAAGCCCATGTGCAGTTAGGGTTTAACTCGCAGTAGCCAGGTTCATGACTATCAGTGGTGCTGCATGCGCCTTGGCGTGGAGGCTCGGCGTGGGACGATCACAGAGTACCCCAATACGGGCTGTAAGTTACTGCCAGAAGAGGGCCAACGCTGCCCTATTTACTTGCTTATATGATCCAGTGACAACTTTTCTATGCTACTGACAGGAACCTCTCTTAGAGGGGCTAAGACCCATTAAGGCAACAGGAGGATTATTTAAATCCCGCCCTCTTTGAAGGTGAAAGCTCAATGTGCACAGTGATTTTCAAAAAAGGCTGCAAAATGATTTTAAAAGAGGGAAAATTCTATATTTTTTAATAGCACCATGTGTGCATATATATTCTTGTTGCCATGTTCGTCTTAAAGTATAAATATTACATTATCTTATTTGGTTAACAACAGCATATTGTGGCTGAAGTATGTATTTGTGAACGGGCTTGGTTGGAACAAAATCTTTATTTATAATGCATACACAGCAATTAATAGAAACTGGCCTAAAATGAGTAAAAGTGGCATGTTCAATAGGCAAAGAAAACTGCATAACAGTTTGCTGACTTGGCAAGGTTACAGATGTCTGGACCCAGTCTGAGAGATGCCAGCCTGGTAGGTCATGTCAATCAATCAATGAAAACTTTATTCGGATCGTTGAGAATCCATAAAAGTACAAAAAGACAATTATAAAATCGTACAATAAAATAAAATACTGTTTGCACATGAGAAATAATAATCCATCTAAACTTTAAGACATAGTAGACCGGGCACGAACCGCAGTTTTTAAAAAAGAGCTCACACGAAAAACAAGTTCATCATCGTCCAGGGCCAAAATCATTGAAAATGCAAGTTCCAGGCTAATAGGTTTTGTTTTTTTAAAATACGGAGTTAAAAACCATTTAATATACTTCATATAAAATTTACAGAAGAATAAAAAATGTAGAGTTGTTTGCCTGCTCTGGGAATCACAAGGGCATGGCACAACACATTGGTCATGTTTAAAAGAACATGTCCAGCAGGTGAATGCTAAGCACAAAACGGATCAAAAACAGTGTACTCCAGACCAAACATGCAGGCATGGGGTGTGTTCTGTGTTATCTCCTCACTTGAGTCCTGACCACACCTAGAAAGATAATTCTGATTCATGTGCCCATATGTTTTTAAAGAGATATGTGAGATGAAAACATTAACCCACCCAACATGTTTGCACAAAAATAGGCCAGTGTTGCCTTAACATGCCTGCAAGGGAGGCATGTTCTTATTTCTTTCCTGCTCTTCTTAAGGTTCGGAACTTAAATCCTTGTTCAAAAATGGTTGCGTTTCCAAGGAGTGCAATTCCTTAAATGAAACAAAGAACTGCCATGTTTACTTGTGTAAAAGAAAAAAGGGTTGCAGTTTTTATGTGTAGTTTTAGCAAATACAGTGACATTAAAGATTTCCCTTCAGTAGGAAAACAGTGGTTCCTTGTAATATTCTAAAAAGTGAAATAGTTTCGTATATATAGATGCATGTGTGCATTCATGTTCTTATATTGCATGCCTGCATCTGAAAGTCTTTGATTTTATTTTACCTCCAAGTCCATTCTAGAATGCAGTATACCGATCTATTCATAATATCTAGCAAGTCATCCCATATCTATTCGTTCATCTTCTTTGTTGATTTTGCTACTTTGCCTCTAAATCTCCTCTCTGTCCCTCCATACGTCTCCTTCCCCAGTCCCATCCTAATCTTGGTCTTCCTCCTCTCTTACTACCCTAGAGTCCGTTTGAAAAAACTGCGTAAGAAGGAGGCTAAGCAACGATGGGATGATCGACATTGGTCTCAGAAGAAACTTGACGAGATGACTGACAGAGACTGGCGAATCTTCCGTGAAGATTATAGCATCACTACCAAGGGAGGGAAGATTCCCAACCCCATCCGGTCCTGGAAGGACTCCATTCTTCCACCCCACATACTGGAGGTCATCGACCAGTGCGGCTACAAGGTAGGTGATCTGGAATTGAAAGCACAAAATCTCAGAGGAGTGAACATAAGAGAGAAGGAAAAGAGTAGTATGTAATGGATTATACATGAATTCAAACTGTACAGGAGATTTGAGGGGCTGCACTTGCTCGGATGGTACAAGAGTGGATAATGATGGACCACATCCATACATTAGTAACTGTGTAGGACTAACATTGCACAAACTTGGCTGTGACCTGGGGACTAATTTACAGTTCAGCGGACAGGTTACTCTGTCACAAACATGAAGGATATCCCACCTGCTGTATTACAATTGTCATTGGATATAGTGCACTTGTAATACAGTGGACAAGATATTTGTGATGGAGGAAGCTGTATGCCGAACTCCATACCAGGCCCCTAATTCTGTATGACAGTGGTACCCAACAAACAATACGTTACTCACAGGACCATATAGTGTTGCTCACCAGATGATCTAAACCTCTTTCTTTTGTTGCCATTGCTGCAATGGACTAGTATTTCTTTTCTGTGAGGAGATAATAGGCTTTCCTTATTGGTTGTCCTCAGTGCTGCTATTTCTCTGACACTTGTTCCTCCGGTCTGAAGCTTTATGGCTCGAGCCTCTGCAATGGCGGGTCAGTACCAGAAAGGGAGCTGCAAGCTACCTGCTGAAATCCTCTCTGGAGCCATAAAATGCTTCTGTTGAGTAGAACATCTCGGCCAGGGTGAAACAGACAAAATTCCCCTGCCTCGGCCTTCCAGCTAATGACATTGGACTGCACCCCACCTCTGTTCTGCCAGCACTGATACCTTCTCCATTGCTAACAGATCAGGCAGTGGTATCCATGGTTTGGAGGAGACAGCATTACCCCCACAAGGAGTCTGTCCACAGTAAAGTCCCCTAAAATAGTGAACCCAGCTCCTAACTAGCCAGGTTCAAATAAACTCATGGATTGTGATGTAACTGGAACGTTTTTGAAGTTCATGAAGTGTGCATGCTAATAGCTTTATAGAAAACAGCAAAATGGTGCAGAAGGACATTATGAAAACTATAAAAGTGCATCTGCTATGTTATGTTTGGATGTTTAAAGTGAGTTTGTTGTGTATTGTCGAATTGGCATACAGTGTATTTACTTGGCATTGTGGAATCTTGCAAAATCAATTGGAGAGTTTTTTTTTTAAATTGCAAAATGTGCTAGCTGGCTATTACAGAAAACTGTGCAGCGCTAGCTGGAGAAATTCATAAATGTACGTGTGCTAATTGACCTATGATGAAAAGTTGCAAAATGTTAATAGAGGCAATGGGAAATTTCATATGCATTGTGTTTTTCTTTGTTTATATTTCTTTGTGGACCCTGTAATTAGGACTTTTGCCAGGGGTGGATATGCAGCCACAAGTGCTTTTATAAAATGGTGTGTTTTGATTATCCAATGCCAACTCCTGTTAAAATGGGCCTGACTGACTGACTAGGTCTGTGGCTGACACTCGGGAATAACAACATACTCAAAACTAGCCAGTGAAAGCGCAGGCCACCCTGCTGGTTGGATCTAGGTATAATGTCAATGTGAAACAATTTTAAAAGCTGCACTGATACCTGACGGCTCTGATGCAGGACCCCTTAAAAACGGCTTCTGATGGATACATCTGCCAATGGATTCCTCACCTTGTGAATATCCCCTGCGCCAGCATTCCACTGAACTTTTCTTTCCCAGCACTCCACGTCGATGTGGGCGACGTCATAATGCATCGGCTCCGTTCGCGACTCCGTACAATGTCACCGGAGCCATAAGAAGCCCACGTCGGCGTGATGACGTCAGTTCCCTTTTTTCCGCACCGTCGACGCGCAACGGTTTTTTCCAGTGCTCTCTAGCTACTTTGTAGTTTGGCTGTGTTACTGTTGAAAATTTGGTATGTCTTCGACGAGGAAGTCGGGCTTTAAGCCCTGTAGGGAATGTGGTGGTCTAATGTCCATAACTGATCTGCATCAAGACTGCTTGTGGTGCCTTTCTTCGGACCACGATGTGGAAGATTGTGCGTGCTGTAGGAGGATGAATCCTAAAGCGCTGAAGGAGAGGAAGACTAAACTCTTTATGAAAAAGATCGGTGAGGAGAAGAGAGGGAGGAAGAAGGAGAAGTCGAGGCGGGAGTCGTCGACTTCGAGGTCGTCGAAGTCGAAGAAGCATCATAAAAAAAGAAAGCATTCTTCTCGACGTCGGTCCTCGAAGAGCAGGAAATCGAGGTCGACTTCGCCCCGTCGGCGTCAAAGCAAGGACTTGTCTCCTTCTCCTTCTCCTTTGAAGTCTCCGAGGGGGATCTCCTTCGCCGAAGCGGGCTCCAGCGCGTTTATCGGCACAGTCCCCGGCGCAGTCACCGGCTCCGTCAAAGGCGTCGACTCCGGTTCGAGTGGAGTCGGAGGTTTCTATGGATGAGCGGGAACAGGAAGAGCCTGCTCCGGTGCCTGATGAATCTGCGGCTCCGGTAGAAGACACTGCGGAGCCGACGCCGGAGACTCCACAAAGGGATACAGGGTCTGTTCCTTATCCACAATTCCCGGCTCCAGGTACCGATTCGACACAATTTCTGAATGCCATGTGTGGTATATTTAATAGGGCGGCCTTCCCATCCGGAGCACCGACTGGTCCCGTGGGTCCTATGGCTTATACGCTGGGGGTGCCGCAGCATTATGCTCAGGCCCCCTTTTTGCCCTTTATGCCGATGGCGCCTTCATGGCAGTTTCCGGCGCCGATTGGGGATCCGTCAAGGGTGGATCCGTCTCGGGTGGATCATCCTGGTTCGGAGCCTTCCCCGACACCGCCGACTCCTGTCCCTGCTCCGACTCCGGTACCTCTGGCTCCACCGACGCCGCGTACGACGTTGACGACGCCGGCTCCCCGGATTCGATCAAGAAGGGAGGCCCAGAGGGTATTGGAGGAAGGAAGGTATAGAGCAGAGGTGGAGGAAGGTGAAGTTGACACTTCTTCGGATGAGTTTGAGGGAATAGAAGAAGCAAGTGGTTTGGATACGACCCCAGAGTGGGAACATACTTCTGCAAGATCTTCTCCACCACAGGAATTGGCACCCTACCATGTGGTAATTAAGAAGGCCGCAGATCTGTTAGATTTGCAGCTGCCCTCTGTGGAGTACAAGTCTAACTTGCTTACGGAGGTGTTGCACTCTCCGACATCATCTTCGGAGCCTTTGTTGCCTTTCAATGAGGCCATCTTGGAGCCGGTTTTGGAGGTGTGGAGGAAACCTCTTTCTTCTCCGGTTGTTTCCAGACAGGTGGCAAGAAGGTACAGGGTGGCACCTGGGGATCCTGATTTTTTGTCAACGCATCCATCTCCGGAGAGCCTGGTTGTGCAGGCTTCTTGCTCGAAACATGCTTTGGGTGCTTTCCCTCAGTCTCCAGCAGATAGGGAGTCCAAGAAGATCGACCAGGCGGCTAAAAAGTCTTTCTCTTCAGGAAGTATGGCACTGAAGTCATCTAATGCCACGTGTCTGCTGGGACGTTATGTTCATGCCTTGATGAACTCTATAAAATCTTTAGCCCCTAAATTGCCTGAGGGTGATAAGACGTCCTTCTTGGAGGTAGTTGCGGACACTCAGGCGGCTGCCAGACAGGTGATCCAGTCAGGGCTGGATACGGCGGACTCGGTGGCTAGAATTATGGGTTCATCTATAGCCGCGAGAAGACAGGCGTGGCTCCGTTCCTCTGGATTCTCTGCGGATGTTCAGGCCACATTGGTGGATCTGCCATTCGACGGACAGAAGCTGTTTGGGGAGAAGGCAGACTCTGCCCTTCAACGATTTAAGGACAGCAGATTGACGGCTAAGTCCTTGGGTCTGCAGGCACCTTCTAGGGGTTCAGCTTTTCGGCAGTTTAGGGGTTTCGGAAGATCATCCTTTCGCTCCTTCCGGCAGCCTCAGCAGCAGCAGCAACAACAACAGAATCCCCTCTATAGGTCCTATAGAGGAAAGCAAAGGGGTCGGAGAGGTTCTGGTCGCAACCCCTCTTCTTCGTCGTCCTCCTCTGCTCCCAATGAGGCTTCAGGGAAGCAGCCCTAGATCCCCCATCCCGGATCATGTAAGTCCTGTGGGGGGTCGGGTGTCCTACTTTCTACGGGGTTGGAAATCTATTACAACAGACCTTTGGGTTTTGAACCTCGTAGAGACTGGGTACGCCCTTCCCTTTCGGGAGTTTCCTCCCCCTTACCCTCCTTGCCAAGCTTATTGCTCGGAAGACCATCTGCTTCTCCTGCAGCAAGAGCTTCTAGCCCTGCTTCAGAAGGGTGCAATAGAGGTGGGTCCGGAGCAGGAAAGGGGTCAGGGGTGCTACTTCCGGTATTTTCTGATTCCCAAAAAGGACGGCAGATTGCGTCCGATACTGGACCTCAGAATCTTGAACTTTTACCTGAAACAGGAGAAGTTCAAAATGCTGACCCTTGCGCAGGTTATTCAAGCGTTGCAGCAAGGAGACTGGATGGTGTCGCTCGACTTGCAGGATGCATACTTTCATGTCCCAATCCTGAAGTCGCACAGAAAGTATCTCCGTTTTACGGTTGGGTCGCAACACTACCAGTTTGCGGTTCTCCCGTTTGGTCTTACTACCGCACCTCGAGTCTTTCCAAAGGTGATGGCAGTGGTGGCTGCTCATCTCAGGTGGTCGGGGATTCCGGTTTTCCCCTACCTGGACGACTGGCTTCTGAAGGCAGAGTCCCCAGAGATGGTGCAGCGTCATCTGCAGGTAACATCTCGGCTGTTATTCGACTTGAGTTTCTCGATCAATGTGCCCAAATCTAACCTGGTGCCCTCTCAACTCAGCCTGTTCATAGGGGCGGTACTGGACACTACTGTGTGTCGAGCATTCCCTCCTCCTCAAAGGATTCTCGACATTCAGGAGATGGTCCCTTTATTCCACAATGGAGCGGTTGTTCCAGTTCTGAAGGTCCTTCGCCTGCTCGGTCTGTTCGCTTCCTGCATTCTGTTGGTCAACCATGCACACTGGCACACGAGGGCGCTCCAGTGGTGCCTCCGCAAACAGTGGTATCAGCACAACGGGGATCTCAGGGAGTCTATCAAGATCTCCGGAGAAGCTGCATTGGATCTATCTTGGTGGAGCGTGGAGGGCAATCTGTCGCAAGGAAAGCCCTTCCATCTTCCTCCATCGGTGGCCACAGTGATAACGGATGCATCCACCCTAGGGTGGGGAGCTCATCTGGGGGATCTGGAGATCAAGGGTCTTTGGTCTCCAGAGGAGAGGTTGCTTCACATCAACCTTCTGGAATTGCGGGCGATTCGTTTGGCGCTCAGGGCCTTCCTCCCTTCCCTTCGCGGTCAGTCTGTTCAAGTCCTGACGGACATCACTACCGCGATGTGGTATATAAACAAACAGGGAGGAGTGGGGTCTCTTTGTCTCTGCAGAGAGGCCCTGCGTCTCTGGTTCTGGGCTCAGGACCATCAGATTTGTCTGATGGCAAATCATCTGGCCGGGGTGCTGAACGTACGTGCGGACAGTCTCAGTCGGCAGTTCTCCGCCGACCACGAGTGGAGGCTCCATCCGGAGGTGGTTCGTCACGTCTTTCAGACGTGGGGGACACCTCGGGTGGACCGGTTTGCCACCCGCGAGAACGCGCACTGCCCGTCATTTTGCAGTCTCCAGTTTCCGATGCAGGGGGCGTTGGGGGACGCGTTTCAGTTGAGTTGGGGCTCTCGACTCCTTTACGCGTTTCCTCCCATACCCTTGATTCCTCGGGTTCTGAGGAAGATTCGCCAAGACCGGGCCAAAGTTATTTTGGTCGCCCCGGATTGGCCAAGAAGGGTGTGGTATACAGATCTTCTCCAACTCTCCTCGTGCCCTCCGCTCCGTCTCCCTCTGAGGGCAGACCTCCTCTCGCAGTCGGAGGGGCAGGTTCTAAACCCCCACCTCCAGAGCTTACACCTTCATGCCTGGAGATTGAACGGGGCAACCTGAGTTCCTTCTCTCTCCCGCCTGATGTGGTGGACGTTATTTTATCGGCCAGGCGACACTCCACCAAGTCCGTGTACTCTTACAGGTGGTCCAAGTTTGTTAAATGGTATGCAGAGAGATCCATTGACCCTTTAAAAGCACATCTTTCTGATGTGCTCCAGTTTGCTCTTTCCTTGGCTCAGCAGGGCTGTGCTGTGGCCACGGTTAAGGGCTATCTTTCGGCCTTATCGGCTTTTCTATGCCTTCCTGATCAACCGTCACTATTTAAATCTCCGGTTGTACTGAGGTTTATCAAGGGCCTTACAAACATGTTTCCTCCCACTCCTTTTGTAATGCCACGGTGGGACCTTAATCTTGTTTTAACCTTTCTGATGGGGTCCCCTTTTGAGCCTCTGCATAGCTGTCCTTTGAGGCTGTTGTCCTTTAAGGTGGTCTTTCTTGTAGCCATAACCTCGGCAAGGAGGGTGAGTGAGCTTCAAGCTCTAAGTTCCAAACCTCCTTTTCTTACCCTACATGCTGAACGGATGGTTCTCAGGACCAGGGCTGCCTTCCTGCCAAAAGTTGTTACTCCGTTTCATTTGGGGCAGTCCATTACTCTCCCTGTTTTCTATCCACCTCCTCATCCTTCCAAAGAGGAGGAAAGACTCCATCGCCTGGACCCGAAGAGGGCTGTGAGTTTTTATCTGGACAGGACTAAAGACTTTCGTCTGGATGATCAACTCTTCATTGGCTACGTTGGTCATTCGAAGGGTAAAGCGGGGCACAAGCGCACGCTATCGAGATAGATCATCCTTGCCATCAAGATCTGCTACGCCCTGGCTGGTAAGGTTCCTTCTGAGGGCATTAGAGCTCATTCGACTAGAGCTAAGTCATCTACATCTGCTTTGGCCCGGGGTCTTCCTGTGGCAGATATTTGTAAGGCCGCGACTTGGGCCTCCCTCCATACTTTCGCAAAGCATTATTGCTTGGACTCAGAGATGAGGAGGGAGGGCCACTTCGCGCGCTCTGTGTTGCAAGACTTTCTGGTATAGGAAGGTGGACACCCTCCTCCGGGAGTGGGGACTGCTGTGGGAATCTATTCACAAGGTGAGGAATCCACTGGCAGATGTATCCATCAGAAGAACAAGTTACTTACCTTCGGTAACGCTTTTTCTGGTGGATACAGTATCTGCCTGTGGATTCCTCACTGGCCCACCCGCCTCCCCGTTGTCCACCTTTGTATACCACGAAATAGGTCTTGTTGGAATGTTTTTATACTTTCTTGTACATTTGTAGGAAATGCTTGTTTATTTAGCATTCCTTTTCTTTGTATGCTATGTATATGTTTTGGTATACTGTATACTTGGAGTTGTCGTTGGTTCGCCTGTTCGCCTCGAAGGCTCGGACAAAATGGGTGGAACTGACGTCATCACGCCGACGTGGGCTTCTTATGGCTCCGGTGACGTCGTACGGAGTCGCGAGCGGAGCCGATGCATTATGACGTTGCCCATGTCGACGTGGAGTGCTGGGAAAGAAAAGCTCCGTGGAATGCTGGCGCAGGGGATATTCACAAGGTGAGGAATCCACAGGCAGATACTGTATCCACCAGAAAAAGCGTTACCGAAGGTAAGTAACTTGTTCATTTGGATCACTGAATGATGGAGCCTGCCAGTGGAGGTTCTTACAGGTCTATTCTAAAATTTACAAAGTCTCCACATTGGGGAATTGTGGAAGCTTGCTAAACACAAGATGATATAGAATGTATTATGAGCACTTGAAAAGAGTGGTAACTAGTTTATTACTAAAAATAAATTGTACAACGTGCACCTGGGTCCAATACAACCTACCAAGATTTTACAATGTTACTTTACTAATGTGATGCAACATGCAACATCTTCCACGGAAATGCCCAAAAATGGTAGGAAACTATCTCAAACAATTGTTTTTCTCTCCTACCACTTTTTAACCTATGTTACTAAGCTAGCATGTTTAAAGTGCACCTACTTCTTTATAGTTACAAGTTACTCCTTAATAAGTACCCCAAGCATCTCCATGATAAGTGATCTTTCAATCCTACCAAGATTTGTCCAATGTTAGTGCATAATGTGCTTAAAATTTGTCACTAAATTTCCATACAGATACCTTGGTGGGAACCCTCAAACCTCCTTGTGAAATTGTATTTAAGATTCAATCGGGTTATAACTATGCCACTGCCTTACCGTTGTTAAAAATGCAGCATTTGGTATCTATTTCCCTACTGTTAATGGGGACAAATTATCAACCCCCTTGCAGAATAGACTTGTAATCCATCCAGAATTTCCAGGTCTAGACAGAAAAAAGCTTTAAGTCACATAGTTGAAAAGCAAATAAAAACCCCTTTCAATCATTTCTGTCTCAATTCAATTTAAATGAATAATAAAGAATACAGTGGGATTGTATTGATGGTGAAAATGTATATTTACCATTTTAGTGTCACTTGCAACTTGAGTTTTACAAGGATCACTTATAAGTCCTTACAGTTTTGACCAGTTTTTCTGGCCCAGTGTCTTGTAAAATTCACAAGTTGGCAATATTTTTAAAACAATTCCTTGCAAAGAGTCTTCACCTACTGTGCCATGATCTTTACATTTGTTCATATTTTGGTGGCAGTCTTTGGCCTTTTTTGGACTCTGAAATGTACAGTTTGTCTCTATTGTAAATGTCCTCTCCAGTTGACATGCATACGATTCTGCTTGGAAAAGTTTGGGACTAGTAATATCCTTAATTCCCGAAAATAGTGCTGTGCACCCTTTAATTTGTATTTCGTTTAGTTCCAAGTGTCAAAAGGTGAAGATTAGATTCTGTTGTTTACTGCTGTCTCTTGAACTTATGTCATCTTGACCAGCTATGTGGTGAAATATGTAAAATATGCCCCATTCATTTTGTGTTAAGTTTCTGACACTTTGGTGCCACGTGTCTGCTCTAGAGATATGGTATCGCTGATGAGGGTGAAGTGGCTAAACAGATTTTACTCACCATTTTCTCATTTTACTCTGCCCCTCAGGAGCCAACTCCCATTCAGCGGCAGGCTATTCCTATTGGTCTACAAAACAGAGACATTATTGGTGTGGCTGAGACCGGCAGTGGTAAAACGGCTGCCTTCCTGATTCCCTTACTGGTATGGATCACAACTCTGCCTAAGATAGACAGGTAAGTTTTAGTGAACAAGAGGGACATCACTGTGGTGCACGATGTAGGTAGTGATGGAATGGTACCACACAGGTTCTCTAATAAAAAAAAGCTCCTGCCTGTAAGCCCTGTTGGAAGCATTATGTGATCACGTTTTTCAGAGTATGCTCCCTGAGCTGATCTTTATTCTGATGAGCTAGTTTTTCAGCATGACTGCTGTGTTCTTGGGTAAAGAGAAATGTTATGAGGTAATGAGTTCCTTGTTCTGAGCTGCAATGATCTTGATTTAGGCAAGATTGTTTTTGATAGTGAGTTCCTGACTGAGATATGGTTAAGGTGCTTTTTGGGGAGATGATTCTTGAAGTGGGTTCTTTGTTCTGAGCTATCGTAATTTTTTTTTTAACTGAATGTTTTAAGGTACCTTACTTTGATCCATGATCAGATGTTTCTTAAGTTGAGTTTGAGGCTGTGAGCTGTAGTTGTTTTTGTTCTCGTCTGGGATTGAGGTCCGTCGTGAGATTTTTATTAACATTTGTAAAGACTGGACATCTTATTCTTTGTGCAGGATCCTGGAAACTTTTTCCCCAACATACTCTTCTCTGCAGTGGTGCAGTTGCTTTAAAACATTGTTATTTTCCCCTCTACATTAAGGTGTACACCTATGACCATATTATCTTTTAATTTGTATTTTTAAAAGGAGGGAATAACACTATACAGAATAAATATATATTTGTTAAAAAGTAAAATAAATACACATAAAATTTGTTTTTTAAAAATAATAATGTGGAAGGTTTTATTCATGTTGAAGAGTTTAGTGATCCAGCACATAGGCAAAGTTGTTCTGTGTTTTATGGAGGTGTGATTCTTGGTAAGAGTCCCTACCTTTGAGTTATTATGGCCTTGTTCCAGGTAGTCAGCAATTGACTCAAACTCTGTTCTTTTGCCCGGGGGTGTGTGTCAGTTTGTCACTTCCCTAGGTAATTGTGCTGGTGTCTGGATGTATAGAAACAGTACCAACATTTCAGCTACTCAGTCCAGCTCTTCTGTCATTTACAGCTGTAGCACAGTCCTTGCTACACCTGGTAGAAGGATCAGTCTAAGGAGTTGGAGTCTGCCTCTAGCCCTTAAAAACAGTTTTCAGGTGTGAGGATGAAAGTTGGCATCAATATTTTGCTGACTGCACCCCATCCAACCACCATTTATTGACATATGCATCCATGCAAAAGAAGTGTACTGACGCCTTCAGCTCAGGTTGCTTGACTCTGGCTGCCACTTTCAAATTACATTAAAAGTACACTCTGCCTATCTCCTGCAGCTCAGCTGTGGGAGGGAACCAGCTTGATTGCCTTCCACAGGTTGATATTGTGGGGTTGACTCCGTTGTAATTTTCGTTTCTCATTGTACTACAGGATTGAAGATTCAGACCAGGGTCCCTATGCAATTATCCTTGCCCCGACCCGTGAGCTGGCTCAGCAGATTGAGGAAGAGACGATAAAGTTTGGGAAGCCACTAGGAATCCGCACCGTGGCTGTGATCGGTGGTATCTCTCGAGAAGATCAGGGCTTCAAGCTCAGAATTGGCTGCGAGGTGAGAATTAGTCTGCCAGATGTGTACAGACCTCTAGCTGTATGGATGTGTGTGCTCTCTATATGTCCCATTCACTCCCCTTTCTTCTGGTGACCCATGGGGAAAAATTTTGAATTACTCTTTTTACATATGCTCCATAAATCCTCCAAAACAAGGTGTGTGCGCCATGATTGTGCACGTCCATGTCTTTGTCTGTCAGAGGATAGTCTACAAGTGGGGTGAATATGGCAGTCAACACACATACAAGCAAGTAAATGGTTAAACTGCCTTAGTTATCGACTTGAACATCTATGTCCAGCTCCTCTCCACCCAAAATACTATTTCCCCTCAGTTTCACTGCAATTGGGTGAAAGACACGTCAATTTTACACTTTCTTTTGGAGTATTATTACTCAAGAGCTCGCATAGTTAATAAAACAACATCACCCTACTGCTCTATTACTAAGGGGCATTACAGGGCGGGACGAGACCACTATAAGAGTGACATTAGGGAAGGGAACCTCTGTCCTCCAAACACTCACCACTCAGGAGTAGCAGCAAAATAACCCCACCTCAAAGTTTCATTACTTTCTGTGAGTTGCTGGAGTGTTGAGGAAAGCATCTCTCACAAGGGTATATAGCATCACAAAATGATATTTTAGGTTTAAATCTTTTATTACAATTTTATGAAAACAATCCAACAATGCCAAATAAGACTTTGGGTCACCTTGGGCTTTACACAGCCCTGTTTCTGCAGTGTCTATACAGAAGGCAAAAAGGCTCATATCCCTCCCCTCTCGTCTCCTCTCCCGTCCCGCCCCCTCTACATTCACCGCATTGAATTGTGTCTTTCGGAGTCTGAGAGTTGTGCTTGTACCTGTTTGTCCTTGTCCGGGGTGGCAAGGACGCCAATCTCTGGCAAGCGTAATAAGCATAAGTATTTATGGCCAGTAAGTTCACGGAATTCAGGTGTGAGCAGTGACAAGAAAGGCTGCCATAGTTCCCCAAAGGCCAAGCCGTTTCCGGACAGCGTGAGTGTTATTTTCTCCATCCCCAGTTTGTGCCATAAACGTAGAAGCCAACCCCTGTGTGTGGGGATCTGGGGAGCCCTCCAGTGATTGAGGATATTTTGTATAGCTGTTCCCAGAGCTATCCCAATCCGACGCCCTCTTCTAGACTTGAAGGGATATGTTAGTGGGTTTAGCACCCCTAAGAGCACATAAGATGAGAATCTGGGCAGTCGGATATATAGGTGTGTAGTGATCTTGTCCAATACCTCAGTCCAGTACTGTTGTAGGTGCTTGCATTCCCACAGGACATGTAACAATGTACCGTGCTCCCCGCAACCACGCCAGCAGTCTGCACTCTGCTTGGGATCCACCTTATGTATTCGCACTGGTTGTAGTACCAATAGATAACTACTTTCGTCAGGGTTTCTGTCAGCCTCGTCTTGCTCTATGATATATTCCATCCCATTCCTTATTGCTCAGTTCCCTCCCCAAGTCCTTCTCCCAGCAGGCACAGGTCGCATTGTATGTGTGCTTGTGTCGTAAGTTTAGCATCGTGTAAAGTCAGAGATTAGCTTCTTGTCCGACGGTCCTAGTTATCAGCCACTTCTTGTATTGTGTAAGATGCCTCTGTGCGTGGGACCTGTTTTGTGGTTGTAGTGCCCAGTGCCGGAGTTGCAGATATTGTAGCCTCTCTGATTCATGTATCCCGTAGTCTAACTTGACCTGCTGAAAAGAGAGCACCCCTTCTACATCAAAAAGATGTCCTAGAGCACGGCACTCCGAGTAGCGCCACTGCGTAAACATAGTCTCACCCTCCCCTGGTCCGAATTCTGGGTTGCCAAAAAAGCGGGGTTAGTTGGGAAGGAAAGGTAGTTAAGTTATGTTTAGTGCTGGTCTGATCCCATGCCGCCATTATGGTATGTGGGACGCGTACAGGTGGAGGCCTGTGTGGCTTTTTAAGAAAGGGAACCTTTTGGAGAGATGTGCCTGCCACCACCCGGTCTTGAAACAACCATTGTTTCTCAGATTCGGTACGGCTCCATTTCACAAGGTGTCTCAGTTGTGCTGTCTGATAATATAGTTGAAGATCAGGAATCCCCAATCCTCCCTCACTGGGTGGCAGGAAGCAAATAGCTTTTTTCATTCGCGGTTTGCGGTCTTGCCAGATAAATTGCAGGACCTCTGCCTGCATCCGGCGGATCGAACCGGGTGGGGGCTGCAGAGGTAGTGTTTGAAACAGAGATCGGATTTTGAGAAGAACAGTCATTTTAATTACGGCTATTCTCAATAGCCATGAGATTGGATAGTATTTCCACCTTTGCATGTCACCGTGGATTTGGTTGTGCAGATTACGGTAGTTAATAGCAAAAGTAGCCTGCAGTGTAGGTGCCTATTGGATTCCCAAATAGGGGACCGTGTTGCTTGTTCATTGTATGGGGTATTGAGTCCGCAGACCTTCCATCCCTTGGAGCGAAAGGGAAAGGTTAAGTGCAACGGATTTTTCTATGTTCACCTTAAACCCCGAAGCCAACGCAAAGGAGTCCAGCTCCGTAAGGAAGGCTCTCAATGAAGTATCCGGGTTGGCCAACGTCACCAGGACGTCATCGGCGAGAAAATTACATTTTAAAGACACAAACACTTTTCATGCTTAGAAAGATACCAGAGATGCCCACATAGCCATTACTTTCTATGTGCATGTCTGAGTTTGTACATCTATTTCTCTTTCTGTCTGGAAGCCTTTCTTTAAATACCTGTGCCTCTGTTCTGTAACTGCATGCATTTTTTATTTTCAGTTTTTGTGTGTCTCAAAGTCTGTGCTTGCACGTGCATCAATCACTTTCTCTGTGTATGTTAGCTTGTCTATGTGTACATCTGTATCTAAACTTTCTTTAATAGATCTCTATGCCACGATTTGTGTGCATCTTTATCTCTTTCACTATGTAGTCGTCTCTTAATGTCTGTGCTTAGATGCATCTCTGTCTTTGTATAAGTGCTCACTACTATAGTTTATTTATAAAACGCAACAATGCCAAGAAATCTAGCTGCAATGCACCAAACAATACAGATCAACAATAAAGAGAACTAAAATACATAAAGCCTTGCATCAGTTGCTCAATAGTAAATTCATCTGGCAATTACCAGACAAATGATCAATATAATCAACTAGGAGATTCAGGAGTTCAATGTGTCTTTCAATAGAGTAGTCCAGTAGCGACAGAGGTTGTTTAATCCTCTTTTTCAGGTCAGAAATCAGTATGAGGCTTTTTGAAGGTGCTCCATACCCTGGCTTCTTCTACTTTGAACGATTTGCCTCCAGATTTCATTAGGCAATAATTGGCGATTGGTCACAGTTGAAGTAGAAAATTTGTTGAGGTTTGTAGAAAGAAAATGGGTACGCGGATGCTTCACAATTTACTGCTTTCCACACTAAACAAAGAGCCCTGTGTTGTATTTGCTATTTAGCCGTCAACCATTTTTATCATTTCATGAGACGTGATCATTATGGTGAAAGGCAAAAATAATGCTCACATAATGGTTTTGCACTTCTGAAAGTGAAGACCAAGGATTTTATTTACGCACATATTGAACTTAATTGATTGATCATGATAAAATACCTGACAAGGACACTAACTAGTATTTCTGAAGCCTGGACTAGATTCTTAGTGGTATTCTGTATACAGATACGCTATAAAGTAGATGCTTTTTCAGGCTTCCAGTGCAGTTTTAAAAGCCATGAGCAAAGTTGGTGACCTGAATGACACATGGTAAGTCTTTGAAAGGGAATGGGCCTTGCAAGCCAAAGGGATGCAACTTGGAAGAGCACATGGTGGTTTAGGTGTAGTAAGATGGTTGTGTTTAGCAGATCAAAGGTTACATTATAGGAGTAGCATGAAGCAGTTTCAGCAAGATAGTTTGGGCCTCAGTTATTAATTGATTTATATACTTATATTAGTCATTTATATAATGCTCTGTTTTTTGCCTTTAACCACCCTACTTGGTGGCGGGAAAGGTTTGGTGTCTGCCTAGGGAGACTGAATGAAGTTCGGGTTGTGCTGTTCAAACTCTTATCTAGGAGAATGTATGAGTAGTTAGGAATGCCAAACAGAGAAGTGCAGTAATCCAGTTGGTTGAAAACCAATGATTTATTAAGCGATATTTGCAGTGTGGTATGGAATGGAATCGATGAGCCGATAATACTTACGTTAAGCTGTTGGAATGATACTACTGTAGCTGTGTTGGTGATGAAGGCCATCGTTTTCATGGATGGGCTAAAAACAATGCCTCGATTCCTGTTTGATGAGGTGAAATTCAATGAGTCGGGAAATTTTATGAAGTCAGACAGCGAGGAGGGTGGCGAGGAGGACAAATATAGGTTCGAGGCATATGAGCTGCAGATTACACACTTTTGCATAGATCGCCATCTGGTGTTGGGCCCGGATGTTTGCAGTTTGTTTTTCCTCTTGGAAAGTCTTTGGAAGTCACAAGGTCGGTGACTCCTCCTTTGGATCGTATTGCACATGGGCTTCGGCTCCATCCTCAGATTGTTTTTTTCCGCCATCGGGCTCGGATGTAATCTTCGCGCTCCGATTCCGAACATTTCCAGTTCGACGATCGAAGCGGAATCCTCACCTCACATCGCGGTATTGTTTCGATCGCGATCTCCTCAAATCAACGCATCTTCTCATCGACGGCAGCCTTCGGGCCTACCCAAGCGCCGGCCCCGGCTGATGGAAAGAACTCCATTCAAGAAGTGCCCTCGATGTGGGTCCAAATTCCCCCACACCGATCTTCATTAGGTATGCAACCTCTGCCTCTCCCCTGAACACGAGGCTCGAGACTGTCCGGCCTGTAAGTCTTTCCGATCGAAAAAGACTATTCGGGACCGAAGAGCCAGAAGAAACATGGCACACTCCTCGACCTCCGTTCCAGTCGATATCTTCGGAGACGACATCGAAGATCCGGGACAGCAGCGCACCGAAGAGGACCTCGTCCGTGCTTCCGAGGCCGATGACTCCGATGTGGAAGACATCACTCCGGCGCAGAGGGTCGTGAGTACTATACCCCCCCACACCCGCGCCAACACCCAAAAAGGCTTCGGTCACGCCTTCGCCTCTGGGCCTAAGCAAGACCAGAGACACTGCTTCACACACCCCACCTTCGGGCCAGGTGAAGAAGCCAACTAAGCTTTCTGGCGGCTCGGGCTCGAGCCAGCCTGCCAGCGGTGCCGAGGAACACACTTCGGCACCGAAAAAGAAACCAGCCTCTACCTCGACACTGAGCTCCGCACTGAAGCCCTCGGGGTCGAAACCCAGCGCTTCCGTACCGACGCCATCTTCGGTACCGACCAAACCCCATAAGGCCCTCGGCACCGACACTTCCAAGCCGAAGCCCGTCTCGGCACCGATCAAGAAATCGGAGGTTCCCAAGCCCAGTGCTAAGCAAACTGGCACGGACAAGCCTAAAAAGTCATCGGCCCCGAAAACTTCGGCGCCGACGGACCAACCATTGTCACAGGAACTATTTACACCAGATCCCTTACAAAAAACTCTCACCAGGGATCCAAAAACTGGACATCTGGCACTCTCTTCCAAAAAGAGACATTTGGACAAACCAGCTCCGCCTCCACCTCCAAAGAGGAAGGACTCTGCTACCTCTCCATTCAGAATACCTTCCCCACCTCCCCCACCCTCTCCACCTCCGCCCACTCCGCCTTCTCCACCCCCACCTCATCGCTCTCCGACCCCGTCTCAGACGATGATGATCAGGGGGACCCATATCACGATATAGGGGATGTGCCCCAAGACCCCACCCCTACAGGATCCCCAGACCCAAGGGACGACTACAATAACCCAGATATTCCCGACGTCCCACAAGATGACCTTTACCCTTCCAGGCCATCTCCACCGGAAGACTCATTAGGGTTCCACCATCTACTTCAAAGGACGGCACACTATCACGGGGTAGAGTTGCACACTGACCCAGTGGAGGAGGATTTCCTCCTCGACACATTTGATACCACACATAGGTCTACATCCATACTACCTATGCTTAAGGGGGTGGTAAAGCATGCGCCAGAGGTTTTTAAGGACCCAGTCAGGGCCAGGGTCATTAACCTACGCATAGAAAAAAAATACAAAGCTGCCCCCACAGATCCCGCCTATATCAAAGGGCCAGCGCCACTAGATTCCCTAGTGGTTTCCACTGCACGAAAAAGATCAAATTCCCAGGCGTCAGGCGAAGCACCACTACCTGACAAAGAGTCAAAGCTACTGGACGCATCAGGAAAGCGCACTGCGTCACAGGCAGCCAATATATGGCGTATCGCCAACACCCAAGCGCTATTGGCCAGATACGATAGGGCACATTATGATGAATTGGAAAACATAATGCACCACCTCCCTGAAAGATATAAAACTAGGGCCAATGAATTAATTCAAGAGGGTAAGACAATCACTAACACCTCTATACGCTGTGCCTTAGATGCAGCAAACACAGCCTCCAGGGCCATTAATACTAGCGTTCTCCTCCGTCGCCATGCTTGGCTAAGAATATCAGGATTTAAACCAGAGGTACAGGCCTCCATCCTGAATCATCCCTTTGACCAGGAACACCTATTCGGCCCAAAGGTAGATGAGGCCCTCGAAAAAATGAAGAAGGACACCGATACGGCGAAGTCCATGGGAGCCCTACAGTCACACCCTCCTAGGCGCTCTTTTCGGCGCTCTTCCTTTCGGAGTACATCTAGAGGCTACTCCTCCGATAACGCGTCCACTTCCTACAAATCCCCCACTCAGTCCACCTTCACAAGGGGTTATCAAAGAGGCGGCTATAGGGGCAACAATAATAAAGGCAGAGGCAAAACAAATGCCGCCCGCTCTGCCTCACCGCCTACCCAATGACTTCCCCCCCCGCTCCCTCCATACCATCCCACTCTGGCCAGGGGCAGACTTCAAAATTTCCTTCATGTCTGGGAGACCATCACCTCAGACAAATGGGTGACCCAAATTATTCGGTCAGGATACTGCCTGGAATTAACATCTACCCCTCCGAACATTCCACCCAGGCAACGCCCAATGTCACAAGAACATTCCACATTACTAAAGCAGGAGGTAATCTCCCTCCTACAAAACAGGCAATAGAACGCGTTTCCGTCAATCAGCAAAATTTAGGGGTCTACTCCCGATATTTTCTAATACCAAAAAGGGACGAGACTCTACGACCTATTCTAGATCTCCGGCCCCTAAACACATACATACACTCAGACCATTTTCACATGGTAACGCTTCAGCAGGTGCTTCCGCTCCTCTCCCAGAACGCCTTTCTCACCACACTGGACTTGAAAGACGCATACTTCCACATTCCAGTACACCATGCTCACAGAAAGTACCTCAGATTTGTAGTGGAAGGACAACACTACCAGTTCAAGGTGCTCCCATTCGGAGTCACAACAGCACCACGGGTATTCACCAAGTGCCTAGCAGTAGTGGCGGCACACCTCAGAAGACAGCACATTCCCGTCTTCCCATACTTGGACGACTGGCTGATAAAAGCCACTTCATACAACCAATGTGTACACCACACCGCCACTACGATCCAACTACTTCACCAACTAGGCTTCACGGTGAACCACCAAAAGTCCCAGCTAACACCATCCCACATAAAACAATACCTCGGTGCCACCATAGACACCTCAAAAGCAATAGCCTACCCCATTCCGGCCAGGATTACAAGCAGTCAGGCTTTGCGACAAAAATTCGTACTTCAACACTCCCTTCCAGCAAGAGTGTTTATGCAACTGTTAGGGATGATCGCCTCTTGCATTTTCATAGTGCCTCACGCAAGACTCCAGATGCGTCCACTCCAAGAGTGCTTAGCGCTCCAATGGAACCAGGCCCAGGCCCAGGGGCAACTGACAGATCTGGTGTTGGTAGACGGTCGCACCCATCGCTCTCTGCAGTGGTGGAACACCACAAACCTTTCCAAAGGTCGACCGTTCCTGGACCCGGTTCCACAAATAATACTAACAACAGACGCATCGCTCTCCGGCTGGGGAGCTCACCTATTACATCTCACAGTGCAGGGCACATGGATGACTCAGCAAAAGTTACTCCATATCAACCATCTGGAGTTACTAGCAATCTTTCTAGCCCTAAAGTCCTTTCAACCACGGATTTCAGGCAAGGCAGTCCTCATTCGCACAGACAACATGACGGCCATGTATTATATTCAAAAACAAGGCGGCACACACTCTCCACAGCTCTCTCAATTAGCACAGAGCATATGGAGATGGGCAATTCAACACAAAATCTTTCTCCTAGCCCAACATGTACCAGGAGTCCAAAACACCATGGCAGATCTGCTCAGCAGATAGACACAACAGATCCACGAGTGGGAACTTCACCCACAGGTTCTTCATCCGTTCTTTCAAATGTGGGGGCATCCACAGATAGACCTCTTCGCCACCCACTAAAACAAAAAAGGCCCAAGCTTCGCCGCCAGATACCCACACCCATTGTCCAAAGGAAATGCGATATGGATGAACTGGTCAGGCAAATTTGCGTACGCTTTTCCACCTCTCCCACTAATTCCTTTAGTGGTGCGAAAGCTACAACAGCATTCCCTCACACTGATCCTAGTAGCTCCAACATGGGCCAGACAACCGTGGTACACCACGCTGCTGGAACTCTCGGTAGTACCACACCAAAAGCTACACCTCTCACCATGCCTCCTAACCCAGAACCATGGAGAGATCACACACCCGGACCCAGCTCAGCTCAACCTTGCGATCTGGCTCCTGAAATCCTAGCATTTGGATACCTAAAACTTCCCCCTGACTGTATGAACATCATCAGAGAAGCTAGACGCCCTACCACTAGAGCCTGTTACGCTGCCAAGTGGAAAAGATTTGTGGTTTATTGCCATAACAACACAATCAATCCTCTAGACGTGTCTATACAACACATCATATGCTACTTACTCCACCTACAAAGGTGTAATCTAGCCTATACCTCCATTCGGCTACACCTCGCAGCAATTGCAGCTTACCTACAGAACAGGCAGCACCTATCACTTTTCAGAGTACCTGCCATTAAAGCCTTCATGGAAGGCCTAAAAAGAATAATTCCCCCCAGAGTACCACCCTCACCTGTGTGGAACTTAAATATCGTTCTCACAAGGCTGATGGGGCCTCCCTTCGAACCTTTGCATAAATGCGAATTGCAATTTCTCACATGGAAAACAGCTTTCCTTGTAGCCATCACTTCCCTTAGAAGGGTCAGTGAGATACAAGCACTTACAATACAAGAACCTTTCCTTCAAATGCACCAGAACAAGGTTGTTCTCCGTACCAACCCAAAATTCCTACCTAAAGTCATTTACCCTTTTCACCTAAACCAATCTGTGGAATTACCAGTATTTTTCTCGCAACCTCAGACCGTTGCAGAAAGAGCTCTACACACGCTAGATGTCAAACGAGCCTTACTTTACTATATACAAAGAACACAACCTTTCAGAAAGACCAAACAACTGTCTCTTTCTCTCCACCACACAAGGGCAACCCCATCTCAAAATCAGGGATAGCTAGGTGGATTGTAAAATGCATCCAGATTTGCTACCACAAAGCAAAACGAACGCTATCCGTTCCCCCTAAAGCCCATTCTACACGGAAGATAGGGGCTTCTATGGATTTTCTAGGGAACATCCCATTAGATGATATCTGCAAAGCAGCTACATGGTCAACACCGCACACTTTCACAAAACACTATTGTGTAGATGTGCAAACCAAGCAGCAAACTAGTGTGGGCCAGGCTGTACAAAAAACATTATTTCAAACCACTGCAACAGATACCGGTGGTCGCCGCTAGGGTTGGGAACTGCTATATAGTCTATGCAAAAGTGTGTAATCTGCAGCTCACATGCCTCGAACGGAATATGCTACTTACCAGTATGCATCTGTTCTTGGCATGTAGAGCTGCAGATCTACACACGCCCACCCGCCTCCCCGGCTACCTGTATCTGTTCCAGTCTATCTTATTTAGATACAACACACATGGGTTTCTTCACTGTTGTTACTATGCTCCATCTTTCCATGCTGGCGAAAAACAGTCTGAGGATGGAGCCGAAGCCCATGCGCAATACGATCCAAAGGAGGAGTCACCGACCTTGTGACTTCCAAAGACTTTCCAAGAGGAAAAACAAACTGCAAACATCCGGGCCCAACACCAGATGGCGATCTATGCAAAAGTGTGTAGATCTGCAGCTCTACATGCCAAGAACAGTTGCATACTGGTAAGCAGCATATTCCCTCTTCCTTTTTGGCAGTGTGTAGCATCAATGACCATTGTTCCCTCCAGTGATGGATAGCTGTGAGACTGTCAGAGTTTCGAGTTTCAACGTCAGACATAAACTGTGAAAAGAACAACAACAATTGGGTATCTGCTTAAGGGGATAGGAAAAACAAAAGGAGGAGATTATATGAAGAAGAGTTGCATAAATAGAATTGCAGAGGACCAATAACTCCTCTTTGTGGGACCTTCCCTCTAGGTGAGGAGCTGATACACATCTGTCAAGTGACTATAAGGGAGCAGTTGGAGCTATAGAAGGTAATCCAGGTATGCCCTCAGCTAGTGATGTCATGTGAGTGAAGGAAGGATAGAAGTGTTGGGTCACTAACATTATCATCGTTGAAGACTATTGTTTGCAGAGTATGAGACTTTCGGCAATGCTACAACTTGTTATAATAATAATCAGGGTTTGAAAGATAGCAGTGGACTGATCGTAGTCGGAGCATATTGATGTTAATTGGCCCTTTTGACTACTACTGTTAGATGCGTGGTAAAGGATTGACCTTAGTTATAAGATGTGCATTACTTTGCCTGGAGAAGGCCTGAGACTAACATCCAGTTACTAATTTGGAGCAGAGACTATTAAGATCATTGCTTAACACCAGTATTGTTTGTTTCAGTGCTGTAGGAAAATACCCTTACTAAACATTCAGCTTTTTATAGCTCTTTCTCACAGCTCTTAAACATTCTTCCTGTCCAGCGTTATCATTGACATTGCCACAATTGATCATCAGCATATAGTTCACAACTGATACCTTTGTCTTTAATCAACAGGGGGGCACTCATAAAGTTAAGCCTTAAAGTACTGTGGACTCTAACCTAGTAGGCTGTGGTGAAAAGCTGCCACGTTTTACACATTGAGTGATGTCTTGTAACATTAAGTGAAACCAGTTCTACAATTTGCCACTTCTGCTAAACCAGACCTTCAGACGATGAAGCAGGGTCTCATGATCCATGGGGTTGAAGGCTGGCCATATGTTTAATAGAATCAAAACAGTTTAGTGACTCTAGAACCTAACCTCTAAAACTTTGCCTAAAATGTCCATGGTGGGCTTTTCAGTATCTCACACGATGCAGTAGCATGATTGCGGATCGCCTGTAATGTAACCATCTCAGTGTAGTTTTACAGCTGCTGACAGGCTTCAGCTTTTATATGATTGACTAAATGTGGGTGCCTGGATATGGACTTGAAATTTGGGGCACTGGCCTATGTCTGCATATGTCTCTCGCTGTGTGTCTGTGTATGTTTTGTTTGGGTACAACATTAACCCCCCTCAATGATTGTGTGTTTTGTTCCTGTATGTGATACCTGCATGTTAGTGTAGGCCTGGCATAAAGCCCCTTGCCTGTTTTGGCTCTGGCATATTGAGCTGCTACTTGACCCTGTGGAGTCTTTAAGTATAATATTGTGGCATTCATGACGGTATGTATTGTTTATGATATCGAGTTTTTCCTCCTTTTCTGCTTGTAATAATATGCCAATTATTGGCTATAAATTTTCTTAATGTGCAACATGATATCTTGCCATGCTGTCAATTTTTGAATGTATTTTGAACAATTGGACCCTCCATGATCGCATGTGCATTGTGTATGTGCAATGTGGAGCCTCTCCATTCCTGTGTGGATGCATATGTGAAATGAAGTACCAAAGTCTGGGTGTCTTCTGGTTGTGTGATACTTATCCTCTCAGGATCCTGTATGTTTGCTCTCTGTGTAGTATTGATACCCTTAATGATTGTGTGATTTTGTATCTTCGGTATGCAGCCTGCCCATGTTGGGTGTGTTGTGATTATGTAGTAATCAAACTGTTCCATGTTTGCGTAAAGGCAATATGAAATGCCACCATGCCTGTGTGTGTTGTGAAAGTTTGATATTGAGTCCTTGGATGCCTCTGTTTTGTTTGTGCAAAATTGTTCCCTGGTTTGCTATTGTGATTTTTGTGTGTGCTGCATGAAGTTTCACTTTTTTTTTTGTTGGTGTAATACAAAACCTCCTAATGTATTTTTGCTGTAATCAGCCTTCTTAATTGGGTATATTTTGTGTAGGTGATGTTTCAAAGCCCTTTCGATATTGTTGAATTCTATATACATGTGACATGGACTAACCTTGTGCCTATCATATTGTCTGTGTGTTATTGAGCTGTTCATTCATTCATGGCTGTTTATCCTGCCACCCAGATTGTCATTGCTACTCCTGGTCGTCTGATCGATGTGCTGGAAAACAGATACCTGGTGTTGAGCCGCTGCACCTACGTTGTCCTGGATGAGGCTGATCGCATGATAGATATGGGCTTTGAGCCCGACGTCCAGAAGATCCTAGAGCATGTACCAGTGACCAATCAGAAGCCGGACACCGACGAAGCTGAAGATCCAGAGAAAATGATTGCTAACTTTGAGTCTGGAAAGCACAAGTACAGACAGGTACGTAACTTGCATGTGGAGTGTTCGGTTGAGTCTTTATTGCTTTGCCGTTTTTTTTTTCATTCTGACCCTTCATAACCTCAACGATTTCTTCGTTTTGAACCATGGTCCTGCTCTAATAGCTTTCTTTCCTTTGACCCCTTGTACTTCGTAAATATTTGTTTGTATTCATCACGTGAATCCTAGGTCTTCTCAGGATTTCTTCACTCTTGTTCTTTTTCTTTGCTCAGTATGTCTTCCTTTCTTGCTCTCTCATTCCCCTTTATCTTATCTTATGTCATTTACCCTCTCTCTTTTTTCCTATCCTTCTACCTTGTTCACCCTTTTTTCCTCTTGCACCCTCAAACTTTCTCTCCTCACCCTTTCTCTTCCCCTCACTTTCTCTCTCACTCTGTCTTTTACGCTCTCTCTTTTACGCTCTCTCTGTCACTCTCTTCTTCTTTGTCAGCGATTGACTGTGACCTTTAGTCCTTTCTCGCTATTACTCATTTTTACCTCTTTTAGTATTTCGTTTTTCCCATCTTCTCTCAGTATTTCTAAACTGTTGTTCCTTCATTTTACTTAACTGTTGTCTTTTATCCATCTTCAGTATTTCATGTATCTTTAGTACTTTAAATCCTCTTAGTGTTTCTTTGTTCTGTTGACCTTCTTTCCTAGACTGTCATGTTCACAGCAACTATGCCACCATCTGTGGAGCGCCTCGCCAGGAGTTACTTGCGGCGTCCTGCCGTGGTGTACATTGGATCTGCTGGCAAACCTCATGAGAGAGTGGAACAGAAAGTCTTCCTCATGTCGGAAGGGGAGAAGAGGTATGGACTGGTTTGTGTTATCAGTTGAAAGAGAGAGTGGGGATTATATCCTGGGTATGACAGGACAACAAGAGGAGCGCTGTTTGGAGTGGCGGCAGGAAGCATAATGCTTGTTCAAGCAGGATTTTAAAGCCTTCATGTGTTTGCTACGATTGGAAGTAGGAAAGTCTGAAATATGATTGAGAAGAGTGCCTGAGAGACAAAAACTGTGTGTTTGTTTTCTCTGGGTTTTACTGATGAATTATATTCCAGGTTCTGCAGTGTGGCAATCTTAGGGTGCTTGCATATCATTTTTTTTTTTTTTTTTTTTTTTTTTTAGATGGATGTATGAGTTAGGGAATTTGGTCAAAGGTATACAGTGGCATGTGTTCCACAGTGTGTAATTAGATCAGTAATACTTTATCTAATCAAACCTCCTTCTCCCTTTAGGAAGAAGTTGCTCAACATCCTGGAACAAGGGTTCGACCCTCCAATCATCATCTTCGTCAACCAGAAGAAAGGCTGCGACGTGTTGGCTAAGTCTTTGGAGAAGATGGGCGTAAGTGTGGGGAAGGAGCTAAAAGGGCCGACAGCAGTTCTTGCTTACATCTCTTACACACTCACTGTTACTAAGCGCAGAAACCATGCACATTCACACAAACAGTTCAAAATGTGGCGAGTCACAACCCCTTAACGTGTGGCTGTATTACCCAGTGACACAATTGGCATTTGTCAAGGCGGTCCCTCCACCCTATCGCGTATTTGTTCTTCCATTGGATGAAGGATTTAAGTTCCATCTTATGATCTTTATAATAAGGCAGTCTGTCTATTTCTGTTGCTGAAATAATTATCCTACCATTGCCGGCATGAAGTCCAAGTTCTCATGTATTATCATTAGGGTGGAAGGAAAGGTTCTCAGATCCAGCCTTGTCACCACTACATCCCACTTTAACATCATAGTATTTTTAATAATACTGGCATAAATACTCTCAAGCCTAGATGTCTTGGGTAGCAGAGAAGACCCCATATAGTACGTGCTGCCACAGCCCTGTCCTCATGTGTATCCCTGTTTTATGATTTGTGTCATCGACCAAGCATGTAACAGTTGTAGATAGACCATCTGGTAATAACGGCGGAGGTCCAGACTTGCCAGCCCACCCTTAGACAAAGAAGCGTTCAATGTTATTCTTTATTATTTTTCTATATACCATTGGCCTGGTATCTCCCCAAATAAGTTCTTCTAACCTAGTCTACAGCTATATTATTTCCTCCATAGGTATATAAGCTGATAGCGGCAGAAATAAATAGAGAATTCCGGGAGGATATTAATTTTAATTATTGCTAGTCTCCCTATCCAAGACACACATAGGGCCGCCATGTATTAAGATCCTTTCTGATGGCTATCAACAGTGGATTCCAATTGGCTTTGAGTGGAAGCTAATGAATTAGTCTGATATAGACCTAGATATCTAACTGAACTTTTGGTGGGTCTACTAGGGTCAAAAGGACATCATCAGCGAAAACAAATTCCACATCCAAACTAACCAGAATAACTGGGATCCCTGTCAGAGTAGTCTTTTCTATTATGCGGGTGGCCCTCTGAATATTATTGAGTGTCTGGCATTCCTGAATAAATCCTGTCTGGTTCTAATCGATCCAGTAATATCTATCTCTGGTCACTTGGCTAAGACGCTAAAGATTTTTGCATACCCAGATTATCCTGTATTATACACAGTTTCCAGGATATTTTGGTGGCTTGGGAATCAGAATTATATCTGCTTTTGTCATAATTACCCCTGATGTTTTGGTGAAGGTATGGAACTGCGCTTTCAGAAGATCAACCAGGTACTCCCTGAATGTTTTGTATAAGTCCATGGAGAGCCCATCTGGACCACCCGATTTCCCCGAGCTAAGAGACTTTATTGCCCCCCTAACTTCACCCCTTTCAATGAGTCTACCCAAATGGTTCCTCTTAGTTGACGTCGGGCTCTCCAGCTAACAAGTCTCTAAGTATTGAAGCCCATCCTCCCCACCCCTTTCACTTTGCTGTAGAGGCACTGGTAGAACTTCTTAAATATTTCTGCCCTCTCCTTCCCCGCCCCCACTATCTCGCCTTGCAAATATCTGCTATGTGGGCTTTATTCTGTTGCATTTTCAGCTACCTTGCCGGTATCTGATCTGGTTTGTTTTCTTAATTGGAGCAGCGTTCTTTCCACCCTATTAGTCTCAAGCAAGGGTAACTGGCCTTTCAGACTGTTTATTCACCGCATCCTTTTAGCTGTTGTGCTTTGCTTATGGACTTTCTCCTGTCCTCGATTGTTTGCCAGCCTCTTACCAGATGATATGCGTTGTTCACAATTGTACATCTTTCATATGATACTAGGATACTCCTAATGCTTGATTTTAATGTATCCCAGTTGATAGAAAGAGTAGAGGTGCCTCTACATATTTACAAAAAGTCTCCAATCTAGATCTCCTTTCAGTTAAGTGGTTTGTGTAGTAGGTAGTCTTTAAGTCTTCACCTGTGCCCCCTTGTCTGGCGACTTGAAACCCTCTATTCTAATTTCATGTGTGCATGGTCTGGATATGAAATCATGCCTATCTTGGCGCTTTGAATGCATCCCAGCAAGTTCTTACTAAAAGATAGTCGGTCTTTGTGTACACTCTATGAACTGATGAGAAATAGGAGAAATCGTGGAGTGTAGATATCCTAGAACACAAGATCTAACATCAGTGTATATATTTATTAGCTCATCATCCTGTCTCTCTGCCCCTGGGAACTATATCTCTCTAGCATTAAATCCCATATCATGTTTCAATCACTCTACTATTATGAAACCCTATGTAAGATAACACAAGGAGTTTAAAGTGTCCCACATGTACTTGTCTGAACATACATTAGCCTGCTTTCTTTGTTGAGTTGTGGCGCATGAAATTAGATTGGGTAATCCTAGTTTTGCAATCCAAACCGGTCTTGCATCTTTTAGAACCACTATGTCTGTATCTTGAAGGTTTACATACTGACATAGCTTCTGGTGCTTATTTATAGAGCGGAGTCCCCTCTCATTTATTGAAATTAACCTGAATGTAACACTTGACGCATTTCCCTTTGTCAAGTGGATTCTTTTTGGCGTATAGGCTCAAGCGAAAAAAAAATCCCCATCACGTCTCACCCTTGTAAATATTTCCATCAACAAGAACTCTTAATATTAATATCAGTAGTTCTACCCGCCTTTGTGGTATCCATTTCCAGACTTCCACTTTGCTCCACTTGGCAGCTTTAAATCTACACCTCCACTTCAGTTGTAAGCGAATGCATGCTATCTGTTGCATTCCTGGCAGCCAGTGCAGCCACAGTGTTTGTAAAGTTAATCTGGAGCCCTCACCCTTGACAGCAGGTAATTCTTGGGCAACCTAACCATGATGGACACACTTTTCCTGACGAGGCGTCCTGTCCCCTACATTTTAGACCAATCTTATTCACATGAGGGACTGGGTTGTCCCAGAATTTATGACAGATTTCTCAATTATGACATAAGCTTTAACCATCTCACACATTCACTCCTATCTCTTTCTGTCACTTACTCCGTCACACCTAATTTGTTACTGTGTAGGCAAAGCACTGCCGCTGATAATGCTGTGATATACACTCATGCTTGTTATTTCCCTGCTTCTCTTTCCCATGCAGTACAATGCGTGTACCCTTCATGGTGGCAAAGGACAGGAACAGCGAGAGTTTGCATTGTCTAACCTTAAAGCTGGAGCTAAGGATATTCTGGTAGCCACAGATGTTGCTGGCCGTGGTATCGACATCCATGATGTATCCATGGTTCTGAACTACGATATGGCCAAGAACATTGAAGGTGAGTGCTTGGGACTGCAGCAGCATCTCTGGATGAGTCATTGGGCTGCCACTGGTGAAGAGATGCCCCTGGTGCTTATGATGCAGAAAGGGAGCCTTGAAGGTTGAGAGAGGATTGGAAGGGAAGTCTGGGGACTGAGAGAAGACTGTAAGAAGAGTTGGGGAGAACAAGGGAATATTGGAAGGGTTATGTAAGGGGCTGCAAGAGGAATTCTAGGTGGCAAAGGGCTGAGAGGAGATTAGTGTAGACATTATGTGAGATGAGGGAAGTAAAGTCTGGGGCCTGAAAGAAACAGAAAGAGAGGTTATGTCCTGTGAAACAAAAGCTGAAGAGAAAATGAGCCCCTGGGGATGTGGCTTAAGGATGGGGAATCTTGAGAACCGACTGGAACAGCAACGAGAGGAATATGGGGAACTAGCAGCGGAAGGTAGGAAGAGTTACTGGGGCTAAGGAATGAGTCTCCTGAGATTGAGGGGATGGGAAATGGGTATGGAGAGGAGTAGGATTCCTGCAAGCTTGTGTGGCAGGCGTAGTGGTGGGGAAATATTGGTGACAGAAGTATCATTGTCCATGGACCTAAGGTTAGGAGTTTATTGGATTTGTTGCTGGGTGTAAGGTTTGAATTCAGTCCTCAGTGAGAACAAAATGTAATGTGGGTTTAGCAAGGTTCAATCAGATTTCCACCACATTTGACAAATATTGAAAATGCAGCTCCACAAGGAATACTTACTCTTCTTTAGATGGCGTCTGGCGGCATGACAACTCTTCAGTGGAGATGTAGGTGGCACAATTAAGTTAATACCCTTAAAAACAGTGAAGACACGACAATTGCCAGACTTTCCAATTGAGTCTAAAAGATTTTTTAAGGCATCCTTCAATAACCTTGTATACGGTTATTGATTTCAATCCCTTACAGTACATTGGATATTCTAGCCAGCTGAGAGGGCAAGCAGGGCAGATGTAGTCAGTGGAAGGTGCACAGCTGGGTTGGCTGACAAAAAAAGTCTCTGAGACAGCAAGACATCCGTAGGTCTGGCCTGTTGGATTCCACATGGTTGACAGCTGATGCCAGATGTTTCCTGGGCAAAAGCAAACTTCTCCACTCACAAAATAGCCTGGTTTTCCTGACTTTTTTTTATTGATTGGAATGCTAGCTACTGAAAGGCAAAGGTACGTGCTGTGCTGTTCTGTGCACATTCTTTTGCCAAGTGCAGACTTTTGCTTTACAGCGTTTCTCTTCAGTGTTTTTGGGTCTGAAGACATGTAAGCAAATAAGGAGAGACTATTTTCTTGAATGAAGCTTCAGCAATGAATCTCCACGAGGTTCATGATGGAGCATCCTCACCCAAGGACTGGTGAGCAGGCGCTAGGCCTAGTAACCAGAAGCAGCTGTGATGCAATCAGTACTAGTGACCAGGTAAGGTGTCTATTCCCAGGAACACCTCTCTTGGCACACTGTCGAAGCTAGGCTAAACCTCCTGCTCACAAGTGTTCAACTACTCATGAAGGGACTGACTGACTAGCTGACTGATGGCAGAAAGCGGTCTATTGGGGGTAAAGTACTCCTTTTGGTGGATATTGCATCCTGTATTCCATGGAGGCTTAAACTATAGTGTAGTGCAGCACATTTTGCATAAACCCTAAATTGATGTTGCTTGAAAAATTTGGAGGGAATCGCCCAATAAAAGAGTAGCATTTGTGGAGAAGATGTAGTCTCAAGCACTATCTATATAGTGCTTACTACCTCTGATGAGGCGTTGAAGTGCTTTTTCAGCCAGTAGCATGCTACTCCGGAACCCAAAAAGGATTAGTGGTGAATTAGTTTAGGGAGATAATAAATTAATTTGAGCAGTGGACATGTGATTTTGGTATTTGGATTGACAAAGGATAGTGAGTGGAGGGATAGAAGAGAGAAGGGTTTGCATTTATATAGCGCTTGCTACCCCTGATGAGGTGTCAAAGCGCTTTCGGCGAGTAGCACGCAAATCCAGAACCCAAACAGGATTAGTGGGGAATTAAAGTAATGCTTTAGTTCTTGAGAATACTCTGTTTACTATTTTCTTTGTGGATATTGCACTTTGCCTTGATGGCTGAAATCGTTTAACATATTTGTGTAGTTAAGACTGATTTTTTGTTTGAAATGTTGTCTACAGCCTACTTTTCTGTCTCTTTGCTAAAGCTGGTTTGTCTCACGTTTTAAATGATTTATCAAGTTGTCCTTGTGTGATTGCAGGAATTTTGGCTTCGCTGTAAGATCCAGACAGTTTTGCACAACCTTCAAATAATGCTGTTATTAAGTGTGGTTTCTGAAGCACTTGTGAGATTCTCTTGTGGGCTAAAGTATTTGAGTTCCTTTGATTAATGTCTAAGGAGCTTGCCCGTCTGTTTTTTGGAAGTTATTCATACTTTTCGCTTCTCTTTATATATTTTTCTAGGCTGCTAGTTGGGGATTCCTAGTTTAGTAATTTTCTTTATTCCCTTTACTGTGAGGTATTCTCAGTTTTTATATGGCAGTTCTTGGTTTTAACTTGTGTGTTGCCTTGTGGTGATTGGGATTTGTTGTTCTAAAGAAGAATCTGGATAGGACAGAGGAGCCTTCGATTTTCTGTAAGGCATGTTTAGCATTTTTTTAAGGCGTATTGCTGCTGTTATTTTAATTCACTCCTGAGTACATTGTTTGACTCCAGAGTACACTCTTTCCCCTGACCTTTATTTTTAAGGGTATGTGCAAAGCATCATACCTATGTTTTTTTCTTTCTCCCTGTATATTGGTCTATAGCTGTTCTGTTCTCAAATGCATCCATCCTCTGGGCTTTTATCAGCCCATATAATCTAAACCACAGTGGATTGGTACTACTAAAGCTACTGGATCGTGTCTCGCCTATCAATCTCTAAGAACCCATGCTACTGGAGAATAGACTACCTTCTGCAGTAAGGACTCTTCAGTTCCCAGTTCTTGCATAGTCACAGGGGAGGCGCCCTTCTATTAAACACATGGGAATGTAACATTCAGTCTTGGTGAATGGCTTCCAAAAAAGGTAAACTTAGAAAGTGGCAACGGCAGTATGGATCAAGACTAGGTCTGTGTGAAATTAGTAAAAAATATTGAGGATTCCGCTAAAGAGCTTGACAGGCTGCAAAATGAAAATTATTTATACTGTTTTGAGGGATCAGCCTTGCAAGTGTGTGACTCTAGAATGTACTTACAATGTTGCGACAGGCAGGCTTCGGCCCTTGAGCGTACAGGATCAGTATTCTGCAATAGTGAGAGGATTGGGTGGGTTTGTAGTGTTCTTGAGGGCAGAGGTGGGTGGGTTTGCAGTGTTCTTGAGGGCAGAGATGCAGGGTTGGTTTATGGTGAAACTTCTGATGGAGTTGCAGATGTGAAGTATGGCTTCTTAGACGGTCTTGATGTAGGCTAAATCTTTTTCATGTGTCGTAGAGGGGCAGGTGGTATTCTTACGATGTGCGACAGGCACAGGCTTGAATCTCTTGTGCCTTTGATTTTGGGGGAGCGAATGGGAGTCGAGGTGCACATTGACCTAAGTGAACTTCCGCCCTCAAAACTGTGTGACAGATGACCCTGTTGAAAAGTTTGTGTTTCCTCGTTTCTCCTGTAACCTTTAAATGAAAGCCTGTGAGTGGGGAGTCCCTGACAGTGCATGATTGAGAAGTACAGACTCGCAAGAGGGCTTTGTTACAAGTGGTTTCCCCTAGACTGCTTTTACTCTAACATTATTCCTGCTTTTCTATTCCACAGACTATATTCATCGTATTGGCCGTACTGGCAGAGCTGGCAAGAGCGGCGTGGCCCTCACTTTCCTCACCAAAGAGGACGCAACTGTGTTCTATGACCTGAAGCAGGCCATCCTGGAGAGCCCGGTCTCCTCATGCCCTCCGGAGCTTGCCAATCACCCAGAAGCCCAGCACAAGCCGGGCACTATCCTCACCAAGAAGCGCAGAGAGGAGACCATCTTCGCCTGAGTTGATGTGGCTGCTCTTAATGTACAGGACTGGCATTTCAGAGAGGGGCTGCATCCGAATGGGACTGACTCTCAGATAGTCTCACCTCCATCATTGGGGGTGAGGAACAGCAGGCTCGGGTAGGAGAGGGGACCTCTTCATCTCATCGTCTTACTGCAAAGTGACCTGCAACAACAGAGTGCCGTCCATGAAGGACAACAGGAAGGTATTCCGAAGCACTACGGAGTTCAGTAGGTTTGGAGCATATACTGCTCATTGTATTTTTGTCCACATTCAGATGGGACGGGTGGTAGATATCGCTCCACCACCCCACATCCAGAAACAGACGAGGCCAAAGACAGATTTTGTTTCCCAGCCCACATGCAAACAATGCTGATGGAGCCCCCGCTCCTCAGCCCCAAGTTAAACCTCTATGTAGAGGGCTGATGGCGGACTGTGCCCCTCGCTTCTTTTCTGTCTCTCTCTCATACGTACACACATCTCGCGCATTCACACGCCCGCTCCTGGTCCACACAGGCGGATACAACATGAGGGCAGATTTTGCCCCGCTGCCTGTCCATGTACAATCCGCGCTAAAGGAGGTCCTGCTCCTTGCCACCTTGTTGGTGTGTTGATGGCTTAAGGCCTGTTCCCCTCTGCTTTGCCCAAGTGACAAAATAGCTGAGGACACGCTGTGCCCCTCACTCCCTCATGTGCATACAGCGAGGGTGGAGGCAGAACCTTCTTCCTCAGGCACGCACAGACAGACATGGGTGAAGGTAGACCGTGTGGCTCAGTCCTTCACCCACAGGCAGAGTGTGCGGTGGCGGCAGGCCTTGCTCCCGTCGACTGTATACAGTTTGCCGAAGACGGACTGAAATATTGTCACGGTCATCCGTGCTCACCCTGCACTGAAGGCATTCCCTGCTCCTCAGCGTTTTACCCACACACAGGCCACTAAAGGCAAACACAACTACTCACTCTTGAATCCACTTACCATCAGGGCCAAAAGCAGACCCTGCTCCTCGCCTTCTCACCCATGTGCAGAAGGGGCTGAAGGCAGAGCTTACTGCTCAGCCTCACCCTGGGCTGTGGCTGTGTCAGCCTCGCCCACATACAAAGAGTGCTGAAGGAAGAACCTGCTCCTCCTCTTGCATCCATTTACAAACAAGGCTAAAAGCACTCTTTCGTTCACAAACCGACAGGCCTGAAGGCAAACCCGTCACAGGCCTTCTCTCTTGTTCCTTCAGGTCTGCAGGCAGAACATGCACCATAAGTCCTCAGGTGTGAGCAGCCCTACTCCTCGGTTTCTCAGCCACAAACAAACCGGGCTGAAGGAAGACTGTGCATATGCCTTTTTACCAGTGTGCGGACAGGGCTAGAGGCAGTCTCCCTGCTTCTAAGCCTCTCATTCAGCACAACTTCATTCAATCATGTACACACAGTGTGAATACCAGCCTCTCTCATGCAGATTCCTTACTCCAAGCTCACTGATTCACCATACCTAAGCTAAGGAGAGTCAGTTCAGCTGCCTCCTGTTATGTTTCCTTGACATAGGTGGGGAGGTACTTTCGACTCCAGAGAAAATTATTAGCAAAAGATAATAGAACACCCTAGTCGCGTATCCTCAGTTTTAGGAGGAAAGTGAACTTTGTGCAAGAAGCAGAGCCTCTGGTCCCACGCAAGGTTCTGAGTACTGATTTTTGATGTAAATAAACTGAAGGTTTCTGTATTTTTTACTGTGTAATTTCATGTTCTGCCTTTGGAAGTTGGATTGGACGTCAAGCAATAAAGCTCGTGGCATCCTGAGTCTGAAGCCTCTGTTCTGACCTTTGGCCTCTGTCATATCCCGCTTTCTGATCTAATTTTGATTTTATTTGTTTGTGTGGCGCTTCAGTTCAGGAGATTAGATGCAGTTCCTGCTTTCTATTTTTCTTCTTCTCCTGGGCACACTTGAGAATGTAGTTGTTTGTCCCAGTGAGTAGACAGTCCTTCCTTTAATTCATTTGCTTTTTTAAATCGTTTTCAAATGTTTTTTTTTTTCCAGTGAGATGTTTTTTGAAAACGAGTTTATGAACTAAATATATAAAAATTACAGTTTCTTCCCATTATAGGTCTGGCTTTAGTCAAGACCTTTTGACTTTATTAACTTTAAATGTTTAATATATTTATGAAGGCTTGCAGCCAGTCCTCTCCGTTCATTGGTCTCTTATTGTATCATTCACATTTGCCTTACACTCACTACAGCAAATAGCATGGAGCAGTGGGTCAGCCCCTTCAACCATTGGCTCACTTCATTGTAAATGATGGCATTCTGCCTTTCCACAAAGAGCACATCCACACACAAAGTAAGGAACTGTTATCGCAGTGAAAGCTTTTTGATAACAAACTTATTTTTGTATGCATTTGTTTTTTTTTGTGGTTGATGCATGCCCATCAGTTTCCCCAACAATAAAATTGTGCAAAAACTACAATGAAGCAAATGAAGCACTGACAAAGATGAAAGGCTGATGGCCAAAACCAGACATATTGGCTTTGCCAATGCCTGTTTATTATTGCCCTCATTTGACCATCTTTGAGATTTAGAAATTCTGATAGAAACATCTAGCCATAGATTCCTCCCTTTTAAATATCCCTCAGGCGTCCGACTCGATCCGGAAACTTTTCAGTAGTACCTTTTTAGCACCTGCAGATGGCACTGTGAGGTTCTGCAGTGACTCCGCTCTGGAAATGATGTAAGGAGCCTATATAGGTGCCAATCAAATTCATTGTGATCAGTGTGCAGATTCCTAGACTTTTGATCTTATTAATGGATATAGGCCAATCAAAGCACCAGGAAAATGGCAGTTTCAGTGAGGAATCTGCAACTAGATAGTCTCTACCAGAAAGAGTGCTACTGGAGGTAAATAACTTGGTCTTATGATAGAGACTTGTAATTGCAGGTTTCTCAATTTTTTAATGGATACCAAAGCAGTACCTATTTGGATGTGGAACTGTGGATGGGCTCAAACCAGAAAGTCCTTCAGGACTGAGTGGGCAAAATGCCCCTCTAGGTGAACCTGACTGTCTAGACAATAGTCCTGCGTGAATGTATGGAGGGACACCCACGTAGCTGCCTGGCAGATGTCCAGGACAGGGACTCCTCATGCCAGTGCAGTGGTAGCAGCTTTGTTCTTGGTACAATGAGCACATAGTCCTTCTGGAGGCTGCCTTCTAGCCAATGGGTAGCAGATCCTAATGAAGAGAACGAGCCAGCGGGAGATGGTTCTGTTCTGCTGGCTTGCCTTTTTTTCAAACAGAGAACCCCACAAAGAGCTGATAGTCTAACCAGTGTTTTTTGGTAGGATCTATGTAAAAGTTCAATGCTTTCTCGGGGTCCAAGCGATTGAGTCCTCCTCCTCCTTGGAGGTGTGAGGCAGAGCATAGAATGCTGGCAAGGTGATATTCTGACTGCTGTGCAACAGCGTCGCGACTTTAAGCAAAAAAATGTCCGTCTCCACAAAACCAGCTTGTCTGCGAAGAAGGTGGTGTACGGCGGGTTGACACAGAAAGCATGAAGCTCACTCACATGCTGCACTGAAGTTATGTTGATGAGGAACACTGTCTTGAGGATGAGAAGCTACAGGGAGCAGTTGTGAAGCGACTGGAAGGGAGTGTACATCAGAAGCGTAAGGACCAAGTTCAGGTCTCATTGTGGCAGGGGCGTGGCCAAGCCACGGCTCAAGATGGCTGCGTAGCTTAGGAGGTCCGCCAAACTCCCCTGGAAAGAGCGGCAGCCCGGCAGTAGCGGCACACACATACAACAGTGGGGGCACAGGCAAACTTCTATTGCAGCCAGCTATGCCAGGATCCTGGAGCGGGCCGAATCCGAAGCTGTGCTTTTGGGAAAGGCGGGCCCTGAAGAGACGCAGACGCCAAGACGCCGGGAGCTTAATTACCAGGCCAGGTCGGCGCTGGGAGGACATACATGGCAATCAAGTGCCGCGATGATTGGAGGCCTGCAAACGAGTGATGGCAAGATGGCGCGGAGTTGAGCGGACGGCCGAGCCGGAAACCACAACGTGCGGATCGGAGGTCAGTGGATCAGGAGTCATTTCACTGGAGCACAAGGAATATGCCTCCTTATTACACATGCCTTCACTCCGCATGCAATTACAACACGGTTGTTACAACGACCGCGTTGCAACAACGCATACCATTACTCCGCAAGTCGTAACAACGACTTGTGAAAGGGGGCGCTGGAGGTTGGAATAGTATAATTTACTATTCCATCTCCAGTCTATGCGGACAGTAGGGAAGGTGTTGGATTTTAAATCCAACACCTTCTCCCCCCTCCGCAAGTCATTGTTACTACTTCCAGGGTAATGGTATACGTTGTTACAACGTGGTCGTTGTAACGACCGCGTTGTAATTGCATGCGGAGTGACTGATTTGTTGTAAGGGCTGTTTACCGAGCACAAGTAAGCCTAACTGACATCCCCCCGGAGGCCCCGAAGTGACAGGGACCGTGGGTGAGCCTGGGGGCCGGCTGCCCGGCTGTGTCAATATGGTAAAGTTCGAGGCATGTGGGCTGCTGAATTCATATCTGTGCATAGATCGCCGCCTTGTGTTGGGTCCGGATGATTGCACATTGTTGTCCTGGAAGAGTCTTCGAAGTATCACGAGATAGGTGACTCCTCCTCTGGACCACAGTGCGCATGGGCATCCCCTCCATCCTTAGATTGTTTTTTTCCGCCATTGGGTTCGGATGTGCTTATCTCAGCTCAAGTTAGGAAAATTCAGTTTAAGGCCAGAAGGCCTTTAGTTGTCGTCGGTACTGTTCCCGTTCGGTGTCGACTAGTTTTCTTTAGTGCTTTAGCACCTTCTTCCAGCTTTTCGGATCCGCTTGGTCCGAACATCAAACTTCGATCGACGATGGAATCGAGGACTCCGTTCAAAAGGTGTCCTTTATGCCACGCGAAATACCCACACATCGACGTCCACCCGGTATGCAATAAATGTCTCTCACCGGATCACGATGAGTCGAAATGTATGGCCTGTGCCCGATTCCGCTCAAAGAAGACTCTCCGGAATCGACGGGCAGCGAGATTGGAGGCGCAGCAATCGGCGCCTGCCCCAGCCAACATCTTTAGCACCGAAGACGAGGACGCCGAGAGCGTGGAAGAAGTAGACTCCAGCCCCGCTTCCGAACACGATTCACGATCGGAAGACGACGATGAGGTGATCTTTCAGAGAGAAGAAGTTGTCGAAGAGGTAGGAGACTACGATGAGGCCTTTGGGGCCGAGGAAGATAGCTCCAGCGAGGAGCTAGGCCAACCCGTCGATACGGAGGCCGAAAAACTATGTCGTCATGAGGCTCCGGTCAAGGGATCGCCTTCGGGCCTTACCCGAGATCAATCTTACGGTTCTTCGGCCCCGCCTTCAGGCCCGGCCTCGAACATTTCGCAAGAGCCATTATTATCGAAGACGACTGGGTTCCATTCAGCGAACCCGAAACCATCCATCGCATCAGTCCCATCGAAACCGAAAGTGAAACTGGTTGTGATCGGCTCGAAGGCCTCGAAGCCCTCCACTCCTTCGACGCCGGCAAAGGTCATCGGCTCCGACCGCGCAAAAAGGGATTTCGGTGCCGAGCTCACCGCAGCGGATACGGGTGCCGAGCCAAAGAAGAAGGCCCTCGGTCCCCACAAGGCACCTCGGCCTCTGGCACCGAAGACATCGGCCCCAACCACCAAAGTCAAGGTGGCCACCCCGTCTGCGCTGACGTCTAAAACGGCGGCGCCTGCCAAGTCATCGACTCCCAACGAGCGTCGATACCTCCCTCCGGATCGATGACCCCATGACTGCAAAAAAGTCGGGGGCAGCTTCGACGCCTACCTCCAAGGTGCCGACCGGTTCCAAAGAGCCATCTGTGTTCACCGTGCAAAAGGTCTCGGCATCGTTGCAACGCATCAGAGAACGGGCAGCCCTCCACTCTACGTCGGGTCCCGACACGCACAAAACTTCGAAAGCACCCTCGGCGCCGACCAACATCACGTTTGGGTTGCCGCCGCCCACGGCGCCGAGACTGTTCGAGATTCGGACACGTGTCCAACAGACAATCCCCATCCACTGGACAAACAGATCTCGAGCCTTCACGGCTACAATTTATCGACGCCAGCACTGGTAGGTTGATGCTCCGCAAGCGGAAAATCACACCAGAGAGGGGATTGGACTCCTACAAAATTCCTCTCAAACACAAATTGCCGGCGGGGTCAGAGCCAGTGCTTCATGAACACTTTCAACCCTTCCATCAGGATCCGCCGTCCTTTTCTCCTACGCCTTCCGAGGCAGACGCAGTAGAGGACTATGTAGGGGATGATACCATCTACCCTGGGGATATCGATCCTGATGATCACCTGCAAGACCCAGATCAGGCATGGGATGACCCCACAGACCAGGGTACCGCACCAGATACCCATGACACGCAGCTTTATAACATAAAGACATCTCCCACAGAGGACACTGCTGCCTTTAATGCCCTCATTGAACGGGCTGCTGCTAATCATGGAGTAGAACTCCATTCTGACACCGTCGAAGAAGACTTCTTGGTGGACACTTTCGCCTCTTCCGAAAGAACTGTCAAGACTCTGCCCATGTTAAAAGGAGTTCTCAAACCCGCAAAAGACATTTTTAAAGAAACCACCAGGGCACGGGTGCTAAACCCCAGGATTGAAAAAAAATACAAGCCTGCACCCGGAGACCCTATGTACATTAGGGGTCAGTTACCTTTAGACTCCATAGTGGCTGCTAATGCTCGCAAAAGAGCCCACTCACAAACAGGTGATGCTCCTCCCCCAGACAAGGAGTCCAAAGTGCTGGAGACATCGGGCAAACGGATTGCAGCGCAAGCAGCGAACATCTTGCGCATTGCCAACACACAGGCACTCCTGGCCCGTTATGATAGGTCCCACTACGACACACTAGAATCACTACTCCAACATTTGCCAGATGAATATCAAGTCAGCGGAGCTCCTCATCAGAGAGGGACAACTCCTTACCAATGCATCCATCAAGTGCGCACTGGATGCAGCCGACACAGCGGCTAGGGCAATCAACACTAGCGTCATGTTAAGACGGCATGCATGGTTGAGAATCTCAGGCTTCAAGCCAGAGATTCAGAACAATATCCTAAATCAACCGGTCAACCCAGACTATCTATTTGGCCCTGACGTTGACACTGACGTGGAGAAGTGTGGCTCAATGATTAGAGCGGCAGACCCTGATGCAGAGGTCTAGCCCGGGACCAGGGTTCAATTCCCCGCCTCGGCGGGTCTTGGGCTCAAAAATTCCACGGACCTGATAATTCTCGCCTCGGTGCCATTCCAATCATGGAGTCCCACTCTGCAACTCTGGGCAATAGCTTGCTTAATCTCCACAACGGCCCCCACAACGCTAAGGATGCCTGGCCTCCACCTTGGGGGTGCCCAGGAGTGGACGCCTCACAGGGAAAGCCAGGATGGGTTCCACAGCGGTATTCGTACAAGCGCCTTGAGACCCTTGCGGGTGAGTAGTGCGCTATACAAGTATCAATTTACATTTACACTACCCTCGAGAAAATTAAAAAAGACACTGACACTGCGAAATCAATGGGGGCTCTGCAGACGCAGCAGTTTCGTAGTGGCTCCTTTCGTCGCCCCGGGAATGGAGGAGCAGCTAGAGGTCAGGGGTCACAGCAGCAGTACACTAAAGGTGGCACACAAAGTACCTATGATAAAACCAACTGAGGTGGATATCGTGGCTCCAGCACCAAGGGCAGAGGACGTGGTTACGGCAACACCAGGTCCTCCCCTAAAAACAAACAGTGACGCCCTCTCCCTGCCCCCCGACCACATAACACCTGTCGGGGGAGACTCCAACGGTTCCTGTCAGCGTGGGAAACCATCACCACAGACAGGTGGGTCAGGGACATTATCCAGCACAGTTACTGTCTAGAATTAACGTCCACTCCACCCAATATACCGCCAAAGCACCGTCCTATGTCCGTAGAGCACTTGGCATTATTGCAGCAGGAAGTGCTAAGTATGCTGCAAAAAGGTGCGATAGAGGTCGTGCCCGTCAACCAGCAGGGGACAGGGGTGTACTCTCTGTACTTCTTAATCCCAAAAAAGGACGGGTCGCTCAGACCTATACTAGACCTAAGACCCCTCAACCGATACAGTCTCAGAGCATTTCCATATGCTCACCCTACAGTAGGTTCTCCCGCTACTCAGGGAGACTTCCTAGCCACACTGGACCTAAAAGATGCGTATTTCCACATACCCATACACCCTTCACACAGGAAATATCTCAGGTTCTCTATTCAAGGGCATCACTATCAGTTCAAAGTTCTCCCCTTCGGAGTAACAACAGCACCCAGGGTCTTTACCAAGTGCCTAGCAACAGTAGCGGCACATCTATGAAGACAACACATTCACGTCTTCCCTTACCTGGACGACTGGCTCGTTCAGGCAAAGTCAGCCCAGCAATGTGCCAGCCACATGTCCCACACCATTCACCTTCTTCACAGTCTGGGATTCTCACTAAATTACCCAAAATCACATCTCCAACCCGCACATGTACGACAGTACCTAGGCACGACCATAAACACTCTGGCAGCCACAGCTCAGCCAAATTTAGTGAGAATCAACAGCATGCAACTGCTGATATCAAAATTCAAACCTCAACACTCCTTTCCTGCGCACGCGAGACTACATATGCGCCCGCTTCAGGAGTGCTTGGCACGTCAATGGAATCAGGCTCACGGGCAATTAAAAGACCTAGTGTTGGTGAGCGGTCGGGCATACAACTCTCTGCATTGGTGGAATCCACAAAACCTTTGCAAGGGCCGACCGTTCCAAGAGCCTGTTCCACAAATCATACCGACAGCCGACGCGTCTCTCCAGGGATGGGGAGCGCATGTACTCAATTACACAGTGCAGGGACTATGGACAACACAGCAAAAGAAGATGCACATCAACCTTCTGGAACTGATGGCAATCTTCCTAGCCATGAAGGCATTCCAAGTACACTTGTGCAACAAAGTCCTGTTAATCAGGACGGACAACATGACTGCCATGTACTACATACAGAAGCAGGGAGGAACACACTCTCCACAGTTGTCTCATCTGGCTCAGAGCATGTGGAAGTGGGCCATTCAGAGGAACATTTTCCTCATGGCGGAACACCTCCCCGGCAAAGACAACTAGATGGCGGATCTGCTCAGCAGACACAGCCACCAGATGCACGAGTGGGAGCTACATCCGTCAGTTCTCCAACCGTACTTCCAACAGTGGGGCCATCCAGAGATAGACCTATTCGCCACAAACGAAAACGCAAAATGCCAAAGCTTTGCCGCCAGGTTCCCACATCCACAGTCACAGGGCAATGCGATATGGATGAACTGGTCCGGCAGATTTGCGTACGCTTTTCCCCCAGCGCCATTAATACCGCTAGTAGCACGCAAACTGCGACAACACTCACTAACACTCATCCTAGTTGCTCCCACATGGGCACGCCAACCATGGTACACCACCTTTCTAGAACTTTCCGTGGTGCCTCATCAAAGGCTGCGGATCACACCCGCACTTTTAACGCAGAACCATGGCGAGATTCAGCACCCAGATCCGCAACAGCTGAACCTGGCAATCTGGCTCCTGAAGTCTTAGAGTTTGGCTACCTAAACCTGCCACCTGACTGTATGGATATCATCAAGGAGGCCAGGAGACCCACTACCAGGGCTTGCTATGTGGCTAAATGGAAGAGGTTTGTCATTTACTGCAACAACAATGACATTAACCCGCTGGACGCATCCATTCAAAACATCATCTGTTACCTCCTACACCTATACCGCTGCAATCTGGCATACAACTCAATACGTATCCATTTAACCGCGATAGCAGCCTATCTCCAAAACAGGCAGCACCTCTCTTTATTCAGAGTGCCTGCCATCAAAGCCTTCTTAGAGGGACTCAAACGAGTAATTCCCCAAGACACCCACCGGCACCGGTGTGGAACCTCAATTTGGTCCTCACCAGATTAATGGGTCCACCCTTTGAACCTCTCCATTCATGTGAGATTCAGTTCCTCACCTGGAAAGTGGCTTTCCTAGTGGCAATCACTTCCTTAAGAAGAGTTAGTGAACTCCAGGCACTAACCATTCAAGAGCCATTCATTCAGGTTCACGCAAACAGGGTTGTACTACGTACCAACCCCAAATTCATGCCCAAAGTCATATCGCAGTTCCACATTAATCAAACTATCGAACTGCCTGTTTTCTTTCAAAATCCACAGAATGTCGCTGAGAGAATGCTCCATACACTAGATGTAAAGAGGGCCCTCATGTACTATATAGACAGAACTAAGGACTTTAGGAAAACAAAACAACTTTTCGTTGCCTTTTCTCCACAACACAAGGGCAACGCCATTTCCAAAGCAGGTATAGCCAGATGGATCGTTAAATGTATTCAAATTTGCTATCACAAAGCTAAACGCACATTAACGATTCCCCCACGAGCCCACTCAACACGAAAGTTAGGGGCATCCATGGCTTTCCTAGGAAACAGTCCTTTACAGGAAATATGTAGAGCAGCCACATGGTCCACTATACATACATTTACCAAACACTACTGTGTAGATGTACACTCAAAACAGCAGGCAGCTGTAGGACAGGCTGTTCTCAAAACTCTTTTTCAGACTGCTGCAGCTGGCACAGGTAGCCGCCGCTAATGGAGGTACTGCTATGTATTCTATGCACAGATATGAATTCAGCAGCCCACATGCCTCGAACTGAATATGCTACTTACCAGTATGCATCTGTTCTTGGCATGTAGGGCTGCTGACATTCATATCGCCCACCCTCCTCCCCGGCGCCTGTAGCGGCTGCAGCACTCACAATTACTGTATAGCATGGTCATCACTTACTGTATCTACTCCATCACTGCCACAATGGCGAAAAACAATCTAAGGATGGAGGGGATGCCCATGCGCACTGTGGTCCAGGGGAGGAGTCACCTATCTCGTGATACTTCGAAGACTCTTCCAGGACAACAATGTGCAATCATCCGGACCCAACACTAGGCGGCGATCTATGCACAGATATGAATGTCAGCAGCCCTACATGCCAAGAACAGATGCATACTGGTAAGTAGCATATTCATTACTGCCTCCTGGTCGCCCGCCGTGGTCAGCTCGCCTGAACTGCCCTCAGATGGCCTGTTAAAACCTCAGTGGGAAATTACAATCGCCATTGAAAGCAGCAAACACTAACACGTGCAAGCGTAATTTATGGCTCCGCGGCCCGGATTGTCAGGGGGCAGATTAGGAAGTGATCGGCTTGGTTGCGATTGCAGGAGGATGGGAAGGTAATACCCGGACATAAGAACTGGCACACGAAACACACAAGGTTGGATAGATCCCCGTTGTGAGGGGAGTAATCAATTGAGGAGGATTGGGCACTGTTGCTAACTGGCTTGCCCATCGAAAGGGCGGCACTGATCTGTCACTGGAAGCTGTGGGATTATCCTGTTAATGCTGCCATATGAAGAACTAGTTGATGGAATCCCCCTTACAGAAGTCTCTTCCTCCATTAACAATAGTGATGGATGCTGTAATAGAGGGTTGGTGTGTGCTCGCTTGGGAAAACTGATAGCACAAAGACAATGATTAGATAGGGGAAAAGTGCACCATATAGATATGTTGTAACGCAATGCAGTACACCTTTCTCCAAGTCTCTTCTGCCCTTCAAAACATTGAAGTCAATAATGATCTACACATACAGTAAAGCAGATGTCTTCGTACTCTTTAAAGCTGTGCCTCGTCTTGTGTAAAAAAATACATTGATCAGACCCAAGAATGGCAAATGTATTTTCCCATAACTATTCTATAAAATTGGCAGACATGAATATGTTTAGCAATTCAAACATTGCAGTTCTAGTTGGTTATCCCTTTTAAAAATGCTAGCATCTAATAATGGATTCAAAACATGCTACTGGCAGCTTGGAGTCTCTAACAGTGTAAAAATATCCAAAGTGTGACTCTCAGAAATGGAGGGAGGGACATCAAAGGTTATTATGAGCCCCCAAATACTGCTTTGACACATACTTCCTGTCAGTACATGAGTTAAGAAAAATCACAGAGGAACTTACTGTGGTCCTGAAGGGGGGGACAACAAACCTGTCTCTGTTGCCATAACAAAAAATGTAGAGACTTTACTCCTACGCTCCAATAGCCTTTTTCTAAGGGCAATGCCCTTATAGTGTTAATCAGGAACACGTCTGTGTCCTTTCCCACCAATCCTTCTCCTCCCTAAAGATCTTGACAATTTTAAACAAAGTAGAACAAAGATGATCCTCATCATGCTGTAATGCTATATCACTAGTGATATCCAGCCAGGCAGTCTCCTCCTCATGCAAAAGACACAAAGGGGGTTTCCCTAAAAAAATATTATTTGGCTAAATCTGAACTTCAGTTTTCCTCTATTAAAAGTGCTTTTCCATGCTATTACTGTTAATCTCAAGTATCCTGCTCAACTGTGTCATTTCCTCACGCAAGTTATGAAAGAATCCTGAGAGCATTAAAAAAGTATTTTCATTGTTCAGGAAGCTTGCCCTCCTTTGGAAATTGAATACACTCTTGTCCAAATTCCGCATTTCACTCTGGATGATAGGGGGAGAAGTACTGCACAGTCACACCCAATTTTCCCATGGTGTCTCTGCAAGCCTTGGAGGCGAAACTTGAAATCAACAGACCCCAAAGGCTCAAAAGGAGAGGACTGCAGAGCACTCAGGACCAGATAAAGATCCCACGGAGGCACAGAAGAACAAACAACAGGAGACGAGAGCGAAACTCCGGAACAAGGAGACACCAATAACCCATACGAAACAGTGTTTGACTAAGAAGTAGGTTTGTACACTGGAAGAATTTGCCCCCTAGGCAACCTGGCCTTGTAAAATGACATCTTCCTGGATTTCAGCAGCCACAAAACCATATTGCATTACCTTCACCAGTTGGATGGTCACGTACAGAGGCCCTGAAACCTAATGAAGAAAGATTATCTCAGACAGTCGGTTACGTCCCTTCTAGTGCTAAATTCCACATTGTTTCTTGGCGACTATAACCATGGCATCTGGGAATCCATAGAACAACTTGTACCTAGAGCTTACAGAGAGGACTTCCTAGAACTTCTGATAACTTCTGATTGAGGACAGTCTCACTTTGAACGGTGATTACTTGTGCAAAAGGCTTAGTATAACAGAAGGCCCAATCGTTTTGTCCTGGTGTGTGTTTGAGGCACTTCTGATATCTCACTTTCCTTGCTCCAAATGCTGAAAAGAAGATGCAAGACTTCCCCTTCTTCTGGAACGCATTCTTTGGATGTTGTGTATGATTGTGTCTCAAAACTCTTCAATTGATTGGTTTGGTGAAAAAGAAGTCTTTTCCTGGACTACATTTTAGGATGTATGGAGGAGGCTTGTCCCACCACACACCCTGGAAGTGAGAGCATTGACAACACCAACTGCAAAAGCCTGCAGTCTAACAGGGGCAAAATAAACTAGCCCACATCCACAGAGCTGGGAAGGCCCCACTAACCACAAGATAGTGACTGACATTTTGCCTCCACTGTGTAGCACCCCAGTAGGAAGCAGTAAGCGCATCCTGTCATCTAGCACTACAGAGTACAACAAAATTCATTTTCATAATACTCCCTAATAAGGGTTATAATTCAGACTACAAAAGTGCCTGTTCAACATTCCATGGATTATTTCAAGACTTTCACCTAGATCGGCTGATGCAGGAGAAAGGTTTTTTTTTTTTACTGTAATGAATTTGGTCTAAAAATTCAGGATGACTAAAAGATCAGAAGCCAGCACTGACAGTACAGAGCTCCAGCCTGTGGCCTCAGGTTGTTCCCACATTCTTTTCCCTAATGCATGGCAGCCTTTCTGAAGCAAGATTGTTTTCATTTCCCCATGCGGGGATGATTAGCTGATCAAGTCACATTGTGGTACGGATTCACAGAAGGCATCTGAAATCCTACATGCTTTTGGGCGCCACAAAAAGTTTGTGACAAAAATCACACCAGTCTTAGTGATCCTTTACTGATCTATTTAATTGGTGAGATTCTAGGCAAAGGGGTCGTAAATCAGCGATTAAGGACTACACAGTCCAAAACACTGAGGATAACTTCAACTTAGTAAAATTCCTCATCCAACAGCTAGTAAGATGGCCTCTCCTCTGAGCCCCATTGCATTTTGTATTTATTTTCATCACCCTAGGCACCATACTTCACATGAGACCACTGTAGAAGTATGTGAAAAAGCAATGCACCATAAAACAGAATACAGGGTGGGGGGGGGGGGGTGTCACTGATCTCTCCCAGGAAGCTGTGGGATTATCCTGTTAATGCTGCCATATGAAGAACTAGTTGATGGAATCCCCCTTCCAGAAGTCTCTTCCTCCATTAACAATAGTGATGGATGCTGTAATAGAGGGTTGGTGTGTGCTCGCTTGGGAAAACTGTTAGCACAAAGACAATGGTTAGATAGGGGAAAAGTGCACCATATAGATATGTTGTAACGTAATGCAGTACATTTTTCTCCAAGTCTCTTCTGCCCTTCAAAACAATGGAGTCCATAATGATCTACACATACAGTAAAGCAGATGTCTTGGTACTCTTTAAAGCTGTGCCCCGTCTTGTGTAAAAAATACATTGATCAGACCCAAGAATGGCAAATGTATTTTCACATAACTATTCTATAAAATTGGCAGACGTGAATATATTTAGCAATTCAAGCATTGTAGTTCTAGTTGGCTATCCCTTTTAAAAATGCTAGCATGTAATAATGGATTCCAAACATGCTACTGGCAGCCTGAAGTCTCTAAAAGTGTACAAATATCCAATGTGTGACTCTCAGAAAAGGAGGGAGGGACATCAAAGGTTATTATGAGCCCCCAAATACTGTTTTGACACATACTTCCTGTCAGTACATGAGTTAAAAAAAAATGCATTATTTATGGCTCATCACAGAGGGGCTCACTGTGGTCCTGAAGGGGGGGGACATAAAAACCTGTCTCTGTTGCTATAACAAAAAATGTAAAATGTAGAGACTTTACTCCTACGCTCCAGTAGCCTCTTTCTAAGGGCAATGTTCTTATAGTGTTAATTAGGAACAAGTCTGTGTCCTTTCCCACCAATCCTTCTCCTCCCTAAAGATCTTGACAATTTGAAACAAAGATGATACTCATCATGCTGTAATGCTATGTCACTAGGATATCCGGCCATGCAGTCTCCTCCTCTTGCAAAAGACACAAAAGGGGTGTCCCTAAAAAAATATTATTTGGCTAAATCTGAACTTCAGTTTTCCTCTATTAAAAGTGCTTTTCCATGCTATTACTGTTGATCTCAAGTATCCTGTGCAACTATGTAATTTCCTCACTCAAGTTATGAAAGAATCCTGAGAGCATTAAAAACGTATTTTCATTGTTCAGGAAGCTTTCCCTCCTTTGGAAATTTAATACACTCCTGTCCAAATTCCGCATTTCACTCTGGATGATAGGGGGAGAAGTACTGCACACTCACTCCCAATTTTCCCATGGTGTCTCTGTAAGCCTTGGAGGCGAACGCCGGACCTTGGTCCGAATGGAATGTGGCTATTGCATATGTCCCGATAAAGACTTCCAAGTCTTTTATAACCGTTTGAGCGTCAGCCAATCGCTGTGGCCATACTCGTAGGAATCAAGAGCAGGAATACACTGCTACCATGATGTACATGTAAGACCTGTCTGAATGTAAGGGTTCACAGTGGTCAAGGTAAACACAAGCCAGAGGCTTGTCGGAGATCAAAAGAAGCATCTGCGGTGTAAGAGCTATGGTGGAATCTTTCATCTGCTGGCAGGTGTTGCATTTAAGGACAAAATCCTTGTTCTGTGTGTATAAACCTGGTCACCAATAGTGTTGTAGTAATATTGTAGCCGCCACCCCTGAGTGAGCAAATGTTCGACCCTTATGTGCTGCTAGTATCAAACCTAACCTGCAATCTGAATTAGGTATTACTCTATCCCCCACTCTGGGAATATGAGCAAATGGGATGTTTCGCGCACTTAACTGATAGGAGTATTTAGTTGGAAAATCTTTTGGTAAGTGAATGCCATCGCGCACAGTGTTGACAGCTGTCATGATGCCTCCATGTATCCTCGTACTAGAACGAGTGATTGCAGCGACTGCAGCAGTTTGCACTGTTGCTTTTGCGGCTTCATCGGCCATGGAATTCCCTACAACGTATAACGTTGATGACTCCGTGTGTGTATCACATGAGTCATTGGCAAACATGTTTTTAGTTTGGCCACCTGTCCCCAAAGCATCTTGTGCTTTATTGTGTACCCTTTGGAATCTCTGAATCGCTTCTAGCTCCAGTATTGCAAGTACTCATTGTAAGACTGGACACAATGATTCAAATCACACAATGAGTGTGGGGAATCCAGGATCAGTATTCTCAAGTGCCGGAATTAGAGCTTTTTTAGTTCAGCCAGTGGTGCAGGGCAATCACAAGTGACTACGTGTAGGATTTATGAAGGTGGAATTCTCTATCCTGCATTCTACCCTTATCTGCTGCGCATGCAGCAGAGCATTGGTGCTTAGTCTGTAAGGCAGGCTGAGCAGAACCATCAGTGTAGATTATGTAATCATACTAATATAGAGGCATAACTTCATTGAGCAGAGAATATTTGTTTACATTTAAGATATGCTTGTGTTTGTAGTGTAGAGTCAGATATGTAGTCTACATCTGTTGCTGTGAGTGAATTGGCCCCTTGTTTCCATCTCAGATGTAAAGCTTTCGCGTTTGGAATGCTGACCTTTGTTACAGCCTTTAAGGCTGGAACTTGAGTCACAACAATTATTTGTTTCCCCTGAGGCAGTGATCTTTCTTTCACTACAAATGTCTGTACTGCTGTCCGTCTTTTTCTGTCGATGCAAAACGCATTTCTGCATTTGTATTTAAATATGCAATGGGTACGGTTTCACCTTCATTCAATGTGATGTAGGTGTATCCTGATGCACCTTCAATTATATGGATTACTAAGTTTGTGGTTTTACACGTGTGTGTAAGTGTTTTGAAGCTAACATGTCATCTTGTACTGAACGTAGAATTTGTGTGTTCAGCTGTGCAATATGAATGTGAAAAGTCTGGACTAATCTGGTCATAAAACGGTTTTACCGGTTCTGCATAGCTGGAATACAAGTTCTGCCACGATTCAGGAAACCTGAGATTGATTGGAGTTTTTTTCAATGTGTTCGGTGGTTGTAGAGTGCCCACATCTCTAGGAAATGTTTACAAGGCTTCTCCCTTAACTTGACAGCTTGTATCCCAAAAACAGGAATCTGAGATAGGCTACAAATTTAATTTCAAGAAATGAAAAATTGCCTATGTGAGCAAATCCCAAAACTATGCGATCTATTCTAGCCAAGCGTGTTGATAGGTCATCATCCGGCAAGTATATGTATTTGACATATGACAATGCCTGTCAAAATATTGTCAAATGTCTGTAGCTCTGAAAACAGCCCAGGGCTATTCTTGTACCCCTGGGAGAATTGACAGAACTGTTTTTGAGAACCTAGAGCACTAAATGCAGTCAAGTGCCTGTTTTCAGGCGCTATATTTTGGCCGAAAAATCCATTTGAAATGTCTAATGTGGTTTAGTATTTTGTACGCACTATATAGTTAATTAGTGCTGCCCTTTGCGCGTTCTGTACAGTAAATGCGCGTGTAGCAGTGTTCAGTGTCTATAATCTAAGACTAAACAATATGAATGGTCTGGCTTCATTACTGGAAACAAAGGATTATTCATAGGGTAGGTGCAACTTTCTATTTCACCTTGGTATTCAGGTTGGTTGAGGATCTCTATAACTTGTTCTTTTACCTCATGTTTAATGGGGTATTGTCATTGTGGTTTTGAGGTTGGCCCCACATGTATGATGTGATAAGGGTAACGGTCATCCCACCCCACATGGTTGCTTTGGTAAACATCCTTTAGTGCGCGGCTGCTAGTGCGCATATCATTACTTCGCAGGCGTTACTACGCCTGCGATGTTACTACGCATACCAGTATACAAGTTGTTACATTGCAAGCGTTGTTACAACGCATGCGTTGTAATGGTATGCGCTATCCACATCGTTGTTTGGAAGGAGCTTCCGTTTCCAAACAACGACGTGCAGAATGGACGTCGCTGGAAGCCGGAGAAGAGAGGAACCACTGAGGAGAGAGAGGTAAGTGTAGTTTTTTTGTGTCGTGCAGGGGTAGTCTTTTAGGTTGTAGGGTTGTGTTCGAGTAGTGTAGGGTTGTGCTGGGGCTAGTGTTTTAGGGTTTAGGGTAGTGATGTGGTGTATCTGTAGTGTAGGTTAGTGTTTTAGGGTTTAGGGTAGTGTCGGGGGGTCGTGCAGGGTAGTGTTTCAGTGTAGGGAAGAGACTGGGGGTAGGGGTAGGGTCGTGCTGGGGGTAGTGTTTTAGGGTAGTGTTGTGGTGTTTGTGTAGTGTAGGGTAATGTATTAGGGTTTAGGGTAGTGTCGGGGTGTAGTGTAGTGCAGGGTAGTGTTTGGGTGTAGGAACAGGACTGGGGTCGGGGGAGGGTTGTGCAAGGGGTAGTGTTTTAGGGTTTAGGGTAGTGTTGTAGTGTCCTGCAGGGTAGTGTTGTAGTGTCCTGCAGGGTAGTGTTGTAGTGTAGGGAGCAGACTGGGGGAAGTGTGAGGGTCGTGTTTTAGGGTTTAGGGTAGTGGATTTGGTGTTTGTGTAGGGTAGTGTTATAGGGTTTAGGGTAGTGTCGGGGGGTGGTGAAGTATAGTGCTGGAGTGTAGGGTCCAGGAAGGGGAAATGTATTAGGGTTTCGGGTAGTGTAGTGATGTTTAAGTAGTGTAAGCATGATTAAAGTGCGTTGTTTTTAATTAGCTTAAACCATAGTACATTTATAACCATTTGAGTTATAAATGCATGCGCGGTTAAAACTTGCGAAGTAATGGTTTGTGCTAAGTAAAAACATCGCACTCAAATCATGCGAAGTAATGGTATGCGAAGTATCGACATACATCCGGTTGCTGTATAACGCCGGAGCTTGCGCTAAGGCCCACTCCTTGGCATACAAATGTTTAACTTATTCAGGAACGAGGTCAGGTAAAATTACTTTTCCCCCCTTTTTCAAGATCTTTTTATTGCAAGTAAAGCAAACAAAAGAAAAGTGACATTAAGAATTACACAAGACAGCATCAAGACACAGTTCAGCAAATTTGAACCCACATCAGTCTCTAAAGCTCTCTGATCCCCCGCCCCATCTCCATCAAATCACAAGACAACATTAGGGTCTGGACGCCCCAGATCTACAGGATTACAACCAGTGCTGTCAATAGGGGCACACAACCCCTATTGTGATCATTCCATTTCGCCCCTATGTTGGCTCATTTTTGGTGACAGCCTCTGCTTTTATAAACGACTCTCCGCCAACATGCACCAATCCATGTCCCATTTCCACTCAATCAGTTGCTGTGCTAGATCCGCTATCCACATACACGCAATATTGCGCTTGGCCACCATCATCCTCAATGTCATTCAGATCTGGTCCAAACGAGTAAGATCAGTCGCCTCCCAAACATTCAGGAGACACCACTTCGCGGAGGCGTCCATGTTGTCATCGCACACATAGTTGAGGTAAGCAACTATTGACTCCCAATGATGACGGTTTACTGGGCAGCTCCATAACATGGAAGAACGTGCCCTATAAGCCACAGTTCCTGAGACGTAATGCAGTTGTTGCCCTGCCCATCTTCACCATGGTAGTGCAAGCGTAATTGTTTCTATGTAGGATTTTTAACTGTACAAGGTGGAAACTCGATCTTATTACCTCCTCTCGGGGGGACACCAGGGCCTCTGGCCACTCATCATCCTCCAGGCCCCCCGATTTCGCTCTCAGTGCTCCCGCACCCAAATCAGGATATCAGGTGAGTTAATAATCAATTTACGGTAAGTAAGAGAGATCCCTTTTTTGGGCATCTGGTTGTCCAGTAGCCTTTCCTCGAGTGGTGAAGATTCAGGGGTGTCGTCTTCCATAGGCAGCACATTTTGCAGTGTGTGCCATATTTGCCAACAGCTGAAAGTTTCAGCCGGGGCCAGTTGATATTCATCCTGTAAGTCTCCTCCCTTTGTCCACAGTTCTCCCATCCCAGAAAGACCTATAATGTCCCATTTATCAAAGGCCTTTTTTGTACCCAGTACCTCCAACTATGAAGTGTCCCATAGAGGCGTGGCATGCATGATTCTACCCCACCAACCTAATGCATTCAATTTTGTGTGCCAGAGGGTAAGTGTGACCGCAGTCTGGCTCGGGAAGGTTGAGGGATGGCCTCCTCCATAAATGGCCCTGAGATGACCTCCCGTTTGCATGACCAATCTTTCCAGCCAGTAAGCCAGTTCCTCCTGGGGGAGGTGAACCTACTGGTAAATGGTGATGAGCTGTGCCGCCCAATAATATTTCTGTATATCGGACAAGGCAATCCCATCATCGTACCAGCTCCTTGTCAGCTTTCTTATAGCTAAAGGTGCATGCCTCTCATCCAAGAGTAGTGCACGAGTTTCACTCTTGATCGCCTGGAAATAGGATGTTGGTATTGAATAGGGCGTACTCTAAAGCACACACAGGAACAAGGGTAAGGCCATCATCTTAAATAGGGCAGCCTTCCCAAGAAGTGAGAGAGTAAGGGCTCTCTAATGTGGAATGTCACTCCGCAGATACGCCAGTGGTGGCTCCAGGTTTCGAGCATTGCAGACAGACGGGTCTCTGGTGATGTAGATGTCCAAGTATCGAAACCCATCTGTGACAACACCAACCTCATATTCACTGGGCAGCTGAAGTGCCTGTCCATGATGGAGATAAAGCTGGGATTTATTCCAATTAATGGTGTAACTCGAGTATTGTCAAAAGAAAGTGAGTATAGTCCTTATTCTGTCAAGTGTAAAGTCTGGATCTGCCAAGTAGAGCAGTATGTCATCTGCATAAAGGGAGATTCTATCCTCCCAATCCTTCATCCACCGCAGTCCTCTAATCAAAGGGTCACTTCTGATCCAGGCCGCCAGTGGCTCCAGGACCAGGGCAAAGATGAAAAGGGAAAGTGTGCAACTCTGTCGTGTGCCACGCCGAACCTGGAACACCGAGGACGTGCCTCCATTCATCATCACCTGGGCGAGGGGATCAGCATAGAGGAATCTTATACAGGCCATGAACCGAGGCCCATCTTGACTTACCCCTCAAATATGGAGGGCCGTGTAATTAAAGCCATTCAAGCATCAAGCGAGAGCACAAGGGCTTCCCCCAGAATCCTTTCAGTGCGGCCAAGGACACCATGCAGTCACCGCAAGTTGAGAAAGGTAGTCCTTCCTGGCATGAAGCCGAATTGGTCAGGATGAATCGAAGATTTGCTCACTTGAACTAGCTGGGAAGCCAGTAATTTAGTAATTATTTTAACCTCCATGTTGAGTAATGAGATCGGTTTGCACAAAGCATGGCCATCTGGTGGCTTGCCTTCGTTGGGTATGACCACGATGGCGGCCAACCTCTGGTCTCTGGGCAGGACACCCAGCTCATAGCTTTCCTTGAACATTTGCAAGAGGTGGGGAGTGACTCTAGAGGCTGTAAGTTTATATAGCTCAATATGTAAGCCATTTGGGTCCACTGCCTTGCCAGGGTTTAAATCATAGATTGCCTCTGTTATGTTGGACTGAAAATGCGTCTGCTCGACTCCTTCTAGCATTGTGCAGTTTAAGTTAGCATTTGCGGCACCATTTTGTATTAACCGCCATTTTGGGTAATGATCGAAACTAACGTCTGGCTCATCTTGTGTCTGCCTCATCAAAAAGCAGCTGCCAAATTGCCCTCTGTACGTGTATTTCTTCAAGGTTGAGTTTGGTGTGCTAATGAATGTTCGAGGCATGTGGGCTGCTGAATTCATATCTGTGCATAGATCGCCGCCTAGTGTTGGGTCCGGATGATTGCACATTGTTGTCCTGGAAGAGTCTTTGAAGTATCACGAGATAGGTGGCTCCTCCCCTGGACTACAGTGCGCATGGGCATCCTCTCCATCCTCAGATTGTTTTTTTCCTCCATTGGGTTCGGATGTGCTGATCTTAGCTCAAGTTAGGAAAACTTTATTTAAGGCCAAAAGCCTTTAGATATCGTCGGTATTGTATGCGTTCGGTATCGATAGATTATTATACTTGTTTTCGAACTTATTCGCCTTTATCGGATCGAGTTTCGGTCCGAACATCGATCAACGTTCGAAGATGGAATCGAAGACTCAATTCAAGAGATGCCCTCTATGTCACGCAAAATATCCACACGTCGATGTCCATCCGGTGTGTAACAAATGTTTATCACCCGATCATGATGAGACCAAATGTATGGCCTGCGCCCGGTTCCGGTCGAAGAAGACCCTTCGGAATCGACGAGCGGCTCGATTGGAGGCCAAGAAATCGGCGCCTAACCCGGTTAACATATTCAGTACCGAGGACGAAGAAGTCGAGAGCGTCGAGGAGGTAGACCGACCCGACGACGTTGAAGAGCAGAATGTTCAAGACCAATCGGACCCTGCTTCGGAGCATGACTCCCAATATGACGTCGAAGATGAGGAGATCTTCCGGGAAGAAGACGTCGTCGACGAGGTAGGAGACGACGAGGAAGCCCTTGGGGCCGAGGAAGATAGCTCAGGCGAGGAGCTAGGCCAATCCGTCGATGCGGAGGCCGAGGGAGATAGTCTTGATAAGGCTCAGGTCGAGGGATCGCCTGCGGGCCTTACCCAAGATCGGTCGGATCGTTCTACAGCCCCGCATAAAGGCCCGGCTTCGAACATTTCAAAAGAGCCAGAAATATCAAAAAAGACTGGAGTCGATTCCGTGAAATCGAAACCAAACCCTGCACCGGTCAAATCGAAACCGAAAGTGCAACTGGTTCAGGTCGGATCGAAGGCTTCGAAACCTTCCAATCCTTCGACACTAAAGAAGGACATCGGAGCCGACAAACCAAGGAAGGACTTCGGTACCGAGAAACCAAAAAAGGACTTCGGCACCGAGAAACAAAAGAAGGCCCTCGGTCCCGGAAGACGCAAAGGCCTATGGCACCGAAGGTTGGGGCACCAAAGACCAAGGTGTTGGTGGTCGATCCGACTACATCAACACCGAGGAGTGCTGAGCAGATCGAAGCCCCGAAGACAGGAAAGAAACCGGAGACCGCGTAGAGGCCTATCTCCAAAGAGCCTGTCGGATCGACAGCACCGTCGCCATTCACGTTGAAACTGGTGTCGGAGTCCCTGAAGCGCATCAGGGAATGGGACACTCTCGAACCGAAAACAGGTCCCGAACCGAAGAAGGTCGCCAAGGCTCACTCGGCGCCCGCACCGATCAAGTTTGGATTGCCACCACCGGGGACACCTAAGATGTTCGAACTTAGGAAGAGTATCGAACACCCACAAACGGTATCTACAGAAAGAACAGATGTCGAAGACTCACAGGACCAGTTAATCGACGTGGACACTGGTAGACTGTTGTTCCGCAAGCGGAAAATTATCCCAGAAAAGACTTTGGAATCATACAAAATTCCACTGAAACATAAAATAGCGTCAGGTTCGACACCAGTGCTTGTGGAACCTTACCAAACATATCATCAGGAACCACAATCATTTTCTCCCGCACACTCGGAGGCGGATGCAGGAGAGAGCTATAATGAGGATACCACTTATCCTGTGGATATTGACCCTGATGAACAACAGCAAGACCAGGATCAAGCATGGGGAGACCCTAATGACCCAGGAGACCCACAAAATGCTCCTGACACTCATACATATAATATAAAAACATCTCCCACTGAAGATACTGCTGCTTTTAACGCCCTCATTGAAAGAGCGGCGGCCAATCACGGAGTGGAACTTCATTCTGACTCGGTGGAAGAGGATTTCTTGGTGGACACGTTCTCAACATCAGAAAGAACAGTCAAGACTCTACCAATGCTGAAATGGGTTCTTAAATATGCTAAGGACATCTTTAAGGCAACAACCAGAGCACGGGTATTGAACCCAAGAATAGAAAAAAAATACAAACCAGCCCCAGGAGACCCAATGTACATTAAGGGTCAATTGCCGTTGGACTCGATGGTAGTTTCTAATGCTCGCAAAAGAGCTAACTCGCAAACTACCGGGGATGCTCCTCCTCCAGACAAGGAGACCAAAGTGCTAGAAACATCGGGAAAAAGGATAGCAGCACAAGCAGCAAACATCTGGCGCATTGCCAACACTTAGGCACTCCTGGCCAGATACGACAGGTCACACTACGATACCCTAGAAACACTACTAGAACACCTACCAGATGACTACAAAGATGGAGCGGAGCTCCTCATCAGAGAGGGGCAACTCATTACAAATGCGTCCATCAAATGCGCACTAGATGCAGCTGACACTGCAGCAAGGGCAATCAACACTAGTGTGATGTTGAGGAGGCACGCATGGTTGAGAATCTCAGGTTTCAAACCTGAAATTCAAACTAATATATTGAATCAACCAGTCAACCCAGACTTTTTATTTGACCCCGAGGTTGATACTACACTAGAAAAGATTAAAAAGGACACTGAAACTGCAAAATCTATGGGGGCTCTACAGTCGCAGCAGTTTCGGAGTGGCTCCTTTCATCGCCCCAGGAATAGAGGAGCAGCTAGAGGTCAGGGGTCCCAGCAGCAGTACAATAAAGGAGGTACCCAGAGTACCTATAATAAGACCAATAGGGGTGGATATCGTGGATCAAGCACCAAGGGCAGAGGACGAGGAAACAACAATACCAGGTCCTCCGCCAATAACAAACAGTGACGTCTTGTCACTGCCCCCCGACCACATAACACCAGTCGGGGGGAGACTCCAACAGTTCCTGCCAGTCTGGAGATCCATCACCACAGACAGGTGGGTCAGAAAAATTGTCCAGTATGGTTATTGTCTGGAATTAACATCCAATCCACCCAACATACCACCAAGACACCGTCCTATGTCCGCAGAGCACTTGATATTATTGCAGCAGGAAGTACTAAGTATGCTGCAGAAAGGAGCCATAGAGCTCGTGCCTGTAGAACAACGTGGGTCAGGGGTGTACTCTCTGTACTTCTTAATCCCAAAAAAGGACGGGTCTTTGAGACCTATACTGGACCTAAGACCTCTCAACCAATACATTCTGTCAGAGCATTTTCATATGCTCACCCTCCAGCATGTTCTGCCGTTACTCAGTCAGGGAGACTTCCTAGCAACACTAGATTTGAAAGATGCGTATTTCCACATACCCATACACCCATCACACAGAAAATATCTCAGGTTCACTATTCGGGATCAACATTATCAGTTCAAAGTCCTCCCTTTCGGAGTAACAACAGCGCCCAGGGTCTTTACCAAGTGCCTAGCGACAGTGGCTGCACACTTACGGAGACAGCACATTCACGTCTTCCCTTACCTGGACGACTGGCTTATTCAGGCAGTCAGCCCAGCAGTGTGCCAGCCACAAATCCCACACCATTCACCTTCTTCCCAGTCTGGGATTCTCACTGAATTATCCAAAATCACATCTTCAACCCGCCCACGTACGGCAGTACCTGGGCGCGACCATAGACACTCTGGCAGCCACAGCTCAGCCAAATTTAGTGAGGATCAACAGCATGCAACTGCTGATAACAAAGTTCAGACCTCAACACTCCCTTCCAGCGCGAGTGTTCATGCAGTTGATAGGCTTGATAGGCATGATGGCCTCCTGCATCTTCATAGTCCCGCACGCGAGACTACATATGCGCCCGCTTCAGGAGTGCTTAGCACGTCAATGGAATCGGACTCAAGGACAGTTGAAAGACCTAGTGTTGGTGAGCGGTCGGGCATACACCTCTCTGCATTGGTGGAATCCACAAAACCTTTGCAAGGGCCGACCGTTCCGAGAGCCTGTTCCACAAATAATACTGACAGCGGACGCGTCTCTCCAGGAATGGGGAGCTCATGTACTCCATTACACAGTGCAGGGACTATGGACAACACAGCAAAAGAAGATGCACATCAACCTTCTGGAACTGATGGCAATCTTCCTGGCAATGAAGGCATTCAAAGTACACTTGCGCAACAAAGTCGTGTTGATCCGGATGGACAACATGACTGCCATGTACTACATACAGAAGCAGGGAGGAACACACTCTCCACAGTTGTCTCATCTGGCTCAGAGCACGTGGAGGTGGGCCATTCAGAGGAACATGTTCCTCATGGCAGAACACCTCCCGGGCAAGGACAACCACATGGCGGATCTGCTCAGCAGACACAGCCACCAAATGCATGAGTGGGAGCTACATCCGTCAGTACTCCAACCATACTTCCAGCAGTGGGGTCATCCAGAGATAGACCTATTCGCCACAAGGGAGAACGCAAAATGCCAAAGCTTTGCCGCCAGGTTCCCCCATCCACAGTCGCAGGGCAATGCGATATGGATGAACTGGCCAGGCAGATTTGCGTACGCTTTTCCCCCAGCGCCATTAATACCGCTGGTGGCACGCAAACTGAGGCAACACTCGATAACACTCATCCTGGTTGCTCCAACGTGGGCACGCCAGCCATGGTACACCACGTTTCTAGAACTTTCCGTGGTACCGCATCAAAGACTGCGGCTAACACCCAAACGTTTAACGCAGAACCATGGCGAAATTCTGCACCCAGATCCGCAACAGCTAAACCTGGCGATCTGGCTCCTGAAGTCTTAGAGTTTGGCTACCTCAACCTGCCTCCAGAATGTATGAATATCATCAAGGAGGCCAGGAAACCCACGACCAGAGCTTGCTATGCGGCTAAATGGAAAAGATTTGTCATTTACTGTAAAAACAATGACATTAATCCTCTGGATGCATCCATTCAGAACATCATCTGTTACCTGTTACACTTATACAGGTGCAAGCTGGCATACAGCTCCATACGTATACATCTAACCGCAATAGCAGCCTATCTTCAGAACAGGCAGCACCTGTCTTTATTCAGAGTGCCTGCCATCAAAGCCTTCTTAGAGGGACTCAAAAGAGTGATTCCTCCAAGACACCCACCGGCACCAGTGTGGAACCTAAATGTGGTCCTCACCAGATTGATGGGTCCACCTTTTGAACCTCTACATTCATGTGAGATTCAATTCCTCACCTGGAAAGTAGCTTTCTTAGTGGCAATCACTTCGTTGAGAAGAGTTAGTGAACTCCAGGCACTAACCATTCAAGAGCCATTCATACAGGTTCACGCAAACAGAGTCGTACTACGTACCAACCCCACATTCATGCCTACAGTGATATCGCAGTTCCACATGAATCAGACTATTGAACTCCCTGTTTTCTTTCCAAATCCAGAGAATGTCGCAGAGAGAATGCTACATACACTAGATGTAAAGAGGGCCCTCATGTACTATATAGACAGAACAAAGGATTTTAGGAAAACAAAACAATTGTTCGCTGCCTTTTCTCCACAACACAAGGGCAACGCCATTTCCAAAGCAGGGATAGCCAGATGGATCGTTACATGTATTCAAATTTGCTATAAAAAAGCTAAACGCACATTAACGATTCCTCCAAGAGCCCACTCAACACGAAAGTTAGGGGCGTCCATGGCTTTCCTAGGGATTATTCCTTTAGAGGAAATATGTAGAGCAGCCACATGGTCCACTATACATACATTTACAAAACACTACTGTGTAGATGTACATTCAAAACAGCAGGCAGCTGTAGGACAGGCTGTTCTCAAGACCCTTTTTCAGACTGCTGCAGCTGGCACAGGTAGCCGCCGCTAATGGAGGGACTGCTATGTAATCTATGCACAGATATGAATTCAGCAGCCCACATGCCTCGAACCGAATATGCTACTTACCAGTATGCATCTGTTCTTGGCATGTAGGGCTGCTGACATTCATATCGCCCACCCTCCTCCCCGGCGCCTGTGGCGGCTGCAGCACTCAGACTTACTGTATAGCATGGTCATCACTTACTGTATCTACTCCATCACTGCCACAATGGCGAAAAACAATCTGAGGATGGAGAGGATGCCCATGCGTACTGTAGTCCAGGGGAGGAGCCACCTATCTCGTGATACTTCAAAGACTCTTCCAGGACAACAATGTGCAATCATCCGGACCCAACACTAGGCGGCGATCTATGCACAGATATGAATGTCAGCAGCCCTACATGCCAAGAACAGATGCATACTGGTAAGTAGCATATTCGAAACTGCCTATATTACTGCATACCTTTTTGCCTAGATAGGCCTGCCCCCACAGCTCAGAATGGTGTGGGCAGGCAGAGTAACCTTGAATGCAAGATAATGTGTGCCCGGTCCCAGGATCGTAGCTCATCCTGCTGTGCTTCCTTTGTTCATCAGCTCCCAGGCTGGATAATTCCTGTCTGGGCGGGTCTTCAGGGGTATTGGAAATTTACTTTATGTTTTACCATGTTGTTTTAGGTCAGTCCCTCTGCAGCAATCTGAGGAGGCTGGTCAGACCGGACTCTGCTTGAGCGTATACCAATAAATAACTTTGGTTTGTATTCTCTACTGTCTGACCAACTCTTCATTTGTATGGAAGGCTGAGAGGAGGTCGCGAGTGACCCAGGTGGCCCTAATTGGGTCACTTCCTTCAGTTGGCGCCCAAACCGGTACCCCATCGGGTGAGTGACCCTTCCTTGCCCGCGGACGGGTGAGGAGGTCGGGCCACCTCGGGTCGGACAGGGGATCCCTGCATGGGAGAGTCTGGTACTTGCAGCTGCCCCGTCTGTCTGACTGAGCGGTGCCTCGGCCAGTGGTCATCTTGGCTGGGGTCCTGAATGGCGAAACCCTTGGATCTGACCGTTTGGTCCGAAGAGTCGGCAGTGGAGAATTAATTGGTTCAACCTGTGTGCACCAGGTGAGTTTGCTTTGTTTGTGGTGGCTACAGCGCCATTTTGGTTTGTGTTTGGCGGAGTCTGAGGCTCATCTTTGGATAAGCGCTTGAATTTGTTTGAGTTCTTTGTAGACATGGTACCATTTTGGTTTGTATCTGGTGAGGTCTGTTGACCAACTTTGGTAAGATATTTGCAAATATCTTCTTTGCATAAATAGTAAATTAGTTTCCTTTTGAAAAATGCAGTGCACCAGCAAATTGTCCTGTTTGGGCTGTCATTGTTCTACTGATGCTCGTTTGGAAGAAAGACAGCCTGCGCCTCCGGAAGGCACTCCTAACTTCGATATGTATGTAAAACACATCCTTGACCCTATTTTGTTTAGTACATTATGGCACAAATGTACGAGGGACAATGCCGAGTTGCAGTGGCCGTTGACAGGCAGTTTCGATGAACAAAAACATCATTTTCTGCAGGATAAATTGTTTGCAAAAAGAAGTAGGCAGTTGATGTTTGATTCCCTTGGAACATGGCAGAAGAAGGCTAAACAGAGGTGAATGAAGGCAGAGAAGGAGGCCCGGAAGGGAAGGATGCAGACAGTGACTCAGAAAGCTGTAGCGTATGATAGGGAGAAAATAGAGAAAGGAATAGAATGTGCAGATAGAAAATTTTGATTGCAATGTCAAAAGTTTATTTTGCTCGAGATGATAATGATCAGTTTGTGGAGGAATTGTTGGATGTCCGACCCCGCCTCCGTATGCCCCACAGAGGGTATACCCTGTACTCCCCCACCGCCTCAGTCATCTGATTCTTCTGTTTCTGTTGCCTCTGCAACTCTGACTGCTTCGGCATCCCTCTCGCCAGCTCTTATGCCTACAACACAGCCAGTAGCGACATTATTGCCTGGCAACTCCATTTTCACTCCTATTGTTTTCCCCTATTCCCCAGTTTCGCAAAATATTGACACGCCAGAACGTGGCCATGAGGATAAGGACTGTAAGAAACTCAAGGACCGGTTAGGACGGACATGATATGATCCGATGTGGGGGAGGCCGAGAAAAAGGTGGTGGCTAATCAGGCAGCTCAGTGGGCTCGTAACCCCATTTACAGTGTGGAGGATGTGTGGGAGGTGATGAAAGACTATGAGCCTCTTGTCCAGCAGCATGCCCTTAAGCACATGTCGGATACTTTGATTGGGCTTTGAGAGTAGTGTTTTAATGAGGCAGCGCCACAGATTATCTATGATATTAAGGATCATGTCTATGTAGCTGACATTGCGCCTGGTCAGGTGTTTAGTAATGTTGCGACGATGGTTGCCTACCGAAGTAGACTGCTTGATAAGAGCCCGAAGATGGTATCTAAGTTTCCAATGAGGGAGGGGCACCCCATATATCAGCCAGAAATACCAGAACAGCGAGACCAGCATGATGTTGTTATCAGACCAAGGGTAGAGGCTCGGTTCCAAGGCCAATGGGTTTATACTCCATGGAAGAGAAGTGAGGTGTTATCCCTTACGACTCAGTTACCCGACCCTAGAAAAAATCCTACTACGTACTACAAGGAATTGATGGAGGCCGCTTCATCGACAGTGATGACGCTTGCGGATAGTGAAATGTTCTTTGGTTTACTGGTACGCTTTGATATTTGGAGGTAGGTACACACACAGGAACACAGTGCAGAATTGGGTGGTACCTGGGATCAGATTAAAGCATGGGATCAGGAGAGGAAGACTGGTGAGAAGCCTAGAGCCGAAATACTAAGTTTGCCTGGCCGAATTATCTCTTATATGCATTCTCATATTCCACTAAGAAGAGTAGATTGGGACAAGTTAACGGCATGTCGTCAGAAGAAAGATGAAAGTGTGCTTGATTTGCTCACTTGGTTTGAGGGTGTGTTTTGGGACTTTAGCAGACAGGATTTGTCGGTGGAGGGGGTGTCTGATTGTTCGTTATCAGATTTGCTACAAATCTGCTCCCAGAGATTGTGGCGCGCTTGCAGGCTTCAAAGAGCACTTGAACAACATCCTCTCTTTCCGTCATATTGAGTGTGGCACAGTGTTATGAGCACATCGAAAATGAGGAGACAGAGAAGGTGGAGAAAAAGCATAAGGAATTGAGGACAAAGGTGTTGTTGTAGCAGGCTTCCCGGGGAAATGTTAGAGGACGAGGTGGTACTGCCCGCCAGCTGCCTAGGACCAGCCAGAATACTACGCCCGTAGGGCCAAATCAGTGTGTGTATATTGTAGGGAGGAGTGACACTGGCGTAGCGAGTGTACAGTGTTGTTGCAGAAGGTCGCAGCCCCTAGAGGATGAGGTTCTAGTGGACGGGGTCGTGGAGCTAGTGGACAGGACAGAGCCCAGCATGCTGCCATATTGCTGGATCGTTCGGTTAGTAATTATTTCGATGAAAAAAGGAGTGGCCAGTATTACCACGATGACTATGATTTTGATGAAGTGATAGGAATGTCTCACAGCTAGGACAGCCAGGGACAGAGTGAGGGACCAGTCCAGATACCTGTAGATCAGCGCAGACCTTATGTTATTGCAGATTTGCATGGCTCAGCTAAGAAATTCTTGGTGGGTACAGGTTCAATGAATAGCTCTGTTTCTCGGACACTGGTCCCTGGGGGAGCTCTGTCTGGCCATAATAACGTTCCTGTAGGATTTTCTGGTGTACCAGTTGTAAGCCCCATTTCCAAGCCTCTTACGTTGACTATAGGTCCTTTTACTGTGGATTCACCGATCTTGTTGACATCAAACTGTGGAGAAAATGTAATGGGCCTACATTTATTGAAAAAGTTGCATGCGACCATTTATTGCTCTCCGAAGGTGTTTACATGACAATGGGCCAGAATGTGGGCAGCTCTAAGCAGTGTCTGTCTAAAGATGCGCCCCTTCCTGTTGATTTTAAGGATGTGCCACCCACTTTGGGGGTAGCAGGTGACACGGATGTAGGACTATTGCAAATTCCCCTGGTTTCCATTAAAGTTAAAGACAATGCCATTTTGCCTCGTATTCCCCAATACAAAATTCCACAGGTGGGGGAGTGAGTTTTTTTGCGGATTATACAGGACTTGATTGAGACAGGAGTGGTTCAAGAGACTACAGCAAATGTGGGTAATAGCCCTATTCTTCCCATTCTGGAAAAGGCATCTTCAGACTCCCCCGATTTTCACCCCGATGTTTATCGTTTTGTGATTGATCTGCACGCAATTAATAAAATAGTGGTCCCTCAGTACCCGGTGGTCCCTGACATTACTGCCCTTCTGACAATGATTCCTTCCTATGCTAATTTATTATCTTTCATTGACTTGAAAAATGCATTCTTTAGTATCCCGATCCATCCTGATACCCGACATTAGTTCGGTTTTACCCTAACTGGCAGAAGCTTTAGATTCTGTTGAGCTCCTCAGGGCTATACTGAAAGCCCTGGTATATATAGCCAAGCCTTGAAAGCCCAATTGGACTCCCTCACGCTTCCCTCCGGTAATGTATTGCTTCAATATGTAGTTGATATACTAATTGCTTCTGACACTGAACAGGTATGCAAAGACATTACGGTTAAGTTGTTGCTACATTTGGCTCACCATGGACATAAAGTGTCCCTTTCTAAATTTCAATATTGTCGACAGGAGGTCACCTATTTAAGTCACCTACTGTCGAAGGAGGGTAGAAGATTGACCCCTGAGCGCATTAGCACCATGGTGAAAATACCTATCCCTAAATTTCAGAGGGATGTGCGCGCTTTTATTGGCATCACTTCCTACTGTCGCCATTGGATTCCTAATTATTAATTACTAACAAAACCCCTGCTCGCGCTAACCACTAAAGATGTTCATGAACCCCTGCCTTGGAAGCCTGAATGTCCGCAATCTTTTGAGCAATTAAAAGTTGTGCTTTGCTCTGCACCTGTGCTTGGTACGCCTGACTACATGAAGCCGTTCATGCTGTGTACGTACACGAGACGGCTGGTTGTGCGCTTTCTGGCTTAACCCAGGCCTTTGGAGGTAGGCAACGGCTGTGTGCTTATTTTTCTGCTCTTCTTGACCCTGTCACAAGAGCCCTCCCAAGCTGCCTAAGAGCGGTTGCGGCAGTGGCCATCTCTATAAGGCAATCAGCTGGGCTCATACTTGATACTGATCTCAGTCATGGTGCCCCATGCTGTGGACACACTTTTGAATAAAACTAAGACACAGCACCCTACCAGTGCGCGTCTGACCGGTTACGAATTGACCCTTTTTGCACCACATGTTCTGGTTAAAAGGTGTGCCACTCTAAATCCAGCCACATTGCTACCCCTCCCTTCCGAGAGTGAGGAAGTTGATATACATTACTGCATTGTTTTAACGGACCAGTAGATGAAGGGATGGGTAGACCTGACTGATGTTCCCTTATCTGACCCCCAAGGGGGACTATATGATGGCTCTTGTTTCAAATTACCGGATGGCTCCACCACTGCAGCGTATGCACGTACTACACTGCATACGGTAGTTGAGACATCATGAGTTCCCTATCAGTCCGCTCAGGCAGCTGAACTAGTCGCCCTTATTAGAGCTTGTGAATTGAGCGAGGGACTGGTTGTTAATATTTATACTGACAGCCAGTTTGCCTTCGGGGTCGCCCATAATTATGGGTGGCCCTGGGCAGAGAGAGGGTTTGTTACTTCCCATGGGACACGCATCCCACATGGCCCTCTTATACATAGGCTTTTGTCTGCTTTGACACTTCCTAAGAAATTGTTCATAGTAAAGTGTAGTGCCCACAAGGCAATTCATGATGACGTTGGTAGGGGGAATGCATTTGCAGATCAGACAGTAGCAGGTCCTGCTAGGTGGGTGCCTGAGGTTTCTATGTTTGGGGATATGCTGGATAATGTGAAGGAGATTCAGAGCGAGGCAACAATTGAAGAGATAGCAGTATGGCAGGAAAGCACAGCAACTTTGGATGAAGATGGGTGTTGGACAGATAAGTCAGAGAAAAAGAGATGGATGTTACCAGATGCATATGTCTTCCCTGTAGTCAATATGGCACACGGGCCAGCCCACATTAGCTGAAAGGGCATTTGTAAATTACTAGACCCTGTATGGCAGAATGACAACATTCCCAAGACCGCTGCTCATTTGGTTAAATACTGTATGGTATGCATGATGCATAATCCTGGGAAAGGTACCCTTACACCCCGTGGTAATTTTGCACCTCCCACTTTTCCTTTTGAGGTCCTTCAGATGGACTTCATCGAACTGGAGCGAGTCAACAATTTGAAATATGTGTTAGTGGTTGATTGTGCCTTCACTAAATGGTTTGAGGCTTACCCCACTAAAGAGAACCCAGCTGTGGCGACTGCGAAGGCACTCCTGAAGGAGTTCTTCCCTCGTTTTGGTTTGCCCCATTTGATTTGGAGGGTTAGTGGCAGCCGTTTTAATTCAAAGGTCATTCAGTTAGTGTGTGAAGATCTATATATCAAACAGAAATTTCATGCTGCACACCACCCCCAGTCAGCAGGCTTAGTTGCGAAGTACAACGGTACTCTCAAACTGAAATTGGCAAAGATTCAGGAGAGCACAGGGTTGCAGTGGCCAGATGCTTTACTATTAGCCCTTTTGTCTATTAGAGTCACGGCTCACCCTAGGACAGGACTGTCACCCTACGAGGTCGTGTTTGGGCGCCCAGCAAACGTTTGGGGTGTCCTGCGACCTCGAAAGTTTACTGACATTGAATATCCTTTGCTGGTGGACTATTTGTATGAGTTGACTAAAAGTCTGCCTTCTATTCACCAACAGATCCAAGACACGCTTCCACCAGCACCTGAGAGGCCAGGACACGATATTTGGCCCTGTGATTTTGTCTTGGTATGGCACTTTCAGAGGAAAGGAAGTTTGGAGCCGCGGTGGATGGGGCCCTTACAAGTGCTCCTTGCCACACGCACCGCTGTGAAAGTCGCCGGGCGAAAGAACTGGATTCATACCAATCATTGCCGCCGAGTGCCTTTGCCCCTGTCTTATGACTAGTGGGTCATTGATGGCATCGGGGACTCGGAGTGTGAGCAGGTACCCCGCTTTGTCCCGTTCTCAGATGCCTAGCTAACGTGGACCCAAACAGAGGAAGAGAATGATGCAGTATTGAATACAGCAGTGCCCCCTGAGGTCCGAGCCATTCAGGAGCCCGCTCTGCTGGCCCATCTGTGCTTGAGTCCCAGCCCATTGGCCCCTCTGTGTCTGAGCCCCTTTTTCCTGACCCTTCTGTGTCTGGAGTTGCTAGGTACAATCTGCGCCCCCGATGGAGGAACAGTGCACCAAAGGAAAAGGCAGATTAGCAGCGACGGACTCGATAAGTCGGGCAGCAGTAGAATAGGGAGAGGTGAAATTGGTGCATTGTTCAGACATTGGACAGGATAAATAGAGCGTGCTCCCCTGGAAGGGGATACCTTATCCTGAGCATTGTGGGATTTCTTCAGAAGAGCGGGGATCGTCTAGCTCCTCCGCCGGTGCTCAATAGCGCCAACATTGATGAACAATAGGAGTCTACCAGTGAGGCTCTGAAGGACACTTGGAACATTTGCCCCTTCTTGTTTTCTTGTCATTGGCTCCATTGCATTTCCTTTCCTCTGGGTACAATGTATCAGTTTGGTCGCCTGATTATTGAGGAGGAACAGCCATTTGCAGTACCAGGTTTTGGGCGGAATGATTCTGGTTGGTTCAGTTGGTCCACAAAGAGTAAAATAATTTTCATGGTGTTAGTGCTGGTTTCCCTGATAGCGGTGCTTGGAATAGTATGGTTCCTTGAGGAGAAATATCCCGTGAACTCTCTGATTGGTACAATGGCTGTTCCTCCTGAACACGTGTTTGTCACTTTGGCCCTTCATAAAGGTGAACACAGGAAGACATATGTAGATAATGTGTTTTTAGAAATGCTCCACCAAGCCCATGATACGTCTAATGTCACTAATTGTTGGATATGTGGACTGCTCCTTTCAGTTACGCATAAGAGTGATAGCCTGTTATCATTGCCCTTGTCATACCTGGGGAGCTGTGAGGGTTGGTTTGAATTGTTCTCTATGGTATCATTCATTAGTATTTTTGTACTATGAATATGACATCTGCTGATTATCACACAATGTTAGAATATATACATGTCCACCAAGGGTTTACCCCGGGAGAACAGGGAACCCCTGATACATTGTCCCCAACAGCTTGCATGAATGTATATGAGAGAGAGAAAAATGTAACATGGCTCCAAAATGAAATGTTGGACTTCCAGGGGTCAACGTCACCGAATACTTTCGCTCCCGTCAAATGCGCAATATTACTCAGGATGAGGCAATGCCGGTGCCAGTAATCAATACAACAGCTGGTTTTTGTGTTCGAGGGCTTGAGAAGGTAAAAGTGGGAGAGAGTAATTGCAACTATACATATACGTTGAGCACGAGTAGTAGTCCACCTTTGCTCCGACCGCATAATATCTACTTTGTTTGTGGATCTCAAGCTTATGTTTGGCCTCCTCAGGGATGGTCTGGTATATGTTACCTCTCTTTCCTCCTTCCCATGGTGTACATGGCACTGCCTAATTATAATAAGGATCATCTACTACAGTGTAAGAGTGCCCATCTGTTCTGGATTCGAAGGGTCATTAATTCAGAAGATATAGATCAGACAGACACTACTCTGCAGCAGTTCACAGATGCTATGAAGGGTATCATACCCTTTTGGGGCCCTATGTCCAATAGCCTTAATATTCGTCAGCTCACCAGAGTTGATGAAGGGGTCATTAATACCACAGCAGGAATTTTGACCAATATTAGAGCTGAGATCCAGGCTACGAGGCTTGTTGCTTTACAGAACCAGATGATGTTAGACGTCACCCTTGCTGACCAGGGAGGGGTCTGTTGCATCATTGGCAGCAGTTGCTGCATGTACATACCAGACCACGCCCCTAATGTATATGCTGCTATACAGAAGTTGCATAGGCTCTCATCTGACATCCACCAAGAGAATGGTACTTGGACTCTTTCTGGTTGGTTTTGGGGTCTAATAACATCTTGGGGGTGATAGATCCTTATCTTTCTGGTAGCAATTGCAAGTTATAATTTTCACATGTTGCCTATGAGTATATTGCCTTCCTGCTTGCTGTGCTTACTGTGTTGGAAAATTGACACCCACACCGAAGACCCCAATACATGATACTAAGCCTACGGCAATGATGATGCAGGCTGTCTAGGGCCTAATGTCAATAAATGAAGGTATTTTTTTAATATTGATAATGTGTGTATTAACATGTAATAGTAGTCTTCCTACTTTGCAAGAAGTTATTCGTTTCCTAACACTAGACAAAATTGTTAGCAAATGCTAAAAGGGGGGTCTGTTGGACTGAAAATGCGTCTGGTCGATTACTTCTAGCATTGTGCGATTTAAGTTAGCATTTCCTGCACCATTTTGTATTAGCCGCCATTTTGGGTAATGATTCAAACTAACGTCTGTCTCATCTCGTGTCTGCCTCATCAAAAAGCAGCTGCCAATGTGCCCTCCGTACATGTATTTCTTCAAGGTTGAGTTTGCTGTGCTAATGAGTAAACTGCCTATATTACTGCATACCTTTCTGCCTAGATAGGCCTTCTCCCACAGCTCAGAATGGTGTGGGCAGGCAGAGTAACCTTAAATGCAAGATAATCTGTGCCTCCTTTGTTCATCAACTCCCAGACTTGAAAATTCCTGTCTGGGCCGGTCTTCAGGGGTATTGGAAATGTACTTTATGCTTTACCATGTTGTTTCAGGTCAGTCCCTCTGCAGCAATCTGAGGAGGCTGGTCAGACTGGACTCCACTCGAGCGTATACTAATAAATAACTTTGGTTTGTATTCTCTACTGTCTGACCGACTCTTTATTTGTATGGAAGGCTGAGAGGTGGTCGCGAGTTACCGGGTGGCCCTAATTGGGTCACTTCCTTCAGTTACCTCATCTTCCATAAGGTCTTGTTCCCGCAGTGCTCTGTCCTCCTGAGAAAAACTCGGAAGAGAAATATCCAATAGTAATTCACTAGACTCCTCAGCTGTGGCAGTGAGTAGAGATCTGCATAGTAGGACACAAAGGCATTTGTCACGCCTTGTCTGTCTTTCACCTGCTCCCCTACATCATTTAAAATTTTGGGTGCCAATCGATTTGCCATGTTAAATTGCACGGAGGTGGGATTTTGTAGCCTCTTTGGCAGCGTCCTGATACCCCTTCTGTTTAAGGGCCAAATTGTGGTGCAAATTACCCTGTTCTGAACCTGGAAGCTGGGATTTTGGAGAGGATGCGGTTCAACGGCTAGAGCGGTTGACTTTGAAGCTGGGGAATCGGGTTTGAGTCTCGACAGGGACGCTTAACGTCCTGTGATTCTGGGCAAAGCACTTAATCTCCCCGTGCCCAATAAGATGAATATGTCCATCTGTGTCGCAACTGGTGCTCATGTAAAGCAATCTGATACCCTCGAGTCGTGTTTGCGCTATATAAAACGAAAAAGAAATCAATCTCTCGTGCAAGCTTGTCTAAACGGGCCCTCTTATCTTTTTTGTGTCTTACTATCCACAAGAGGCCCTGACCCCATATGACTGCTTTATATGCCTCCCACATAGTCTGCGCCGAGTCAACCAAGCCCACATTTTCATCAAAACTTTGCTCAATGGCAGCCTGGAGGCCTACACGGATATGGGGCACATCCAAGTATCAGGGATTAAGGACCAGTGGCCGATGCCCTCCTCTGCCCAGTAGCCCATAAACCACCCAGACTGCAGTATGATCAGAAATATCTCTGGCTAAATGTCAAACCTCTCTGAGATAAGGGAGGTGGTAGGATAGGGTAAGGATGTAATCAATGGGCAAGAGACTACCATGGGCCCCTGAGTGAAATGTGAAGTATTGTGTGGAGAGATTGTAGGCTCACCATGTATCTACCAAGTCCAGAGCCAACAACAAGTCAGCTAGTAGGCAGGCATCGTCGGGGAGGGGGGGGTCACCTTGCCTGCCTGGAAGGCCATCGGTCTTTGATGTCACAAAGAGCCATATTGAAATCACCCTTTAGCACCAATCCTCCCTCAGGAAGACAGAGGAGAGAATTCCTCATCATGTAGTCGCAGGGCTCATAATTTATTGTCATTGCCCGCATGACATATTGTGTACATTCTTGTGCGGTCAGATTTGCTATATCTGGGTAGGGCTGTAACCGGCTAAGAATGGCCATGTTGCTCCCTCATTGCTGAAGGGACCTAGTCTAACATAGTTTATTATATGCGGTAGGGCGCCTTCAAACCGATTTTAGCATTCTTGAAATGTAAGTGGTATTTCTGGTGTTTTGTAAGGTGTGTAGATGTTCGGAACGGCAGCTACAGTATATACATAAAATGCCTTGATTTTGCATTCCCTACTGGGAATATAACCCATGAACACCACGGACGTCTCTGGTTAGTAGGTGATTTGGGGTCTTTGGAAACACAGAAGAAACTACTCAGGCAATAAATTAAGCTAGAACGTTGGCGGTGCCATGTCGAATGGCTTATACTTTCTCAGTAAAATTGTGTGTTTGTTTGACAAGATAAACATCAAAACACCATCAGGATATGTTGGCCTTAGTCCTGCTAGATCACAGTGCACCACTGTAGGAAGTTGGCTCTTTAAATAGTGGACCAAAAAGAGGTACACTGTGTAAGGAGTCCAGGCAAACTCCAATTAGTTTACAGAGGCACAAATGCTCTCTTTTGTGGTAGTGTCGGCGAGCAGATGGGCTTATCAGAGGGTAGTGCTTAGGATTTATTGCACACAAAAAGGCTGTAAGTGAGACACACACTCGATAAAGAAATCTGACACCAATTTACAAAAATAACGTGTACGTTTATATGAATTTGGATACTAAGATCATCAGATTCAGGCAAGTACTTTACGAGTTATGTATTTAGACAGTTTTTAAAAGTTGACGGTGCAACTTTTGCGTGCGGTAAAGTTATCTTATGTGGGAAGAACATGCACTGCATTTGGGCACTTAACAGCGTCTTACTGGACTGTTCTCCGGGACTTACGGTGAGGATGGGGCAAGGTCTAAGTTTGTGATACTCAAAGTACCGCCCGTGTGCCACTTGCGGCCGACAGACCTTCAGACCTTTCCATGCGACCCCATGTGGAAAACATGCAGGCTCAGTGTAGTAAACTACTTCTCTGCTATTCCCCACTGTACTGCTCTGTTGGAATGTATCATGACATCATAGAATGCCAGAGTGCCTATCTGTGTTTAGAGTGGCAGTTGATCATCTCAGGCTGAGCTGCTAGGAGCCTGCTCCTGGTGGGGCTGCGTCTGTACCTTCTATCTTCTCCTACTCACCTATCTTAGAACCAAGCTACAATAAAGGATTAATCAATTATACAGATGGACTCTGTATCTTCCTTTACCACAATTTGGCGACGATTTTGAACCTACGCATGGTGTATGGAGTAAGGACAACTATGGAACTGAAGGACAAGGAGCCAAGAACATTAAAGACTTTCAACACGTCAATTGAAACTTGAGAATTCAGCTGTGTCAACCTGTAAAACGCCCTGAACAGCCCCACCAGTGTCCTGTACCATCCGGACAGCCTGCAGCCTGGGCGTTTGTCTACTGTGATGTAACTAAGAAACTAAAGAAAGAAACTAAGAAAAGAAATGAAGAAGCAAGTACTCGACAAGTAACTCGCCACAACCATGAGTCAACTGTTGGTCTGTCTGTGTTCCTCACTGCATGCGTCATATGAAATGTTGCCCACAAGATGGTGTATCTACACTGTGTAAGTGCCGAGCGAGAGCAAAGTCTACTCCGCCGCTAAATAATCCTGGTTGCAGTGACATTGACATTATTAAAGGAGTTAATTTGGAGCTAAGTTCGGGCCCCAGTGTGAAGGTCAAACTCGCACCTGAAATTTATGGATCGCGGGCAAAATTCGAGCCCTGGTGGTGTTTGAGACTGTTTGGCAATTTTGGCGTATGTCGAGAGGAGAGCGGAAACCCTCAAGAGGCACTCCTGACCTCACGACCAAAATCTTGAGTTGCTTGCCGGGTGCACGTGCCTTCTCTTGCATGCGCGATCTCGGCATGTTTGAAACGTTGCCAGGCGGTGGTGTCACATGCTCCCTTGCGTCACTCCTGCAAGCTCTGGTGCTGTCAAAAGCGGCGTTGCCATGGAGCGACGTTGATGCAGTATGGGCCCGTCAACGTAAGTGTCAACTTTCACTGCACTGATATCATTCCTTGCAGCTGAATTTTAGTGAGTGATCACGCTGAATGAAGCTGAGGTGCAATCGAGACAGATGCGCGACTGTTCAGGAAGGTAAGAACGTGCATCCACTGCTAGTCTCGTGCCAACCATTAAAACTAGCCTCGTTTTTTTTTTTCTTCTTCTTTCAAAAGTTGATTGCATACCTATCCAAAGGGGACTTGAGCGGGCGGCTTACTCATAAGCCGAAGAGACAATAAGTGCACTTTAAAAGGGTAGCGATTAACGCCAAGGACAAAGCAATTGCAACAGACGAGTAAAATCGAGACAAGACAAGAGACAAGTATGTCCTTAATGTACCCACTGGTGATTTAAGTTTGGAGAAATTTAAAGCAGAACATGGAAAACTCTGCCAAAGTGGTCACTGCATTAAAGTTGTTTCTTGAAGATCAAACAACAATCTCTTCACTGTAAAGAGAGCTTGCAAAAAACGCGGAAGATAGTGGATTGAGCGCACCAGAACGAACAGAAAGCAAAGGTAACAATCCAATAAGTAATAAATAATCTAACAAAACTGGTGCACCAGGGATCTAGCTACGCAATGTAATCCCCTTTTCAACAAAACACATGCCAATATGCATGAATCTATCAGATCTAGTTCTGACCACAGTGACAAGACAGACCAGCGCAAACGGGTCAATGAGCTGTAAGGCTGTGAATTCATTGACAAGATTGCCACCTGGTGGATTTTGGAAGTATTTTTTGTGTTTTCGCTTCACTATATGGAGCTCTAACTGAAAGCCATTCTTATCAATCTGCAGAGTCCGTTAGATGTTGCTGGTCGAATTTCATTTATTCCCACACCCGCTACTGTAAATCACGTCACTCACAACAACATCTGAGAACGCTTCGCAGAACTGGGTCAACAAGTCCAAAGGAGCCCAATACCAGGAACAGATAGTTCTGAACCCGGTCAATGAGCCCAGTACTGGCACAGTCGATCTTAACCACGACAGAGAGACCACAACGGGGACAAAGGTCTAGGACAGAGAGACCAGAGCTGAACCGTAGCGGAGAACCCAAGAACTGGAGCAGAGAGCCCAGAACCGGGACACCGAGGCCAGCGTGTCAGAGGACCGCGCTGGACCGAGACAGATCACCCCCCGGAACCTCAAGGGGACAAAGGTCCGTCACAGTACCAGGAGGAGATGAAGATCGTCCCAAGGTCCAAGAACCAGGAGGGGCCAAAAGTTGTTTCAGCTCATTTGCTCTCACTGTTTTTACCGCACTTCCAGTCATTTATAGCAGAGGGGAGATACCCAAAGACTGTGACGCAGAACCCAGGTCTAGAAGACAGAGAGTCCAATATCGGGAAAGCATAGTACCAGAACAAGGAGTGGATAAAGGTCATCTAAGAACTAAGAGTGGACGAAGGTTGTGTGGAACATTTTGTTATTTGAGGAACAGTCTCTCTGGCGAGCCGTTGCACACTTTTGAAATGCAGGCACTGTGGCTGTGTGACTTTCGGTGAGTACTATCACCTTACTTTGTCTGTTTGCGGACTCATACAGTCATCCCTGTTCCATGGCAGTTTAACCGCTGCCTTCAAACAGCCCACAAGCCTCCACAGTGCGCATGCACTTGACACCCGCAGCCTTACCGGTCTCGTGATGCCTGCAACCTATCTTCTGTGACGTCTGCCTCCTCTTCGAGCTACTTGCTGTGGTGGACGCTTTGGTGCATGCTCCTGCCACAAATCACCCTGCACTACGTCAGGGATGTGTGTCGCCATTTTGAGTTTGGAAGTTTTCTTTCTTCTTGGCAACTCTCATTGCGGTGTACACCTTTTGGCCAACCGCGTTGCCAATAAAGTTTTGCGGATACCAAAATCACCTGGTCGGCTCCAGTAAGTTTCCTTACATAGTGAGTCACACAGTTCTCTCCAGTAGTCAACGGCCGGGGTGGCAAGAAAAGGGGAGGACGTTGCGAGATTGATGTAGAGGTAATGGAACTATTGAACGTTGTGGCACTTCATTTCACTGGTGGAGTTCAGCGATTGCACACTGAAGGAACCCTAGTGTTCTACTTTGTATGCTGGTAGCTGCGGGAAGCCTTACGTGGAGACCTCGGGTGAAAGATCGTTCACTGGAGCCTAACATTTCTTCCTTGATCATAATGCATATAATTATTGCATTTCCTGTTTTGGTGTGTAAATGATGGGGGCACTCGGTACCTAAATTCACTTTATAACATAATGTCTGGAGCGGGCGGTTAGTGGCCCAGTGCTCCTACTCAATTTTCATGATAAGTGTGTTGTGTGACTAAACATTGAGTGTACCATTTCCTTTGGGGGAGGTTGTGGGTGGTGTTTAATGTCTCATTTCAGACATGGTGTTGTTTTAAGGGTTAGTACCCTCCGGTGTACCCTAATTAGGGGAGGTTGGGTGGTTTTCCAGGGCGAGCACCCTGTGGTGTTCAATGGTGATTATTTTCTTTAAGGTTTAGTACCCTACGGTGTACCCTATTGAGGGGAGGTTGTAGCTTTCATCTTTTCAGGGTGAGTATCCTAATTAGGGGAGGTTGGGTGGTTTTCCAGGGCGAGCACCCTGTGGTGTTCAATGGTGATTATTCTGTGGTGTATCTTACCTAAGGGAGGTTGTGTAGTTTTCCACGGTTAGTACCGCGTGGTGTACTGTGTAGTTTTCCACGGTTAATACCCTGTGGTGTACCCTACCCTGTAGCTTTCATCTTTTCAGGGTGAGTACCCTCTGAGTACCCTAATTAGGGGAGGTTGGGTGGTTTTCCAGGGCGAGCACCCTGTGGTGTTCAATGGTGATTATTCTGTGGTGTATCTTACCTAAAGGAGGTTGTGTAGTTATCCACGGTTAGTACCGTGTGGTGTACCCTACTTAGGGGGGGTTGTGTAGTTTTCCACGGTTAGTGTCCTGTGGTTTACCCTACTTCGGGGAGGTTGTGTAGTTTTCGATGGTTAGTACTCTGTGTACCCTACTTGGGGGTGTGGTGTGGTTTTTCAGGGTTAGTACACTGTGGTGTACCCTACTTAAGGCAGGTTGTGTAGTTTTCTAAGGTGGTTATCCTGTGGTGTACCCTATTTAGGGGAGGTTATGGAATTTTCCAGGGTGAGTACCCTGTGTTGTTCTCTATTTCTGGTGGAGGCTGTTTTGTCAGTTCCAAGGGTTACTACCCATGGGACTTTCTTTCATGTTGGCACTATGCTCCGGTCAATGTCTTCCTGCTTGGAACTCGAGGCCAACGGTTTCACTTTCATAGGACTTTGAGTGAGAAGTTTCTCTCTAGTGTTTAGACCTTTTTCGTTACTCTTAACGGATTGTAAGTGTCAGCATGCCGCCTACCCTAATCACGGGAACTTTTGTCCTTTTCCCAGAGTGTTTACTCTCTGGTGTATTCTTCTTTGGGAGGTTCCACTCTTCCTGTTATCTAGAGTGACTTATACCCCCTGGGGTACCCTTCTATTGGAGATGTTGTTTTTCCGGTGTACCCTTTATGGGAAAGTTGTAAGGGCGGTTGTTCCCTTATTTTCTAGGGTGACTGCCCGGTGGTGTACCAGTTTACGGGGAGACTGTGGGGGTGACCACCCTTCTCTGTTGCTTTGGTTTTTCCACCTAAGTCTTGCCTTGTTCTTTATTTTTACCCAAGGGAGGGGGATGGGGCGTGTAGTGTTGACTTTTGCAATGAGCGTGTAGTATTGACTTTTGCAACTGGCGTGTAGTATTGACATTTGCAATTTTAATGTATTCAATGATGTTTTACATTTTAATGCATTTCTTTTCATGCCAGTGTTATTCCCGATACCTCATGTACTACACCATTAGGTATTTGCATCTCAATGTTTTCAATTTATGCCAATGTTATTTCTGAGGTATCTAACTTGTCTTTCTCTTTATTTCTGCTGTTGTTCCCCAAGGAGGGAGGATGTGTAGTAAACTACTTCTCTGCTATTCCCCACTGTACTGCTCTGTTGGAATGTATCATGACATCATAGAATGCCAGAGTGCCTGCTCCTGGTGGGGCTGCGTCTGTACCTTCTATCTTCTCCTACTCACCTATCTTAGAACCAAGCTACAATAAAGGATTAATCAATTATACAGATGGACTCTGTATCTTCCTTTACCACACTCAGCAGCCTTTATCTTGCCTATGTTTGTTCCTCGGGGGCCGGATTCAAAGTGGAAAAAAGTTAACAGAGAATGCTGAGAAAATGTTTTTGTGTCTATCTGCTCATTTGTGTCCCCCCCCCCCCTCATTTCTACTCAGTGACTTATAAAAAAAACAGCATGCAGGTAGATGGCTTTCCTTACCAGCCCAGCACAGACATCACGTCTAACCCTCCCACTGCCTTTCCTCTCCACCTGCTTTTAGCTTCAGGTCTGTGTTTTTGCTAGCCGTGCCTTGCCACCAGCGCTGCCTCTTACCTGATCCACCATGAGATCCTCTGAAGCTAAGCTTGCTGCAGAAGGGCACTCTATTGAGAAAGCACAACTCAAGGCACCTAACCAGGGATCTGCAGCCGAGTATTGTTTTGGAAAGTAACTCAGCATTTCAGAAGATAGGAGGCACCCGAGCTCAGTGAGGTGGGTGCCGGACTGTGTTTCCTGATGCAAGAGTGGGAGCTCCAGGGGGTTAGAAAAGGTGATTTCAAGGAGCCAGGTGCATGATTTCTAACATTATTATTATAAAATTCAAATATTTGTAAAATTAGTAAGGGAATAAATGTATTTACTTGGCCCGTTTTCAACTGTACTTTTTGTAGCCACCCAACATCATTTTGTTTTTTAATTGGGCTATTTGCCAAAGGAGGTTCAGCTTGTTGTAGGAACAATGCTCGTCCTGTGTTGTGGTTCTGCTTGTAGCATGCAGCATTGAGGTACTGATGTTTTGGTATTTAACCTCATGATCATGGAATGCCGCTGCCCGCGTCCCAAGCAGTGGGACATCAGCAGGGCAGCACTCTAGTGGCCGCCCGTCGGAGCCTTCCCCTTGCTGCCTCGCGCGCGAGGCTACGCCCACTAGGGTTATGACCCCCAATAGTGTGGAGCTGGAGGCGGGCCGTTGGGGGCGGGGGGCGCGGCTTGCCCCCTCTACTTAGGAGGCCCTCTCGCCCAGTTCCTCCTCTGATCCCTGCGCGCCGCTCCAGCCTGGACACGGAGGAACTGGGCGAGAGGGCCTCCTAAGTAGAGGGGGCAAGCCGCGCCCCCCGCCCCCAACGGCCTCTGATCCCTGCGCGCCGCTCCAGCCTGGACACGCGTTATCGCCGTTAGCCTTCCACCGAGCAGGTCGCTGCCCGATCGTCTCGTCGTCGCAAGTTGTCCGTCGTGCGCCCAGCTTTCAGCACTCCTGCTCGGTGAGTTTGCCGGTGACCTTCCTCTCGCCCCGGCCCTGTCCCTGGGCATTTCCAGGCGACGGGGCCCTGTGGTCGGAGTACCACGGGCGGGGGGGGGACCGTGCTCGGAGCTAGGCTCAAGGCGGCGGCCTTACTGTTTCGTGTGTGGTGGGGGGCGCAAGTGTTTCGCCTCAGAGCGTGGGATCAGGGTGCGAGAGTCGGCTTGTTTGCTGTGGGGCTGAGGCCCCGGGGTTCGATTCCGTCAGTATCTTCGCCTCGGAGCGGGGGACTAGGATGCGAGAGTCGGCATTGTTTGGGGGACCAGGGTGCGAGAGTCGGCTTGGTTTGCTGTGGGGCTGAGGCCCCGGGGTTCTATTCCGTCAGTATCCTTGGAGCGGGGGACCAGGGTGCGAGAGTCGATATTGTTGTAGCTAGCGTAGCCTCCTGGGAATGCTGACCGCCAACCCCACCCCCCCCCCGTTCCCGGCAGCTGGTGCCTCCGCGGTTTTAGCATCGACTCCTTACCTCTCACGATGCTGGTGATACTATCAGGTGGGGGGGGGGCGAGTAGGTCACCGCTCTCCCTGCGTGCACCTGGTCTGCTAGTTCCGGCATGGCGACCTCGATGGGGGTGGGCGAAGTGCCGCACAGAGTCCGAATCATGTGGAAGGCCCCACACGATGGCGGGTGCCCGCCTCCCCGCGTGGCGCTGTCGTGTGAGTTAGTTTCTCCCGCTGCGCCCTCGGGCTATCGCCAGCGCTGCTCGGACCGTTCGCTCTGCGCTCCGGTGGTCCATCGGCTGCGCTGCAGCCTTAGTGGCAGGATCCAGGGGTCGAGCTCTGTGGTCGCGTCCACATCCCGGGAACCGGGGCACATCCGCTCACCCCCTCCGCGCGGAACCCTCCCTACTGGGCGCTACTAAGGGGCGGATATTGCCTTGGGGGACGGGCACCGTTCATATGGTACTGTGTCCGCTGCCCCAGGTACAGAGTCTCAGATACAGGGTGCCACGGGTCGCCTTTCGATTGTAGTGGCCGCACCTCGTCCCAGGTCCGGAGGCTGTTCCAGCCAGGGGTCGCTTAGGACACCTCGGGGCGCGACTGCCGGGCGCTGCTTACCAACTATACCAACTAGGCTAGATGTTTCCGTACGACACATGACGCTTCCAGCCCAGTCCTCAGCACCGACCGTCAAAGCCTGTGGTCCTGGACAAATCACTTAATCTCCCCGGGCATAAAAAAGAAAGAATGTACGCGTACAATTGTAACGAAACTCATGGTATGTAAAGCGCTCTGATACCTTCTGATCCAGTGCGTGCCATATAAAACTTCTGACAAAACAATGCGGGGGGCCTGTGGCGGAGCTGGCAGCACTGCCCTCTCCCTTCCCTCCCTTGAGGGTGTCGGGAGTATAATTTTCAGGCAGAGTGGGGGGCTGCGTCCACCGCGTGATGGTCTGCTTTGGAAGAGGCTGGGACATGGGGAACTGCGCATGCAAAGAGCCCGCGGCGTGGTGAGCCCGGCCCCGACGGTGGTGAGAACAGCGATTGTGGAAAGCAACAAAGCTATGGGCTCAGCGCTCCTTGCTGGTGTACCCTTGCTTGCCGTGCTCCCCAGGCAGGAACTTGTCCCTGTGGCCCTCCTTCACACTGTGCAATTGTTAGTGCGTGGACAGTGGCAGGGTGGCCCGGATGGACCGGGGAGGCGGACATATATGTGGAGTGAAGAAGGGTATAGGCCTGCTGGGTGCCGCGGCACGGGGTGTTTTCGAGCGCATGACCAAGGCACCTTAAATGTAGAGAGGCCTCACGGAGGTATAGCGGTCGGAAGCTATTGTCTACCAGTACATGGAGGGAAGGACTGTGTGTGAAAGCCTAGTGGCTAGATATCAGGAACCAAGGCATTGCGCTACTACATTATGCCCCTGGAGGTAACGCAAAAATGCTTCACCCAACTTCTTCCGAGAATGGAATATGATTAAACGTGCATTAAAGCTGTTTTTAAAAAAAAAAAAAAAAAAAAAAAAAGTTCCTGTGGTGTAAGATCCACCTTCCTATGCACAGTGTAAACAAACCCCGATCGCTCTCAGGAACTTCTTCAGCCTGCATGTGTGTAGGGCAGCATGGAAAGGGTCACTCGAGGGAGATCTTGCCGGCACGCTCGAGTCATCGCATTCCTTACCTCTCACATCTTGTTTGGTGCGGCTTGGGTGTCATCTCGTCACCCTGCACCTCGCCTGCTCCTGGCAGGTGACGGCACTCCGTAGAATCTGCAGATTAAGTGGTTATTTTGACGAGCGCAGCACAGCGCCTGGCACCTGCAAAATGGTGGTGTATGTATAAGTAGATAACTAGAAAAGCAGAACTTGTCTGTAACTGTCAATCAGATGTGGACCTGTCTGCCCCCTGCCCCTCCTTCCCCTTGACCAGTAATCTAGCATAGTGCGACAGCAGTGATTCTGTCTAGTGCCTGCTGTGGGTTAAAAAATAAATAAATTGAGGGAGCATTCATGATGTAGGCTTTTGGCAGGTTTTGCGACGTCTTTATACAGGCCGCGCTGTGCCATGTACACATCCCTCGAACAGCCTGCGGAGAACCGTGAGTAAATAAACCACGGGAACAGACGTAGTTGGCCAGGCACGAGTATCGCCTTCTCTTATTAAGCTGCTTTTAGGGAAAGGAAGCGGGTCATACGAGTTTTGGACAGCTGTTCTTCAGGCCAGTAAAAGGTATTTCTCTTATTGCGCTTTCAAAATGTCCTTTTTCTTGGGGGGTCCTCAGTATGGATGCTGGATCTTCGGAGTAAAGCTATCGCAATTTAACATGCCATTAAAAAACATGCCATCCTGCGTTGGTGTTGTAAAATTGAAACAACGATGTGATTAAGCATTTACTAAAGACATTAATTCCCCTTTTATAGATCGTGTTTTCTCTGTTATGTTGACCGAAGCTTGGACTCCATTTTGTATTGTCATGCTTTCACGTGTTCCCCACGAGAAGAGTCCAACCTCTGTGTTAGTTGCTCTTGCAATCTGCCTAGTAACAGTCTATAAATAGCTCCTTTGTCTATCTGGCACATGCCCAGACTTGACCACATCTGTTATCAGTTAGCCTTGCTTGACCATGTTTTCGCGGGCTCAAGGAGTGCGTTAGCTCCGCCCACATATTGATTCAGTATCGAAAATGACCATAAATGGTAATGTTCTTCGGCCTCATGTTGTATCCACCCACTTATGAGCCCCTCTGTTGTGTATAAAAGGGGACCATGTACGAAGGTTCTTTGTGCTACTCTATGCAATACTAAAGAGTGTTGTGTGGATTGTAGGACCACCCTTAAGGGTTAATAAATGCTGTCTTTGTACTTTGCAGTTTCCGTGCCAACTTCCTTATAGATTCCATTACAGGAGAGCGAACCCTTGTGTCCTGCGGGCCTAGCTGGGGCCTGTATTCATCAATTGGCGCCCGTCACGTGGGGCTCATCGGCGACTCGGATGCTCGAAGGACTGGTCGCGACGAAGGTGAGGAATTGAGCCGGGGACGTGATCACTGCCAGCGGCGCCTTAGCCCTGGCATCCCAAGGTTTTTTCTTCCTTCCCTTCCGAGCTGACCGTCTGGGTGGCGCCGGTCCTCGACTGAGACCTCTTCTGTCGGTCTTGCCGTGAAAGCCGTTTGGGCGATTGTGGAGCTTGGCAGTTGGAATCTGGACTCTTGATTGGTAAGAACCGGTGTACGGTACTTGCTCCGAGTTTTTGAAGCCTGATCTGGCTATTTGAGTTTGATTTGTGATGACTAGTCATATTTTGTATTTGTCTTTGTGAATATATATGCGTTGCAACACATATAGGCAGGTAATGTGGAGAGATTTCTCCGGTGCTGTGTAACTTTGAACGGCGCAACGATTAAGTGCCATTTTTCTATAATATTGCATATTTTGCATTATTTCTGAGCATGCCTGCTTTCAGCGCACTCCGTAAGTGGTGTTGCTGTTTTGGGAACCGGTTGAACCTCGAGGAATCTGCTCCAGCTCCCCCAGAGGGGACTCCTAATAGGGATATGTATGTGAAGCATGGTCTTTCTTCCATAATGTACAGCACAGTATGGAGGAAATATACAAAAAAAGATCCTGAGTTGCGATGGCCTTTGTATGGATCGTTTGATATACGTAAGATTGAGTATGTGGAACAGTGTATGTGTAAGCGGCGTGCTCGTCAGGATATGTTTGAGTGTGTGCGGTTGTGGGTGAAGGAGGTGCGTGAGCGAGAGAAGCGTGAGAAAGCGCTGTTTGATAAAGAACAACGGAAGAATGATCATGTGCGAGCACAGGAAGCGAAGCGTCGGGAGGACAGAGAGCAGACGGACAGGCAAGAGAAGGAGCGTAGGCTACAAGTTTCGGGACAATACGCTGTTCGGCAGCCACTTTATCCTGTCCTTAATAATCTTGATGATGATTTTTATTTACTAGATCGCTCTCCGCCCCCTTATGTCGGCGCATCTGCTCCGAGGCCGCAAGATTCTGTCCCGGGTACGGGTAAGGTAGATACGCGGTCCATGTTATCAGCCGAGCAAATGGCTGAGCTTCGGCAAATTTCCTTCCGTGCACTTAACGGCAAGATATCCATAGAGGAATTATTCCATACTTGGGGGCTGTGGCAGGAGAGAGATAAATTGTATTTTCTGGGTCATTTTGCGGAGGAAGTGATTGATGCTTTCCGGAAACGTTCTGGTGTTTTTGAGCCCGACGAAGTGTCATCGGATGCTAAAGCATTGCGTAATGGTGTTTTCTCTTTTTCTAAGGCTCCAGATACGGCTCGGCGGCTGTTCGCCTTGCGGGACGAGGTGCTGGTCTTTAAAGAGAAAGCGCGCCAGCGAGCAGGGGAGGAGAAGCAGTCGGATTCGTGCACAACAGAGGGCCACTCATCCACCTCCCAGTCAGATAAGGATGACATAGTGCATGTTAAACCAATGCGAGAGGCGGCGCCTTTGTATGTTCCTCCTAAAGGAGCGGGGACTAGCTCGGACATTACCTCCGCCGATGCTAAGGGATATTTTGTGTATAATTGGGTTTACACTCCATGGCATAGGGCTGATGTTATGGCATTGAAGAATGCGCTGCCCGACCCCCGCAAGAATCCAGCGGCCTTCTATGAAGAAGTCGAGGGGGCCTTGAATTCTTGCGTTATGACTTTAGCAGATATAGATTTGTTCTTTGGGCTTATTCTACCACCAGATATGTGGCGATCTGTGCGGAAGGTAGATGATGTTGCCACTTTTAAGGCTCGATGGTCTGAACTGGAAGATGAGGATAGGGAGAGGAAGCCTGCGCAGAAACCGCCCCAGAATATTTTAGATCTCCCTGCTGCTATTGTGGCTAAGTTGAAGACAATTATCCCCCCTAAAAAGATTGACTGGAATATGTTAGCTGCATGTAAACAGAAAGTTGACGAGTCAGTTGCGGACTTCTTTACGCGCTTTGAGGAGACGTTTCACGATTTTAGTGGACAGTCGCTTACCGACGATACGGGACGCCACCTTTTCGCGGATAAATATGTGGCTAATCTGCTGCCGGCAGTTGCGGCCCGTCTAAAAGCGAGTGAAAGTTCTTGGTCTTCCGCTACACCGACGGCCCTCCTGACTATCGCTCAGTATTATGAGCGTCAGGAGCAAGAAGCGAAGGGCCAGGAGGAAAAGAAATCGAAAGATTTGAAAACAAAGGTGATGTTGGCACAAGTCTATGGCCCGCCTCGACGGGGTAGTAATAGAGGTAGGGGAGGATCTTATGGTCCTCCCTCGGGCCGGTCTGATTTGAATAGGAATCAATGTGCGTATTGTAAGCAATCGGGTCATTGGGCTAGGGACTGCCCGGTGTTGCATGCATCGCGTCAGGGGCATACCCCCGGTGGCCCGCGAGGTAGAGGGGGTTTCTCCAACTTCCGAGGGAATTCTAACGAACAGGCTCGTTTTGACTCTGCTGGGCAGCACCGAGATAGATCAAATGTTTTCGATCGCCAGCATCAGTATCAAGCGTCAGGGATTGACCGGTCGGGGTACCATGACTCTCAGCATGCATAGGAATGCGTTGGATGGGGGTTAGAATCAGTTGAGGTGCCAGTCGATCAGAAGGGCCCTTATGTATCGGCTGAGGTTTTGGGCTCTACTGATCAGTTCCTAGTGGATACTGGAGCGACACGTAGTGCGCTATCTAAGCAATTGGTTCCGGGGGCTCCCCCATCCGGCTTAATGGTCACATCGGTAGGGTTTGACGGTACACTCTCCCGAAGCCCTCTTTCACAGCCCCTCATGTTTAAGGTTGATTCTTTTTCTGCACCCTGTCCGTTTCTGCTTGCCCCGTACACACCGGACAACATTATGGGTCTTGATATGTTAAAGCATTTTAGGGCTACGATCCGCTGCTCCCCTGCTGGTGTGCGGGTAATATTGAATGACAATTACCCCCGATCTGAACGGATGTGTACGATGTCAGAGGATGCGCTGTTATCTACCCTCCCTCGTGCGTTGTGGGCGACTTCGGATACTGATGTAGGACAAATGGTGATTCCACCGGTCCACATTAGCGTCCAGGAGGGGGCGGTGTTACCACGCCTCCCACAGTACCGTATTTCCCAGGAGGGTGAGGAGGCTCTCATACAGATAGTGCAGGATTTGATAGCGGTAGGGGTAGTGGAGGAAGTCCCCTATAACATTTGTAACAGTCCGATTCTTCCCATATTGAAAAAGGATACGGATGCCAGAGTTTATCGATTCATAATTGATTTGAGAGAGGTGAACAAGATCGTGATACCTCAATACCCAGTGGTTTCTGATATCACGACATTGCTTACCTTGGTCCCGCCTACGGCGACCATGTTCTCAGTGATTGATTTGAAAAATGCCTTCTTTTCCATTCCCATTCACCCTGATAGCCGATATCTTTTTGGGTTTACATTAAATAATAGATCTTATCGTTTCTGTAGGATTCCCCAGGGCTATACAGAAAGCCCTAGCATTTATAGTCAGGCTTTGAAACGACAATTGGATTCCTTTATTCTGCTCGAGGGGGTCGCCCTCGTTCAATATGTTGATGACATCTTGCTGGCGGCTGACACTCTGGAGTTGTGTGAGAAAAGTACGTTATCCTTACTTTCTTTTTTAGCGTCCCACAATCATAAGGTATCTAGGAAGAAATTGCAATTCTGTAGACCAAAGGTGACTTATTTGGGTCACCTTTTGTCTAAGGAGGGACGTGCACTCACACCGGATCGTATCCAAGTAATTTTGGATACACCGAGACCGTCCACACAGAAGGATGTGCGTGCATTTTTGGGCCTTGTTTCTTTTTGTAGACAGTGGATATTGGGGTTTTCGCACATAGCTAAGCCATTGTTAGCCCTTTTGACAAAGGACACGCCCATCCCAATCCCTTGGTCAGATGAGTGTGATACTGCTTTTCAGCAACTACGACAGGCCCTTTGTTCAGCACCAGTGTTAGGGACCCCTGATTATGCAAAACCCTTTTCGTTGTATGTGCATGAGAAAGATGGATGTGCATTGTCAGTTTTAGTGCAGATGCACGGTGATAAGCAGCGCCCTTGTGCATATTTTTCGGCTGTACTTGATCCTGTCGCCCGAGCATTACCAGGGTGTTTTCGCTCGGTTGCGGCGACAGCTGTGTCAATACGTCAAAGCGAGGGAATTGTGTTATCTCATAAGCTGTTGGTATTAGTCCCCCATGCTGTTGATGCCCTGCTTAATCAAACAAAGACGCAGCATTTGACCAGTGCCCGTTTAACGGGATATGAGTTGACACTTTTGGCTCCTCATATCACGTTGAAAAGGTGCGTAACGTTAAACCCGGCAACATTGTTGCCATACCCCGAAACCCAGCCTGAGGCGCGGAAAGCGCATGATTGTATTCTCGTGACTGAGGAACAAACAAAGAGTCGTATTGATCTCCAGGATACGCCCTTTCCAGATGTAGATGGAGAACTGTGGGTGGACGGATCATGCCTGAAGCTACCAGATGGTACGACTTCAGCAGCATATGCAATTACCACATTACAAACGATAGTGGAGACAGCACGCATACCACAGAAATCAGCTCAAGCAGCGGAACTGATAGCATTAACACGAGCATGTGAGCTCAGTACAGGACTGTGTGTGAATGTTTATACAGATAGCCGCTATGCCTTCGGAGTAGCGCATGACTTCGGCCTACTCTGGAAGGAGAGAGGGTTTTTAACGTCACATGGAGTACAGATAATGCATGGAGAGTTAGTTCATAACCTTTTAACTGCATTGACATACCCAAAGAAAATTGCCATCGTTAAGTGTAGCGCCCATAGGAAAGTGGTTGATAAAGTTGGAGAAGGGAATGCGTTAGCGGATCGAGTAGCACGGGAGACTGCGATGCAGCCCGGTACTACTGCCATGTATGTAGTGAAGTCACAGGTGGAGAGATGGCATGATGCGAAGGAGGAAGTGCGAGAAATGCAAAGGACCGCTTCTGACAAAGAGCGGGAGCAATGGGCTAGCGAGGGAGAACTGGATGACGAGGGTTGCTGGAGAAATAAGCAGATGGATAGATGGAAATTACCCACGGCCTTTGTACAACCTATGGTTCAGATGGCACATGGGCTAGCACATGTTGGAGCTTCCGCAATTGTGAAATTGCTTACCCAAGTCTGGGAGCATCCAGAGATTGCTAGCACAGCAAAGAGGGTGGTGCAGACCTGTATGATTTGCCTGAGGTATAACCCAGGAAAGGGTACTCGAACTCCAGCAGGAGGGTTTGTGACACCCACTGCACCTTTTGAGGTTCTGCAGATGGATTATATCCAATTGGAGCGCTGTAATAATCTGAAGTATGTTCTAGTAGTGGTCTGCGCTTTCAGCAAATGGGTTGAAGCGTACCCTACGAAAGACAATACGGCGATGACTACTGCGAAGATGCTGCTGAAAGAGTTCTTCCCTCGGTATGGCGTCTGTAGACTTCTGTGGAGTGATAATGGCCCTCACTTTGTAGCGGATGTTATAAAGTACGTCTTGAAGGGCCTAGGCATCACTCAGAAGTTCCACGCCGTGTTTCACCCTCAGTCTGCAGGTCTAGTTGAGAAGTATAATGGTACACTGAAGCTTAAGATCGCCAAAATTCAAGCTTCGACGTCTTTGACTTGGCCAGACGCTCTGCCACTGGCGTTATTGTCAATTAGATCAGTACCGCACTCTCGAACTGGCCTTACGCCATATGAGATCGTTTTTGGACGCCCAATGAATATTTGGGGTCCACCAAGACCTAAGGCTGTGTATGATGTACCTTGTGTAATGATGAGCGATTATCTGGCACAGTTAACGGATAACTTGGTTTCTATCCATCAACAGGTCCGAGAGGCGCTCCCTGATCGGTCTACCGGCGAAGGACATGGTCTCCGGCCCGGTGACCATGTCATGGTGAAAGTCTTCGACAGAACGAACAGTTTGGAGCCGAGATGGGTGGGCCCTGAGCAGGTCCTCCTCGCAACGAGGACGGCTGTGCGAGTCTCCAACCGAAAGAATTGGATCCACTCTCTGCACTGTAGGAAGGTGCCGCCCGGATTGGTGGAACCTGCCGTGCTGACCGATCAACGAGAAATTTTGGCTGCAGAGACAGGCCGTGCTGCGGAGCCAAACGCCACTGAGGAGCTCTTTCCGGACCACGCGACTCCTGGAGGAAGGCGATATCATCTTCGACCAAGGAAGTGAGTTTTTCCAGTACCGGGACATACTGTCAGAACGGCCCTTGGGTTAGTGAAACGGAGAGCCGATGAGGCAAGGGGGGGGGATCAGCCCTGCATTAGTGTAGCGACACCCGTCTTGGCCCGCTGGTGAAGAAATCAACCGCTGCCCAAGGGGAAGAGTTCTGACAGACTTTTAGTTTCAGGAAGATATTGGGTTTTATTTTTGTTTTGATATGGAGAAAAAGAAAATCCTTTGTGCATTAGGGTTCATGTTGACAGTAGCCATTGTTGAGATAACCACATGGTTCGTGGAGGATGTAACTCCCGCTCGGAAGATTCTTGTGTTGACAACTCCGGTGCCTGAGGAGCACTACTTTTATACATTACCGTATCAAGAGTTGAAGCATCGACAATCTTACTTGAATAACACTTTCATCCAGATGTTGCATCATACCCACGTTGCTACGAATGCTACGAACTGTTGGATATGTGGGATGATGCCAGCTCATCAGAAGAAAGGAGGAACGCCATTTATACCACTTCCTTTCTCTCATAATGGCTCTTGTAGAGCATGGTATACTTTGCTTTTTGCCACTCGGAAACCGACAGTGGGACGATTGCTTTTTAGACTTAATAAAGAATGCCATCAAGACAAAAATGGGTATCCACAAGCGAATGGGACAATTTGGGAGTGGGAAGAGTACCGACCAGACAATGAATCCATTCCCTACATTTTCACGAACACAAGAGACACTGTGGGAAAAGACAAATTTGTGATCCAAGTAGCACAAGCTCAAGCGGACCTGTGTGTCCAGAGTGTGGGTTCCATCCCTGTTGGTGTTAGTGATTGCATTACTGTTTTGAATATTGATGGGTTGAACAATAGTACCTTCTTGGCCTCCCATAATACGTATTTTGTGTGTGGAAATAAAGGGTATTACCGTCTGCCGGCTGGGTGGACTGGGGTATGCTATGTATCATTTCTATTACCTCCTGTATTCCTAGCACCCGCATCTTATCATAAGGATCTGAAATTATTGAATAATGTGACTGTAAATAGGTATAAACGTACTTTATCAATTGATGATGTAGATCAGACTGATACCAGTCTGCAACAGTATATTGATTTTAACTTAGGACTGTTTTTCTTTGTTGGAGCTGCCCTGAACAGTAGGAAGATCCGAAGGTTAACAAGAGTGGTAGAAGCTGTGACAAATCAGACTGCTGCTGCTCTTGGGAATCTTACGGAGGAATTGCAGATTACTAGAATTGTTGCATTGCAGAATCGTATGGTATTAGATGTTATGCTAGCTGACAGAGGAGGAGCATGTAAAATTATTGGAAGTAGCTGTTGTGTGTTTATCCCTGATCATACGCCATCAGTTTATAATGCCATCAATAAACTGCATAAAATTGCAGCTGAGATCCATACAGAAAACGGCACTTGGTCCTTTTCTGGATGGTTTTGGGCGTTAATTACTGCCTGGGGATGGAAGGTTTTAACTGGTCTCTGCATTATTGTGGCGGTTCTGTTTTTGTGCTGTATCTGCGTTCAATGTGGTCCCTTGCTCTGCTCATTATGTGTATCATTCTGTATCACTGATAAGAAAGCTATTGCCGATGTTGCCCACCAAAAACGTTTAGCTAAAGAAGTTGAAGAAATGATGACAATTGACATATATGATGATTATCCTAACAAACCGGATGTCTTCAGTAAATGCTGAAAGGGTCGTCTGTTGTAAAATTGAAACAACGATGTGATTAAGCATTTACTAAAGACATTAATTCCCCTTTTATAGATCGTGTTTTCTCTGTTATGTTGACCGAAGCTTGGACTCCATTTTGTATTGTCATGCTTTCACGTGTTCCCCACGAGAAGAGTCCAACCTCTGTGTTAGTTGCTCTTGCAATCTGCCTAGTAACAGTCTATAAATAGCTCCTTTGTCTATCTGGCACATGCCCAGACTTGACCACATCTGTTATCAGTTAGCCTTGCTTGACCATGTTTTCGCGGGCTCAAGGAGTGCGTTAGCTCCGCCCACATATTGATTCAGTATCGAAAATGACCATAAATGGTAATGTTCTTCGGCCTCATGTTGTATCCACCCACTTATGAGCCCCTCTGTTGTGTATAAAAGGGGACCATGTACGAAGGTTCTTTGTGCTACTCTATGCAATACTAAAGAGTGTTGTGTGGATTGTAGGACCACCCTTAAGGGTTAATAAATGCTGTCTTTGTACTTTGCAGTTTCCGTGCCAACTTCCTTATAGATTCCATTACAGGAGAGCGAACCCTTGTGTCCTGCGGGCCTAGCTGGGGCCTGTATTCATCATTGGGAGGCGGGGTTTGGTGGTATTACATCATGACGTCGCCGAAGCCTGAAGCCTAATTTTCTTTCCTGTTACATTAGTGTTTAATTAAAGAAAACAACTAGTTGCAGGCAGTTACTTTCTGTGAGCTGAATTATATATACGTATAGTGTTTGGGTTTGACCTACTGGTGGTTTATTGACCACATACTGAATTTGAAGTGACCAATACATATCTTCAATTGAGTTCACTCTTTTAAGTAGGATTTACGTTTGACTTACGTCGGGCAATTATCTCTAGTAGGGACAAAAAGCCCCTACCAATGAGCATCAGCCCCCCCCCCCCCTCCCAGACATTACTTCGCAGCAGCCACTGTTACAAACGATACAACCTTGTTCTTTGAGTTCACTGTACGTTTTGGGAAGTTGTGCCCAGCCTCCCACTGTATACATTTTCCCCAGACTAAGAATGATTTGTTGGGAAATACAGCTGTTGCTGGTTGCCTTGGTTTCGCCTGTCAGTCGTTCAAGAAAGATACATCTGTTGGAGAGGGGTAATTTCTGGAGCACTTTGCGAGCAAATGTGCGCACAACACTCATCCTGCACCCTTCCGCTCCACACAGGTCCAGCACGCTCTGCTGCTAATCTTGGCAGGAGCTGCACCAGTTCATTTTTCTCCAGTTCCCTGGGAAAGGTTTGGGGGGCCAGGGTGATCTATGATGAGTCTGTACTCATCACGGTTTATGCTAAGCGTTTTGAGAAACATATGGTATAGTTTTTACTAGTTTAGCTTTTGGCCAATGGTAGTTTTCGTCAGCCAGATCCGGGATAGCTGGTATTGCGGGACACTAGAGGCGGTTGTGTGTATGTCCAAGTTGGGGAGTGGCATGCTGTGCCGATTAATTGATTAAAGGAATAAAGTCGCATGTTCTAGCTCGAACAGAGCAACTGTTACTAATCGCAATGACATGGGTTCACATGCATTCGAGAGCCCCCCCCCTTGCATTTATTCCCTGGTATCTTTTTACCAAAATGCAGCACTTATAAGGATTATCTGGTACTAGGGGGGAATCTCGTTGGCATTAGTTCCATGCCGGTGGGTACGACGGGACGAAGTTGTGTCCCAAGTGGTGCAACAGGATAAGGGCAGGTCTATAGGTAGATATATGTACCCTGGCAGCAGGTGTACAAATATGTCAGGGTTCAGCCTAAATCCCAGCCTCAACCATGATGCAATGGTCAGCTTGTGGAAAGGTGTAACACAGAAATTGAGCAACCAATGTTATTGATGTCAGTCGACGCTTGAGTCAGGAGATGCTGCTGTCTCTCATCTTCGCCTTGCTATTTTAAAAAACAGCTGGGGGTAAGGTTTCTCAAATTAGTCATAGTGACGGCTTAGCGTATATAGAAAAGTCAGCAGCCTGTGCTGTGTTGAGGCAAGTTGTGAGCTTGGGTTTGTGTATCATTTAACATCTTGAAGGTATTGCGTAGTTCCACGCTTAGGTCAAGAGATGCGGCGGGCTTTCATCCTTAGCCTTGCTTTAGGAAACAGCTGGTGTGATATTTTTCTGCAACTCAGTCATAGTGGCAGCTTAGTCTATACAAGAAGGCAGCAGCAAGAGCGGTTTTTGAGACAGGCGGAAGGCCTGGGTTTGTCTGTCATACTTAACATCTTTGCGGTTATTCTCCCTGTTCCACAGGCAGGCCAGGGAAAGCACGGAGTGACATGGTTGACCGAGACTTAGCCTGGCTTGCCGCTTCTGCGACCTTGTGAGGTTGTTTATGTATTGTATGAGGGTGACACAGGCTGTCACTGTGGTTTGATAGGCGCCAGGGCCAGTTGAAGGTTCAGTGCAAGGCCACATTTGGGGGGGCAATTCCAGGCAAAAGCATTATACCAGACAGCCTTGGGAATTAGGCAGGCGTAGGATTAGCTACGATTTTGGTCAAACTGAGGAAGAGCATATCGACCACAAATAATTGGGAACCAGATATCGCTTACAAAGCAATGCTGTAGATTTCCGGGAGAATGCTGTATGGATAGGCTTCAGGGATCAGGCCGTGACCTTGCTGGAAGGGGCATTCTTCTTCGACCTGTGTCAAACTGGGAAAGGAAATAAGGAGGGCAGGATAACTCTTTCTTCTACCTGCATTGGCACATCCGGCCAGGAGTGATGGTCAAAGTTTTGCCCCCAGCCAGCCTAGGCAACACCCATCCACTCCAAGCTAATTGTTCATGGTGGTTTTGGGCCGCATTTACACAGCCCAGCATTTGGCCCCTGGGGTTGTCAGTGTCGTGAAGTACTAAATTTCACTGAACTGGAGGTGGGCCGGGTTTTCCACGAGCAGAAGTTTGGGAGTGCAAGCCTCCACCTAGGGGGTGGCTGGCTGAATCGGATGAACTACTTCAAACGGTTCACAGCACTGCGCGTGGGAGGGTGTTAATGACCTGTGCATACTTTAACCAGACACCCGTGTATGGCATGCCCTCAGCCCATGGTAACAATTAGAGAGCAGAGAGCGACCATGAGCAGAGACGTGCTGCTCTCCACAGACATTGGGCGGGTTGATGGGCAAGGCTAGCGGAAAAGCCAGATGTAATGTCGGCATGAAGGCGGGCGTGCCCCAGGTATTGGCAAGATAGAGACACTGTCAACTATGCTGATATGAACGATATCATAACTGGGGTTCACAGCAAATCATGTGATAAAATATGTTGTTTCATTTTCAAGCCACTATGGCGGCACCACGAATTACCTATAGCACAGCAACACCGGTATAACAAGGATTGTAGGCACACCTCCTGATCCTTCCCAGCAGCAATAAAGTCCGAAAGCTAGCTTCTATTCATCAAGCGAGGCAATTGTATACGCTGTCCCACGGGAGAGCAAGAAATGATTGGGTTGGACAGCGGGACTAGTATAAGACTCTGTCGTCACATTTAATGTAACTTAATTTACAAGTAGAAATGCGAAAACGATAAACGAGGAGATGTGTCTAAGATATGGGTCAGTTTGCAGTAAGCAATAGGATAAACACCTTGTGAAAGGAAGCAAATTTATATACCCGTGATGTCAGCTTGTGTTTATATACGTAGGTAAGCGGCTGAATCACACGCTACCTTACCCTGCATGTTGTGCTGTTGGGAACACAATTACAAGCCAGGTAGGCACCTAAGCTGGCCAATTGGAAAATCTCAATAGGATGGCAGGTCCATAAGTGCCAATCCACCTAAGCCTTGTTACCAATGCCATATTTCCCAGCCTGAGAAACAGATTGAGGTGTTGCTCTTCCAGCTCAGCCTTTCTTGGAGCCAGGGAGTTGGGAAACATTCACATATTTGGGTCCCCGAGCTGAGAGATGTATCCTTCGGCAGCTCAGTCAGTCATAGTGGCTTTATCGGGAGTCATGATAAACGGCGTCCGATTAGCAGTGGCGTTATCAATGTTTTGCCCAGCCGAGAAATCATGCAACCCCCGCAGTAGCAGCAGCAACTCGGGAACCATGACGCTATCTATACATCACCTTTGTAGATAGAGTGGAAATTAAAAACTTCGTGCTAGGAGATGAAGGGAATCAATGGATTGAGGTATTCAGCTATGGTTCAGTTCTGGCTCCATATGCAGGTGCTAGATCTTCCCATAATTACGTTAGGATGATCTGCTGTGGCTTCGCTTAGAAGGTTAGGAACACCAGTCATGTCTAAGCTTACGGCAGTGGGGCCAACAGACATCCTTTGTTCGTTGGCCCTGGGGCTTCTTTGAATGTTACAAATTAATGCCGTCTTTTACGGGTTACAGAACAGGACCCCTAATTTAGCCCATTCAGCTGGCTTGCAGGGGCAGGGCACATATAACAGCAAAGGGAGGAAGGGGGGGCTCTGGCAGCGACGGTAGCCTCCCCAGAGCTGTGGCGGAGTTACAGGGCGATCTGGATGCAGACGGGTACAGTAAGGGTACCTCTGCGACAGGCGGTACAGTAAGGGTACCCCTGTCCGGCACAGTAAGGGTGCCCGAGCCAAGGTCCAGGAGCCGAAGGGGGTTCTGGGAAGACCGCGACGGCGCCCCGTTAGTCCTTCGGGCGGTTGGGGGGCCTGACCAACCGGGGGTGTGCCACAACACGCTCCGCCCCTGTCGGAAGGGGCGGGAGTAGGAGACAGATCACGTGACCCAGTGGATGATCGGTAAATAATTATGTGCCACACTGCCGGGCATCGACCCACCGTGTGTGCTGGCTCACCAGGCGGGCGGAGCAGCAAGGGGCTGCCTGCCCTGGATCGCCCGTAAGATAACCCAATTTTATTATCATACTGTGTTGTATGAAATAAACCTGCAGCAGTTCTTCACCCACAAATAAAGTGTCAGTGTAATCCTTGGGTGACGTCTGTGTATGCGTGTTGACTGAAGCGGATGACGGTGTGGTCACTATGCCGCTGCCCGCGTCCCAAGCAGTGGGACATCAGCAGGGCAGCACTCTAGTGGCCGCCCGTCGGAGCCTTCCCCTTGCTGCCTCGCGCGCGAGGCTACGCCCACTAGGGTTATGACCCCCAATAGTGTGGAGCTGGAGGCGGGCCGTTGGGGGCGGGGGGCGCGGCTTGCCCCCTCTACTTAGGAGGCCCTCTCGCCCAGTTCCTCCTCTGATCCCTGCGCGCCGCTCCAGCCTGGACACGCGTTATCCCACCCTTTCCACTTACCCCACGTGTCAGGCACAGCGCGTTATTGGAATGTTTTAATGTTTTCTTTTTGCGTTGCAGGCGGAGTTACAGGGCGATCTGGATGCAGACGGGTACAGTAAGGGTACCTCTGCGACAGGCGGTACAGTAAGGGTACCCCTGTCCGGCACAGTAAGGGTGCCCGAGCCAAGGTCCAGGAGCCGAAGGGGGTTCTGGGAAGACCGCGACGGCGCCCCGTTAGTCCTTCGGGCGGTTGGGGGGCCTGACCAACCGGGGGTGTGCCACAACATGCTCCGCCCCTGTCGGAAGGGGCGGGAGTAGGAGACAGATCACGTGACCCAGTGGATGATCTGTAAATAATTATGTGCCACACTGCCGGGCATCGACCCACCGTGTGTGCTGGCTCACCAGGCGGGCGGAGCAGCAAGGGGCTGCCTGCCCTGGATCGCCCGTAAGATAACCCAATTTTATTATCATACTGTGTTGTATGAAATAAACCTGCAGCAGTTCTTCACCCACAAATAAAGTGTCAGTGTAATCCTTGGGTGACGTCTGTGTATGCGTGTTGACTGAAGCGGATGACGGTGTGGTCACTAAGTAGTTTCCTTGTAAAAAGCAGCACATGTATCTGTATTTTATTAGGCAGACTGGTTTTCAATCTCGGACAGAAAGCAACAGAATCTCGGAATGTTCTTTGATGCTTGAGAAATGGCTGTCATTTTTTATTTTAACTGTCTGAAAGGTTTTGTGAGAGAAATTGCCTTTTTTTATTTCTGTTACTGTATGTTTTGTTGTGCACTGCATTGGTGATATGAGTTTTAACACTTGTTGATTATAACAGTTTGTTTCCTAATCTCGCTGTGCCCATGGATAGCCTATAGTTGTGCCACAGCATTAACACGGCCTGGGTTGTCCTGCAAGTTAGGAACAGTCCTGGCCTGTGGCTCAGTGATAGATTGAAGAAGATCTTGACAGCTCTGGGAAGGAATGCAGGATTTCTAGTCCTTAACTATGGGCAGGGCAACTGGTACTATGCAATTGTGCGGCCGTGCGATTTTTGGATGATTATAAATCTTCCGCATTTGCCACATAATCCATCATCTGCCACCTAATCTGTAGATTTTGGCAAAATAAATTGTTTCTAGCTCATGGTTCAAAAGTTACTAAAGATGCAGCAACATCTATTACCGAGTAATAAAAGGCCCTTTGCAGAGAGGACTTGTCACCATTTTTCATCCTTATTGGTAATGGTTACATTTCAAACATATCCATCCACATGTTTATTTCAAAATGAAGCATTCTCTCAATCTTTAGAACAGTTTATTTAAAGAAGTACTTTGTGAATGCCATACATGGTTTTACTCCATGTGGTAGAATTTATCCACCAGACTCTCCACCATGTCATGTCCTGCCCAACTTAGCCTCGCCCCCGAACCACCCCCCACCTGTCCCAGCCACACCCCCACCCATCTATGCGGCCCCCGGTCATACCCCAGACTCTGCTTTGCGGCCCCTGAGGGAATGTTTGTGAGTACCCATGGTATAAGGCCACACCACCAGGTCACCTCGGGAGGCTCTGGAGGGTCTAGGTGCAGAGGTGTGTTACGACATCGGGTTTAGCATTCACTTCAATGAGGAACGGTCTGGTCAGAAAGAGGCTGCAATCGGGGGCCAGTCCTAGTGAACCCACAGGAAACAGTTTAAGTTTAATTAAACAGGGGCTCGACCCTTGAGATTCTTGAGCATGTCGGGACATTGTTGGTCCACGTCTCCTCGGGCTGTTGGGCTCAGGTGCTCAGTGTCTGGCTGGTGGCTGTAAAGGACTCACTCTTTGTCTTTGGTTTCTGTTCTGCAGAAGGGGGCAAACAGAACAGCTGGGCCACTCTTCTTGTGGGTCTCACTGTCCCTGAAGTCCCTCGACTTGCAGGTTGGTCTGCCTCGGCATTGGTGTCTGGTCTGGTCACAACAAGCCTTGGTTGCTGCAAGGGGTCCATTACCCCAGATATTGGTGTTGTTCAGCTCCGGTCAGTCCTGGCATCCCCACACTTAAGGGAAGGATGGATCTGACTTATAGGAGCACAGCTACCTCTTTCTGGGCAGCTGCTTCATTGGTAGTTCACATAAGTGGCAGGTCGGTGTACCGGGCGTTGCCTCTTTGGTGCCTGCAGCTGCATGGGAGTAGCTCCTATGCTCTTTGGCAATTGGTGAAGCACAGATAGCCCTCCAGGATTCTTGGAGTCTCCACAGCTGCAGGAAAGGCTGGTTATTCCTCAAGGGTCGGGTGCAGGAGGCAGGCTGGCAGGGTTGGCGCCATGTCAGTCGTTCTCCTCTATTCTCGGGTCAGCAGTCTTCATTTGTCCACTCCTTTATGACTGTTGAAATCGGAAATCCTTGTATCAAGGCTTCCCCCAAATGCTCAATTTAGAGGTGTTAAGGGGAGTTAGGGATAGTAGCCAATGAGCTACTTACCACTGGGGTCGCCACGCCCCCTAAATGACCTCTTCCTTTGGGGAGTGGGCATCACCCATTACCATAGAGAATTCCGCCACACACAAGATGGTGGAATTCCTATCTCCGTGATCACTTCAGGTTGCCCACCCTAGAAGTGTGTCCAGCCTAACAGTGCAACATGCCTCCTGCACAGCTATTTTTACCGTTTGTCCTGGTGCCAAATGGGCCCAGGGCAGGGGGTGGCATTTCCCTGTCTAGGGAAGCCTTGGGTTGCATAGCAAAGTCGGCAGATGCCTTTGTAGCCCCCTGCCTTGATTTGCTGATTTACCAGCCTTCCTGTAGGAGGAGGTGATAACACCTCTCTTCAGAGCAGGCATTGTTCCTGTCCCCTGAGAGCAGGGTTCTCACCTCCTAGAGGGTCAGAAACCCATCTGTGGTGGCATGCTGGACTGGACCAGTCACCCAGCACACTGGAAGGGTATTAGGGTTCAGGGGGTACCTCTAAGGTACCCTCTGGGTGCATTATTAAAACATCCATCACTGGAATCAGTGTGGGTTTATTAATACAAAGTGTTTGATACCAAAAACCATAGGTGTCAGTGAAGCTTTATGTAGCTGTGAAACTTGTTTTGACCAGAGCCCAGTACATACCTTAAGATGGCTTCCCTGTTCACTTGTACTGTCAGTAATTGAACTGGCCAGCACAGGGGAATATCTGCTCATGCAGATATGTCCTCACATGTTATATAATGCACCCTGCCTTAGTTGGTGTAAGGCTTGCTGTAGGGGTGACTTACAAATATTGCATGCAGTGTAAAGGGACATGGCACACAAGTGTGTGCAATGTCATGTTTTCACTTTTTAGAGCACCTTGTCATGCAGCTTGCAATGGGAGCCTGTATGAGTTTGGTGCTGGGCCACTTAGAGTGGCACAAGATATGCAGCAGCTCTTAGGGACCTCCTACGTACCTATGCCCTAGGCACCAGAGGTACTGCTCACTAGGGACTTACAGAGGTGCTAATGGTCTGGTCACTTGGAGAAAGAACACTGGCACTGGGAAACTTTGTTGCCCGGATCTTAGTGCCCTTCGGTCAAAATTGCATCAAATACCAGGCAAAGTTAGGGGATTACTGCAGCAAAAACCTAGTTTCCTACAACCAACTGTACATCTAACTAAGCAATGTAATAGATAGACTGTGCAACCTCAGAACATGACAACCCTGACTCCCCAAGGAAATCGTGGGAAACAGGTCTATAACCCTTTCGTTTGGTAACTCATGCATGCCCAAAGATGCACAAGAAAGACACAACCTGACGTTTTAATGGTTAGTGAAATATTGCAATGCTTGTATAAAATATATGTTCTGCAATAATTAATACAAGGAAACGGAATAGTGGATCAGCATTATGAGAATGTTGAAGAAGATAAACAATTCAACCATTTTGTTGATACAGAGAATATATGCTTGCATTTAAGTACTGTTATATTTTGTATTCTTACCTAGCGCTACCTATCCTAGGGTCCCTAGAGTGGGTGAACCTGCCAGAATTCCTGTAGGGTGATCTAACTCCCCCGTTATCTTAGGGTAAGTGTCGTCAGGGAGCCAGATTTGGTGGAGAGCTGGGCATCATCCATCGCACGAGGTAAATATGAATCAGCTGGGCTGGAAGACCGGCATGGGGCAATCTCGCAGTGCCAGCGAAATGCTCTTTTGACTAGACAAAGGAGTGTTGTTGTTTATATAATAAACATCACCCATGCTGCCATTTTTGATTCTACCCTTACAAAGCTGTCGCCAAGTGAACAATAATAAACAAAATCATTTTGCGCAGTGAAGTTTAGCTTTCGTATAGAATTTTCAAGGCTCTGATAATGTGCCTATGAAGATGTGTAAATGGAAGCAAAGTTATTTCATGGAACATTATCCATGCAACCACGCAAGCGAAAAGTGTGTCAAGTGTCAACGTTGAAGAAAAGATGTCAAGTTTAAACATGAGCATGTAAAATGGTGGTATTCATGCTTGGGCCTAAATTTGACAACATGACAGTGGAAGCAGTTAGAGATTCACAAGTTGCCGGGCTGAGGTCAACAGCATGGTCCAGTACAGATCCAGTTGCCACTGAGCTGCTGGGTACTCCTAGGGAAAATTCTCTTTCAGCTCGTGTTGCTGGAAATTAAACAAGAGACCAACCAACTGGCCCTTGGCATCCACTTTTGTCGTGTGTGTATAAGAGAGAGCAGGTACAGTTCTTAAGAGCTCCTCTCAACTCCTAGACAGCAGGTCCAGTCCTCTTCTGATCTTCCACAGATCCTGAAAGAGTTCTGAAATGGTTGCCTGGAGATTCTACATTTATGCCTAGCATGAGCTAGTGAGCGGAGTGACTCCTAAGCACACCCCCAAACCAAGCTGTAGTTCCTGTCTGCCTTACTGCAATTAGGCCCAAAGCGAAATGTGTCAGGACAACTCAAAGAAGGCAAGTCTTCAACCACAATAAACGTGGGCACTGGAGGTGTGTGCTGAGAGTATACTATGGTAATCCAAGTGTTCTGCATATCCAACACTCAAATGCAGTTTGATGAGGGACACTCTACCCACAAAAAACTCAGAGACAGACGTCTGGTAGGTCAAAGGCAGAGAGCTCCAACAACCAGACATTGGAAACATAAGAATTGTTTTGGCATCCTGTTCTCTCGGTTTCAAGCATGCCCCAAGTGTTACATGCGGCTCAACAGACCGCTCAAGCAGGATTTGACACTGTTATGTCAAAAAGGATGCACACAGCCTCCTCTCTGCATTTTCTGTGTTCAGAGGAATCATCCCTACATACTCTGGTCATGTCCTGGGAGGATTTTAAACCTATTCAAGGCTAATCACTGACAGCGAGAAGCTGGAGAGCAAATACTAATTATCTTCCAGGAACTTCAGGTGGGGAAAATGTAACTTTATAAAAGTTACTTTCCGTAATATTTATAGCTTGTCCCTTTCCCGAGATACAGGATTAGTATTTTTAATCTGTACTCTGGTTTTCTACATAGGATAGTTATGCTTGCCACAGTGAAAATAGCTTTTGGGTGCTAGTCACTGTCAGGGCATCTTAACTTTAAATGTCTACATGCCGTACTTTTAAATTCCATGCACCCTGTCTCTGGGCTACAAGGCCTACATAGGTGTGACTTTTTCAAATTTTAAAAGGAAGGTTTTTATCTCTCAAAAATATTTTTGGGCAGTTCGCAGTGCATGTTTGGCACTGTTATAGTCAGTCAACAGCTGGTGCAAAGTCATCCTTGTGCCCTGGGCCCCCGATTTGTTTGCTGACTGGTACTGGTGGTACCTGACTCTAACTGTCCCTCGGGTCTGCCTAACCCTGCCCAGGGCCAGTGCTACGCTAAACACACACATAGAACACAGTGAAAAGACCTACATTCACTAGGGTACACTATGGGTTAGGGTACCTTAATGATTGCCATGACCTCCTGATCCAGCGGGTTACCAGCTTGGGTTACTCATACACCATTTACTCACCTGGGCCGATAAACATTCATACATAAGCTAGTATTACTACTGGTGTCAATTTTGATATACCTGCGAGATTGTATTTACCTTTACCAAATTCTTACCAACTCAATCCCCTTGATAATACATTTCCTCTGGTCAATGAATCTAGTTGCTAGATGAATAGGTAGAAATGACATTAACATTTATTCTCCAATGACCACAGACTCAGAGTTTTAATAGTTTTATCTGATCAATAATTTTGTGAGTCAAAGATATCAATTACATTTCAAACACCGTTTCTTAAAGAAAAGAATCAGAAAATTCAATATGAAATCTCAATCACAGATATAATGATGACAGTACCTGGAAGGGAGAAGCAGAAAGCAAGGACATACTACACAGAATTATAGTTACCTAGAATGGTGTGAGGACCAAACTCCTGGCCAAGGAGTCAAATGGAGTCCCCAAGACCGCTCGGAAGACACGGATCAGGACCGATCCAGGACAGGGAAGGTGACCTCTTCTAAGTGCAACACCTGCATCGCACCGCTCTCTGGCACTATTCTCCTCGATTTTCTTCCGTGAACCCCTTCTATTATGTGTCTCCTCGATTTTCTTCTGCGATCCCCTTCTAGATGATTGGATTTTTCGATGAGCTGCACGGTTAGTATCTCAGCCTCTCAGCATGCTCGCGATGAGCCTCTGGCATCTGTGTTATCTTCTGTGTGTCTAACTAACTAAAACTGTCTTAATTATACTATTCTATGTTCATGTGCCAACCCCAAATGTTTCAAATCGTGAAAACCCCTACTTCTGATTGTACAGGGCAAGGGAAGAGGTCATCACACCATGCTAGATGTAATATTTTTCTAAAACCCTATTGTTCTATGTTCCCGCCACTTACTTTACTTTCCCAAGCTTTATTTCCCACCCGCATTTCACGTTATGATCAATACATTGTATACACAATTTAGTTTATCTTCTTCCTTTTACAGGTCGATTGGTATGGTTCCCATGAAATTGTTGCAAGTTCGTCCTTGGCTGTGTTTCAATGGTGTCATCATGGTTCCGGTCGGGTTTGAGTGCGCTTGCGCACAAATTACTTGGGGTAGGGATTTCAGCCACCCTCCAAGGCCCAAATGTGAACTATTAATAAAGTCAGAAAGAGACATGTTAGAATTTCAAACAAATGATTTCACTGTATACCACTTATCTCTACTCTATCCCCATTTACTTATATAAATCTTTCGCATTAGCTTTTTAGTAGAACTGCAAGGTTTTAGTTTCAACAAAGCATGCGCATTAACATGTTAGTTTCAAGCGGACATTTTAGAAGCTTTTGCGGAGCTGCAAAAAATTTCCCTCCAAGCATAGAAATGTCATACTGCGTAGATGCAGCAGACGCATGCGCAGTAAGAATCCCACGTTTTTGGCGGCCATTTAATTGACACTCTGGTTACTTGTTAGTAAAACACATAGGCAAACTTCCCCTTGATCTAATGTAATGAATGAAATGCATTTTTAGTATTCATAGACATATTGATTACGGTATTACGTGTTATTTGAGAGGATTGCATCCAAGCAAGTCTCTTTATACGAGACCTTGCTCCATCACTCCCCTATAAGGACCTAGTATATAATGGGGCAGGAGGATTAAAACAACCTTTAAGTCCCTAGTATACGATAGGGCATGGCAATTTAGAAGCTAGCAGCCCTCTCTGCACTTGCATGTGTGAAAGCATTTTTAAACAAGCATTGGCATAGCCAATAGGTCTTGCCTTTGGGACCTTATAAGTGTTTAGCCATGCAACAGTTGCATAACTAAATACTTATAAGGTCCCAAAAGCGAGACCTATTGGCTATGCAAAGCGGCCGCGAAAGTGAAAGTGATCGCGGTCACGATCAAACATCAAAGCAGCCGTGCGGCCGCGAAAGTGAACGTAATCACGGTAAAACGCGCCGCGCGCGCCCGCGCACATGCACTGTAGCTCTAGGCTGGCCTGGTAGCACTTTTTGGAGCCCTCTCAATAAGTCTCGCCAGACCAGCGCAAGCGCTGGGTCAGGCGAGACCTAAAAAGCAGCCCTGTGTTGCAGGACTGCTTTTACATGTAAGTTGTGCCCAAACTCGACTTTTGTGTTAGGGGCCCTTATGAATTAATAAACTACATATGAGGTACCCCCAGGGTCTCCCCTAGGTGTCTCATGGGTGGGGGGTCAGGTATTTATAAGGGGGACCCTAATAAAAAGAGGTTATATATACCCTGGGGATAGAGAAATTGCACATTTCACTTCCCTCATTTTAGTAAAGTGCTTCCCAAAATGAACTTTTGTGCTAGGAGAACTGTGCTGTGAGGATCTATATTATGTTTGTATATTCAGAACCCCTAAAGTCTCCCCTAGGTGTCTCGGGTTGGGGGGGGGGGGGGGGGTCATGTATTTATAAGCATGGTTCTTATAAAAGCAGTTTTATGGGCGCTGGTGATGGAGAAATTGGACATTTCATTTTCCCTATTGTAGATCCCCAGCCACATAGGTTAACATTGCAATAGTTTATGAACTAATAACTACGGCAAAGGCCAACTGAAAAATATCATTCAACCTAACAATATGCTGTTATTGAATTTACCCTAAAATGTACAGAAAGGAAGTTATAAGACTTTGTTTGTAATCCAAAATTCACCATTTTAGTGGTCTGCCCTGATTGATCAAGGTTAAGTGGATTAGCCAGGCTGCTTTGAGGAAGTGATAAGTGGCACCCAGCGAGGAAAGGCTATCTCTTGAAGGGGGGGGGGGCTGCTCCACAGGAATGCCAGAGCAGGAGGGATGGGTTGTAAAGCTTCAGCTTCAAATGTAGAAAGGGACAGGCAGAGACAACCAGGTGCATCTACTAGGAATGTGCAGATGAAGAAGGGAGGGGAGTTATTGAAATGAGCCGTCCTGGAGGTTGGTTTAGCTAGCTCTTGCTTCTCTGCTGAGACTTCGGCCATATTGGAGTTTGGAGAGATAGTGCTTTCTGGGTGACCATTGTGCCACACTTTGGAGGAAATGGTCATTCTCTGGGGTGTTGCTCTGCACCTCATTGGACAGGAGTGCCCTTCTGATTGACTCCTTGAACACTGAATATGTTTCTGAGAGGGGCAGCTCTGCTGCTTGAAACTGAGAGAAGAAGAAGGATTGCCAAGTTGGAAACTTGATTTACACCACCTGGCCCTGCATTCTGACTGACTGCTGCACTATCTGGAATGACAGCCCTTTGGATGTAGTATCTAGGTACTCAATATCTGTAGTGCCTGCCTCACTCTAACTCACTGGTGTTTCTGCCACATACAAGTGAAAGAGTTGCTGTTAAACACTGCCTCCGTGTGAAGTCACAAGGCAGTAGCAACAACAACGCGACCTTCAGTGTCAATGTGTTTCCCTATACTGTGGTGCTGTGAAAACCTGCTAGTAATCAGGCCAAAACCAGAGAAAGTAAAAAAGGTGTGATAGGACGACAGCGCCTCACGGAAGCAGCCCCAACGAGGTGTATGTAGACAGGTACTCGCCTACTACCTCCTGTTGTCATCATCGGTCGCTGCCGCCCAAACAGAAACAGTAAAGTGGGAACGAAAAATAATAATGAAAAACACTAGAACCCTTGTGTTAGTCCTAATGACTAGTGTCTACGGGGCACACTATATGATGAAATGTGTCTAATAATCTAAAGAAAAGAGGAAGTGTCGACCCAACTATTGGTGAGTTGAGTCTGATCAGGACTCAAGTCACTCCGAATTAAAACCGAGCAGCACTACACTGGCTATATGGTACTTTATTCTAAGCTGTGTCGCTGCTCATTAAAACCGACATGTTTCGTTGCCTGTTCAATTTACCGGCAACTTCATCAGGGCTTGGGTCGACTGGTCTCTCTGCAACGCTAGTGTAGACCAGCGATTACTTTAAGTCAGCACCCTCAAAGTGGCTGTCTTTCAGCATACCTGCACCTTCAGTGTGTAAGTATCTGTAGTGTTTTGCACAAACCCTTTGGCTGTTGCTTCCAAGGCTGCGGAACTGCGTTTCTCGTTAGCCTGTGCGCCGGTGCTAGACTCATCCTCAGGATCGAGGATGAGTCTAGCACCGGCGCACAGGCTAACGAGAAACGCAGTTCCGCAGCCTTGGAAGCAACAGCCAAAGGGTTTGTGCAAAACACTACAGATACTTACACACTGAAGGTGCAGGTATGCTGAAAGACAGCCACTTTGAGGGTGCTGACTTAAAGTAATCGCTGGTCCACACTAGCGTTGCAGAGAGACCAGTCGACCCAAGCCCTGATGAAGTTGCCGGTAAATTGAACAGGCAACGAAACATGTCGGTTTTAATGAGCAGCGACACAGCTTAGAATAAAGTACCATATAGCCAGTGTAGTGCTGCTCGGTTTTAATTCGGAGTGACTTGAGTCCTGATCAGACTCAACTCACCAATAGTTGGGTCGACACTTCCTCTTTTCTTTAGATTATTAGACACATTTCATCATATAGTGTGCCCCGTAGACACTAGTCATTAGGACTAACACGAGGGTTCTAGTGTTTTTCATTATTATTTTTCGTTCCCACTTTACTGTTTCTGTTTGGGCGGCAGCGACCGATGATGACAACAGGAGGTAGTAGGCGAGTACCTGTCTACATACACCTCGTTGGGGCTGCTTCCGTGAGGTGCTGTCGTCCTATCACACCTTTTTTACTTTCTCTGGTTTTGGCCTGATTACTAGCAGGTTTTCACAGCACCACAGTATAGGGAAACACATTGACACTGAAGGTCGCGTTGTTGTTGCTACTGCCTTGTGACTTCACACGGAGGCAGTGTTTAACAGCAACTCTTTCACTTGTATGTGGCAGAAACACCAGTGAGTTAGAGTGAGGCAGGCACTACAGATATTGAGTACCTAGATACTATATAAATTTTAAGCAAATTTCTTTTCGGGGTAGGTCTTGTTGTGTTTCATAGTCTTGAGAGGGGGGCTTCCTACCCTTTAACCCCCTAGGCTCCTTTTTTTGAGAGCCCTTTGGATGTACCTTACTTCAAGAGGAATAAGGTGTGGACGCCAAGCTAGAAATTTGATTTGTCCCATTATGCCCTGCATTCTGACTGACTGCGCCTGCTGCATTATCTGGAACTACAGCCCTTTGGATATACCTTGTTTTCAGAGGAATAAAGAGTGGGCTCCCTGCAAGCTACAGGTTAACAGAGCGCACCTGCATCAACTTCACCAAGAGTCCCCTGCCTGGAGTGCATCCAGTGGGCTATTGGCCAGGTGCAGTGTGGGAATTGTGGTCCCAAACTTTCCAGGACCATTTTGGAGCTTCCTTACCCCTGGCTTGTGTTTTGGACCCTTTGGAACCTCAAGAGGAACTTCAGGAGTAAGTTCCAGATGTTTGGAAAAGTTTGGACAACTTTGGGAAAAAACTCCCTAAGATGACTAAGTGCTAGATTGTGTCTATTCTTTAAAAATTCAAATCTCAGATTCACAACATTGGATCTTTTTCATGTTGGGGTGTCATTTTAAAGATACAAATATTTTCTAGTTTTATAAATTGATGTTGGATTTTTATTGTCTTATGTACTGAATTGGTGTTTTTAAATGCTTTACAGAGCTGTGTCTGAGGCTAAGCCTGCCTGCTCACATCCAACCTATCAAGGGTTGAGCATGAGAATAATTTATTTTCTGAGACCTATTCTGAGCCCTAGACTGTGTTAGAAACCTTATTGCCAGTGCTAGGTGTATCTTGACCACTACTAATAATCCACTTTCCAACAACAGTGATATGCATTAAGCCCTGTTAGCATTGGCACTGTAGAGGATGGCACAATGGGGCGCTGCAACACACTACTGGCAATTAAGTTCCAGGCCCTTGGTACATTTTGTACCTCATTCTATGGATTTATAGGCAATTTAAATATTCCAATTAGGAGTATGCCAATTCGACCATGTTTAAAGAGGGAGTGCAGGCACTTTAACCCTGCTAACCGAGGTTAAGTGCACTGAGTTTTAAAGCTAGCAAACACCTATAGTCCAACAAAAGGCAAAAGCTCTGTGGTGACAATGCATAAAAGCAGATTTCTTACAATATTATAGAGGGGCGAGTGAGATACAAGCGTAGTGTGCTCTTCAGCCAAATAAAATACTGTGTTCCTAAAGCCTCACCATTCCTTTCTTCCTATCATAACTGGAGCACGTGTTTAGCATCCTCAGGCCATTTATAGTTAAATGGATACTATTCCACATTACCAGATGTTATCGAAAATCTTCGCACTCTTGGATAGAGAATTTCCTTTAAATCCTAATAAGAACGTGTCAAAATGTGCACATTATTAGATAACGCCTACGTACACCATTTCCTGTTTTACCTTTTTAGGTTTCGCCTGAGCTAGCGCGCATGCGCTGCAAAACTTTAAGTAAGGGCTTTTCAACCGTAAACACACGCGCGTGCTTGTGCTTTTTTTTTTATCACACCTATTGGCCTTTGCGTGCGTCTGTCTGAGAAAGACAGCACGCAATTGGCCAAAGGCGGGTGCATGGCCCGCCTTCCTTCTCTCTGCCTTGGCCTAGGGTCCGCGGGAGCAAGCAGCAGCCCATCTGTTTCCAATTATCGCACCCGCTCTCGCGTTCTCGTTAATTGGAAACAGATGGTCGCTCTGGCCCTGGTGATCGCGGCACTTTCGCCGCTGACCTCGTCTTACTTTGTGAGCAGAAGGGGCAGCATGTAATGTGACATCTCTGTGATATTGAATAAAAGAAAAGTTAAACAAACACAAAGGTTGCTAGAAAGAATTCCTGAGACATCCAGCATTACTCGAATATCACCAGAATACCTCAAGATAAAGAAATGTGCTTATTCGGGTGACGTCAGCCGGTGGTTACTGCCCGAAGTGCTTTCTTGACGTGGTCCTACTATGCACAGTTAGCGCTTACTATGATATCTACGCTCAGATCCAAATAGAACGCTGAATCCAAGTGGTTGCGCCAAGAACACCCTCTGTGACACACGTCTTGCCTTTTTGTAAATTGCAAAAACAGTTGATGGACAGAATGCAGAACACTGTCATACATTCACCCCAGTACAGAGATCTGGGCCTAAATCCATCGTTTTTTTGCTCAACATGCCGTTCCAGTTTGAACCCATCCATATGCAAATCAGTCTTGACCCTGTGCCTCATGGGTACAGTCCAGCCCGAACTGCCAGGCCAGGTCCTCCCTGGACTGGAAACAATCATCCTAGGACCGGTTTTGGGGTTTCACCCCTCTTCAGCCAGGATAGCTTGATTCCAGTGGCATGGAGAGCACGGGACTCACGTCTGAGCATACCCGTCCCACTCGGGGTGACAAATGCAAAAACAACAGTTGATGGACAGAATGCAGAACAATGTCATACATTCACCCCAGTACAGAGATCTGGGCCTAAATCCATCGTTTTTTTGCTCACCATGCCTCACCATGCCATTCCAGTTTGAACCCAGCCATATGCATATCAGTCTTGACCCTGCACCCAATGGGAACTGTTAAAGGCGACAAAAGAGGCTGCAGCCAGGTGCCCCCTACTAATGCAGCCCTGGCCTGGATTTAGGAAGTTAATGGTATTTTCTTGGGGTCTACCTGTCTAATGGAGAACCAAGTAGCGCTCTGGCAGGGTTTACATAAGCTAGCGTAACCCTATCTAGGGAGTGGCAGTGAGTGTGGATGTGTCACCCAGTCTGTCTGACTTCCACCAGAAAGGCACATCCAGGCTGCTGTGGAATGAATGACTCCCGATTGCATGACAGTCAGTGCTCCTTCAGGTGACAAGGCACCAGAGGTCGGGGCTCGTGTATACAGAGTGTAGCGACCATAATGATACAACCCCAGTCCTTGCCTTTTCTTCACCTCATTTATTTCTACCACTATCCTCTTGTGACGGGAGGGGTTTTGAATAAACATAAAATGTACAGCCGGAGATGGACTGTGGTTTTGTCGCTGTGGGTCCTGTTCCCGCACCTTACAAAGCTCTTTATTCTGTGTGTTGATTGAGTAGCAGTTGACAGCCGACACTGCTGGATTCCCAGAAGTGTAACAGATTTAGAAGCTGGTGGCCTGCGCATTTGTGAGTTCACTCCTTCAGGAGAGTTTCCCACAATCCCCCGCCGATAGGCCTCACGGATCCGTAGACAGACCTTCACAGGTTGAAGTGAACATGAAACACTCTTTTTAGTTTTACCCTTAAATATTTCCCATCTTTTTTTTATTTCATAGATCCAGAGTCATAGACCCAGCTGGGTCGAAAGGACCAAAATCATAAAAAAATGCTTTTTCAGCATGACTCTTTGGGGGATGCTGTCAGACACTCCGAGTCAGCCTGCTTGTGGTGCTCACAACCCACCTCACTCTTCTCTCTGCTGCTACAGCCTGAAGTGAATTACGGCACTGGCTCCTTGCTGCCTTTGTTCTTTTTCATGTGCCGCCCGAGCCCAATAGCAGGAGCAGAGGCTTGTCTGCATATGTGATCTAAGCTCAATGAGGTGTCAATCGAGCTTCGTGGTGGGAGAAGGCAGCTCTTTCGTGCTCACCTGTGTCTTGGAAACTCAAAAAGAGGAAAACACTTAATCAGAGGAACACAAGAGGAACTGTGTGGTGGACTCTACCTGGAAATTGAATCTGTATTTTTCGTTTTCTTTCTGGAAATGATTTTGTATTTTTGCTCACGGGGATCACTTCTGCAAGCTTCCCTTAGCTGCCCGTACATAACTGCATGCTACCTGACACTGCTCACAATGACATGAGGTTCCACACGTTCCTCACTGCTGCAAGCTTTCCTTCGTTGCCCCTACACCACTGCAAGCTACCCGACACTACTCCCAATGCCGCGAGCCTCCACACGTTCCAATTTGGGCCCGCTAGAACCTTACACTTATTCCGGAATTAAGCTTGAATTGAACCACCCAGGATAATGTGCAGCATGGCTAAAAACTTATAGGATCCCAAAGGCGAGACCTATTGGCTATGCCAATGCTGGTTTCTGTAGGGGATGGGAATTGAAAGGGGGCTTTTCAGCAAAATAGAGTTCTAATTATTTTCTTTTAACAGAAAAAATACAGACATGTTGCCTGCAGGAGGCATGTTTTCTTTAGGTATAATTTTCATAAATTAAAATTGTATTTCGAAAAAAGTGTCCAGGGTCACACACATTAGCAGAGATATTCTAACAATCTGGATTTAGTGAACCCTTTCGTGATTTTCACGTGGAAAAAATGAAGATGGATCTGACTGCCTTTATTTATCTCGTTGTCTTCTCGAAGCTTTGTTTACAGATTTGAAAAGAAGCAAGTTTTACCGTGTTGCCTGATCCCTTATACCTCCTGCACTTCTGCAGTTGCACAGTTTAGCCTTCTGTTTTTGACTTCCCGAGTCATTGCATTAATTGATTATCATTTTCCGTGCATGTATAGAACAGTAATAACATTTTGCAGTTTTCTTTTTCTCATCGTGTGCGCGAGGCCAGGTTTTCGCTGCATGAATCTTTGGCATATTGGCACGCTCAGCATTATTCTACCGTGGCATCTGGCTGTAAGAATGTTGCAGGTGTAACATACTTTTTGTGTGTGTTCTGCAAAGCTTCTGGAACCCTCCCTCGCCGCTCGTGCTGGGAAAACCCTTGGCACGAGACTGTCAGTTGCCATGGAGGTTTTCCCAAGGGACTGTGAGGGAAGTGCAGAGCTCTGCATAAACACATGGCGCCTGCTTGCATGTGGGGGCTCTGCGCTGTCACTGATCTCTGAAAGAAGGTTGGATCCTGGGGGCCGGACTGGGAACCCTAAACAGCCCCGCAAATTTTGTGAGACCAGCCTCCGGTGCGTTGCGAGCGAGCCTGACTACTACAAGGGAGCTTTGGCGGTGTTCTCTCCCTGAGAAAATGTGGGGGGAAAAGGGCAAAAATGGTGCATTCTGCAGCACATTTTTCTTTATATATTCTATTGTATTCGCTTTTAAGGCATAGTAAATGATGACCTTACTTTGGCTGCGTGGCTCGAGCAGGAGCACAAGCCCACTGGCCTTGGAAACAGGAACCCAAACCTGACCTCCGGACCAGGCAAACCCTGTAGGACGGTACAAGCCAGCACCCAGGCTGATTTCAGAGACAATGGCTAAATAATGCAAGCACCATCACCAAGAAGCCATTCATTGTCGCTGCAGTACCTGCGATGTCTGTTACAGGGAAGGATCCTTGAGACTTAGGATCTCCCCATTTGCGAACAAAGTTTTTTTTTTTGGTTGCATATTTATCTAGCGCGAACTCGACCCGAAGGTATTGGAGCGCTTTACATAGCACCGTATTTACGTACCAATGGTACGGGTGTCTTGATCATGCACTAGAGGGAAGTCAGCTGGAGGGGCATTGATGTGTGTATCAGCTACACATATATCCTGTTTAGAGCTGAACTTTGACACTTTTGTTAGCTGAGACAAGTAAACAGACATTTCAGTTTGTACTACTTCGGGGGCACTCTGTACTTCTTCAGGTGCACCCTCAGTCGGCAACTCATGTTTAGTTAGTGGCAAAAATATGTTAATTACGCTCCCTGTCATTATCTGATGTGGGGTCGCATTATTATCTGATCCGGGGGTGTTTCATAGGCGTACAGTGCTAGTGGGAGGCAGTACAACTCAATTTTACACACAGTTTACTTATTTTGTTTTTTCAGGAGGACGTTGAGGCGCTCCACAAAGCCATTGCTTTGGGGGTGGTAAGCGGACGAGAATTTGTGAGTCAGTCCTAACAAAGTGGTGAAGTGGTAGAAGATATTATTGACTATGTGTGTGTACTATTGTTGAATCTGATCACCTCACCAGGGTATTACCTCACGGACCAGAAAATTAGCAGCAGACTTGGCATCACAGTGGACACACGGTTCAGTTTTAACACTGGTGGCGCCCGGCATGACAGTGTTTGTTGGTGCCCTCCAATGACCACCTCTGCCACAGATTCCCTCACTACCACCCTCTAACAGTGCCCCTCAAGTCTTCATAAACACTCTCTCTCAAAAGCATTTAGTTAGTTTTTATAGCGCCGTAGGGTGTCAGAGTGCTTTACATCACACCTACATTACAGAGACAATCAATCCTATGTGTGTAAATCAATTTAAAGGAAATGTTACAGAAAACGACAAGGTGTAGGAGTTGCATGTCATCCATACTGGTAGGCAGTATAGTTTAAGAGTACATGGTCTGGAAAAGCACAAACTCAGCATTTAAACTATAGCACCATTGTTGGGGGGGTTACTCCTCAATAATAATAATTGATTTTTACGTTTAGCAAAATTAGAATAATGAAAGACTGGGTAAAAAACATTGCACAATAATACATCTATACCTTACAGTATGCATGCAGCGCTTATAAAACAGTGAGTTATTAACTGTCATCTATTATGATTTTAACTTATAAACTGTAAGTAACAGAAGGATCTTCAGGCAATAGCAGCAACCCACTGACAGATTTACGTTGTATGCACTTTGTGATCTGCATACTATACGTTTTTTGCAGCAGGCATATCGACCCTCTGAGTTACCTTTCGATTAGTCAAATCTTCCACTCAATAAAATTCCCCTCTCTCCCCATGAAGAACACAAATCACTGGAGTTATCTTGACATTTTTAATTTTTCCCATAAATTTTTCTGGAGGCAAGAAATGTAACAGCAAGTACTTTTAAAACCATACTATACTTGCAAACAGTGCTCCCCACCCAAAGTCAGAAGCCAGTGTGGTGGCACCGGACGCACTGCCCGAGAGTCCGCCCTAATTACAGGGAAGGGCTCTTGCGGTCGAGGTATTGCCGAACTATTACTTTGAAGGTGGGGCTTGTTGAATACTGCTGGCACACAGTGCACTTGTATGTACATTGTAAGCCAATCTTTGCATGTTTGGAGGGGCATGTTATCTATGGCAGTGTGTGAAAGATGTAGCTGGTTTAGGGCTATCAGTAGTAATGCTTGAGGCATTACAGACTTCCCTGTGTATATCTGTCTGTATATACAAGACTAACTGGAATGGGGTCTTTTGTTGCTTGGCTACACTCATCTAGAGTATGTGTGGCACAGTCATAGGCATAATTGTCTGTATCCGAAATGGGGTATGCAAAGAAGGCAGTTGTGTTGACTAAATGACACTTAACTACCGTGATGATGATGAGTTGAGGAGGACATAACAGGGTCTTTCTGGTTTTCTCTCGATGTCCCCTCTTCTGCTTGGTTATCACTAGGACCCTCTGCCTTTGGCCTTTTTTTGGGCCTTCCTTTTGGCCTCTTCTGGGCTTATACACCAACTACTTGTTACTGTGAGTGGCTTTTCTTTGTACTGCTCTTGGGTCTGCCTCTGGGTTTCTTCTGATTGCTATGACTGGCAGGCTATGTAGTGCCCATGTGTCTGCCTCTGGGTCTCTTCTGAGTGGGAGGACTGGCAGGCTCCTGGGGCCACGGGTGTATGTGGTGTTGAGTGGCTTTGTGCCATTCTCTACAATGTTTTTCTATACGGTTTTGTCTCTGGGGAAGACTTTGACCAGCCATTCTTTACAGGATTTTCCTATCCAGACTTCATCTGCAGAGAAGACTTCGACCATGTGCTTTACAGGAGAACCCATGGCACTTTGGTGGACCTTGTTTTATAATTTAATCCTATATTTAGCTGTAACTTTGTTTTTAATGTAAATAATCAATCTCCCTAGTTTAATGATTTATACAGTTGTTTGTTACACTGCCTATTGTATCCTTTACAATGTAAATGGATCCCTTATTACTGTATAGGGTGCTACTCGACTTCACAATTTTTTTTGTTAGGCCACAAAAGTGAAAATGAAACCTATTTATCCCTAATCTCTGAAAAAACTTCCTCCATACATATACCTGGGCGGGTAAATGTATGGGTGGCCTTAATTTTACTTCAATATCGTCTGTCACTGTCCACAAGGTGGCGTCAGTGTCACACACAAAGAGTTAAAAATGAATATCTTCGTGAAAGAAGGTTCAGTTTGTACTTGTCCTGCACGGTTTATAAGACAGGACGTTTCCATACTTCCAAGATGTTTTACTTTTTATTTCATATATACCGAAAATGTTATTAATGTCTTGTTGTGCTTCTTTTCTACCTATATCGGTTAGTGTGGAAGCCACAGGGTCGTTAGGCCAATCTTTCACTATTTGTCCTTGATAATTATGATGGATTATACTTCGGGCACTTCCCTTAAAATGCATAAAGAGGATAAGTCAGTTCTTTCGAAGGGCTTAAGAGTATATTTCACTATCGATTGGACAACCGCAACAGGTTTTGCACACTTTACAAAATCTTTTTTTAAAATTTTTTTTTACACTTTATCTCTATTCTAACTGTAGGAGAGTCCCACTCAAAATCACTTTTAAGATAATGATCTATATGACTGACTATACTCTCCAATAATTCTTCCTCTATCTGTTTACTCTCCTAACGGCTAGAGCAGTCGAGCTCGGAGCTGGGGAACCGGGTTCGAGTCTCGGCAGGGACGCTCAACATTCCGTGATTCTGGGCACATCACTTGTAGTGATACGCTCTAGTCTTTCAGAGCGTCCCAGTGAATGCTGGGTAGAGGCGCGTCTTCGCGCTAGTGAGCCGCGAGTTGAGCCAGCGGGCGGATGCGTCCCGGCGCTCGGGTACTATACCAATAAAAGTTACTGGTCATCCTCCTGGGAATGTGTCCTTTATTCACCAACGCTGCATCTCTACAAATGGCGACGAGGATGGGATAAGAAGGCAGCGAAGAGCATAGGCACTCCAGATCAGAACACAACCGAGCGTGGCAGAGGTGAGTCTGCACCGCAGGAACACGGAGCAGAGAGTCAGTAGTGGCAACGGGCATCCCGTAGGTGTCGCAGAAGCAGCAGGGGAGAGCGACTAAACACGCCGGCAGGGCTAGAACCACAAGAGGGATCCGCAAGGTGAGAGGCCTCAGCCTGGAAGGGGATTTAGGCCATGCGCCTACACAAGCAGGGCAACCGATAAGGGCCCTCACCCAGAAGGGACTACACCCGGCCAGACAGAGGCCAAAGGTCGCACCGAAGCACCCCAAAGGATACGAGAAAGCAGGAGAGCGTGACAGGCAGGAGCCACGTGGCAGAACGTGCCAAAAGAGGGCAACTCACCGCCGACCAGCCTAGGTAGCAACAGAGCTGGCGACCCCGGGGTCATCGAGGAGACAGCAGGGCAGACTTTCACCCACACATTCAGACAGAGAGGACGGAAGGCAAGCTCCAGGGAGTCCACCGGAAACAGACGACAGACGGAGTTCAGCCCAACGCGGAAGGGACAGGATGTGTGCCCAAGCGACGTCCCTCACCAACCTGGTACCCTTCCTACCCAAAAGAGGAGACCCGGTGATGCCCTGGGATGATCGGAAGCGGTATTTCCTGAACTACCTGGAAGCCTTGGAAGAAGAAGGTGAAGGTGGGTTCTCAAGCGCAAGGAAGAAGAAAATACTTTTGCACAACCTAGGCCCAGAAGGCATTAGGGTGTACGACAACTTTGTGAAACCGATCAGACCGGCGGGTGATGCAGAAGTGTTCCAACACGCGATGGACAACCAAGACGCTCACTACCGGCTAGTGGTGTGCACGGCCATAGATAGGTGTAATTTCTTCCAGCGGAAACAGAACAAGGAAGAGTCGATAGATGAGTACGTATCGGCGCTACAGAAGTTGGCGTTGACCTGCAAATTTGGCGCACTTCATGATGAACTAATCAGGGACCAGATCATCATGCACACAACCCACACAGCCATACAAGAGAAGTTATGGGTCAACGGTGATGCCCCGCTGAAGGAAGTGTTGGCACTTGTAAAAAAGGCAGAACTATCCAAACGCTGCGCGGAAGCGGCCAAAAGAGAGAGCGGCGACAAAACACCAGCCTGCAGGGTAACAGACAGGAGCAAACCAGAAACCCCAAAGCAGCAAACACCAACTAACGCAAGGTACCAGAGAAGATACCCTCAGAAGACTACGAAAAACCTGAGACCTCCGGGAGAAAGCAAACACTCATGCTACAGGTGCGGCAGCCAAGCGCACCAAGGCAACGACAGAGCCTGCCCTGCATAATGGGGCACTACGAGAAGGTATGCCGACGCAAGACCAACAGGAAGGAAGTGAAGTACGTGGCACAAGAACCAGGAGGTGAAGGTGAAACCCAAGACGAGGAAGACTAAGATGATGAAGTTCTTTGCATCAACGACCAGGTGTTTGGAGTAAACTGCGTGCGTTCCAAGAAGCCGGCGTTACAAATGGAGATCGGCGGGGTAGAAGTGAACATAGTGGCGGATTCAGGTTCCCCGTACACGATCATCCAAAGGGCCGTATGGGAGAAGGAATTCAAGCCCAAAGTAGGAGAAGATCTACTACCAACCGACATCCATCCTGTCACGTTCACAGGCGAACCAATACCAATGGTAGGATACCGACGGTTACTATTCGAATTCAAGGGGCGCAGAGCTGAGGGAAAACTGTATGTTGCAGAGAAGGGACCGTCGGTGCTAGGATGGGTGGACCAAGGGAATTTGGGGATACAACTCAACCCAGGCGCATCCACGCAGGTGCTATTGATTGACGCTAAACAAGCGCACGACGGATGCAAGTGGAGGACAGAATACCCGGAAGTGTTCAAGGGAACCATAGGAAGAATGACAAATTTCACCCACAGAATCCGCCTCAAGGCCGGAGCAAAGCTGGTCAGCCACAAAGCTCGCAACATTCCTTTCAGAAGCAGAGAGGCGGTCCAGGAAGAATTACGACGGCTGGAGAATAACGGAGTCATAGAAGCGATCGAGAGCGCAGAATGGCTTGCCCCGTTAGTGGTAGCTCAGAAACCGAATGGGAAGATACGCCTGTGTGTGGACTTGAGGGAACTCAACAAGAACATCCTAGTGGATCAGTTGCCCCGGATAAACGAGATGCTGGCGAAAACCAAGGGGGTTACGTGGTTCTCAACCATAGACATCACTTTGGCATACCACCAAATCGCACTGCACGCCTCCTGCAACCACCTAACGTCATTCATTTTTTTTTTTTTTGTTTTGTAAATATGTTTATTAACATTCAAGATCATACAAACACATGACAATCAGTAATCAACCCTTCCTTAAAACATCCAATTGGACAGTTGCCCTAGTAGAGCCATGCCCACTGAACCCCGTTGACAGGCTCTCTGAGTAATCGCTCCCCCTATAAACCTTACAATATAGTCTCTAGCAATTCCATCATCGGATCGACATGCAAGGCCACATTTACAGGCATATGAATAATGGAGCTTTCGTTCAACAGGTCCAGTGCATAATCAATAGGACTAATCCCAAATTGATCAGCTAACCCTAGATACATCCCCTCCCCCCTCCCCCCACCCTCTTCCCCCAACTCCTCCGGCATGACTCGTTGACTTAGTATATGGCCAGACACTCAGTTCCTTGTGATGCACCCTAACGCAGGACCACTGAGAACCCAAGTGAGGCAGTGTCTAATCCCCTCGGTACCCCACTAACCCGACACAGTAGAGGGTTGACTCTGTACCTCCCCATTCTCCAAGGCCTCCTCCCCACCAGAGTCCACCCAACGTCATTCATCACGCCCTTCGGGTGTTACAAGTTTCTCAGGATGCCGTTCGGTTTGGCGTTGGCAGCAGCAGTTTTCCAAAAACTAATGCACAAGTTGATCCAGAAGGTGGAAGGAGTCCAATACTTTCAGGACGACATCCTCATCATGGGGAATTCCAGGGAAGACCACGATAAGAAATTGCACACAGCGGAATGGCAGAAGTGCCGATTCGGGGTGGACTCAGTGACCTACCTGTGCCACGAAATCAGCGGGAGAGGAATTGAACCGAAGAGAGTCGACATGGGGCTATCGAAGAAGCACCAACACCGTCGAGAAAAGAAGATGTCCGATCCTTCCTAGGCATGGCGGAGTTTTACAGTAAGTTTGTCCCGCATTTCGCGACCAAAACGCACCACTTAAGGCAACTCTTGAAGGAGAAGAACGTGTTCAAGTGGACTCGGGAGGAACAAGAAGAATTCAACAGTATTAAACAAGACATCTGTACAGCGATCCACCTGGAAGGGTTTGATCAAGAAGCCTTAACCATCTTAACTACTGACGCCAGTGACAAAGGCCTGGGGGCGGTCTTGATGCAAAAAGCCCGGGGGAGAGATGTCACCACAGTCAGCTTTGCCTCGAGATCCCTAGCGGCAAGTGAAGAAAAATTCAGTGCAATAGAAAAAGAAATGCTGGCAACTGTCTGGGCGATGGAACGATTCAGACAGTTCTTGTGGGGCTCGAAATTGCTACTCCGAACCGACCACAAACCGTTGGTGAAAGTCTTGACCTCAAGTGGACATGCACATGCGACCCCTCGCATCGCAAGGATGAGCCGGAGGCTGTTAGACTACGTGTATGACGTGGAGTACATCCCGGGGTCCAAGAATAAGGTAGCAGACTTCCTGAGCAGGACAGCTGCCATGGAACCCGCAGACAATAGGAAATCCTCGGAATGGGAGGAATACATGGTGGCAATCACGCAAGACCATGAAGGAGCAGTCAGCGCCCAGGAATGGGAGGAGGCGTACACAGCTGACGAGACATTGTGCACAGTGAAAAGCTATGTGACACGAGGATGGCCGGATAAAAGGCACCTAGACAGCGAGCTAAGGAAGTACTGGGAGGTCCGAGAAGAACTGTCCATAGGAGACAACCCAGTGTTCCTACTGAGGGGGGACAAGGCGGTCCCACCGATATCCCTAGTAGGACACCTACTCACCATTCTGCACAAGGGCCATCTGGGCATTATGAAAACCAAGGCGAGAGTGAAGCAAGCAGATTGGTGGCCAGCAATAGATGGACATGTGGAGCGGCACGTCAGGATGTGTGAACAATGCAATAGGACTGATAAGACACAAACCGTATTACGCCCGCCACTAGGGAAATTCACAGGGCCATCTAGCCCGTGAGAAATGCTTTCGGTGGACATATTAGGTCCAGTTCTGAATGCGGAAGGTGTACCCAAGTACGTCATAGCATTGGTGGACAGGTATTCCAAATGGCCGGAGGTGGACATATGTGAAACAGCAGACACCGAGACAGTGTTAGCATTTCTCACGGCCACGTTCTTAGGGGAAGGAATACCGAAAGTGATGACGTGTGACAACGGCCCACAATTCGTGTCGGAGAAATGGAACGCCTTCATGACCAGGAATGGGATAGAAGTAAAACACACCCCAATCTATCACCCAGCGGGGAACGGACTGGTAGAAAGGTTCAATCGGGTGATAATGGGATCCATACAAGCTGCAATAAGTGCGGGGTTAAATTGGGAGAAGGAACTCCAACGCATGCTCTGGGCATATCGCATCACCCCGACCAACACGGGGTACTGTCCGTTCAAGATTCTACGGGGACGTGAACCTTTCACGAAGGACAATGTGGCGTGGAAACACCTCCTGGTGCAAAGCAAATGGTCGCCCGCGGTGGTGAGGCGCAACCTGGACAAGGCACAAGCCGTGTACACAGAATACTACAACAAACGACACAACACCAAAGAGGTAAATCTAGAAAAAGGGGAATGGGTAAGAGTGAAACATGCTACCCTAAAGAGGAAAGGAGAGAGCAAATTCAGTCCTCCTCTACAAGTGATAGAAGCATATGCCAGGTCGGCCTTGCTGAGGGATGAGAAAATTTGGTCGCAGGACAGGATGGCGAAATGCAATAGAATCATGAAGTGGGAAGATCCGGAGGACAGAAGAACGCCAGGTACCGATGAGGGAAGCGAGGTTGAAAGAGAAGAAGGCCCAGAGGTCGGTGAGTAAAGTCCGACCTCACCTAGAAGGAATGGAGAGAGTCAGAAGGCTCCAAGGGGGAGCAGGGAAGGAGAAACAAACAGACAAGATCAACCTACGAAAGTAAAGGCCCAAGTTAAGGAAGAAGGAAGGCAAGGAGAGACGGAAGCAAGAGGAGAATCCCCGTCGAGAGGGATAAGGGTGGCTCCTGAGCAAGGACAGGACTGTACGAGATCGGGCAGAGTGATCAAGATCCCTAGAAGGTTTGAGTACTTTGACACGCAAAGCAAGTAAGACTGTACATTGTTGATCCATCTTAAGGCTTTGTGTTGTAAGGGTCTAAAGGGGGGAGATATGTAGTGATACGCTCTAGTCTTTCAGAGCGTCCCAGTGCATGCTGGGTAGAGGCGCGTCTTCGCGCCAGTGAGCCGCGAGTTGAGCCAGCGGGCGGATGCGTCCCGGCGCTCAGGTACTATACCAATAAAAGTTACTGGTCATCCTCCTGGGAATGTGTCCTTTATTCACCAACGCTGCATCTCTACATCACTTAATCTCCCTGTGCCTGACAAAAATGAATGTGCCCGTCTTTAAGGTAACTGGTGCTCATGTGATACCTTCGGGTCTAGTTTGCGCTATATAAAACTCCGCAAAAAAAAAAATATATATAGTTATCTATATTCCTATCTATATTATCCTTTAATTGTTTTACTTTCCAATCCTGTTGAAATGTAGTTACAATTTTATCATAGAAGTAATAGTTGTTAGTGTTGCTATTTGTTATGGTGTTCATGACAATATCCTTGTTGGATGTTGTGGTGGCACGAACACTCGGGGCCTTATTTAGATGCAGTCGTTCCTGGGACCGCTGTACCGGTGGATGGTGGTCCCATCGCCGCCACCGCGTCGGGTCTCCTGCCCGATCACGATGGAGGCGGTGGGGCCGCCACAAGACTGCAACCGCTGCCAGGATCCTGTGGCAGTGGGGAAAGCAGGTGGGAATTGCGGCGGTGCCTATGCCAGCACCTCTGAGCAGATTCCGACCTGCCTTTCCTCCAAGCATTTAATGACAGGGATTTCGCCATGAAATACTTGGCGGAAAGGCATGTAAAGGGACTTCCGGGCACATCTGCCCATATGGGTACGTGTGGGAGGCATATAATATGCCTCCCAAAAGTGCACAGTCGTGCGTGCACTGTGTGGCATGCACAACATGGTTCATGCCACACCGTGCACGGCCGTGCTGGAGGCGCTGTCACAGCGGCAGGATGTTCTTTAGGCTCTCCTATGACTCAAGCATAGTGCCAATATCGGCAACACTCCCCATCCCTCCCACAGCAATAACTTTGAGAAATAATCAGACAAGACAAATCTTTTAGTGGAGAAAATTGCTGCAGGTTTATTTGCATAACAGATATGCCAACATGGTGGGTTATCTTACGGGCGATCCCAAGGCAAGCAGCCCCTCGCCGCCTGCCCACCTGATGAGCCAAAATACACCGTGGCCCTAGCCAACCGGTGTTTGTTAGATTTGGGGGAGGGGATAGCCCCTTCCACTGGTGGACAAGCAGTCCATCCCCTTACTCACGCCCCCCCCCCAGCTAAAGGGGGCGGAGCATTGCAGGCAACCCCCGGTTGCTCAGGTCCACAACCACCCGTAGGACTAACGGGGCGCCGTCGCTCCTCCAGGGTCCAACGCGAGGACCTCCCTGGGGATATTTGGCTTTAGCACCCTTACTGTGCTCGTGCAGAGGGTACGCTTCTGTACCTTACAGCCTCTGGATCGCCCTGTAATTCCGCCTGCAACACAAAATAATAAGTTAGAGAAATACACCCCTCCCTCCCTGCCTGTATGCCGGGTAAGCGGTGGGGAGGGAAACGGGGTCCAGGCAAGAGAAGAAAGAGGGCGAACAGTGGGCGGAAGAGGTATAAGTACCTCTCCCCCCACCCCCTCCTGCCCGTAAGTGACGTGGGCACGGGGGACCCTCTAGGGTCCCAAACGCTGGGAGGCTGACCCGTCGTGTCCCACCCTGTGGCACTAAGGGGGGCCGCCCTCCGCCCTCTTAGGAGGGCCCCCTGCGTGGGCCCGGGGCAGCCCTGCATAATGCCTATATCGGCAACACTCCCCATCCTTCCCACAGCAATAACTTTGAGAAATAATCAGACAAGACACATTTTTTAGTGGAGAAAATTGCTGCAGGTGTATTTACATAACAGATATGCCAACATGGTGGGTTATCTTACAGGCGATCCCAAGGCAAGCAGCCCCTCGCCGCCTGCCCACCTGATGAGCCAAAATACACCGTGGCCCTAACCAACCGGTGTTTGTTAGATTTGGGGGAGGGGATAGCCCCTCCCACCGGTGGACAAGCAGTCCACCCCCTTACTCACGCCCCCCCAGCTAAAGGGGGCGGAGCATTGCAGGCAACCCCCGGTTGCTCAGGTCCACAACCGCCCGTAGGACTAACGGGGCGCCGTCGCTCCTCCAGGGTCCAACGCGAGGACCTCCCTGGGGATATTTGGCTTTAGCACCCTTACTGTGCTCGTGCAGAGGGTACGCTTCTGTACCTTACAGCCTCTGGATCATCCTGTAACTCCGCCACAGCACTGGGTGTGGACACCATCACCCCAGGGTCCCCCACCAAGGTAGGCATCTTTACCTATATCCTCCTGATTCACCGGCCTCTTCCCGGTACAGGTCCCCGTTCACTCTGGACAGGTGAACCCCTCAAATCAAAACACCCCGTGTACTTTGCCTGCTAAAACCCCTGCACTGATGAAGCTAAACCACTTTTGTTCAGTGAAATTTACTCATGGCACTGTTAACTTCCCTGCACAAGGTTTCCTGGCCTCCCCTGGCCAGGCTCCTCGCCATACTAAACAAGGGGTTATCCCTGACCCCTATAACTCATACGCTCCCCAATTAGCTGCTCATCTTACGCATGGAGGGCCTTAATTCTACTGCAGTGCCTTCCTTCCCAGGAAAGTCGTCATGCCTCCCCTAGTGTATGACCAAAAAGATGGGAGGGGAGAACATTTCCCCCCCCCAGCAAGTCCAAGGTGCAATACCCATGCCTCCGTTTATTGGATTCCGCCCGTCACGCCACCCACAGGACGTAAGGTCGGCCCTATCCCAGTCCTTGGATCCTGGCAAACTGAAGATCTGCTCAGTTGCTAGCCCCTTTAATAAGCGCTGCCCACAATATTATACAACTACTCGAGCTTGCACCTAGTTGCACAAAACACTGCACCCCGTCACCGCAGGTGCCTCACAGGGTGCCTTCGAAAACTTAAAGTTCGCCTGTACATAATGCACTTAACCTCTCAATCCGGCTACTCCCCAGGATGGCCACTGACAGCTGTATCTATACAACCTAGGGATTCCCATCATCCCACCTGCATGGTGCGCTCTGCTGTCAAGCCCGCACAGAACGCTGTGTCTGCTGCCCCTGCTAAATGAATGACTGCAAAAGCACCTGTCAGGACCCGCCTTGCCGGCCCTAATAAACATGCCCTTGTCTACCGCAAGCAGGACTATGGACTCAAGGAGTCACATCAGGAGTCAAAAAGCCACTACGCCGGAGGCGGACGTGCCCATCCAACCTAATGATGCTCAAACTGCTTGCTTAACGCTCACCTTGATCAAATAAATGCAAAGTGCCATTGGAGTCCCCTCGTGGTTCGAGCTAGCACATACCCCAGATGAAGGTATCGAGGCGCCTTAGCTGAGCACCTGTCACGTTATCCCCAGACTTACGCCAGGCTCTGAGCTTCTGGCTCCTGACTGATTTGACACATGCAGTGCCAGGTGTGACCACCTCTCAATTACCATTGACAGACACACAACAAAAGGCCCTTCCTGTAAACAATTGCAACGCTGGGTTGCTGACTAGATAGATGCATGGCGTTACCCTAGATTGTCTCTAAAAGTATTTCCTACTGTTTTGGCAGTTGTGTAAATTCTTAACAAACAGCAAAGAATGAATCGATCAGCAAAGTCAGAGGACATATCAAACCGCTTTGCTCCACCTCGCTGAGAAGGATGGAGCCATGCCCATTGTCGGTATTAGTAAATGAAGACATTCATTCATGCTCCCAAAGAGAGAAACACTGCCTGTCCAAGTGGCCTTCCCACTTTATGGCACCCTGGCAGTAAAAACTGATTTAACGCCCAATCGTCCACCCCAAACTGATATACTGTTTTGCCCCACCCAGGGCGCCCTGTCCGGTTACCACCCTGGCAAACGCACTGCAAGGCCAACTGAAGGAAGAGTAAAACAGCTCAGACCTAAAACTGTTCGCAGCGACACATACATATAGACGGCCAATGTTGCGCGAGAGTGGGTTCAGCCTACACTCACGCCGAAAACAGCAAGGGGTGGATCACCCTGGCCTACTTGCCTGCATACCCATCCGCCCCCAACTATTGCCTCAGAGAAGTAAGGGCATGCCACCAGCCCCGCAGCATTTTGCAAAGTTCCTTTAACTTTCCCTCCGGACTGAATGTAAAATGTTCCCCCCGGATAACTTGGCACAGAGTAATGTAGCTACCCAACTAATGGCAGATGAATTGTCGACTTCTGAAGGATGAGTTGCTGAGTGTACCTACCAGGTTCTGAACCTACTACCACGATCCCCCTACAGGATCAGAATGCTCGACTTATCTGTGCATATACCCTTCACTCGTGGGATGTGGCCTAAGTTGTACATAAACCGGGGAATGCAACGCAAACCAATAAAGAAGACGGGTAGCTGGCATACTTCCCTATTTGCAACAATCCGCATTAGAAAGCACACCGCAGAAAAACAGGTCCCTTGCAATCAAGATGGTACACCGGTCCCACCATGCTGTATGTCTTGTGCACATTACTGACTGTAAAGAGTTGGGCTCCAAGTAATACTGATCTCTTCGAATTGACTGTCTAATCCACCGCTTCAGATAAATATGCCCCGTCGCACAGCCATGTAGGGGGTATGAGAAACCATACCCGACCTGCTTACGAGGTTAAGTGGTGCACTACCCCTGATCGGTCTTAGTGACTGAAAACAGTAATCATTCTTGTTCAGCCAACACGAGAAACACTGCCCCCAGGTGGCCTTCACACTTATGGCACCCTAGCAGTACAAAATAGTTTTGCACCCTTACTCCCACAAACTGATGGGCACCCCGTCCCGTTCCAGCCAGGGCGGACGCAACGCCACGCAAACTGAAGGCAGTGCAAGACAAGTTCACAGCGACCACAGCCCAAAAACGTCCAATGTTGCGCTAAAACAGAATCAGCATTCGCCCGCGCTACTCCACACATGAGACACGCGCCAGCCGGATCGGCAATCCCAACACAAAGATGTCTCACATGTCACTGTTCGTTCTCGTCCCTTGATCTGTGGAACACGACCAAGGTGAGGCAATGCTGGAGCTCCCTCCCGCTGTCAAAGGCGATCCAAGAAAAACACCTGTGCCTGGCCACCGGATGGCACGGAATCAAGCCACTCGCAAAACTGAGGGCAGCACCAGCCGATGGGACGCGCAGCACACGGAGGTCAAATTGTAAACTACATGAGCCAGGGCTCTCGTTAAGCGGACAAGGCAGCGTGCACCATCTAAAGCACCCCGCGAGCGCCGCCAATGACAGCAACAATATAACTACTAACCATCGCACTCCTACAATCGTAACAATTCCTACCATACCAGACACCAAAGCCTAGAAATTGGCTTGGGTGGCATGCACTAGTGGTCGTCAAAGTATATTACACCAATAAACAGCTGCTGTTGTGCTCATGTCCAAACCTGGCAGACAGGGACACAACACGGCAGACCATCAGAGGCCCCGGGGCCAAGAATTAAGTACTGGTGCCGCGCACCGTAAACCACCGTCCCAAATCAGGCACTGGATGCACACCCCCTCTGTTCCCATCACCAAGCGCCTCACAATCATTTCTCTTAGAAGTGTATGTACCTAAAACAGGCCTGGCGTATCCCCACTGTGAATAGAGCACACTGTGTAACAAAGCCCCTCCGATACGAGTTCGGGGTACCGGCCTAAATTCAGAAAGGGAACGTGCTAAGAGACGGTCTCCGCAAGGCAGTATGACCATCCACGTCAGAGATGCCCTCGAGACGTCTGACTTTTCGCCTCAGTCCACAACAGTCCATTAGCAAGGAAGAGGCTGGACACAAAACACTACTCTGTGATCTTTTCCTTTTTGGAATCCTCCCCATGGCCGCCTAAGGCCACAGTGGTCGCCATTAGACAGACATAGCAAGGTAGTTCTGAGATTCGAACTAGAAGTAGTGTGTACTGGAGCCTCCCGACTATCTACAGAAAGAAAACTGTGGCTGAAAGTTCAATCGAATGTTGAAATACTCTAGAAACAGGTCCCAACGCGTGTGCATGGACTTCTTGTAAGCGCGCTTTTCCTATAAGAATCCCAAAAAACATCAACACCAATTATCTGCTATCTATTTCCATTCACCGCAATGGCAACCTGCGATGCCAACGGCTTGTGTCCGAAGAAACTCTGTGTGTACCGTGTCCTCGCATGACATCAACAGTATCTGCAAACCAGGGTTCTCACTTTTCAAAATGACAAATACCTCCCCGTGGTCAGAAGGCTTGTGTGACGGCAAGAGCGACAAGCCGATCCCTCACAACAGGCACATTCACCCAAAAGGGCATCGAGGCGCCAAAGCCAAATAGCTCTTGCAAATTACAATCCGGCTCCCGACAACATTCCCAACAAAGGAGAGTAGAATCAAGGACAAAAGAAATTCCAACCTCTTCAGAACTACCCACGAAAGGACATCAGGTGGGAGGCTGCCGCCGGCAAGGCCCCGTGCCGCAGACTAGATGCTTGTGTTGTTGCAGACACGCGGGGTCATAGTTTATCCCACCGTAAAAGAACAGCAGGGGGAGTGACGCTGCCCCGCATCCCCCCCCTCACCCGCCCGCTTGCGGGCTCACATGATGGAGTGATTATACCAACGGTGCAAACTTGTCACCACATAATTATCTTAGAAATATATTGTAGGATAATGTTGGCAAGACTCGAACCCCTGACTTCCAGCATGGGAGACTGTACCCATGCCATCAGCCCACACCTGACTGTTCCGACTACCCGAGAGCATCAGAGACCTAGCTGCTGTCAGGGGTGGGGCCTGCGCCTCCTGCATGAGCCCAGCCCCGCGTTGTCCCGAAGTCCACCCCCATCGGAGACAATCCATGCCCAGCGCCTACCCGATACAAGGGAAACACAGTTGGCGCAGCAAGGTCCCGGAGCGTGCCCACGGTAGCAGAACTCCGGGCTCCAGTAGCCAGCACGGAGCGCCTGGCTGCGCTGCCAATGCACAACCCTGAACCGCAACCGGTGGGGGAACAGAGCGCTGGATTCCCCGCATGCCTGAGGAAGCAGAGCAGGACGGTGTGGCCGGGCACAAACTAGGCAAGCGAGTGCGTGGTGGGGGGGCAACGGGAACTGACAGCAATATGGTTCCATGTAGTAAACAATTTTTTTTTGTTGTTTTTTTTTTGTGCCTGTCAGAAATGTCTTTCTGGCATGCACAATGGGTTTTGCAATCCCTTGTGAATCACGATTAGGAGGGGACGTGAAAGAGCCTACAATCCAAATTGCCAGTTGCAATGGTATGAATCTATGGCCTGAAGTGGCAATAGAGGTCACAGACCATAGGTCATTCACAAATTTACAGAGGCCCAGCGCCCCAACCCCTATGTAGTCCAGGGAGAAAAGTGTGCCGAGGGGGCCTGGGGATGCTAGCTGGTCGCAACCAGTACCTGGTGCAAGCAAGGGAGGGAGCTGCACGGCAATGGCTGCCTCCCTCCACACCACCCTAGACCCACCCCATCCTAGACCAGCCTGTGGATTCCGACCTACATGTTTCAACATGTGCTACAACCCAACATGGCTGCCAGGTGCATCCCTACACCTAAGCGTTGTATAAAACCTGCATAACATAATATAACAGCCCACAGTATAACATCATATCAATACTAGCTCACATTCTTTCATAACATAACATTATAACATGACATAACGTACCATAATATTACATAGCACACTGTCACATAACATTGACACCCTAACATAACATCACAAAACCTCACATTCAATATCACATATCAAATGACGTAACATCGGATCATGACATAACCTCACATTCCTAAGCATCACATACTATCCTTTTTCCATCCCAAATAACAAACTCACATGTCCTCCGCTCAAACCTATATCATATCTCTCTATACTAAATCACCACCAATCCTTCGAGTTCCGGAGTAGCGTGCTACTCTCTGAAAAGCGCCCTGACGCATCGTCTGCGGTAGTACGCCAGGCGCTATATAAATAAAACTACTATTCAATAACCACACCATAGTGTAACATCACACAACATCTGACCCCCTAACATAACCCTGAACACCCCAACATCACAAAAGCTAGCCTTACACAAGCAATCCTACCTACTATACATTGAATGAGATGCCGCGCAGGGAGCAGATAGGCCGGGAAGCCCGTGAGAAGGTGAGAGTCCACGAGCAGGCAGGGGAGCAGAAGGTATACCACAAGCAGAGGAGGGGTATGGCGAAGGGGTCAGAGGGCGGTGGAGGGTGTTCAACAGGAGCCTCGGTCGCGTGCAAAGCACCAAGAGCAGGTGACGAGCGGAGAGCGGCCGCGCGCTCGTTACACAGGAAATGTGAAAGGGAGGATGATTTAACCCAATGACTGCTATGGATGCCCGCAGCATTAAAGCGGGCAGGAAAAGGGTTGGAGGGGTCCGAGGGCGGGGAGAGTAATCAAAACGAGCCTCTGGCGCGTGCAAAAGCGTCAAGAGCGGGTGCGGGCAGAGGAGCGGCCGGGCGCTCCTTACACAGAAATAGTGAACAGGGAGAATGCATTTATACCTATTGATTGCTAGGGACGCCAACAGGGGCCAACCTGCCCCGCATGAAACCTCCACCAAGCCCCACACTCCAGCTGGGTGAGTTGAGCTCCAGCCCATACTTCTTCCGGTCCCAACGCATTTTCGTGGCGGTGCGCCCAGCGTCCCCGTTGTACATTGCCCTGCAAACAAAAGAAAACAAAAAAGAGGGAGGGGAGAGGAAAAGAAACCGAAACGGCGTCCAGGCAGAAGAAGAAAGAGAGCGAACAGTGGGCGGGAGAGGTATAAGTACCTCTCCCCCCACCCCCTCCTGCCCGGAAGTGACGTGGGCACGGGGCACCCTCTAGGGTCCCAAATGCTGGGAGGCTGACCCGTCGTGTGCCTTCGTGGCACTAAGGGGGGCCGCCCTCTTAGGAGGGCCCCTTGCGTGGGCCCGGGGCAGCCCTGCATTCCCGCTGCTTTGACATCCCTGCCGCCGCACTGCCTGCCCTGGATTTCTGTTGTAATCCGACGGGTGGGTCTGCAGACAGGTTGGCGGTCTTCCTCGGATCACCACGGCATCGTTGCAGCATGAAGACTGCCAACCTCTAAATCAGGCCTTCAGTTTTAGAAATGTTCTTTGGAGGACTCATTTAATTATCTGACAGATCTGCTGTTATCACAACAATGTATGTTATCCTTAGACCTAAAGGTGATGTGTTGTCAATACCTAGGCGTTCAAGACTTTCTTCCATTAAGCGAATATTAGGTGGTACTGGTTTTGGTAGTCTACTGGGATCAGAACCATTGGAGAAACCTAGAACCTGGCTGTTATAAAGAAGGACAATTAATCCGGGGACCATTTGTGACTGATCACTCGCAAAATCTTGAGACATTTGCCAAACTCAATCAATTACTTAAATTTCCTTTCCTAACATTCTACAGCATTCCTCACAAAATAGGAAATCATAAGTTTATGCACTCCATAACATACACAACATAAAATGACAAAATCACATTCACCTGTGGCCACATTTATATTTACATATACATCAAAATAAAATACATACTATGGCAAAAAAAATCATTGGTCACTTCCTTCGGCATTCATAGAGGGAATAGACTTTTACTGTTTGTAACTACAAATTGTGAGTTCCAGGCTCAAGGTCTGGGATAACAAAACCAACTTGAATATTCTATTCTTAATTAGGTGAAGTCTAATGACACCGGTCCGGCCTTCTCACCAACAGAATGTATACTGTGAAATCCAGTCTCAAATCCTATTCTGCCTTTGACCTCTTTCAACTGTTTACTCGAGTTTCCTGCATCTTCCAGACTTATAACCGGAATGCTTAAATATTGTGTCATACAATTCATACACAATCTTGCATGGGAATACAAAAAATCATCTATATTAGGGTGTCAAACATCTTTAAATAAAAAGGAATGAAGTTTGCATTGTCCTCACCTTAATGATGCCACTTTTGAATCCTACTGTTAGAAGGTGGTTCTGACACTATGGACCGCCCGTATTTTTCGCTTTTTGAGCACCTAATTGTTGAGCTTTTACTGGGGGGAGCCTCACAAGTTGGGGCTCACCCACAGTGAACTCAGGATGTAAGAGACTGCATAGGGATTTTACTGGTGTCCCCCTGGCTTGACCAGGCCACTGCGCAGCAGCTGGAGTAAGGGACACAGGGCTGGTTACATGCAGACACGTGTACATGCGTGTGCACACGTGTACGGGCTGCGCAGGGGAGATTCCTAGCGTGCGCAGTCCAGGAGCAGCTACCATGTGAATGGTGTGGCCGGACTTATGCAGAATTGGGTGGTGACATGGAATAGGCTTTATACACTGGAAAGAAACATGCCAGGGAAAGTCGGTGTGTTTTACTGAGTTTTTCACTTCATTATTCCATTATGTGGAGGTGGAGCCCATGGGCTAGGGTAACTTCCATTAGGCCTACAGATTCCAGACACGCCCTAAAGTCCACTGTAGTGGATGTGAAAAGAAGTATTCTGCAGAGTCCAAAGTCATATTTGTACTGCTTTTGGGTCATCCAGAACTGTCATATTTCTCTGAGCCAGCCATGACCAGACCCAGGCTGAGGGCTGACCTCGGCTGGATGGATTAATAACTTTCCTTCCACAAGCTAGGGCCTCCTCTCCATGAAGAGAAGATGGGTGGGGCTACAGGCTCATCCATTAGCAGCTGTCACTGGGTGCCAGGCACCAGGCTGCACCAAGGAGGGAAGGCAGCGAGGGGGGAAGGGGCTTTTTCAGAGACATGTGGCCAGAGACACTGGACAACGCCATTTTGAACAAACACAGAGGCTGGACCAGAAGGAGGGAGTAGGGGCAGGGAAGTGATGTGTCACTGCTTGATAGGACCAACAGAGACTTCCGGCCAGCCCCCTACTCAACTTTTAAAAAGTGCTTGCACAGGAAGAGAAGCTCTCTCTGGTGTGTGGTCTGCTGAGGCTGAAGGTGCTGGAGCCTGGCGCAATGGGCAGTTGGACGGAGAGACCCCCTGACTGCCCCCAGGACCCTATCAGCACCAGAAGAAGAGGCCAGGACCGGTGCGCAGAAGCAGGGGCCTCTGCGCAGGGAGAAAAGAGGCCCAGGAGGAGAGCCAGGCGAAAGGCTGGCGCAGGGAGCCAGTGAAGACCGCTCCCTGCAGGATGTACCCTCTTGGAGACCCGGAGGGCGAAGGAGAGTGCTCCTAGTGGCTGGGGTCACCACCAGGAGCAAGAGGACGCGAAAATGGAGAAGATCAGACCCCTGGGGGCTGAGATATGCCCCCCAGAAGGTATGCGACCTTTGACGGGACCGACAACGAAGCACGTGCGGCTCCGCCGCCGGTCTTGAAACTGCCCCCAAGGAGAAGTAAAGACTGGGAGCGCCGTCGCGCTCCCCGTGAAGGTGCCCTGCAGGGGGCCAGGAGCCCACCCTGGCCCCAAATGAAGATGGAGGCGGGGGAGCGCCATCGCACCCCCCGTGAGGAAAGAAGCCTGGGAGCGCCGTCGCGCTCCTCATAAAGATGCCCCCAGCAGGGCGCCAGGAGCCCACAGTGGCGCCCGCCGAAACCGCCATGGATGGGGAGCGCCGGCGTGCCCCCGCGGAGATGAGGAGGTGGCCTGAGATCCCATCCCCGAAGTGACATGGTGAAGGGGGGTGCCATCGCACCCCCCCCCCCCCCCCGAGGGTGGTATTACAGGTGGTGGCAATCAGTGAGGCCAACTAGTACTGCTGGCTGATAACTCGCCCATATGATGGATGGAAAATCTGAGAAAGAAAAACTGAGACACAATTGACAAAACAATATAGGTTTACTCAATTACTGCAGGGGAGATGAGTCACTTCCATGAAGATGAGTCTGATGTCCAAAGTACAGTACTACTCAAAGGCTGTGGTATTTAAACTCTTGAACCACAAAAGAAAAGGTTACAAGTTCATTATTTGAGTAAGGAGTGTTCACACAGGACATACAAGATAACATCAGTAGAGGTAGCAATTTCTCGGAAACAGAAGCGCATGTACGTGAGCCTAGCTGTGCATGTTGAGTGGAAGCCCCAATGTGGGTTTCAGTAATTTGAGGGAAGTAAAGATATATTTATCTGACTGCACAGCGTGTGGCTATATTGTGCTAAATGCTAATTGGGCCAAACTATCTGACCTACCAAGCTATTTGATCTTTAGGTGGGGACATGGGTTTAATGTAGAAGCGTGCACATGTGCATCACTATGTTCTAAGGCAGGATGAGACACTTGGTATTTCTTCCTATGTACATGTTTAAGGAAAAGGTGAAAGAGACTACAGCCCTTTAGAGGAAGCGGGCTCTTATGTGATTGGTGCATCTCAGCTTGTTCCCCCAGCAGATGGTGCTTGTGGTGGCCTATTTGTGACTTATTTGACACAATGGCTCATCTGGACTACCCACCTAAATGTTCTCAACAAAACAATTAATGTTCTGTTAAGATTCCTGACACTGAAGGGAAATGTGATCTATTTTCATGCAGCAGCTCAGCTAAATTAACCACAAGATGTTTCTTGAAGCTAAAGTATGATGTGACAAAACCTGGGCAGAGTTCTGCTATGTGGAACTCTGCAAAGTGACAAACAAATGCAGCCAAGGTACGCGTAGTTCCACGAGCGGCGGAGTGCGTTAGGGTAATACCATTTGCGGTTATTTTGAGAGCTGGGTGTATGTCCCATGCTGTAAAATCATCGCGAACTGCACCATGCTCTCCGCAAGAGGGCGCAGCTTCCTTTCTGCTGCTTGAGGAGATTTCCTACACGAGCGGCAGCTTTCTCAAAGTGAACGAAAGGTTTCTTAACGCGAGTGGTTGCGACCTGCAGCGACCACTTGCATTGAGAAATCCGATCGCTCGTGTTGAGAAATCTCGCCAAGAGGTTGATTTTCCTTGCTCGCCAACCAGACCTTGACAAGCGTGAGCGAGGAAATATCTCGCTGGGAGGTGGATTTTCCTTGCTCGCACTGGTCCACTTGACGTTGACTAGTGCGAGCCGGGAAGAAACTCCCTCTGTGGGGTAGAGTTTTTGGGTAGTCCGCGGTGCGCGGAAAACTCGACGAACGGAGCGTAGTTCACCACCCAGGGTTAGACGTGACCTGTCTATTTCTGCTGAACCCAATGCTCTTACCCACGGCCCAACTTCCATGCATGGGCCTGTCACTGCTAACATGAATTCAAAACTATCTCTAACCTGAAAGATTCGCATGGGTCTCTCGGGGTCTTAGATCCGTGTGGGTCTTTACATGATGCATCCCATTCTTCCCTATATCACAGACATCACCAACTGGATGAAGGACAACTGCCTGAAGCTCAACAAGGACCAGACAGAAAACTGATCTTTAGAAACAAATCTCCTCATGGGATGCTTCCTGGTGGCCCTCAGAACTCGGACCTACTCCTACCACCACTGACCACGCTATGAACCTAGGCATCATTCTGGACATCAAGCTAACCATGACAACTGAGGTCAGCTCTGGCTCCTCCTCCTGCATCTTCATCATCTGCATGCTTTGTAAGATATTCAAATGGCTACCCCAAAGTTCAAGACACACCATCATCTAGGCCCTCTTCTCCAGCTGACTGGACTACGGCAACACTCTCTATGCAGGGATCGTAGCTCACCTGCTCCGACGACTACAGACCATACAGAACACCACAGCCAGACTTGTCTTGGAACGAACTAGATGAACCCACATAACCCCCTACCTGAGGAAACTCCACTTGCTCCCTGTACAGAAAAATGTCAGTTTACGCTCCTGACCTGCGCATACAAGGCTCTACACAACTGCTGTCCCGCCTATGTGAACCACCGCCTGAACTTCCAGACACCTACGCTCCGCTTCCATTTCTTTAACCCTCACCCCCGCATCTGACATTGCAGATGCAGATGCAGAGGTCACTCCTTCTCCTAACTAGCAGCTAAGATATGGAACGAGCTACCCTTTCATCTCCGGATCTCCCGATCTCTTCCAGAGTTCTGAAAGTCCGTGAAGACCTGGCTTTTCGGCTAATCAACTGGGCCCTGCCAGTGCTTGGATACTCTCACAGTTGACAAGATGTGCTCTACAAATCTACTGATTGATTGAAGCTGCAATTTATCTGGTTTTTCTGGTTTCACTTAGTACAAATAAGCCACTAAATGGGTATCTATTTTTGTTTCCATTTTATGTGAGTGCTAATCAAAGTACAGGCGTATGGTGGGCTGACACACTGGACAGCACATTGACTTCAGGGCCAGAAAGGCCTTTTATTCCACCAGGCACTTCCCCAGCAGACTGAGCCCTTGGAGGGTGGTTTTTAGTGCAGGGGTCCGCTTCTGGTGCCTCTGTCACTCTCACCAGCTACCAGAGGTTAATTGCAGCAGGTACTGAGAGGCTTTAAGAGAGAGAAAGAGAGGAGGGATGGGGAAGGCAGAGAGAACACCATCAGAAAGGAAGAACAGATCCAGAGAGACTGAATGGATGGAAAGAGAGAGTATGTGCAAGGATCTGAAGGGAACAGGCTGCTTTGAGCTGTTTGACCAGGGCTGCTTTAGTACCCCAGTTAGGCCTTAACTGACCATAATATGGTGCGCGATTCCAACCTGCACCAGGCGGTTAAAGGCGTGCTGCTATGCACAGTGGTACAATGTATGCTGTACGTTATGTGGCCCGTTATGCAAGACCACTCTACAGTTGGGTTCTTTTTTTATACCAGATACCTTGTGGCTCAGGATCCCACTGAGAATGCATTTAGGTGTTTGTTACTCACAGTAGATGTCACTTTCTCTTCCTTTTCTTCTCAGTTTTTTTTTTATGCTGTCTCTTTAACCCTTGTCGGTTTGTCTTGTTAGTACCTCCACACTGCAGTTTCTGTTTGGTGACAAAAAAGGCTTTCCCTCATGTTGAATGCTTAATGCCCAAACATGTCAAGTAGGAAGTTTTTGAGCGCAAGTCTGTCTCACATATCGCCCAATGTACATTGATGACAACCATAGTGTTGGCACCTGGTGTTTTTCTTTACCACCCTGAGCAGTATTTTAATGTTCGGGCTTCACCTAAAGCTGGTACTTTTTCCTCCTACCAGTGCATAGTTAAAGCACCTCACCTAAGAAGGAAAGAATTTAAAATGTTTTGGGAGGGTGCGTGCTGGAGCACTGCAAGATGGCTGCTGGGCTCTGATCTTCTGGCCGTCCCCAGAGCCGATGTCCAATTTCCGGCGGTTTTACTGCCTCGTGCAAGCAGTATGAGGGGGTCCTGTTTCTGCTGAGGAGTTGCGCAGTATGTTTTTAGACCTTTTAGGTCCTTTTGTCATAACTTACACTCATGCAACGCCGCTCCTCATTTTGGACTGTTGCTGCCTCCATTTTCTGAGGAATCCTTCCGCTGCCTCAGCAATGCGCTGAGTATTTTCCACGGTCAAGGGGAGGAGGAGAAGTTAAGGACTCCTTTCCTTATTATAGTCTACAGGTGGAAATAAGGATTGGATTAATAAAGACTTTTTTGCACAATTCTACAGTTTGTGCTACATGGATTGTTTGTTTAAAAACAAACAAAAAAAGTAGCTAACTCGCAGCGTCTTCAGACCGGCTTTTCAGTGGCATTTTTTAAACACTTTCAAATATTTGTTCTTGTTCCATATTAGACTACTGTCTTTTCCTCACTGGAAAACAATCTCCCACCAAATTGAATTACTTCCTTTACTAATTACTTTTGGGGCCCTCCATTTTTCGTTCTCTATCTGTGCTTTCCTATTGTCGGGCTTCCCGTTTTCATCAGCTGCCATGGAAATTTCAATTCCTTCCACATTTAAGCAGTTTACTGCTCCCATTACCTCTGCTGCTTCCAGGAAAGAACAGTCCGGAAATGTCAATAAGAGCGCAAAGAAAGACCACCCCCCCCTTTCCCTCTACATCTCCTTTGCCTCTTACTATGGATGATCTCGTGGACGAAATCAAAAATGTGAAACCCTATGTCATGGAAATAAATGCTGCTCTTTAGAGTATAGATGAGAAAGAGTCCAATCTTGACTCAAGAGGATCTGAAATTGAACAACGGATTAGTGATGTCCAGTACGTGGCAGTGCGTGTTGACCTCATGTCTAAGAACAATTCCCAACTTCAAAAAAAGTTAGAGATTTTGAACATTGCAACTGGCACAATACCCTTAGAATTTCAGGCTTACCTGAAGGACTCGTGGGATCAGATATGACTAATTTTCTTCAACACACCATTACTAAAATTGTGGGTCTCAAGGATTGCTCTCCTCTTAACATTCGAGAGCTAATTGAATGGGTTCACCTTCCAAGTAATCAGCTACTCATCCATGTTCATCGTTGCTTACGTTTTACAGTATTCTGATTTATTGACTGTGCTCTCGGCCTCTAAAAAAATGCAAGCAAATGATCTAGTCGGGTCAGAATTTTCATGACTTAAGATGTAGTTTGCTCAACAGCACTCAGACGGAAGGACTTTCATGATTTACGCTTTATTTCTTTGTTTCAAACATCTCCTCAAGATAATCTCATTGAGAGAGGGAATTGCAATCAATTATTGGACCCCTTCATAGATTGCCGTTCCATGTCTAGATTTGATCCCAACAAAATGCAAATACCCTCCACAAGAAATGTTCATTCCAGGGGCCTTCCTGACACTTGGAGATTTCTTCATCCAGACACTATGGAATTTACAGTGAGGACTTGGCCTGGTAGTTCGGGCTGGGCTGTTCCCACGGGGAGCAGGGTCAAGACTGATTTGCATATCGCTGGGTCCAATCTGGGGTGGCATGGTGAGCAAAAAAAACGAAGGATTTAACCCAGATCTGTGACCCCTCATTTTCTGCGTTGCCTAATTCCTAAAAAAAGACAAAGACGTAACCCTCTGTGGTAATTACAAACCAATTTCTCTTATTAACACTGATTTTAAAATTTTAGCAAACGCAGTGGACCTGCGTATTAATATTGTAATGCCTGAACTTATTGGCATGGAGCAATCTAGCTTTGTCAAAGGACAACACATTACTGATAATTCCAGAACCTTTTTAAAATATTATTTATTTTGCCTCTAAATGCAAATCCCCAACTGAAGCCATTACCCTTGATGCTGAAAAGCATTTGATAGGGTGAATTGGAATGTTATGTTCAGATCTCTGAAATTGTATAGTTTCAGCCCGACCATTTTGAAATACATAGGTTTGTTATGCCACTCCTGTTTTTCTTAACGGCCTTCAATCATCTTACTTTCAATTGCATAGAGGCACTCGACATGGATGCCCTCTTTCCCCTTTATTGTTCATCTTCTCTCTTGAATTGTTTCTGGAAAGAATATGCCAAGCAAGCACTTTCTCTTGCATCAATCATAAAGACATTAAGGTTACATTTACAGCCTACGCAGAGGATGTCCTTCTTTATGTCTCTGATCCGATCCACACTATGCTCGATTTTTTTTTACAATATTAAATGAATATTCATCAATTTCAGGATATAAATTAAATATTGATAAATTAGAGGTACTTCCCCTCAATATATATTGTCTCAAAGGGGTGTTTACAGACTCAGGTTTCACTTGGTGCTCTACTTCCATCAAATATTTAGGTATTAAATATTCATGTACCCTACAAGAAACTATACGGATCGTTGTGTTAACAGTTCAGCAAAAAACTACTTTCCCTTTCAGATCAATGGTCTTCACTATTTTTGTCAAGGTGGGGCCGATTAGACACCATTAAAATTAAGATGCTGCCTATAATTAGCATCTAACGGTGAAGCTCCCTCAATCATTTTTCCAATTCTATTTTGTTCTATGAGGAACGTTGCGGAAAAGTATGAAGGCACACATTTTGTTGCAAAGATTACAGAACCTAAAGCCCTTGGTGGAGTGAATTTTCCTAATTTTAAGACATATCACTCTGCCTATAATCTCAAACAAGTTTGGACCTCTTTGCATAAGGATCATGGAGTCATGTCCAATAAACGGCAATGGCTAGAAAGTTCTATTTACCCCCCTTTTCCCTTCTATCATCAGGCACATCTCTTGCAACCTCCTAGATCCTTTAGTTCACCTCTTCTTTTTTTCTGTCTCCATAACAAAGCCTCTTCTTACCCAATTGTAGTCCGATTATGACAGTTTTCTGTCGCCCCCTCTTTGGTATAATAAAAACACTAAAACAAACTATATTTTGGTGAGACTGTTTTAAAGAAGACATCATCACAGTAATTCATGTCCTTTCTGATTCTGGCCTTCTTCCTTTTTCTGCTCTTCAGACTCAATTTGGTTTACCCACCTACACCCTTCCAAATTATAATCGGCTTAAGAATCATTTTCTACCATCATCATTATTCACCACATTCTCAACACAAATGTTAGATAACAATTCTTCCGCATTCTATTCCTGATAAGGCATTCTTCATTTATACACATTTGGCTAATCACCTTCACAACTCCTTAGATGGATCAAAAACAAATCTCGAAACCCAATGGTAAATGGATCTGCAACACTCCATCCCAGTACAGACATGGCAAAAAATTGGGGCTATAATACATACCACCTCTCGTTCAAGTAGAACCCAGACATTATTTTTCTTTTGTAACAGGTAAGATATCACTTCTTCTTCCTTATATCGATACATATTATCCTTGGATAATCATTGTTGGACTTGTCACCAGGAAAATAGTGTGATTGTTCATCTGTTTTTTTACTGTTCCCCCTGATTGTTCACCTTTGACACAAGTTTGGTACACCAGATGACCATCTGTTCCATTACCTCTTCATTTGACAGATTATATGTCTTTTTGGGTGGTTCCTCTACTTTATGGCATAATTGTGCTACAGTGGGGAAGTTTGTTGACATGTCAATAGCTACTGCTTTACAGGTGCTAACAAAGTTGGAAAAATGCTCAGGAAGCTACTTTTATTAAAGTTCAAACCTGCTATGGGCCAAATTCTGTATCTAGACCCAACAAATATCTATAAAATATGAGAGACTTCGGGAGCCTTCATGAGATTCTGCAGCGGGGCTCCATCATTTTGCATTACACCACTGCAGTGGTCTGACTATTCCAACGCCACCCGCTGCCTCCTGACTCCTTCACCGCAGACCATGTTCATATATTTTACCACCCTATGCCACACCGTCCCCATATGTTATCGTTGCTCCGGTTTGTTACAGGAACTCACTGATCTGTGTTCTGCTTCATGACACTTTGTATGACCTGGTCTGAGCCACATCCAACATCAAGTATATAAACAAATGAATAATTAAATAGGCTTCTACTTTATGTGCATAGCTTCGAACCAGCCCGATTTCATGTCGGACACTTTCAGCCATCCATGGTCTGAGTTAAGCTGGGTGTGGGCGAGTGAATCAATGAGTCAACAAGTGTGAAGGGAGTGAGTGAGGAGGGACTGAGTGACTGAGGCAGCGTAAGCATGGTCAAATGAGGGAACAAAATGGAGTGAGTGATTGAGATACAAGATGGCTGAGCGAGGCAGCGTATGCATGTTTGAATGAGGCAGTGAGATGGAGTTAGTGATTGGGGCACAGAATATGTGAATGAGGCATTGAGTGGGTGATGTAGTGAGTGGGCAAGGGACAGAGGGAGAGAGTGACATAGTGAGGCAGTGATAGCGCAAGTAACCGAGAGGGATAGTGTAGGAAGCTGGCTCTTGAGTGGTATACTAATAATTGGTTATGTCATGTAAAGAGTACAGAGATTCCTCCAGAAGTGTACAGGGCTTCTATGCAAACCCAAAGTGCTGTATTTGTGGTAGTTTGGTCGAGCAGCCGTAGGCTTAACACAAAGAGTGCAAGACATTTGTTATACACACAGTGATTAATAAATGACACACAACTCAAAAAAGAGATCCACACTGATTTTAGAAAAATACGCTTCTTTCTAGGTTTATTTTAAGACCAAGATTTACGTTCAAAGGGGAGTATGTTTTTCATAAGAAATACTTTTTACTTTAAAAAGTTGACGCTCCAATTTTCAGTTCAGCAATGCTTACCTATGGGAGGGAAAACAAGAATGCAATTTTGTATAAAAGTACACAACTTACAAATCCAGTCTTCGGGGTTTCAGGTCAACACAAGGCAAGGTAAAAGTTAGCACCAAGTCTGCACCACCAGTGGCACAGGGGCGGCCGGGTGCAGAGGTCGAATTCGGAGTTGGGTGCCCAATGTTAACCAATGGAGATGGAGGGTGATCAAAGATGAGCTGTTTACAGGTAAGTAAAAGCGATGTCGGGTCAATCTCCAGGGGTTTTGGCAAGCCCTGGAAGGGCCACAGGGCAGCACCAAACATACACACTTAGCAGCACAGGGGCGGCCGGATGCAGAGTGTCCAACACAGTGTCAGGCACCCAATGTAAACCAAACGGGGGAGAACGGTTTTGTAAAAGTACTGCAGGCTCTGGCTAGAAAGCCGGACGAAGAAAACCAACAGATGCCCAGGTAAGTGCTGATGCTTGGAGACGTAGGGACACCATTGGCTGAGCTCCCCGAGGCCCAAGGGCTTCAGGTGCAGGGGTGTCATTGGACGTCAGAAAAGGCTTACCCGAGCAGGTTGCGGTTAGGGGGGGTCTTTGAGTTGAGGCTCCAGGCATCTGTGAGTTGTCCAGGAGGGGTCAACCCTTAATGGACTTGGGCTCAGGGAACATTCTTAGGACTGGTGGGCCATGTGGACTCGGGCCGGAGGTGTCGGGTGCAGAGGTTGGTCCGGTGATCGGGTTCTGCAGTCCCGCAGGGCTCAAAAGTCCTTGGTTGTTGGTTTCTTGTGGACAGGTCCACTGTCCTCAGGAGTTATTGATCTTTATTGAAGGCAGGCAGTCCTCTAAGGGTTTCAGAGGTCACTGGGTCTGCAGGACGAGTTGAATTTTGTAGCAGGGACGAAAGGCAGCAGACAGGCCTGCAGGGCTGGCGCCGAGTCAGTCACTGGTCCTTATTCTTTCATGCTGTTGTGGCTCTTCAGTTTCCGAGCTTCATAGGTCATCAGGAATCTGACTTTCAGGGTCTGGGGTGCCACCTAAATACTAGATTTAGGGCGTTACATGGGAGTGACATGTAGAGACCAATGGGTCCCTTATTTGGGGTGTCTACAACCCATTATGCCACTGTCGAGCGAGAGGAGGGGGTATAGTCCTAGCCCTGATTTGGATAAGTCCCACCATCATCAAGATGGTGGGCTCAGAAAAATGTGTTTCACTTCACCTCTTGCATCTGAGGGGTGGAGTTGGCGAAAGGGGGCACACCTCCTGTTCTCGCTGAGGTTCTCCCGCCGGTTCTCCCGCCAAAAGTGGGAGCTTGAACCGGGGGCCGCCATCTGTTCCTAGCAGCAGAGGCTGGGGTCACATTACAAAGGTGTCAAGGCCTTTGAAGCCTCCCTCTCGCGCACTCTGTGCATGCCTGGGGGAGGTGGTGTGATACCTCCGCCAAGGATGGGCTTTGTTTCTGACCTCAGAGAGCAAGGGCTCTCATTCCATGGGTCCAGAAACATGTCTGGTGGTTGCAGGCTGCCTAAAGCTAGTCAGAGGCCACACCATGGTACATGTTTTTAAAAAATCTAACACTGGCAAAAGTGTGGGTTTATTAAGGGGAGTTGTTTGGTACCAAACACTCCTGGGTTCAGTGAAGTCATCGTGGTGCTGGGGAACTCAGGTTGTCGAGTTTCCAGACCATGTACTCTCTATGGCTTCCCTGTCACTTACGATATTAAGAATAGACTTAACTATTGTAGGGGCATATCTGCTCATGCAGATATACTTACACCTGTGATATAGTGCACCCTGCGTTAGGGCTGGTAAGCCCTGAAAGAAGGATGACATAACTATACCTTAGGCAATGTGCCACGTCGCCTTTGTCATTTTTCTCTGCATCTCATGCAAGCTGCAGTGGCAGTTTGCATGGCCTTGGTGAGGGGTCCCTAGGGGACCCGCTTCAGTCACAATGCCCTAAGTACCAGGGGTACGGGGGGTCTGAAGTTGTGACAATTGTGGTACAGTTTTAGGGCTGGAGCTCTGGCACGGGAGACCTGGTTGGCAGGGACCCTGTGCACTTTCAATCGAAACTACATAATTTTCAAGGCAAAAAGTGGGGGGCTAACCATGTCAAAAGAGGAACTTTCTCACAGACAGTTGGTGATGTGGTAAGAGAGTGACTAAGTGTGATCGGAGTGGTGGATGATGGGGTGGGTGAAGGAGAGAGAATGCGTCAGTGGGAGAAGGAGTCTGCACTATTCAAGAACAAATCTCACTTACACTGGGTTAGACACTTCTTTACTCAGTGTCCTTGTGTAATGTAACTGGTGCTCATGTAAAGCGCTCCGATACCTTCGTGTCCAGTTTGCGCTATACAAAAATGCAAAAAAAATATAAAAGTGTGCTAGAGACTCCTTCACAGTTCACAATACTCATATAGGGAGCTCAGTCCATCCCACCAAACAGAATTCAGAAGCATATAGAATTTCGGCGATCATGAAGGACCTTTCAAGCACTTACATCCTAGTGAAACAGACACCTTCCGTTAACAAACAAGGAAGGAAGGTACCCCCGTTCTTGACTGCATCTGCTCTCGCATTTTACTTAAACACCTCCTGCTTAAGTGCAGGTACTAGCTCACCGGGCGATGTTTCAAGTCTGTCTCTGAACCTGAATGGATAACAAAAAAAACCAATATACGTGCCCCCAGATCGGTGCCTCACTATGCACTCCGAAACACAAAGTAAATCGAGTGCCATGCAGCATATGCATATCACATGATGTGCCGGGTAATAAAAACACGGCATTCTGCCTTCCCACCGGCACTGCCGTTTATCTCCGACCACTTGAGGACTGGGCAGTGCCTTGTGTGGGCAGGGGCACTGGAAAATAAACACATTCACTGGTTCTGCCACCTGGATCTTATGCAGTAGGGGTGCCGGGATCCCGACCGGACTCTGTGCTTAATGTTTGCCAATTTAGATTCCATCAGTGCGGAGTGCCGGGGTTTGGTAAGGAATACAGTGACTTCTGTAAATCCAAGCTGCTGGATGATCCAGTGTCCCACATGAGTCCAATGGAGGCCTAGTCTGCAGCTTGATTTCTCCTATCCCTTAAGTGTCCCCTTGCTTGTTCATATGTCAGAGTTAGAGTTCTGTGCTCCCATATTGATACCACCTTATGTTGTCGACCAGCTCCATGTACCCTTGATGAGGAGGAACTGGCATCACAAAGTTCACCAAAAGCAATCACCACCCACAGACATTCATCTGGACATGTCTGGCAAACGTGGCAGGACGCGAGGGGCCACATGTCAACAACGATCTTGACTGACTTTCCACTCATAAGCACTCCTTATTGTCTGACTGTGTCTTTATAGCAGTATTTCTCTTTGGAGCATCTCCTGGTGCTGGTTGAAATGCAAATTGGCCAACTAGGATGGTCTTGAGCTTCTTTCTCGATTGCTGCAGTGAACACAGCCTTGAAAGGAAGCAGCTACTTTCTTGCAAGGCCATTTTTTTTTTGCAAGTTAAGTCACCTCATATAGAATTTCAGTATTTACTATTGGAAAAAGTGTGGGGCACTGGACATTTACCGCAGGGCAACATCGCCAATTAATTTTTAAAGCCAACCTAGGTCTCTTAGAAATGTTTTTTTCATAGCCACGCTCATGGCCTCAAACCGAAGAGTCCCCAGATACTCTTATTTTCCAGACCTCTATCTTTACTGCGCTATATTTATTGATAGAAGCAGGACATTTTTCTCACTCTACTGGAGCAGTATGGGAAGAACAATGACTCCCCTTCCACTCTTTGGTGCACACGCAGTGATCTTTTTTCGTACACTTTTGTATTGGGTCAGAAAACAATGGATAGACCTCATCGTAACATACCGGACTTGTGTCCAAGGTGCAGTCCCCAGGATAAGACTCACCTACTTCAATAACTGCTACAAGAATCTTTAGATATAACCAAGTCAATGAGAAGTACTTCCCTGGCTGTCCTCAAGATGATTTTGTACTTACAAGTCTGGGAGGCAAACTCTGCTCCGCTTGCAGAGTTTGCGGAGATTTCCGCACTGCGCGGAGCTCGGGGAGTTCCGAAAAACTCCACACTGCTTTTCTCTCGCTCGTGTTCATCAACATCAAGTTGTCAAGCGCGAGCGAGGAAAATCGACTTCCCGGCAAGATTTCTCGTTCGCGATAGTCAACATCAAGTTGGCAATTGCGAGCGTGGAAAATCAACCTCCTGGCGAGATTTCTCAACGCAGGCGAGTGGTCGTGTATGCTCGCGACCACTCACGTTGAGAAACTGTCCGCTTGCGTTGAGAAAGCTGCTGCTTAAGTAAAAATCTACTTGAGCGGCAGAAAGGAAGCAGTGCCCGCTTGCGCTGTGCGTGGTACTGTTCGCGATGATTGCGCAGTGCAGACTAGCACTGAAAATCACTGCTAACAGCATTTATCCAACGCACTCCACCGCTTTCGGAGCTCCGCGTAGCGGAGATTTTCTTTGCACTTCACGCAGTTCCACATAGCAGAACTCCGCGAACTCCGCCCAGGCTTAGTTATGAAGACAGCAATCCTCCACTCGTTTGTATGTCGGGCTCTGTAGAGGCTCTACTGAATTAACGAGTAGCTGATGTCAAACTACCTAACCTAATGTTTAAAACACATTGCAAGAACAGGAACAAATTATAACTCCAGCTTTCATCCAAAAAAAGTACTTTACAGATAAAAAAAATGAAGTTATTAGCGTTACTTAGTAATGGTAGAATTGAAAACATAGATCATAGAATTTGTTTAATTAGAGCCTTTTATCTAAAGTGGTGCCACATCACAAAGCAGAGTAGAAGAGCCACCCACTCTACTAATATCACACGTTGAATGTGAGCAACAGGCTAGACTAGTCATTGTCTATCACTTTACATTTCCAAGGCAAGCCCTACAAATCGAGTTTTCCCACCCGACAGTCTGTGGCTCCAGCCCCTGACTACGTATAGTGCTTTAATAACGTGTTCACAGCATTAAATCCTACGTTGTCGTTCGCGTCTTGGTGAAGGTGATAACAAGCTCTCCTCTCTGCTTCGAAGTATCTTCAGTAAGAGGATCTTAGAGATCCAGAATAGTTCCATCCCTCGTCTTCGGGTGGTTGGTACGCTTGTTTCCTGGGCCCAACCGCCGTCCAGCTTACATTCCCCCATGATTCAATTGTGTCACCCCAACACTGATTTTTGAAAGTGAAGCAAGACTCTCAGCAAACCTGTTGAGATGTTAATGGTATGGTTGTGTACGTGTGAATGTGGGATAGTCAAGCTGATAAATGTCTTATTTACATGCTCAACATGAACATCTCAACGATAAATGCTGTCATGAGAACTAGGGGAATTCTAATGGTTTGTAATCGATCTCACCACTGCCTCAGAAGTCTCTGCGCATGAACTAACATTGATGACATCCCGATCAATAGCGCCAAGTAACCTGAGCTTCATAGGGACTGATGTCGCGGGTGATCACAGGATGCACTATGGCTTGCTTGAACTGGGGAGTTCAAGGGATTAAACTCCATGCCCTGCCTAAAGATTGGACTGTGCCAGTGGTCGACCTGCCCAACAGAGCCCATGCTTACTTTTTAGTCCCAATTCTCCTGTGCAATGAGCAGGTTATGGATCATGCCATTGTAGTGAGGAAGATGATGGAGCATGCCACTGTGCAATGAGGGAGATAATGAATCACGTCACTGTGAAAAGAGGGTGTTAGAGCATGCCACTGTGCAATGAGGGGGGGCAACAAAGCCCACCATGCTTGAAAAGGGTTAACAAAGCATGCCGCTGCAATGGTAGGGGTATTGAAGTATGCTGCCCTGTAATCACGGGTAATAGAGCATACTACTGTGAAGTGTACGGGTAAGTAAGATCTCGTCTGTGCAATCTGTGCAGTGGTGGGGATGGGTCATTCATTTGTGTCAAGCTAGACCCAAATGAGGTATGCCACACTACAATAGTGTTAGAGAGCCTGTCCCTTGTGGGTGCGGCTTAACAGACCATGCCAGTGTGTAGTAGAATGGCTAAACAAGTACCCACAGTACCACGTGGGGTTCAAAATCATACAACTGTGCTTGCGGGAGCAGATCAAACACTCCTCTTATGTGTACCATCGAAGAGTATTACATTGGGATCCACTTTGCCATGCAAGAAATAGTGCATTCCACTGAGAACATCGTCGTACTATGGTGGGCAAGGTGGCTTACTAATGTGTTAAATGAGGTTGGTGTTTCTGCAGCATTATATGTGGACGTTCCTAAGTGCTTGTTTCCTTCTCACTTAGCCGTTCAAACTAACTGAAAAATGGCAACAACTCAAATCTTTTCATTAAACCAAAAATGTTGAGTTATGTTTTTTGTGGGCTATGAAGCTTTCTTCGGCGCCTTGGCCATGGTAGTGGAGCTATCCACAGAGTCATGGCGGGGAGAATCTCTTTGTGCCATGTGGGTTGGGTAGGTGCAGAAACTTGGATTGTGCGGTTGTGAAGTTTAGAGTGATCCACTGCACCAAGTTTGGGGGAGAGCTTGCCACTATCAAGGTGTGTCCTTTTTAGTGCATTTTCTTAAGGGCACCTAAGTCTTGCCTTATTCGAGAGAGCAGCTCCTTTGTGCCACGGTTTGGGGGAAGTTTGGGGCAAGTGTTCCATGAAGCCAAAGGCACGTTCCAGTGTACCTTCTTTAGACAGTGGAACATTCCAGTGCATTACAGTGGTGGAAGAAGATCGAGACGGTGTTGAGCCATGGAGAGAAAGGCAAAGAAGAACCAATCTGATGTGCTTTAGGCCAGTGTGATAAAATGGCGGCAGTCTGAATCCTGCTGTGGAGGCCCTTCTAATGTTGCAGTGTCCCTGAGCTCAGACCTCTCGGGGGGAGGGGGGGGTGTTTATGTGTTTGAGATCCATGGCTAGAAACTCTGTCCTGTGCTTTTAATGTGGAAGAGCAGCAAGGCCACATCTCTTTGATGGTGGACACATACCTTCACCTTGACATGCCTGTTTGAATACCCACAATCCCCGTCCCTTGTGATAACACGTCTGAGTACCTTGCCTTGTCTCTGCCCTGCACGCAGGCTGTACATTTTGTGGGCTTTATTTCTGACTCTGATAACACAGTGTTGTGTCAAAGCAGTCTCCAGTATAGGAGTATGCCAGTATGATACTCCCTGTAGTATCCCTATCTTGTGTCAGGCTGTTCTCAGACAGCTCTCCGTGTGCTGCTGTCCCCCTCTCCACCTCAACGCACTCAGACACTACTCCCTTTGCTATCATGTGGGAGGTCCTAAGCAGGAGTCCTTCAGCTGGCCCTGAGGACTTGTGCAAGCTGCTGACTGGCTCTGCCCCATCTAGCTGCTGCCCCCTGTAATCAGTGCAGATTTACTCTGTTTCCCCAGTCCCAAGGTGAAGGACCATCTTCTCTGGATTTCAAATCTCTACCACAGAGGCCCACGCCTGTCTCCTGTGCGTTAAATCTGCCTGCACGGTCTCTGTGAGGTGCAGCACGGATACAGAGCCACCACGAGGTTTGCAACAAATAGCTAGAACGACACCAGATCAGTTTATCCCTTCCTTGTCTTCCACATTAATGAGGTTCCACCAGGACCACAGACTAGTGTTCTGCTGCTCTGCCTATGCACCTGCTCAGACTGGGTTGGTGGGCTTCGAATTATACACACAGGCTGACCATACATCAATATGATGCCATTTTACTATTGTATCCGCTCGCTCAGCCCGGGTTACCCTCCTTTAGCCACTACCAGGAGAGGTTTGCAGCAGAAACACCCAATATATCCATTCCTTCTCCAGATAATACAATCTAGCCATAAAAAGCAGACCACCCTGTCCATTTATTTAGGTTTTAATCAGCATGTCTTTGAAAGACTATGAGTACTGCCAGGTATATTGTCTAGCAGTCACGCCAACCAATATAACATCAGTCGTGCATAGACAGATTCCGTATGCTGACAGCATTCCAAACCCTAAACAAATTCTGTAAAAAAAACAAAAAAGTGATGGGTGGAATGTTTAAATTAATCTCAGCCATTGGTAATTATTTGCGGCTGCATTCCAATCCATTATTTTTTGGCCCACTATGCCACTCTAGAGAGAGGCCAGCCTTGTGGAAACCAGTCTCCGAACAGCATTCAGAAAGTATTATTCTAGTTACTGACTAAAAATGATTCAGGTGACCTAGCTTTGAGTTGTTGCAAGTTACGGACTAAAAATGTTTCAGGTGACCTAGCTTTGAGTTGTTGCAAGTTACTGACTAAAAATGATTCAGGTGACCGGGTTTTGAGTTGTTCCAAGTTACTGACTAACAATAATACAGGTGACCTAGCTTTGAGTTGTTGCAAGTTACTGACTAACAATGTTTCAGGTGACCTAGCTTTGAGTTGTTGCAAGTTACTGACTAAAAATGTTTCAGGTGACCTAGCTTTGAGTTGTTGCAAGTTACTGACTTACAATGTTTCAGGTGACCTATCTTTGAGTTGTTGCAAGTTACTGACTTACAATGTTTCAGGTGACCTATCTTTGAGTTGTTGCAAGTTACTGACTTACAATGTTTCAGGTGACCTAGCTTTGAGTTGTTGCAAGTTACTGACTAAAAATGATTCAGGTGACCGGGCTTTGAGTTGTTGCAAGTTACTGACTAACAATAATACAGGTGACCTAGCTTTGAGTTGTTCCAAGTTACTGACTAACAATGTTTCAAGTGACCTAGCTGTGAGTTGTTGCAAGTTACTGACTAACAATGTTTCAGGTGACCTAGCTTTGAGTTGTTGCATCACATAACCTCTGGAAACTACCCTCTGGAAACTGCCACATATGACTTGTGCATAGAATGCATATCTCTTACCCTGTAGATGGAGATCTGAGATGCTGCCGGCGCTGGTTACTGTCAAATTGAACAATTGTTATTTCGGACAGCTAGATCGGTTTACAGTTTTAACCATAGCTATAGATCTAAGTAGTATGAGAATGCTGCAGCTGCGCCCACGCTCTTCCTCAGACCAGCATGTGCCCTAAGGCCCATGCATTCTGTGCACCCATAAGCAGATGGGATGATGCCATTCTCTGGCACTAACTCCCCACGCCTGTGTCCCTCCCTGCTGCCAGTGTTTGTGCATCAGCAGCCAGCACAATATTTCATCCTGTACCCAACGCTGCTGAATCACTATTCTCTGTGCTGCTATGCCCCTCCTTCACTTGTCTGTGCTCAGAACGGACAACACGCTGTACATGTGGGATCATCTTGAGTCCTAAGCTGTACCATAAGCTGTCTCAACATGTGCCCCCTTAGATTGTGCCCTGTGGTGACTCAGAAGGGATATCTTTTGCTTCTCTAATCTGTGCCCTGTAACATCTCAGCTTGGACCACGTACCACCTTAATTGTGCCCCTTCCAATTGCATGTTGCGCTGTGGCATCTGGCATTTTGTGCTAGCTTAACCTGCTAACTTTGCACCTTCAGCCTAAGTGTGTGGTGCCCCAGTTTGCACCCCAGTTTGCACTTTTTCCACTTTAGCCTGACTTTAAGCTGCCCCCGCTGGCGTCCTGTGTGGCCCTGGCCGCCTTCCTGCCCTGGTCTTGGCATCTGGGAGTTCCTAGCCAATTTTTGTCTTCTGGATCAGAGTACTAGGGCATGTTTGAAAGAAGGATGTATCATAAGCTGTCCTTGGCCCAAGTCTTGGTTATCGGAAACTGCTGCTGAGTCATGGACTGCTTTAAGCTCTGGGTAGGAGTATTGAGGGGGTCTCTGCAGCTGCCCATGGCCTAAGCCTGTCCTCGCTCTGGGTCAGGGCTTCAGGGGCTAGGTTATCACAAGCTGCACATGGTCTTTGGCCTTATTCCTAGCTCTGGACCAGTGTATCATTATCTGGGTTATCAGCAGTGTGCCTTGTTCATTGGTCAATCATCGCTCTACCTCAGTGTGTCGGGTCCTGTGATCAGTAGCTATGCCCTGCCCGTGGCCTGCTATTTAAAGTGAATCAGTGTGTCTTGAGCTTTGACAACAGTAGCTGCCTTGGCATGTGGCCTGTTCCTCGCTCTTGATCATTGTGTCTAGGTAGTTTAGCAATATCTGTCCCTGGCCTTATCCTGTTTCTTGCTCTGGGTCATGTTGTCAAGGACAAGTGGCTGTCCCTGGTCCGTGGCTTTTTTCCTAACTCCAGATCACAATATCGAGATGGCTGGGATCTCAGTAGATGTCTCGGGGTCATGACCTGTCCTTTCTTCGTCTGGGTGTGGACGGTCAGTAGCTGTCTCTGGTCCTTGCTCCAGTCTGAGTTTGGGAGACCGGGTTGTTAGTAGCTATCCCTGGCCTGTTCTTTGTTCTGGGTTGGGGCATCAGGGCTGGGATAGGTAATCAGTAGCTGTCCCTGGGCCAAGGTCGGTTACGTTGCCAGTTCCTCTCATTGTGGTCCTGTTCGGAGCCTCGCTCCAGCAGCCGGTCCTGGGAGTCATGCCCATTGGTGCCATGCAGCCCGCTGTCGTGCTGCCGGTGGGGTTGGTAGAGATCTGGGTAGGCATCGGAGTACTCTTCATCCAGGTGGCGGGAACTGCGCTGCGATGAACCAGCCGTCCAAGTTTTCCGGGAGCTCTCACTGGCCTCATCCGACTGCATCGGGCTGTCCCGCTCTAGTGGAGAATGCTCCCCGGCTCGGTCTCCCATCAGCTGCTGGGTCTGTGAGGTGGGAGGTAAGAAAGCAAGATCACAATGTTAGGCATTTCCAGGAACAAAATAGCTTAAGCGAAGTGGAAGTTAGGGGGCACCAGGAGACGGATACAGAGAGGGGGGGGGGGTTGGGGTTGATGTGGCAGGAGCCTCGAAGCACTGGTAGGCAGTATGAGGAGTTGGCACTGGTGGGTAGTTTGTAAGAAGCTACAACTGAGTGCTGTGTGAGGTGTTGTCACTCGTGGGCAGTGTGATTTTAGAGCCAGATGTACGACCGTTTTTTGCAGTTACAAAGGGCTATTTGGCCCTTTCGCAACCGCAAAAAATTGATGAGCAATGTACTAACCATATTTTGCAAGTCGCTAATCAATTACCGACTAGTAAAATAGGGTTAGTAACTTGCTATTAGGAAGGGGCGTGCCAGGGCGTCCCTTCCTAATAGCGAGTCCATATCACCCATGTATGAATGTTTAACACTCGCAGTTTACCACCCTTCTCAGAAGGGTGGTAAAGGACTCGCAAACGGGAAGGGGTCCACAGGGGACCCCTTCCCCTATGGGAATGCATGCGCAAACATTTTTTAAGAGCAGGCAGTGGTCCCAGGGACCACTGCCTGCCCTTGAAAAATGAAACTGAAAAGTTTCATGTTTATTTTTTAAATGCATCCCGTTTTCCTTTAAGGAAAACAGGCTGCAGTCCCAGACATGGTGGTCTGCTGACCCCAGCGGCCACCATCCCTGGGAGTGCCAGCCATTCCCTATGGGATCAAATTGCGACAGCCTCATGAGGCATGACATTTGCGACCACATTAGGAATCGCAAAGAGCGTTTCAGACACTGTTGTACATAGCATTTTGCAACTCGTAAATTGTTGCAATTTGCGGGTTGCAAAATGCTATGGTTGTACATATGGCCCTTAGTCCAGTTGTTTCAAGCCAGTATCCGCCAACAGGTATCCGAGTTACACCCTTCAAAAAACAGTTGTCCTCACATCATTCCACTCAACATGTTCCAGTAAACAAATCTACAAACTGCATCAACACGCTTATGGTAATGAGCACTAAATTCCTTTAGGTAAATACAAAACATTTCATTTAGGGTAGATAATATAAGTAAGTTACATTATAACTTAGAATTTAATATTTATTAAAATACAAAATAAGGACTGTTTATTTAGTTCAATTACATGTACTTTGAAGGTTAGGGTAAGTATTAGGGTTACTTCAAGGATAATTATGCAATTTAAATTCATTTTTTTTAAATTAAGGGTTCATGTTAGTAGAACGGTTAGATTATGAGTATTTATCTAATTTCGATGTCATCTAATTTAAATTGATTAAAAGTTAGGTTTTTTATTATTGTTGCTTTGAGGGGAAATATTTTTTTCAAACTGATTAGTATAAGGGTTAAGTTAAGGATATATAAGAGATCAAGTACCCCCGCCATACTTTATAAGGATATTGCAAGTCACCTAGACGTTCAATAACCATATAGAGGAACAAGGCCAACTTTTCTAAAATTATCTAAGGAGTGCAGAAATAAACATGCTCTGTCTGCTTGTCAAAGCAAGCTGGAAAAATAGAGCAGAAGAAAGAAAAGCAACGCTTCGAGGACGAAGGACAAGTTCCTTCATAAGTTTTGGAACTCCAAGGTGACTTGCAAAATCCGTATCATGTATGTCAGGGAGTACTTTATCACAGATAATACATGGTCACACCATCACCTATCCTGCAAACCCCTTAAAATCTTGGTGCGTAGCTCTTTCATATGAAAGAAAGAGAATGTTTACAAACATGAATTAAAATAGAATCTCTTGTGCAAAATTAAACACATCAAAAACCTGTTGGATAATTGTTGCAAAAAGATATTATAAGAAGTTTAATACTAGGCAGTTTAAAAAAAATAAAAGCTGCAGTATCATGGAATGTGTATAAACATGCAGAAAGATTCAAACTTTTTTATAATTATCTAAGGAGTGCAAAAAATAAACATGTTCTTTCTAATCGCCACTGCAAGCTAGAACAAGCATTTGCAATGCAATAGGTCTCGCATTATAAAAGTGTGAGCAGTTGGCATTGCTAATAATAATTTAACACTAGCTATTGGCATTGTAAATGATGCCATTTAGTTACGTGTTTGTTTTATAAAACAGCTACTTCTGTCATTACATCCAGATATAAAATCCAGCAAGTAACATTACACTTACAACAAACCAGTACTATCGGTTTTGTCAATGGGTGTTAGTTGCATAACATGAATAAGCAACAACCATGGCTTTTGAAGTATTAGAATACTGAAAATTCTTCAGTTCTGAAATGGCGGGAATGTGAAAGACTGTAACGAGTCTTTAAAGTTACATCAAAGGCAGTGAAGGGTGGTACTGCTGCAGAGCTAAGATTATTTTTTTCATCCTGATGGGGAGGGTAAAAATGGAGAGCCCTAGTATCCTGTCTCAGCACCTGCTTTTTATAACTGCGGGTGCTGAGCACCGGCAAGACCTGGCCCACTTAAAGCCATGGGGTACACATCACACCATACTACACAAACACTCCTAAGCACGAGAGCGCTCACTGGCAGACTCCTACGACCCTCTGGAAAGAGATAGGCATAACACAGTACTAGGAGGTAAGAAAGACATCATACTACGCAAGCACAGTGTGCGGTAGGGGTCATGCGTGTGCTTGTGTAGTGCGGGGTCATGCGTGTGCTTGTGTAGTATGGCGTCATGCGTGTGCTTGTATAGTATGGCGTCATGCGTGTGCTTTTGTAGTGAGGGGTCATGCGTACCTCCTCTCGGTACCTGTGGGAGTCTGCCAGCGTTCTGCAGGGCTCACGAGAGGTGATACCCTGTAATATACCTAGGCGTGGTACTTTCCAGTGGCCACTGGCAGTCAGCGGGTACGTATAAGAGTTCTCCCTCAGATTCCCCCGGATGTCTGCCAGCGCTCTGCCGGCCCAGCGATAGCCAGAGTGTTGGGGGCGTCTACCAGAGATTAAGAGCCCCTGTGTCGTCTGGTGGGAGGCATGCCTCTCCAGAGGGCCCTGGGTGCCCGCCAGCACTCTGCTGTACACACGGCCTCCCCGCCATGCTCCGCTGTGCCGAGGTAAACTTCGGTTTCAGCCTGTGGTCTCTGGCCGGCTCCCAGCTGGCCCAGCTCTGGGCGGGAGGAGGGGCCGCCATGGAGTGTACGTTGTGTGATTAATGAACTACCAACAGATCCGCACCGACAGCCCTGCTCCCTCCAAGAGCCACACAGTCTTCACTGCAGCCGCTGAAATATTGCCGGATTTATGGCTGGTATAAGAGAAGCTGTTCTGCTCATTCGAACGTTTCAGGCTATGTTATCTGCCCTGCTCACTTAGCGGGGTGTGCCATGAGCGCCAGGCATTCTTGGCGCTACAGGAGAGTAGTGGAGTGTTTTTTGTTCCTCAAGCGGTTTATCTGCCTGTCACGTTCCTCAGGCAGAAGGCCACACAACACACACTGACTGACATATTATCCAAGCTCTCCAGCTTGTGTCTTTATATCTATCCTATTAAAAACCGGAAGGGAGTATAAGTTGTGTGTACAGCGTTCCTTCACCACCAGTCACCGCTGCACTCTGAATCATGAATTGTTTTTCACGCGGTAGGAAACCAGGGGAGTAGACAAGGACAACCTCTCAACCCATTGTGTTGTCCTGAGCTCTTGCAGATGTTTTTATTGTCATGTTTTGCACGGTTGTTGTTTACGCCAATGAGAGCTGTTTACTTCTCAGTCCACATCATACATAGCCTTGCTGCCACTGAATATAGTGTACCAGCGCAAGATATTTTTTTTTTTAACTCGCGTGCCTACCATCTTTTCCACGCATCATTGCTCAACACCTTAAGACAATAATTGTCGGCACCTGGCAGCTGGCACGGCTCACTGTGTTGGCTCGGCTGAGCGGCCCATTTCCAAGCAGTGCTCGTGTTTCCAGAGAGATGCAGCTGTGTACATGACCGGCTGCTGGTCTCTGTACAAGGCTTCCTCTGGTTTATGGGCGAGTCCAGCGCCAGGTTCGCGGGGTCTTCTGGGTCGACAGAAATTAATTCAGAAACACTTAACGCCAGGCTAGCCTCCACAGAGCCCAGGCAAGGAAGCGCGGCCATGAGCCAACATGAAGGCAAAGAATGAAACCAACAAAGAGCCACAGCCACTGTGCAAAAACTACATGGAGGCACAGGGTGCACCCAAGATGGAGACATAGAGGGTAGCAAGCCGACATGGAGGCAAAGGGCGGAATCATCTTGGAGCAGAGATCTTCAAACTGGGGGGCTTCAGCAGATCCCGGGGGGGGGCTCCAGGCTCTGGCCAAAAAAAGCATCAAGCTTTGTAATGGGCCATTACTAACATCTTGTGTAATTTATATCTTAGCTGGGAGTATGTGTCAAAAGGGAAGGGACCTTCAAATTCGCAAGCCACATACCGTGGATACTTTTAATAAATATAATTGAATAGAATGACTGAAAAGTTCTGAGGGGGGCTGATGATTTTTTTTTCTTCTGCTGATGGGGTGGTTCCAGGCTTTGCCGCCGGGCCGTAAGAGGGGGGGGCTACCGACGAAATCCAGTGTTTGCCACCCCGCACGGCTGCTGGTAAAAGCTGGGGGGTGTTGCTACCGCCCGCAAAACTCATGCCGCCTGGGGCACACGAGAGGTGGATCAACACGGGAGCATTCCATGGAATTAAAATGAACACACAGAATAGAATCAATATGGAGGCACAGAGTGAAACTTACATATAGGTACAATTTGGAACCAACATAGAGGCACTGCGTAGAACCGTCATGGAGGCCGGGAGAAGCATGGAGTGAAACCGATATGAAGGAATCAAGTGAAACCGATATGAAGAGAGCGTGGGACCAACGTAGAGGCCTAAAGAGAACCCACCATAAAGGCACCGGAAAAAAACATATAAAGGTGCAGGTTGGAACGAACTGGAGAGCAACAAGGAGCAAATATTATTGCACGATATCAAACTAAAATGGAGACATGGACAAGAAACAACACGGGGCACAGAGCAGAACCAATATGGAGGCACTAGGCAGTACCATAAATAAAAAACCCATTTAACAGAACACCCTCACCCTCACCTGCACAGCTCCAGATTCTTATCTACACCAGAGCCAGGGCTCAAGTCCTAAAAAACAAGCAGCACTAAAAGCGATTGTTTAGCGATCGCTATTGTAAAAAAAACAACAACAAAAACGCCCGTGAGTGGTGCACGCGCCCGCCACTGCGAGCCATATGTCTTCAATTATCGCGCCCATGTCTGGGCACGATAATTGAAGACATATGGGCTTTGGTGCGCGTAACAGACACCAATAGGCCATAGGCGGAGTAACGCGACCGTCTATGGCCTATTGCGCATTCTGTTACAAAACAACACGCACTCCAAGCCCAATCAGAGAAGACCATAGGAAATGAACACGCACAAGCTTGTTCATTTCCAGGGTCCATTTCTAAAACCCCGTCAAAAGGACACGTGCTGCGCAAACACTGCTGCGCAGTGTACCGCTAGGCGCGAGACCTAAAAATGACGCAGAAGAAAGAAAAGCAATGTTTTGTTATTGTTGCTTTAAACAGCTACTTTATTTATGCTCCATGACCTTACCTTCTTTTCAGCTCTGCTTCTGGCTTTGGCAGCAGGCATTGTGACATCAGAACTCAACTGTAATACAGTTGAGCACTGATGTCTTTTCTTTAAAATTGGTGACTGAATCCCAGTGACGTAATTAAGCTTGAGGGAGGCCTTCCTGCAAAGTACATGGAAGGACCCCTCCCTCCCTGGCCCACCATCTAGCACTTTTGCTGAGGGTGCCCCCAGGATCTCAGGGCCCCCCGCGCAGCGGGGTCTTATAATACGCCACTGCTGGGTCCGTCACAAGTCGCAGGTTATAAATAAATTAGAGACCTGCATTTGTACAGGGATTGCAGAATCCAACGCATTACAGAAGGTATAAAGTACCCTTTGCCATACATTATAATGAAACTGCAAGTAAGTTCTAGAGGAGCTGCATAACCATGCAGTGGAATGAGGCAGAAGGCTGGGTTCCTTTTTGAAGTAATGGAAATCCGAGGTGACTTACAATATCCTTTTAAGTTCTGGAACAGGGTATATTAAATCTTATAATACAAGGTTCTACCATTACCAATCCCCCCAGATACTTAAATCCTTAGTCATTTGCTCCTTCAGTTGAGCATGCCTGCAAAAATGTAGAATACATTTGGACTCTGTTGTTCAAAATTAAGCATGCCAGTATGAAGATGTTGAATTGCTGCAAACCCCTAATGTAAGCAGTTTAATTTGTCACTTTCCTAATCGGTATCGGTAAGAATGTGTGGTTACATGCAGAGATTCATGCTTTTGGTTAATGAACTAAGACTGTACAAAAAGATAACATGTTGCCACAAAGGTCTCCTTTCAGCTAATGACCTTTCATTGCAGGTACACTGATGAGAAGACTCGGAAACATTTTGTTGTTTACATTGCAATTCTAGGTCTCCTCCTTGACCTGCATTTCACCCGGGCTGTTGACTCCTACAGTACACCTCGTGATTTCACAGCTCAACTGCAACAAATTATTACAGTTGAGCGGCGACATCATTTTACTATGGGATGAGACAGCTAGACTGGAATAAGAAATTAGAGGACGTTTTATACAGGGATTGCAGACTTCAATGCATTACATTTATGTTACTTAAGAGCATATTTACGAGCCCCAGTAATTTGCTCTTGCCCCACACAATGTGGTGCCAGAGTGAGGCAACTCAAAAAAGATTTATGAAGCCACGCAAGGCCAGCTTGCGTTGCCCTGCACGCCTTCATAAATCTCGAGTAATGTAATGCAGCACAAATTGATGTGTTGTATTGCTCTGCGCTAGGGTGGCCTTTCCATGGATGTTGTGTGGTTGTTCCCACACAACATCCATGGATTTTGACACATTCCCATATTTACTAGAACAGGTAAATCTGGGAATGTGCCAAAAAGATACGCCTCCCCAGGAGAGGCATATCGAGGAGAACTATCTTTATTTCTACTTGTTTTCTTCCTCTTTCTATGTATGCTGCATTCTAATTATGAATCCATATAACAATTTTACTTCAAAAGGTAGAAGTAGTTGTACAGCCAAATTAGTTGGACTGAAGCAGGGGTAAAATACATTCAACTCATCTTGGAGTTGTAGCGGCTGTTGATACAATTGCATCAATATGGTTTACCTTCATATAGTAACTAGAGGCGTTAAGCTTATCAAAATGCAACCTCAAGTACTCTTTGGAAAACAGCATAGAGGCTTCACAAGATAAGCCCTGGCATGCCAATCCAGGCCACCGCAGTGCCTGAGCACCAGCCTTCAGGGCTATATAGAGGACTTCTCAATGCATGACATATCTGCACATACAGTAGTCCAAGCACCTAGGGAATTAATGTGGGGTTTCCCTATGACACACTTGCCATTTCGCCCTTTGGCTTGTGGGACCCCGTGTACATTTTTCAAATAAGGAGAGTCAGCATGGAATGCCTTTATGCAGACTCCCCTATTTATTCCTAGAGGCTTCTCCGAGCATCTCTCTAATAGTCTTCTATGATATCCACAGGCTCCACTTCCACAGAGTATCTTTCATTTTACCACCAATATATTGACCTGATTCCTCTCAATGAATTCACCCTCATCTGTAGTCCCTGTCATTTCAATCCGCCACCCTCTCCTGTATATCTGTGTGTGTGTATATACACACACACACACACACACACACACACACACCCCCCCCCCCCCACCCCCCCCCCAACATCTCCCCCCCCCCCCACATCCCCCCCCACCCCCCACCCACCCACCCACCCACCCAGTAGGTAGTTATAGTTAGGACCTAGTTTCCATAGGAATAGTGTTTTTTGTTTTGCCAATAACTTTAGCACCATTTGATAAATCTTCACAAACTTTTCAAAACTCATACGCTAATTCGATCAGCTTGTGTGTGGAAAGTCTCTGGGTAGCTCGTCAAGCAGGGGATGAGAAAAAGGGGGGGGGGTCCCAAAACATGTTTTTTCCATGCAATTTTCCCTATGTATTTTGTACACGACTACAGCGGAACCACTGGGCCAAATTACACCAAATGTGGCAGAAAGCATGCTTTTTGTGATTTGGAAATCCATTTAGTAGTTTTAGAGATATCAACTGAAAACCAAATTTGTATATCTAGGGACGTGGACCCTTCGCGGATCCAACCCTGGTGAATACGGGGCTCTGTGCACCAATGCAGGGTCCTGACTGGCTGGCCTGAACTTGACATTAAAGTTGTGACATATAGAGAAACAGTTCCTGGGGCTGAAAAGCTGCTTGTATACTAAACGAAGGGGTCAGGTGAGAGCTTTCCTGACCCCTTGTGTATTTTATAAACGGTAGTAAAATGCCAGAAAAGTTAGTTTTTTTGCCATGTGCGAGATCCGCAGAGCTGTCGCAAACCTCGCAGTGTATCAACATATATATTCTCTCCCACACACTCTGACACCCATACACACCCACTAAGACACCCATACAGACACTCTCACACCCAGTCACACACCCAGATACTCTTACACCCACTGTGACACCCAGACATTCACTGACACTCATACTGCCACTCTCACACCCAGAGAGACACTCTCACACCCATTCTGATGCCCATACAAACACGCTCACACCCAGTGACACACAGACACTTGCACACCCACAATGACGCCCATACACACTCGTACCCACTCACAAACAGACACTCACACCCACTCACACATCAAGACAGGCACTCTCACACCGACTCTGATGCCCATACAAGCTCACTCACACACACAGACAGACACTGACACCCACTCTGACGCCGATATAAACTCTCACACTCACACACAAACACGGACACCCACTATCACACACAGAGACAGTCAGACATACATTTAAAGACCCACTCAGATTCTTACACACTCACTCACAGACCCAGACTAACACTGTTAGAGACATATCCTATAAGACATTCTGTAGTGTTAGTGTAGTGTGTATTGGGTGAGTGCTTTTGGTTTGTGAATCCACAACGGAGGTACTGCAGATCCGCATGAGGTTTAAGGAATCGAACATTTTAAAATACTGTCTTTAGTGAAAGGGTTGGCTCTGAAAAGAGCCTTTATGTTTATAATGTGTGAAGGATAACTTCACATAATACAGGATGCAGTCTTTGAAGTTCTTGAGGAACAACCTGTTGCCTTTCTCTATCATGTAAACACCATCATTTCTATAGGTAACCTCCATGTCAAAGCATAATTTGTTGTTGTAGATGGAGCCCATGTTGAGGTCTCTGAGGAATGCAGAAACAGTTTTATGGATATGTTTTCTGGCCTGGTTTCTCTTTGGACAGAATCAGTTTGACCACTTCCATTTCTGCCTTTAGTAAATGCTAGAAAACACCAAGGCAGTGTGAGGGAAAAGTGCCCTTAACTGGGCAAAGGTATCCTTCATTAGGATTTCCAGTCCAACCCCAGTAAGTGTGCGGAGGTCATTGCAACCACAGTGCCAAATCATGAGGTCTGGATGTTAGCAAGCCACAATGCTTTCAAGCAAAGGCAACCATTGATGCCACTTTGACCCTCTGGTAAGACAATAAATCTTCTTTACTGCATCTTTAACTGGAGTCTGTGCCCTTGTTTGGCCCACCGTGGTCGTCCTGGAGACAGACAGACAGACAGACACACACCCCCAGCTAGCTTAGAGCCATGGCATTCAATGATGTGTGCTATAAGGAACACTTATTCAAAGTTTATATGTGAAATGCCATCAAAATATTATACAAGTATAACCTCCACAGTCAATTGTTTTAGACCATTAAAGCCAATATTTTAGCAGCTATACCATTACATCTGCTAGATTAAATCCCAAAGATCTCACTTTTACCTATATAAGGACACAGTGAATGAGGAGTGTGAAGCCTTTGAGGTTCAGGCAGGTGAAGGACATCCCTGCTTCAAAACACACTGCTGACCTACACCTGGAAGGGTACCTGTAATCCTGGAATAGCTGAGGGGGGCGTTATTAGGCTTTGCTCGATGTTTGCATGCACTGGATGATGTGTTGCTCGCCAGTAAACCTCCATGTATTCGGCCAGGTGCTCACAGGCGTCCTCTAGCTGATTCTCATCGAGGATGACATCAAACATCTCCTGCAGGAAAGGAAAAGAGGGTGCAAAAATGTCTAAGACTACACATGCAATAAAATGACATCAAGAGGTTCAGCCATGGTGGGGAGGAAGGGAAGAAACCCATGAGATGAACAAATGGGAAGAGCAATGAAATGGAAAGAAAAGAGGAAACCAAAAACAGTAGAAAAACAATGACTAGGAAAAACAAGAAGAAGATGGAACCAGCTAATAAGAACCGTATTAAGAAACAACCAAGTTAAAGGCAAGGTAAAGGAACCAGACAACAAGAAAGGACAAAGAGGGCCTTGAACAGGAGGATGAGGACAACATGAAAAACAATTAACAAGAAGACCAAGAAAAAACCAAAAGGCAAAATATAGAACTGACATGTAAGAAAAGGACTACAATGGAAGCATCTAATAAGATGACAAACAACCAATAGCAAGAGGGAACCATCCAACAAGATAATTGAGACATTAGTACCAGCCACAAATAAATGTCATAGAGCAAACTAGCCTAAAACTAACAGGAAATGCAAAAAAAGTAAAGTACTCACAAGCCATAATCAAGAGAACCATCAAACTTGATTATGATTAGCAAGGGAACCGATACATTTAAGATAAAGGGCAATCAACCAAAAAGATGGTCAACCAACAACTGGAGAATTAACTTAGTCAATACAAGAAGAGTTCTGAACCAGCAACACAAGCAGAAGACAGAAGCAACTGAGTAAGCTGTATAGATAAAAGGATAAACAATGAAAAAGCTAACAAGAAGAGGACAAAAAAAAGTCAACCAACAACAAGAGAAACAGAGAAGGAACCAGATAAGAAAAGGTTAAAGAGGTATTGAGACTATTGGAAAGGGACAAAGAGGTTTCCAAGCTCCAAGAAAACGATAATTAATGGATCAGCCAACAAGAGCAGACTAAAATGAAATAGGTTGGCTAGAAGTTAACAAATGAGAGAAAACAAATTGGAAAAAAAAGATGAGAGAAAACCAGAGCACAATAAAAACAGAGAGAGAGGGGCAGACAGCCAGAAGAGGGCACACCTGGAATCTGCCAACAGGAAGAGTACTAAGAGCAAACCATTTTAAAAGATGGAACCAAAACCCAAGAAGAGGAGGGATATTGTATATAAGAGAATACCTATGGGAACACTCAGCAACAAAGAGGGCCATCCTGTAAAAATGCAATGAGTAGGCAGAAAGGAAACATGCAGGTGGCAAAACTGAACCAGTAAACAATCTTAGATTAAAAATGTAACAATCTAACTAGAAAATTATGAAAACTGAACCAACTTACATATGGAGAACAGAAACAAAGCAAGAAAAAAAAACGAGGACGACCGAAGAAGACGACAACAGAGTGAACTATCAACTTGAAAGTTTACTCGGTTGTCGTCTTCTTCAGTCCTTCTTGGGTCAAGATGGGAGCAAGCGAAACCGATGACAGCAAAAACAAATCAGTCAACAAGAAGTAGGATGCAACAATATTGCTTTAAGCTCTTCTGTGCCCATGACGAGATAGTCTCGTCATGGAGCACGGTTGCGCTGTGCCCATGACGAGACTATCTCGTCATGAACCCCGCCCGCGTATGCAACGCCCGGCACAGGAGGGGGAAAGGGCGTGGCACTGAAGGGGTTAAGAAGACAAATCAGGGATCTATCTTACAGGAAGAGGATAAAGTGGAGGCATCCACAAAGAAGAGGACAAAGCGGGGACCAGACAGGAAGAATTGGCCACAGAATAAATCAGCTGACAAGATGAAAGTCAAAAAAGAAGCAAACAGAAAAAAAACAAATGGTTGCAGACGCCTGAAGGAACCAGTCAACAACAAGAAGGCAAAGAAGAAACAAGATCAGGACAAAGATGGACTCGACCAAAAAAAAAAAGAAGTAAAAGAAAGAAACAGCTACAAGAGGAGAAGGGGGAAAGAGGGGCAACCATTAAAAAGAGCCTACCATCCAATATTTAGTCTTCAAAAGATATATTGGTGTAAAATAACGGGCCTAGAAAAAAACTAGTCTTCTAGTGGAACGCTGGAGGAAAGCACTAAACAAAATCCACAAAAAAGGGCAGCAGTAAGATGAGACAATAACAATATTATGAAGTACTTGTGCAATTCTGAGAAGGGTGGTAGAGGGTTGCTGTGATGTAATGGCAGACGGTGAACAGAGATTGTATGCCACTCACCGGTGGACACTGTACTAGCTTGTCTGCTGCCATCATCTGGACATTTAGGTGTTTCACTTGGGACTTCCCTCTTGACTTAATGAGCCGCTGCAGCACCTGTAAAAAGAACCCCCAGATAAGTGACTATGCAGGCCTCTCCAATAGCAGGCCAACATGGGTGTGGGGCTGTGGTGTGTTTCACACCGCTAGAAAAAGTATGCCGGCCACGTGACATTAAATGAACATTCTTTAGCCCATACTCCAGGTGTCCAGAAGCCTGGGCACAAGGAACTTGAAACAAGCACATACCAGCGCACCATGCACACATCCTGAACTGTACGGAAAGTAGCCTTAGCCGCACATTAACATTGTACCCTTAAAACATTCAACCATATCCAAAAAAAGCCCTGTCAGTTTGCCCTCAAAAACAAGCACAAGTCTAGATTCAGACATGCTGTTCATATTTTCAGTATGCCTATCTAAGCCCTGTTGGCAAAGCTTCAGCTGCTCCCTGCACACAGAACCTACCATTCCTCATACTACTCTCAGTGGGCTATCTTTGCTCATTGCTCTAGAACAAGGTGGTTCAACAACTCACCTTTGGAGAGGACACCTTGACATAAACGATGATGGGGGCCAGTGACGTCTTAGCCAGCTGCATTGGGTGGTTGATTGTGTCGGCGTCTAGGATGACCAGCTGGAGAGATTTGGCCAGCTCAAATATTCGCTCAATCTCACTTTGCACTTCAGCTGTCAAACAGGAAGGAAAATATTTATGCCAAAGAGAGACATATGTGAGTTATGTGCAACAAACATTGGCTTAGTTGTGCTAACCATGGCAAGCTGGAGCACTGATGTGCTCGCCTCCGTAAACACTTGACAACTCTGTGCGAGCTGTGTTGGGAAGGGCCACAAGGCTTAAAGTGTATCTGGATTTGGGGGTTTAATCTAATTTCATTGCACCTTTGCAGGTATTAAATGATCCTTTTTGTGTCACGATAATCTAAATTTTGGTAGTTGTGTAGGCTCTTTGTTTCTAGTGCGAGTCCACCATGATAATGTGATTTATTATTTAATACCCTGAAAACAGACACTGAAAATGTCAGTTTCCTGACAGAATCAATCAACGCACCACCCACCATCCCAAAGTGACTTTTAGGAGTTGTGAAGAATTGAAACATTGCCTGTTTATTGTCCTCCAAATTTGAGTCATAGGTGTGCATTTGCCAGGGATGTGGTGTCTAACCTTTCTGAGTAGAAACTACATGTTCCACTAGTGAGCAGTGTAAATGGTGTTCCAAGATACTTTTTTGTGACCTCCCTTCCCTGCACACTCAGGAGCTTATTTACAAGCCCCTTGCGCCGCCAGTACATCACCTTTTACCATTATTAAAGTGATGCACAAACGGCATAAGGGGCTTTTAAATAAGACCCTCATTGTGCTGCTTTCCAAGGTAACAGGTAGCCTGTGATGTGCGCAGTAAGCTGTGGTATAAGGGTAGTCTTCTAACCCACGCTGCCTCCTTGCCTGCCTGCAAAGGAATGGACACTGCAAAGATCTTTCAAATTTTCTTCTAAATGACATGCAAAAGGGTGACTCCTCTTTGTAATTATGATGCCACCGTGCACTTAATGTACACACGAAAGGTGTCAACTGTCTCCTTAAGATGGTTCCAGTTAGGAGGAGAAAACACAAAGGCCAAAAAGAAAACTCCTTTAATATGTCTAGCTGATACAAGACTGGATAAGGAAGACACAAAATCCCCCTGAACAAGGGTGTAGAAAGAGCTCAGTACAAGATCTTCAAAATTTGAGAATTGAATAAGGAATCCCGCTACAGAAAAATACAGCAAAAACCAGGGGGGAAGAGGCTTCAAAGTGCAGATTAATTTAACGAAAAAGGGGGTGGGGGGGGGGGGGGGGGGAATGCTTTGAAACGCTTCCATCTCAAGGAAAAGCCTCCTTAGATATGGTCCAGGCAGATAATAACATCTGAGGAAAAAGGAGTTAACACCTTCTTGGATTGGGAATTTCAATCAACAAACACTAGAAAGGTGACTAATTCAAGAAGGGGTAGAAACAAGGCTAATCTCACCTTCTTCATCAGGAGAATGGTGCATTTCAGGCATGAGAACAAGAACCCCTTGACATCCTTCCTCCATGACATTCCCACGCTCCAGGGGGAGGGGCTACCACGAAACCACCAGCTGGGGCTGTGTATCTGAATCACGCATGTCAGGTTGGCTGGTATTGTGCTATTGGCCTGCCCGACATGCGTAGTTCAGGCATCCCCAGTTATTGCTGTAAAGTGAGCTAGGAGGCAAGACAGAGCCCCATCGGTCTCTGATGGAGCGTTGTGTTCCCCTGTCCCAACCAATATTTGCACTGCTCTTATGCGGTTTACTATTATAAACAGCATGAGAGCGGTGCTTTCATTGGCTGAGATACGGGATGCTTAATTTCTGCATACCCGGCATTCTCAGTGCTTCAGTACAGCCAGGCAGCACGGTGCGGGTGGATTTTGGAGAGTCGTCCGCGAGAAGCAAAGAAGAGGATCGCCGAGGTAAGATTCTATTTTAAATTATATTTTGTACAGTAATGTAACAGGTGCTTGTGTAAGGTGCTGTCTGTTCGAGTTCACGCAATGTAAAAGCTGCAAAAAAATCAACCATGTTAATGCTTGGTTTGAACGTTATCTGTGTGTTTGTGAGCGTTGGTGTCTTCATGACTTGGTGCCAGTCAGTAGCAGATATATCAGCAGACTCCCAAAATCCAGAAAGCACTTAGATACATTTAATTCCGGCATGAGGCTGACTCTGCCCAGCCCCATCAACTTCACAGATGAAATGGTTTCTTAGAAAGTCTGGAGATCTCGCAACAGCCTCAGCCATAAGCTTCCAGAAACTAACTTTGCACAGACAAAACTGCCAATGTTATAATAGTAACGTGGCTTTTCTGCCATATTTCTCAAAATGCTCCCTCGATTTTTGGTGAAGCTCCTTGTAAGTCAATGTGTTGTACATTTAAGGGCACAATTTCATTTCCTATGTTAATTATTACAGCTTCTTCTGGAGGACGGGTGAAAGTAGGTTCATCTACTTTATATGGGTGCAGCCTGCTGCCAGGTAAGCCCTCAATCGAGCACATCATCAAGATTCTTGCAAGCCACTAACAATTACTTCTGATTGTGTGTGGTAATCATGCCGGCGACCCGAGTCCAGAGAAGAGATTCTTTTACCATTTAACTGGCTGTCACTGCGATCACAACGTCTAGCCACGGCTTTTCCTTTTACAATCGGCTACCATGGTCTGGTAAAGGATCCATTGAAATAACAAAACTACAACTCCCAGAGTGCATTAGGTTTCTGTAGGAAGGTGGAATCTGACTGCATGGTTGCCCCCACTTTTTTCCTGGCGTTTTGCTGGTTTTTGACTTAGTTTGGCTGGGATCCTGCTATTCAGGACCCCAGCCTATCTGCTTTCCCCTTTAAATTGATTACAAGTACTTTAGGTACACTCCAGATTGGATTCTGGGGTACCTTTACAAGTCCCTAGTATATGGTATACTATGTACCCAGGGCATGGGTACCCCAGAGGCCTGCCAGGGGCTGCAGCATGTATTGTGCCACCCCTGGGAAGCCTTCCAAAATGACACAACAGGTCTGCTACTGCAGCCTGGGTAAGGTAGTGTATGCACCCCTTACTGAGATATAGGTTACCTATATCTCTCCATATCACTGCACATGTAAACCTATCAGTCACTCCTATGGCAGGCCTTAACAATCCTGAAGGCAGGGTGCTGGGTTTTATGTGAGAGGGTGCCCATGCATGAGCAGAGCCCCTCTATAGCTTTCGGGACCTTAATTCCGGGGTTGTTTGTGATGCAGCCAAACCATATACTCTTAAGTGCATTATAACCTCGCGGTAAATGCTGACTTTGGGATGGCTGCACGGAAACATGTGTTTGGTGTCAACCACCTTGGAATCATACCCCCACACCAGTAACTGGTGTGGGGGTATGATTCCACCCTACTAGAGGTAGAAACATGACAACACCGGTATACCCGGTACCAGCTTAACAGACCCTGGCATCACAAAATGGATGCTGACAGCCACAGACACAAGTCTGCCCTCCTGCTGCTGGACGAAACACCAGCAGGGGAGGCCTGGACAATAGATTTCCTGTCACAGGGAGGTGGAACCACCTCCCAGACAGGCTTTAGTGTAAAGGGGCTGAGTGGGTGCACTCCAAGAGTGCTTTGAAGTCTGCACTGGGGGCACATTTGGTGTCCCTGTGAATAGTCCAGCTCAAACCAGTTGCAGGGGCTACCAGCCCCTGCTCTGGTGTGAAACTGGACAAAAGAAATGGGTGTAGCCACCCTTCTTTCCTGACCCTCCCATAGGTGGGTCCCTAGAGTTTGGCCCACCCCTTCCTTGGGAATAAGATAGGAACACCTGGCTACAGGAGATTAGATTTACCTGGACGAAACTCTGATACATAATCCTGGAACTTCGACGATCTACAAGGCGCTAGATGACTGAAGAATCTCCCTTGGAGTAAAGGAGTTACTCCCCTGCAAGGCAGGCACCTAAGACGCATCTGACCGGTTTGAATCTTCGAAGCTCCCGCCGGACTCCGAAGAATTTGCAACACAGGAGGTGGGTTCCCAGACTTCCCAGAGGCCGACCCGAGCTCCCAGCAAAGCTGAGACCCGTAGCCGTCGTGGGGACCGTGGAACCGGAACCCTTGGACACCGTGCACATTTGCAAGTGCATATGCTTCCCGTTGATCCTTGAGGCTGTGCTTTGGGCTACTCCTAGTCCACACCCCGAGCAGTGTCTCCACCGAAGATGACCGGCCTACACTCACAGAGTGTCCCGTGGGCGAGAATTGTGTGATTCCTCTTGAGGTCCCTTCGCGATCCCTGGTCAGTCGACTGGTGGGTCCCTGTAAGGGCAACTAACTTTAATTGGGCTTACCTGGTTGCTCCAGATGTGCCCTGACTCTCCATTGCTTGGGGAGTCCCCAGGACCTTGCTGGTCTGCACCGAAGCATCTTTTCTCTTTCTGCGTGGGTTGCTGTTACCAAGGCTTGTTGGGTTCAATCCGAGTACCGAGACCGCAGGACTCGACATCCTTCGTGGGTCAGCTCGAATTCAGCTCCTGAGTGTCGTTGACGCCACCTGGTCCTCGTGGCTGCAGAGTCAAGCTTCACCTCTTCGCACCTGAAACACCCGACATGGGTGGGCATTCGTCTATCGTGCCCCTGGTCACTGGCAAGTGACCCAGACTCTCTCCCCTCTGCTTTCAGGTTCTTCTGATCTTCGATCCAGGCTTGGATCACACCGGACACTTTTCTTCTTCACTGCAGCAGCACTTTGCAGCATATCGCCATTGAAATCAACGACAATTCTCAACACCATTTGACACCTATGCACCCGGCTTCCCTGGGTGAGGTAACTCGAGTACTCTGGTGCTCCCGTGGGTGTTGGCCCTAGAACCCCCCCCCCCCCCCCCCAAGTCTAAAGGGGTTTGCTCAAAGTCTTCTCCTAAGTGTCCTTAACTTCTAAAATTCCAACTGCGACTTTCCCATAGAATAGTACGGGGCTCGCGCCTGTGATCTCACACTGCACGCGTCCCCCGTGGGTCTTCTGTGTCACTACCTTGGGTGGTTCCTTGGGGTCCCAACGATTCTACATGCTCTAGGCACGGTGTCTAGTCAAGTCGTGGTTATTATGCCACTTTCTTAGTATATGGCTTGGTTTCCCCCCTGGGGCCCATTGTATATTGTGCTATTTACTGTCGTTTTAGAACTGTATTATTGTGCATCTTGGACTCTAATCTCATAAAAAGATTAGTAGTGAGTGTTTAGAAATAAATACATATATTTTATATATACACCTTGTGTGGTTCTCCTTTCATTTAGTGATTCAAGAGGTTATAATCTGGTAAATCAATCTGCTTTACACTGCTTCAAGACTTAGCCTGAAGGCTGCTCACCATAGCTACCACTAGGATAGCTTTCAATAAAGGTTGTCTTTAAACCTATCATCAATAAGGGTTGTTTGGACTGGTGCACGGTGCCCACTATAACTAGTGGACAGCATATACCAGGCCAACTGCTCACAGTTTCTACGTTATGTTGCACTGCACTTTATTTTCCATTTGGAAAGCGCATTGTTGCCCCTAATGTTGCATCGAAGGACTGTGCAGATCTTGTCCGTTTTGCAAGGTGGGACTTGTGTGCATGAAAATCCTAACATTGCAGCCTAGTTTCACTAAAGACAGATTCTTTCCACAATAAAGTGAGAAATGCCATACAAGAGTTCCGTACGACTGCCAGTCTCTGTGTGAACTGTAGGAAGCATTGTGTGTGCAACCCTCGAGTCCAACATGCTGTCTGCATTGTGACATTAGACACCAGACGGGTGCAACGACCGCAGCAACAATGGACCTCATACTGAACAGGTTGAGCCCTGGACTGATCAAGATCCAGCACAGTAATTAATTGTTCCACAATCAAACGTAATTATGGTAAATGTGAACAAATCTTCTGTTTCGGAGGAGTGGGCTGAAGGAGATGCAACCAAAGGGAAAGCTAAAAAAAAGTGCAATGCAGTAGTAGCAAGTACCCTATGAATGCCTCACCATTTTAGAGAGTCACCAGCCGCCACTGGACAGATGCCTCCGCCCTATACTAGATCTTCACCTTTCAATACCTTTCTACGGAAAGAGAAATTCAGGATGCTCAACTTAGCTCAGGTTCTGTCTGCCCTGGACCCTGGAGACTGGATGGTAGTGTTGGACTTTCAGGACATGCATTTCCACATTCCCACCCTACAGGCGGAACCTGTGATACACGGTAGGCCAAGAGCATTTTCATTTTGCTGTACTCCCATTTGACCTCACCAGTGCCCCTTGGATGTTCCCAAAATGAATGGCGGTGGTTGTAGCACACCGAGGAGGTCAGGGATCCCAGTCTTCCCTTACCTGGACGACTGGCTGTTGAAGGTGGGCTTGACCCAGGCAGTCATCTCTCACCTCTAGATCACGGCAAACCTTCTGCACTCTGGGGTTCACTATCAACATGCTAAAGTCACACCTTACTCCTTCTCAGATGCTCTCTTTCACCTGACTGGGCGCGGTGTAGTTCTGCACCTATCTTCCTGAGCAGAGAGTCTAAGCCATTCAGACTATGAATCTGGTGTTTGAACCCCAGTCCTGGATTTCAGTGAGATTCACTCTGTAGGTTCTAGATCTGATGGCATCCTGCTGGTGAAGCACGCTTGCTGGCATAAGCAGGCTCTGCAGTGGGATCTGAAGACCCAGTGGGCACAACAACAGGAGCATCTGGCCGACCTGGCCCAGATTTGGGGGAGACTGCAAAATATCTCCTGTGGTGTTTGATAAACCATAATTGGATCAGTGGCAGATCCCTATCCCTTTCCCAACTAGAGCCAACAATGGTGACAGTTGCATAACTTCTGGTTTAAGGTGGCTACTTGGGAGAGGCAGAATCCCAGCTCCATATAAATCTCCTGGAGCTGTGGGCTAACTGCTTGGTAACAAAGGCTTTCCTCCCATCTATCAAGGGATGGCTGGTTCAGGTGCTCATGGACAACAGCACCGCCATGTGGTATTGCAACAAGCAGAGCAGGGTGTGATTATGAGAGAACCTTGGCTCGATCTATTCATCACTGCAGAGAACACGTATGTCAGCACGTCTGCGTGTTGGAGTTTCCAAAGCTGCTCTCGCTCGGAGATGCGTTCCAATTCGAATGGAACCCAGGACTCCTGTATGCCTTTCTGCCAATACTGCTCCTGCCCAGGGTTCTCAAGGCCTCTTAGAGGCTCTGAGCAAAATAGGTTTGGTTTCTTGAATTCCTGAGCATCACCATCTGTCCTTCGGGAGGCCATCCAGTCGTAGGGTAGGGTCCTCCACCCAAATCTGCTCACACTCCACTGTCTTGCATAGAGACTGAACTGCACCAGTTGAATTACTTCGATCTTCCTTCTGAAATTTTCGATGTCATCTTGGCATCTAAAATAGCCATCTAGGTGTCCCTCAACAAAACACTGTATACACCTGCCATTGAAACAAATTTGTGACTTGGTGTTCTTCACATCATGTTGATTCACTTTCTGCCTTGTGTTGTTGTTAGCCCGGCAAGGCCTGGTCTTGGGCACGGTTAAAAGTTATCTTACCACCCTCTCAGCTTTTTGCAGTTGCTGGATTTGCCCTCACTTTTTCAGTCACCTGTTATGGCAAGTTTTCTTAAGGATTTGCAACCTTTGCTCCTTCCTACCCCTTTTATCAAGCTCATATGGGACATCAATTTGGTCCTCACGTTTCTAATGAGTTCCCCGTTTGAGCCCCTACACAGCTGATATCTGAGACTTCTTACTCCTAAAATGGTCTTCTTAGTGGCCATTACATTGGCCAGAAGGAACAGTGAGCTTCAAGCTCTTTTAGTTAACCCATCGTAGACCGAAGAACCAGTTTGTCTGGATAGAAGCTGGTCTTGAGCCTCACTTCTCCCGAAGGTGGCGACTATCCCACGCCAGCCAAAATATTATGTTGCCGGCATTTTTTGCTCCACCTCATCCTTCTAAGAAAGAGGAGAGGCTCCACAGTCTGGGTCCGAAAAGAGCTGTGTCTTTTTACATTGATTGTACCAAAGATCACAAGAAGGACAATCCGCTCTTTATTGGATTCACAGGACCGAAAAAAAGGCAGGGCTGTGCAGAAGAGAACCCTCTATCGATGGACTGGACTTTGAATAAAGATCTGATACGCACTACCTAAAAAGCAGCCTCCTGAGGGTTTGCAGCCCCATTCCCCCAGGACTAAGACCGCTACTCCTGCGTTAGCACGCAAAGTACCTGTCCTGGACATCTGCCAAGCTGCTGCGTGGGCACTACTGCCTGAACAGTCAGGCCCATCGAGGCAGGCATTTTGCCTGTTCAGTCCTCCAGGATTTCCTGGTTTGAGGCAGATCACAGACCCACCCCTGGGGAAGTATTGCTTTGGTATCTATTGTGTGGTGAGGAATCGGCGATTAGAATGCTCTATCAGAAGAACAAGTTACTAAGTAGGTGACTCTTTTTCTGGTAGCGATTCTATCCAAGCGCAGATTCCTCATCAACCCTCCCATCCTCCCCATTCAATGAAATGGCTCTTCACGCAAAAGCCTGTTGTATTTGGAAACTGGTCACATATCATTGAGTCATGGGCCTGTGTTTTTGGTGCGGAAATAGTCACAAAAGAAACTGATCACAGCGCACTGGGGTGGTGCCTATATACGGATTGTGCACGTCACTTCCAATGTGGAGATGATAGACGCCACCTACTGGTGCACAGGGGTATTGCTCTAGATTTTCTGACCCAGTCTGATGCCTGGGGAATATTCGAAGGTGAGGAATCTGCGGTTATAGGGTGCCTGTACCAGAAAAAGCACTGCAAACGTAAGTAGCTTGTTCATTTGCAAGTACTCAGATCCAACAACAGTCTTGCAGCAGTGATTGTATGGTTTTGAAGTTACACTTCTAATCAGTGGCACTACTACATTGATGCGTACCTTTCGGCCAGTACAATAAAGAGGAGCTAGTACTGGATTGATTTGCAAAGAGGAGGAGCAAGAACTTGACAAGTTGGAAAGGTTGGCGATAAGCAAAGATATGTCACAGAGCCCATTTCTGTTTATTTGCATTCACACCCACTGTAAACCCAAGAGACTGGACAAAGTCAGACTGTTGAAATGCAGCACCTCAATTAGGGCAGTTAGTGTCAGAGACAATTCATCAATGTTTGTAGATGGTGAATTGTCTAAGACACTAACCCTTGGCAATTTTTAATAGAACCCACAATTTCTTTTCTGAAGTGTTTACATCTGTGAAGTGAAACTTGGTGTTATCTAGATGCATTGCCAGAGGCCAAGCACTCTAGGCCTTCAAGCCAAGGGGTATGTGTAACCCTGAGACTTTAGTAAATGGATGCCCACTAGTGGACTCCTGTGATCCATCAATGAATTGACCACAGCAAACATTGAGGGTTCAGGACACTGTCACACATGACCTACCTAGAAATAAATGACCATATGCTTATTAGCTGTTAGAGGATAGAATAAGACTGAACTACTACAGCTATCATAGATATGGGTGCAAATTTGAGGACATACGTACGACTGAATACTTCTCTCATTATATGAGGCTGGTGGGGGTGATGCACGGCCATATTCCTGCAACAAAGTTCCAATACAGACTTGATAGTGAACTGCATTAAAGTTTGCTGCAAGTGATCGAGAGCGCCCGTGCATTTTTAAAGTCCATTCTACATTCAGAAATGGGAAAAGAAGATCAAAGGCTCAGTAAACTATCCTTTGACCATAAAAAGAGCTCCAAAATGCCTGATAAAACCAGGACAGCAGGCCACCACCAGGACTCTGGCTGCATGTGATACGATGAGATGGACATGAAACATGTTATTGGATATGAAAATTACCCTCAAATAAATCAATTGATGAAAAAAAGGCACCCTATCCAAGTGGATCAGCTAAAACAGCAACTTTACACACAAATAGCTCCTAGGCTAGATATGGCTGAACATTGCATATATGTTGTGGAAGATGAAGCTACTTCTACTGGAGAGAGTATTTGTCGTACAGAGACAGTGCTTTCTGAGGTCAAGGTTAAGAATGAAGACCTTGAGGCTGTCTCCTAATAAAATAATATCTGAATCCTGGGCTTGCCCGATATCACAACCATGGGAATCCCTCCGATGTTTGCTGAAGCCCTGCTATCTGAACTGCTAAGACACCCCAACTTCTCTGACCGAATGGTGGTAGAAAGAGTGATCACTAGCACCAAAGCCACCACCAGGCACTACCACATGACCAATCACAGCAAATTTGTTACATTTTTGTGATCAAGATGTAGACCTCAGGTTAGCTTTAAGGTTTTACATTTATTATACCAAAGATTATCAATCGCATTGTATCCAGAATTCCTCGCTGCAATCCAGACAGTGAGAAAGGCATTTATAGATATTTTAAAACAATGGACATACCTTGAAATTGAGTAGTCTATGCCCTATCCGGCCAATTTGAAGATAATCTTTAACGGAAAGCCAATTTATTATTTCAAGAAACACTCTGGCAAGCAAAGGAAAAGGAATGACCCCGCTGATGTGAATAGACACTCTATATCGCCAGATGAGTTGGAAAAAACAGCAACAGTGACTATAATGACAGTTAAGCACCAACTTTTATTTTTGCTTAGAAGCATAATTAGGTATGAAAAGCGAGAACACCCAAAGAATAGCACAAGACTGACTATGGCAGTGAAGCACTCACTACTTTGTCTTTGGCCTTTTCCTCAGCTCATCTTCGATAGCCTGTCTTGTCACGTAAAAGTGTAATGCCTGATCCTGCTGTTACTCAAACCTATTCAGATTTCAAAAACGTCAGTAATTTAATGAACATCCCTATATGCCACTTATTTAATGAATGTTTATTTTAGGAATTAATGGATTTTTCATTCATTAAAGGTGAGCAGTAGAGAACTCATACTTGAACCCATTATCAGATACACTAGCAACACATTTCTTTTTCTTATCAAGAAAATTAAAGAGTTCAGAGAAAACCCATAAACCAATGTAAAGACCACAATGACAAACTTATTTATAAGTCCTTCCTGAGTCTACCTCTGCCTTCTACGTTCAGGTGGGTAGAGTACTATGCTCAACAAGAAACTCAGTAAGGGTGCAGAATAAAAAGGCAAATATCATAAAACATTCTAGTCTCCTAATATACCAGTGGCACATTAGCACATTCTATAAATCAATATGAAGGTAATAACAGTGATCAATCAGTACTCCTTTGAGGATTAAATGTAGCTATTTGGGCACATCCACAACCGGAGACTGTCTTCTTCAGGTCATATAATACTTGAATGTCAAGATTGTTAAAAGAAATATGCCATTTAGAATCTAAGCATAATTCTGACATAAGGGCAGAACATCACAGCCTCTGGAGTTCTTGCAATAATGTGCAGATGGATTCTAAGCAAGCATCTTGGAGAGGCAGTGGAATTGTGGTGCGTTGGTAAGTGTGGTCCTGTTGGTTCTCCTTTTAGGTATATCCTGATAGAGCCATGAATCAGAGAACATCAGTGTTTGCTACTTTGTGATTGACACTGGAAACGTCTTCACAAATGTTGGGGGTGGGGTGCTAAAAAGCTAAGCAGTGTTATGTCGTCATGTGGCATGTATAGAACATATTGTTCTTGGAATGCCAGGTAGACATGCTATAGTCTCTTGCTTTGTGCATCTCTGCTGTTCCAGCAGAAGAAAGACATATGGAGTGGGCAAAGAATAGTGCCCCTTAGGACCCTCTCTGTGCCTTTTACAACCCAACATATTGTGGCTTTTTAAATCCTCTTTCCACTGCAACCTTGCATATGCTGGTGCACAATAAGTATAAACCAACAATTTGAGACACCCCTCCCCATTTTGTAAATGTGTTTCTGTAGAGTTGTCCATCCAGTGTATTCTCCCAAAACTGTACAAGACCTGAGGTCCGTTGTGCAATTACCACAAGCTGCAACTGAAATGGTCTTAAGGAATGTTCACTTTGCTATTGATGGGACTTACCAATGCTGGAGCGGGTTGTGGAGCGTTCAATGATAGCCCGCCGGCCAGGATTATTGAGGACTGAGCGCTTGGCGAGGGAGAGGTCTGCTGTTACCCTTGTGATGGAAATTCTGCAAGAGAAAGAATGTCATGAGTTACGTCTGATCTTCGAGAGGAATTTTCCACTTGTTGACAAGGATGTGCTCCATATCAATGAATGCCCAGTGTGGGGTAATTAACAGGTTCACCATTGGGGTAGCGAGGGTCTGATGGGCCTGCCCTTGGTGGCATGTGAGTGTCCCAGTCGAGCGTTGAACAATAATGGGTGTTACTGAGACAGTCTGCCCAAGGTGTTTTATGAGCCCAACAAGTGCGTGTGCTTTCCTCTTTTAGGATTTGCACGTGTACCTGATAGAGTCCTCAGGTGCTGTACCAAACTAAACTAACCACTTAGTGGTCCAGTGGCAAATACTGTGGGATAATAGCCCTCATTTCTGTATTGCATTGAACCTCAGTTGAACCAGAGTTTATTAGTGAGGAGTGGCATGCCTACTGCCCAGAACTGCTGGAACTGAATGAATTTGCCCTAAGCTCAATACCCTTGTTCAAAATGTTAAAAGGTTGAGGCAGTTTGAGCATGACAGAGATACACAAAACACCACACCAAAGCCATTAAGATACCAAAGTGATGCTCACAAAGGAAGTATGTTACAGTTTTCTGTAAATCTAAGGGGAGCCTTCACAGTCCAATTAGCAGTACCCAGCACAGAGATGGTACATGAGCCTGTGACAAATTGTCCAAACAGACTACAATCATCAGTAAATCCCAGAACTGAGTGGAAGCACTCTCCCGACAGGGCTATCCTGCCATACCAGTGGCAAAAAGTAATGCGCAGTGCTACACAAATGCTGATCACATAAAAGAACGTTCCTTTTTGGTGGCAATTCCATGGACTGACAGTTGAGCTTTGGAAGAAGGAGCTTGAAAGCCTGGGATACAAAACTGCTCTTTTCACCAGGAATGATAGGAACTGTTTTGACAACAAGAGTTTGAAGATTGTGCTACATCTGGAAATTAACTATATTTTTCTGCATTTGTCTGACTTCGTTCCAGCACTCATTGGTTAATCTGCAGATTATCTTCATTTGACAGGAGGGGAATGTATGCTGAGAAATCTCAGGAGGAGGCTGTGACCTGAAGGCACAGTGTCCTGATGAGCCTGAGGAGAGGGATTCTCAGGAGGGTATTTCCCTAGGGTCTAGGTCCTGAGGAGGCTTAGAACTCGGCTGTACCAAGTGAGTACTCAACGGCTCATCTGAATGGACTTAATTCTGTAAATGGATAAACTGTAAACTCAACAAAGACCAAAATAATAATAACCTTTATTGGTTTCAGCATATTTTCTCAAGAAGTCAGAAATCTGATATAGTTACTAAATCTGTGAAAGGTTTCGCAAACATCTATGGAGGAAGAGCCATCGGACCATCAATTTACAGCCATTAACTCTAAGCTCACTGTGTTCCTTCTATACACTTTTCTGGCACATGACTTCAAAAAAGTGCTAATTCTGGACTAAAAGTAGTTGCTCAATATAAAATGTTTATTAAACCTCCAAAGCACCCCGCCAGCTATCATATTGCTGCAACAATCAATTATTTATGCGACTGCAGAAAGGCTAAAAGAGATTCTCTAAATCAAATGACAGAGGAATTGATGTTAAAATCATTTGAGGCATTCAAATGAAATATCGCTAAGATTAACAAAATTATCCATGAATACCAACACCTGCAACTAGATCTGCTTATTGCAATAAATAGACTAGAGTGGCAACAGATTATAAGTACACTACGAGACACAGACTTTGAGAAAGATCTGCTCACATTCTCGACATACAAACATTTGGAATTTACATTAGACTCCTACTGTGCAAACAAAGGTGCTTAAATTCGGATCTTGAGGCAGAAACAAAGATAAAGTACATGAGATTCAGGCTATTATAAATCCTAGTGACACAATTTGAAGGATCTTGGGAGAACCGGTATATTTCTCTAAGGGGATGCAGGTTATGAGGCTATAAATTAGAACCTTTGGAACATATTATTTGCCCACTCCCTTTATTTATTGAGGCAAAAATAAGGACAATGAAAGAGGAAACTACATTCCGTCGCAAGCCAATATTTTCATTATTCAACTTATGACCTTCCTATATCCTGCCTATAAGATGCTGCGCTCATCGACTAAAGGCTTATAATCACAAACTAAAAATGAGATCGTATGACTGCTAAAACACTGTATTAGATATCTTGGTTTTAGGAATAAGTGTACTGTAAATACATTACTTGATATCATTATTTGTTTCAAGTAATTTTAATGTTTTTATTTATATTGTAATTGCATTATTTGACCTGATACAATACAATTTCACTACTACTAAGGTAGTTGTTCCTTGCTGAGGTTCAGGATGTGGTAGGTGTGCCATGCGGATGCTCCAGAGCGGCCTTTCCTCCCAGCTCAGAGGAGGCTGTTCCCTGAGGAGTCTTCGGTGAAGCTTGCATTTTGGAATATTTGTTTCCTTTTTAAAATTACATGCACAGGTTCAAAATTCTCAGAAAACACGTGGAGCACTGCTGAAAAAGGCTGAAACTGCCAGTATCACACATGACCTGGGACCCTTAAATGTATGCAGAAGCATGATTAGCTTTAAAGAACATGAAGAACATTTATAGATTAAATACAAAAAGGAAAGCGTTGGATCCTTCAAAAAGGTTATAACTTGTAGCAGATGTATACAATAGTGAAAGCTAAAGTGGTGAGCCTATGTTTCCGCTGCTTAGCCCAAAGCAAATTTCTCCCACTCGCTCACTTTGCAGAAAGATCCATGTTTAGGTCTAGGTTTTGATGCCAGAGTTGTCAAGCAGACCTAATTTTTTGGGTAGGCTTAGGTTCTGACCATTTCAACCACTGGCGTTCTTCTACCAGCCTCTTTCAGCCACTGGCTTCAGTCTTTATCAATATCATCCTGTCTCAGGCCATTGGTAAATACATGCGTCACCTAAAGTTATTGGATGTTGCGGTGTATCCTTCCACCTCCACTCAAATATTGCACTGAGCTGCTCGATAAACAATTTTGCAAATATATCCCTCTCTGTCCTATCTTGTGGATTTTAAAGTGCCTACACTACATTACACCCATACATATTGGCTTTGGCAATTCTTTTGTATCCTTGTTCCTCAATTTGTGTAAATACGTGTAGCATAATTAAGGCTCCGAATTAGGGTATTGTTTTGGAATATCCATATGTATTTAGCTATATTTCTTTGATCTAATTTCATCTTTGATTTTCCACAACTATTTTAGTGTTCCACAAAGAAATAAGTTTGCAACTAAAATGTTTTCACATGTACTTATACTAAAAATGAACGCTTAGATATCTGTGTAGCGCTTGTGCTGTATCAAGGAAAAAAACCTACGATACAACAATACTTTTTCTTATTCTAGTTTTGTTGAGCACGCGTCACAATGCTCCTTGGACTTCAATAGCCCTTAAACTCAAATGTATCCAAGAACTGTGAATGTTAGTGTTGTCATGAAATTTGATTATGAGCACTGGACACATGTTGCATAGAGCTGTTTGCAGGGAAGACAGTGTCAGCAAGGTGAGTTAATATATTGGTGCATTGTTTTCCTTGCGGAAGAAAAAGGTTGGGAAAACAAAAAGGGCCCTTTTAGACAAAAATTAGACCTCAATGTGGTACACTGTAATTGGAACTCATACCCCCAAACACCATGTATGATACAATAAAAAAGAAAAAAAGGTTTGAGGTCATATAACTCGTATTCATATGATTAGTTAATGAGGAAACTTCTATTTTTTTCAAAAAATATATTGATTCCAACACATTAGGTTTGTTCCATAACGGTCCCCACACTTTACTCGAAACAAATAATCTAAGATCTATTTCTTTTGATTACAATGAGAATTTCTAACTCGGCCAACATGTGTTTCGCACTTATTTAAGTATCACATTGCTTACTCAGGGCCTTAACCTCGTATAAATGAAAGTTAAATAACAGAGATAAACAAATATTCTGTGCCCTGATATTAAAACAAGCATTGCCTGAAGCAACTACAAATCCATACAGTCTTCCATAACTTACAAAACCGTTATACAGTGTATCTTTGCAAGTTGAAAACTGACCCAATTTGCAAACATGGGCCACTTTTTATCAGATTCGCTAATTGGGGCCACTTTTATTTTGGTGTCCGGCCTATTTTCTGTCCCAAGACTGAGCCCTTAGAAGCAAAGCTGCGGGACATTCTTTTGTTTTATTTTTAGCCCAGGCAGGCCTTACAGTGGACACTATTGAAGGTTATTTGTGGGTCCTTTCTGCTTTTCTACGTTTTCAGGGTCAACTCACCTTGTTTAAATCACCTGTTGTGATGAGATTTATTAGAAGTTTGATCAAACGTTCCCACCTAAACAGTTTGTGATGCCAAGGTGGGACCATAACTTGATCTTGACATTTTGCATGTGTGTGCCCTTCGAGCAGATGCATATCTGCTTGCTGCATCTCATGACTTTAAAGACCGTGTTCCTCACTGAGAATATGTCAGCTCATCACATAAGTGAACTTCGGATATTTTGAGTACTCACATGGAATTCTTACCAAAAGCTGTGACTCTCGTCCACGTTGAGTGACCATCATTCTACCAGCATCCTTTTCTTTGCACCCATTGAATCCTCAAAAGAGGAGAGGCTCCAATTGCTGGACCCCATAAGGACTTTGACCTTTTAAATTTGTTATACCAAGGACAATTGAGTGGATGATTTGCTTATTGTGAGGTTCTCTGGAGCAAAGAAAGGGAACACTGTGCAAAATGGACCTTGCCGAGGTTGATAGTTCTCTGTATTAGGCGCTTCTACGCACTGACCAAGAAGCAGCCTCTGGAAGGTCTGAGAGCACATTCCACTAGTGCTAAGGTTGTAACCACTGCGTTGGCACACAGAGGGCCTCGCAATTTTTCCCCTTGTCGACTATGATGTAAGAGTCGTCGATGAAGATGTGAACCCCATCGACAGAGCCGTTGTCGAGATCGTCGTCACCACAGCCGCAGATGCTGCTATCGTCGTCGTCGTAATAGACATGGTTGCAGTCGTCACCACCGCCGTCGACATCCTCGTCGACGAAGTTACCATCGGCTTCGAAGCTGTCGGTGCTGCACCCTGCAGCGTACAAGAAGAGGAAATCACCGTCGACGAGCCCGTCAAAGGAGCCAGAACTGGAGGAGACTGGGCCTTTGACGGTACTTTTGACATCTTCGTCGACGGAGTCGTTGACAGTGTCGCCGACGAGTGAATTTTCTTCACAGGCGTTCCATCAGAAGAGAGAGATGAGGGCTTTTTGAAGGCTATTGGAGCCGCTGGAGGAGAAAATAGAGGAACGGAGCTGAACTTACTCTCTGATGCCAGTCCTGCTGACAGTCCTTACCTCTCCTTTACACCTCGGTGAGGAGATTTGCTAGGGCTACACCTTTCAGACCTATGAGAGATCTTTTTCAAGGCTTTACTGGGACGGTCTTTAGAAGGTGAAGGAGAAGACCTACCCCTCTTCACAGACCTCCTAGAAGATGTAGCGAAGGAGGCCTCATCACTATTACTGGAGACTGGCTCTTTCCTTGACTTGAGCTTCTGGAGCCAGGTCAAGAGACGCCCCTCACGGTCTCGCAAAGTCTTCGTTGAAAAGGTGCGGCATATCTTACAGTCTGCTGCTTTATGGTCTGGGTACAGACAGTAAATACAATCCTTGTGCTTGTCCTCCACATAAAGTCTCTTCTTAGCACAGGTTGCACACACTTTAAAGAGGGCTTTCTTCTCTTTATCAGACATCCTGACACAAAGCCCAAGCAGTTCTTGTAGAAAAGCAGAGCTCAGTGGCGTCTCCCTTGCACAACGTGCGGTAGAAAGTCTGAGGTTCTCTCAGGAAGGTTCTAGAGGGTGAGGCTTATGTGATTGGTTGTTCATTTTATTTGGTCTCTTTTAAAAAAGAGGCGGATATGTTACAAAACTAGAATGGGCCTAGGCTTAGTTTCTTCTTTTGTAATGGTTTCTATTGCCATTTTATGTATACCGAGGACTCTCATCTCGACAACGGGGAATGATTCAAGCATGGGAATCTATGAAAGTTCGAATACTGGAGTAACTGCTGGTAGATAAAAGTGTCCACCAGAAAGAGCATTACTGAAGGTAGGTAGTTTCTTCATCACTGTGCTGCATGCAGCATCTCATGTTTTAGGGTTGCCTTCTTCAATACAAATCACTGTAAAGTGCTCCTCTGCTACTTGCAGCTAAGGTAATGCTGTACTTAAAAATACAGCTCATGGTCTCTGTGCTACCTGCAGAATCTTTTCTGGTCTCTCTGTAGCCAAAGTTCATGAGCTTAGTGATCTTGGAGATGGCCTGTCTAGTTCATAACTACAGAGAGATCTCATTAAATGTGAGCCTGGGCAAATTACTAAGGTGAAATCTTACAAAATTTCAATAAGTTTGTGTTACACTTGTTACTCGAAATTCATGAAATTATGCTATTATATCACGTCGACAAAGTTATGTGCTGTTGATGGCAAACCTTTAGCATGACCCCAGGGGAAACCATGAATGACCAGAATGAGAGAGTCTGCTGTTTGTGGCACTTGTGTCTTTTGTGTTATTTATTTTGCGTAAATGCATTTTTTTTTATCTAAAATTAAAGCAAGGGTGCATTTCATGCTAAAATATGCCAGATGTTGGCTGTGCATTTTGCTTAAGGCTGTAATGTTGCATACTTTCCCTACATTCCACATAAATATGCAGGTGCTAATTATTTGAATGTCCCCCCAGACCCCCAATGAAAAGTGCAAAGCATTTATCAGTTTTCACTACCCCTTACCGCCAACTTTTTCCTACCGGTAACTGGCAGTAAAAACTGACCTGTCATTCCACCGACTTAAATAAGGTGGGTGGAATGACAGTTCAGCTTCCAACTGCCTTTACTCCGCAGGGCCGTCGGAGGAGATTAATAAGGGTGGTGACGGATTAGCCTCCACCGTGATTAATACTAAGATCCCCCCACATATAAATTTGGCCACAAGTCCGCATTCTGGCAGTAAGGCTACTCTGTAACCTTTGCGACGGAGTAGCATTACCGCCAAAACAAAATCACCCCTAAGTCCCAAGATAAAGCTTCTGACCCGGTTGAACCAGGCTGGTTTAACTGACTCGTGCTCCATCGTGTTCGGCTTCAAATTGTGACTTGGTAACGGGCTACCATGACCATTGGCGCTAAGCACTTTTTGGCGCTATGTTTAATGGACATAGGTCAAATATTGACCTTAAAGTTCCCTCTTTCTTTGTGATCAGATCTACTTGGGACTATATGCCTTGTTCCTACTTCTCTTTTTGACCTTAATCGGTAGTGCCCTTGTCAAGCAGTGCTTGAACATCCTCCAGCAGTAAATGTAGAAGATTCTTTATTGCCTTCTGTCTTGCTTTGTGGTTTATTGGTGTCTATGTAGAAAGCATGGGAGATTACCGCAGGACTCACTTGCTGGTGATCTTCTTCCAGATGTATGTGAAGATCTTCTGTTTTCTCCTTTTTTGGGTGCAGAAGTGTGTGGGAGAAAAGCAACAATCGCTGAATGAGGCTTCATCTCTCAAAGAGTGTCCTCTGCTTTTAAATGAAGTGTTGGAAAGAAAGAAGACATCAAATCTAAGTTGATGTCACAAGGATCACTGGTATTCCCCATGTGTCAGGGAGGTGGCTCTGTGAATAGGATCCCTGTAGTGGAGGAGGCCTTCGTGTCCACATGGATTCTTTTTAGGAGATATATTTTTTGCTACAAAGCTTTCATTAAGTCCATGCTGTCCATTTCCTTTCTAATTTTCTAAGTGGCCTTTTTATCGCCTTGGGTGGACAAATAGGTTTCATCAAAGAGCATGTTTATTGCCTCTGCGTTAACATCCAGCCCAGATCCAGCCACTAAGTGATTCCTAAGCACTGCACCTTCTCACAGCACGATAACCATTCTTAACTTGTAACAGAATAGGTGCCAGTACCCTGTTTTGCTTAGAAGCCCGGGACTGATGCTATCGAATGTCGGGGTGCAGAATACCAAGGCAGCATAGACGTGATTCCACCTTGTGCCGGTTTCCTCCTCCTCCAGAAACTCCCTAACCTTTTATCTCAATGTTGCAGGTTCTTTTTCATTCCTGCCTTTTTTTTGTCATTGTTTTCTGCCTTTATCTTCCTCCTCCCATCACCCTTTTTTTGTTTTTCTGACTATTGCTTTGAGTCAAAGTCTCTTAAGGAAAAAACGTACCGGTCCCCAAAAATAAGTGCCAATGGGCCCCACCAGCTCAAATTGAGCACTGGCTATGAATATCAAGCGATGCATGTGTTTGCAAGTACTTCTCCTTCTTGGACAATAACACTGTGGGTTAGCAATTTGCCTGGAAGCGGTGGCTCCTGACTCACTGCTGTGTTAAGCCTCCTGCTCTCTCTAGTTGGTAGCTTGTTGTCCAATATTGGAGCCTTGGTTGAGTATGTATTTCAGGGTAGTGGTGGGAATCACTGAAACAGGATCTACATGACCTATAGGGGGCCTTTTGCTGCGGCTTCACAGGGGTTGACAGGGTACACTGTTGGGGCGCAGCGAGATTGTCACTAACAGGCTGGGAAGCAGTGTGAAGCATTGGACAATATTAATCGACCATTTGTCAACGGGTACTCGGGTCAAATATGAAGCTGGCGTTGTCTTCAATTTCTGCTCTATCTGTACCAAAAATAGTTCTTACCCTCTGTATAGGAGCTTATTATAAGCAGTCACCTCTGGTGCTATATTTGGCTAGGATTCCATGTCTGCCTGTTCTGGTGAATATTCCTGGCAGTTCAGTGTTTTTATTTGTGTTTGAAAAGCTTTATTGAACAAACAAAGAAATAGAAAATAAAAATACTAGCAATAAAATCAAATGTTGAGGCAGAATTACAAAAAAAAAATGTGGCTAGTATAATAAAGCAGTATAAAAGCTATTTTTAGGGTTTTATATGGCGTGGGGAAGGGGAGAAGGGAATGGAAGGAAGGAGAGGGGAAGGAAAATACTAATATCTCATGCTTGCTCTTGCCTTTCAACACATTACCCTCAATTGGAAAAATCTTTCTAAACTTTCTATACAACACTGGTGGAATAGCCTCTGCCACTTTCATAGATTTGATGTTGCCTTCTCCTGTAAACCAACACTTGGAGAGCTTTTTTGGTTACCCCTTACTTCTTAGTTAGACCAGATTGTTTTACAACGTAATTCCTCCCTCAATTCTGAAAATGTTAAACCCCCTTGAATACTCACTCTCTGCTCTCTTTCTTTATCATTCACTATGATCTGATATATAGTATTAATTGATCAATGCCTTGTTTACATTCCGTTGTAGTATGAAATGTAATATGCAATCTTCTATTATGTTAACATGGCAGTTCAGTGTTTTTGTCTTCACCATTTCACTGTTTTTACTCTTCATCTGGGTCTGAGATGGGTCTCCGGTTTAGGGCTCAGCATAGGTCATATTGAGAATCACATGTATACTCTTTTTACACTCCTTTTGAGGCATTGAGGATTAAAGGCTTCCTCAATAGCTTGTGTTGCTTTTGAGTTTGAAGGTATGATAGGGACAGTTCTTACAGCCATGCAACAGAGATGAGTGAAATGTTGGTGGTGGTGCTTTGCTGCACCCACCAACTATTTTATTTGCTGCACTTTGCATTTTGATTATGAAACGAGAAATAACATTTTTTTTTTGCATCTTTCCAACCTCATGCCTGGTCTCATCTATATGGCACAATGGGGCTATCAATGGTATTTTTCTATGTCTTTGCGGTGATATCTTGCAAATCTTGTCAAAAATGCTGGACGTGAATATTTTTTGGTGCAAGATAACCAATTCAGAAGAATTATTTTTCGGGTTTGTTTGAGATGTTTTAGATTAAAGTTGAATGTGCTTTTCTTGGCTGATGAGGCCTGTATTTCAGTATTACCGGGTCGATTGTGAAGCTACACCACTGACAGCTGTTTAATCCTTCGGTTTCAGTCTCTTTTCAAACAAGTATGTTTTTGTCGTAAAGATGGCTACAGATCTTCCTTTGAGGTCTTTGTGGTATTTTTACAGCTAAGATTAGGTTGTATTTATAGAAACTCAAAACTTAACTTTCGAAGCATGTTTTTCTTGCTTTGATTTAAAAATAAGTCAAAGTCTCTATGGAGTCACACTCTTCCTTGTCTGAATATTCCACCTTTTAAGTGGAGACGAGTTCGGGCTTGGCTGCCTTAGCAGACAAATCTCCAGGGGATCTCTGCCCCCATCCAAGACATATGTAATTCAATATTTATCTGTGGTTTCAAGCACTTGGGCAAAAATGTAAAACATTATTTGCAACTTACGGCATTGTGGCTTTGCACGCACTCTATATATATCTACCTAATATACATTGTTACACAGAGGACAAAACCTAAGCCTGACCACCCCCCCCCCCCCCACTTCCCGGAAACTGCAAATTGAAAAAATAGACCGCTAGCTGCAAATTTGGGAGTCATTCAGAAAACTTCCTAAAGCGCTAGATCACAAATGTTCTTTGCAGAACATCCATAGTCATGGAACTGACAGTTCTGGTCTTTCGTTAAGATGTTTCCGTGAACCCCAAGTGTGCTCCAGGCTTCTAAATTGGAAGGCTTTGTGGACCTCAGCTCAATGTCATAGTTGGTCATTCAAGACAATGCTAAGGCTGAAAAATATAGTATCAATGCAAGCCCAACTATTTGATGGCTGCATTATGTTCAGTACATGAAACGTTGACAAGATTCATGCTATAAGCATTTAAACATGTTGCTCTTATACCAGTTGACTACCCTGCTAAAATCATAGGTATCTTTTCCATGCCAAGATCGGATCCTGGTTCCATGCGGACGGGATGCAAAGGAATATTCTATGTCCGATAGTGGATTTCCAGAACAGTTTTGGCATCCAGGCAGGGGTCACTGCGAATTGTTAAGGTCGGAACGAATTCAAAAAAGTAAAGCCCTACATTTCATAGCTGTATGCTGGGGTTTAGTGCTAGTTTACCTTCTTTGAGTTTGAAAGTGTTGCTCTTATGGAGCAACTTTCACGCTGCAAGTGCAACCAAGCCTATTTCTGAATGTGGGACAGTACAAACATAACCAAAAACACAAACACATTCCGATCCATTCCTTAGGAGAGGTATTGGCTGGACCGGTTTGAATCTTCACCAGAGGGCAGCTTGTTTGTTCCAGATCTCTGTGAAGTGTCAGCAGCTGGGAAGCACTGGCCACACTATAGTCACAGCTATTCAGTACCAACACAGTGAAAAAGAATGCCTCACCTGCCATCAAACTTGTGCTTCATGAAGTCAAAGAGCGCCTTCTGCATCATATCGGTCACCTAGCATGGTAGAATAGAGAAAAAGTACATTTTACCTTCGAGAGTCAGACCTGCTAATGTGATAAGGTCTTTATTAATGCAACGAAAGGGCTGCTTTGCTATAATTTGGATCCTCAAACGTACAGCACATTTTTAAAGGGAGCATTAAGGTTATCGTTGTCACACAATATAACTTTATAACATGACCAGAACAACAACTGTGGTGAGGTGTAGCCTATCATCATTCTCAAGCACCTTTCCAGAACTTTCACTCACAACCTGGTCGACAGATGTTCATTCTTACATCACTTCACACGCACAACACCTAACAGTTGACCACACCAGAACATTTAGCATGCACCACGACAAAGCAGTAGGATCAACGCAACACACATCACCCATCTCCAAGACAACCAAACAACTTACCCCGACAAAACTCACTGCACCCAATAATCCACTTCATACTACAAACCTAACAAACAACAACTCACCAATCAATCATAATACTGGAGCACTGCTCCTCCGAACACCAATCCTCCAGTACAACTTATCAGCAACTTCACATAACCGCACCACTCACAACACCTCACTTCACATGCACCATATCCACATTACACAACAATATACTATACAAGTGTGTGTAGTGTAGTGTAATTTTAATCTGTCAATTGACATAAAATTGTTACAAAAAATTCAAATAAAATCGCCCCGGAACTTGCTTACTTCATTACAATTGGTACAATAGGTATGCCTAGTGAATTTGATGTCTTCTATGTACTAAAACAAAGTAAAGTGATTTTTACGAAAAGGGCATTAAAACAGGTAAAATCTGTTAAGAGCTGGTGTAAAACTAATAAATCAATTCGATATTAGCGAGTCCTTCCTCTTATGTACAAGATTTGCAAGTCTTACGGGGCCTCCGAGTTGAAAGTGCATTCATAGCGGTCTTAAAGATGTTCAACCCATGGTTTGAATAAAGGATTCAGTATTATCATGAAGTGCATGGGTCCGACAATGGCATGTGCAAGCCAGGTACTAAATGAAATGGACAATTCCATTTCAATAAGGTGCAAGATATACAACCCTAAATGAAGCGTGAGTTCTTCATGCCAAGTAAATTCGTTTCAAATAAGAGCAATGTGCGCGGCTTTACTTAAAAGATCTTTACCCTTATATGCGAACTTTGCAAACCTTGCCAATTCCATTGGAGTTTCTAAGTTAAAAAGAAGTTTCATAGCTTCAATGCAGGTCCGCACCCGGTATTTTAAAAACAGAGCTTTTAATAAAGTGCGTCGTGCATGTAACAAACAATGGCATGTACAGACCAGATGGGCCAAGGATTCCTCATGTTGGTGGCAAAGTCTACAGGTTGTTATTGCCGATAAGGCATTCCAACGCCTGTTGATGTCTTTGATCGGCAGAACCATAAGTCTTGCTATACAAATTTGCTTCAAAATCGACTTATTTAACGCAGCGTCAAGGTATGGCTGCCGTAGTCGGTCTTAGTAGGAACTTGCAAGTATCCCAATATTGCTACTGGAAGAATTCAGTTCCATACAAGTGCCTCACGAGAACTTATTTCGCAAAACAAGTCTGTTCTCTAAATACTGAAGTTTCCTGAATCAACCGGAGAAAAAGCTCATGATATCACACACCTCTCCACACACCCCACCTTGCACATCAATTCCCTCCATATACCCACACACATATCACTCACCACCTGCGTAACTTACACATTCATAACACTGGAACCCAACATCACAGAACAAAGTCAATCAAAACTCATCCATTGCATTGCAACTTTACCCAACAACAGTACGCCTTATGCCATAACACTCTGTACACACACCCGACAAGAAGGCAGCAGCCTATACAGGACTCTGTACAGCATCAGTCTCAGCTGCTGTTCAACTTCAAGCACCATTCATCAAGCAATTGGCAGCACACCATCTAGTATCTCATGAGATGCTGAATAAACCATTTCGCCACTGAGCACCGTCCCACACAAGTATGCATTACAGTAACTATATAAAAAGGCACCCCTGGCTGTATCTCTGTATGTTTTAGGTCCTAATGACCTGGGTAGTGGTGTTTGTTTTTTTAAAGTATGTCAAAAAGACATTAGCCTCTATGTTAAGAAAGGAGTTTGTACTTCACACCTAGTATTGCGGAGTATATGTCTGTTGGCTAAATGCTTGCAAACTGTGTCCAACACACCCTCAGACATGTCAATAACATGGCTGGCCCCAGTGCTCCTTCCCACGGGATTGCCTTAGCGTCCGCTCTCTACTCTGGTGGTCAGAACTTTAGGAATGGTGAAGGACTGGCCCACATTTGCCGGTCATAATGCGACAGCGCCAACAGGGAGTTTTGACTGCTGTGGCTTCTGTAGCATTTATTCACTTTCCAACCTGCATTCTGCTGCCTGCCCACTCTGTCAGGGAACAGAGAGCTAGGAAGCGCTTGTTAATGGAACGCCTTTAAAAATATGACATAAGTTGTGAGCAGAGTCTTGTTGGGGCTTACCCCTACTGCACTTGTAGGAGATGAAGGCAACCTTATTTGTTGCTCTTTTCTGTCTATCACAACTAGGGCAGACAAGGTGAAATATACAGTTAAGGGGCTTTCTCTTGTAGTAGGTGATCAAAGACATGGGGGGTCTTCAGTCTGTCTTGGTCTCCCTCTAAAATCATCAGCACTTCCTTTCCTTTGTGATGATGGTAAGGGCAGACACCTTTAAATCGCTCTCTGTTTCTCTGTGAAGGTGTGGAAATGGTCCATGTCACCAAGAGGTGAATCCTTGCCGTCTTGTTGTCCGGCTGGCCTTTATAAATGATATATACTCATTGTTCCTCCTTCAAATTCTCCTCACAAACCCATTCTTGGTTTCCTGCTTACGGGACCAAGACAAATTACCGTGCAAAAGAAAGTAAACTAATCACGGAGGAACCAATAGCCTCTGCCGTCGCCTGGACCACCAGACATTTTAGTGAGTTGAGTGCCTGATGTGGCAATGAAGTTGCAGGCATCGCTGAAGGTGGCTGCGGTACAGTCCACTGGAGGTAGCAACTGAGGTTTCAGGTACAGTTCTGGGAACCTCTTGTGGAATTCATCCCTCATGAACTGAACACACTTTAGGAAGTTAGGGCTTTTTTACCCATCCAGGGTGGCAGCGCCCAGAGGAAGGGTCTTAAGTGTCTTTCCTAATAAGCATCATAATCTTCCTCTTCGGCAAAGTTTTGACATAACAGGTAGTGAAGTTTTAAGTCATGCTCCAAGTCATTTACCAACTCTGACCACTCATCCTTATCAAGGATCCGATTGAGTGATATGGCATGAGAGATAAGAAAACTAAATGAAAGGTTGGAACCGTGGAACTGACCACCTCTGAAGAAGCTGAAGGCAGCCATGCCACTGATTCTGAACAAGGAAGTATATATAGAGTAGTAGAACATACTCGGAGGGTGGAAGTCTGGTAGGCCCAAGTGTGGTGGAATAATGTATGAAAGGCCCCCTATGCAGTAAAAGTCTAACTGGTGGCCAGGAAGGAGAATTCTAAAGCGAAAGGAATGACTCAAGGTGAAGGTACTAGTAATGGAGATAAAATATATGTTTACAAGAATAAACACCAAAAGACCAGAAAGGTTTTCAGAAAATAGAGGCTTCAAATGGCTATATTGGAAGATTCTCAAGATTGCAGTGCTTGGAGCAGGTAGCGGAAGAAGTCGTCGTAAGGTATCAGTTAACATCACGTGAAGAGAGGACAGCTCAGGCCTCAAGTACCCCTGAGTAGGCAGAAAGGCACCTAAGGTTCAGCAGATCATCCATCTACTGCACACTGGCCAGAGTTCCAGAGACCCACCAGCACGAAAAGTGTGAAAACAATGAGTGCCTGAAGATAAGGAGATAGTGTTCGAGTTTCCTTTAAAGGGGAAGGAAAATGTGCCTCTCGAAAGTAGATTAGGAAACTAGGATATTCGTATCGAGCACTTTGGCCTGGCAAGTAAGATATAAAGTGGCCCTCTGGGGCAAAGAATAGTATAAACCACATTATCCCAAACTCCTGCTGGAGATGCTGAAGGAGTTTGTGGGATCTCAAATGCTTATCCAGATAAAGTTGGGAGCTGGAGTAAGGAGCATTTGGCTGCTGCTGCAGCAGTTCGGTGAACTGACACAACAGTCATAAGGCAGCATGTATTCCCATCGCAATCCAAAGAATGCTGCCGTCTTCATTGCTGGGGTTATGATCTACACTGAGCAGTGCACAAAGTGTGAAAAGTTGCCACAGGATAAGAGGTGTTTCTAAGAAATGACTAACCTCTGCAGGGGAAGAGCCTCTCAAAATATTACTGTATTTTTAATCTTTCGAGCCAATATAAATAATAAGACTGCAGACTCACCAGCCTGTCCTTTCTCCTCAGTGGCAAATTTTCTTTAGCTATTTTCATCAGTCAGGAGTGCCAAGGGCATTATGAAGGGTGCTATTAGAAGGGAAAGCTAATGAGGGGTTCGGTCAATGATTAGAAGGTAAAATGTTGGCAGTGGTCAGCATGGAAGACGTGTGAGTCGGATGTAAGAGGCGGATGAGGTGGCAATGTGGAAGAGTGGTGTGGTCAACAGGGCATCATGAAAGGGTAAAAAAAGGGATGGTGTGGGGGTGAAGGGTGCAGTGAGTGGGGTAGAGTTCTATAATCAATGGAAACAGAGCAACTCCATGAAATTGGTGCTGCAGAGATGGGGGTGTTAATGAGCATCTTAAGTGTGATAACCAACACAACCTTACCTCGTATCCTTTCAGCGAGGGTCCCACAAGCACCACAGGCCTCATTGAGGGCACCACATCATAGGGAGGAATGTGCTCTGTCTACAAAGGGGAAGAAAAGATTGCAAGGTGACTGGTACGGCTGCTTCACCTCACTCACATCCATACATCATAAGGCACAGCATACAGTGGATAAATAAAGAACAAGCATCATTGCCTAAATCTGTCAAAGGTGGACCTCCAGCTATAAGTCAGAGGACACAATATGGGAGACAGAAAAGAAGATCTTGTGCTCATCAAGCTGTCAAATATGCACACAACATGCACACGCGCTCACGTCTAGAGGTGGGGTCCCAGAGTGTGTGCTTTTCTGCAACACAACTACATTCCAAGAATCTTTGGCAAACAATTTGACCTCCCAGGCCCTCAGAAAATAAAAAATGTCCCCTTAAGGGAGGCCGGGGGGGGGATTTACACAATTGAAGTAATGATAAAAGCAGTGGCAACTCCTCCACTAAGGCGTGGAGCGTCATCCCACTGCTTCAACTGCAAGCTCAAAACAAAAAATAAAATGATAATAATGTTTCATTATTATCCTTTTAATTTTGTATTGAGCTTGCTGTTGAAGCCAGGTTAGGTTAGGAGGGGGCCGGGCTCCCGGACGTAGAGGGAATAGGAGTGGTGGCTGCGCATTAAGTGCCCATGAATGTTTGGGTGGCCATCTCGGGCCGTCCAAACCATCATACGAACTTTGCATGTTCTCCACAGGCTGTGTTGTACAGCCTGGGTGGAGAACATGCACAGCCTCCCAGTCCCTCTCTGAGCGCCGAACTATGGTGTTCAGACCAATCACAAGGCTGCTGTAAGGCAGTGTTGTGATTGGCTGCGGGGTTCTGGGAGACTGTGTGCTTCCTGTTGTGTGAGCGGCTGCATAAGTGGGTGTGGGTGTGATTAGCTGGGTGAGTTAGTATCTGTGTGAATGAGTGTGAGGCTGTGTGAGTGGCTCTATTGGTGAGTGAGTGGGTGGGTGGGTGTCTCAGTGGCTGTATGGGTGAGTGAGTAGCTGTTTGAGTGGGTGTTTGGTTAAGTGAGTTGGTGTGTGAGTGTCTGTATGAATGGCTATGTGGGTGAATGAGCAGATGTGGGAGTGCTTGTATAGATGTGTGAATGGTTATGTAAGTGGTTGTATGGATGTGTGACTGTGTGAATGCTTGTATGGGTGAGTGGCTTTGTTGAGAGGCTTTATGGGTGAGAGAGTGGCTGTATAAGTGAATAAGTATGTGTGTGAGTAGCTATACGGGTGAGTGTGTGGCTGTACGGGCGTGTGACTGGTTGTATGATTATTTGTATGGGTGGGTGAGTGAGTGGTTGTGTGAGTGGCTGTATGAGTGAGTAAGTTGTGGGTGATTGGCTCTATGAATGAGTTAGTGGTTGTGTTAGTAATTGTATGGTCTGTGAAGGAATATGTGAGTGGTGTATGAGAGGTTGTATAGGGGTGTGAGAGAAGTTCTGTGGATGATGTTAGCCAGATATCATTTGAGATGTCATCAGTGATTTCACTGACCATCTCATGAGTGATTTAATATGTGAGGTCATAAGCAGTGCATTGCAGGGGCATACGTTATAGTTAGGTCAGGTAAATATAACTGCTGAATTTCAATGTTTTTTCATTAAATTTCTATGTTTTTTAAATGTTATATCCTAATGATGTAACCTTTGTTTTTTTGAAGTGACTTTCTAAGGTTCTTTAATTTGATTTCCTAACTGTAATTTGTAACCTTTGAGAGTAAGTGTGTAAGTGAGTGTATTGGTGTCTCTGTGGGTGTGTGAGTGACTGCACCAGTGTCTCATTGTGTGAGTGTCTAAGTGGGTCTGGGAGTGGCTGCATAAGTGTCTCACTGGATGCGAGAGTGGGTGGCAGTGTCTGAGTGGGTTTGTGAGTGCCTCCATGAGTGTGTGTGAGTCGGCTTGTGAGTGAGTGTGAGTGTCTCAGTGAGTCTGTGAGTGGGTGTGTGAGTCTCTGTGTGGGTCTGTGAGTGAGTGCAGGAGTCTGAGTGGGTTGGACGGTGGGTGCATGAGACTCTGAATGGGTATGTGAATGGGTGTCTCAGTGGGTCTGTGAGTGGGTGTCTGTGTCTCTGAATGGGTCTGCGAGTGACTGTGCGAGTGTCTGATTGCCCACTGTTTTGGCCTCTTCTGTTCTGTTGTGCCTTTTCTGCTAATTTTTCTGTCCTCTGTTATACCTTTCCTGCTTGTTTTTCTTCCCTCTGCTTTATTTTTTCTGCTTGTTTTTCTGCCCTACGTTTTGCCTTTACTGCTGGTTTTTATGCTCTCTGTTTTGCCTTTTTCTGCTTTGTTATGCCCTTTCTAATTGTTTTTCTGCCCTCTGTTTTGCCCTCTTTTGCTCGGTATTGCCTTTGCTACTCGTTTTTCAGCCTTCTGTTTAGCCTTTTGGGCAATTGGGAAGGAAGGGCTGCGTGTCCCCCTCCCCGGGCCGACATTGGCTCTGGGGACTCCATTCTGAGGGGCAAAGCCATGTCTACCTCGGTGCCCTGGCTCCACAGAGTACCGTTGTGGACTGAAAAGGAGCCTCAAGCCCTCTGTGGTCTCAGCAGGCTTGCCTCCTTTTGTGACTGACGGAATTGCTCCTTCACACAGGGAACTGCTAGAAATGCAGCTCCCCGTTTGCTGGAGCAATCGTTCCATCTAAAACTCTGCTTCCAGCAAGCAGGAGCAGTTTGACAGCTCCCGCTTGTTGGTAGTGGAGCTAGTGTGTACTCTTAATTGGCTGGAGCTGTCACAGGCCTCTATGTCCAGAGGGTGGGCACCTTGGGAGACAACAGGTGCCAGCCGTGGAGGGGGGTTCCCCCAGGACCATTAGTGGCTCCAGAAGGGGGGCTGCAGAGCCCCCCTTCTTTGCTATGCACAGTTGTCTCTGGGGAGATGGTGGTCCCTGGGCCCGTATATGGCATGGGAGGAGGGGTCGCGTGGCCCCCCCCCCCCCCCCCGTGCCATTCTGTATGTATTTGGCCCCAGGGTGGTGGTGGTGATCCCTGGGGCCCAGTGGTATACACAGGGCCCCCCCAACTGGTATTTATTTAGCCTCGGGTAGGTGGCGGTTCCCGGGTCGTATGTTAGCCCCAGGAGGGGTGTCCCTGCATCCCCCCTCCTTTAACTTGAAGCCCTGGAACGGTGGTGATTCCTGGGGCTCTTTGAATCCAATGGAGAGGGTCCCTGTGGCCCCTCTTTTTAATTTAAATGAAGCTCCGGGGGATGGTAGTCCCCGGGGCTCATAAGAGTCTCAAGAGGGGGGCTTGATGAGCCTCCCTCCTTCAATTTTTAAATGTATCTGCATGCCGACAGCACTTGGTCCACCCGGGTTTTTTTTGGAAAACTAGCACAGGAGGCCGCACTTTTTTTTTTATAAACAATTTGCAGCAAATTTGTCACGATTTTCGCTGCAAAAGTTAAAAAACAAAAATACTTTTTAGCCCTGGCGGGGTCCCTCTGTGATGCCAGCACAGAGGCTAGGGGGTCAGGGTATTTCTACCCTGTCCAAAATTTTTTACAATTATTTTTTTTACCTTATTTTTGGGACAAGGCAGAGTCCGAGTGCCAAGATGGCTGCCAACAATTCCTGGTTGAAGTATTGGCAGCCAATCAGATCTCTGCACGAGATCTGGAGGATTTGCAGAGCAGGCTCTGTCCCTATATATAAACACATTTTGTTTTCTTTTAATAACTCTAAAAGAGTTGGAGTTGCCTAGGCTGGAGTGGTGTAGAGTGCAGAGGCGAAAAGTGCAGTTGTGCATAGTAGAGTGGGGTAGAGTGCACTGGTGTAGAGTAGAGTGGTGCAGAGTAGAGAGGCATAGAATGCAGTGTCAACTGAGTGCAGTGGTGCACAGTGGATTAGAGTGCATTGGGGTAAAGTGCAGTAGAGTGGCATAGAGAGATGTAGAGTAGAGTGCAGTGGCGTGGAGTGGTGCAGAGTAGAGTGGCAAAGTTCTGTGGCAGAGTGTGCAGTGCTGCAAAGTAGAGTGTTGTAGAGTGCAGTGGTGTAGAGTGCAGTGGCATAGAGTGGTACAGAGTAAAGTGACAGAGTGCAATGGTACAGAGCGGTGTTGAGTGCAGTGGCAGAGTATAGTGGTGTACAGTGCAGTGGTGCACAGCAGATTGGCATAGAGTGCAGTGGCATAGAGTGTACTTGTTTTGAGAAAAGTGGTGTAGACAGCATGGTTTGGAGAGGCAAGAGTGGAGTGGTGCAGAGTGGAATAGAGTGGTGCAAACTGCAATGGCAGAGTAGATTGTTTCAGAGTAGAGTGAAGTGGCATATCATGCAGTGGTATGAAGTGTTGTAGAGTGTAGTGGTAAAACTAGATTTTAGTGGTTTACAGTGGACTGGCGTAGAGTACAGGGGCATAGAGTGGAGTGATGCAGAGTAAAATGCCAGAGTTCAGTGGCGGAAAGAGCAGTGTAAAGTGACGTTGAGTGAAGTGGCATAGAGTAGAGTGGTGCAGGGTAGAGTGCAGTGGCACAGAGCGGAGTGATGCAGAGTACAGTGGTGTAGAGTGCATTGGCACAGTACAGTGCTGCAGTGGTGTAGAGTGCACTAGAGTGTCATAGAGTGATGTGGCAAAGAGTGGTGCAGAAAGCAGTGATGTAGAGTGGAATAGAGTGGCGTTGAGTGCAGTAACGTAGAGCACATTGGTGTAGTGATGTAGTGTGCAGTAGCGCAGAGTGAGTGGTTGTGTGAGTGGCTGTATGAGTGAGTAAGTGGTGGGTGAGTGGAGTATAGTGATGTACAGTGAAGTGACATAGCTTAGAATGTTGTAAAGCATAGTGGCATAAAGTACAGTGGTGCAATGTAGTTGGCATAGGTACAGTGGCATAGGGTGCATTAGTTTTGAGTAAAATGATGTTGAGTGAATTGACGTAGAGAGCAGTGGTTTAGATTAGAGTGGTGTAGAGCAGAGTGGCGTAGAGCAAAGTGCAGTGGCATAGAGTGGCACAGCGTAAAGTGAAGTGGCGCAGAGTGGAGTAAAGTGGCATAGAGTACAGTGGCACAGAATGCAGTGGCACAGAGTGGACTGTTTCAGAGTATAGTGGTGCAGGGTAGAGTGGAGAGGCATAGAGTAGTGGCATGGAGCGCAATGGCATAGAATAGAGTGATGTAGAGAAGAATGGCGCAGCATTGATTACAGAGGTGTAGAGTGTAGTGGCACAGAGTGAAGTAGAGTGGCATACAGTGCAGAGGCATAGAGTCCAGTGGCATAGAGTAGATTGTTTCAGAGTAGAGTGAAGTGGCATTGAGTGGAGTGGTATAGAGTAGTGGTGTAGAATGCATTGGCGTAGAGTGCATTCTTGTGGAGTGGCGTCGAGTGGAGTGGTACAGAGTGGAGTGCCCTAGACTGGAGTGGTGTAGAGTGCAGTGGCAAAGAGTGCATTGGTACACAGTAGTGTGGGGTAGAGTGCACTGGCATACAGTAGAGTAGAGAAGAGAGGTGTAGAGTGAAGTGATGTATAGTGCAGTGTAGAATCGAGTCGCATATAGTAGAGTGGCAAAACAGAGTTGCACAGAGGAGAGTGGCATAACGTTCAGTAGTAGAGGGTGCAGTGCTGAAAAGTAGAGTGTCAAAGTGCAGAGGTGTAGAGTAGCATAGAGTGCATTGGTGTACAGTGCAGTGGTGTGCAGTGGTGAAGAGTAAAGGGGGTAGACTGCAGTGGCACAGAGTATAGTGATGTACACTGCAGTGGTGCAAAGTACATTGGCGGCATAGAGTGCAGTGGTGTAGAGTGTATTGGTTTTGAGTAAAGTGGTGTAAAGTGCAATGGTGAGGAGTGGCACAGAGTGCAATAAAGTGGCATAGACTGCAGTGGAATAGAGTAGATTGTTTCAAAGTATAGTGAAGTGGCATAGACTAGAAAGTCGTAGAGTGCAGTGGTGCAGAGCAGATTAAAGTGGCTTAGTCTCGATTGGAGTAGAGTTCAGTGGCGTAGAGTGGAGCGATGCCGAATTCTGTGGCGTAGAGTGGCATAAAGTAGACTGGCATAAAGTAGAGTGGCAGATTGCAGTGTTACAGAATATACTGTAGTAGAGTGCAGTGGTGTATAGTAGAGTGGTGTGATGTGCACTGCCATAGAGTGCAGTGGCGCAGAGTAGAGTGGCGTACAGAGCAGTGGCATAAAGTACAGTGGTGCAGAGTAGAATAGAGTGGCGTTGAGTGCAGTGACGCACAGTAGAATACAGTGGCATAGAGTTTAGTGACAGAATACAATGGGGTAGAGTATAGCTGCGTAGATTGCAGTGGTGCAGAGTAGATTGGGTTTGAGTAAAGTGGTGTAGAGTGCATTGGCATAGAGTGATGCAGTGTAGAGTGGAGCGACGCGGAGTGCAGTGGTAATGAGGGAAGTGGCATAGAATAGACTGTTTCAGAGTAGAGTACAATGGTGCAGAGTAGATTAGAGTGGCGTTGCAGAGTAGGCTGGCATAGACAGCTGTGGCTCGTGCAGGTAAGAACGGTGGGGCAGTGGGGCCGGATTGGGGGGGGGGGAATTTTATCAGCTGTAGAGGGAAAATTAAATAAATAATTCATTTTTCCTCATCGCCGTCTGTAGAAATCCCCCCCCCCCCCCCCCCACCCGGCCCCATCGACACTTCGCTCTTACTTGCACAAGCCACAGCTGGGCATAGAGTGAAGTGACACGGAGTGGTGGAGAGTGCAGTGGGAAAGAGTACAGTTGTGCATAGTACAGTAGTTTGCGGTAGAGTGCATTGGCATAGAGTGGAGGGGTGCAAAGAAAAGTGCAGGGACGCAGTGTGGGGTGGAGTGGTGTAGTGTGGAGTTGCGCAGAGTAGAGTGCAGGTGCGTGGAGTGGTGCAGAGTAGAATGGAGTGGGGTAAAATGGAGTATGCAGGTTATGATAGCGTTGTGCCATTACAGGCAACACATCTTCAATTGAAATGACCTTTACATTTGCACTCACATACAGTTTTACTGATAAAACTATACAGTGCACAAACGATAATGTGTGGAAATGGCATCATCCAATGTATTGATTTGATCATCAGCACAGTTCATTTACAGACACTTACATTTTTGTGTGTGCTAGAAAAAAATAACATTGCACCACCTTTCTCAAGCAGAGCCTAAGTTGCTAGCATGATTATCACATAAATCCTCTCACTTCGAAGTCACAGAAAGAAAAAACACAACAAGCTCCCTTGATGACACAGCCTGACATTTGACCTCTGTCGTTGAATGCACAGCAAATGTGACAGTAGGTTTACAGAAAGCAAGTCCATGGAAGAATACAATAAACAAGAGTTGGGCAAGAGTAGGGACGAATTCGAGCTTGAAAGTCTAAAGCAAATAAAGGCAGCAAATAGAAAGCCAGAACATGTGAGTGACAAAGCCAATGGTAAGCAACGGGCAGAATGCATTCCTAGGTCAACTTTCTGAATGTTCCCAAGATTTCTTCAGCAAATTAGACAGGTGCTCTGTCAGGCTGTGACTTAAAAACGGCACTTCAATGGAGTTCATCTGTTGTTTTCAATGTGCAAGAAAAACATGACGCATTTCCGCTAGAAAGTCCTAATCAAGTAAATGTGCTCCAACCCTTATGGAATCATGGAACATGTAGTATTGCTACGGCGAGTGCATGCACTGAATATCACAGGCGGATCACGAATAAATTAATTAATATCGGTATATTTTTTATCCATGATGAACAATCACATTTTTGATTTGAGCAACAAGATGATGGTAATAGGGATTCGGGTAGAGGATCCGTAAGTCTTCTTTTATAATGCTCTGTGTAATGATAGTATGATTTTTGTTTCTATGCACTAGTATGTATTTGTATCCATGGGTGTTGGAGCACGATCTTTGATTTTACTAAAATTATATGCAGATTGTAATTACTTATTGGGGCGTTCAGCCAGTCCTCACCATCCATTAGTCAGTGATGGTGTTATTTACATTTTTCTTCTGCCCTCCACATTGTACAGCATTGGGTAGGGGGTCAGCCCACTGCAGCCATTTCCTAACTTCATTGTGAGTGACAGCATTCTTGTCTTTCACAAGGAACACATCCATACACAAAGTAGTTCCCTTAAGTGCCAGGAACTACTATGGTAATGTGTGCTTTTTGAAACCAAAATATTTGCTTTTAGCCATTTTTGGCATACTGATGAGGCCACAGCACCTTATCCAACAATAAATGTTTGCAAAAAACATGACAAAATAAAACAAGCATGCTGACAAGGACAACAGGCTGTCAGCCATCACCAGACGTATTGGCTTTGCCAAAGGCTCGTTTCCTGATGTCCGCGTCCAAGGTAGTGCCGCCTGGGGGCTCAGTGCTGGTTGGTCGGTTCTATACAAAAGTGATAAATTGATGCTGTATTCTAGGCTCAGGGAATTGTTGTTCATCCAGGATCTTTTACTATGGAAATCAGGCCCAGGGGTCAGGCCATCACGCGGGGTGGCCAAGACAACCAGCCTTAATGTAGCTCATGTCACCTGACATGGGTATCATCAATAATTTTTGCGAACCTGGCTCTGAGGGCTTTGCCTTTTGTCTGGCTAGTCTGTTTGAGGCCGGCAGTGTGCTTGTTGTTCTTTAAATAACGATGTGGAAGAATGGGAAACTACCTTAACAACGCAGTCTGAGCCACACGTGCCATTTCCCCGCAAGCGGAACCACGTTTGCCTTAACCACACATACGCTTTAAGCATGCATATACGTGGTTAAGACAGTGCACAGTCTAGATGCTGGAATGGGCGGGCAGGAAGAGGAAGAAGCGGGAGAGGACACAGTCAGGTAAGTGGGGCTGGTGCCACCCTTTGGGGTGGGGATATTGTTTGGGCTGGGGGGGGGGGGGGGTTTGAAGGTTTTTATAGGGCAAGGGGCCAGGTTTTAGGGCTCAGGGCAGGGTAGTTTTCTGGGGTATGGTTCAGTTTTTAGGGCTCAGGGTGGGGGGCTGGGGCCAGGGTCATTTTTAGGGCGTGGAATCAGTTTTCAGGGCTTAGGGCTCAGGGCAAGGTGGGGGAAGGGATAGTTAACAGGGCCGGAAGCAGTTTTAGGCCTCAGGGAAGGGGGAAGGGGAGCTGGGTCAGGTTAGTTTACAGGGGCAGGTGTCAGTTTTTAGGGGTCAGGGTGGGATGGGCTGGGGTCAATTTTTAGGGCTCACGGTGGGACGAGGAAAAGGAACAGTTTTCAGGGTTGGGGCAATTTAGGCCTCAGGGCAGGGGGGTGCTTTGTCGGGGTAGTGTAGGGGACAGTTTTTAGGGCTTAAGGTGGGGGGTTGTTGTAAGGTGTGGAGTCCATTTTTAGGGTTGGGGCAGGGGAAAAGGTACAGTTTTCAGGGGGTGTGATATTTATCACACATGTTCAGTTACCAATCATGTCTTTACCATGAACTAGCGTGGTAAAGGCATGCGTGGTAAAGACGCGGTTGTGGTTGAAACCGCGTTTGTCAGGCGCGGGTTGTTGTGGCACGTGTTGTACCATCATACAACCTGGAAGAATAGGTTTCCTCTCATGGTTAACAACATACTCCAATAGGGACAGTTCTTAATTTGAGCCGGGGGTTACTGGTGGGGCCCACTGTCACTCATTTTTGGGTATCTGCACTTATTTTTCCTCATCATACATTGAACGAGAGCAAGAGAGGGAAAACACACATGGGGACAGAGGGAGGAAGAGAAACACGGAAAAAGTGCGACAAAAGGAGAAACAAGGAACCCACAAGAGTGAGACAGAGTCAGAGAGTGTCTGGTGGAGGATTGAAGAGGCACAGGGTGGATTCAAGCCTAGGCAGCCTTGGTATTCGGTGCGCCGACATTCAATAGCACTGGCTGCAGGCTTCTGAGCATAGTTTCGGGCCAGGCGTTCCTAAAAATGAAAACGCTTGGAAGTACAGCTGCACTGCGCCTCCCTTTTACTTAGCAGGGCGCATAGCCGAGCCTATTTCCTACTCTGCTATTACACATTAAATTACGCATTCAGCCTCTTTTGTGGAAATGTCTATTTTCAGCTCAACAGCTGTTGGAATATCTAGGCCATTTTCAAATGCAAGAAAAGCGATTAATCAGCAACTTCCTTGCCATCAAAACCACTCGGAATAGAATAAAACCCATGAAGCAGCGTCAAAAACTCACCTGTTTCTGCTTCTGTTTAGCTTTTAGGAGAAAGTGAGAAATATAGGTTTGTAAATATTTACACACCAACATGTGAACAAAGCAATCGAGGCTGACGCATACAGTGGGGGAGAGAAACATGCCTTGTGGGGTGGCTATTCCTGTAGGGAAACAATTTTCAAAGCTTGGGAGCTACGTTTTCAGATTTTCAATTAAGTGGCTAGTGAATTTCACAGTCAAACCCAGATCAGGTTGTTACAAACATGTTAGCGGACCACAAATTTTAACCACATAGCTGTCTTTGCAATTGATCACGCATACTATTCCATCCCACCCGCCTCTTCCTGGTCCTATTGTGATTGGTTGAAGCCTAGCATTAGATTGGAAGCACCGCCTTGAGAGATGTTCATTGGATCCCAGGGCTGATAGTCTTACCAATCCCTGATTTTGTGTCTAAAAGAGAGAGGTCCACATCAGTAGGATGGACTGAGATATAGATTCCATTCTTCAAATATCACATTTTTGCTTTGAAGCACGCAGACACTGCTCTGGATTCTACTGAAAAGCCATAGAGTTACTTACTGTTGAAATGCAAACCGTGTTCCGCCTGGAACTGCGGGAGAGCGAGGTTGCTCATTTAAGTCGCTCGAGCCAGGCTGGACCTTGTGACACTTCTTCGTGGATGAGAGGTCAAGAACTGCAGTTTAAGAGTCTTCGATAAGAACCCAACACATTTCTTGCGTATGCTCTATATAACCCTTCCTGTGATGTCACTACTCTTGAGCAGGACTACAGTTCTGTCTTTCAAGAGGACGGCTAAGCCTTGCATGATGCTTGCTGTGGTGATGGTGTTCACAAGCGACAGCATTAATGCAGAAAATGGGGGTCCTGAGGCACACTCAGAGTCCACCAGTCTCATAGTTGGTTTATTTTCTGGGCTCACTTTGAGGGACATGCTTGTTTTTTCCCTCGTTGTTTGGCAAGTGTCACGGCTTAAAGTGAGGGATCTTGCAACCTTGAAATGAATGGTCCTCATGTTGGAGATGGGTAGTTACCGGAGGTTGAGAAGAAACAATTTAACCGGGCAGACTCTAACTCGACCTTGAGTTAAACCTTTTCTGATTCTCGGGTGGAGGTGACAACGCCCGCTCTTTAGATCACCAGTCTCAGGTCTTGAATGGCTACCAAATACCTGATGTATGGTGAGCGGGTCATATTGGAGCCCGCAGTGGCGTGTTCTAGGACATCATGCATATCTGTACATTAAGCCCAGCCCAGTGGCATAACGCAACTTGAGGCAGCCCCCATGCAAAGTACATGGAGGGATCCCCCCCAGGCCCTGGAACCAGTAAGGCGGTCTAAGGCCAGGGGGCTGCCGCCTGTGCGCAGTGCCGGAGGGAGCCCCCCCACGCACCACAGGGGCTGCAGGGGTTTTTGTTACCCCACTAGCTCAGCCCACTCTAAAGGGGTCGCAACACTTCTTAAAAAGGAACAAAAAATGATTTCCAACAAAAGCAAATAGCTGCTTTGTGAGATAATGTTGCATGTCGAGAAAATCAGGTGATGAAAATAACTTGGTTTATGGGCATTCTGGAATTTTCATTCCTCAATTCCCCCAAAAGGAGACCATTATACAACTGCTGAAGATAAGCAACAGACACAAGATTATAACCTGGATGGAGAAGTTGACTCGAGCACCAGAGACACCCAGCTTAGAAAATATCGAGAGCCGAAGATCTCAGACCTAGACGCACACTAGTACATATGAAATTGTTGAGTTGATAATACAGTAGAACAAAACAGTGGAAGGCACAGATGCACCAGGCTCTACTCTTTGCATAAGGCCAAATATCTCAGAATTAATTTCTGGAAAAGATGGCAATTTAGAAAACATATTTACCCCCCCCCCCACCTCCTTAAAATTTGCATTTAATGCACAGTTGCATTATCCAGCAAAAGCTTACTTAAGACTTAAAATCAAGGATATGAATCAGTTGCCGATTGGCTACTAGATTTAAAAAAAATGAGACATGAAATCAAAAACTATTACATTTGAGAGTTGCCACATAAGAGTGTCAGTACTGGGGGAGTTAGCCCAGTACTAAAGCTGCACGCTGGATACTTTCAGTGAGCGCTGTCCTCCCAACCTCCATTAAGACAATGCACAGGGACAATGAGGAAAATAAATTTCCATGGAAAAGATAGGGCCACCTTTTGGCAACAAATGGCCAGGACACAGTGAGGGCTGACGTGCCAGAGGTATAACACGGGGACAAGGAGAACAAGATCATCCACATTCTCTGCAACGGCAAAGATTGGGGCTGAAGGTAGGTACTCCCAATATTAATGCGCGAAATAGAATAATTAAGCATGTTCCAAAGCCTCACACTGTTTAGTTGCAAGAAACATCTGTATTTAGGATGAGTGGAATTACACAGTTCTGTGGCATTATTGGTGTAATTAAGGATTTGCTGCATTTACAACGCATTCCATCTTCTACTACACAACTAGCAGTTTTCAAGAAAACAAAAATCTAGTTATTAACTCAAATGGGAACTAAAATGCTGCAGATGTGGTGCTGTGTAGTGCACATGCTTTGCAAGAGTTAACTGGCCACACTTCAGCTCTTGGTGAAGTTAGACATTGAACAGGTCCTAATGAAGTGACACTGTTGTAAATCAGTTCTTCATGTAACATGGCTGACAGTGGTCGTTAGCCCTTCCTTTGTGTTCTTACCTCCTTAGCCTCACAGAATACCTATGTGTGTTCTAACTTGTACCGGAGTGTTCTACTCTTGTCAGCTGTGTCTTACAATAAATCTACATGCAACCAACTAGAAGTGTCCTGAGATTTACTTACAACAGACACCTCCTCAATGTACGTGAGAAGGAAGGACTTTTGTCTGAAAGGATTAACAAACGTCACAGGGCTTGATGCCTTAAATCTTACAATGTTGTCCTGGTGAAACACTAGAGGTGTTTTTTAGGAAATGCAGTGTAACCCTAAGCCTGAAGACCAGCTCCAAAAGATAATTGTAAGACAGCATGATTGAGGCACATGATTTTATGTGTTTACATGAAGTGTATTTCTTTTTTTATCTGTAACACTATGTTTTACACACAAATTTCCTTTGTAACTTAGAAAGAACAGTATTAATAAATGTGTGTTAGTGTTATTTGATACAAGACATTTTAGGATAGTGAAACCCCACCTTTGATTGTAGCCGAAATGTGGTATGCTACCAGAATACTGAGTTTTAAATAACGTGGTACAAAAATAGCTCAGCCACAATACAAAAATATTGTGAATGTATGTATATACAGGTAAGTATATATTTATGATACTCCACATGTGTATACCATAACACGATATTTTGCTTCAAGATGTGTATATGTGTAGCAAGGAAGAGTAAGTCTATACGTATCTATACATACTTACCTTTTACAATATTCTGGCTATGATATTTAGACTTACAACCCACAAATGGACAGATTCAGGCTGTGATCAAATCATACCTGGACATTGCAGTCAGCAAGTGACATGGATAAATGTTAGAGCTTAATTGATAAAAGATCCCAATTCCTTATTTCAATCACTGCAGACTCTCTGCTCCTGTAAATAATTACTTATGTCTTGAAAGGATTTATTCATCGACAGCCAGTTCTGGTCCATTCACAAGCTACTTCAGTAAAGGACGGCACCAGGTCAGCTCCAGGCCTACTGGAGAAGGGGACCTACATCGGGTCATACCGCCAGCCAAGTGTGCCACAACTCTGGATGAGTACCGCCAGCCAAGTGTGCCACAACTCTGGATGGGTAACGCCAGCCAAGTGTGCCACAACTCTGGATGGGTACCGCCAGCCAGTTGTGCCACAACTCTGGATGGGTACCGCCAGCCAAGTGTGCCACAACTCTGGATGGGTACCGCCAGCCAAGTGTGCCACAACTCTGGATGGGTACCGCCAGCCAAGTGTGCCACAACTCTGGATGGGTACTGCCAGCCAAGTGTGCCACAACTCTGGATGGGTACCTCCAGCCAAGTGTGCCACAACTCTGGATGGGTACCGCCAGCCAAGTGTGCCACAACTCTGGATGGGTACCGCCAGCCAAGTGTGCCACAACTCTGGATGGGTACCGCCAGCCAAGTGTGCCACAACTCTGAATGGGTACCGCCAGCCAAGTGTGCCACAACTCTGGATGGGTACCGCCAGCCAAGTGTGCCACAACTCTGAATGGGTACCGCCAGCCAAGTGTGCCACAACTCTGAATGGGTACCGCCAGCCAAGTGTGCCACAACTCTGAATGGGTACCGCCAGCCAAGTGTGCCACAACTCTGAATGGGTACCGCCAGCCAAGTGTGCCACAACTCTGGATGGGTACCGCCAGCCAAGTGTGCCACAACTCTGGATGGGTACCGCCAGCCAAGTGTGCCACAACTCTGAATGGGTACCGCCAGCCAAGTGTGCCACAACTCTGGATGGGTACCGCCAGCCAAGTGTGCCACAACTCTGGATGGGTACCTCCAGCCAAGTGTGCCACAACTCTGGATGGGTACCGCCAGCCAAGTGTGCCACAACTCTGGATGGGTACTTCCCAATGGCTATGTATGCTCTCTAAATTTCAAGGTTGCAGGCCCTTGGCATTACATAATGCCTTGCTGAATTGTGACATGCAAAAATGTTACCCACTGAAAAGTGATCTTCAATCCTACAAAAACGACACTCGCCCAGACACCAGGATCAAGAGCACATAAAAAGGAATGTGATGCAGTCACTATTAAAGGCCTAAATACATCAATGAAATAGGAATCCAACTGGGAAGTCAAGATCCTCTCCCAAGGTGTCCCCAAAATGGATGATTGGCCGATAGAATGCCAAATACTTCACTACTAATGTCCAACTATTAGATAAGCAATTTAAGTGACAATTTGATTGTCCCATCGGAGCTAGTGGAATTGTCCAGTGTGGCCCCAGTTGTTGCTGCTGCCTGTAGCGCACTTGGAGATTCTGAGTTGGTAGGGGTTTGGGTCACAGTTCATCTGTTTCATCTCAGTCATGATTCTGGCGAGGTTAAAGACTGAAACTAGCACAGTAGACTTGGTGACACCATGTGGCTCCATCTAAGATCAACTAATGTGGTGACCAACACTGAAATCACCTCTTATACAATCAATATTCTTTAGTAAAAGCAGAACACAACTTACATAACAGCACTGTCTATCTATTTCTCCCTTCTGGTTGTTTTAAAAAAAAAAAACAACCCTCATGGCAAGCCCAGTGGCATATAGATAGTTAGCTGTTTATAAGTTGCACTTACCCATGGAAGGGGGTGGCGATCGCCGATTTCCTGAGACCATGTCTCCCAGGCTGGAGGAGTTCCCACCGGTTCTCCTATGGATTAGAACAGCAGTGTAAGGAGAACTGAAGAAAATTGCTATACATTCCAATCCTCAAATGACTTAATTTGTGGGTGCCCAAGTAAGTTATGTGACAGAATTCTCCCACTCTACCCAGTACATTTACCTAGCAGCTTTTTGTTCTTGTTTAATTCGCATGGCCTCCAGCCGCTGGGGACTTGGGATAAAGACGATGTCCCCCCCTTCCTTCACTAACCTCCCGATCCACCAGTCATTGCTGTATTTCTAGAAGAGAAAGTGACAGTTTAGTGTGTGTGTGTCCTCATACTCTGCTCAAAGTGATTTGAAGGGTTGAAGATGAACAATTATATGGGAAATCTACTCCCTTCTTTGTCAGGAGTTCTCAAGATGTTAGAGCATGCACTTTTAACCATCGGTGAATACTTCATATACATTTACGTTCATCAACATATGACTGCAATAGCCAGTGAAAAGAAACGTTTTGTTACAGTTGGGATTGTGATCTGCAACATCTACAGCAGAGAGATAATATGTACCTCCCCCCACCTCATCCTACAGTTCACTCCCACAACATTTATAACACTCACCCATTTCCACATAAAAATCTAGTGTCAAAGATTCAAAGTTTTGGGTATTATCTGATTTAATGTTCCCTCCAAAGTCTGAGATCCGCCCTTCAGGGCATGCTTTCTTTCTCTATCATCCGTACACTTGACCTCACAGTATTTAATCTTCTTTTTCAGATTTATATAAGCTTACAATTCAACACCAGCAACAACATCTTTATATTTGATCTAGACGAAATTATGAATGAGCTTTCAATATTTCATAGACAGCTTCTTTGGATAACCAACACGCTGAGGTTGCACTTCCAACCATAGAGTGATATCTTACACCAAATTTAACATTTCAATTTGTCAGACAATTCCATCTTGCAACTTTTCTTTATTTGTTTTGCTGAATACAAAATATACTTTCCTAACAGCACTTACTGCCTGGGAATGTGAATATATATATATAAAGTTCAAAACTCCATTTAAAAATAAATAATAATTCCACTAGAAGATGAAGCCATGCTGTAAACTATTCCTGTCTTGGGTTAACAAATTGGTACACCCTGGCAGATATAGGGCCTTAGAGTTTGACAGACAGGAGGCGCCCTCAAACTCAATAGCATTATATTTTGCAGCACTTGTAATATGGTGGACGGGATATATGCAACGTTTTGGCGGAGTATCCTGCCAGCCATCTCTAAATAAGGCCCCTTCTCTTTATATATTTCTGTTGAACCTATCGAACTAATACATTTCATGAGAATACAAATCTAAACCTAGGCATTGAAACAAGGTTTTTTGCCAGCACCTGACCAAGAGTGGGCAGGTTTGGCACAACTGAGTGTAATTGCATGCTTTCAATAGTATTTTGTACAAAACTAAAGAGCTTGCAGACAGAACTAAGGTGTGTAATTAGGACACACAAAGAAAAGTCGGTTCAATACCCAGAGCTCGCTCTATGTTTTCTTACCACTAATTAACCCAGTTCCTCCAACCTAATGTGTTGAATCTGTATTCAGTTGTAGAGAGCATCTCCCAAACTGAGGGATGCACCACGGTTGTAAACAGCTGGAGCCCGAAGCAGAAGTAATCGGCCGACAAATCAATTTTCGGACTTCTATAACAACTTTAACACTTGCCACTAAACAAATATCTATGCATATAATCTTCTAGGTTCTACTGTTTCTCGTTTTTGTTCATGATTCCCCCCCCCCTTTCTCAAATTGTTCCCCACATTTCTTCCACAGTGGTGCTCAAGTGTTTTACCTCCTTGATGTGCAGGAAGTCTTTGGCTTCGAAGTTAATGGCACATCCCTGGACTGGGCACTCCTCATCCAGTGCTCCACAGTAACTGACATTGGTTCTTACAGCGAATGCGACCGGCTTGACCTGCAAAAAAGCATCTGTTTTAGCATCTTGGATCCCCAGAATTGATTGAGGACATTCTTGGCCATTGCGGCAGGTGTACAGAGATCCCTCAGGCGCTGGAAGGATTGAGTTCAATGCCAGGCTTCCACTGAGCTCAAAGAAGAACAGCAAAGTAATTCGCCACACCCAGAAGTACACATAAACCACAAACCTCTTTAGTAGAATTGAACTCATTTTACTTTAACAATATCCAACACGAACCATTACTACCTAGACAAGTAACACATCTTCACTAACCATACTCCTAATCAAACAACCACAAACAACTGATCCAAGGAAATCCCACAACTGCAGAAATAGGGAGGCAAGATTAAGAAAGTGTTACATTGCCATATTAATGGCGGAAGTAGAAGGTGTTCTACAGATCCTCCTAATGTAAGACTTTACAGTGGTTGATAATCTCTTCTACTGCATAGTGCCCTGTCCTTGTAGATAAAACAGGAGTAGACTTTGTGCTTTGTGGCTTATGGCGAAGAGAGCAATCTAATGAATGGTTGCTTTCTTAGAGTAGGGAAAGACTATGGACTTGTACCTCGTCAGTCTTCTCAATTTTCTGTGATTTATTTCTCACTGCCCCTGCTAAAGTTTTTCTTCTGTTTTATGAAACAGCCTTTCTTACCTTAGCCCTCTCGAGTTGCTGCAGTGCCTGCCTCTCCACCTCGCGGCGGGCAGCCTCGCGGTCCTCCTCCAGGGACACGTCGGAATCTAGTGAAGGCCGGCTTGTGTAGGAATCGGCTGAACCCTGAGGAGAAACGACAGAGGTCATCTGGATTAGGTCTGAGTTGGCGCGTGTTCTAGGCATAGGAGTCTACATGAACGACTGAGATAGTGTGTGATCTAGGCATAGCGGTCTATATTAATGACCGAGCTGGAGCGTGTTTGGACAGATGTAGTCTGCAATAAAGCATGAGCCCAACCTCATACTCCGCTGAGACAACAACGTGATGAATAAACCAAGTGGTGTTCTGGGCAGAGCAGGATGGCACTTCCGGACAGCGTTTTGTATTAGTTGAACACAGAAAAGGCGATGTAAAACTAAACCCACTATGGTACGCAATATGTCCACATATAGGAATTGTCAGGATTATGTCCAAATGGACATGAAATCTATTGCTTCATTTTAATATTTTGTGAGACACACAGAGGGCATGGACAATAAGGGACTTGCTTGATAGAAGCTGGGAAGGAGGGTAGGCAGAGAGGGGAAGCAATGTCATGGCCATGGTGGGGAAAGAACGATGGGTCGGGATGCTACCCAGAGCGGTTTCCAGTGGTTAGACAAATTGCAAGCATTCCTCTCATCACCTTTTGTGTGTTTGATCAGCTGAAGTGTGACCTGAGGGTAATGACTTAGAACTCTGGGCAGGTGACTACACTCCTCCAAAGAACATTCTGGAAAGGGTACTGGTGCTCTAAAACAGCATATGAGTAATGACTGTACACTCTTGTGCAGGGGACTCAGAATAAAGTTAGGCAACCAACAAAAAAGTACTTTCTGGAAAGGGAACTCTATTTAGTTAACAAACATGCAACTGTGAATAGTCATAACAATGACCAAATCGTTAGGTGTCTCCAGTACAGATCTGTCTGTCATGAAAGTAACCCTAGAGTATAACTATTTATAGCCAAAATAATGTCTCAGATGAGGTCACTTTGGATCAAGATTGTGGCTGTGGAATCGTATATTGCCTATAAGCAGAGTTATTTGATGAAAATCTGATTAATGCCAAAGATTTGCTGATGATAACACATGCTACAACTTTCTTCCGCATTTCCCTAAAAGCATCATACGCTGTTTTGGCTTTGGGAAGCCACTTCACTGTAAATCATGTAAGAAATATATCAAAATACATGAAAATTCTAAAGAATTAGATTGTTCTCTTAAAGGATTCTAGTTTTTTTTATAAATAAAAAACTTTCCTTTCACATTTAGTTTATCAACTACTTTCGATTTACATAGTGATTAATGTAGAAGATCAGAATAAGGATTGAATGAAGTGACAGGTGATATGTATGGGTTTATATCAAGGACATCAAGGCTGATAATATCAACCTACATTAATATCACATCTAGTAGTTTATTAGCCTTCTGCTAGTTTCTCATGGTGAGTATACTATTGCTATTTTTACTTCCACATACGCTGCCCGACCCTATTAACTGTAATATTTATCTACTATACTTACCCGTACTTAGCTTGGGATGTACTGGCTATGTCGATGTTATAGATGCAATATCATTGTCATACATACATGGTTATGTCGAATGGAATTGATGCAGTATCATATATATATATATATATATATATATATATATATATATATATATATACGTTTTTGTATGGTGGAACTTTATATATACATACATATATATATATACATACATACATACATATATACACACACAATATAATGCATGTTGTAAAATGGGGGTATACCAATAGTTGGTAAAATGAAATGATCAGTAAATGCCGGGTGATGGGGTTATCCGGAGTGGAACTTCAGCGTAGTCGAGCCTTGAGCCACTGCTGGTGTAGTCCCCTTCATAAGGTCCAACTCAAGAATTGTAACTCTTCCACTAGGAGGCAGTATTCAAAGTGGCCTTCTGCAGACTGGATTGATGAGGTGCACTTTGAGCCAGACCATGACTGACAGAGCAAGAACCAAGTGAAGTAGCTGGGATTTGAAACAGAGACCAAATACGAGGGAGACATATTTCTAGTGGAGACCAGGGGTTTGATAAGCTTTCAATAAGGCAAGGAGGAATGGTCTCAAACTTACAGGGTACGTGGAGTTAACCATAACTTCACTTGATTTCTAGATACTAAATACATTGAGTGTCTAATACTTATGTGAAGTTATGCATATTAAATAAATTACAGCTTTGCATACAATATTAGCATTCAGTACCTCAATAAAGGGAATCCCTTAAAATGCACATAGAATGCCCACTAGGAGTATGTTAATAACCACAAAAGATATTTGTACACACAAGATACTGGTTGAAAGCCAATTTGAAATGTTTTATGAATTAATATGACATTCCATAAAGGTTAAATGAAAAGTAGAGTCAAAGTCAAAGATTTTAAGGCAAAGGACAGATGAAGTTTTTGGGAGAAGTATGTTTAAGCAAAATTACATTATAATGAAGGTTCCTCGCAGGACAAAGCAGTGGACTGGGAGTCACACTACAGTCGGAAGCGATGCTTTAGTGAGAACTTTACCACCTCCTTGGAGGGTTTGGACGTGCAAGTATCAATGTTGATGAAAGGGTCAGTACAAGCTTCTCTATTGAGTTGTCCTCAGAAACTGAGGTAGACGCATTTGGAGGTGAAGCTTATTGAGACGATTTGTGATGTTTAATGCGCAAGTTAAAGTGATCAAAGTCAGTCGAATCGTGCACACATAGCGTGCTCCGTTCCCAATTGTTTGTGATTACCCTCATTTTAGAGGATCCCCTTCAACATCACTTGTTATCAATTTGCCAATTCTTTCATCAACTATAGAAACATTGTAGGGACATTGCAAGGCTTGTATTGCGACTAGAACCTAGTGGTTCGATATCCCATTGGAAAACAGTGTGCCCCGCTCATGCTCATTCAGTAAGGGTAGGAAAGGGATCTTGTGAGCAGGCAGGTGACACTGGTTAACTGGTAAATAAAAAGATGGAGGTGGGTAGGAAAAGAAAGGGTCGGTGGCATAATGGTGGGGTGTACGACGGCTTACCAGAGGGTCGAGTGTGTTGAGTGGCCTAGGTCAACGAGCAGTGTCCTCAGGCAGCGCCCTGCCACCACATGCCGTGAAGGCGCAGGGTCCAAGGCCCAACTGATGCTTGTCAGAAGGGGGTCTGCGGAAGTGGAGAAGGTTTCAAAGACAGGTTGGAAAGTGAGCAGATCTTTTAAGAGAATTTAGTAGTGTCCAGACAAACAACAGCAATAGTCTTCTTATCAAACAGCAAATAACCGGGAAACACATCTATAGCTTTCAGGGATTTAACCGCACTCCTACGTATACCTTCTAGTTATTGTAAACGTACACATCTGCCTCAGGTTGCTCTAGAACAAAAACCTACTTGTTTTTGTTGTTTTTATTGGATCGGAATGCCCTGAAAGAAGATGGATCAATAGGCAGGTGTTTGCGGTTGTGAATGGGAAAAGCAGGTATTGTGCTCAGCGGTGCTCGGATGCTTATTCAACCCTGAGGGAGGAGTCTCTCTTTCCTGAAGGGAATCGCTCGCTGCCATCTGGGCCAAACCAAATGAGACCCTGCGGCATAGCGTAAAATCAATTCTGTTATGCATGATCCATAGACTTAGCATGCTATAAAGTTTATTCTTCAGACCCTTGCCGCTCATTCAGTTCTACACCCTGCCAAAGACGTCATAGATGATGCATAAACACCCACTCCCCCACGCCATTTTAGTTCTGGCTACCAACCCGAGAGCGCGCTCAGGGACTGCAGCATTTAATAAAAGCACCAGGGACATGTCTCGTTAAGTCAAGATATAAGCAATTGCTTTGACATCTGTGAAATTGTTTACATTTGGTCAGGATCATCACAATCCGTTTCTATTAAGATGGTGTCAGTCAAGGGCGTAGACTGCCATTACCGATACATGCAGACTCTCCCACTTAGGATGTCGACACCACCCTCTTTTCAGCCACACACTAGTGTTTTTAGTTATTTTTACTCCTCGGCTAATGCTCACTTCCCCAAATTCTTCCTCAATGCAACTCAAGAGGCAAGACAAGTGATCCCTCTATGTAGAAAAATGTCGTCCATTTTGGATTTTCCCAAATGATGCCATGTAGGATGCTAAATATCCTTTTCATAGATTGCAGTCTTCACGTGGCACAATTAGGGCAATATACTACATTCTGAAGCACATAATGCTAAACACAGTTTCTCGCTACTGTACCACCTACAACTTGTAGGCAAATCAAAAGAGGAGGGTTTCACATTTTGCTTTGAACTCTGGGAAATGAGAATGGTTTGAAGTATTTGTAGCTTTCACAGAGAAGCATCTTTCCCCTCTTCAATTAAGTCTTGTTAGAGGAGCAAAAAGGCTCATCATAGGGGAGCTTCATAGGCTGTGTACAAAAAGACCTGTTCACAAGGTGAGCAAGTGGTTTCTATATCCATAACGGTTGTCATACATTTTAGACAATCTTTAAAGCAAGTGAATGTATCATCTATGCTACTTGTTGGTGTGGCTCACTAAGAAAAGAAAAGAAAAGACAAATATTTTGCATACGAGGTAAGACAGGATAACTGTCAATAAGTCTAAAAACTTATGTCTCCAACACCCAAACGTGGTGAAAAAAGGGGTGAAAAAAGGGGTGAGAGGGAGTGTTGGTGCCTCACGGTAGCAACACCAAGGAGGATTAAGCAGGATGGTACTCGCCTGCTACCTCAAGATCTCATCATCAGCTACCAACACTCCAAAAGCAAGAAATGTGTGTAGGAGAAAATAATTGACTGTACAAGTGCTAGGATGTGTAATAAAAGAGGAAAGAACTGTGCTGTGATATGTGCACCATATTAAACCCCACAATGCTATACAATGATATACAGGTTTGAGCTAGATCACACTGGCTTGCGTTTTTTATTCTATGCTGTGTGATTGCTCATATTTAAAATGCCGACATGTTTCATTGCCTTCTGGGTAAACTCACGGCAACTTCTTCAGGGCGTGGGGTCTTTTCATTCCACCCTGCACCTCTGTTTGTCAATTAAAAACAATTCGGGATATTGCCCACCATGGGCATACCTTTACCCTTGAGTCCTTGTGGCTGTATGTACACATTCAAGGCTCCGCTATTCAACTCCAATCGTGAGTCGTGGAAGCGTCTGTAACTGGCGTTTACTCAGCTCATCATAGGGGAGCTTCATAGGCTGCCTGCAGGCACATACTGCCTACCCAATGACAACATTAATAAGCTGGACAGGTTACCTGATCAGTGTTCTTACTCAGGGAATCCATTAATACGACTTCTTGGCCATGGTTACCTGTAGGTACTGGATCGAAGATACAGCAAGCCTAGTATGGAAGGTGTTGCAGTAACCAACACGAGAAAGTGACGGACATCGACGCATTATGAGGGTGTTGGACTCAATGTACAAGGATTGCGAGCTGAACTTCTGCGGGGGAGGCAGAGCTAGAGGAACAAACAGACTTTTTGAGTGGAGTGACAGGCACTGCCGGTGGGAGTATGCAAGCTCAAAAAGAACAGAGAACACACGGAGGAATGCAAAATTGAGGATTCTGGGGTTCATCTGTATTCGCCTCCTAAGATGGAGACTTGCCACCCAACCACTACTAGCTGGATACAGTGAAGGAGGTTTACGGGTTAGATGGCCGCAGTCCTGTGCCAGAGTGGACAGTAGTACTATCCTAGTGGTGCTTAGAGATCTTGGTTTCCAAACTCAATATTGAAACAAGCATTGGCAAAGCCAACACATCTCACTTGCATTTTATTGACGGCTTTTAAGCTCAAATGGAATGGATGTCACTAATAGGTTCAGCAGGCACAGGGTGGCACCATTATTCTATGAATGGGAAACTAGAAAGTAAAAAAGGACTGTGGGAACTATATATCTACGAGATCATAAACAACTTAATGTGAGGTTGTGGCACAATGTAAGGATCAGCGATATGCTCTGGTCCAGTATCAAACTAATATGTGCTGTCTGTGGACAGGAGCTACACAGCATCGAACCTTGAGCTAAGCAAAACATGCCTATGAATGACAGCTTTAGACTGCTCTTCCCATATTTAAGTGCCAAGATGCAGTTCAAGAGGAAACCGCTTCAGGTGTTTTGAATCTCAGTGCTGTGGCAGTGGTGTGGAAACCTAACAAACCTAGGATGGAGCCTGAAAGTGCATACTACATAATGTCCCTGGGTGAAAGCGGCAAAACATTCTTGGACAATGAGAAATCGGACATGTAGACAGTTTGACTCCAGTGATGGCCATCATTTTTTAAAATTAAATAAATAGCAAATTACCGTGCTGGACTGGAGAGGAGTACTATAGAGGTTACAGTTTTGGCTAACTAATATATGGATTTAAGTCTCTCCTCTTTCCCTTCCTGGACTGCCCTTCCTTCTTTCTCTCCTCTTCACGTCTCCTCTGAGGGGTATAAAAAATTATATATTTTTTATTGTAAAATGTTTGCATATGGTTTCGCATTTTGGTATTGGTACTTGTAGCCAAAGTAGTTCTCTTTATTGTATTTACTCATTGCACTAGCAATTTGCTTCCTTCTACTGAACCTGCATTATCTTTCGGATGAAAACAAGGATACCTAGCCATTTATTGGCTTGTGGCATAGGCTTTTCCACACTGAGGGCCCGATTATGACTTTTGGCGGTGCAGGGGAGGTCGGCCCGCCACCGCTGCACCCCAGCACCGCCAAGAATCACTGCCACCCGTCCGCCAGATTCTAAGTAATTTTGTTGTCTGGTGGGTGGGCTGCGTGGCGGTTCCGGCGGCGGTGCATTTGAAAAAGGCACTGCAATGGGAATGCCATACAGGTTCCTGCACGGTATGGACTGTAAAGTCCATGCAGGGCAGGAACTGGGGCACATGCACACAGGGGAGCACATTTTGTGTCCCCTGCATGAATTAGGCTGAGGGGGCACAGATGGCTCTGTAGGGCTCCCTTTGTTTCAGCACCACCAGCCTTTTCATGGAGGAAAGACCTCCATGAAAACGCTGATGGTCCTGAAACTTGCAATATGCATGGCGATGCCACAGCAGTACCACCTGCATCTTACACCGGCAGTGATCACTGCGCCGCCACCAGGTAACGGGGGTTCCCTGGCAGAGCCAGTGGTCCAATTACGGTCCGACTGCCCTACTCGTAATAGGGCAGTCAACTTGCAGGTGCGGCGGATGCTAGACTGCCACAGCTGCGCCACCATGAGTCTACCAGTCTCTTAATTAGGCCCTTAGTATTTCACCACCAGAAGGCAGCGAGGCTTAGTGAGGTGTCCAGACATGGAAGTGTGGCATCAGAAACAAAGCAGAAGTTGCACCTATGCACTCTGGACCTGTGTCACGTGGTTCATCCCAGAGACCGAGGTACAGTGAGCTGCAGAAGGAAAGGGGGAGGTTTATCTAAAGCAGGTAGCAGAAATCTTGTTGAACTGAGGTGCAGCATCAAACAGTGTCGAAAAGGAACCCTAAATATCAAACAGTGGCCATTGAGACAGCTGGAGCACCTAAAGTAGAGGGTCACCAGCCACTTGTCTCTAGAGTTAGATATGTCGGTCTTATCTGAATTCTTGTCTTTGTCCATTCTGTCCCTGCACACATGAAGTTCTGGAAATTCCCTTGAACAGACTAAAATTTACTGTCTGACCTCACATATTGTAGGTTTTGTCTGTGTAGAAAAAACCATATATCCTAAGAGTGAGGGCACATGGGTGGATTAGAGACTGAACAAGTGCGAGCCCTGAGGCACACAGCAGGAAAGAGACAGAGCAGTAGGAAGGCTGAAATGGTGGGAAGGTCAGAGCTTGAGAGCGGTCAGTAAGGAGAAGATGGCCACTCCTTGGCTTTATATCTGGGCCCGAGCTTACATATTCAGGAGATTATTTGTGGCACGTGCCGTGTTGTGAAAGGCCGCAGAGAAATCTAAAATAAAAGAGCATTCTTAGTCTGTAAGGGATAGACATCAGGGAAACTTCTGTGCCATCCATTAATCGAAAAAAAATGTAATTAGGATTAATTTCAGTAGAAAGCTGGCTATTCACTTCCTGTTCAACCAGCTTAGCAGTAAAGATAAGTAAAGAAGCAGGGCTGGAGTTACTGAGAACACCAAGGGCGACCAAAGGCTTCTTTTGGAGGGGGGGGGGGGGGGGTAAGTGGCACAACACGCTTCTAAGCCACAGGGGCTGATGCACTGCTGATAGACGGACTGAAGACGTCTCTGATGGCAAGGGCATCTCCTAGGATGCTATGCTCTTGGCCAGTATGGGCTTAAAGGTGACCCCAGTTCCACCAACAAAAGAGCGGTTCTGGTGGCTTCTATCCATAGAGGGATAAAGTTAGTCGGGAGATGAGCTGTATCAGTGGAAAGAGTCCCAGGCGCTATGGAGGAGGTAGCCTGGGGACAATTTGATTTTCTTTTTGTAGGTTTTAAGAGTGCTCAAGGTTCTCTCTTTTCGTCACTGCCAACTTCTCGGAATAACAGGGGGCTGAAGGCTATGTCCCAGAGACAATCCAGCGATTTGGCCCTCCAGATCTCAAAATAAGATATACTAGATTAGGGATTATGGCCAAGTGCAAACTTTGCAGTACTAAGGGTAGCTAGACATTCTATATTGTTGTCTAGTAGTGCCTGTTTAATGTCTAAGTGTTGCGCTGACATTATATATTTTCGTCTAGCAGTGCCTGTTAAAATAGAAGTAAAAATAAGGTCTGCCGTATGATCCTCCGAGTGAGTGGAAGACAACATTCCCTGGAGTACTCCAGTAGTAATGTGGGAGATAAGTAAGTTCCTAATGGCCTGTTGATCGGAAATATTGGTCCCTATGTGAAAGAGCCCTAGAAGCAACAGTTTCAAGTGCAAGCGCAGACAGTAGTTCAACAAGTGACTGACCAAAATCCCGGGAGTGATAGACTAGAAGACACGTATAGGTCTTGTAAATGGTGTACAAAGATTAAATACAAAAATTAAATGAGTGCATAGTAAACAACAGAAATGCCAGAGGTGGAAAGAGTACTCATCGGGTCCTGTAGCCCAGTTCTATTCACATGGTTGAGATGGTATATTTAATAGGTCAATTGAACTGCTTGCTTCGCCTCCTTGGCCTTCAGTTGTAGAATAATCTTCACTTACACACTAAAGCCATCCAATCTCAACTAACTTTCAAGAGAGCTCTCAAATTGTAATTATTTTGGAAAGGATCTCCCGCTTTTTCGTGTTTTGCTTTTTAAGTTAACTCAGGGTCCTCTATGTGTCCTGAGTGTTTCTTAGTCCCATGAAGCCCCTATGGACTCTGCTTCATTTGTTTGACTTATTCTTGTAAATGCCACGGAAAGAGGATTCGCGATTTTGAATCTTTCTGGGAGACGATGGCTAGTCTTTGGTCATAATGAGGACAGACATTTAATGTTTTTGTATTTAGATCAAATCTGACATTCATAAGAGCTCCATGAATGCCAAGGTATACCTGGGACAACAGTGGGCAGCAACAGGAATTGTTAAAATAATTCAAGTGCACCATATGCCTGGCTTGAGCGTTCTGGTGTAAGTAATGTGGGACCACAGCACGGTCAGGATTTGAACCGGCAGGGCCTGGACCAGCTGCTGAAGGACGTAGATGGGGTTACCATGCAGCTGCACTATTGTAGGCTTGCATGGCAGAGAGGAGCATGCGGTGACCGAGCAGAAGCATTTTCCCCAAAAGCCAGCAGTAGACTGGTCATCTCAACAAGATATGATAGGGAGAATTGGGGAACTGGGGTACCTTGAGCAGTTCAATTCTTTCTCAGAAGCGGGAGAGGGAAGTCATGCACTCAAGGAAGACTGAACTCAAACCAGTCACAGGCAGCAGAGAAGAAGTGACACCGTAGGCCGAGCATCTCAGGTTTTATATCAAATATGATGTAAAAAAGTGTTGATGCTTTATTGAAGGGCTTTAACCATCTGCGAAAGAAGCTGGCGCCCTCACTAGAATGAATGATACAGCAGATGCATCGGGCCCAGCCACATTGTATTATTCTAGCATTTCTATCGCGCTTTTCTAGCTCTTGTCGAGGCCCCTGAGCTCTTGTCAGATGGTCAAGTAAGTAGTAAACCACTTCCCCAGTGCATGGATGGGAGAAGGTGTTGGTTGAAGCGGCGTTAGTCTTTGTATCAAGGGTTGATCATCTAACATCACTGCCTTGAAAGCAGTCCCTCTCCCAAAAGGGGCACATACATCTTTAATGAGCAAGTAATTAGGAACAAATCTTTCTCTAGCTCTCTCGGGTGCATTGTTCTGTACCTCAGCTACCTTATTGCCACCAGCTGATTTCTCTTTTATTATGTTATGAGCCTTGTAAATCACCCTTCCACCACCAAAATGTCATTATGGCCTTATAGGATCAACTGTGAAGGTTACAGAGCACAAAACCAACGTTGTTCAAATGGGCTAACATGATAGGTTTTCAACAGCCGCCGTCTGTAACAGCGGTGGGGCTGCGTAGGGGGGATTTCGAGGCACGATGCAGAGGGAAAGTGAATTATTTAATTCTTCCTCAGCATCGTCCCTCGAAATACCTCCCCCTGCCCCCCCGCTACGCGGCCCCACCGCTGCTACCTGCACGGACCGTGGCTGGTTTTCAACCTCCCTTTGAAGAGAGTGGGATTTGCTGTATTTTTCAGATGAAGATGGAGGCCATTCCAGAGTCAAGCTGCACAGATGGAAAAGGTACAACCTGCCCACCTAGTGCGGCTAAAACTCAGGACTCAGAACATGACTGGCTCAGCAGCAGATATAAGGTGCTTGTAAGGCTGCTACAATGATGAGGAGACAAGGCTGGGGCTGTCCATCCTTCGGCATTATGGATCATTTAACGATTTAAACTGAATTTGCTCCTTAGGGAAATGCATGGTTTTCTGAGCAGGCAACCATCCACCTCTGACAAACATACCTGGAATTAGGTACAATAGTGTATTTTTTTAGGGTCTGCAGCTCTATCCACATGTCCTTTTCTTCCTGTACATGGATGGTTTCCTCCCTCAGGTGGGGACTTTTCCCCTTCCTTGCTGCTGGTTTCTCCTACACCTTTCCTTCTCCCCAGACTAGAGTGCACCCTCAATCCGTCTGCTCCTTCTCGCTGCCCTGGTGTCCCCTTCTCACCTCTAAGGCTGGCCTTTGTTAGATCCTGTCAATGCACCAAGAGAACGCGTTTGTGCATTTACTGTTGTCAAGGCCATTGGGAAGGGACTGCTCCTCAGGTTTGATGCACTGTGCTCTATTGCTAAACCTGCTTGAAGTTCATATTCAGGGGCAGCCATTTAATTTGTCTTTCCTTTTCCTATTGTTTTCCTCCCTTGTGTGCCCTTCTCTACTGCTGTTTTCTCCATCACCTTCCCTTCTCTCCAGGTTACCCATCAACCACATTTTGGTAATGCACTGACAAACCATGCGTTTGTGCTTTGATGAACTCGAAGCAATTTGGAAAAGTGTTGGCGGACTGCTCCTCAAGTTGTGGCCTAGTTGATACAATGTAAGCATACCAAGCCTTATTTTACCAAATTGCCTCGTATTTACTCCAAAATGCCACTATTAATGAAAATTCAAAATGCCACTATTAATGAAAGTCAAAGATGTCGGAGGGGGAATTCTAGAATTGCCGGAGGATGCCTACTCGTGTAAAAATAGAAAGACCAAGGATCTCTGGGATCTATTCAAATATCAAGCTCACATGGTGGGGTGAAGACCGAAGGATAACACCGGGTGAGCCGATACGTTTTTGTGCTGAAAGGGCAAAAACTATCTGGAGTTTATCTTTCACTCGTGCATGTGTAGGGTGCTAATCTGCCTGGAATCTGAGACAAAGCCAGATTTAGAAGCACCCGTCTGAAGCTTATTCACCTTTGTAAGCTCAAGGGGCTTGAGGCGCAAACCACATTGCAAAAAGTGTGTATATTTTGGCCTGAAAAAAATAGTTCAAATCTTGGCCAGAAAAGATTGTGTTCTTCCACTACTTTTCTTCCACATGGAATGTATTTGTAAAGTAGCAGGTCGTAACGGTCTTGAACCAAGTGCTGCCAAAGCCAATAAGTCGGACATTGTCAGCAAGCGTTTTGTCTTTGTCAGTGCTTGTTTGGTTTTGTCACGGTTTTTGCAAAACTTCTTTGCTGGGGAAGCTGCTGGACCCTCATAAAGCTGAAATAACATTGGCTAAAACAAAAATGTTTTTTGGTCTCAAAAAGCACATTTTGCAATTCTAGTCCCCGACACAAGAAAACTACCTTGTATGTGAATCTGGTCATTTGAATGGGAAGCATGCCGTCACTCACAGTGAAGTAAGCCAATGACTGACAGGGAATTAAATTGCCCCATGCTCTATGCTGTAGTGGGTGGAAGAACTATTTAATTGACATAATAACAGACCAATGGATGGAGAGGGCTGGCTTAAAGCCTCATAAGCAAGTCTATTATACATAAAATGTTAGTAAAATCAAAAGGTCTTGGTTGTAGTAGACCTCAAACGGTGTGTGGCTACTTCTCAGGTCATCAACATTCTTTCTAACCCCTTTGGCATATTTTTACCTCTTTGAGAGAATCTCTCTCTGCCTTGCTCGTGTTGCCAAATGCATTACCGGGCCTTCTACGATTATCCGCCATGTTTTTCAGCATACACACCCACGGCACAGGACTGCCTGTCTGGCTCGGTTGATGCTGTGTAGCTATCTCTATGGTTTAGTCTTAGTGACCATTAGAATCTGCCCACTTCTCTCTCACATAGCTGAATGCTACTCCCCGAGAAAAGACAGGGACTCGATGCCATGACTGTGCAATAAATGGAATTGTAAATGTCTTCATCAACATTTTTACTGTTTGACGCTTTATACCAAAATTATCCCAGGATACGCTGCATTTAAAAGTTTTTGCTTATGCAAATGAGGGCTAAAGCGGCAGGAGAGCTCCCCACAACAACTTTAATAGCTTCTTAGCCCTTCTGTAGTGAATGCTTCCCCCTAGTGCGCCTGGGAGAGGAACATTTGCATAATTACTTCCTGTATTCCAGATGCGCATACTTCGGAGCCCAGGGAGTCAATGTGACAGAACATCAGCGTTTCATACTCGGTTCTGAATTAATTTCCGGTGAGTTTATATTCCACGTGCTTTTACTTTGATTGGAGCAGAAGTACAGATGCTACTTACCAACGGGAATGAAAACAAAAAGAAAATGTGCTTCTGTTTTAACCCTACTAGATTTGAAAGGAAATGGTGGCAGTGTTTGTTCAATGCACACACTTGAGTGGTCTACTTTCAGTGTCGCTCTTGGTGCCATAGCAACACCGGTTTCATGCTGAGTGAGCATCTCAGCCGTTGTGGTTCTTGGGCGGTTCGGATCATGATTTTGATTGATTTTTAACTTTATATAGCGCTTGACTGCCCCGAGACGTCCAGGCGCTACTTCACACATTGGGTAGAAAGATGCAAGCGCAAGTTGCTAAACAGCCTGGTTTTTAAAGATTTTCTGAAGAACCAAAGACCATCAAATGGCGGGTCCAAAAGTCTTATCCTGGGAGCCTTCAGAAGGGCTATATGTATGTATGTATGTATGTATGTGCAGTCTTATATACCGCTCAAATTACCCTTGGGCATCTCGGCGCTTGCATTGGGAACCCGTCCTGGTTTTTCCCGGTGAGATAACCCGTACTGGGCATCCCCAAGGTGAAAGCCAGGCATCCCGCCGCGGGGGGCCTTTGTGGAGATTAAGCAAGCTTGTTGCCCAGAGCTGCATAGTGTGAACTCGTGCTTAGAGTAGGCACCGAAGCGAGAATTATCAAGTCCGTGGACAATTGGGCTCCAGACCCTGCCGCGTCGGGAATCGAACCCTGGTCCCGGGTCTGACCTCTGCTTCAGGGTATGCCTCCTCTAACCAGTGAGCTACACTTCTATCTAGGCCAGAATGCTGTCACTCCCCAGTTTATACCAAGGCTTTATGTAGGTGTTACCTGTAGACTGCTTTAGCAAATTTTGAAGAACTCAGAGTCAACCCTCTTCATTATTGGTCTGTTCAGCTGTCATTCATATTTCGCTTCCACCCACTATAGCATGCAGCATGGGACAATGGGTCAGCCCACTTCAGCCATTGGCTCTTTTGCACTGCGAGTCAGAGCATTTTGTATTATTTCATGTGTAAATGGGCCTGAAAATAAGTGCACCTCAGTGCTAGAGTTGGTCTGCCAATATATTACGGCCAATGGTTTTTCTTTTCTTTATCCTTTATATTTTTTTCGTTTTCATTGTGTGTTTAAACTATGTCTTCAGGTTAACATACTTCCAAAGCCAACAGTATATTTTCTCTGCACCAATAAGAATCCTATTTTCCAGTGATGAGCCTTTAAATTCGTATCTATATAAAAAATGATTTCTACACCTATTCTAAGGACACCCGATGCTTTCACACAAACATACAGCAGCTGTATATACACAGTAGCAGGTCTTCTTTTTGTGGTATATTCACGCAATAAGACAATCTATTAAATAACCATTCCACCAGCTGGCCAAGGCCAGACATATTTGCTTTGCAACTGCTTCTTTAATTCCCATCACTGGAACGTGAAGGACTGCTTCCTATACCAGAGTGTTTTTGGTGTCTAACTGGCCCATCATCACGCTTGTGTGTACCAGGTGGTACTCAAGGGTTGGTGGATATTGTAGTGGGGGGGGGGAATCTGAGGAGCTGGCCCTGCTATGAATACCCTAGAGTAGTGTTAGAGAGGGCCGGCACCTGCATTTTTTCCCCCTTTTATCTGAAAGGGTCCCTAGCTCGCTGGTGGGCCCCCAAACCACAATGGAGGGAATTGGAACCTAAAGGCAGGCTGGCTGCGTTCAGGGTGGGTTGAGTCCCATCTCAGTGTTTTACATTGTTGTTGTAACAATGGGTATGTTTATCCTGTCTTATGTTGTCTTTATTTGTTTCAGTTTTATAATACGGTCAGGGCCACTGGAATTATGTAATACGAAGCCTGATGGTTTCATAGAATTATGGATTTGCCACACTTGCAACATAATCCAGCTTCTGCTGCATAATATGAAGATTTTAATAAAAAAAATATTTCCTGTCTTAAACGGATCAAAAATTACCAAAATTCCCTTATGTCTCCAAGGGAAGCAGCCATTACACTTCGCTTTCGTCTGATACAGCTTAGGATTCTGCACTGGTCCTACATGACAGGATTACCTTGGCTAAAATAGGCGCAAGACCCGATGACCTCTGTCTGAGGGGCTGCCAACAACCAGCCACCTTCTAGCATACTATCTGGGCTTGCCCTGCTGTTCACCATATATGGGAGGAAGCCACAAATAACATACAGACCACACTGGGAAAAGAGGTAGCTCTCACACCACAGATGGGACTGCTAAACATTTGGGCAGCGACTGACCTTACTGAAATTGAACAGCTGGTGACGCTAGGATACACACTGGTCAAGCGGGAACTGGCGAGAGGGTGGGCGGGGGTAAATCCGCCTTCCACTTCTGTCTGGGCGAGAGAATTAGATAAGTGCATGGTAGCTGAGAAGGAAGTATTTATAACCTGGGGATGCCCCAAAAAATGTGACAGGAAATGGTCAAAATGGAATATCTATCGTGGAGACATATGTATATCCCCAATGGTGGAGTTGGAAATGCGTAGAAATACGGACAGAGATGTGATCAATTAATGTATATGCTTTGCTAACCTCTGCATGATGTACCAATGTATGTGTATCTATACTACTTGCTAACTATTGAATTCAATAATAAAAAAATTAATTTAAAAAAAATTACCAAATTTGCACCAATATGTGTTGCTGCACAGGGAAAGGTCCATGCTAAAGGTTGATTGATCACATTTAATTAGTTTATTGCTGTATTAGACTGCTCAAGAGGTACTAATCAGGTGCGACATTTGCTAAAAAGGTACTAACAAGTGTTAAAAATAACAAAATATTGAATACTGTCACAAAACGTACAGTGTAATGCCACATTGTGTCCTTTCTTTCCATATAATTTAGTCAACTCTGCCACATATTTTGGTCCTCTCCTGAAACATAATTCCAGTTGCCGTGATTATGGCATTGGTAATTGCATAGTGCGCACACCCTGTTGGAATGAGGTCCCGTGTATAGGTAGAGGGGCTCCTCACACCGATATGAAATGGGCCCCTGTTTATCTTCTGCCATCCCTGTAGACCGGAGTCTTCAAATTTGGGGGTGGACCCCCCCTAGGCGGGCCTCAAGTGATCCCGGGGGGAGGGGGGTGCTAGGCTCTGGCCAAAAGAAGCATTGTGCTGATAACGGTGCTTTGTTTTGAGCTGAAAAACCATGAGCAGCAGTAAGCCCCTCTGTAACGGGCCATCACTAACATGTTTTGTCATGTATATCCCTGCTGGGAGGTAGAATGTGTCCAAATATTCTTCAAACCCCCACCCCCACTTCTAATAATGTCACTGTGGATACTTGTACGCGTTAGTAAGGCCTGCCTGACCAGAATAGTATGTTTAGCAATCATGTAATGCATTTTCAAAACTGTAACATAACTTAACTGCAATTTTTAAATAGGTTGAGACATTTAAACATTGCCAATTTATTAGAATAATTCTGAAAAATTCTAAGTGGTACCCGACTATTTTTTTTCCCACTGGGGAAGCTTGTCATTAAAAAGTGTGAAGCCGCTGCTGTAGCCTGTGGCGCATCACTTGGTATGGAAGCTTCAAGAGCGGCACTGGTCTCACTGACGCGTGGTGGAGTTAGCCAAAACAGCCATTGACGTTCTACAAGGAAGACAGCTCACAGAGTTAAAAGATTGTGAAATCAAAATTCCTATTTAGCAGATACCTCGAAGGAAAGGACTAATAAATATTTATTCAGAGGAAGTGGGTGGAGGTATTCCCTTTCAAGTCCTGGTGTTTTCTGCTTGGTAAGTCAGCAGTTTTCATTTCAAAGGCAAGCCTCGTGGGGTCTTCCATGTCCTGGGGACTGGAGATCTGCCGAGCCCTCTCTTCTGGTAGCACGGCACCCGCGGCACAAAGGCGCCCACAACAAGGGCCTGGCCTAGAAAGAGATGTTCTGGGCCCTGAACGGAGTGACTGTGCTACCTTCTCCATGTCCGTTGTTTACTATGATAAGCAATATAATATTGTAATTGAATCCAATATATTCTTAAAAGACAGCAGATGTAGTAGACGGTTAAACTGTACACATCTCTTTGCATAGTACTTTTAAGAGGGATGGAAAAGGTTGGGTTGGAAAGGGGGTGTGGTCTAGGAACCCTCAAAAAGGGGTGTGGCCTGTGCAACTAGGGTATTGCCGAATATGTGTGAAATAAAATGCTGTGCTTGACAAATAAATCTTTTGTTCACCCTAAGTTGGCAGGGTATGCCCAGATATGGGTCCCTTGTTCACTTTGCCACTGGATTCAAGCTATCCTGGTTGATGAGGAGTGTTACCCTGAAACCTGTCCCAGGACACAAACATGGTTCACAGTGGCATTGCCTGGTTGTGGAGTTTTGTGCCAGGCCCTTCTTAAAATACAAATGCCCACCCTCTCACTTGTGGCAATCTTTATAGCCAGTACAATTTGTGTGTGTAAGAAAATAAAATAATTTAACTTCATTCGAGTGTGCGCTACAAACTTTGTGAGGGCATGGAAGGAAGGAAGGAAGGAGAAAGAGAGAGAGAAAGAGAGAGAGAGAGAGAGAGAGAGAGAGAAAGAGAGAGAGACACACATGAATGATGCAAAAAGAGAAGCAGAGAACTCTGGGTAGTTCTCAAGTTTAGGTGGGAAGCAGCTCCAGTATAGAGTGCTCTCAACACCAGCGACACTCTAGATCTGCTCACCTCAAATGTCTGCTTTTCTATCAAAGTCTTTAAGCATAGGATTAGCACAGTGCCATCCACGCCGAGATAGAAAGGGCCAAAGTCTATTGCCATTCCTTCAGCAAGTCTTTAAGCATTGGATTAGCACAGTGCCATCCATGCCGAGCTGTAGAATGACCACTCCAGGCACAGTATTACAGCTCTGGATTGGTAAAATACCATCCAAGCCAACCTGAAATGAATAAAAGCACTCCCCGACACGAGATATACAATTTATTTATTTTCACTGAGGAGCCAAAGATTAAAGGGACATTATAGTTGGGTCAAAATATCAGTTATAGTTACTTTAGGACATGATTTCTACCTACTTGAGATAGCTATAACTGGCGAATTCAGTGGTTTTGTTAGTTTGAAATAGTATGTGTTTTCTCCTAACAATACCGTCCCTTTAACCTTTGTTTTTTTTTTCAGTGAATTTCTAAGTTTTTAAAATATAAAGTAGGCTATTATTAGAATTCCTAACTATAACGTCACAGTAACCTTTGCTTTCTTCAGTGCATTGCTACGTTTTTTATTAAAGTATGATCCTCATGGCCGTGCACACCGCAGTGTTGAGCGCAGGGCCCGGCTCTGCATACAATCCTGGAGCGCCCTTGCCCCCGCCGCACATGGCCCTTGGCAGTGCCTGGCATAGGGTTGGCGTCCAACCCCCTGCCGGTGGCCCCCCCCCGAAGTGCATAGCCTTTGGCTATGCTTGGTGTGGGGCTGGAATGGTGGCCAGGCCCTGCACCCAATCCAATGGGAGGTAACAATATAAAGGGTGTCATTTTAAGTGAGGGAGACCAACTGACTTTGTCAAAGGGTGAGAACACCAACATATAAAAAGCGGGCCTATTGGTTTTATCCAGGGACCAGCACATCAACATATATAAAGCAAATTTATTGTCTTAGTCAAAAAGTCACTAATAATTATAATCAAATGTATATTTTAGAAATGTACACATAGCAATGTTTAATAGAAGTGGTTTACATACAATATTTTCAATCAAACGTTACTAAAAAACACACCAACATGCATTTGGGTCTTTTTAAAACATTTTTCAGGCCACAAAATTCCACCCTAGAACCCACCACAAGGGCTCCCTGCACTCCAGCTGAAGAGTTCCAGCTCGAAGTACTTTAAGAAACATGGTAATCTCTCCTGGTGTTGTGTTTTCAATGAACCAGGATAAGTTACTGTCTTTTTAGGTCTCGCTTGACCCAGCGCATGCGCTGGTCTGGCGAGACGTTTTGTGAGGGCTCCAAAAAGTGCTACCAGGCCAGCCTAGAGCTACAGTGCATGTGCGCGGGCGTGCGCGTCGCGTTTTACCGCGATTACTTTCACTTTCGTGGCCGCACGGCCGCTTTGATGTTCTCTGTGAGGCTTCAATAGATTGCAGCAGTTAAAACAAGCATTGGCATAGCCAATAGGTCTCGCTTTTGGGACCTTATAAGTGTTTAGTTATGCAACTGTTGCATGGCTAAACACTTATAAGGTCCCAAAGGCGAGACCTATAGGCTATGCCAATGCTTGTTGTTTTTGCTGGGAGGCTACTGCACTGACTGCAGTCCCCACAACGTTAAAAATTTGTTGCTGGTGTCATTGCCTCTCCTAGGGGTACCAGCAGGATGGAAAATAATAATTTAAAAAAATCCCTAGGGCATTATGAGGAGTGCCTTTCTAGAGCAGTAAATAATAAATAACTGTTTCCTGTTGCTCACCTTTTATTCTTTTTTGTATTTTTGTTAACTTTTGGGTGCCCCGGGGCTCACCCGTGGCATCCACACTTGTAAGATACTTTTTTTGTAAGTTGTGGCGGAGGGGGGGGGGGGGGGGGGTAGGGGGGAGTCCGAGGCACCCATGTACCCTGCTGACTCCCTTGCCAGCCCCCATACCAGGTGCCAACAAGAGGTGGCAATTTTTTTTTTTTAAGTGGAGCGCCCCAAACTTGCCAACTCACGGCGGGCCGCGGGAGGTACACATTGGCCCCTGCAGCCCCAGCCAGCTCTCCAGCCACCACCATAGCAAGAGCCAGCTATTTTTAAAATATCTTTTTAAAAGTGAGTTGCCTGGTGGCAACCCGGTGCACTCACAACATACCATTCTCTTCGGGCCAAGGGGGTAGCCCAAAGGCCCCTGCGACCGCTGCTGGCTCGTCGGCCAGCACCTTTTGTCGGCTCCGTTTCGTTGCTCCTGCCAGGAGGGAGCATCTTTTTCCCTTTGGTACAACCCGTCAAGAGCAAAGTTCTGTTCCCTATCCAGGAGAGTGCGGGCAGGGAATAAAGTTTATATGCTGCGCTAGCACTCTCTCGGTCAAGGAACACATCAGTGTCCTGGGGGACAGTGTTCCAGAGACACTGCTTGGATCGGGCTCAGGTGACAGGGCCCAAAAATGAGGAAAGTCAGTAAAAGCCGCCCCTCCCCCTCCATCAGTACATACCGTAAACAGTAACTATATGAAGAAAACACTTTTAAATGGGTTCCAGGGCTGTCCTAATGATCCAGGACTAATAATGAAAGTAAACAAAGACAAAGTCCATGTTAAAAATGAATATGGACGATTTGATATAAAGTTCTTCTTGAATATCATTTCCAGGCCTTTGCAAAATCTTAAAAAGTGAACACATGGCTGATCTATTTTTCTGGGACAGCTGACAACTCTAGCTAGCAGCAAGGATAAGTGCTTATTTTGCAGGAAACAGAGACTTGTTGAAAGAGGAAATCTTGGAAAGTCAATGAAAACAAGTACATCAATGTAATGATAATTGACAGTGTAACATTCTGAAGGGGGCCGTACCCTAAAGTGTTTCTTTGCACTTTTTTCGCACTAAAAATCAGCTTTTGAAGTTGGCCTCAATTGTAGTTGACAAAAGTAGGCCTTTAGGTGGAGAACACTTGAGTGAGTCTCCCTTTTGCTTATGAGCCTCAAATCGAAGATAGGAGCAGGCTCATCATGCTTGGACCTAGGCACGTAATGGTTGGGTCTCGGCCCCCCACTCACAAGCAGTCTTGGCTGTCACGGCCATTGCTGCTCATTAACCTGCCTCTTGAGCCTGACTTCACAGTCACTGGTGCGAGGGCAGAGGCAGCCTGGGGCTGGCCTTGTGGGGGAGGGGAACCCTCTCGAGGCCCCTCCTGTGCAGAGACTTTCACTGCCCTCCTCAATGGCCTCTGTTTGAAGCGCAGAGTGGAGGGATGAGATTGAAATGTTATATCTTTGGAGTTAGGAGCCTATTTTGTTGTTTGTTGATTATACTTTTTCATTTAAGTATTTTGGTTCTAAGGCTTTCTTGCTTCGCTACTTGGTTCAAGTGTTGTTTTGATACTGTTTGCCGTCATGGCAGACCTGCTTTGGAGAAAGCCGCCATCTTGTGCTGACATTACAGAGGGGAGACAAGGTTCCATCAGACAGATCACGCTTGTCTGCTTAGGAGCTTTGTTTATCGTGACGGTGAGGCAGTGGTCAAAGTGGGGGGAAAAAAGTAGGGGACTGTGGGCGGAGAATCAGAGGGCAGGAATAACACAAGGATTGGATCAGTGGGCGGAGCCAGAGGTGTGGCCGGAATGCGCAAACATCCCAATTTTTTGTATTTGTTTGACATTTCACTGCCCAGTTTAATCAACCAATGGATACACATGATTATTTAAGGTTATAATGAGTTATTGACATTAAAATATACGCACGAAGTGGGATATGCTTCTAATCACAGAATGTTCCAAATACGATAAAATGTGGAAGCACACGCCATTTGTCTCCGAGCCAAGGAGTTTCTGTCATCAGCACTTCTCCCTTTTTCCACAACAGCAGTCCAAACATGAATGGCAAAATATCCTACATTGCAAATGTTTTGTATATAAATATGGCTCTGCCACATTTGCCTCATAATGCAAGATTTGCTGCATGATCTGACCATTTAAACTAATACATTATTTGTAGCTCAAACGCATCAAAAGTTAAAAAAAAAATGTGACTTGTGTTGCTGCGGAGTGGATGGCCTATTGCAAAGTTTGACTGATCACCTTTCTCACTGCTGCATTTGTATGTTACACTGGTACTAATAAGGCAAAATCTTTCCACAGACTGTTAGCGTGTACACATCAGAATAATAAAACAATCAGAAAATATACTGCATTACGCTGCAGCCTTTTTTTTTAATGCATAATTTAGTCAACACTGCAGCATAATTTTGTCCTCCTTTGCTGCATAATAAATTCCAGTGGCACTACAGCAGGCACCACATGTTAAAAGTGCTTGTGAATGAAGCAGAGAGACTGTGAAGTTTGCAAACTTAGTTTGGTGTGCGTGCAAATCCTGCATTGCCAATCCCTGGTGAGTTGCAGCTACTACTGCTGAAACAAGGCCAATGGAGGTACCTATGGGTGAGGCGGACTGGCCTCTAGGGCAGAGCCGGCCTTAGCACTGGTGGCACCCTGTGCATTAATGTTTGTTAGTACCCCCCAATGACCACCTCTGCCATGGATTCCCTCACTAACACCCTTTAACAGTGCCCCTCAAGTCTCCATAACCACACTCTCTCTCAGATACATTTACTTTGATTTATAGCGCCTCTCATACCATTGTAGGGGGTCAGAGCACTTTACATCACACACATTACACAGAGATAATCAATGTGTGTAAATCACTGTATAGAAAATGTTACAGAAGACTAAGGACTACAAGGTGTAGGAGTCACATGATAACCATACTAGTAGGCCGTATAGTTTAATAGTGATTGGTGTAGGGAAACACAAGCTCAGATTTAAAATGTAATACCATGGTTGGGGGTTCTCTTTAATAATCAGAATTGATTTCTGTCCAAAAGAGCACTTTTTGCAACATTAGGATAATCAAGGACTGGGGGGAAAAACAAACACTGATTTATACCTTGCAGTTTGTATGCAGCTCTTAGATGACAGTTAATAGCTCACTGTTCTATGTTAGGATTTCAACTTCTAAACTGCAAGTAACAAAAGGATCTCACGGACAAAAGCAGTAGCCCACTGACCTATTTACATTATGTGCACTTTGTGATCTGCCTGGTACATGTTCTTTGCAGCAGGTACATTAACCCTCTGTGCTACCTTTCTATGAGTCAAAACTTCCACTAGACAAAACTCGATCTCTCTCTAGGAAGAACATTAATCCCCAGAGTCATCATGACATTTTTATTGTTGCCGAAAATAGATGGAGGCCAAGAAGAAGGCAGCAAGCACTTTTAAAACCATAATATACTTGCAAACATGATGCCTCCACCTAAAGTCAGCACCCGGTGCGGTCACACCTGTTGCACCACCCTAGAGGCCCCTCAAGGGTCCTGCGACCTCAGTGACAGGGTCACTGTTGTTCTGGGGTGTGCTGTTTCATAGGCATGCCCGCAAGACTGGAGGTGAACTTCAGTATGGATAGTGGTGGACAAGCCTTGAAGGTTAACCTACACTTGTCATGCTAGGGTCCACCTGCTGGTGCTACGACATCAGGGCTTATAAGGTCTTGCGAAACCTTCTAGGGTCTAGCATGGGATTGTGCTCTCTCATGAGAGTGGTCTGGTGGACTAGTTATTAAGGCTGAGCCTGGTTACCCAGTTCCAAATTCAACAGCTCTGGCCATAGTGCCACATCCTCTCCCCCACTGAACACCATACTGACCCACTGAGAAAAACTCACACTGCCTTGAACTACAACCCAATTGTTGCCGGCTATAAACACCTGGATGTGGCTAAATTTATATTACGCACTAGACGAGATCAATATGCGGCCTACAAAAAAAGTAACAATATATATATGTATGAAGAAAAGTATCACGGAAAAAATATATCTAACAATCATTCATGAAAAAGGCACATTTAATTACCCCTTCAAAAATATCAAATAATCATATGGAATATATCTGGCATCATTTACAATATATCACAAGAAAATAGGCGTTTATACAATGGAAGATACAAACACATATATCACACAACATCAATTAAATGTCAAACAAACACCAATTAACCCAAAAGCAAGCAATTTTCAACAGTGTCCCCTTCTAAGTATCAGGCGGACCACTTGGAGGTAGTCAAACTAAAAAATGGGGAACACAAGCAATGAGGGCAACTATGACCCAAATGTTATTTCAGGTGTCCCAACGACAGTCTGTGAATCACTGGAGTTCAGGTGACTCCTCCATCCAATATCTGTCGACGTGACCACGTTTCAGCCAAAGCAAGCTTGAGGCCTCTTCAGGACAGGGGTTAAATAACAAATGTATCTTCTACATGTAGCACTTCCGAATCTACTCGCTCGATACCGAGGAAGTGTTCTTATAGAACGCTACTCGCGCTTCTATTCTGGTCTAGAGATCAAATCACCGATTCTCCACACAATTTTCGGTAAAAGACGGGCAGTCTCTACACGGGCTTCATAATTCAAACGCCAATCCGCACCACAAATGGAAACGAGCTTTGTTTAAAGGCGATGGTGATTTCATGCGTCCTGGGACGCATTTTCAAAATAAACAAGCATTTACAATGCAATGGTCTCGGCATTGGTAAAGTTAGAGCTATTGGCATTGCTCATGACAATGCCGTTTCTTTAAATGTTTTAACCCCTTCCCCGCTCATGACGGAACCGTTCCGTCATGAGCCACGGTTGCCGTGTGCTCATGACGGAACGGTTCCGTCATGACACGCCCGTTGGTGGCCGCTCCGCCTACGCGGCGCTGTTTCCCCGCCTGTGCGGGGGGACAACGCAAATGGGCGGAGTCATGATGGAACCGTTCCGTCATGAGCACAGCTCATTTGTGGCTCATGACGGAGCGGCTCCATCATGAGCACAGGCCCACCGCGCTGCCCCCCTGCCCCCCCCAGCGCTGCAGCGGAATGTCCGCAGCAGCGAAGGGGTTAAAAACAAAAACAAACAAAAATAATGTCATGAGCAATGCCAATAGCTCTAACTTCACCAATGCCGAGACCATTGCATTGTAACTGCTTGTTGTTTTGAGAATCTGGTCACCCTACCCTTACAGCCATCTGGTACTCACATGAGGTCAACTTTGCAAACATGTATTTTACTGCTTTTTTAAACTATCACTGACACCTTTTTATTTTTTACAACAGAAATATGCAAATAGTTAGAGTTGGAACTGCATATATGTAACTTGCTAGAGTGCCGAGTCTTTCTTGCGTATCTTTTTTAACTGTATATATGTACCTTGTTTGCGTGTTTGATCTATCTTGTGTACCTTGTGTACCTTACCTGGTTGTCCTGTATAGCGCTCTCACACCTTTGGGTAAAGTTCACGCTATCTAAAACTGCATTAAATAAATAAATAACGCCCCTAACAACCTCCAAGATAGCCGTCGCATTCGCAAGTTATTAATTATTAATGTTCCTTTTGCATGTTTGGGTGGGATTTAAAGATAGTTTTGCGCGCAGACACCTGTGTGTTTACACAAGACAATAAATTATACGTCCGTTTCCCACTGTCACGATGGGTAACAGGTTCCTACGACGCACGTTCAAGCTAAGGAAAGTCCTCCAACATGAGAGGAGCTTCGTGTGTCGTGTCCACAGCAATCCTTGCTGTTTTTCGTGTCGTTTCTGCTTCCGGTTCTCGAAGAGAGATGCGGAAGTATTAATATTGCAGGGCAAGTCATGTACTCTACTCAGATGTAAACAAAAACCTGTGTTGCTTCCCATGCACACCTTAGGGGCGTGTGTCGGATTAGTCCCATCTCTTTGTCTATACTTCCCTAGAGCTGGGCGGGGAAGGTGGAACGCTCCGATACCGTTTTTGCTGCGGCTGAATCTTTTACTTTTCCGCGGCCCCTTTCCACCGCGGGTTGGGTAGGTGGGTGAAGGTGGAGTCAAATTAAAGTACGGACCGGACCTTTTTTGCTTTGCGGCGTTCAGAGCTAATATGGCGGTTGTTCCCCGTGCTCCTCTCTTTCTGCTGCTTTTTCTGTTGCCTCTAAGTATTCCTGCCTGTCCGTCCCCCTGCTCATGTGGGCACCAGCTCATCGACTGCAGCCAGAGCAAACTCTCCCGTCTTCCGGGAGAAATCCCCATGGACACTACCATCCTGTAAGTAATTTTTAGAAGGGGTACAATTGTGCTGCTATTAAGTGACATCGGTTTGTTGGGGGGCAAGAGGGGAGAGATTAATCGTGTTTTATTTCTTTATTTTCGGGTGGGGAGGCGCTGTGTGTTTTGAAATAAAAAATGTCCACCAATGTGGCTCTTTGCTTACTTTAAAAGACGGTCTCTGATTTTTGCAAGGCAGAGCAAAAGGCACACCACCGCCTTTCTCCGAGGCACAGCAGAAATGCCTCGGAGAAAGGGAGCGTCCTTTTCGGATTCGGGGGCGTGTTTTGCTGTTGTCTCCTCCCTGAGACTTTTCGCAAAAAACACGCCCCCCGATCCGAAAAGGACGGGGCATGATTGGAGTGACGGGACCTCTTCTCCAATGGCTGGCCAGCATTTACTAGGCCAGCCAATGGAGAACAGGGGAGAAGAGGGGCGGGTTCAAGCCCCTCTTCTCCCAAGTCATTATCTCTCGCGAGCGAGACTGCGCAAGCGCAGCCATCGCTAGCCGAGACCTAACAAGCCCCTCTTCTCCCAAGTCATTATCTCTCACGAGCGAGACTGCGCAAGCGCAGCCATCGCTAGCCGAGACCTAAAAAGTAGGGGAACAGAATCTTTAGAATGAAAGAAGTAGCGGCACGCTGTGCCCTTCTGATCCTGCCCACTTCGACCACTGCGGTGAGGGATGTTTCTCCACCGTAGTTGCTCAACTTTCTACAAGTTACACTACAGGCTAGGCCACAGCAGCCCTTGTGCTTCCGTATTATACTGCGGAAGGGTACACTGGGCTGGGATTCACTTTTTCTTCTTTACTTCAGGGTCTGCCTGGCCCATGTATCCTGAGATGCCATATTTGTACGGATTTAAATGAACACAGATACAGTTTTTGACTGGAAATCTTATTTCTTAAAGTTTTTTAATTTCAAACATGCTTTCCTTAAAGTTTGTTAATGTTCTTAACGTTTATGCTGTTATTTTTTATCTTGAACACATAGCAGTATTACTACCTCATTTTTCAAAATGCTACTATGTTTTAATTCAGTGGCAATACCGTACAAACCACTCCTGCCCTCGCACGCTCTTGCTTCGACTTTGCAAACGTGCATTACAAGGAGCACAACAATTCTTCCTGTGAAACCTACAGCAGGTTCAAGATTATTGGACCAGACTTTTGCATCTAAAACCTCGGGATTACATTGTCTCAGACCCAGTGCCTCACAATTGCTTCCAGTTGCACAACGGTGACAGATATACCGTCCGCCGAAATATAAATCCCATTTTATCCTATGGGAATCCCATTTTATCCTATGGGATTTATATTTCGGCGGATGGGATATCCATCACCGCTGTGACAGAGTAACTCGTCCACCAAGATCTAAATCACGCCCATAGATTCCCATCATCTCATCTTCAAGTAACCCCCACGCAACCATAGCCTCATACACGCAGTGACAGATGGCTTTTTTACACTGACTCCCAAGCTATCCCTACTCTCTAAACTAAATGATTGATCAAAATAATTGTCACCATGCCCACCACACTTTCATTCATCCACCAGGTAGTTAGGACAAATGCCGCAGGAAGCACAATCCTTCCTAGCTCACTTCCCTCTATAATAATGACATGCATATTGGCAGCAACAGATTTTCCACAACACGGCCAGCTATGTTTCAGGATCTCCTACATCACAACCATTCTTCCCATATTGTATTGTATTGTAGCACTTTTGGATCACTTCCTTGACCTTCAAGGGGCCCCTAAAGTGCTTTCTGGTTGGAGTAGTAAAAAGCTGCGCTATTGTAGTACATGGTCGGAAGAGTGTCAGTTGATGTGTTAACATTAAATAGTATGATTTTGTGTTGAGTGCGATGCTGGTGGTGTGCTCTAAACGTGTTGCAACAGCATGTAGCAACCACTTGTCTGGGGTGGCTCCTCTGCTAATGCGGAGAAGCGCCGCCCCACTGTTCTCAGAGCAGGAGAAATTAAAAATGAAAAGATAATAACCCTGTTATTATCATTTTATGTTTTACTATGAGGCTGGGTTAGGGTGGGGCTGGTGGCTCACGGGGAGGAGTGGTTGCACACTCCAAGTGTGCATGACTGATTGGCCGGCCGTCTTGGGCTGGCCAAACAGTCATGCGCACTCAGGGGCGTAACAAAGGCCCCCGTGGTGCGGGGGGGGGGCCCTGAGCTACAGGGGGCCCCCTCAGCACAGTACTCAGGCCCAATAGCTCCAGATTAATCCCGGAGCGGAGGCCCCTCTGTGTGCGTGGCAGGGGGCCCCCCCTCAACTTTCGTTATGCCACTGTGCACACTTTGCACGTTCTCCATCAGGCTGTAATGCACAGCCTGGTGAGGAACATGTACAGGCTGCCTGTCAACATTGGAGCACCAAACCACCGCACTCAGACCAATCACGACACTGCAGTGCTGAAATTGGCTTAAGGGAGGGAGCCTGGGTGTTTCCTGTTTTCGCAACCGAAGCTGAGGAGAGAAGGTGGTGTCAGAAGGGACCGAAGCTGAGGAGAGATGGTGGCTGGCAAAAGGTAAGTGTTCTTTTTTTAATTTTTTGTCCCCCCTCGCCCTGCCACCCTGTTCCCTGCCACCCGCCACTGCAGCATGAAATATGATGCAAAAGATTAGGAGGGAGAGGTTTGCAGACCTCGTATACAACTCAGTTTAAATTGTAATCTGAAATTCCTTGCATCCTGATTTGATCCTTATTGCTTTACTGACCTCACGGTTACTACTGATGTCTTTATTCTTTTTAAGATGGAAGGGGAGATTCAAGAGCTTGTGTGTTGTACAGTGAAAGATCTACCATCAAATGCAAGACTTTTTTCTAAGAGGGTAATAATCATGAGTGGGGTAATTCTCTTTCAAAGGTTTCTCGTTTGAGTAGTCCTACTTTGGATTTTAATAAGATTGGTCCTTTCCCTTTGATTGTGCTGTGACCAAAGCAGAGGTCTATGAGGGAGATTTCTTGCAACTTGTAGCCAGTGTAGGGCCGCGGGGGCAAGGGTAATGTGGTCAGGTCTGTGTAGGTTTAACACTTGTCTGACTGCTGCATTCTAAAGGAAATGAAGCTTACCCATCAGAGGTCTAGGGATTCCAATGTAGATCCCATGGGCCTAATCAAGACATGAAAGCACCAGAGCGATTGTGGCCTATATCGTGTACGAACGGCCAAGGCAAATGACTATATGACGCGATACGCTCATCTGTAGAAAGCACCCATGGTCACTTGCAGGGACATCTTAACGATTTTGGGGGCTTTGGGCCAAACATATTTTGGGAGCCGCGGTTCAGAAAGCTTTGAATTAATGATTCTATGGGGGCTTTGGGCCAAACATATTTTGGGAGCCGCGGTTCAGAAAGCTTTGAATTAATGATTCTATTTCCCCTCTTTGGCCAGGTCACTGAAATGCACAGCACGCTCCTCCAAATTCTAAATGTTTTTACGTATGATAGTCAGGGATGGAGAGTTGTGTTTTCAATGCTGTAACACAGCAGCAGCTCACTAATATTACTGCAGATAATCTCGGAGAGACCACCTTCCCGTTTCTCATATGTCAAGTCCTGTTTTGATCTAAAAGAAACTTTTTTTATGGATGTTGCATGAAACATAAACACAACATTTGTCTTCTGTAATAGACTCCCACATCAAACATAAATTAAAGAAAAACGGTATTTAAAACAATTAAGAATTGTTCAAAGTCATCAGGGCAAGACTCTGCAGAACAGAGCTGGCTGTATCAGGGGGCCCCTTGAAAGGCAGGTGCCAGGCCGGGGCACACTTTGCCCATGCCTTAAAACGTCTCTGGTCACTTGGTAAACTGGGGACTGGATTGAAAGGATGGAGTCCATGAACATATCCAGATTCTTCACTTCATTGAGGTAATCGAATAGAGTTTCAACTCCCAATGGTCATGAAGACATACGGTCAAAATGTTGCCATGATCCATAAATGAGGATCTCGGCTTTAAAGAAATTAAGTTTCAGATGGTTCTCTAGCATCCAAAGGTCTATTTCCGCAAGGCAGGGCTCAGGCCAGAGGGGTCCAGGGCAAAGCAAATTTTCATAGTTTTAATAAGAATGGTTGAAAGAATTTACCAGATATAGACATAGGACAGGTACACACTGAAGAGAAGAGAAATGACTGTTGAGCCCAATAGATGGATGGCGATTAATAAACTAGAATTGTGAAAATATGAGCTCTGCGAGATAGGACTTAATCCAATTAAGAACCATACCTTGGATTGTGGTCTCACTTGGTGTTTGGACCAATAGCTGGTGGTCAAGTGTAAGTAATTTATTGTTTGATTATTTAAAATCATTACAATACGAATCAATAAAAAGTGCAGCACTGGTAGTGATCATTTAAAATATCAATAAAGACGTAAACTATAAACGATCGACAGCAATTAAAAAGTTTTTGTACATCAGTAAGCAAGTAAAAGCAAGTATGATTACAGTCCTTGGGAAGGGGCAAGGCAAATGACACGTAGAATGTTTGATTGCGCTGACCAAGGAGATGGCTACTTCCTCAGTCAGAGGGTGACGATCAATCTGTTGTTGGGGCAGGTTGGGGTATTAGCCATTGGCGTGGTTTTACTGCCTCAATAGCTGGTGGTCCTAGTTGGTGGTCCAAAGTATGAAAGGTTGAGAAGATGTCAAGTAGACTTAAGGAGTGAAAACCACTAGAATCAGTTGTGTTCTTGACGTCACCCAAAGTAGCAAACAATGTGGATTCTGTCCCTCTTGTAGGGTGGGATCCTGCTTGTCTGTCTGAGAGGAGCTTGTTTTGCTGTGAGAAAGCTGTCCTTTCAATAGCATTACATAAAAACCTTCCATTGGGTGTGGGTCTGTAATTTTCTGAGTCAGGATCCTTGCTCACAGTGCCACAAAATCCAAGTTACACCTCACTGACGAGGCTTTGCAAGGCCACAACCCGTATGAGGTTCTCTTCTGGAGGGGGCCCCGTCTGGTAGTTTGAAATTGACTGTTCGCATGAGGAGCAGGGTCAGTACTGATTTGCATAAGGCAGGGCTCTGGCTACAGTGAAGCAGTGGGCAAAAAACAATGGGTTGAAATGCAGTAATTTCCAGTGGCTTGGACTATTTTGCAAGCATTCCTTTCATCATCACATTTTTGTGTGTTGGGGAAAAGAATGAGGCAACAGGGGGTTTGCTAGGTGAGGCATCCATGAAATGGACCCTTTCATAAGGAGAATGAGCCACGTCTCTTCCACAGAAAGTGTTCTATTATAGGTGAGACAAGGTCCGATTCCCCTTTCCGCCCTTGACCTGCACATTGCGGGCACCACGTCTGCTGGATCACACGCTTTCTCTCCATGAAGTGCTTGCAGCAGTTTCTGGACAGTAACTGTGCATAGAAACTATTCATCTTAAGTACACTTCAAGGACCGAACAAATGCAATGTGATAGCATGCAGTTCAATGAAGGACATTTTAGTTAAGGCACTAATGAGGCGTATGAATTCATTAGCATGCAGGAACTCAACTGGAAGGCCTGCTAAGCCTTAAAGCAAGGCAGAACATGAGAGGGGGCCCTGAAGACAGAGGCATCTGCACATCAAAGTCACAAGTGTAAATCATCGAGTGAGTGTGTGTGGAGGCACCGTGAACCAGCGAGCCTTGGAACGAAGTTGATGGTCACTTTTTCATTCCAGAGCCTGCATCAATTGTGTCCGGTACTGGTACGGACAGTCGGGGAGCTTTGTGTGTCATTGATGAAACTAGGAGATTTAATAAAAAAAAAACAGGACTGCGGCACTCGTGGCGGAGACCCCGCTGTTGTGGAGGGAGTTTGCACACTCGGACGGAATCTCTGCTATGATAGCGGTCATTTCGGAGATTCCACCCCAGAATGGAGCCTCCTTCACAACTGCGGGGCCTCCGCCATGAGTGCCGAGGCCCTTTGTGAATTTGGGCCCATAATGTTCTGCCCATTGGTAGAAAATGTAGTTATGATGGACTTACCCATGCAAAGATCACATGGGTAAATCTATTCCTTGAGGTCTTTGCAAGTGTAAGTCCATCATACTTAGAGACTTATGGTGATCTGGTTGTTGCGGACCAAGATCCCTTTTCCTATCGATTTCCGCACCTCCTATATTTCCAACCTATTCTAGGCAAGTGGGCATGGCCATCTGCCTATTGAGAAGTGGATTGGGGGGGGGGGGGGGCTGCACTAGTTATCTAGTCTGTGCAGCTCCAGTATGTACCTTTTTCAGAAACGCTTAACACCTGGCATGGAGGGAGCAGTGAGCCTCTCCCCTTGTGAAATTCCTTTCTGCAAGGCTAAAGGCAGGAACTTAATAGCAACTGAGCTTCTCCTTGGCATGAAGGTGAGTGAGGTGTTGGCAGAAGCCATCATGAGTTGGTCCATTTTACAGCTTAGTCTGCAGAGTACACTGTTCCAATGAATGTATTTACTCCCCCTTGAAATTGTCACAGTGGACCCTTCCATTCTCCCCAGCCTCCATCTTTAAAGCGGAGCATGGGATGATAACAGTGCGCACCCTGCTATGGGTTGACCAATTTGCCAAGAAAGATCCACAGATTCTATCCATATGGAGGCTCGACTGAGAACCCGCCGGACACTCCTGCTGTTCCACGGACAAGCTTGATGGAAAAGAGGAGGTCCACCTCCCTCGACTTCCGACCCAGTCCCTTGTCACTCTTTCAGAAGGTGTGTTGGGAACCCACAGTACACGTTTGTTCTTGTGTACGACGACGAGGTTCTAGTAATCCGATCTGTCAAAGAATCGCTAAGAGTGAACCCCTCTTGCTGTATCTTTTAAGCGCTTGTTGTAGCGCCTAGAGAAGGGGATTGCAGCTCGGAGTGCTGGTTTGATAGATGGACGAGCCTATGAGGATTCTGGGAGGAGGTTCCCCTGCCCGCTAAAGGTGTTTTGTGGAACTTAAGCTGTGTTTTCAGCAAGAACCTCGAGAACGGACACAAAAACTACTACCCACGTACTGCCACTATACATTGAAACATAGTTCAAATAGTAAAGACGCTCCTCTGAGCACTCAGCTGACCACACTTTTTGTCCAGAGTCCAGACACTATATCAATTACCAGACAAAGTCAGCAGGAGCAGCTGACAGACCTTGCTGTTAAGGTGCAACTGAACTTGATCTCTATGGCCACGATAACATTTCTCTTTGTCTGTGTGGTTGTGCTTAAGACCCCAAGCTGGACGCAAAAAACTTTCAGCAACAACCTTCTAGAGACATCCATCATGGGTACCCCAAACCCAGAGCCTGCTGGAGCCTTCTTAATATCTCTGCCGTCTTTTCCCTGGCCTGACTTTCACCGCCTAATTTACATTTCATGGGCCTTTCTACTGTTTTATTGCATGACTTACGTTTTATTAGAACATTGGAATGTTGGAAGCTCCATTGAAAACAATGGAGTGCTCCGGGCTTATAATGGCTGGTATAAGCCCGGAGCTCCAACATTCCAATGTTTCTTTGTTCACAGCTCTGGCTGTGAACAAAGGCTTCAGGGAGCCTGAGGGGATTTGAATCCCCTCGGCCTCCCTGAAGGCTTTGTTTTATTTGTTAGAACATTCTGCCCTTTAGTGGCAGAATGTTCTAATAGCCTTACAGCCCTTTGTAGCAGGGCTATACCGGCTATTAAAGTCCCGCTGCTTTGTTAAAGTCCCTTGCCTTCGGCTCGGGCCTTTAACGATGCAGCGGGCCTTTAATAGTCGGTATAGCCCGCTATGGCGGGCTATAAGGCTATAGTAAATGTTTGAGAGGTTTCTTTGGGTCATGGTTGTGTTGGTTGTACCTTTTTGGACTGTAATTTGACCCGCTGTGGTGCATCCTGCTGGGTTCTGATCATACGTTGAAGTACATTCTGTTAGGTTTTTGTTTTATTTGTACATTGAGGGTTCGAATTGTTAAACATATGTGTATCTTTTCGTTTTGGAAAGAATGCACATCTGTGATTGTTTCTTCCAGAGGCGGCTCCTCGGCTAAGGCTGATGAGCGTTGCCCCACAAGAAAAATAAAATGATGATAATGCCAGGTTATTTTATTTTTATTTTTCCGTAGTGGAACTCCAGGTGCAGAGCGGGGCTGCGTTGCCCAAAGAGCAGCGGAGGGCAGTAGGCACTCCTCAAGTGCGCATAACTGCTTGGCAGGCCGTCTCAGGCTGGCCAAACAGTCATGCGCACTGTGCATGTTCCTCACCAGGCTGCAATGCACAGCTTGGTGAGGAACATGCCCAGGCCCCAAAGACCAATCACGATGCTGCTATCAGTAGCGTCGTGGTTGGCTGGAGGACTATGAGAGCCTGGGTACTTCCTGTTGCTGCCATTGTGGAAGAAGAACAGAGGAGAAGCAGCCGCCGGCAAGGTAAGTTTATACATTTTATTTTCTCTATTTTTTTTTTCTTTTTTTAACTCTCCCCAACCCCCTCGATGCCCGCCCCACCACTGATGCGCGGTAGCAGCCGCTACTGGTTTCTTCACTGTTTTCAATATTACTGTTCGATTGGCTCCCATATACGGTGGTTTGCCCTCAGCTACCCGCTAAAATTAGAGTGAGTTTTTTGGTGGCAGCGTCTTATCTCCCTGTGCATTATTACTTAAGCCCTGATTTGGGATTATGCAGATGGAATACTCCGTTCAAAATGTGTTGGACATCCAGTCCATCGTATTTCAAGTCCCATAGCCTATACAGCAGTGGTAAGACAGCGGACAAGACAACTGCACATCTGTAACAGAGGCAGTCGCATAGCAAGGATGTCATGGCTCCTTGTGCGAGTAAGGAAAATGGTCCCTTTGACTGCTGTTGGGGTAGGAAACTACAGCAATTATCTGGCGTCAATGGGCTCCTCAGTGCTCTGTGCCCCAGGGCACTGCGCTGGCTGCACCTGCGATAGCTACAACCCAGATAGAGTTTCTGCCCAAACTTCAAAGAAGGCCCTAAAGGCTGACTAGCTTCTTTCTTAATCTACATTAACCCAGTGCTTAATTTGTGCTGGTGGTTTCTAGTGCTCGGCAACGACACTTAATTGTCTACACCAGCACTTATGACAGTCTGCCACATGGTGGAATTTTGAAGTGAGCTTAAAACAGTTATCTAATAATTTAATATTAATTAAAAGTGACTAATTCCTGTTGCCCTAGCCATTCTTATAGCTCTGGGTGGCATGGAATAGCCTGAACTGTCACACTTGTAGGAGTGTGATGGTTAGTAGTTGCATTGGTGACGTCATCGGCAGCACTAGTAGAGGCAATGGATGGTGAAAACTGCAGTGGCCTCCTGACGATGGCCCTAGCACTTATTTTTACAAATCAAGCACTGCATCAACCCGGTTTTACTGGAGGGCGAGAGGGTGTAGCTGGGTACCAATCAGGATATCTTTGGAACATAGCAAAGAAGCTGGGACTTTACTTTATCGGGTATTTTAGGGCGTTGAATGTCGATGCTGTTGCTTCTTTGTGTAACGCAGTTCTGTTTTAGGTATTTCTCCTTCCGCACTCCAACGACTGTCCCTACCTGGCCGCGGTCTGTGGTGGCATTGTGCTCTATGCCCAATTGTACCTTCAGTCTGTTGCATTTAATTCTCTACAGTTTGCTGATTTCCTGATTGTTTATTTGCTTTGTTTTTTTTCTTTTGTGTTGAGAGTTTGCTTAGTGGTCATTTTTTTCTCTTTAACTTTCTTTTATTTTGCACCTTTTTCCAACCTCATCTGGCAATGAGTTGATAAGTTGGCGTCTGAAAATGCCCCCCTTATCATCCTTAGAGTGTATGCCAAGCATGGTAAAGGCTGGTTCTCATCATTGTAGGTGGTTTGCTTGAAAACAAGGGAAGGAAAGAAGTCAAGGTCATCACATGCTCTCCGTCTTTCTTTTCCTAGTCCTTACATCAGGTTTTCAGTGTTCCACAGAAAAGCATTTACCTGTCCTGCACTCATCATCATCTGATAAATCCAGAGCCAGCACAGCAGAACCAAACTGAACAGACGGGCCACGCCCCACCCACAGCCGGTTATAGGACATGAAGGGGGGTGACGGAGAAGGCAAACGTCATGATGTAATGACTGGGACCAGGAAGTCCAGGACTCGGAGCAAGGAAGACTATCGATAAAAAATTGTGCCATAACTGGGCTAGGGCATGAGTAGAAGCGCCTCCGCGTACTTCAGCTGCAATCACCTGGATCTGATAAATCTTCGAAGTTGCGATCCACGCCTACCTTAATCCTCAATGGGTTTTTATATTGGGCCAGTACATTTTCCTTACACCATGTTGGTCGCATCCATCTTGAGAAAAGAATCTTCGTATCAAGAGATCACAAAGGACTGCCCAAGAGGCAGCCTACAGCCCAGGCCCATGCACCAGTCATGGGCACTGGCCTCTTGCCGCTGCAGACTGAGCAGAGGGAAGGCACAGGTACCTCAGTGACATATCTCCTCGGCTCACTTTCATTTTCATGGATTACCAGGGGCCTATTTTCCATAGAGTGGTTTGGCCCAGGAATGGGCTGAGCGACCACTGGTGCAGCGGCACCGAGACCCGAGCCCTGAGGTACTCACCGAACCCTGATAATTGCTATATTTTACTACCTCAGCAGCAGTCACAGGGGGCATTTCCTTGTTCGCACCGGGGCCCATGACATCCGAGCTACTCTATAGGGTCCAAGTGGTCCCTTAACAGACAGGAGTGTGTGCAGTTCACACCTCTTCAAGTTTCAGATCTGTGGTGAAGGATATTTCCAGCTGTCTGGCATATTCAGTCAGCTGCCTGGAGTCAGCTGAAAAGCTTTAGATATGTGGCAAGTGTGATTGGAGGTGCACAGGTGTTTTTAGGTCTCGCCTGGCGAACGCAGCGCGAAGCGCTGTCGCCAGCAAGATCTATTGTTGCTGACTTGCCTCGGAAGTGGGACAGGAGATGGGCACGCGCAGGCTCTTGGCGGATTTGAGTTGGTGTACGCGCTTACAGCCACGCGGCGTGCACATCTCCTGTCCCCCTTCCCTCGCAAGTCAGCATGCAGTTTCACTTTCGTGAACATTCACTCGTTAAAAACGCAGCATTTGGGCATCCGCAGGGCTTTTGGCGCTTGCATGTAACGTGTACAGCTGGTGCTTGGTGCCGTGTTAATTAGGCTCGAGGCAGTAGTTTCTTTGTGAACGCGCTCATAAAGACTCGGGCCCCTCTCAATTCCTGAACTATGGCTATGGCGCAGCGGTAAAAATACAAGAACCACACCAGAGAGGTACGATGGACCTGCGCCACCTGTACCTTGGTACCCACATGCTGCGGTAATTACCTAGCCCTCGAACTCCAGTGCTCGCGCCCCTTGCGCCATTTCAATGTGTACATATTAACAGGTTCGAGCCTTATGCGCGCTCCGTCATACTACATGCCGCGCTACATCCGCTAATAGCGAACGGGAGGGTTGGTGCTCAAGGCGCCCTATACTGCCTTCTTCATTCAAGCGTAAACAAGCGGGCCCATTCCTTTTTAGCGCTGGGAGCTAGGCGATTTGCCCAGAATCACCGGATGTTTGAGGGTCGGTGCCGAGACTCGAACTGGATTCCCCAGCTTCAAAGTCCCACGCTCTAGCCATTATGTTGTGTTGCTCTACACAACGCGTGTAGTGTGCCTTGCACCCCTAGGCCGTCGCGCTATCTCCCCCCCTAGGGACAGGATAAAGGATCTGTGATCCCGGCTGTCAGGAAACCCGGTCTGGCTGAAGGGGGGAAGCGAGGAGAGAACTCGCGGGCAGTCTTGCCCGAGTGTAATCCAAAGCGGGCCAGCCACCCCCATCGCTGGCTACCCTGGGGCAGTCCCCGGGCAGCTAAACATATCGGCATGAGCCCCCGGTCCTAGTGCCTGGTAGGCAAACCACTAATGCAAGCGCAATTCAAAGCAACAACGAATATTTCGCAGTCGCTGGGCCGGCATGTACTCCCGGGAAGACCCGCTGGTCATCTTGTACTCCAACTCGGCCTGCTCTCACCTGCTGAACTCCTGCAGCGCCTGCTTCGCCGAGTTCTACGCCCCCTGCGCCAACAAACACACACGCACCAGCCGCCCTCAGCCAGTGCATGCGTATCCCTCAACGCGCGCATGGCGTGCTTTCGCTTTCCCTCCCTCCGGCGTTTCAGCCCACGCTCAGGTTCTCCCGCCCGTTGAGGCCCCCTCTCTTCCTCCCTCGCAGCTCTCTCCCCTCCTCTCCCTGCCTCCTCTTCGACCCCCTTTTGTCTTACTCCCTGCCCTTTGAGTTACCTTCCTCCCCCCTTTGACTACCTAGTGCCTCTTCCCAGCGCAGCCACGCACTGCTCGGTGACCCTCGGCAGAGAGCAGCCATCGCACGGCCACGAGGATGGAGAACACACTGCTGCTCAAGATGCTCCTGCTGGCGATCCTTGCCGGCCAGCTGAGGCTGCGCAGGAAGGTGGGTGCCCCTGGCAGACACCCTCCCCACCCCCTCCTGGCATGTGAGAGTGATCGGCCGGACACCCCCTGCTGGCATGTGTGAGTGTGAACGAGCCTGGCACACCCCTGCTGGCATGTGTGAGTGTGAACGAGCCTGGCACACCCCTGCTGGCATGTGTGAGTGAGTGTGAACGAGCCTGGCACCCCCCTGCTGGCATGTGTGAGTGAGTTGGAACGAGCCTGACACCCCCCCTGCTGGCATGTGTGAGTGAGTGTGGACAAGCCTGACACCCCCTGCTGGCATGTGCACGTGATCGGCCTGACACCCCGTGCTGGCATGTGTGCGTGAGTGTGAAGGAGCCTGACCCCACCCTGCTGGCGATCCTTACCGGCCGGCTGCGGCTGCGCAGGAAGGTGGGTGCCCCCGGCCTGACAGCCTCTCCTCCCCCTGCTGGCATGTGTTTTGTGATGGTATTGTGTATCTTTATTTTCAGCGTGGTCCGCTTTCAGTGCGGTCCGCCTTGGTCACGCTTGTCTTTTCATATTATCAGAGCTGGCTGTAAATTGCATTAACTGTTCTCTTGACTCTTTGTAAATGAGGTGCCATGGCGGCGGTACCTGCCCATTGATCGCTCGCCTTGCACCCTGGCATGGCAATTCGCAGCATGACCGGACTGAGAAATCATAAGGGGGTGTCCCGCCCAAACAGCCCATCTGAAGCTACGTACCTGCATTTACATTTAGTAAAAACATAATTTTCGGTTGATTTTACCATTGCCAGCACCTCTAAATGGGCCAAGTCCATAATGTAATCTTTTTGGCCGCCTTTGTGTGTGAATTCCCTTCTAGCTGAGTGTGCGGGTTTGTGTATTTCTTTAAAAGTGCATGGGCATGGATGTCTGTGCCACTCTATCTAAGTCAATCTGGGTGTGCGTGCGAAAGGCTTTTATGATTAAGATCTAAGAATCCGCCTCGGGCACCACACAACCCCTTCGTTAACGCCTTTCACAGCGCAGCAGTAAATGGAACAAAAATTTCTTGGAAACCTACACGCGTCCCCGGGCGATTCAGGCTGGGTCAGTACTGCCAGCATTCAGCTTTTTGTTTCGTTTCTTTAATTGAATTTAAATATATTAATCAGCAGTTGAATTAAAAAGACATCCTGTGCATTTGAAGGCCGCAATCACTGGAGGAACGCCTGGCCCACCTTTCAACGCAACCACGGCACAAGTTTTCACGTTTTACAAATTATTTATGATTAATTATTTTGTTATTATGCAACAATACTGTATCCTGCCGTCGAGATGGAGAGAGTAACTGAAACATTTTGCGAATGTTCGACCTGGCACCCCGTCACCCTGAGGTTAAGCAATTGTTTGGCATTGGAGTCTGGAGCTTGTTGCTTTCTATTGAGAGTGATTTTTGTGTTCATCGTTATTTTTGTGTAGCTGTCTGTTGGCAATAGGCCTCGCATTACTAAAAATTAGAGCTATTGGTGTTGCATTATTATTTGCAACGCCAAAAGCTCAAACTTTTACTAATGCGAGACCTATTGCATTGCAAATGCTTGTTTTTTTGTGTGGCAGATTTATACACCGGATCTCGACCCGAAGGTATTTGGGGCGCTTTACATGAGCACCAGTTACCTTACATAAGGATGCATTCATTTTTAGTAGGCACTGGGAGATTAAGTGACTTGCCCAGAATCACAGGATGCTGAGCCGAAGCCCGAACCTGGTTCTCCAGCTCCAAAGTCGGCAGCTCTGGCCATGAGGCCACATCCTCCCTCCTGCTTTCTATGTGTGCTTGGATTATTGTAGTAGCAAGCTTCCCAGCAGCCTTTATTGCAGGTTTGCTGTAGTCTTGCGGCCTCGCAGGGGGTGACTCAGCTACCGAGAAGCTCAGCGACGACAGATCTCCGATTCTACGTCCAGATACAGTGTGTTAATTTAGAAATTGTCATTCGCAGGAGCCAGTCTGCTCTCTGACGTGAAAGACTCACTTAGCGCGAGGCACTCGGGGAGCCTGGGCTTGTACTCACATCAGCAGAGCTAAAAGGAGACGCATGACTCACCGCCTGCTTCACGCGCGCGCAGGCTTCTGACAGCCTGTGACCTCACTGAGCTGCGAACCTTTTAGCACCCAACATTTCAAGAACAGAGCCTGGCAACAAAGTCTGTACCCGCCCCCCGGCCCATTTAGTGCTTTCTCCCTTCTTCCACCCCCCCCCCCCCCCCCACCACCTTCGAACCTGCAGTGTCGGGCTACCCTTCCATTGGACGTCTCTTCTGCATCTGATTTTTCCACCATGCCATATCTGTTGGTTGATTCATTGCCAGCTCAAAGTGTGATCAATGCAGGAGAGAGGAACACTCTAAAGGCGTGATCAACACCCACTCACTCACTCACTCAACATTGCCTCTGTGCTGGAATGTGATCGGTAGATGAGTGAGTCCTCGACAGAGGACTGCGGATATCACACTGGTTCCACACAAGACCATGTGCAATCCTTTCAGCGAAAACATTTTACGCAGCAGAGGGTGTACGGATGGCGATGTTCCTGGTGGAAGCTGCGGATGGAGCAGCCATGTGTGCCAGAGATTGGAGACCCGACAGAGGTACCCGTGGAATAAACCTTTAGTGTAGTCTCGTCTGCCCAGTTCAACACATCCCAACAGTTCTTACAAAGTTGTCCTCTTCAGCACATATCACTGCAGGGACAGATTCAGCTTCGTTGTCCTCAGAATGTGTGCCATCCATGTACCCCGGAAGAAGGAATATGTTGCCTTTGAGACCTAATGTCAGTTACAAGACCATGATGAGCAGAATTATTCTATACACAGCTGGGGCTCAAAAACACTCAACGCCTGTCGTTCAGACTGTGGACATTAGGGAAGACCATCAAACAAAGACGGCCAGACCTAGATCTTGTAGCTAGAAGTTTAGGCACTTTGACCTTCATGGATTTGGCACCCAGTGAGTGGAAGATAGGCCTGGGACCCTGTGGGTTCTGGAAAAAGTAAACCAGTGATGACCTGTCCATAACAATGATTAAATACCACATTTTTCATTTTGAGAGCACACCACCTGTGACTAGTTAAATGGATGGTAAGAACCAGAAATCTCTACAGAAAGGTCAAGTTTTCAATTGACCTTGACGTGGCTGGAATGCCACTCGTAGATTGGTTCATCCAGAGCAGATTAGAGATTCATCATCATTAAGTCTTTATTTTGATTAAAATAATCATAAAAGACAGCACAAACAGTATTGGGTTAAAATGCTTAAGATAAGAACACAGAGCCGTAAATAGCAATCATAAGAAATATCGCTAAAAACATTAATTAGTACTAGAGTTCGTTTCATATAAAAAGGCTCAAGAGTACAAGAACCACAATAAAACCATATAAATACATCGATAAAGTGTGTGAGATTCATCAAGATGTCACCCCAAGAAGTCAGGAGTCACTGATCATGTGCTCACTGAGCACAACCACGCGCTACTCCGCTGACAAGCCACCTCCATCTTGAATCTTTCATCAACAAAGTGGGAACAGATGAGAACAATAGCTGGGTGGAGCTTTGTACCACGTAGGGCGTGTGGAGTCTATTTACATGGCAAGTGCTAACCCCGCAACAAAGTTATGTGACATTTGGTAAAGCCAGAAGAAGAGTACAGTAGTCCCGCTCCTGGACTAAATAAGATAACTCTAAGTTTGTCTTCCATGGATGGTCCTGGAAACCAGTTCTAAAAGCCCTGTAGGTTCTTGTGATATCTTGAAGTACCTCACCAAATCATTCAGAAGCAGGTTTTATATTTCTGATTTATTTAACTGCACATAGACAAAACTATATAAACAAATATGGGGAAGAATATATTTTGTAAGCAATAGTGGTTTTATTGTTCGCGTCAGCGCATATTGGTTTTCATTTTATATCTCAGTGCATTAATTGTATGTTATGTGATTGAAGTGTATATGGTTTAGTTAAACTATATATAAACCTTAATTAGAAACAGAAATGACTATAACCCCAGTTGGGGGTATCATGTCGTCAATTAAAATTCGTAAATGAAAAACCATCCAAGTGTTATTCATCAGTTGAAGGCTTTGTTTGTGACTGGTTCATGTTGTTAATTTATAGCATTAGTTTTTTTATTTTGTTTTTATTATTTTCATTGCAAATTTCCATCGCATTACAAAAACAGTAAACAAAGGACACTTCATTATGTGCACAGCCGTATAACAATGCATTCTTACAAAAATACACTTCGAAGCAGAGGTTACACAATAGATAGACAATAAAGCATAGTAAATGTTCAGCATGTTGCGCCCACACGCAAACCAGAAAAATTGAACTGCAACATGTACACATTCTCAAAATAGCAGCAAGTTTAACTGCACATCTCAGAGCAACATGTGTACACGAGTGGCGCAAGTCCTCCCAGCACCCACCAGGACCAGCCCCAGAATCACGACACCGCAGGGTTGGTTACAAGTGAGTTTAACATGCACGTCCGAATTGGACTACATACGGCTCTCCTTGTGATCGGCAAGTAGCCCTGCACCACCGCGGATGTACCCTGATATCTCATCACCAGCGCCGCTACCTTCCTCCCAATGGATCAATTCCTTTGTACATGGTTGAATTCCTTACTACTTTGATAGCAACCACATCGCTGTACCCACACCCTCGGATGCCTCCCTCCCCGCACTCGCTATCAGGCAGTGTGTGTTCAGGCTAGTTACCTCTCGTCCTGATGATGATCTATGTATCTTGGTATAGATCGAAACGTCGTCGACTCTTTAGACAGCGTGCACGTTAAACTCACTTGTTAAAGCTAGTGCATTACTGTTTACTTTCTAAAAAGCTTGCCCCTACCATTTGAATTGCCGTTAAGCTTATGTTTTGCCTGAAAAATGTCTATTTATATGTGATTGTCCTTATGTGTTTTATGTTGAAGGATACAGGACTGTGTCCCACTCTATTACGTTCGTTTCTTATTTTGAATAATTACGGTTAAAATATTAAATCCACATGTCCGGATGGACATTTCTACCCAATATAGCATGGATTCTGGTCTATATTCATCGCTTCTTACTTATCTATGTTTGAAGGACCAATTGTTTTCTATAAATAGTAACTACCCAAGGTCCTCTTCACCCTTTGGGCTCCCTTGTTGAGAATAAACATGTATCCAGTAATAAGCATGGGCGCTTTGCGCCGCTCTATAATACAAATTGAAATCGGGCGTCCCCAAGCCTCCCATGTGGTAAGGCAACGTGAGTATTTGCCATTCAACCCTAGGCTGCTTGCCCGCCCATGCCAGCTTAATCATCAAATCTGTAAATCTCGTAAAAAATATGCTTGGGAGAACCATCGGGATGTTGGTAAAGAGAAACAGCAAGTGAGGTAGAACAACCATTTTCATTATAGAGACTCTGCCAAGGAGAGACAGTGGTAACCTAATCCAGCCCTCATCCTCCAGGGTGCTGATCAGAGCGCCATAGTTCTCCTTGAAGACAACATCTGCATCCGAGTGTATTTGAATACCTAAGTATCTCACCGAGTCAGTCGTCCATAGCAGTGGAAAGTCTGGTTCAAACCAAGAGGTGACCGGAGTAAGGGGAAATATGATGGACTTCAACCAGTTAACCCGCAGCCCTGAGACCCCTCCAAAGCGGGCAATCTCCCGTAGTACAGATGAGAGATGGCGTTCAGGATCACGTACATATAGCAGGGTATCATCTGCGTATGTGGAAACTATGAGTTCATAGCCTGGAATACGAATACCCTTATACCTATGGTACTCTCGAAGAGCACACGCTATGGGCTCTGCCACCAAGGCGTAGAGAATCGGTGAAAGCGGACAACCTTGTTGCGTACCTCTAGTGATATCGATTGATGCAGTCACCAGATCTCCTATTTTTATTCTGGCTGTGGGCTTATAATACAGTACGCCAAGCAGCTGCAGGTATACCTCACCCAGTCCCATCCTGGACAAGACCTGTCTCATGAAGGGCCATTCGACAGAGGCGAAGGCCTTCTCCATATCAAGAAAGACCGCGACAGCCGGAACATCCCGCCTGGTATGTTGGAGCGCACCAAATACTGTGCGAATGTTGTAAGGGAGGTTGCGGCCCAGGACAAACCCGGCCTGCTCCGGCACGATCAACGTAGGGACTAAAGGTATCAGTCTATTCGCCAGTATCTTTGCATATATTTTAGTGTCGACATTAAGCAAAGAGAGAGGCCTATACGACGAACAGTCCTCAGGGGGTTTGCCCGGTTTCAGGATGGCAACTATAATTGCCTCCCTCATAGAAGGTGCCATCAAACCAGATACACACATGTCATCAAAGAGGGTGGATAGGTGTGACAAAAGCAGGTCCAAGTAAGCCTTATAAAAAGCCACAGTTAGGCAGTCTGCTCCCGGGGCGCTGCCCGCTGTCATGCTAGCTAGCGCTAACAATATTTCATCTTTCTCTATAGGGCGCATCAGGAACTCACGATGAGTGTTAGTCAGCCAGGGCAATTTAATATGGGATAAGTAGTCCAAGCTGTCTTCTTCCATACCTGAACTACGAGAAGTGTATAAATTCAAGTAAAATTGCCAGAATCTCTCTGCTATGGCTGTGCCTGTAGTAAGCGTTACGCCTTCAGCTGACTTTATTTCAGTAACGGTCACATATCCGCGCCGCTTCTTAAGCAAGCAGGCTAACACCCCTCCCCGGCACTCGCCCTTCCAGTAAGACCAAGCCGTCGCGTATTTACCAAGGTGGTTTACCTCGGCATCCGCAACTTCGTGGTATTCTTCTAGGTGGGACTTGAATTCTCTCGAGACCTCCTCACCCGCTCCAGCCAGCAGGCGGGCCTCCAGGTTAGCCAATACTACTTCCAAATCTGCCAGTGTCTTACGTAACGCTCTAAGGATACCCGAGTGCTTGGACATAGCAACCCCATGTATGTAGACCTTAAATGCTTCCCATACCATCTGAAAGCTCTCTACCGAGCCCACATTCTTCTCAAAGTATATTTCAATCGCTTCAGCTAGCTCTTCCTTAAGACAGGGTCCAACAGGGAGTACGGGGGAACAGCCAAGTGAATGGGGGGGGGGGGGATTGTTTCTTGTGGGGCGTCCAAGACCAACAACACTGGGGAATGGTCTGAAAGCGTGCCGGGAAGGACCTCACATGTCCGCGTGAGGCCATACAGACGTGCTGAGGCTAACCAGTAGTCGATGCGTGTATGCAAGTCGTGATATGCTGAATAATGTGTGAACCCCCCTTTCTCAGGGAATCTCTGCCTCCACACATCATGCAAGTCATTCTGTACCATAATATCTGTGAGCGCTCTAGCAGCTGCTGTGACTCTCCTCTCCGGACCACCCGAGCGGTCTCGGACAGGATCTAAAACTAGGATAAGGTCACCCCCCCAGAGCGGTTGCCCTGGCCCACAGGCATTCCCTCTATCAGACAGCGCAGTGTAAGAAACGGGGTTGTCGTAATTTGGCCCGTACACATTAATGAGCAGTAAATCTAGGCCCTGTCCCCGACATCTGGTTATAACATATCGACCATCTATGTCAGTTACCAAGGGTTCAAGTGAGAGGGAAGAGCATGGTCGAACCCAAGTGAAAACCCCACGGGCATGCGTGGTAAACCCCGCTGCATGTGCGGAATCGTGCACACCCTTATGCCGAAGCATGGGACTGTCAAGTGGGAGGTGCATTTCTTGAAGTAGTGCAATGTCTATTTTATGTCTCGTTAGGTACGCTAGTATCTTCCGCATTTTCCTGTGGTCATTAAGGCCACGTACGTTCCATGTGAGGGCGCGTATCGTCGCCGGTATGACAGCCGCATTGGAAGAACTATTAGTTGTACCAGAAGCAGGCGCTGCCTGTCTATGTGTATCTACCATGAAGTCCGTCTACGTGTGCATACATCATGAATAATGAGGAGTGTCCGCAGTAACTAACAATCCAAACTGTTCCCAATCCCAACCCAACCCACCCCCCCACCCACGCCAGGCAAAACCCAACAACGCCCGGCCGATAATTCATAGCATTAGTTAGTGAATGGTTTGCTTGTTTAGAAGCGGCAGCATCGTATCCTGCACCCTAGGCTCTCGTTCCCATCAACCCTTCCACGATGAGGTCACGCCAATGCCGCAATGGTCTACCATTGCCGGTTCCTTATGCAGAACTGTGGTTGTGTGGGCGGGAGTCGGCGATTGGGTAGATGGGATTTAAGAGGAAAGCAGATGCGGCCCGCCGCTGGTTCCTGATCTCTGGCCAAGACCAACATGAAGTATTTGACCAATGTGCAATTAGCAGGGCTCGCGCTGCTGGGAGGGAAGGGAATACTCGGTGATGTCCATTTATTATTCATAGGCTCCGGCTGGATATTGCAACCATTAGCACATTCAGCGGACCCCGCTCCCAGCACGCGTCGTGCCCCATTCTCCACCCCGGCGGGACTTGGCGTTTCATGAGGGTACTGAAGGGAAAGGCTACAGCTTGCAGTGAATTCCTGCCTGCCTTTAATCCGCCCTCATTAAGTGGTGGGGCTTCTATTCTTAGCCTTCGGGGGTCCCAGCCGACACACGTTGGTGGGAGTTATCCCATTGGTGTGTTCTCGCTTCACACTGGGCGGTTGAAATCCTTTGGGCCTTGGTGCCTGGTCTGTGCTCAGAAAGCAATACATTTTTCCAGGAAGTACCCAACGCCAGGGCCTGTTGTTCCCTTATTGTAGCAGCTACATGTGAGATCTGTCCATGGAAAATAAATTTAAAGCTGCATGTGCTATTTATTTACTCTATTATTGTAGATTCATACTGCGCGACCATGGACATAGGGCGCTCTACAAGAGAACAGGACTTCAATAACAGATATCAATCGCGATGAATAAACAGTTAAGCAGTAAAGCAAGACTGTTGGGTCAAATAAATGAACGTTTGGTAAATGATCTAAGGGAAGGGCATGGGGGTGAGGTGTTCATAGCCGTAGACAAAGCGTGTTGCAAACAGGAGCATTCAGAGTTACTCTTCAAATGTGGCGAGGCGAGCTGGTTGGTACATTCTGGCTTCTTTTAACATGTGAAGCTAATTTGACAGCTTATTTAGATAGAGGGCGACTCGATAAGTCAACTTTGAAGAGATTGCGGCCCTCCCTAGAGGATCCTTGTTATTGTTGCCCAAGAAAGGGAGACCCTAATTCAAATCTTTAATTGCAAAAACAAATATTTGCCAGTGATTTTGTATGCTGGGCTAAGAAAAGCTCACAGTTCTGTCTGAAACCTGGATTTTTGGCCACTTAAGCTAGCCATGCGGAGGCGCCCACTGGCAGGAACCAGGGCGAGGTCTTCCAGCTGTGCTTGCTCCTCATACACCACAACCTCGATAAGGTCTCCTCACGACCAGGAGCGAGAAATACATTGCTGGTCTATGTAGGACTAGAACGATAAACCAGAGCACAGGATAGGCACAGACTGGCCTCATCTGATCCTATGATTTCTTAAAATGTACACTATCACAGGACTGGAGACCATGAAAACCCTGGGAAGCTGTGCTTGGGCAATACCTGTTTAACATGACTCTCTGCCATGCGGCGGCAAGAAACCGCTTCAGTCCTGCACCCCAGGTTACAGATGGGCCCTTGTTTGTTTATACTCTGCTCTCGGCCGTATGTTTGTAAAACTGAAACTACTAGCACCATTTCTATCACATGTTTTCTACACATGTCCGGGACATAGGAGAGTTACGTGTGGTTTATGCGTGTTGCCACCTGCTTCAACACATGCTGTGTTCAGTAAAACTGACAGCCACCTTGGATAGGGCTTGGAAGGGTTACCATGTGCTGTGTGTGAAAATCTATAGAATAATGTGTGTAGCTTGGAGATGTGATGATACATGGAAGGAGTGTTTAACCGGGTAGCGCTAGCATCCGGCTAACAGTCACCTTGCATTTTCTACTGTCACACAGTCCCAAGACTAACATGAAACTGGCACTGATGTTGGCATAACTATGAACCTTTGTTATATTAAATACATTTTTATTGTAATTAAAAATAAAAAAAAAGCAACATCATATAGTGCAGCATCAAGACACCACCAATTGTCTTTGTTCTTCCCACAATTCCCAACGGCCCCCCAACCCACCACCCAGACAAGTTACTAAATAGCAGCGTTTGTGTGTTCCTGGCATCGAGCATCAGCTCCCACAACTCCATAGGAAGCGCACAAACCACCTCGATAATCGTTCTATTTCTCCCAGATTTTGGTCCATTTACCCAGACAACCCCTGCTCTCATAGACCGCCCTCTCCGCAAGCATGCACCAGTCCATATCCAACTTCCAATCACTCGGTTGCGGCAGCTGTTCCACTCGCCAATCACGAGCAATGTTGCGTTTAGCCCCTAATAACCCCAAAGTCATCCATATCTGGTCCATGCGGGTGAGGTCAGTTTCTTCCCACATATTTAACAAACATAATTTTTTTGGCGGGAGATTTCATTGTTACTTCCACCAACATTATTTAAACAAGTCACCACCAATCCCCAAATACACCTGTATAGCTGGGCAACTCTATATCATGTGATTAAATGTGCCTATTGGTCCACAGTTCCTGAGACACATGGTCGTGGTTGCTCTGTCCATCTTTGCAAGGGTAGTACATGCAGAACAACACCTATGTAGTATTTTCAATTGCACCAGATGGAATCTAGTTTGTATGGCTACCCCCTGTGGGGACGCCAGGGGGTCAGGCCACTCGCCATCCTCCAGGCTCTCAAGGTAACACTCCCAATATTCTCGTAGAATAATTAGGATGTCAGGTGAATTATTAGTTAGCTTGTGGTAAGTGAGGGAAACTGCCTTTTTGGGCATAGTGTTGGGCAATAATCTATATTCAAGTGGAGATAATTCCAGGAGTTCCTCACCTTGTGGCAGTATTAGTGCAGAACGTGGAGGAAACATTGGTGAGCCTGGCGACCAGGATGCAATCTTCAGAATGTCATGTGGAATTAAGGAGGGCAAAGTCTTTGCAATAAAGTGGAAATCAAATGAGGTCTGAAGTGAACTGAAAGACGTGTAATCTTTTCATATGAGTGCCATGTGTGACATAGTGAAGCTGGATGGGAAAATGGAGCTACTTCACAATTTACGAAGAAGGGCCCAGCTGAGGTTGTTGGGAGTACCTGTGAAGGTTCCTGTGGAGGCATCTTAGGGCAAATAAACTACTGTGCTACCTAAAAATAATGTGCAAATGGAAGATTTGTCCTGGCTTCCGGCTCCTCTGGTGAAGGTGCATCGAGGAGATGGAAATTGAAAGGTTTTAGCTACAGGTGTTAATGCGTTGCAAGTACGACTATGCTCTTGGAATGTTCATGGGCTGAACCATCTACTGTCTGACCCCGATATAATATTATTTCTAAATTATTTTACAATTGTATTACTTCAAGAAACAATAAGAGAACAAACGACTCCCTTGCTTGGGTGCAATGCGTATAGTCTCTGGGCAGTGCAAACTAATATATCAGGCCATGCAAAGTGTGGACTCTTGTGCTACATTGAGACCGACCTAAATTTAGTAGTGGAAGCGGTGGATTTCGTTCTGGGCTGGTTTATTTATTTTTATTTATAAAGTTTTATATAGCGCGAACAAGATCCCAAGAGATATCAGAGCGCTTTACAATCAAACTAGAACTGGAAGGCTAATAATGTACCAACCACAAGTTAAAAACACAAATGAATCATAGAGAGCAAGAAAATTCACATGGAAGTTATGTTAAACAAAGTACAGTGTAACGACAAAGGGACACAGTATGTCAAAAAAAAAAAAAAAAGAAGAAAAAAAAAAAAAGAATAGTAGTAAATGTTGAAACAATGGAAGTAGGAACAATGACAAGGGGGCAAAGGGGTTAGCCCAATTACTGAAGGAGTTTATTCATCAGGAATCTTTTGACTTCCAGTTTGAACACCGTTTTTCTGGTGATTCTGCGTATTTCTGGAGGAAGAGAGTTCCATATCTTTGGAGCTGCGCCAGAGAAGGCTCTGTGACAGGTTCTCTTTTTGTTAAGGATAGGTGGTTTCAAGAGTAAGGTAGTAGCGCTTCTAGAGGCTCTTACACCACAAGATAGATCAAGTTTTTGTGCCAGGTACCTGGGCGTCTTGAAGTGGATAGCTTTGTGCGTCATCGTGGCAATTTTTAGCTGGATTCGTGCTTCATAGGGGAGCCAATTTAGAGTTTTTAGGACTGGCGATATGCGCTCATTGCGTTTGGTGCCTGAAACCAATCTAGCAGCAGCATTCAGTGAAGCCCTTAGCGGAGCCAGGGTGTATTTGGGCAAGCCACAGAGGGTAGCACTGCCGTAATCTAGCCTCGGTAGGACAAGCGCTTGAACCACCTGCTTGAAATCCTTAAGTGGAAGGAAAGGTTTGATGTTTCTGAGTGTCCTTATCAAGTGGTTTGCTCCTTTACATGTATTGCTGATATGATTTTTCATATTCAGGTTCTTGTCCATGGTGACTCCTAGAGATTTGGCTGAGTTTACGATGAGCGGAGTGCAGTTGAAAGCAGTGAGGTGGCTCAGCCAGAGGTCAAGATTGGGGGTGTAATTCTGAGGGGAGACGAGCAAGAATTCTGTTTTTGAGGTGTTGAGCAGGAGATGGTTCTCAGTTAACCAGTTTTGAGTATACATTAGGATGGTGTTGAGTGATATGAGGTTTTCCGGGGATGAGATTTTCAAGTAGAGTTGCGTGTCATCGGCATACATGTGGAAATGAATATCCATGGAGTTAAGTGCGTTAGCTAATGGTTCCAAGAAAAGGTTGAAGAGGATAGGAGATAATGCAGATCCTTGGGGGACCCCCATGAGAACCGGCGAAGGCTTGGAGAGAGTGTGATTTGCCTCGACTCTTTGCGATCTGTGATGGAGGAAGGACGAGAACCACTGAAGTACCTGATCACCAAAACCCATCCTGTTTTGCAGAATGGCTAAGAGGTTGTCATGATTGACCGTGTCAAAAGCAGAGGAAAGGTCAAGGAGGATCAGGAGGCAGGATTCGTTTTGATCGAGAATCTTTAGAATGTCATCCATAACATGAATGAGGGCCGATTCAGTGCTGTGCCCCGTCCGAAAGCCGGATTGATGTTGGTCCAAGAGCTGGTAGTTCTCAATGTGAGAATGTCTTGTGTTATATATTACTGAATTTAGTTTAATTATACTTAATGTGTATCTAAGTGCCAAAGTGCCAGAAAAAATACAATTACGCAGCTGTATATCTTGTGAGATAGTTTAAGTACATTAATAATCCAGCACCCTGAAGCCAGCCTTTTAGTTTCTGGTGATTTTCATTTGCATCTGATTCCGTTTCTTTCAGTAAATGGTAAGACTAACTGAATTGCAAAAGAGTGTTGTGATAAAATGTCACAGGCTGGGTTTAGTTTATTAAAAGAAAAATATAGGCTCATTCCATTGTTTAAAAATTCCAAACAAGGATCAATTATGGACTACACATTTATTTCAGATAATTTAAGAACAGAATTATCTGAATATATGGTAATCCCTCTGCTCGAAAGTGATCATATTCCTCAGATCGTAACATTTAATTTTTTTGTGAAGTGCAATCCTAGACCTAACAAACTTCCCAACATGGCCCACTCCTCATATAATCTGAAGAGGTTAGTATGGCATACTAGAAGAGGAAATAACACAAGTTGCTAAAACATTAATAAAGGAAGGTGATCAGAGTGAGCTGGGGAATGTCAATATGATTAACAAATGGAACTTTATAACAACGTCCCTGATGGGGAAATGTGCAGCCCAACAGTTTAGGAAACCAAATAATCCATAAAGATCTTAAAGCATATGGTTCATTTCTAAGCTATTTAAGTTAAAAAAAATCTTTTCATAGAGCTGTTCGGGAGACCTATGCTCATAAAATCCATCAATCCTACTCTGTTTATAAAGAAAATATGAAGGAACTTAGAAAAGTTTATAAACAAGAAGTCTGGAAAGCTAAATCTAATTATCAAACAAGGCTTTGGAACAGCTTTTTTATCTGCCTCCAAACAAAACAACGCAAAAAGATTTTGGGAAGTAATTAACAAGCTTGAAAGGGGAGGCAGAAGGGCATTTTGTGTAAATATATCGGAAACTGGTTGGGTAACTTTTATTACTAATTTGTATGGCACAGAGGATGAAGCGGTAAATCAAACAGATGTGCGCTTTGGTTATGAGGAAAATAGTATATCAATCATTGATATGGAGAGTGGCATGTGCCAGGGGAGGAATTCCACAGTGAAACTTAGTGATTTCAGTTTTGATTTGAGCATTAATTTAGATTGTATAAGTTGTAATCAAATCCAACTTGGCTACGTGGGCTTCACACAAATGGTGCTCCCGGTCCTAATGGGCTGCCTAATGTCTTGTTCCGTGCCAATGCTGACATGTGGGCTGGAATTTTATATAAATTGTTCAATGAAGTATTGACATTGGAAATTGTGCCAGCATCATGGCAAGGTAGAGTATTGCAGCCTATTTATAAAAGCGGTCTGGTTGACAATTCCGCTAACTACCGTTTAATTTCGTTAACTGATGTTGATGCAAAGTTCTTTTCCTTTAGTTTGTTGGGAGAATTGGAAAAGTGGGCTACGCAGGAAATCCTCATTCCGCTTAACCAGACTGGTTTTCGGATGGTCAAATCTACCACTACCAACCTGCTGGCACTTAATTTACTTGAGGAGCGGGCTGTCTTAAAAAAACAACATTTATATATTGCTTTTATTGATCTAAAGGCAGCCTTTGATTCAGTGCCTCGAAATGTGTTATGGAAAAAAATTGCTTGGTTGGGGCATCCCAGGGAAACTGTTGAAGACTATTATCCTTTTGTATACGAATACCTGGGTTCAAGACAGGCTGGGTGATGGTAGTTCCTTATCAAAGAAAATCAGAACATATAATGACCCCTTGCCTTTTAAACTTATTTTTATCAGATCTTCTTCAGCATCTGGGCTCTATTAATGCCCATGCCCCAAGGTTGGGAGGGGTGCAAATCAGCTACCTCCAATATGCTTATGATACTATCCTGCTGAGCCACACTCCTATTGGCCTACAAAGACGTATAAATGCTTTTGATGACTACATACAAATAAATGGCCTTGAACTGAATGTTTAAAAAAATAAAATCATGAAAATTGGACCTGTAAAACAGAAGTTTAATACATGGAGGGCTAGAGCAGGCCCAATTAAAGTTGTTAAAACATATAGATATTTAGGGGTGGTGTTCAATAACAGTTTCTTTTGAATACCATTTTAAGGATCTAAGGGCAAAAACAGTGATTTTAATTCATGCTTTCAAATGTTTAAAAAAAAATTTGAATGGTCAATCATATGATTATATCCTTAAAGTAATGAAAGCCAAGTTACAGCCAACCCTTTTATATGGCTCACCCATTACCAGAGGAAAAGATGCGAAGCTACTAGATTTACTATAGCCTTACAGCCCTCCGTAGCGGGCTATACCGGTTATTAAAAGGCCCGCTGCAGCGTTAAAGGCCCGAGCCGAAGGCGAGGGACATTAACAAAGCAGCGGGACTTTAATATAGCCTTATAGCCCGCCGTAGCAGGCTATTAAAGGCCCGCTGCAGCGTTAAAGGCCCGAGCCGAAGGCGACGGACTTTAACAAAGCAGAGGGACTTTAAAAGCCGGTATAGCCCTGCTACGAAGGGCTATAAGGCTATTAGAACATTCTGCCACTAGAGGGCAGAATGTTTTAACAAATAAAACGAAGCCTTCAGGGATCGCGAGGGGATTCAAATCCCCTCAGGCTCCCTGAAGCCTTTTTTCACAGCCAGAGCTGTGAACAAAGAAGCATTGGAATGTTGGAGCTCCGGACTTATATCAGCCATTATAAGCCCGGAGCACTCCATTGTTTTCAATGGAGCTTCCAACATTCCAATGTTCTAATGGTAGTTAAGGCCTTCAAATCAACTTTTGGGATCCCCAGATCAGTAGGCCAAGCAGGAATAAGATTAGAGTTTGGTCTCCAAAGACAGTGCTTTGTATCAGAAGGAGATTTTTTAAATGTATGTACTCTATGTTTTTTTATGTTCCTGCTTCCCTGGGGACCAATTGCTGGCTAGAAATAAATAAGTGATTATGCTGTTAAATGAAGATCTCATATATTAACCTGCCTAAGGGATATTGGTCTGCAAATAGTGCTCCAAGAATTGAAAATACCCAACTATAAATTAATCTTTAAAAATTGATTAAAGGTGAATCCCTTAAGTTGGATAAAAACGCACCAGCAGGGAAAAATTATGCATGGTATGTGATTAACTCATACCAATTTTTACGCATTCAGCCATATTTGACTGCTCATTTCTCGGCAAAAATAAAAAACATTTTCTTAAATCTACGAATGGGAATAAATCCAACAAAAGAGGGCACGCAGTCTTGGATTCAGCAGGGGCCGGATTCCAATTGTAGACTACACGCATGGCCCAAAAAATTATGAGTACATGTGCGTGTGTCCTAAAATGATTAACATTCAACGTCCCTTCTTGAAACCCCTATTCTTGAAGATTGTGGTTAGATTAGCTCACCAGGCACTTATTATGTCCATATCCGACGAATCGATTCCGTTGTTATGCCAATTGATAACATTTCTAAATGCAGCCGAAAAAGGCTTGGTATAATCAGTTTGAGATGTTTTATATTTGTGTCCCTTGAACTTAAGAGCCTTTTGCACAGTTTGATATTTCGTAGAACTTAGGGTTCCTGCTGCTAGGGTAATAAGTAGAAATTTAATAGTTGAAGCTACTCTGTTATAGTAATTATTTATGCACATTATTGGCTTTAAACAATGGAATTACTAATTATTGCACGTCGGCACTTTTATATGCAATATGTGCAATATCCTGTTATAGTAATTTTTGACACATTTTAATATGTGCTTACAGTGGAATTACTATTTACTGCACGATTTAGCCCATGTTTGATAGATTTTATAATCTTTTTTTTCATATACACAATGTATGGTGAATTGGTCTTGTTTTATGACAATTATGAATGTATTGGTAAATTTCAAATATTTGTGGTACAGATTTTAAATATTGTGTGAAGTTTAGATGTTTTGATTGCAATGATTTTTATTAATCAAGCAATAAAGATCTTATTATTACTGTGCTTTCTGGTCAGCTGGCCTTGCAGCCTGAGGAAGTGGAAGATGTGCTACACAAGTTTTGCAGACTTGCCACTAAGAAGCAAACTTCAGAAGGCAGCGGTATCTGTAGCTTTATAAAGATGAATGTGAGAACAGTGGCCTGTAGGGATCGGATTATCTGCGAGGCCAGCGGAACAAAAGAGATGCGATTGGAAGACCAACTAAATTAGTTTTTCCCTGCAATGATCCCGGCAGTAACAGATTTAAAACATTCCTATAAAAACGGTACCACGTTGTAGGTGGCTACTCCTTTACAGCAAGGTATGAGAGAATTCTGCATGATTACAAGCGCACACTACTTTGATCAGATCATATCTGGTCCTAATCACACAATATTGGACTCCTATAGAAACCTCATCTGTTTTCAAAGGGGAATGTCTTACATTTGAAGCCGTGCACCTCAAGACACTTAAGTACATTGCAAACTCTCCCGCTGTGGAGTGTCTTGGGCCCTGTGCTGCAGGGAGGAGCATCACCCGACAAGCCCACTGTTTATTACACTACAAACATTACACCTTCCCAGGCGGAGCCAAGTGTGGGGCTCCCTCGCATGGTCAGAGCTATCCAACCGTCGCAGTGACCTGTGCTTGAGGATGGCTTTACCAGTCTTCCATCATCCTTAGTCAACCCATCTCAACCACCCTCAGTTGTCACCTAAGACCCGAGTCACAAGATTCTTCTCTCTGAGTCAGTGTAACATATGACTTACTCCTGATGTAGGGGCGAGTAGTTAAGAATTTCCACGAGTAAGCAACACCCACTCGCATAACAAAGCTTTGTGAATCTTACTTGTCTTCATTGTTCCATTGACTGTGCCCATTTATACTGAAACCTTCTCGGTCACTGTTAGGATCCATACTCTTCACCTACTTTAGTGTTAGCAGTTGATGTTGCATCAAATGACACCAGAACATACTACTAGGGATTTCTTTTAATCCTCATTGGCCACCAATCTCACTTCACTTTGCACCCAAGATGTCTATACCATACCCAGCAAGCAAGCAGTAGGCAATTGGAGCTAGGGACCCGCCTACAGGTACCAGAATCCTACTTGGGTGCCAATGAAGAACCAGCTGAGATAACTCTTCCGCCGAGCTCCAAGAGCTAGGGGACCCTCGCCGTGAAGCTGGGAGTGGACGGCATGGCCCGAAGAGTATTAAGGTAGCATAATCATAGGACTCCGGAAAAAAAACGAAAAAATTAAAAAAACATCACTCATCTCCTGAGCCCAGTCTAAGTTTGCAATAGGTCCCAAAATGCCAACTTCTTCTTTCTACAAGATCTAGCTAGGTCTAGCTTGGAAACCGCCACAACTGAGGACAGCCATTCTGAAAAGGGAGGATTCTGTACATCTTTTACAAATTTCTCTCCTGGCTAGCAAGATAGCATAAAAAAGCAGTGCTCTGGGAGGGCCCATTACTTCATCTGTAATGCAAATGATGATCAAGGGTAGGTCGATATAAATTGGACAGCCCAAGGCACTCGTCAGAAAACTACCGACTTTGTCCCAAAAGATTCCCAGAGCGGGACATTCTTTAAACATGTGAGTGTCAGAAGCTGAGGCCAGCCCACATTTCTTGCAGCACACCGGAGGGCCGGTAGATATTTTAGTAAGTTTTAGTGGGGAGGAATAAGCCCTATGAATAGTAAACAGGTGGTTTCTCTTCAACCATGTGGGTTTTACCGTCTCATATAAGATCTTACATGAACTCTGCCAAACTTGATCGCAATCCTGTGCAGGTAAGGAGCCCCCCCACAGCTCCTCGGTGAGCTTAAATTCGCCGTTCACGGATTCGAAAATGGCTTGGTAGGTACCAAAATGAGACCTCCCTTCCCCCAGGGGACTTGGACACCAACTGATGTTCTAAAAAAACTACCACTCCCTACAGGGTTCTTTTGGTCTAATTTTAATTGGGCCCAACTTTTCAACTGGAGATGTTTAAACCTGGAGAGGTCTTCTCAGACTTTATCTTTAAGTTGATCCCATGAAATGAGAGTGCCGTCAGGGACCAGATCCCCACAAGCCCCGCTCTCTCAAGGGTACTGCCAACCTATCCCTTAAACACTCCGGGGTACCAGGAGAGTCCCAAAGGGGAGCCAGGCTGGAGAAGTAACTAAGTGCAGTCGCTCCCCTGAGTTTCACCCAGGTTTTAGCAAATCCTTTTAGGACCTTCAACTTGATCTTTTTTTTTTAAATGTGGTTTCCCAAATTTAAACAAAAAACCCTTCTCAGCAAGATTGGCGCCTCTAAGCATAGCTAGAAACATAGCCCCTGCTCCGGTATTAACCGGCATTTAACAGCATACGCGAGTGCGTGAGTTGGAAGGCCCAAGCATAAAACTGGAGATCTGGCAGAGCAAGGCCACCTCTACTACTAGGGATGTACTACTAGGTGTCAACTATTGTTAAAGTGAAACACCCCTTAAGTCCCCGTCTACCCTGCCCGCAAGCTGAGCACTCCATGAAGCTAGGGGGTAACACGCAATTACAGAAAAATAATTTCTGCTTCCCATAAGTGGATAATCATAGACATCTAGAAACAGTATACAGCTCACTACTTCATTTTTCCCTAGGATAGGACTGTCGTGCTTAGTGGCCTTCTCACTGCACCACCGCGTGAATGAATTCTAACATTGCTGCCACTGACGACCTGTGCTGTGACTGGTACAGTAACAAATCTAAAGAAGGCCTCTTGCCCATCACTACCTCATTTTGAGTAGTTTTTTCCATATCCTGAAAGTCAGATCTTTCCAAGTAACAGTTTGCATTGGGGCAAGTTTACGTATACCCCTGCACAGCACTCCGATGCCTTACTGGCCATGTACTGGAGCAGAAGAATTTAAAATATTATAAATGCGGGGCAAGAATTGAGGTATAGTAGCGCTAAGTGCTTCAAAAAAGCAAGCCAGGTACAATACAAACATAGGGCAAGGTCTAAAGCCCTTACCTTGCCCTTCCTTGCACCTTCTGTAAATTCACAGCCCATATTTTGACACCAGCGCTCTTTTCACGCTTCCAGCATGATTTCTCCACTGTGTCTGTCTCAGACCTTTTCAAATGTGATTTCCAATTTTGCCAAACAATCCCTTGGAAGACGCTCCTATGCATTTATCAACCTTCATCGTTCCCAATAGTCATCCCCAGAAATGTACACAGTGTTTTATAGCAAAAAGATTCAAATTTATGTTTTTTTAACATAATTTGTCACAAACTGTTTGCGCTTAATACAACACAATGTGCCCCTCGAGAGCTTCCCAGAGATTCAAAAACTGTCAATTTGCAGAGTAGTGACAGGCACGGTGAGAGATGGGCTTATCTCAGCTCTGAGTTGTGGCAACAGACCAGACATTAGGATTGGGAGTCTCTGACCGGGGGGGATGAGAGACCCTCAACGATTTGAAGAGGAGGCGGGTATAATATGACAGTTTCAGTAGGTAGGGTGTTGTGGTTGATAACGGCAGATGTGATATGCTTGGTGAGAGGCCGGTGGTTGGTGTGATTAAGGGTGGGGTGATGCTCTTGAGAGGTTTGACTTTCAATTATATATGTATTTAGGTTTAACATTTATGTCAGTAGATATACATACCATACAAATCATCATCACATTTTGACCCCAGACATTATTGCTTCCCTTCATTAAAAAGCCCTACAAGATATATAGTAAGTGCATTAATTAATGTGACAAAACCAGCAGAAACAGCCAGCGTGCCACCGCCCCAACACATCCATTGTCGGTCTTTGATCTAAGGGTGCAGAGCCAGAGACCGCGCACACAATTGCCATGAATAGTTTGATCTGACAATTTGCGTTTCCCTTTCACTCCCCACCTAGGTATTTTGGTTTTCCCAAAAAAAGTCACCCCATATTAAGGCCCTGATTAGGAGTGCCCTGGAGGTTTAGGTGATATTCATTGCACCTTATTAAAAGGTGTGAGAAATAGCTCCAGTTACACAAGTTTATCCCAACAAATGGGGGATAACATGAGGCAAGTACTGATATCTTAAGGACCTTTTCCTTCAGCGGGTGTGATCTGCCGGAATTCAAAGGAGAAAAAAATCCAGTGCGTGCAAAGTTTATTTCACCGCTTCGAATTGCGATACCGGTGTTTGCACAGGGGCTGGAGTTTAAGAAAGCATTCACAATGGAGGTAAACATTGGACTAACTGCCCTTGGAGCAACTTCGGCCCTTATGTATCAACTCATTTTTCCATAGCCCATAGACCCAGAGAATGGGCACTTAGCTCCATTTAGGAGCGTTTCAGAATCCTAAGACCAGAGCGTTTCACAAATGATCCTCCTATCTTCGAGATTCCCAAGCAGGTTCATCTGAACTCTTTCAATATATCTTGAAAATCAGTCTCATTATGTCTGAATGAGGCATTCGTGTACATGACCACCAATAGGAGACACTCAGTCCAAATTATGCATGCAGCCAACCTGTAAGGGCGAGGTAGGGGTGATGTTTAGTGTTCTTTCGGTGAGGAATCGATGGTCCTATTTTGTGCATTGTCCTTTGGGTGAAGACTTGATGTTCCAGAAGCAGCAGTTCTTACATCCGGCTTTGTTTTACACCCTAGAAATGAGAACCTACGGCCATTCGGCGGAAGAGTAAAAACTGATTGTTGATCTGGTTAAAAATCAAAATGCTTTGCACAACTGTTGGCGCTGGCGGTCTCTCTCTCACGGAGAGCGAGGTATCCTTCATTAACCAGGTCATGCGAGCCAATGCGCTACTGGGGGATGACTCTTTGCAATGTGCGTGTGATGTAGGAATTGGGCACCTCAGTGACACAATTATTAAGAATGAAATTGCAGAGCATTGGATAGGCAGAAGAATCCCCAGATCACATTTTTCAAACACTCTATCCGCGAAGAAGCTGTGGCGACTGAGGATAAACAGGCTTCCCAATGTGGATTCCTCGCTCTAGCCTTCAACGGGTGTGGTCAATTCTGCTGCTTGTCTTACTTCAGGAGATGGATGTTTGATCAAATCACTCCTATTTTATAATCCCTTGACTGGCTACACATTCACTTTGCCCAATGATGTGTCAAACTTTTAATGATATCCCAAAGTGCTTGTCTTGGGCCCGTTTTCCTTCCTGGATGAGAAGTTGTGGATCGCTAGTTGCTCCAGGAAGTCCAGAAGCAAGGACATGCTGCCTTTAACTTTTTTTTTTTTTGAAAGCTTTATTGAAGTTAACACAGCTTTACAAACTGTAACCAACACCTTGTGAAGACCTCCAATGAGACCTCTGCACCGCCGCTTGCCTCAGGTACTACCTATCCCCCCCCCCCCCCCCCCACCCCCGAGATCAGGCTTGCCCAGACTCTACTTGGTTCTTGTACGTTTTTAGAGACCTCCTTTTTCTCTCATGCCTTCCTTGTATCCAATCTGCCCCAACTGTTCTCTGGCTTTCTGGGATTCCCCATTTCTGCATGTTCTTTTTTTTTCTTTAAGCATTTTACTTAAATGAATCTGGGTCTGGTGGCTTAGTGGACTAATGCGTCCACTGTAGTGGCCTGTGTTTGACCTCATGGTCACAGGTTCAAATCCCAGTGGGTCCACTCATCCTATTGAGGTGGATAATAGGAGTACGATTGAGTTGGGTAACAATAAACATCTGTTATTCAGCGCCAAGATACCTTTCCGGGTGAACGTGTGCTTTACAAATACACACTATGTTTACTACTTCCCACTTTTAATTCTTTACTGGAGCTGTGCAGTTTTGCCTGAGGTATTGACTCTTTCTTTTAATACACAGTGCCCTTTTACCTCCAAGTTAGGTGTGGCAATATATAATTAAAAAAATTAAAAATATACATATGAACCACAGGTCTGGCTTTTCAAGCCATCAATTCCTGCACAAAATACTTTCTCTGTGTACATTGGTTTCTGGGCTCCCCACTGTCTGCGTGTACTGAGCACCCTGAAGAAAGAGGCCCTAATGGTTATTTTAGCACCAATAGCAGTGCCAGGTGGGGCCAGTCTAGAAGTCCCTCCACTGTGCCAGGCAACTCTGTCTCCCTCAACCCCCTACCAGCAGCAGCCTGTGCAGGTAAGGCCGGTGGGGCGGGATTCAACAGGCAACCACAAGGGGACATTAAATAAATAAATAATTTTTCCTCATTGTCGTCTGTCGTTGAGTCTCCGAGTCGGCTCAACATCCTGTGATTCCGGGCAAATCACTTAAACGCCCCGTAAATGAATGTGTCCTTAACTGGTGCTCATAAAAAGTGCCGGTGTTGATGAATAAGTGTCGGTGCTGAGCACCAGAAACCACCAGCTCAAATTAAGCACTGAGTAGCTTCAACGTGCAAACACAAAAGAAACAATCTAAAATACAATAACATTACTGAAATACAATACAAATAAAATCATTGCATGAACTCCAGAGGACACAGTACATTTGACAAATCAAAAAACGAATGTAAAGTAATCTTTAAAAGAAATAGATCTTTCAAGCAATGTTTAAATATGTAGAATGATGGGATATGTCTAATTGGCTTTGGCACAGTGTTGTCATTGGCACTGTGTCATGTGATATCTTGCTCCTCGCTTTCTCATTCTTACAAAGAAGCCGTATTTCCCGGTGTAGATGCTCGACTCTTTTGGGAAATATGGGTACATCTTAAAGTGGCACTTGTTTTATCAAGGCTAAGTACTGTCCCCAATAACCCACACCACTCTCCAAAAGTAAACTTTGATGTTCGACCTTGCAACCCACTGAAAGTCTAAGGCCAAGAAGGAGGTACTTGGCGATACAGTAAGCTAGTTTGATACCTTGCTTCCGTGGTTCCTATGGGCAACAGCGATGTTTGTCACAAGAATTGTCCCACTGTCCTAGAGTCACATAGGCCCCGGGGAACTGACTTGATATGTGGAGTGGTGTGGCTCACTGGTTAGAGGCGGCAGACCCGGAAGCAGAGGTCGGTCCGGGACCAGGGTTCGATACCCGACGTGGCAGGGTCTTGGGCCAAGGTCAGCGGACTCGATAATTCTCGCTTCGGTGCCTACTCTAACCATGGATCCCACTCAGCAACTCTGGGCAATAGCTTGCTTAATCTCCACTTACGGCCCCATCAGCGCCGGGGATGCTTGTCTTCACCTTGGAGATGCCCAGTAGGGACCATCTCACAGGGAAAGCCAGGATGGGTTGCCCAGCGGTATACAGAGCTGGGACGCCCCTTTGCTGGGGCAGCTGTGCGCTTTACAAGTATACAACATTTAACATTAAACATGAGGCTTGGTTAACTTCAGGTCCACATTTCAATGTAAACATATAACCCAAAGGTCTTAAACCGGTGGGCTGCGCTCCTTCTGGGGTGCGTGACAGCACATCGAGCGCCGCGCAACAGATAAAAGAAAATCTGTGCTGTGCACACTGCTGCTCCAGCTGCAGTGGTAAGTGTCAAGCTGTGAGGTCGATTGCAGGGTGATTAGTGAATAAAAAGCAAAAGCCCGGGCACTTTCTTTAATTGCAGTGCATAATTGCTTTTTGTGTGACTAGGTTTTGCTCAAACAGGAGTTAGAAATGACCCATCTGCTTGCCACTTCACAAGATCACAGAGATAAACAGACATGAAAAAGTCAGAGAGGCCACAAGAAGACAAAAGCTGTTATTATGTCCTGGCTTACTTATAGGCAAGAACAAAGCTTGTGCATTCAATAGTATATATACTATCTTGTATACAGATGTACATGGATAACCATTCAAATCAAGATGAGAGAGGGAGAGCATTGGTTCATTCAGCTTCCAGCATTCAACGATCAATAATAATCACAGGGGGGAATGAACCACAAGCGTCATGTACCAGAGTCCCAAGGCGAATAGTTCTGATACCCTCAACCACACATTCACAGCTAGCGGTGTATATTATCTCCGCTTGTGTAGTTCGGTGGATCGTGTCGTGATCGGGTCTATCACTTGAGTGTCCTGTTCTCCAAGTGACTCGCCAATCTTCACCTGGAGGGAGACTGTCTGGATGTGGACAGTGGCATATCTCATCAAGAAAGGGGAATTTTAGTATGAAGGAACTGGATAAGAAGATTTAAAAAAAACGAGTCAGTGCTTTTGGGATGGGTAACTGGTCCACAATCCCTTATGACTGGGTCAACATGTTCCGGCCAGTCTATGGCCCTCCAGGTATACTGGCCTTCATAAGGACTGTTTAGTTTGAAGGCCTAGACTCTAGGGTTCTTCAATCGAAAATATGGGTGAGTTTTTACACTCACCAGTCTTCGTCATGGAGCACATTTTGCTCAAGACTATTTTATAGGCACTGCCTGTCGTCCATACCTTTTTGGGGAGTTCTAGTTACCCCCTGGGGTGGGAGAGCGCAAGATACGGCATACTCTGGTTTCATGTAGGCTTGCGGTTCTATGCTGTATTACCGTGCCTCTCTCTCAACCTAAAAAAGACCAAATGGATAACTGACCCAATTGCCAGAATTTACGTCTAAGAGCGGGTAGGGAAAGGGGTCACAAAGACATTCGCCCAAGTTAAGACCTGCCTGGAACCCCATAATCAGTAATACTATAGCAGCGTCATGCCCCCAATAATCATGAAATCACTTGAGTAGGGACTGCAAACTCTGTAGAACACTGTTCAGTGGCATTTAGGAAAAACTAGACTACAAACTACCACGTTGGTGGGAACTTCCTGGTTCAGGAATCCACTTTCGGGTCAGAGTACATACCCAACTACTTTGCATGTCTCATTCCCTGGCAATTCATTGTAGATGTATTCTATTTCTGCTGCTGATTTCAGTCCTGCAAAGAACCACGCACCAGGGGTTAGTGTAACTCATTTTAGTGCACCTCACCCCGTTCCTGCACTACAATGCATTTGTTACACATATTTAGCTCCTCTGAGCACTGCTCGAGGCGCTTTGCTTTCAGTGAGACTTGAGTGCAGCCAGCATTCATTTGTTTAATCTTATTGCAGTTGGAGCCCGGCCCAGAAAAGGGGTGACAGGCGTTGCCATGGAAACCTCCTCTGGGACCACTTGTTACAATGTATGCACATTGTTTCCGTCGTGCTCATCCAGAAACAATAATCAATGTGTCTCTGCAGAAACACAGACTTTAGAATCCAGGGGAGTCCTTGCAGACAATCTGGCTGTGTCAGCACTGGTTTGACAAATCAGTATGTGGGCACTTTGTATGGCCGCTTGTGGATTGGTAGGCCATTTTACTGCTTATTTTCCTGAAATTAGAACATAGACTAATTTGTTGTAGCCAAAAACTCTGTACCCATTGGGGTGTTTCAGCATCACTTGCCTGCTTTAATCATTGTGTGCCCCTCCAATAGAAGGCAGATCTGATCAGATGGACACCACCTCTGTCATAGCTTTGCATTTGCAACCCTGAAGCGACTGACGCTTTTGCAGGAGTTTATTTCGATCCCCTGCCACCGTGCTGCTCAAATGCAGCTTGTCGGGGGGCAGACCTTTCCAGAGATAGTTGAATCGAAATGGTGGGATGAAAATTGGTTATGCTGCCGCTTCTGGCATCACCTTTCCTCATGAGCGGCGCTGCTGTTGGTCCAGCCTTTACTGGTTATGTTTTTGTAACAATGCCGGTCAGTAAGTTAAGTTGAGCTCACTCTCCTAACTGATGGGAGAAAATGTGGTGTTACGTCCAGAGTTCATGACTTTGGTAGTTGAAGCAGCCCGGGCTAAGAGGACCTGGGAGAGAGCTACAGGCCTTTAGCACAAATAGCGTTGCCTGCTTGCCGACAAACATCGGCTGCGGTAAGCACAAATGCATGCAGTCTAGCAAATCTTGGAAAACACCCATGCAGCGTCTTTGCAAGTTCAAAACTACCCCAATTTTCAAATACGGGCTATTTTTTTTAGCTATATGATTTGCTAATGTGGCACTTTTATTTTGGTGACTGGACTTATTTTCTCTCCCAGTCCGATTTTGTTTTACTTAATCTTGGGTTTTACCGGATCTTGCAGTTCCTAAGAGTCCATCCTTTTTCCAAATGTTGTGTTTCTGTAGTTTTTTTTCGTGCAAACTCTCACTCTTGGAAAGTGCATTTGGTGAACAGAGTTGCTCTAGGAATCTGGGCAAGTTCATTCTATGGGTGGATGTGTAGGACAGCGTACGATCGATTCACTCTGGAGTTCAGGCTGAAGTCAGTGAAGGTTTCTCACAGTGCCTGTTGGTGGGACATAAAGCCGTTTCCAATACGCAGTAATCAAATGCGTAGCCTCTCTGTAAAGAGCGTACACCGATTGTCACATGTGACAATTGTAATTACCATTACTGCTCATTGATCCTATACGGGTAACAAGCATTAGCAAAGCCAACAGGTTTGGATAGTTTTAGACATATGTTCATTTTTTTAAGACTTGTCTGGATTCAGCAACAGAACGTTCACTGTCACTCAAATACATTTTTTTTGCTTTGATTTGCTCACAAGAAAGAGTCACTCAATATGTCACACATTTGACTTTGGAATGTAGCGCAATGCACACTGAAACCATGTAAATGTCACGCGTAAGCCATCTAAAAATTTGGCAGCTATGCGACTTGCTTCATCCACTTGACCGTGTGTGTCCCCCCATTTGTTTTTAGTCCTCTGCCTTCTCTAGTCCATTTCCGGCTCAGCCCTTGCCTTAGTACTCAGCTTCTTGACCTTTTTCTTTGCATGTTGTTTGTGTTACTGTCTGCTGTTTGAGAGCCTCCTGCTCCTCAGTGCTGGGATTGGCATGGGTCTAGGCCCATACAGTGTCCACTACCCTGGATCATGGTACGTCACTTGTCCTCATCGCGGGTAACACCTCACCACGCAAATCATGACTACGCATTTCCTCTCTTTTTACCACTAGACATTTACCATACTTATCTAGATCTCATTTCACATAGTCCCCGAGAACCAGTCAGCACACCATTCCGCAAGCAGACATGCGTCCATTTCATGTATTCCTGAAGACCCCTCACCACAGCAAGCGATCCTGAGTTTTCTCTTCCCCTTCCCTGATTTCCCTTCTTTCTCTTGTGAGATATTCGAGCTTTCCATACCCAGGACAGACTTAGGGATGACTGGGATTCTCAGAGGCTCCAGGACCTTGGCTGAAACTTGACACCAATGGTGATTTTCTCCATAGCATACAATGCACACTGTTTTTGGGACTATATATTGCTTCCCAGCTCAATGACAGACAAGTTACTGTGCTCTAAGATTTAAAGTTTCCTTTCATTGTGAAAGGATTCAAACCTATACCAAGCAGTTCATAGGCAGGACCACTGGAATTATGCAGCAGGGGAGCACCAGATTATGTGGCAGAGTTGACTAAATTATGCAGCAAGAAAAGGCAAATTATGTGGCATAATGCATGTTTTGGGTAATATTAGATCATTATCTTGTCATTTTTACACATGGTAATACTGTCAGGGAAAAGATTTCACCTCATTAGTACCTGTTTAATAACCAAATACAGAAAAAAGCAAAAGAAAGATGATCCTTTAAGCTTTGTAAGGGGCCTTTGACTGCCCACGTCGCCACGTTACTAGTAACTTTTGATCCGTTTGAGCTAGAAACCCTTTTTAAAACCTACAGATTATGCAGCAGATGATAGATTATGTGGCAAATGCGGCAAATCCATTAAAAAAAAAAAATCAGCGGGCATTGAATCACATAATTCCAGTGGCCCTGTTCATAGGCAGATCATTGCAGTAGATGCATAACCCACTAACTAACTTTCTAGGATCAGAACATGTACCCTGCAAGTTACTCAAGGCCCACTGCACAACCACATGACACCACTACACTGTATTACAAAGATTGGAATTTGGAGCTTGCAGGTTTGCACATAGTGCTGTACAAAAGACACAGACACATTCGCATGTAGCTTTGACACCCGAATTATCACACGTTACTTGCTACTCTCAGCGCCAAGACGTCTCGGCATTCGTGCGCTCTATAAGTCTTTACTTACATTATACTAAAGCTGAAAGACTGGGGTAACAAGGTGGATGTACACTTACAAAAAAATATAAACTTGCACCTTGGAAGGCGGCACACCGGCTACTGGCTTAGACAAATGACCAGAACAGACGGACTACAGTGGGAAAGAAAGCCAGAGACCCCCCCTTCAGGAGCTCAGTGAAATTAGGAAGCTGTGAACTGGGCCCTCCCGCATAAAACAACTGACTTATCCAGCCCCTCCTGCCTGACTGAAAGCTAAAGATAGCCTGGATCTGGGAGTCGTGCCCTGCCCCTTGAGGGAGAAGAAGCATCCAGCGACACTTGTGAGTTACGCACAGGGACTTTCACCGACTGTCGAAGCGACATGGAGAAGTGTGGGATGGAACTATTACTTTGAAACTCTACCTTTGCAGTGACTTCTCCAATTGTTGTTCTTTCACTTTTATGTCAATCAAAAACTTCTTTAATTTTCCTAAATTGGTTTGGGATCTTTACCAAGTGATTTTTATTCAAGTGTTGTGTTGGTACTGCTGATCCCAGACATGTATTCTCTGAAGTAGCCCATGCTACTAAGGTTGTCTTGGGGAAACTGGCTGACTCTCCACAGTTGCAAGCATGATCTCTGTACACAGGACCACAGAAGGACCCCCTGTACTGCTCCTGTGACACAAACCAACTGTCAGACCCCTGCACCTACTACTAGCCCTGCATCTGCCAAGCCTTTTTAGGTCTCGGGACCATCCGGTCTGCCGAAGGCAGAACCGGAAGTCGAGAGATTTAATGTTTTGGAGAAGAGGGGCTTAAACCCGCCCCTCTTCTCGCCTCTTCTCCATTGGCTGGCCTCTTGAATGCTGGCCAGCCATTGGAGAAGAGGTTTGTCTCTCCGATCAGGCCCCGTCCTTTTCGGATCGGGGGCGTGTTTTTTGCAGAAAGTATAATTATGTCCTCCAGCCAATGGCTGGAGGAGATAACAGCAAAACACGCCCACGAATCCGAAAACAACCTGCGTTTCTCCGAGGCATTTCTGCTCTGCCTCGGAGAAAGGCGGCGGTGTTCGATGACTGCTTGGAAATATGCTTTTTACAAAACGCGGCAAGTACTGAGGTACCGAAGATTCTCTGTTGCAGCAAGGCACTGAGTGGCGGTATATATCCCAAATTATATATAACAGTCGGTAGACGCATGTCTCTACAGTGTTCTCTTATATTTTGAAACCAGAATTGGTCAAGTTCGTATCCTTTCAAAGTTGCCTTTTCAAACAATCATTATCAACGCCAAGTCTGGCCCTGGCACGGTAGTGCGATTTTTGTTTAGTATTAATAAAATTTGACACTTCAGACAGCAGTTTCAGCAGAGAGGACAAAGAAGGAATGGGCATGGAATCCAAATACAGAAACTGAAACTTCTCTATCAAGGGGAAACATCACTGCCAAAGTTCAGAGCTTGTGAAAAAGCGACCAGCGAAATCACTTGCTAGTTAATGTTGGGGGGGGGGGGGCTAAGCAAAAGTTTCGGGGGGGGGGGGCTGAATCTTTAAACAGTAGGCAGAGTGGCGCTGATTTCGGGGGTGGGGGGGCTGAATCTAGGCAGAGTGTAGCTGCGGGGGTTCTTAGAAGGGGTGAACCAACAGCGAGGCCTCATTAACATGCAAATGGTCTTTTTAAAGACCTGTGAAGTGCTCGGGCGCGGCTTTGTGTCTGCCCGGGAAGCGGTCTCATCCCGGGCTGCCACACACGACGGGGGGGGGGCTGAAGCCCTTTGAGTTCAATGGGTGTTGCGCGCCTGATCACAGGTAAATGCGGGAGAGAACAGGGTTGTTGAGCAGGGCCGGGCTGGCTTGCCCGGGCATCGGGCGTTTCCTGTAGCAAAAGTGCTTCACAGTTAACCTCCCCCATGACCCTCCAGCTGGTCCGACATAATTGCCAGGCCTACTTTGGGGTTCCAGTTCGGCCCTGTTGTTGAGTATCCTACCCAGGGTTTTAAGTGGGATAAAAAAAAATGGGTGGGGGTGGGGGGCGGTGTTGCGCGGGGTCTATACGACTTGTATTTTGCTGTCTCTTTTGTCATTGCATCCAGGCATAATGATACAACAAGTAACATGATACCTACAACAAGTTAGGACTATTGGCATTGTCAATCGTTGTTAGTTGCATAAGATAAATTAGCAGTAACTGTGGCTTGTATATAATATTGAAAAAGCATCCACTTGAAGCCCTAGTGACACCACGACAATGTTACTGCTCCTGAGTTTCAAAAAGAGACAACAATATAATCATGCAGTGGCTGAACTCGACAGATTAAGAAATATATCCCAAATTATATATAACAGTCGGTAGACGCATGCCTCTACAGTGTTCTCTTATATTTTGAAACCAGAATTGGTCAAGTTCGTATCCTTTCAAAGTTCCCTTTTCAAACAATCATTATCAACGCCAAGTCTGGCCCTGGCACGGTAGTGCGACTTTTGTTTAGTATTAATAAAATTTGACACTTCAGACAGCAGTTTCAGCAGAGAGGACAAAGAAGGAATGGGCATGGAATCCAAATACTAATCATGCATATTAGTCTGGGCCACTGGCATTTTGCGATGCTGCAGCGTTTTCCTCATAATTATGGATTTGCCAAACTTCCCAAATAATGCTTGCATAATAAATCTCGCTTTTGAGAGTGATTAAGCTATTGACATTGTAAATAACAATGCAGTTTCTTTAAATGTTTTAAAAACAAAAACATAAACAAAAATAATGTCATGAGCAATGCCAATAGCTCTAACTTTAACAATGCCGAGACCGTTGCATTGTAAATGCTTGTTATATAAACCTCCAATCAGTCTACAGGGCAGCACCCGTAGACAAGCCTCAAGACCTACCTCTGTACCAGGAACCACAGACAGATCCGCAGTCGCGCCTTCAGTGTCTGGCTCCCCTTGGGCCCGCCACTGCTAAGCCTTAAGACTCCTGTTTTAGGTCTGCGTGGTGATGCACCTATCAATTGGAAGGTCGGCGGTAAGTGCACTGCTCTAGGACTTTCATGGGGTGAATTCAGGGATGTGCTTCTGCTGAGGGCAAAATGATGCTGGCCCCGGGCATTGAGAATGCACTACCGCCTTCTGACACCTCTGCCTTTCCTGGTCCCAATTGTAACATATCTAGGGTAAGGGTTCGACCCTAAATTGAGTTTGATGCTGTGGGTAAATGCTGCATCACAATCCTGATAGTCCAGGTAGGAGAGGGGGCTTTCCCTCCTCAGGCAGCTCTGCTCTGGAATAAGATGCCAGCTGATCTCCACAGAGACTCAGTTTACTTGACGTGTAGGAAAGCCTTAAAAGGTGGCTGAACCCACACTAATACCTGTCTTTATTGTTCTTGCTTCAAAGTTTCTATAGTGCCAAAAAACCTCACGGTATACGTTATGTTTACAAATCCCACGAATTCACCTAGACAGACCCCTATCCTTCATTTTAATTACAAACGTAAATCCTTAGCCCTGTATCTGCATTCAGTACCCATGCAGGCTCCCAACCCTACCTCTGTAGAGCGCCTAGAGGACCCCAACGCTGCTCTTACACCTACTACTGACACAGACCCCGTAGCCTTCCCACTACAAACAAGACTCAAAGAACTGAACCCCTAGACATAAACTTGTGCACCCAGCACCCCATTTCTCCCCACTCGGCACCCACAGACTGAGCGCCAGTTCAGCCTCCATGCCACCAGCGCCCAGCTACCCATGCCCTGCGCTGCTAGCACCTAGAGAAGCCAAAGCTGTGAAGATGGCAACCCAGCATCCACAGATGGGACCCTCCGCACTGTCTTTCCACCTCACACACACTTAGCAGTGCTTCTGCCAGCACCTACCGACAGCCTCCTCCAAGACCACCCACATGAACGCTGCCCTCGCCTCTGAACCCGACACTCACAGGCTCAGTTCAGCTTTGACTCTGTGCCCAGCACTCGCAGTAATGCTGAAACCAGTCCTGGTTGCTTGTGTTCCACATTAGAGACTACCGGGCTCCGCAGTTTGGGCTGGACTGCAGATGGACCAGGGCTGATTTGCATACAACTGGGGCCAAACTAGGGAGGCACGGTGGGCACAAAAAAAAATTGGACTGGAATGTGGCCAGAGCGAGTACCAGCAGGTGAGATTAATTCAAGCATTCAAGCCTTCAATGTTTTGTTTACTTCAGCACAAGAACAGGCAACATGTTATACCCCCACCCCTTGCCCCAACACAGACCCAATGGCCCTGACTCTCCACCAAGGACCTAGAGACCCCCCAGCCATGCCGGTCTGTCTGTCTGTCCAGGCCTAAGGAAAAGCGCCCCCTCCCCTTTCTGTCATCGAAAACAACCCAGCTCAGCCTCTGATACCAGTAAACACAGACACCTCCGTCCCAGTGCTTAATTTGAGCCAGTGCTCAGCACCAGCACTTAATTGTCAACACCATACTTAGAACAGTCTACCACATGGTGGCGCTGCTCATCTAATTTAGAGATGAGCAGAAAAACGGTTGTTTAGGAATACAATATACATTAAAATTGCTCATAACTGCCTCCCCAGCCACTCCTTCAGTTTTGGGGATCTGGAATAATCTGAACTGTCGCATTTACATGCGAGAGAGACGGTTAGTAGTTTTTTTGGCAGCGATGACTGGGGCGATGGATGGTGCAAGCTGCAGCGGCCCCTGGTCAGAGCCCTGGCACTTAATATTTTACAGATCAAGCACTGCTCCGTCCATGCCTGTGCGCGCACCCCTGGGCCCATACCATCCATGTCTCTTGGGTGCACCCCAGCTTCAGTACACAAACCTTCACCCCTGCCTTTGTGCTGGGCACCCAATCACCCCCAGACTGGTCTAGGCGTGGAGCATTCACAGACAGACAGACTTTGCCCCTACCTCTCGCACCCAGACCACCAACCCTCACAGAAGCCCTGAGCCTCGCACTTCCCTAGCCCCCTTGGGCAGCCCTCTTCCCCTGTGCACCCATCACCCACTGACTCGTCACATCCGGCCTCCTCCCAGAGACAGTCCTCTCTACCAGCACCCACGGGCAGCCCCAGCACTGCCTCTTCTTCGCACCCAAACTCCCGTGCCACCCCTACCCCACACACCGTCATGTAACTACACGGAGCACTCCCAGACCCGCCTCTTCGCCAAGAACCCACTGACACCCTGCCCGGCTTCGGCCCAAGGAATAGACACGCCCAGTACTGCCTGCTCAGCCAGCGCCCCTAGACAGACCCTCGGCTCTTTCCGCTCCCAGAGGCACCCACACCTGCCTCTTCTCAGCACCCCAAAACACCCAGAGACAGACCCTCAACCCTGCCTCTCCATCCAACACATACTAACACCCCAGTCCAGCCTCTCCGCCCAGCACCCAGGGGCCGATCCCTCTGACATGCCTCTTAAGCAGCAAACACAGACACCCCCAAAACCGCCTGTGCCCAGACGCTGGTCCTTTACCCTGCCTCTCCACCCAGAGATTGAGATTCCCAGCCCTGTCTCCCCACCCAGAGACAGAGTCCCTTCACCGCTTCTCCAACCAGCGCCCGGAGAGAGACCCTGCTTTCTCTGTGCATCTGGCACCCACAGACACCCCCAGCGCACCTCTCCCAATTCCTACATACACCATCACGCCTGCTTCTTGTAAAGATGCTTCACCCCGCTCCCCCCGGACCAAGTCCCAGATCCTCTCCACCCATCGCCCTCGACACCCCTCAGCCCTCATCCACCCGTGCCGGGTCGCCCCCCTCCAGCCCCGCCTGCGCGTCCCGCCCTTCACTCACCACCTCCGAGTCCTCCCGGCCATGGAGGTACAGGTCCTCGTACATAGGAGCTCATGGAAGGGGACGCGCCCGGCTGGGAGTCCTGAGGCGGGCGGCGCGGAGCCAGGGGCGGTGGCCGCTCATCGGATCTCCGCGCCCACTCCCTGACGGCTCGGTACACCGCGCAGCCTCCTCTCTGCGCCTCGCAGCCAGGCCGCGAACAATAGCGCCCACCCACCCTCCGCCGTCAGAGGCAGGCACGCAGCGCTGCCATTGGTAGAGGCGGGCGCAGCTGGGAGGCCTGGCGGGCTGCGGAGCACACCTGCAGACAGACACCACAATAACAATAGCCCGGGAATTGCCCGGGAGGAGGGGAGGCCGGGCCCGCTGTCAGCCGGGAGCTGAGGGGTTAAGGGATGATGCAGGAATTGGAAATACCCAAGGTTCTGTTCTCCATCCCTGGGAAGCGCCTGCACGTGCAGAACCAGCTCTGCTACTTCCTAGGCAGGGTCCGAGAGTCGGGGCCTGCTGCCGGGGGCTTCCTAAAAGGTACACCGGTAATGGTACCTGCTGGTGATTGGCGGGCATTGCCTACCAGGATTCCCTGCATCTCTCATGTGTGCTCTGGCGGGAGGGCGCGGCCTCTGCTCGAGTCTAGGGGATGGGGCGGCAACGGGTACAGTTGATGGGGAGAGAGGCAGCACCTCCCAGAGGCCCTGCTCTGAGGGACTAGAGACACTTGCCTCTGAGGTGGATGAGGGTCACGTCACAAGGAGCCCTATCTCAGGTTCACACTTGCCTCCTTGTGGGGGAGGGGGTAGCTATCGGAAGCACTCTCTGAGGCACACCTGCTGGGAGGAAGGGGCAGCATCTACCCGAAGTACTCTCTGAGGGACACTGACGTCTGCTCAGTGACTCATTTGTTAAAGAGTGGGTGCTGGGGCCCGAAGCCCTGAATATTAAACGTGCGCGCGCCAAACACCAAGGCAGGTGATCCTTAGTCCACTTCATGCCTCCCACTGCCCTGCTTCTGCCCTTGCAGGTTCCTACTTTCAGTCAGACGGGGTTGCCGACTTTATCTTCCTCTGTCTTTCCGATCTGTGCGTTTGCTCCTTTCTTCCACTCGATAAATATGTGATACAGAAAAATATGTGCCGGTGCACCCCACGGCCATCACCGGCTCAACTTAAGCACTGCACCTGCTGGGAAGGAGGGTCGATCAGACGTTCTCTCTGAGAGACACTGAAACCTGCTGGGTGGAAGGGAAGCATCTGCCAGAAGTACTCTCTAAAGAATGCTGCCACCTGCTGGCAGGAGTCACAGGGACAGACCCTATCAGAGGTAGTACTGTCTGAGGGACACTGACACCTATTGGGAGCAGCTATCACTTGTACTCTATTAGGGAGACTGACACTACCCGGGGAGAGGGGGCAGCATCTTTCAGAAGTTCTGAGAACCATCGATGCCTGCTCGGAGGAAGGGGCAACATCTATGAAAAATACTCTCTGAGGGACACTGGCACCTCGTGGGAGTAGGGAGACAGCATCCGTCAGAAGTCAGTGCTTGAAATGGAACAATAGAAGTGCAGGTACTCTGTATCAGAGTACCTGTGAAGTGCCGGTACTCTCCAGTGCAGGTACTCTTCCTCTCAAAATAAAAAAAAGTGCCGGTACTCCGCACCGCACAGACCCTGCTCATTTAAAGCACAGTCAGAAGTACTTGTGAAGGGACACTGACGCCCCCTGGGATGAAGGACAGTATCTATCCGAAGTACTCTTTGAGGGACACTGAGAGCAGCTAGGTGGAGGGGGAGCATCTAAAGGAAGTACTTGCTGAGGGACACTGGCGCCTGCTATGGTATCCGAAACCCTGTCTCCAGGACACTGGTCCCTGCTGGGGTTGTGGAAATTGAGGCTGTCAAAAAATCTGTCTCACAGCTAGAGCCACCCCTCCTATCGGCCCCTCTTCTTCAGCTGCTATTTGAAGAGCGCATCTTAAGCACTATATAAGTTTGTACGTACAAGGGCCATAATGTGGGTAGGTTGTTGAAAAGGTGAGCCCTGGGATATCCAATTGTGCGACTTAGTGAAATTTACAAAAATTCCTGGGAAAAGCGAGGGATGGAGGTAAATAAGGGGTTACCTTCAGGGATGGCCTGCGTCAGGGCTGTTGCTGCCCGCTCCCCGTGAACTTGTGCCCGTGTGACACAGAGTGTAAATGGGAAACAGCCTTTACCACGAAGGCTTTTCTAACCGTTACGTTTACAACGGTACACTTACCTCGTAAACGTCTTCACAACGCGTATTGCTTCCACGACCGTCTTTATCACGCAAGCAACGTCTTCACGGAACGTCTTCTACCTCATACGAAAAAATGCGTCAGTCCTTTTTTAGTGCTGCAGAAGACGTGAGAAAATGGAAAAAAAAGAAAAAAGAGGGGGCTTGGGGGGGGGGGGGTTTCCCCCCCTAAAAAAAAAACCGTGGTAAAGGAAAAATCGAGGTAAAGGCTATGCGTAGAAAAATCATTCCGTTGTAACGCATGCGTGGTAAAGGCATGCGTTGCAACGGAATGCGTAATAACGACATATATTCAGTGTAAATATACTAAAGTGTGTTTGTTCCCGACTAATATGGGCTCAAGATACGTAACTGCACTCCACCTTGCATTTGAAACCCTACATGTAAAACTTAGCCACGTTCTCCAAATGGCGCCCCCGTTTTTCATAAAAAATGAATTTTATCATTACTCTGCTTAAGGTTCATATCATGACGTGTGACAAAGCCCGGTGTCAGGGTGGATCAGAGCTGGGCTGGAAGTTCAAAATCAGCCCTGGCAAAAATGTTCAAAACAACTCCGTACTGCAGGAGACTAGGACAAGAATAGGGCCCTGGGGGGTTTAAGGATTGGTACCACTGCCCATCCTCCTCTCTAAACAACCCCTAGGCCTGCTGCTCGCTGGGAAAAGGCCACAGTTGCAGAATGGCCAGTCCGGTCTTTGCATGGGTGGCTTCTTTGGACCCAGTCAGCCTGCTCCTACTAAATCCTATCGATACGTGGATAGAGTTTTTGGTAGTAAGCTGATTTGGTCCATCGATGAAAAAGAATATCCATTCAGATACTTGCAAGGGATCTAGTGAAGTTTAATAGAGCTTGTGAGGACTACTCGTGTCCCCCGTCAATGAGGGCCTACCACTGCAATATAATACCAATATTGAAGTATGGGGCACTGTTGGGGCTACTTACCCTACAATATTCAAGTGAGGATCTGGAGGGCTCCATAGGAGGTGGTTCTTTGGGGTATGGATCTCAACCTCCATGGAATCACTATGGCTGGAGCCCGGCCTTACTTCGAGTTTGGCTAGAGAGAATCATTGGTGCTAAACCAGTACTTCACCTTATCATCTGCAACCCTGAGATCTTTTTATTCACTGATTTAGGAGGCGATAATTAAACATACGATATATCCCTCTGCAGACTATAGCTGTTATGGTATGTTAATAGTTTTGTAAAGCACAACTGTTACCTATAAAGGTGTCCTTGCCCTGAGTAATGCCAAAACAGAAAAGAAAAGCAAACCGAAACAGAGCTAAACTACTGAGAACATAGCCAGGTTTTCAATGTCTTTCTAAAGGCTGAAAGAGCCTGCGCTGCATGCGAGAATGACCAGAGGGCGTTCCGTGATCGGGCTGCCCTCACTGAGAAGCTCCTAATGATGCAACATTTCAAGGGGGTATTTACTGGATGTAGAAAACTGGGCTTTTGTCGCAATTACCCCGCCACATTTGCCCCCTTTTTAGCTACTGGATGCTGATTTTCGACTCTGACTGTGCACTGAGGCGTGCTAACCAGACCTCAATGGCCGCACTCCTTCCCTAAATCAAGGCGTTGTCTAATTGTGCTACAATTGGGAAAAGACTTTAACAGCCCTGTGAGTACCGAGTAAATGGTATCCTAAGTACCTAGGGCATGGGTCCTAAAGAGGATCCCTAGGGCTCCAGCATATCTTCTGCCATTCTGTGGGACCCACATACACATTCCACACAGACTGCCATTGCAGGCTGTGTGACATGGTGCAAACCATGAGTGGAAACATGACATGACACACTCCTGTGTCTCTTGCCAAAGTCACTGCATCTAATATATGTAAGCCACCACTACAGCAGGCCTTTGAGTCCTAAGGCAGGGTGCGTTATATTTTATGTGAAGACATATCTGTATAACCAGATATGCCCCTGTGATGTAGAGTTCCATTACTAGACATTACAAGTGAGCAGGGAAGCCATCTTAATGTATGTATTGGGCAATGGTCCAAAGCAGTTCCCCAGCTACATAATGGCTTCACTGAAACATATGGTGTTTGATATGAAACACCTAATTTTATTACATCCACACTGATTCCAGTGATGGATTTATTAATACATGCACCTACAGGGCACCTTAGAGATTCCCACTGAAAAACTACCAACTACTGGTGTGCTGAGGGACTGGTCTTAGCCAGCCTGCTGCCACAGAATAGATTCTGACCCCCGGGGGTGAGGGTCTTATTCTCAGGAGGCCAGAAACGAAACCTACTTGGGTAGAAGGTGTTTACACCCTCCTGCCACAGAATTACCTGTAAATTAGCATTACAAGGCAGGAACCTTTAAAGAGCCCACCACTTTTGGTATGCAAATCTGGCTTCCCTCACAGAAGAGGATGCCGACCTCCTACCCTGAGCCATCTGGTGCCAGGACAGGCAGGAAAATTAGCTGCAGGTGGCATGTTGCACTGTCAGGTTGGGCATAACTTTTGGATTACCTAGTTTGGCATGAACACAACTTTAGAAATTCAACCATATTGTGTGTGGTGGAATTAAGAATTCTGAGTTAGGTTGATGCCCACCCCCAAAGAAAGTGGTCATCTAAGGGGTGTAGTGACCCCAGGGTTAAGTAGCCCATGGCTGCTACCCCTGACTCCCTTTAACGCTCCTAAATTGAGTATTCAAGGGACCCCTGATACCAGGACTTCAGATTTCCACACAGACAAAAGAAGCGGCGGACTGAGAAGACTGCTGACCTGAGAACCGAGGAGCATGACTGACTTGGCACCAACCCAGGCCTGCTGCACCTGACCCTCGTAGAGCTCCCGACTTGTCCTGCCACTGTGAAAACTCCAAGAAACCCAGAGGACTGCCAGTGCTTTGCCAATTGCCAAAGAAACTCCTTTGGAGTACAGGAGCTGCTCCCCTGCAGCCACAGGCACCAAAAAAGTAAGACCCGATACACTGACCTGCTGCCTACGGGGACTATCGATGCAGCAGGCACCCAGGAAGAGGTAGCTGTGCCCCTACAGGTCAGATATGTCCTCTCTCCAAGCGTGGGGACGCCAGGACTGACCTGAGCTGCACAACACCTGGGATACCAAACCCCTTGCAGTAGCCAAGGCTTGTTGTGTACTGTCCGGACACCAATGCTGAGGAAGACTCACCTGCATGACGAGGGACTTCAGGGACAGATATACCTAGGTGGCTGGCTAAAAGGTAACAAGGTGGAGGACTATGAAGGGGTCTACAATTTGATTATGATGGAGCACATATTAGCAAACTGTACATCAGAGACGTTACATTAGCATCTAGTAGACACATCACTCTTGAGTCCCAGAGAGCTGGCCAAGAAAGCTGATGTATGGGTTAGGACTAGGAGACCCAAAAAGCATCTGGGAAAGTTTCCAAGAAATGGGGTTCAGGCCCACAGAACAAAGAAGGCAGCAAGTCCTCCAAGGAAACCCCTTCAGAGACTCAGTCCCCTAAAAAGATGGATAGTACGCTCCACCCTACCTCTAGTTGTAAACAGAGTAGTGGGGACCCTAAGCTTAAAAACGTAATGGACTGTAGGCCCTATTTTGATTGTCAGCGGGTTGGGCACTACAGAGGGGACTTAGCTTGTCCCAAGAGAAAGGTAGGCACTGGGGTTGTCAGTGTAGCCTGAGGATTGCTCCTCGGACGAGGACATCCTTTTAGCTTTTAACTGGTAAGTTGGGACAGACGGTGAGCTAGTAGTTCCAGAAGGAAGCAAACACTTCCATTTCCCTGAGGTAAATGGAATTCCAGTCACTGCCCTTAGGGATACATGTGCCAGCCATACCATTGTGCATAACAGGCTGGCATCCTCAGACCAGTATATCCTTGGTGAGACTACGAGAGTAAGGGTTGTCCCAGGAGGGGTTACTGTTAGGCCTGTGGCTTTAGTCTCTCTAAAAATATCTGGGTCCCTTAGTTGGCAGAGGGTCGTAGTCAATTCAGACCTCCCCTTGATTGTCTCCTTGCAAATGACCTCCCAGAGGTTGGTCAGAGCCCAAAAGAGATACTGGAGCAGTGCCAGTTCTCTCCTAAGGATTCTGAAGGTGTTGAACCTGTGGTTAGTACAAGTAGGCCTCCAAAGAAGCGAAGAAGATAAATGTGTAGGAAAGGCGGGCAACTTTTAGCCAAAGCTCCAGTGAGCCAAGGAGATCCTGCTCCTGCTGGAGAGGATTCCATAGTCGGCGCTGGTGATGCCCGACCTGCCCCACAAGAAGTCCTGGATAGTCAGGCAGCTGTTATGCATGAGATGGTGGCTCCTCGGCTAACAGAAGAGAATGGACGGAGGGTGTTTGCTACAGGATATGGTAACCGCCCACTTTAAGACAACAGTAGAACCCCAAACCCAAAGAGTCCTGTTTGTAAGCCCATCCATCCGTCAGCGGAGAGCTAAAGGTGTGGTTCCAGGTGCTGACAGCTGTCAGTAGCTTCTGCTGGGCGTTAGCCTTTATGACTGCACTGTCCTTGGCATGGTGGTCTAACCCCATGTCAAATACCAAGTTAGGCCCCCTGACCCTGCTGGTCATGGTGGGGTGAATCCATCTGTGGCTAACCTCTTTGGGTAAGCTAGGCATTGCCCTGGCAAGAATAAGGTTAGCATAGGTAGCTACCTCTTCCCCAAGGAAAGGAGAGAAAGCCAAGCAGATCTAACACAGTTTAAAATGGGTCCTGTTATAGTTGGGTTAGGTCAGCTGCCCAGAGGCAGTGACCTGGACAGAAGGATGAGAAGCAGAGTAGGCCCTGCAACAATGAAGCCTGTTCCCTTTCTCTCTTCCTTGTCGGTCAATGCTGTGCAATAAATGTCTTACACTCCTCTGCGTTAGGCCTAAGGCTGCTCGCCCACACTAACACTAATAGAGCACTTTGGGTTTTAAATTGAGCCCTGTACACTTCTGGGGAATCTCTGGACTCTGTGCATGGTATAACCACCTAGTGGCATACCATATACAGAGCCAGCCTCCTACATTGGGTGCATTATATTTTATGTGAGGAAATATCAGCATGAGCAGATGTGCCCCTGTGATATCTAGTTATATTACTAGATATTGCAAATGAGCAGGGAAGCCATCTTAACATATGTACTGGGCACTGGTCAAAACGAGTTCCCAGCTACATAATGGCTCGACTGAAACATATGGTGTTTTGTATCAAACACCTCGTATTAATAAATCGACGCTGATTCCAGTAATGGCTTTATTAATACATGCACCCAGAGGGCACCTTAGAGGTGCCCCCTGAAAACCTACCAATTGCTAGTGTGCACTGCTGACCGACTGTTCTTAGCCAGGCTACCACCACAGACTAGGTTCTGGGCCTTGCTCTGTGGAGGCCAGAAACAAAGCCTGCTAATGCAGAGGGTGTTTACACCACCCTCCCACAGAATGACCTGTTAGTTAGCATTTCAAGGCAGGCGACTTCAAAGACCCTACCTCCTTTAGTATGCGAATCTGGCTTCCCTCACAGGAGAGGATGCGAAACCCCCAGCCCTGAACCATCTGGTGCCAAGACAGGCGGGAAATCTAGGTATGCAGGAGGCAAGTTGCACTGCCAGGCTGGACACACCTCTAGGGTGACCTAGTCTGACGTGAACACGATGTTAGAAATTCCACCATACTGTGTGTGGTGGAATTCGGAATTCTGGGACAGGGTGATGCCCATTCCTCAAAGAACTTGGTTATCTAGGGGGTGTAGTGACCCCAGGGGTAAGTAGCCCATTGGCTACTACCCCTTACTCCCCTTAACACCTCTAAATCGAATATTTAGTGGCTCGTTGATACTAGGTCTTCAGATTTCAACGGACACAAAAGAAGAAGTTAACTGAGAAGGTGCTGACCCGAGAACCGAGGAGCATAACTGACTTGGTGCCAAGCCTGCCTGCTGCACCCTGCCCTCGTGGAGCTCCTGACTTGACCTGACACTGTGGAGGCTCCAAGAAACCCGGAGGACTGTCAGTGCTTCACCAATCACCAAAGAAACCCCCTTGCAGTAGAGGAGGCACTCCTCTGTAGACACAGGCACCAAAGAAGCAAGACCTAATACACTGACCTGCCGCCTATGGGGACTATCGATGCAGCAGCCACCCAGGAAGAGGTAGCAGTGCCCCTACAGGTCAGATACGTCCTCCCTCCAAGTGTGGGGATGCCAGGACCAACTGGAGTCACACAACACCAACACCTGGGGTAACGGACCCCTTGCAGCAGCCAAGTCTTCTTGTGTCGAATCAGAAAACCAACGCCGAGGAAGACCGACCTGTATGTTAAGGGACTTTAGGGACAGTGAGACCAACATTGAGAGTGGCCCAACTGTCCTGTTTGCCCCTTTGCAGCAGAAACAAAGACCAAGAATGAGTCTGCAGCCGCTGCTACCTGACGCCTCAAAGTGCCTATGCACCCGTGCTTCAGAGCCTGAATCCAAGGGAGGTGACAATGCCAACGGGGTCCCCAGACCCACAAGTGCTAAGCCCATTCTTGGGTTTGCCAAGATTAGACTTCCAGTTTCAGCCTGCAGCCTCTTTCTGAAGGCTTCCCTCCAACTGCGAGAAACTCCAGCACAGGATCAGACGCCACAAGACGCCAATGCAGCCGAGCCCCACAGCCCGAGGAGAAACAGACCAAGAGCGTCCTTGTGTGGCCGAGGATCTCAAGGGTTGAGCCCCCCATGGATTCCCCTGGACTGGACCTCCAATTCCAGCTTGCAGCCTCTTTGTAACCGAACGGTTCTTCTATTGAAGTGGATGGGACGAGTGACGTTGTGACAGACCCCTGCACCCGGATGCCCCAGAGCCTCCCGAGGTGACCTATGGATGTGACGGTGGACCTTACCCCATACTCACCTTAAGTCCTGAAGAACCGTCTCGTAAGTTGCTCCTAAGGGCCTGAATGCAACAAATGTTTTCCTCCATAGGATAACATTACAGATCTAGAAATTGCTGTCAATTTTTGAAAAATTTATAAATTCATAACTCAAAAAGTACTTCCCCGAGTCCGATGATCTTGGTATCTAAATTTATTGAAAAGTATGTGTTATTTTTATAAATTAGCGTTGGATTTCTTTATTTAGTGTGTATCTCACTTACTGCCTTTAGTTGCTTTCTAAATGCTTAGCCCTAACCTCTGATATGCCTAACTGCTCGCCCACGCTACCACAAAAGAGAGCATTTGCGTGTCATTTGTGCCTCAGTAATTCCTTTGGGGTTTGCAAGAGCTCTCTGCACAGTGTACCTCATTGTGGTGCACTATATAGAGAGCAAGTTTCCAACACTGGGTATTCCATCACTCTAAATGTTTACAAGAATTTTATGAGAACTTCTTTGGGGGAGTTTGCAAAAGTGGGCAATTGGTTTCACTTCCAGGAAAATATTTTCTGTGCACAAGGATAAGATATTTATGTCCCTGGCGGTTCGCCATATTATAACCTCGTGAAAAATCCTGATGCTAGAAAAAGGTTTATGTTTATTTTTTCAGGTTTGGGCACACCTGTACTTAATGGGTGACTGATGCTTGAACTTATATTCTGAAAAAAATAATGATATCATATAATGTAAAAATGCTTCATTTTTGGAATTATTTTTATCTGTAACATATAAAGATTTGATTAGTCTAAGAATTATTTCAAATAAATTGGTTATACTCTTTAGTATTATGATTTTTATAGGTTTTACTTTAGGTTGTGAAGTTTTATAAATCTGTAGACCCAACTACAAAGATTTTTCTCTGAGTTTAACTTACTGTTCCTTTAATTCTAAGTTTCCAGTAGTAAGTCACTACTAGTCATCGAAAAAAGCTTTGTGAATTTGGCTCTATGAGTGTATATGTTTTGTGTTACCTGTATGTGCTTACTTAGCTACAAATAAATACTCAGACAACACACCGACTCTTGTCAGGCAAACATTTTCTATTGTCCAACCTCACTTTATTGGAATAATTTCTGCACAGAGATCACATGGAAAGAGGAGAACTTCGTAATATTGCAGAACAATGCTTACGACTCGCAATCGTAAGAGTGTACCTTATCAGAGAGTGGCTTCCTACTCTAATCCACCCCTGTAGGAGTCTACCACACCACAGAAGAGAAGGCACTTCCAGTAAACCTCTGTAGGGGTGCACCACATCAGACCGGAAGCGTGCACTTTAAATTCCTTTTGAAGGGGTGCATTAGAGCACAGATTAAACACGTGCATTAAGCCCTTTCTTTGGGGTTTACCACAGCACAGAAGAAACACCCTCTTTAAACCTCCTCTTTAAAAGTACATTACATCAGAGGGGAATCACCCACTTAAAATCACTTCTGTAGGGTGCAGCAAATCCCAGAGGAAACACCTGCTTTAAATCCCTTGTTAGATGTGTGTCATCACAGGAAACACCCACTTAACTCCCCATGGTTAGGATGCACCATATAATAGATGAACAGGCTTTAAACCCCTTCTGTAGGGGTACTCCACATCAGGGGGGACACACTTCGAACTCTTTTTAGCAGCAGCACGTCACATCAGAGAGGAAACATCCATCCATAATGCAGAGGAAGCACCTACTTTAAGCCCATTCTGTATGGTAGACCACCGCACAGAGCAACATGGTATAAACCCCTTCTGTATCGGTACACCACATCACAGGGTAACCTGCCCGAAACCTCGTCAGTGGGGGTACACCACATCACAGGGGAGCCTGCTTGAAACCTCTTCCGCAAGAGTAGACCACATCAGAGAGTAAACCTGCTTACTTTAAACCTTTTCTACGGGAATGTACCCTATCAAAGAGTGCCCTACCTTATACCAATTCTGTGAGAGTGTACCATATCACAGGGTACATATACTTTCAGCATCCCATATGATGGACCCCTTGTAAACCCTTCTGTAGGGCACCTCATCACAGACGAAACCCATAGTTTACACCTCATCAGTGGGTGGGCACTACATCCGACAAAACCCGTGCTTTAAACCTCTGCTGTGGGAGGGCACTTCATCCGAGGAAGTCCTTGCTTTAAACCTCTGCTGTGGGAGGGCACTACATCCGACAAAACCCGTGCTTTAAACCTCTGCTGTGGGAGGGCACTTCATCCGAGGAAGTCCTTGCTTTAAACCTCTGCTGTGGGAGGGCACTACATCCGAGGAAGTCCTTGCTTTAAACCTCTGCTGTGGGAGGGCACTACATCTGAGGAAGCCCTTGCTTTAAACCTCTGCTGTGGGAGGGCACTACATCCGAGGAAGTCCTTGCTTTAAACCTCTGCTGTGGGAGGGCACTACATCCGAGGAAGCCCTTGCTTTAAACCTCTGCTGTAGGAGGGCACTACATCCGAGGAAGTCCTTGCTTTAAACCTCTGCTGTGGGAGGGCACTACATCCGAGGAAGCCCTTGCTTTAAACCTCTCCTGTGGGAGGGCACTACATCCGAGGAAGTCCTTGCTTTAAACCTCTGCTGTGGGAGGGTACTACATCCGAGGAAGTTATTGCTTTAAACCTCTGCTGTGGGAGGGCACTACATCCGAGGAAGTCCTTGCTTTAAACCTCTACTGTGGGGAGGGTACTACATCCGAGAAGTCCTTGCTTTAAACCTCTGCTGTGGGAGGGCACTACATCCGAGGAAGCCCTTGCGTAAAACCTCTACTGTGGGGAGGGTACTACATCCGAGAAGTCCTTGCTTTAAACCTCTGCTGTGGGAGGGCACTACATCCGAGGAAGCCCTTGCGTAAAACCATTTTCGTTTGAGTTTAACATAAGCTAACGGTATAATCAAGAAAGAGAATGATTCCACGAAATGTTTATTAGTGTGGGATTAGTAGAAACCAAAAGAGAGACTGTACAAAAGCGAGGATGGCCAGCATTATCTATGGCGTTTCACGAGATATATGTATGGACAGGTGACTGGAAGCTTATGAGAACAAGAGACAGAACTCAAAACAATCAGGAGCCCCTGAAACGAGAATCATAATCCCGATTCGGCTTTGTAGGCTGGCAGATACTCAAGGGTGCTGAATGGTAGGTAGCAAAAACAAACAAAGGACGATGGGAAACGTAACCCAAATACATGTGCGTTGGTGGCTTTAATCCCCTTGTATAGAAGGGTACCACATCAGAGGGTACACCTACTTTAAACCCCTTCTAGGGTAGTGTGCCACATCCCACGGTACACCTATTTTAACCTCGCCTGTAGAGGTGTACCACAACAGGTATACTCCCCGTTCAAGCCTCGTCTGTACAAACTTTGTCTGCATAAGTGTGACATGTCAGAGTTTAAACCTACCCGCTTGGTTCAATTCCATGCTATTAGTTGCATAAATGCAGTTTGATCCCCCTTGACAAGGTATTGTACTTGGACGGGAAATTGATTCATATGCAACATTTTAAAAGCGCAATTGTACAACTTCTGCCTTTAGTATTGGTTGTTCTTCCTGTCGTTTTCAATAATATTCAATTCCACATCAAAGCATCTCTGTTAAATATGTGTTTTTTTCTCCTTAAATGAGCTCAGCATGACCGAGCTCCTGGACGCAGAAGAAAGAGTCTCCATGTTCCTAGAGATCTGTCCTTTGTTCAAGGCAAACCACGCACCAGCACCTCTTTTCACTGTGGAAGTAGCGCCATCTACTGGCCAGTGACGGTTCTTTGAAGAACAATTACACTAACTGAAAGGCACTTCGACAATCTCTTTTTGACATGTCTCGGGGGCAATTGCGAGCTACTTCCCCCTTCGTAGGGTTCTGGTTTAAGGAGGGATAACTGGAATTTTCACTGGTAAATACAATTTACTCTGAGAGTTGTGAGGCTGAAACCCCATATACTCCAGTTAGACATCGCGTTCTGCTCAAGTGCTTGAGCTCCTGCCCCCCGTGCCTGATTGCGTACGGAAAAGCGCGCCAAGAATTTACTAGCTGCGCGTAATGTGTCATGCTTGAGCTCCTGCCCCCCCGTGCCTGCGAGTGCGCGCGGTACAATGATGTTAAATGCGGGAATTGGACAGTCCTTTTCACACGTTTGGGGGATCTTGTGGAATCGTAAGGTGTCATGCTTGAGCTCCTGCCCCCCCCGTGCCTGAATGCTTACGGTAAGCGCGCCAAGTATTTACTGGCTGCGAGTGCGCACGGTACTTTTATGTTGAAATGCGGTAATTTGCCAAGTACTTCTCCCGCGTTTGGGTGCCTCTGTTGGACACACAATTTGTAGAGCTCTCATGGCATCGGGACATCGCGTCTAGATCCGTGTCCAGAGCTCCTGCTCCCCGAGCCTGAATGCGTAATGTAAAGCGCAAAAGCGCGCACAACATTCGCTAGTCCCCCGCGAAACAACAACTTTTGGCGCCATGTGGCTTGCCATGTTCGAGGTGGGGGTAGGGGTGGAGGCAAACGGGTGTGTGTGGTTAAAAGTGATCTGTAATAACAGCGCCCCCTCTTTTCCTGTTTGCCAATTTTGTGCTTACGCTGGTTTCTCTTTCAGTACATTCGTCCGCGGCGGTGACTGGAGGTTTATTAAGTGGCAACAGGGAGACGCGAGCCAAAAACATATTCGGGGCTCGGACGGGAGTAAGTACGGGCAGGTGGGGGAAGGGGGTACTGTTCGGAGTAGCATGTGGCACTCTGGAGCAACGAATCGGCCTCAAAGGGGGGCGAACAGGCGGTAATTTTCTCTCTTTCACAATTACAGGTAAGAGAGAGCAACGGTTAAGAGATGGACAGCCAAGGATTATCCCCCCCCCCTTTTCACACCAGGGACACAGGTTGAGGAGTCCGTGCCGGGCACTTCGGAGGAAGCCCGGATTGCCGCTTTCTTGGAGCTGACAAGGGCCAAGGGTTTAGCCTGGGCAACTGAACTATTGAAAGCCAGTACCCCCCCAGACTCTGGGATAGCAATGGACGTTCCATCTACAGATAAGGATTTAGGGGAAGGTGCGGGCCCGTCCCGGTCGAAAAGAATTCGCCGCCCCACGAGCAAAGACTTTCCGGTTGAGCAACCGCCGGCACGAAATAGAGCGGCGCCCCCACACAGGGCCCCATTGACCCCCCAGGCGGCGGTTGGTTTGGGGACGGGGACGAATATCGGACTGCCTTGCCCTCCCCAGGCGACATTTGCATCAGCAGAGGAGCTGGGTAAGCTTTCAGATACTTTAAAAGACTTCATGGCTGAGGTCAGATCTGGTCTGTTGCTTGCCAGGTCCCCCCTGGTGGGCGGCCCGTCCGCCCCACCACCACCGAGTGTAACCCCGGCGCCGGGGGGCTTCACGCATGTCTGGGGTCAGCAGCCGGCTGCGGTGGAACTCCCGCGGCCCCCACCCCCAGCTGCTGCTGTGGCTGAGAACGCGACAAGTGCGGTCAATCCCGCAGTAGTGGTTCCCCCGGTGGTACCCATGCCGGCACCAACTCTAGCCGTTGTGCCTAAGCCTCTAGTTACTACGGCCCCGCTAGTGTCGGGCCGCTGCTCACTCGCTTGGATGGTCCCTTTAGTCGCCAAAGAAGGGATTTGGCGCAGGGAATTTATCGATATCTTCACCCTTCTCATGCATGGGGCTGAGGGGGTGGATACCAGGAGGATGGGCAACAAGGAAGAGGACAAGAGGGTGCGGTATCATTTATATCCCGCAAAAAATATTGTGACCTGGGGTCAGGCCTTTGCCATCTTTGCGGCAGTAATAGTGGAGAAATTCCCAGACGAAGGGCCAGGTCTTTTTCACTATGCAAGCGTGATTACAGAAGAGGCTGCTAAGGGTGGAGGCATGGGATGGTACCACTATGACTGTGACTTCCGCAGACAGAGAGCAATCTGCCCAGATCTTGAGTGGGACCAGTTGGAGGTCCGTTTATGGGTAAAACACATGGGCAAGCATACTGAGGGGTCTACGACAAAGTCAGGTACAGAGAGCAGCGTAAAGAGCAAAGAGAAAGAGGATAAACAGGAGGGGAAATGGCAGAACAGGAAGTCCTTTCGGGGCGGTCGTGGGGGGGGCCGCAGGCCTGGCTTTCGGGCACGGTCTTCCGGAACATGCAGGCTCTTCAATGCAGGGTTCTGCTCCTGGGACAAAACATGCCGTTTCTCACACAATTGCAGTGTGTGCGGGGCACCCCATGCCGCCACTGCATGCTCCAAGCGCGACACTCCCGACAAGCCTTCCTTGAGCAAGTAGCCCGGGGGGGTCCCCCCCTCCTGCGCTCTGGCCCCCTGCGAACACATCTGCCAGCGCGCATGACCTTGCCCCACACGACCATGTGAAAGGGCCCTCTCCCATCTGCGTAAAGAACCTCCTCAGCGCACTCCGCGGTTGCGCTAGCAGGGAAGGGTCCCTCATTTCTGAGGGTTTCTTAGACGGTTTCCGCATTCCTTATCAAGGCCCCTTAGTGAGCAGGGATGCGGAAAATCAGAAATCAGCTAGGGAACACCCGGAGGTAGTGCGGGATAAAATAGCGAAGGAGGTGTCTTTGGGCAGGGTGGCGGGCCCATTTTCCTCACCCCCTATGCCCCACTTTGTGATTTCTCCCCTGGGGGTGGTACCAAAAAAGGAGCCAGGGGCTTTCCGTCTTATCCACAACCTATCACACCCAGAAGGGGACTCCGTGAATTCCTGGCTTGACGAAGGTAGATGCTCAGTGTCTTACTGCTCCCTAGACCTGGCAGTCGACATGATCAGGAGGGCAGGGAAGGGAGCCTGGTTGGCCAAGTCGGATATCGAATCGGCTTTCAGGCTGCTACCAGTACACCCGGACAGCCAACACCTTCTGGGCTTCAAGTGGGGGGACCAGGTCTTTTATGATAGGTGTATGCCCATGGGTTGCTCGGTGTCTTGTGCGTACTTTGAGGCTTTCAGCTCCTTCCTACAGTGGGCCTTAACAAACAGGTATGGCATTGAGGGAGTGACCCACTACCTGGATGATTTTCTGTTCATCGGGGGAGCTGACTCGCAAGAATGTGCGCGGGCGCTGCAATGTTTCAAGGAATTGGCAGGACACCTGGGTGTACCTTTAGCTCCTGGTAAGACCGAGGGTCCGGCGCAGGTTTTGGTATTCTTGGGCATCGAGTTGGACACGGTGAAGGGCGTGTCCCGACTCCCTGCGGATAAGGTACAGGCCTTGCGTCAGGAGATCTGCGATCTACTGGGTAGGGACAAGGTTACTCTGGGTGAAATCCAATGCCTGCTAGGGACTCTGAATTTTGCGGTAAAGGTCATACCCATGGGGAGGGTCTTTGCCCGCAGGTTAGCAAGGGCAACCGCTGGTGTAAAAAAGAAACATCACTGGGTCAAGCTGGGGTCAGGTTTGAAACAAGATCGGGTCGTGTGGAGCGAATTCCTGGCCCGCTTTAATGGGACGGTAATTTGGAAACAGCCCTGGATTGACAGTCAGGAGCTTTGTCTTTTCACAGATGCCTCAGGCAGGGAAGGTTTCGGGGCTATCTTGGGTGAGGAATGGTGCGCTCAGGGATGGCCCAATGTTTGGCGCAGGCGTAGGATCACCAAAAATGTTACTGTGCTGGAGCTCTTCCCGATTGTTGTTGCATTACACCTATGGCCGGCGGCATTGTCAGACAGAAAGGTGGTGTTCTGGTCTGACAACATGGCGGTCGTTCAGGCAATTAACAACCAGTCCGCCAGGTGCCAGCTGGTGCTGTGCTTACTAAGGGAGTTGGTCCGGGCATGCCTGCGCATCAATGTGGAGTTTAAAGCCAGGCACATTGAGGGGATTCAAAATGTGGCAGCTGACGCTCTTTCTCGTTTTCAGTGGCTCCGATTCAGGGAGGCCTGGCCGCGGGCGAGAGCGCAGATGACCCCATTCCCGGACCATCTATGGAGGATCCTGCAGTGGGACGGAGCCTGAAAGCGATGGGAGAAAGAGCTCTGGCCCCAGGTACCAGAAAGCGTTACAGCGCCCACATGGCAACATTCAGAGCAACCTCTATAGCGCTGGGTACTTCAGGGGCTGCGTTGGTGTCCCAGGTCCGAGCATTTCTGGTGTGGGCTAGGGGACAGGGGAAAAGCCGTTCATGGGTGGGCAGTCACTTGGCAGCCGTAAGCCACGACACTAGGTTGTCTGGCGGGGCGGATCCCACTAACTCCTATCCCATCCGGGCCGCCTTGAAGGGTTGGGCTAGGGAGGAGCCCAGGGCCCCTGATAATCGAGCGCCCATTGATTTCGAAATCCTGAAAGGCATGCTAGGGGCTCTCGAGTTAGTCACCTACTCTCATTACGAGGCCACGCTGTTTTCAGCCACATTCTGCTTAGCATTTTACGGGGCTTTCAGAGTCAGTGAGTTAGTGGCTAGGTCCAAGGTCGACTGCTCAGGGGATGCGCTGGCAATTTCAGATGTGTCTATTTCCGGGTCACTGACCATTCATTTACGCAAGTCCAAGACTGATCAGGCGGGGCGGGGGATCAGGGTGGTTCTCCAGCCCCTAGGTGACCCCAGGTTCTGCCCAGTGCAATGGGTAAAGGCGTTTTTGGAGCACAGACCGCCCGGTCCTGGTTATCTTCTGTTGCATTCAAATGGTACCCCCGTAACTAGATACCAGTTCGAGCAGGTAATCAGGGCCAGTTTAGCCAGGGCGGGGCTCGCCCGGCCGGACAGGAGGTATTCCAGCCACTCATTCCGCATTGGCGCTGCCACCGCCGCTCACCTGGCGGGATTAGAGGCCGCACAGGTGAAGAAATTAGGGCGTTGGGAATCTGATTGTTATAAGATATATGTTCGCCCGTGAGGCTGCCTTTAGTTAACGTGTTTTGTGATTGTATATTGTGTATCGTTGGAATCACCCTTTTTGATTAAATAACTCGTGTGCACACCATGTCTCCTCTTTATTAGGACGAGTGGTGTGGGTGATCGGGCATTCATTTGTCGCTCGGGCTGCCCAATGGGCATCGCATCGGAATTGGATGCGACACTTCTCTCAGACCAAAGTGGAATGGATGGGGGTGCCAGGGATGAGATGGTTCGAACTCAGGAATAAGATCGAGCAGAGACTAAGAGCACACGGATCCACCTTGCCCCACCTGTTGGTGATCCACCTGGGTGGGAACGACCTTGTTACCCTAGGGAGACGATTGCTGCTATTAGCCATGAAAAGAGACTTAGGGGAAATCTGCAAGCGTCTGGGCGAGTGTGAGATCGTGTGGTCGGAGATCATCCCCCGCAGGTCCTGGCGTGGGGCTAAATCCTTAGAAGCGGTAGAGCACTCCAGGAGGCGCATTAATGGAGCAATGCGTAAGTTCACGTCCCAAAGGGGTTTGGGTTTTCTTCGCCATGAGATGATTCGTGGGAATGTAAAGGGGTAGTTCGACTTAGATGGAGTACACCTCTCCCAAATAGGCATGGACCTGTTTTTATTGGATCTAAGCGAAGCATTAGTGAACAGAGGGTGCAGGTAAGAGCTAAGTTGGTGGGGGGCCCTGGCTGCGACGGTTAGCCGCCTTCAGGGCTGTGGCGGAGTTACAGGGCGATCTGGAAGCAGGCCGGTACAAAGGGTACCTCTGCGCGGCACCACGTGGTGCCTGAGCCAAAACGAGGAGCCTCCAGAGAGGTCCCGGAAGCCGGTCGGCGCCCCGCTAGGCCTGCGGGCGGTTGTGGGCCTGAACAACCGGGGGCTTGCTATGCGACGCTCCGCCCCGAGAGGGGGGGTGTGAGTAGAATTTCAACGGCACGTGATCGTAAAAGAATCACTTGGGGGGCAGCTCTTGTGGTCTTTACCATGCTGCCCGGCTCATCAGGCGGGCAGGTGATGTAGTTGGCCGCCTGCCCTTGGATCGCCCGTAAGATAACCCACCTATTACATATCCTGGAATTATGTAATAAACCTGCAGCATTTGTTACCCACTTACAACTGTTTCTTGTGTTTTCATTGGGTAACCTAATTTGGGGGAGGGGGGTAAGCGGGGTGCCCCTGGGGGTACTATGCCGCTGACCGCGGACCCCGCAGGGGGCCACTCGGCGGTCGGCGCCTTAGTGGCCCCGGGGCCCCGGTCACCCCTCCCCACTCTCTCCTTCGGGGGGGGTGGGCAGGGACTCTGACTGGTGCCCCCCCTTCCGTGTCAGGGCCGGAAGTGACGCGCAAGGCGCGTCACTTCCGGGCCCAGGTGTGAGGGGGAGGCTATTTAGCCTTCCCCCACCCTCACTGGCGACCTCTTTGTCGCCCACCTCGCTTTTCCCTCCCTACCGCTTACCCGGCGTAGGTGTGTTTGAGTGGGGGGGCTTTGTCTGAGCGTTATAATATTTTCATTTTTCGTTGCAGGCGGAGTTACAGGGCGATCTGGAAGCAGGCCGGTACAAAGGGTACCTCTGCGCGGCACCACGTGGTGCCTGAGCCAAAACGAGGAGCCTCCAGAGAGGTCCCGGAAGCCGGTCGGCGCCCCGCTAGGCCTGCGGGCGGTTGTGGGCCTGAACAACCGGGGGCTTGCTATGCGACGCTCCGCCCCGAGAGGGGGGGTGTGAGTAGAATTTCAACGGCACGTGATCGTAAAAGAATCACTTGGGGGGCAGCTCTTGTGGTCTTTACCATGCTGCCCGGCTCATCAGGTGATGTAGTTGGCCGCCTGCCCTTGGATCGCCCATAAGATAACCCACCTATTACATATCCTGGAATTATGTAATAAACCTGCAGCATTTGTTACCCACTTACAACTGTTTCTTGTGTTTTCATTGGGTAACCTAATTTGGGGGATGGGGGTAAGCGGGGTGCCCCTGGGGGTACTATGTGCGTTGGTGGCTTTAATCCCCTTGTATAGAAGGGTACCACATCAGAGGGTACACCTACTTTAAACCCCTTCTAGGGTAGTGTGCCACATCACACGGTACACCTATTTTAACCTCGCCTGTAGAGGTGTACCACAACAGGTATACTCCCCGTTCAAGCCTCGTCTGTACAAACTTTGTCTGCATAAGTGTGACATGTCAGAGTTTAAACCTACCCGCTTGGTTCAATTCCATGCTATTAGTTGCATAAATGCAGTTTGATCCCCCTTGACAAGGTATTGTACTTGGACGGGAAATTGATTCATATGCAACATTTTAAAAGCGCAATTGTACAACTTCTGCCTTTAGTATTGGTTGTTCTTCCTGTCGTTTTCAATAATATTCAATTCCACATCAAAGCATCTCTGTTAAATATGTGTTTTTTTCTCCTTAAATGAGCTCAGCATGACCGAGCTCCTGGACGCAGAAGAAAGAGTCTCCATGTTCCTAGAGATCTGTCCTTTGTTCAAGGCAAACCACGCACCAGCACCTCTTTTCACTGTGGAAATAGCGCCATCTACTGGCCAGTGACGGTTCTTTAAAGAACAATTACACTAACTGAAAGGCACTTCGACAATCTATTTTTTGCCATGTCTCGGGGGCAATTGCGAGCTACTTCCCCCTTCGTAGGGTTCTGGTTTAAGGAGGGATAACTGGAATTTTCACTGGTAAATACAATTTCTGAGAGTTGTGAGGATGAAACCCCATATACTCCAGTTAGACATCGCGTTCTGCTCATAGTGCCAATATCGGCAACCCTCACCATCCCCCCATACAGCATTCTCCTAGAGCAATAACCAGACAAGACACCTTCTTTGTTGAGAAAACTGCTGCAGGTTTATTAGTATTACAAATATGCCAACATTGGTGGGTTTTCTTTCTTTTTTTTTTTTACCAGCCTTTTTACATCGTCAAACTACCAGCGGAAAACCAGGGCTTTTCTCTTCATCTGAAAACTGGATTTCTCGAATTTGTGTACAACCAAAACGCCACTTCTATAGGCTAAGAGGTGACGGTCATTTCTTGAAATTTGATTAGCTATAGTCTGAGTACCTAGCTTCACTGCGCCTTGCTCGCGAAGTCTACTGGCCACTCTCACTGTGTAAAACCCACACTTTACCTCATAACTTGACCGCATATTCTCTGCTTGAAAGGTGCCGCAGCCTGCTACGGTTCACAGTGGTGCTGGAAGAATTTTCAGAGCGGGGGTTCTGGAATCAGTGTTGCATTTTAAAGTCATAAGGATTGTTGAAAATCCAAGCCCTACACAAAAAGTAAGTATAGCTAATGATCCATGCCATTCAGCTAGAGAGTGGTAAGGATGTGGAATGGTGCTGGAGGTTCATTTTGGAACATACCGCCATAAATCTATTAATTTTACAGAAAGCACGTTTTCCATTGAAATAGCCACAAAAAATGCACTGACATACACTGATAAAACCATAGCGCACAATCAATAATGTGTGTCTGGTTTCAACAAAATAATATCTATCATTTGCACATCACCAATTAAAATGTCTTGATTTTTTTTGATCCTATAAAAATCTTTGCTTACAGCACACTTACGAATTACAAAAACAATGTGCTTCATTTGTACTTTCCTAACTTCTGCTATATTTTGAAATATTTATTCAGTTAATTTACAAGTATTTGATTTTTTTTTTTAAATACTTCACCAGCCTTTTCTTTCATACTCCCTGTACCCCAGCAAGATTATTAGATAGTTCACCGAACAAAATGCACTAACTTTGCAGTTAGCAAAAGATAAGTAAACACCAATCTCCGTGTTAAAAGTAAAAAGAGCAATTTGTCAGAAGATATAGCCCTGCATTTGACCTCTGTTTTTTAATGCACCAGGAATGTACCAAGCGAAAAACAAAATGCAACAGCATCTTTATTTCTTAATCACCTTCTGAACTCCAGCATTGGTATTTTGGAGGTGCCGCAGCACCCCCACACACCTACTTTCCTCACTGATGAATGTTAATGCATACTGTATTTTCTTCTTTTGCACATGCCGTGATTCCCCCCAGGTTGTCGTTCTCGAATAAATTGATAGATCTTTTTGACCATTACTTGTGCCCTTTCACCATAATAACATGCGTGCATCCAGTGGCGTAACAAAAGTTGAGGGGGCCCCCCTGCAAGGTACATGGAGGGGCCCCGCTCTGGATTTAATCCGGAGCTCTCAGGCCTGAGTACTGTATTGAGGGGGCCCTTGCAGCTCAGGGCTCCGCCCCAGCCCGCACCGCAGGGGCTGCAGGGGCCTGTGTTATGCCACTGCGTGCATACCTACATCCTCAGTGGCATTTGCTGGTCTCTCTGGTCAGGGTGGACAAATCCTCATACACCTCAGCCAAACATATGAAAAAATAGTTCCCTAAGTTCCATGAAGGAAATAAAGAACATGGTCTTACCCCAACCTCACCAAGGGGCATATTTACAACAGAATGGAGAAGTGTGGTGTTAAGAAAACATTGCTTATGCCACGCTTCTCCATTCTGAAAACGTAGAGATGCGCCATATTCACAAGAATGCAGAGCACCCCTGCCTTTCCCCTAGAGCTGGCGCTGAGTTCAGCTGCCTAGCTCCAATGCAGGCACGCTTGCACCATAATGCAAGGGTGTCTGCGTTGGGGACAATGATTGTTGATGTGCAGGAAGGTGTCCCTTCCTGCACATAAACAATAATTCATGGCGTTTTGAAACTTCTATGTGTGCTGCTTAATGCAGCACACATAGAAGTTGCAAATCGTCTGTTTTTTAATTGTCTATTTGCAGGCATGGTCACCTTCCTGCACATAAACAATCAGTGACAATTTGCTATTTCTATGTGTGCTGCACAAGGCAGCGCACATGGAAACAGCAAAAACGAAGAGAAATAAAGTATTTCTCCTCTTTTCGCCTGTTTAAGACCAGGTTTTCCCTCGTCTTAATTTTGGCGCTGCCTCCTATTTACTCTGCCCTTGTAAATAAGGGGCTGCGTCAAAATCAATGGGTTTAGCAGTGGAATCCCTACCACAACACCAATTACCCTCCTCTTTCAAGCTAAATACAGGGTGAAAGGGTGCCTTACTTACACGTTAAGTGGCTTAACGCTGCCTTGTAAATCGGAATGCAGAACAAATCAAAACATTCACCCCCAGTCAAGAGATCTGGGTTAAATCCATCATTCTTTTGCTCACCATGCCACCCCAGTTTAGACCTGGCCATATGCAAATCAGTCTTGACCCTGTGCCTCATGGGAACAGTCCAGCCCGAACTGCCAAGACAGGTCCTCCCTGGACCGGAAACAAGCATCCTAGGACCGGTTTCGGGGTTTCACCCGTCTTCAGCCTGGATAGCTTGATTCCAGTGGCATGGAGAGCACAGGACTCACGTCTGAGCATACCCGTCCCACTCCATGCCACCGAAATCAAGCTATCCTGGCTGAAGAGGGGTGAAACCCCAAAACCGGTCCTGGGATGCTTGTTTCCAGTCCAGGGAGGACCTGGCCTGGCAGTTTGGGCTGGACTGTTCCCATTGGGCACAGGGTCAAGACTGATTTGCATATGGCTGGGTCCAAAGTAGAATGGCATGGTGAGCAAAAAAACGATGGCTTTAGGCCCAGATCTCTGTACTGGGGTGAATGTATGACATTGTTCTGCATTCTGTCCATCAATAGTTCTTTTTGCATTTGTCACCCCGAGTGGGACGGGTATGCTCAGACGTGAGTCCCGTGCTCTTCATGCCACCAGAATCAAGCTATCCTGGCTGAAGAGGGGTGAAACCCCGAAACCGGTCCTGGGATGCTTGTTTCCAGTCCAGGGAGGACCTGGCCTGGCAGTTTGGGCTGGACTGTTCCCATTGGGCACAAGGTCAAGACTGATTTGCATATGGCTGGGTCCAAAGTAGAATGGCATGGTGAGCAAAAAAACGATGGCTTTAGGCCCAGATCTCTGTACTGGGGTGAATGTATGACATTGTTCTGCATTCTGTCCATCAATAGTTCTTTTTGCATTTGTCACCCCGAGTGGGACGGGTATGCTCAGACGTGAGTCCCGTGCTCTCCATGCCACCAGAATCAAGCTATCCTGGATGAAGAGGGGTAAAACCCCGAAACCGGTCCTGGGATGCTTGTTTCCAGTCCAGGGAGGACCTGGCCTGGCAGTTTGGGCTGGACTGTTCCCATTGGGCACAGGGTCAAGACTGATTTGCATATGGCTGGGTCCAAACTAGAAGGGCATGGTGAGCAAAAAAACAATGGATTTAGGCCCAGATCTCTGTACTGGGGTGAATGTATGACATTGTTCTGCATTCTGTCCATCAATAGTTCTTTTTGCATTTGTCACCCCGAGTGGGACAGGTATGCTCAGACGTGAGTCCCGTGCTCTCCATGCCACCGGAACCGGTCCTGGGATGCTTGTTTCCAGTCCAGGGAGGACCTGGCCTGGCAGTTTGGACTGGACTGTTCCCATTGGGCACAGGGTCAAGACTGATTTGCATATGGCTGGGTCCAAACTAGAATGGCATGGTGAGCAAAAAACTGATGGATTTAGGCCCAGATCTCTGTACTGGAGTGAATGTATGACATTGTTTTGCATTCTGTCCATCAATAGTTCTTTTTGCCTTTTTCACCCCGAGTGGGACGGGTATGCTCAGACGTGAGTCCCGTGCTCTCCATGCCACCGGAATCAAGCTATCCTTGCTGAAGAGGGGTGAAACCACGAAACCGGTCCTGGGATGCTTGTTTCCAGTCCAGGGAGGACCTGGCCTGGCAGTTTGGGCTGGACTGTTCCCATTGGGCATAGGGTCAAGACTGATTTGCATATGGCTGGGTCCAAACTAGAATGGCGAGCAAAAAAACGATGGATTTAGGCCCAGATCTCTGTACTGGGGTGAATGTATGACATTGATCTGCATTCTGTCCATCAATAGTTCTTTTTGCATTTGTCACCCCGAGTGGGACGGGTATGCTCAGACGTGAATCCCGTGCTCTTCATGCCACCGGAATCAAGCTTTCCTGGCTGAAGAGGGGTGAAACCCCGAAACCAGTCCTGGGATGCTTGTTTCTAGGCCAGGGAGGACCTGGCCTGGCAGTTTGGGCTGGACTGTTCCCATTGGGCACAGGGTCAAGACTGATTTGCATATGGCTGGTTCCAAACTAGAATGGCATGGTGAGCAAAAAACGATGGATTTAGGCCCAGATCTCTGTAATGGGGTGAATGTATGACATTGTTCTGCATTCTGTCCATCAATAGTTCTTTTTGCATTTGTCACCCCGAGTGGGACGGGTATGCTCAGACGTGAGTCCCGTGCTCTCCATGCCACCGGAATCAAGCTATCCTTGCTGAAGAGGGGTGAAACCACGAAACCGGTCCTGGGATGCTTGTTTCCAGTCCAGGGAGGACCTGGCCTGGCAGTTTGGGCTGGACTGTTCCCATTGGGCATAGGGTCAAGACTGATTTGCATATGGCTGGATCCAAACTAGAATGGCGAGCAAAAAAACGATGGATTTAGGCCCAGATCTCTGTACCGGGGTGAATGTATGACATTGATCTGCATTCTGTCCATCAATAGTTCTTTTTGCATTTGTCACCCCGAGTGGGACGGGTATGCTCAGACGTGAGTCCCGTGCTCTTCATGCCACCGGAATCAAGCTTTCCTGGCTGAAGAGGGGTGAAACCCCGAAACCAGTCCTGGGATGCTTGTTTCTAGGCCAGGGAGGACCTGGCCTGGCAGTTTGGGCTGGACTGTTTCCATTGGGCACAGGGTCAAGACTGATATGCATATGGCTGGGTCCAAACTAGAATGGCATGGTGAGCAAAAAAACCATGAATTTAGGCCCAGATCTCTGTACTGGGGTGAATGTATGACATTGTTCTGCATTCTGTCCATCAATAGTTCTTTTTGCATTTGTCACCCCGAGTGGGACGAGTATGCTCAGACTTGAGTCCCGTGCTCTCCATGCCACCGGAATCAAGCTATCCTGGCTGAAGAGGGGTAAAACCCTGAAACCGGTCCTGGGATGCTTGTTTCCAGTCCAGGGAGGACCTGGCCTGGCAGTTTTGGCTGGACTGTTCCCATTGGGCACAGGGTCAAGACTGATTTGCATATGGCTGGGTCCAAACTAGAATGGCATGGTGAGCATAAAAAACGATGGATTTAGGCCCAGATCTCTGTGCTGGGGTGAATGTATGACATTGTTCTGCATTCTGTCCATCAATAGTTCTTTTTGCATTTGTCACCCCGAGTGGGACGGGTATGCTCAGACGTGAGTCCCGTACTCTCCATGCCACCGGAATCAAGCTATCCTGGCTGAAGAGGGGTGAAACCCCGAAACCGGTCCTGGGATGCTTGTTTCCAGTCCAGGGAGGACCTGGCTTGGCAGTTCAGGCTGGACTGTTTCCATGAAGCACAGGGTCAAGAGAAGACTGATTTGCATATGGCTAGGTTCAAACTGGAATGGCATGGTGAGCAAAAAACAATGGATTTAGGCCCTGATCTCTGTACTGGGGTGAATGATTGACATTGTTCTGCATTCTGTCCATCAATAGTTCTTTTTGCCTTGTAAATAAGGCAAAGCCCCTATTACGAACACAATGTCACTAAAAGTGACGTTGTGGTAGCGATAGGGGCTTGTAAATATGCCCCCAAGTATTTACAGAGGATCACCGCACCTGCTGGACCTTTGAACCTGCACAATCGGAAGCATGTCACCTCGTCTTGACCTGTGGGACTTGCATGTGGTGCACTTCAAGCCACTGAACTTTAGCAGGCTCTCTCCCTTCCTCTCTAGGACCGAACTGGGGGTCAGTCAGTCCAGGTTGCCTACTTGGAAAATGGCTGGGAAACAGAGAGGAATCTCTAACCATAGAATCCAGCACATATTAAACTACTGCCTGCACTTTCTGTCCTCGGACCACTGGGTGCCACCAAAGACCAAGAAAAGAGATGGCTAAATCACAACACCATGTTTATTTATTTATGTATTTGCAAAGTTTTATATGGTGCTGGCTAGATCCGGAGGTATCAGAGTGCTTTACATAAGGATCAGCGAGTTATAGGTTACATAATTACATAGCCAAGTATTGACATGGGAGAAAAAAACAAAACAAAAAAAACCATGAGATTACACAATAATATGAGTTATTAGCGTATACACGTCTTCAGGGGAGTAAAAGGTAGAGGGGGAATGGTAGACAGGGGTAAGGAATGCAGGTGGAAGACACAATGGGAAGACAAGAAAAACAATGTCCGATGTCCGGCTGGGTAGGTGACGGCCGAGGGGTGAACCAGAGCCAAACTCCTCTATAGCTGCATAGGACTGCTCCACCGGGTATCGGCCAAGGTTGCTCGGGTACCGCGGAAGTACAGACAGTTATGGTGGAAGACGAGGAAAGCAATATCCACTGTCCGGCTGGGTAGGTGATGGCTGAGGGGTGAACCAGAGCCAAACTCCTCTATAGCTGCTTAGGACAGCTCCACCGGGTATCGGCCAAGGTTGCTCCGGCACCGCAGAAGTAAAGACAGTTATGGTGGAAGACGAGGAAAACAATGTCCGCTGTCCGGCTGGGTAGGTGACGGCTGAGGGGTGAACCATAGCCAATCAGTTCAAAGCACCTGGATACTCATCTTTACTTATGAAATCCTACTTGGGGGGAGAGCTACTAAGATTTTACGCCCTATTTACATCACAAAAGTGACGCAAATCAGTGCAAACATTTTTTTTCCTATTTTCTTTCGAGTGCTAAACTAAATAATAGGAAAGTTACACAAAGCAGCGCATAGCACTGCTTTGCATTACTTAGCGCCAAGGGGGCGTACCATGGGTGGAGCATGCTCATTCCCATGCAACCACACAAGATTTCTGACATTAAACCCTATTTACTATATAAAGTAGACCGGGTTTAGAGTCAGAAAACAGGCGAAATAGGCGCAACGAAGGAGAAATAAAAGCATTTCTCCTTCCTTTTCCAACTTTGTACGTGTGCTGCAATTTCCAGCAAACATACAAAGAGGGAAAAGGGTTAAAGTGAGTCTATGCATAGTATTCTGTACTGGAAGGGGACCCTTTCAGTACAAAATCTGTACTAGACTCACTGAGACACCCTTGAACTATGGCGTAAAAATGTCTCTGTGGTGCACAGCAGCTGATTTCAGCACCAGCACTAGGGAGAGGGGAGGAGAGTGCCATATTTCTGTAAGTATGACGCTCGCTCCCTCTCTCTTTTTCACGCAGCACAGCATTTGTTGCTGCTGCACTGCGCTGCGTAAGTCGTAAACCTGGCCCCTGGACTCAACCTTATACATGCGACGTGTTCCATCACTGTCCGGATTTGGGCGGAAAGTGTCCATAGACACAGAGGAGGCCAGTGGTTATCTTAGACTTTCAGAATTCTTGGCTGGTCTGATCATTTCCTCTGCTATTGTATCCTTTTGGCAAAGCAGAGGATGTCCCAAGCCCACAAAGAGCAACTAATGAATAATTTTTTAACTAAGATCGATAGTTCACAAGATAGCGGCCACTGAAGCTTTTCCAGTAAGCCTTACTGTAGCCATCTAATCTACCTGAAGGCCAGGGCCTGAAGCAATGTAAAACAGGGTCGGACGGGGGAACCAAAGCAGCCCCGGAAAATTCTGTCAGACCAGCCCCGGTATGGTGGATAGCCAGCGAGCACAGCAAACGAGTCTGACCACTACAAGGAGGCTTGGGGGAGGGTTCTCCCCCCCAAGAAAATTTTGGGGAAAGTTGTGCATTTTTCTCAACACATTTTTCATTATATATTCAATTGCATTCTCTTTAAAATCATAGTACATGTTGACCTTACAGTGCATCACGATACGGCAATCTTTATTGGAGTTCTTCAATTATTCCCTCATTATCACTTCCCAACAGTGCCTCTCCTCTCTCCATAGCCCCTCTCTCATATTTATTTCATTTTTTTATAGCACCTCTCATACCAGTGTAGGGTATCTGAGCATTTTACATCACACACACATACAGAGACAATGAATCATAAGTATGTAAATCAATGTATAGAAAATGTTCCATAAGACAAAGGGGACTACAAGGTATAGGATTCACATGTTATCCATACTGGTAGGCATTTTTTATGAGTCCTTGTCTGGGGAAGCACAGGATTCAGACAGTAACACAGTGGTTAGGGTTGGCTTTACTAATAAGAATTTGTTACTACCCAAAGAAACCCTTTTTGGCAAAATTAGAATAAAGAAAGACGGGGACAATAAAACATAACTTTCTAATCTATATTACGATTCTAACTTATGATCTGCACAGTAAGAAAAGTAACTCTTTAACCAGCAGTAACATACTGAGCTATGCACATAAAATACTGTTCTGTGATCTGCATAGTACACGCCCTTTGTGCAGGCACATTAACCCTCTGAGATACCGTAGATGAGTTAAACCTGACACTACACAAAACTCCAATCTCTCTAGCAGATACATTAATCACCAGATTGTCGTGCCACTTTTATTGTTGCCTGAAAACTGTTGGCTATGCAAGGAACTCTTCTATGCTTTTACAGCTGCTGCACGGGTACAAAGCTGGCCCCCCACCCTCCCAGCGTCTCAGGGAAACACCCGATACCTAGTACGGCCAGTCCGGCCTTGAGGAAAACTATGAGCAACACAAGTCTGTTACCATACACAAAAAGGAGCTGCAGAGGGATACAGATCAGGTCACCCTCCCCTCATAATATTCAATCAAAAAAGAATCTGATCTAATACGGGACAATCCTTGTGAGCATACCCCACGTCATATCTTGGCTCTAATGTTTAACAACAGCTTCCACAACGCTGTCCAATCCTAGGTGCTCCTGTCCATTTATTTAAAAGTTGTTCAGTGTCATTCCCCAGTATAAAACCAATAGCGTGCAAATCATGAAAGAAGAGAAAATGTGCAAAGATTTGGAAGTGCCTCACGGAAACACCACCATGGGAGCTGCTGGTAGGTTCTCACCAGTGTGGTCTGGTTCTCATCATTGGCAGCTCCCAAAACCACAAAAGAACAGTGTGAGAAAGTGCAAACATTATTTAAATGTGTGAAAAAGGTAACCCAAGCACTTGGAACACTTTCCGCGTGCAACCCTATTCTAACCCCCTTCTGTAGAAGCAAAATTCCCACTGACTTTTGCTTCTCCAAGCTAAAAATGAGCTAAACGACCACTGGCAAAACCATCAATTTTAATCACTGCCGTGCGTCTGCTCAATTTAAAAACAAAGACATACTGTCGCAAACCATCAGTTTTTACAGAAGGCCAACCTGTTTCATTGCCATTCAAACTTCCGGCAATTTCTTCGGGGCAAGGGGTCAGTCTCCGCCACACTGTCCATTCAGTAATATACCAGGTGAGTTGCCTACACCATGCATACCGGCAACCCCCTACTCCTTGGGGATGTGTACACGTCCACACCACCCCAACGTATTACCACGGTTGCTTTATGTCAACCGATATATTTCCTGCATCTGGCCTCAGACTCCAGGCACTTCTTTTTTGATTCAACACAAGTCTGTTACCAGGTGCAAGCCCACAAAGGCCTCATACTCAGGGTTACTCAAAGTATCAGCCAGATTGCCACAATGGTCTCTGTGACAGATGGCCTGGTTGCAGGAATATTTGTGCAAACATTCATAAAAAAAAGAACCAGTGACGCCATCCTTTTGGACTTTCCTAGCTGGGCGCTTAACCTGGACTCTGCCCATCACTAGATGGCAGCAACATTAGTCCACTGAGCTGCTTTCCCCCCAAAGACACTGGAACTTGTGCCAGACGGTTCTATTACAGAACGTCTTAAACAGAAAGATCGTTTGACATAAAAATTGTGACCTAAATATCACTTCTACAAATAGTGTCCTATTAGGTGTAGATCTTCTATTATTAACTCCAATGGGGCAATCTTTTTGTAGACAACATTTAGGACACAAATTTTATGTCAGGCGGCATTCTGTCAATAATATTGTGGTACCACATCATTTTGGACAATCTCTGCCGCTCCCTGTCTGGGGACTTCGGAGTATCTAGTGACTGCTAATGCTTTCAAATGATCACAATCATCCATCTAGGAAAATCTTGCCTCAGTAATGACTAGGTTATTACAACCTTTCACTAAAAAAAGTGCTGGAACACTTTATGAGGTCTTGTGACTAAGATCTAGGTACTTTTCTTGAAATCTGCTCCCCGGGTGTTCATGAAGATCTGTTGATCGTGGTTGCCCATCTTCGATTTCCTCTATTTAGACGATTAGCTTGTGAGAGCTCAACCTCCAGAATGCTATCTAAATAATATAACCTGTTTGCAGAGTTATCCCAGAAACTAGAGTAGATAACAAAAGATCATTTTTTACCCTGGCTTTTCCAACTTCTAGGAGAGTTTTGGGCCTAAAACTAATTATTCAGCACTTCTCCATTCATTCTGCATCAACATGGTGGTTCCGTGGGCTCCTAGATTTGCACTTATATATTCTTACATTAAGAATGAGAATTATTCACTAACATCAGGCTCTAAATTGGACCTTCGTTCAAAGATGATAATTATCGTCCTTGACTGACATAATGTACTTTTAAGGAACCATGTTTAAAACGTCTTAATTTCAGCACTAATGCAGGACAAGGGCCAATCTAGAAAGAAATCTTCATATCCACCGCATGATGCTCACAGCCAACTGCTCCGGTGCCGCCATGTTCTATTTAATGCACTCTAAGGACTCTGTCTCTCTATTTTCCATCCTACAACTCATCTTTGGTACTGGTCCTTAAAGAACAGTTTCCTCTGAGTCGCACCCCGACTTAAAGGAGAAGTAGCTTGAGGAAGCAGATAAACTCAGTGGAATGCATCATGCTCCACACAAGTAAGAGAACATTTGTACAAGTGCTACTGAGGGTACTAGGGTATTCCCAGAACAGACTCTGGACACAGACAACAACTCGGTGTCAAATGATTGCCTCCTCGTGGGTCGTGGGGAGCAGGTATTTCAGAAGATTTTGCAGGGACCAGTGATCCCACTCCCAGATTCTGGTGTCATTTACACTTACTTGGCCATGTTACATGCCTCATCATTGATCAACAGAAGCTTGCTCAAAATCTATAAATAAATGCTGCAGCACTAGTGTGGACTGTGGATTAGTGTGAGGTCTGAGGAATAATGATCCCACTCACTGACCCCCTTTATGACGGGCCAGATGTGAAGGAAGTGCTTGGAAGATGCTCTCAACCCCCACTAACCAGGAACGTTTCTTAATGTCTTCAATCATATTTCGTTCATACTTTGGGTCCTTCAAAAATGCAAGTTAGCCTCCATCTCCAGGTTACTGACTGCCACATTTAGGCCACACCAATTTTAGTTCCTGTGAAGCCTGCTCCTCTCGCAGACCCTAAAGAGATTTGATTATACCATAATATATATATATATATAATATATATATATATATATATATATATATATATATATATATATTCACTGAAAAAACCATAGGTTTCACACATGTTATAGTTAGCGGAAATTTTACTGATAAAAAACCAATGAAATTGCCCCGTTATAGTTAGTGCTGGCAACTATAACTCACGCGACCGCAATCCTCTGCTGATGCTAACACTGTATTTAGACACTTATTTGCCCATGTCTTCTTCCATACATTTTTAGCTATACATATATTACAAATATTTTTTTTTATAAAGACACATATGTCATCAGCAGAAGATTGCGGTCGCGTGAGTTATAGTTGCCAGCACTAACTATAACGGGGCAATTTCATTGGTTTTTTATCAGTAAAATTTCCGCTAACTATAACATGTGTGAAACCTATGGTTTTTTCAGTGAATTTGCAAGGTTTTTTAAATGCTAATTCCTAACTATAACGTGTGTGAAACCTATGGTTTTTTCAGTGAATTTGTACGTTTTTTTAAATGCTAAGTTACTTTACGCCATTCGAGGCGTGCGCGCCCACTTAACGCAGTGCGTTCCGTGCACGGTTTTTATCAACTTTAATAAGCCCTGTACATTTGGTGGCCTTCGGCCACCAAAAGCACAGGGGGTGGGGTCAATGTGGATAGTGTTTTTTTTATTTCGATTTTATAATTTCATGTTGCCAAAATATCGTTTTTTTACTGATGTAATAAGCCCTGTACATTTGGTGGCCTACGGTCACCAAAAGCACAGGGGGTGGGGTAAGTGTGGATAGTGTTTTTTTTATTTCTATTTTTTACCGTACGCTTACGGTAAGCGTACGGTAAGCGTACTCGGCGAAATTGCCGAAAAAAAAATAAAACCGTTTTTGCTCTTGGGGGATGTTTGGGGACTCCCTCAACATGACTATGTGGGAGGGAGTTGTCAAAACAGCCCCGTAACATGTTTTTGGGCATCATGTTTGATAAATAACACTCAGTGCGAGAGACAAAATGGCGGACGCCGCTTCCTGGTTTCGGCCGATTCGAATGTTTACTAAGATCTAAGAGCCAATCAGAATCGCGCTCGCGCACGCCACCGTACGCGTACGGTAAGCGTACGGTAAGCGTACCGTAAGCGGGCTCAGATATATATATTGATTTAAAGGCTATTTTCTCAGAATCTACTGAACAGATTTACACCAAACCTACAAAAGGCACTTCCTTGACATAGGGACTACCTCTCTGCCAAATTTCTAGTAATTCTGTTCAGCCGTTCGGGCTGTAGCTCTGTCTAAAGGTCCTATGGAAAAATGCATGGGAAAAACGCGTTTTGGGACCCCCCTTTTATCTCAGCCCCCGCTTGACGAATCCCCCCGAGACTTTCAGGGTAGGAGCGGAGCGTAGCGCCCCACCTATTTTGAGAAATTCGCGAGGATTCATCGACCGGCGCCAAAGTTATTCAAAATAGAATGTTGCGGATTTCCTATGGAAAAGGGGTCCTAACTATAACTACCTACTGGCGACCGCCAGTAGGTAATATATATATATATATATATATATATATATATACTTTGACAAAGACCGTGAGGTTGAAACGCGTCAGTCAATAAACATTTTTTCTCTACCTGCAACCTGAGTGCGACTCTTACCTTGCTGTTGAGAGACAGGAGGGCTACTTCATATATATATACATATATATATATATATATATATATATATATATATATATATATATATATATATATATATATATATATATATATATATATATATACACACCAACAAGAAAAATCACGTTGCACTCGCCAGTCACGGTAAACAGTGACAAAGACTTGTGTGGTTGAAACGTGAAGGTGGAATGAGGTGGTGATTAATAAATAGTTGGAAATTCCCTGGCAAGTGCAACGTGATTTTTCTTGTTGGTATTTATAATTTCAGGGGTAGTCCACCCCTAACGTGTGCACCGGCTGTGAGAAGTGCGCCCTTCATTGTTGGACTATAGTGATGACTATATATATATATATATATCCATATATATGTGATCAAGGCCGTGAACCGGCCGAAACGCGGCATGGCGGACTGAAGTGGTGGCAAGAAACATCCTGCACATATGCTGGATCCACGCTCGTTTCTTTGTGATTTTGGAACGGTTAACGAGGCTGGTGGATATATATATATGTATGTATATATATATATATGAAACACCACACTTTTCTCTTACGAAAGTATACACGGACGCCAAGGAGATTTGCAGTTTTAAAGCTGGTTTAATGGACTGCACACACAACGCGTTTCAGCTTTCGCCTTGTTCACGCTAGAGCAAAGTTTTTTTCAATAAAGTTAAATACAATTCATTATGCGCAAAATAAACAACAGACTTCTTACAACAAAGCAATGCAATGCAAGAGAATGGTAACATGGCGGCCATCTTGGCCTAGTGCGAATCCCACATAATGTTAGGCAATATATCATAGAAACTGGGGAATGTGAGCATGGTAGCAGATATAGAGCTCAATTATCACCAAATAAAAGTGTAGCCAATCTAGTATTGAGTAAATTGTGTGGAAACTAAATCACGCTGCACGCGCTACCAATGATGATAAAAGGTGTTTAAGCATACACCCTTTAAACACAATTAATCAGCCCTAGTGGGCACAGCTCTAATGGTATTAATTCTGGGGTAATCAATATACACCCCACTGACTTCGTAATCAAATGGAAAACCATGCCCTAAATAAAACCCCAGTGGGCATAATGGAAAGAGTGCAGCACTCTGACAATTTAATTAAGCTTGACTCGGAGTCCCAGTTTATCAAAGGCCACAGCATATTTTTGATACCAATCCCTGAAAAATATAATAAAATAAAACAAATTTTAGTATAACGAAATCACAGCCGCAGTATATACAATATCAATCCTCGAACTTAGTTGTGTAAATGTACAGATAATTCTTCACTAGAATTCAACCCTTTAGGGAACATTGTATCGAAGTCCACAATATATCTAGACTCCAATTGTCTGAGGTGGAGCAATTTATTACCTCCACGTACAGTGTCAACGACAGCATCAATTACCACCATCTTCAACAGTCGTTCATTTTGAGCATGCTGTTCGAAAAAGTGTCGTGCGACAGGATATTGTTTGTTGTTATGGCGTAGAGCCCTTACATGTTCTAACACTCTTTTTTTTTTTGCACGATGAATTGTGCTGCCAATATATGCCTTATTGCATGGACAGGTTAATGCATAGACACAATACGTAGTATTACATGTCAGAACTTTCTTTTTTTATTTTTTTTTTTGAAAACCTTTATTTCAGAATTCAGGACACAGCTATTCAGCCGACAGCCCGAAGGTTCGGCAGCATTGAGAGTTAGATACAGTGATGTGTCCCCAATACAGTTCAAAGAGTAATGCAAAGGTCCAGTTTTAAGTAAACACAGAAAAAACTCACAACAAACCCCAGCAAGACAAGGACATTGAAAGCCCATGGCGAAAGCCCCCAGGGGAGGCCGGACCCCACTCATCTACTAATTACAAGACTGAGTACGGAGGAATAAGGGGGACAGCAGAGGCCCAAGACGGTTCCTAAAACCAAACTGTGCTGGAAAGTAGGTCAGGGGGAAAGCTGTTCCTCGGGAGGTTCCAGATCCGGGGCAAGACATATTCCCCCCCTGTATTGGTTCCACCGCCCCCAGATGGCATGCCACTTCCGGGGGCGACCTCTAGAGCAGTAGACCGTCTTCTCCCTAAACATGCTCCAGTCCATGTTCTCCTTCCACGCGGTCAGTGTAGGGGGTCCCGAGGAGCCCCACAATCGCGCGATATCCCTTTTAGCTACCATGTTACCCAGAGTCACCCATTGGGTCTGCGCCTCATCGAGGTCAGTGGGCCCCCAGACGTTCAGGAGGCAACACCGCGCCTCCGGCTGTACCGCAGTGCCCGTCACCTCCCCCATAACCGCATGGACTCTCCTCCAGAACTCCACAATGGCACCACATTCCCAAATGATGTGCAGGAAAGTACCCACCATACCACATCCCCTTCTGCACAGGCCGTCCTCCGAGAATCCCATGTGGACCAGCCTTGGCCCCGTCACATACACCCGGTGCAGTATTTTAAGCTGCACCAGCCTCAGACGCGACGGGATCGCAACCTCCTTAGGAGAAGAAACCGCTGACTGCCAGTCCTCATTATCCAACTCAAGGCCATCCCTAGTCCACTGTTCTCTCAGCCCCAAAAGCATGTCTGCCCGGACGTTAATCAACTTCTTATATATGAGCGAGATCGTGCTCTCGGGCATATGACCATCAAGGATTCGGTCCTCAAGGGGAGAGGACTCCGGCACCTTCTCACCCTCCACAAGGACAGATCGGAGGGCGTGACGCAGCTGGATATACCTGAAATACTCTGAGGGCCCTAGCTCATACTCAGTCTGCAACTCCTCGAAGGACTTCACCCTCCCCTTATGCAGCACATCTCCCACCTTGGATATACCTATCAGGTCCCACTTATCAAAGCCCTTCGTATGCCAGAGTCTTCCCAATCTTTCCGATTCAAACAATGGGGTAGCGAGGGTGAGCCTATCCTTCCAGCCCAACGAATCAGTCGCCATCTTCCATACACGCACCGCCACACCTGTGGGCCCCGTGAGGGACGAGTCTAAGGACCGCGAATACAACGCCCTGTAGTAGTTGCCGCCACGCAGCAGCCACCTATCCATGGCATACCCAGGGCTGAGGGCAGGGCCATAAAACCCATGGTTGATCGCGCTCAGCTGCGTGGCCCAATAGTACCGTCGGATGTCTGGGAGCGCAATGCCCCCATCGTACCATGGGAGCGTCAACTTTGAAATAGCTATTCGCGGCCGCCCATCCCACAGCAACGTCCGTTGGAGGCCTTCGACCTCCCGAAAGTATTTGGCCGGTACCCAGTCCAAGGTGTTCTGGAGGGCGTAGAGGAAGCGGGGAAGAGACATCATTTTGAACAGGGCCGCACGCCCAACAAGGGAGAGCGGCAGCCTCCGCCAACCTTCAACATCTCGCCTCAAGCGCGCCAAGGGGGGGGAGCAAATTCCTCTCATAGCGCACAGCAGGATCCATGGATATAAAAATCCCCAAATACACTAAACCCTGCTGGGCAACCTGTATCGAACATGTTCTAGGGATCGGTGGGACCTCGCCACTAAGAACGTACAAGTACGATTTGCCCCAATTAATCACAAGCCCCGAGTTCCTACCGAACGATGCGAGTACGTCACAGACCACTATAAGTGACTTCTTAGGTGAGGCAAGATACAGCAGGATATCATCGGCATAAAGCGAAATACGGTCCTCGTGATCAGGCGACCACCGAAGGCCCCGTATATCCGGGTGCCAACGTATCCACGCAGCCAACGGTTCAAGGGCGAGGGCGAACAACAGAGGCGACAGGGGGCAACCCTGCCGAGTACCCCTACCAAGCTGAAACGGAGTAGATGCCCGACCATTCACAACAACATTCGCTAGTGGCCCCTCGTACAGCAACCGAACCCAACTCACAAAACCGCGACCGAAACCAAACTTGGCCAGCACGGCCCATAAGTATGCCCACTCCACCGTGTCAAAGGCCATCGTGGCATCAAGAGATGCCACAATAGCCAGTTCACGCAGCGTGCCCGCCCTGGCGATGACGCCATGAAGACGCCTAAGGTTTAATGCTGTGTTTCGGTGCGGGATGAAGCCAGATTGATCCGGGTGGACCAAATCGCCAAGTACCCTAATCAAACGGGTAGCCAGGAGTTTGGCCAGAATTTTCGGCTCAGCGTTGAGGAGTGAAATGGGCCGATAGGAGGCGCACCTATCTCGGGGTTTACCCTCTTTATATATGGCCACGATCGACGCCAGCCGCTGATCCAACGGAAGGATCCCATCCCCCCGCGCCTCCAAAAACATGGCGCGCAGGTGAGGGGCGACCCCATCCGGGAACAGTTTGTTCAGGTCGATCGGCAGTCCATTCGGTCCAGAGGCCTTACCCGAGTTTAACGCGCGAATCGCCCCCGCCACCTCGTCAACCGTTATATCACCATCCAAATCGTCCCTATCTATGTCAGAGAGGCAGGGCAACTCGATATCACGGAGGAGATCAGACGAGTCCTCGGGCGGCCTGTCCGACACAGAGGAATAAACCCTACGAAAATACTCCGCAAAACACTTCACAATCCCCTCAGGTTCCACAATCGCCTCTCCCCACTCTCCCGTCAACTCTGGCACCACTCTATTGACCCGTTCTTTCCTGTCCAACCACGCCAGGAGTTTCCCTGCCTTATCACCAACGTCATACAGGCGGCCCTGTTGTTCCCTACTGAGGGTCTTAGCGGCGTTCGTCACCAGGTCCCTATACTCCGCCTGCTTCAAGCAAAGCTCATGCAGTGAGGACTCTGTAACCTCCTCCTCCATAGCCCCCTCAAGGGCCGCGATCTCCTCCTCCACTTGCCGCACCTCGCCATCCCTCCGATTCTTGGCAGCCACCACCAGGGAGAGGGCTTCCCCCCGAAGCACGGTCTTAAAAGCTTCCCACAGCGACACCGCCGAGTCCACGGTTCCCAGATTGTCCTTAAAGTAATTATCTACCTTCTTTACCAGGGCGCTGCGCATCTTGGGGTCTCGGAAATACCATGGGTTGATGGGGGCCACCCTTCCTCCTCCCTCCCGACCTAGATCCAGCCGGATCCACACTGGCGAGTGGTCAGAGATACCGCGTGCCATGTGCCTCGCCTCGGATATCAACGAGGCATGTGCGGCCAGAGTGAGCAGGTAATCAATCCTGGAGAGGCTACCATGCGCCCCGGAGTGAAACGTGTATTGACTCTGTGTGGGGTGCCGGAGCCTCCAGCAGTCTATCAGACCAAACGTATCCAGGAAGTCTGGAAGCCATTTCTGAGCCCCCCCTGTGTCCCTGGGCGGGTATCTATCCAACAGTCCGGAGCCCACAGCGTTGAAATCCCCTCCCACTACCAGCATTCCCCCCGGGAGAGTCAGCAAAGCCCTGCCCAGTTCAGCAAATGTGGAGGCCTGCAGGGCCGGCGGGACATAAACCGAAACCAAAACCAAAGTCCTTCCTTCCCACCGCCCCGCCACCGCCACAAACCTCCCCCTATCGTCAACAATGGTGGAGTCCACCTCAAAAGGCAACGATGCTCTAACGAGGATGCCCACACCCCTGGACCCAGAAGAGAATCCCGAGTGTGCAATGAATTTATACCCCTTCCTATTCAGGGCATAGCACGTATTACCTATGAGATGCGTCTCCTGCAGCAGGACAACATCTGGCATTGAGCGTTTCAAAAATTGCAAAACAATCCCCCTCTTGATGCGATCCCCCAAACCATTAACATTCCAGCTTATAACACTTAAGCCCCTACCCCCCATCCTCAAACGGAAAGAGGCCCACCCCACACCCGAGGAGCCACCATGGAACAGCCCTGAGGATAATCATCATGCCTTGCAGAAATAAACCCCCTAACAACAAACTCAAAATCCCCAAAACTCCCCCCACCCTGCACCCCTGCTGCAGCTTACAAAGCCCCCCCAACTTGCAGTGTGCCTGTCGCCCTACAAAAACAAAAAATCTACAAAAAGTACCCTAAGGGAGGAAAAGAGCACCCCTCGTCCTCCCGCAACCCTCCACAGTCACTGCACTCTGTTCAAATCTTCAAGTATGGTCAAATCAAGTCAGGCCGGCTCTGAGATATCAGCCCTGTCCATCCCGGCCACTGTCTCCATGCTCGGCTGTGTCGTCCCCCGTCCGTCGCCGGGGCAAAGCGTCCAGCCATTCGTCGGCCATAACAGGAGAGTCAAAAAAGAATGTCCGATCTTCATGCACCACCCGTAGTCTGGCAGGGAAAAGCATGGCATACTTCAGATCCAGTTCCCGAAGTCTCCGCTTCACCCCCAGGAAGCTCTGTCTCTGTCTCTGCACCTGCTGGGTGAAGTCCGGATAAAAATTCACCGACGCATTCTGGAAGGGGACTGGGCCCGTCACCCTCGAAGCTTGCAGGATAGCGTCCCGATCTCGAAAATGAAAGAGCCGGGCGACAATCGGCCGCGGCGGGGCACCCGCCTTAGGCCGCCCGCCCGGCACCCTATGGGCCCTTTCCACCGCAAAAAACTTTCCAAGGCCCTTAGGCTTCAGATGATTGAGGACCAAATCCTCCACAAGCAGGTCCGCCGAAGCCTCATCCGAGGACTCCGGGACCCCGATGACGCGCACATTGTTGCGCCTGGCCCGGCTCTCGAAGTCCTCCAGCCGGCGGGCGGCGAGGTCACTCTCGGCCCTCAGCTTCCGAACCTCGGTCTGCAGATCCGCAACATCATCAGTGAGGCCCGTGGTCTTGTGGTCCAGGTTCTTAACGCATTCGTTCGTCTTGCCCAGGTCCGAGCGGATCAGATTGACATCTACCAGGATGGCATCCACCTTATGCGCCAGGGCCTCGAACTGTCTCCCCATCGAGGTCTGCATCCCGTCGAGCGCGCCCATGACATCCTGTAGGGAGAGCTCCGGTGTCCCAGGCGAGTCCTCCTTCTGGGCATCCGGCGCCTGGCTCGATCCACTCGGCGATGCTTTCAGGAGGGCGTAGCGGTCCATACTGTTGACTTGGGAATACGTTCCCCGCCTGGTGGACTTAGTCTTCAGCCGATCCCCTTCTGCTTTGCCCGACATAATGGACTCCAGGCAGTCCAGTGCAGTTAAGACTGTTCCCTCTCAGAGAGAGGAATAAGGAGTGAGCAGGTCTGCCTTGTGCTGCCAGAGTAGCCCGCCGAGCGTCCTTGGGGTAATAAAGCCACCCAGAGCTATACAGTGTCCGGGCAGACAAAGGGAACGAAATCGAAAGTGAAAGAGCGAGGACCTCCGTCCGACAGTTCACACCTCGCCAGGCCGTTGTTGATCAACTAGGAGTCGGGCATCCTGCCAACTCTAGCCCCTGGCATCCCCGGGAGTTAGGCCGCAATCTTCCGCCAGTCGTAAGTCCGGTTCCCGACGGGCGATCCGACCGCGGGTAGCATCAATCGCCTCCCTGACAACTCAGCAACACGGTGCCATGCATACCATCAGGATTAGAGACAGGATAGTCGACGGAGGGCGCGAGGGTCTCGGGAGCTCTAAGCTCACGCGGCCATCTTGGTCAAGCGCTAGGCTCCTCCCCTCCAGAACTTTCTTGATGGTAAACTTTTTGCTCATACTCGAGAAATATACCTCTGTACAATCCACGCTATTTCTGCAAGCCTTGCAGTTTTTGCAACAACGAAATCCTGGCTGACAACTACTCTTAAGGGTTGTCAAGCTGGTTATTACATTGGGACTTAACTCATCTCTCAAAGAGTTACTCCTCTTGAACGTAACTTGCGGATGATTAGTCAGATGTTTTTTGAGATTATTGTCAGTTAGCAAAACATGCCAATGTTTATCCAGAACACGGCGCAAATCATGCGCTTGTCCTGAATACGTAGTAATGAAACGTAGACTTTCCATCTGCGATATTTGTTGCACAGGGTGCAGTAGCTCATTGCGTGCAACGTCATCTACCTTCCTACATGCTTCTTTAATGGTACAAGGATGGTAACCTCTCTCTTTGAAGCGTTGTACCATATTGTCTTTTTCAATTGCATAACTGCTCTCCGTGCTACAGTTACGTTTCGCACGCAGTAATTCCCCATATGGGATACTGCTTTGCGAGGATGAGAGCTGGATGCACTCAAAATACTATTACCGGCGGTCTTTTTCCGGTAAATGTATGTGTGCATGGATTGCTCTTTGATCTCCACAGTAACGTCGAGGAACTCAACAGAGGTCCTACTAACATGCTCAGTGAAGACCAAATTGTATGGGTTGTCATTCAGTTTGTTAACAAATGCTCTGGCAGAGTCCAAGTCCCCCTTCCAAATTAAAAAGATGTCGTCAATATATCGGAGCCACAGGACACAGTTGGAAAATTCATCCAGCTGTGAGGCCACCTGCTCCTCCCACCAGCCCATGACAAGATTGGCATAGCTGGGGGGGAAGCAGGTGCCCATCGCTGTGCCCTGTGACTGCCGATAGATGACATCATCAAATAGAAAAAAATTGTTCATCAGACAATATTCGATCATAGCCATGATCATCTCTGAGTGACACAGGAGAGAAATAGAACGAGTCTTGAGAAAATGCTGCACAGCCCTCAAACCCAGTTGATGTTGTATGCTGGTATACAGGCTGCCAACATCCAGGGTGACCAAAGTATAGTCTGGTTCCCAGTGAATCCCATCAATGATAGTTAAAAAGTGGGTAGTATCCCGTAAATAAGCTGGTAACGCAATTACGTAGGGTCTTAAATAATGGTCAATGTAGCGGGAAGTATTCTCCAATAGAGACCCAATGGATGAAACTATGGGTCTGCCAGGCGAATTAACCGGGTCCTTGTGCAATTTAGGGAGTAAATATAACACAGGTATCCGGGGGTAAGGGCATCTCAAATAGTTGAATTCCTCCCACTCTAATAACCCCTTCTCTCTCCAATCTACTAGGAGTTCCCCATATTTCACATTAGATACTGATATGGCCCTTCTGTCAGAAATCACATAACATGTCTGGTCACTCAGTTGCCTGAATCCCTCACGCAAATAGGCTGATTTGTCCTGGATCACCACATTACCACCCTTATCCGATTGTCGGATAATGATGGTATTGTCTGCCTTTAAGTTTTCTAATGCTTGAATTTGACACCAGTTAAGGTTCTTCTCAGACATCGGGATTTTACCCTGTCTCATTTTCTTTAGGTCATTTAAAACACCCCTCTCAAATACCTCAATGGCATCACATTCAATATTCGGCAGAAACACAGATTTGGGTTTAAAATGACTGCCTGGGTTAATGCTGGTGTCAATCGAAAAATCATCCAAATTCAAACATTCATCAACATCACAATTTTCCAAATTAGACATGGTAGATATTGCATGTAGGACCTCAATGTCATCAACATTGAGGGTCTTGAAAGGCACAATCACAGGTGTTATATCTGTTTTGTTGTGTTTGGTTTCAAACCATTTCTTCAATTTTAATTTGCGTGAGAAGTAAAATAAGTCAATTCGTGTTTGAACAAAATTGAAATTGGAAGTAGGGCAAAAGGACAAACCTAGGCCAAGGAGGTCTCTCTCATCTGCAGATAGAGATCGTTGGGAGAGATTGATGTCAGTCATTGTTGAACTTTTTTGCCCCTTGTCATCATTCCCATTGGGCATCCTACTTCTTTTCTTGCTCCTCTGTTTGGCCTGTTTGTTCCTCTGATTTTTCCTCTGCCGCCTCGCCCTCTGCCTCGCTGACCAGTTTGGTCTTGATATTGCTCTGTCCGTCCCTGGTTTAGCATTTGGAACTGGGCTAAAAAATTATTCGACTTCTTTGGAAGATCTTGACTAGCCAGACTTGTAGCCACTGACATGGGTATATCTGATAAGCTGCCATCTGAGACGTCACTCTCAATAATATCCACATTAACAGATGCTGTGGATGGTGGTATGGGGTTTTATTTAGGGCATGGTTTTCCATTTGATGATGAAGTCAGTGGGGTGTATATTGATTACCCCAGAATTAATACCATTAGAGCTGTGCCCACTAGGGCTGATTAATTGTGTTTAAAGGGTGTATGCTTAAACACCTTTTATCATCATTGGTAGCGCGTGCAGCGTGCTTTAGTTTGCACAATTTACTCAATACTAGATTGGCTACACTTTTATTTGGTGATAATTGAGCTCTATATCTGCTACCATGCTCACATTCCCCAGTTTCTATGATATATTGCCTAACATTATGTGGGATTCGCACTAGGCCATGATGGCCGCCATGTTACCATTCTCTTGCATTGCATTGCTTTGTTGTAAGAAGTCTGTTGTTTATTTTGCGCATAATGAATTGTATTTAACTTTATTGAAAAAAACTTTGCTCTTGCGTGAACAAGGCGAAAGCTGAAACGCGTTGTGTGTACAGTCCATTAAACCAGCTTTAAAACTGCAAATCTCCTTGGCATCCGTGTATACTTTCGAAAGAGAAAAGTGTGGTGTTTCATAAGTGGGGCTGCCGATTACCCCAACACGGACCGTCCTGTCAGACAGCCTTCATCATTATCGGGATTGTTTGTTGATTGAATTTGAACGAAGGCTGACCTCGTCCATCTCCCTTGCCGTTTCCGTGCTGATCTACGTTGACTCTGGTATCACGGAGGACACTGGGATGGTTACCGAAGCGCCGCTTATTTGAAATATCGTGCGGTGAGTGACTACGGCATTGCAAAAGTTCTTCCGATATCTGTGAGGGACTGTGAGGTCTCACTTTACCCAAGTTGCTGATTCTTTGTGCTACCGTGGCGGAGTTCGTTCCTTAACGAACAGCTCTGTGGCGTGAGTTTCAGCTCCGGTCCGGGTTTTGTGTTTACCGCGTTACCTACGCAGCGAGGTGTGTGCGAGAAGGGAGCTGACTCGATATTGGGACTAACAAGTCTCAATATTTTCAGCGTTGGAGATTTGGAGCAAAACAACTTGGTGATTATGGCTGCAGCTTTAGAAGCAAAGCGCAAAGTAACGGCCAACAGACTCTTTTTTGCACAAGGCAATGCTAGTGGGGATCTAACCAGCCCAGCCACTGTCATTACGGAGGAAATAAAAATCCAGCAACTTTATATTCAATTGGAGAAATTATACAAAAAAGAACTCTCCAAATGGTGGGAAGCAGAGTCCCTACAAAGATATATTGATGTAGCCCGAGTGCCTCGAGGGCTGCGCATTTTTACCATTCCTACTTATGAGGACCCTGATCCGGAGATGTTGGAGGAATGGTCCAACAATTCTGCTGCCTGTTCCATAACTATGATGCGCATTTTAGTCAAATTTGCACTAAAAGACCGTAGCAAATTATTGGCAGAGATTGACCAGTTATCTGCCCAACTTGAAAAATTGGTGGCCAAAGATGTATTGGAGACTTTTATGAAATCTCTATTGCAACGAATGGACAAATTAGAGGAAGAGATTACGGCCAAAAAACAACGTAAGTTCGTAAGAGACTTTAAGGACTATCAGTCAGGCCGGACCCTTACTTTCCATAAAAAATACGATCATTTATTTGATATAAATGGAATTGTGTCCATACCACCATCCACAGCATCTGTTAATGTGGATATTATTGAGAGTGACGTCTCAGATGGCAGCTTATCAGATATACCCATGTCAGTGGCTACAAGTCTGGCTAGTCAAGATCTTCCAAAGAAGTCGAATAATTTTTTAGCCCAGTTCCAAATACTAAACCAGGGACGGACAGAGCAATATCAAGACCAAACTGGTCAGCGAGGCAGAGGGCGAGGCGGCAGAGGAAAAATCAGAGGAACAAACAGGCCAAACAGAGGAGCAAGAAAAGAAGTAGGAAGCCCAATGGGAATGATGACAAGGGGCAAAAAAGTTCAACAATGACTGTCATCAATCTCTCCCAACGATCTCTATCTGCAGATGAGAGAGACCTCCTTGGCCTAGGTTTGTCCTTTTGCCCTACTTCCAATTTTAATTTTGTTCAAACACGAATTGACTTATTTTACTTCTCACGCAAATTAAAATTGAAGAAATGGTTTGAAACCAAACACAACAAAACAGATATAACACCTGTGATTGTGCCTTTGAATACCCTCAATGTTGATGACATTGAGGTCCTACATGCAATATCTACCATGTCTAATTTGGAAAATTGTGATGTTGATGAATGTTTGAATTTGGATGATTTTTCGATTGACACCAACATTAACCCAGGCAGTCATTTTAAACCCAAATCTGTGTTTCTACCGAATATTGAATGTGATGCCATTGAGGTATTTGAGAGGGGTGTTTTAAATGACCTAAAGAAAATGAGACATGGTAAAATCCCGATGTCTGAGAAGAACCTTAACTGGTGTCAAATTCAAGCATTAGAAAACTTAAAGGCAGACAATACCATCGTTATCCGACAATCGGATAAGGGTGGTAATGTGGTGATCCAGGACAAATCAGCCTATTTGCGTGAGGGATTCAGGCAACTGAGTGACCAGACATGTTATGTGATTTCTGACAGAAGGGCCATATCAGTATCTAATGTGAAATATGGGGAACTACCAGTAGATTGGAGAGAGAAGGGGTTATTAGAGTGGGAGGAATTCAACTATTTGAGATGCCCTTACCCCCGGATACCTGTGTTATATTTACTCCCTAAATTGCACAAGGACCCGGTTAATCCGCCTGGCAGACCCATAGTTTCATCCATTGGGTCTCTATTGGAGAATACTTCCCGCTACATTGACCATTATTTAAGACCCTACGTAATTGCGTTACCAGCTTATTTACGGGATACTACCCACTTTTTAACTATCATTGATGGGATTCACTGGGAACCAGACTATACTTTGGTCACCCTGGATGTTGGCAGCCTGTATACCAGCATACAACATCAACTGGGTTTGAGGGCTGTGCAGCATTTTCTCAAGACTTGTTCTATTTCTCTCCTGTGTCACTCAGAGATGATCATGGCTATGATCGAATATTGTCTGATGAACAATTTTTTTCTATTTGATGATGTCATCTATCGGCAGTCACAGGGCACAGCGATGGGCACCTGCTTCGCCCCCAGCTATGCCAATCTTGTCATGGGCTGGTGGGAAGAGCAGGTGGCCTCACAGCTGGATGAATTTTCCAACTGTGTCCTGTGGCTCCGATATATTGACGACATCTTTTTAATTTGGAAGGGGGACTTGGACCCTGCCAGAGCATTTGTCAACAAACTGAATGACAACCCATACAATTTGGTCTTCACTGAGCATGTTAGTAGGACCTCTGTTGAGTTCCTCGACGTTACTGTGGAGATCAAAGAGCAATCCATGCACACATACCTTTACCGGAAAAAGACCGCCGGTAATAGTATTTTGAGTGCATCCAGCTCTCATCCTCGCAAGTTGGTGTGCAGTATCCCATATGGGGAATTACTGCGCGCGAAAAGTAACTGTAGCACGGAGAGCAGTTATGCAATTGAAAAAGACAATATGGTACAACGCTTCAAAGAGAGAGGTTACCATCCCTGTACCATTAAAGAAGCATGTAGGAAGGTAGATGACGTTGCACGCAATGAGCTACTGCACCCTGTGCAACGAATATCGGAGATGGAAAGTCTACGTTTCATTACTACGTATTCAGGACAAGCGCATGATTTGCGCCGTGTTCTGGATAAACATTGGCATGTTTTGCTAACTGACAATAATCTCAAAAAACATCTGACTAATCATCCGAAAGTTACATTCAAGAGGAGTAACTCTTTGAGAGATGAGTTAAGTCCCAATGTAATAACCAGCTTGACAACCCTTAAGAGTAGTTGTCGGCCAGGATTTCGTTGTTGCAAAAACTGCAAGGCTTGCAGAAATAGCGTGGATTGTACAGAGGTACATTTCTCGAGTATGAGCAAAAAGTTTACCATCAAGAAAGTTCTGAAATGTAATACTACGTATTGTGTCTATGCATTAACCTGTCCATGCAATAAGGCATATATTGGCAGCACAATTCATCGTGCGACAAAAAGAGTGTTAGAACATGTAAGGGCTCTACGCCATAACAACAAACAATATCCGGTCGCACGACACTTTTTCGAACAGCATGCTCAAAATGAACGACTGTTAAAGATGGTGGTAATTGATGCTGTCGTTGACACTGTACGTGGAGGTAATAAATTGCTCCACCTCAGACAATTGGAGTCTAGATATATTGTGGACTTCGATACAATGTTCCCTAAAGGGTTGAATTCTAGTGAAGAATTATCTGTACATTTACACAACTAAGTTCGAGGATTGATATTGTATATACTGTGGCTGTGATTTCGTTATACTAAAATTTGTTTTATTTTGTTATATTTTTCAGGGATTGGTATCAAAAATATGCTGTGGCCTTTGATAAACTGGGACTCCGAGTCAAGCTTAATTAAATTGTCAGAGTGCTGCACTCTTTCCATTATGCCCACTGGGGTTTTATTTAGGGCATGGTTTTCCATTTGATTACGAAGTCAGTGGGGTGTATATTGATTACACCAGAATTAATACCATTAGAGCTGTGCCCACTAGGGCTGATTAATTGTGTTTAAAGGGTGTATGCTTAAACATCTTTTATCATCATTGGTAGCGCGTGCAGCGTGATTTAGTTTGCACAATTTACTCAATACTAGATTGGCCACACTTTTATTTGGTGATAATTGAGCTCTATATCTGCTACCATGCTCACATTCCCCAGTTTCTATGATATATTGTCTAACATTATGTGGTATTCGCACTAGGCCAAGATGGCCGCCATGTTACCATTCTCTTGCATTGCATTGCTTTGTTGTAAGAAGTCTGTTGTTTATTTTGCGCATAATGAATTGTATTTAACTTTATTGAAAAAAACTTTGCTCTAGCGTGAACAAGGCGAAAGCTGAAACGCGTTGTGTGTGCAGTCCATTAAACCAGCTTTAAAACTGCAAATCTCCTTGGCGTCCGTGTATACTTTCGAAAGAGAAAAGTGTGGTGTTTCATAAGTGGGGCTGCCGATTACCCCAACACGGACCGTCCTGTCAGACATCCTTCATCATTATCGGGATTGTTTGTTGATATATATATATATATATATATATATATTTATTTATTTACCATATCATTACTGTACATCATGGATTTGTTCTTCGAAACAATGTCAATTTGCCTGAGGCCCTCCAGTGGTTGGGCTAAATGCTTTGGACAAAGAATGAATGCCTATGATGTTAATTTTTAGGTCTGGGTTAGAGACATTTTCGCTGTCTCACCAGCCAGATGAAATGGAAAAAAATGATAACTAAAATGCATACGTAGACTGACTTTGCTTCTGCTCTCTTTATTTGTCTGTTCAGCTGTCATTTACATTTTGCTCAGTGCTTAATTTGAGCCAGGGCTTTCTGGTGCTAATCACCGGCACTTAATTGTCAACACCATACATAGAACAGTCTACCACATGATGGTGCTGCTCATCTAATTTAGATATGAGCAGAACAACGGTTGTTTAGGAATACAATATACATTAAAATTGCAAATACCTGCCTCCCCAGCCACTCCTTTAGCTTTGGGGACCTGGAATAATCTGAACTGTCGCATTTACATGCAAGCGAGATGATTAGTAATTGTTTTTGGCAGCGCTGACAAGGGCGATGGGTGGTGCAAGCTGCAGTGGCCTCCCGGTCAGAGCCCTGGCACTTAATATTTTACAAATTAAGCACTGATTTTGCTTCTTATTACTGCAGCACGTAATGTGGTGCAAGAGATAGATCCACTTCAACCATTGGCTCTCTTGCACTGAGTGATGGCATTGTACATTATCACATGTGCACATCCACCTAAAAAGAAGTGCACTTCAGATCCAGGCTACAGGCCGGTATTTTACTTTGTGAATGCCCTTTTCTTTCCATTCTTTATCATTTTTTATTTTTATAGACATCCTTACGTGGCTACAGTAATTTTCTTTAATTTTTTATTTTACAGAGTTTTATATAGCGCAAACTTGACCGAGTCGGATATCAGAGCGCTTTACATAGCACCAGTTGTATACATGAGGACACATTCATTTTTGTTAGGCACAGGGAGATTAAGTGGTTTGTCCACAATCACAGGATGTTCAGCGTCATTGCAGAGACTCGAACCCGGTTCCCCAGATTCGAGTTCGACCGCCCTAGCCATTAGGCCAACTCCTCACCCCAATAAAAGTGAATAGAAACTTTTCTTGCTCAGATAAGAATCATATTTTCCAGTGATGTTCGTTAAAATTAAAAAGTCTTTCTATATCTGTTTAGGTACCCCTACCTTATAAGAATAATCAGTACTGTTCTATCAAAATGATATTTCGTGGTTATTTGCCTATGTTACATTTGTTTTGTTTGCATATGGCCATTGCGTTTCGATGGTGGCATGCTTTCACTTTTTCCATTTTTATTTTTGCTGTATATGCTTGCGTTAAAAAATACCAATTCACCAGCTTACCGATGCCAGGCCTGTTGGCTATGCCAATGCTTGATTAGTTTGTTTTTGTCACATTTTACTTGCAGACTCTTTGTAGCGTTCTGTGTACCCGAATGTAAAACCATAAGAGCAATCGCAGTCTCTGGATTAAGTGTACCTGTGTTCTCTTGTAGTTTTACTATGATGTTGGTGCTCTGAAAAGTCCTTTCAGATATTCGTGAGGTTAAGATCCTTTGTCTTGTTATCACCTGGCACACTGAATGACCACATTTCATGCCTTCTTGAAAACCTGTAAGTTACTTAAACCCATTAAAAGAGGGAATCAATCGAACATTCACATGCATGGGACCAGATGCTCGTCTGGTTTTGCTTCCATGTTTCTTCCACCTGAATTTTGGGTTGGGTGCTCAGTTTGGCATTGCCTGATCCGGGGTATAGTAATGGGCCGACTTCCTTCGGTGTTATGGGACTTTGGTTTTCGAAGCCTCTGTACATGGTGCACAATGTGTTAAATGTTGATCTTTCTTCCACTGGGAGGCAGTTGAGCTCTTTTGGGGCAGGTGGAACATTGTTCCATTTTCTTTGGTTCAGAATAGACCTCGCTTTTTGGTCTGGATTCTTCGGAGTTCCTGTAATTTCTTATTTGTTGGAGCAGCGTTGATTGTGTTGTGGTTCGTATAGCGTAATGCCAGGACTCTGAGTTCTCTCTTTTGTGTAATTTGTAGACCAGAAAGATCTTTCTGACCATCAAGAGCTAGAATTTTTGTTGCGGTTGAAGATTACGACCTCATCGAACCAGATACTGGTTCTTTACTTTCCATGTGGGTGTTGGTGGCTGCTTCCAAAAGGATTCTCTCACCCATCTGTATCACTCAGTGAGAGACAACCCTTCACAACAGTATTGAAGAGCAATACAGGACTTGTCGGCCCCTGCACAACAGCCATGCTGCAATCAGTGGGCACACTCTGCAAGCACTACTTCTCGGACACTGATTTAAGAAGTGATGCTCTTGCAGAATTTTCTCAAAGACTGGTTCGTTTAAAGGCTTCTCTTCTGGGTGTTTTTACCACCTGGTGTGAATTTCTAGACTATCCTACGCAGGAGATGGAGAATTACTTTTCTGGAGCCATAGTTCTCTAGGGATGTTATTAATAAATTCCTTTGAATTCCCTCCCAAGCGCACACTTCTGTGGAGTCAGTGGTTTTCGAGTCCACTGCTTGCTTTGAAAGAAAGCTAGACATGCATTCACGTGGGTGTGATTAAAGTAGCTTGTTTGGTGCCCTTCGGATGGAAAATGTATGTAGAAAGGCTAAAAAGTGAGTATTGTGACTCTCATATTTTCAGGTAAGTATGTGGATCTTTACTAGGTGGCAGCAAAGAACACTCAATATGGGTAAGTTACATTTTTCTACCTCATTAGCGCAGAATGCTTTTCAGCACCGAAGGACAAACAGATCCGGTAACACACACAAGCTCAAGAGAAACATCACTTAAAACTGGAACTGGGCTACTTCTTCCCCCTCCTCAGGCAAGGTTGCGAGGAATCAATAGATGTTCCATTCTTGAGGAACTGATCTATAACTCAAGGGATTACCCACATTGGCATGCCAGGATCTGGGGTCGTGATGGGATCAGTTTAAAATTTCTGTGATACAAGCATTGTGCTATTGGGTGCCAAAGTTCTCTCTTTTTTTATCACTTTGCAGACGCGACCATATACTGTGTTGGATGATTTTCACAAGTACCAATGTCTTGCAAAGGTTGCTGCTACTCTTTGCTGTCTACGCCATTGCTGTTGGTGTTGTTGTTGTATCTATTTTAAACAATAAAATGTTTTATTTAAAAAAAACACAACTTCTTAGGTAAACAGTCATACGGTCTAACTTTTTGCAGAGGCATAAAGAAGGGTGACATTGTCTCCCTTCATATGAAGGGACATAGGGAGTGTTTATGGCTCCCCTTAAGGATCTAGGCACTCGCACATCTCCTGTACTATTTATTTTCGTGCATTGCTGTCTGCAGTGTAATAGATGATGGTCTGAGTCCATCTTCTTCTATGGTCCATAGAAACTGGCTTAGAATCAGTGGCTTTTGGGCCTTGACTCTAACATCAGCCCTTAGAGGCTGTAAATTACAAGTGTGACTGTGTCAGCGGTGGACACTAATTCCTTTGGTTACCTGGCAAGACCATCCTTCTTCTTGCCCAGTTATCTATGAAAGATTCAGTTGTGTAATTTTGGAACAATGTATTGGTCTGATGAAGGTATTTTAGTGACTTTGCAACTCAGCCATCCATCTTTCAATAGCTGGTGTGAGGTCCAAGACTGCAAGATATTAATCTCCCTATAAAGTGTATGCATGCTTCAGAGATAGTGTGTTTTTCATGAATGTGTTGAAAATAGTGCTGTAAGGTTTTTGTGCCATGTACAAGATTTTGAGCATGACCTGGCACCTTACCAACTGAGATGCCACATGGCCAAGGCTTTAAGTGGGCCGGGTCCTGCCGGTGCCTCAGGACCGGCAGTTCTAAAAAGCAGGTGCTGAGAATGGTCCCTATTGGTCTCTATATTTTTTTCCTTTACCATTAGGGTGAAAAAAAAACTTAACTCTGCAGCAGGACCACGCTTTACTGGCTTTGGTGTAACTTCAAAGAGACTCCTTATGGTTATTTCACAGTCTCATCATTTCAGAACTGAAGCATTTTCAATATTATATAAAATGAAGCCATAGTTATTGCTTATTTATCGTATGCAACTAACAACCATTGACAAAGCCAATAGTACTGGCTTGTTGTAGGCGTGATGTTACTTGTTGTATTGTATATCCAGATGCAATGACAAAAGCAGCAAAATACCAGTCAGGCGGCACACTCTGCTTAGCACAGATTTTTAGCTTACGTGTTTTTAGGCCACGCCCTTAATCACATCAGCCACGCCCCTTTGAGAGACCACTCAGTTGTTTCATCCCACTTAAAGCCCTGCACATGGCTACCCGGGATCAGGTAGGTCTCATTTACCTCTCTTCTGGTCTGAGAAGTTCCACAGGGGTAGACAGAGCTTACCCACTGCAGTCCCTCTCTTGTAATAAGGTTCCCATGTCTTCAGGTTTAAAGAAATTTGCTGCCTCCTTTCAAACAGGTCCTTCCTGTTCAGTCAAACCTTAGACCTAGTATTTGCTCACCCCCACGATTTTAGTATAGAATATGAGTAAGGAATATTGTGACACTCTAATATTGAAAAACTATTGAGGACAAAAATTTCGAAAGATAAGTGCATAAAGAGTAATATAGACTTATTATTCTGAACTCCACAAATACGCAAATTGCCGACATACATATCATCAAGATACGTAGAGGCGGAGTTAGGTAGAAAAAAATCTATATATACTTAGCTGTCAATATTTTAGTTCTCAGTGTTTTGGCTAAGATATTAATGTACCACAATATTCCCTGCTGTATATCCAGGGCTACACTCTCCCACAGATCTTATATCACCATTAGCATGATGACTGGCACAAAGGTGGAGCACCTGTCTGCAACAGTTTTGAGGCACAACGAAGGATGTGAGAAGCTGGCAGTGGTGTGGGGGCCTCATGCCACCAGTGCTTCCAGCCCAACACCTTCCACCCTACACCAAATCTACACACCAAATTCAACCAAGAGCACAGATGTTTCTGGTTGACCTTTGCCTAGCACAAGGGGCTTAGCTATAACCAGTGCCCTGTGGTGTGAAAGGCCCACTGGTCCACAAACACAGCTGTTTTTACCACCAAATCAGGGGATAGGGAGGGTCCATATTCCCTGCCTGCATTAGAGTCCACTTCATCACAGCTTCACACAACAAAGGAATGTCCAATCTAGTTTAAAATGTTCCAGTTGCTCGGGCAGTGCTACCAAGCGTGTTCGAAGCTCTTAATAAGCAGCGAGTCGCACACAAGCGCGCTCCTCGTCTCTGGGCAAATTATTAGCCGTGTGCGCTGTCATCCGAGTGGGCGGAAATACGCTTCTTCGCGGTGCCTCCTTAGGCCCTCCCGCCCTGCCGTCTGTCGCTCACAGGAGGCATTATTCATCAACACGTCCCCAGGGCCAAGCGTGCCTGCCTATTCCATTTATCCGGGAGTTTTTTGCTGTGTGTTTTTGGCACCGTCCGCACCTGAGCCGTCTTCGGAGCGCGCGGGAAACGGTGCATCCCCTGGCTGCGTGGGTCACGCCGAGGAGACGTCGAGCCAAGCCCCGCCCCCCGCGCGGCGAAGGTGCGTGTGAGAAGAGGGCCCTCGCGCCCCTCACCTCTCCAGGAGTGAGAGAGCGGCGCTCTCCTCGGCGTGATGACAGGCACCCGGGTTGTGGACTGGGCATGAAGCTTTCCAGGGTGCCACCAGAATCTGAGCTGCATCAGAGCCATGATTGGAAAGCGGCTGAGGGGCATGTGTGTGGTGCCTAGCGGGAACTCAGACCACATCCCTCAAAGACACAGGTTCACACCAGGAAGCAATATGACCAGCCTTCCATCCACAAGACCCTCGCCCTGTAAAGACATACTGACGAGTCTTGACCCCGCGGATTCACAGGGGTGGCACCCCACGGCGCTAAGCTATTGGACGAGATGCGCACCTCACAAAACTCTGTGGAAACCACCTTCTTCTCACCAAGACAGACGGGCAAACCCCCTGCTCCCCCGCCCAAAAATAGTCAGTCAGGTGACTGAGATCCTTTCTCCACATAACCGTATGAATATGGAAGTACCCTCAAGTCACACAGTGAGGCCGCACTTAATAAAGCCATAGGGAGGATACCCTCACCCTATAAGGCCATATTGCTCATTCCTCACCCGTCAAATCTATAAGGCCAACCCTCACTCTACCAAGACACCTAGACCAGACCCACACAAGCTTCTGAACCGGACCCACACACGCCTCAAAGCCACTCTGGTCAGCTCTTGGCGCAAAAAACATAAAATACCCCCTGCAGAGTAGAGCAAGCCTGATAAACCAGTGTAACTTCTGTAACTGTGCATGGAAGGCTACAGGTCAGCCACAAAATATAGCGACCACAAGAGCCTGCGCCCACCAGACTCTTGCTGTCTACCCACCCACCCTTCTAGGGGGACATACTAGGCCCGAAAGCCGCTTTCAGAGAGGAGACTGTCTGAAGGGCACAGCATGCCCCATCGCTGCTCTGTATGACCAGAGGAAGCCCTTCACTGGTTGTTTCCAGGGGGAGATGGGACTGTGTCACTGCCGTAGGTAACCAGCATAGACCTCATCACTGCACTGTATGGGTGATCAGAGGAGGCCCCATCACTGAGTCTTGGGGGTGAATTCCCCCTCAGAGGAGAAGTAATGGAGTTTAGTTTTGGAAAGGTTAGTGGCAAGAGGGGCGGGAAGTGGGGGCAACAAAAAGCACTCTCAGCAAACCCTCCCACCCCGGAGTCATATCCCTGCCCTACACTCTGTGGTGTCTGCCTCTCGAGTCCTGTCGGTGTCTGTCAGTGAGTGTCTGTCAGGGACTGTGCCTTGGTGTCTGGTAGGGCCCGTCTCTGTCTGCCTGTTAGAGCCTGTCTCTTGTTGCCTGTTAGAGCCTGTCTGTTGGTGTCTTTCGGAGCCTTTTAGTGCCTCTCCGTGTCTGTCGCTGTTTGCCAGTCCTCCAATGCCTACTTCTGTTGTTTGTAAGTGATTCTGGCGGGATTCGGTACTCTGTCGGCCGCTTTGAAAGTGACTCTGTCAGCGCCTCACTACGGGCGTCAGTCTGCATGTGTTTGACTGTGTCTGTTGCCAATCTGTGTCTGCCCCTCCCCTTCCCTCGGCGGCGCTCAGTGCCCGTCTGTCTTTATCTCCCCCTCTCGGCCTTACCTTTTACCACCTAGTGTTTCTGTTTACCTTTGATTCAACATGCCCCACAGCCATTCCTTCGACTAGAGCCCTCCCAGGCCTGCCCCTTCCTCACTGTCTCAGGCTGCGTGTGCCTCTCTCTTCCTCCCCGCCCGGGCCCCTCCTCAGCCCTGTCTTTGCCCGCCTCTGTCAGACGCGGTCTCCCGTCCTCGGCCAATCCCTGATTCCACTGCCTTGCCCATTCTGTCTCTGGGTGTGCTGCCTGTCAGTGTCTCTGTCAAACCCTGTCCTTCTACAGCGACCCTCAATGGTCATCCACCTGTCCATGGTCGCTCTCTTCCGCCATCCGGGTCTGTCTGTCCACGTCCAATCCGAGTCTGTCTGTCCACGTCCCTCCCCAGGAATTTCCACCCTCCCGTTGAAATGGTATGTCAGACCCTTCCCTATGTACATATCTGGGGTGCGAAAACAGTACCCTTTCCCTAGATTCCTGTCAGCCCATGCTCGCCGCCGCCCCCTCCACTGTCTCGGTCGGAGCCTGGACCCCTCCATCTGAGGTGATCTGTCAACCCCACCAGACTCGCTCCTGCCCATGGATTCCCTCCGCCAGGTTTGCCCCGGGCTGCCCACCGCCAAACTACCTCCCCTCACCCCCTCGCCTCTTTGTTTCCTGCCCTCAGCGGTCGCTGTCATTTCAGTTATTTTTGGTTGAGCAGCGTCATATTGTGCATGATATTCCCCTCAGACTGATGGCTGCCAGTCGGAGAGTGTGTGTGTTGGGGGAGGAGGGATGTTTCACGGGAGATGGGGAGGTGGAGGTGCAGACCTCAAAACAAATGGCTAGCATTTTGACAGCAGAGAGGGGCGAACTGCCTACAGCTGCTCTCCCTTCCTGGCACCTCCCGCTTTAATACCCCACCCTCTATCTATCATCAAGGGAGCCCGGTCTTACCTCGTTCAGCAGGAAGGTTGCACTCGAGTCAGAAAAAGACATAGAAGGCGCCGCGAAGCCCTGAGTCGAGGAGTCACAGGCTCTTCCACAGCCGAGGGAGCCCGCGCATCCTGTGAGAGCCGAGTCCCCTCCGCTCAGCCCCTCCTCGGTGACAGCGCTGTCTCCCCTCAGTCACTGCTCCGCTCTGCTCTCCGCTGTCACTGACAGCTCAGCCCTCCCAGGGAAGCCTGTACACCCCCCTGTCCTAACTGCCTGGCTGCCGGCATCCCTGTGCGCACCACAGACCACCTCACTGGCAACCTCGCCCCCTCGCAGCCACGCCGACAAGCCCCCTCCGCACCTCACACCCTCCCACCCCTCACCCACAGCTTACCCTTCCCACACAAAGCTCCCACTCCCTTCACAGCCCACCCTTCCCTTCTCACTCACAGCTCACCCCACACTTCTGACAGCTCTTCTCCCTCCCCACAACTCACCGCCTATCCACTCTACCCTCTCTCACCCACCCTACTCACCACCCGTCCTCAAGGCCTACCACTGCTGCCTACTGGCAGACCACCCCCTCATAGACCCCCGCCCCCACAGGCCCGAACCCCACACCCCACTATTCTCACAGTTCTATCCCCTGCCTTCCTCACTTGCAACCCACCCTCCTCACAGACCACCCACATTTCCACAGGCAGCTCTGAACTCCACTATCCTGACATTCTACCTCCACCCTCTTCACTCACGGCTCACCCTCTTCTCTAGTCAAGCCCTCTCCCCCTCCTCCCGTAGGTCAACTCAGCACCCCACATCTCCACCCTTTCCACTCAACCCCCCTCCGCCCTTCTCTCTGCCTGCGCGTGCTTCTTCCAGTAACGGACTCCTTGGACTCTAAGTGCACTCTAATCACATCGACGTCTGGGAGTAGAGAGAATGTTTCCCTGTGTTCAGACAGACACGTGCGTTTCACCCCCTGTGTCCATCTCGCACCCATCCCCAGTACACATGCACACCTCCCTGCAAGAGTAAATGATGACGCATTTGTCGGTGTTCACGTGCAGCTTTTACTATTTAGTAAAAAACGTTAAATCAGTTGTTTGCGTCACCACAGAGCCCCAATAAATACATAGAGCCCCTCGAAAGAGCAGAGTGCTCACCGTGAGAAGCAAAGGTAAAATACACGCACCTGAGGCATGTTTTTTGTAATAAAGGTGGTCTCTCAGTTGGGATGAGGAAGACGAGTTTTTGAAGACAACGACCAGCTTTCATCCCCGGGCATCCATCAACCACCCCAACCGAATTCGAACCTTTAGTATTCCATAACTAAGGACGCACCGAATGAGGGACAAGGAATAGCCCGGACAACCATGCAAACAGTAATACTCTAACCAAACATCCAGAACATGAAGAAACAATCATGAAAGAACAGTATAACAGTTTTCCTCTGACCTCGGGTTCTTGGGATGAGTGTATGGGCCTCCTCTTGCCTTCCCCACTCCCTCAGCCACTGATGACTGGCCCTGTGTTTTTTTTATAATGCACTTTTCAAAAACCAGAGCCCTGAACTTCAGTTTCACTGAAGAATTTTTAATTTTGACTTGGAAATAGCTAAATATAGCTAATTTGTAGGCCTCGCCCACAACATGTGCTGTTTGTTGCAAAACATATTGTGAGCTTACTATGGACGTAGAGTCCGCCCCAATGCTTAACACTGATTGACTTTATGGTCACTCTCATTTGCTTGCTTCTTATTCATCAGCTGGGATTTTTCTTCCTTTTCTTGTGTTTATCCTACCCATGAAGCACGGAAGCTTTACTGTGTCCTTTCACTTCTCGCTTTTTCAGGCACATCTTTGTTTTTTTGTTTAAGGACTCCACAAGAGTGCATGTGTTTTCCTGTTGTCTCCCCTGCATGGTTCTCTCCTCTCCACTCTGCCCCTCTCAGTGTTCCTCTCTCTTGCCCATGTTGCCTTTCTTTCCCGTATGGTTTTTCCCCACACGCTTCATGTTACTGTCTTTTGACTGTTTAATGCCCCACCCACAGAGCGCCTATTGCTCCCTCCACATGCACCCTCCTGTTTTCCTTTGACCCCCAACCTTGGCCCCTAGTGTTCTTTCACCCCTTGTCCCCTGTGTTGCTTTCAACCCCCCCGCACCTCCTTGTTGCTTCTGTACCCCGATGTTGCTTCTCCCACCCACTTAAAGAAAATCCTTTTCACACTTTTTTTTAGTTACTGATTCAACTTGGTTAGCACTGTCAAAAGTTTTTATTGATTTTTTAAAATATTCTATAACCATGCAACACAGCATGCTGTGCTGCACTCTAAAACCATTACAATTCAAGTAGATCACAAACACGTGAGCTATTGGCTTTGCCAGTGTTTGTTTTGTGTGAAACTGATTGTATGGTTGCAGCAGGCTTCTTTAGCATCTGCTGTTTTGTGGCTGCAAATTATATCTCATCTCTCTGGAAAGTATCCCTTTCTAGCTGTTTACAAGTGTCTTTGGTCGTTGGCAGACTTTAATGTGTATGATTTTTGTATTTCCAATTCATGTAGCTCATGTACTCTTAGCTGATTTCATACCCGAATTTGCAATATTTGCACAGCTACGTTTCCTTATTGATAGAGGAATGGATGGGCATTTGCAAAAGCTCCCTGTCTGGTAAAATATTATCTGTAGGAAGCTGGATTACCCAGTGGGCAAATTCTCCCACCAGCACAGATGCCTAGCTCCCAGCCAGGCAGGCAATGTTTCTTTAAGAAAGCCCTGGTCACCCCTTGGTATCACAGGCCCGAGATGAGAGAATGCACATTAGGATCAAGCAGTGCCTGCATGAAGAAATGACTCACTAAAGCTCCCAAACCAATATAGTAAAATGAAAAAGTATTTTAAGATTAAAATGAGGCAAACATGGCAATTGAACAATTATTAAAATACAGCTGTGAAATGGAAAAAACATTGGAACGTTGCTCTCTGGGCTTCTACCAGCCATTAGAAGCCCGAAGCCCTCCATCGTCTTCAATGGAGCGCTGAGCATCCCAATGTTCCAATACAATGTACTCACTTATGGCTAAACTCTAGAAAGTGAGTGGTCAGTTTGAAACTTTTCAAAATATCGCAACTAAAAAAATGGGATGCCACGTCTGTATCCTGCCATGGTAAAAAAAAAAGGCTACTTTCAAGCAAATTGGTTTTGTTATCAATGGATCCAGGGCCTTCAATGAAACAGGCTTTAACTATATTTGTCTCCTGTATCTCATGTCATAGGCCATTGGAAGCTATGCTGGCTGCTGCACTGGGCCCACGCCTTGCTTTTCTTTTTGCTTGGGTGCTACTACTATTCTTGTAGAGGGAAAAGGTGTGACCCTCCTTCGCCACTGTCTGTGATGCTCAGTCAGTGCGAAAGACAGGCAGGTTGTGCACCTGCTGCTGCTGAGAAACTAAATAATATGGGTCTGATTAACAAAAGAAAGTTGTAAATCTGCACGCGGAGATTCACACCTACGTACACGTGTAGATGTATAACTTTCTGAAATTCACAAACATTTCCAGAAATACACACGGAAAAGTGCACCAGACACAAGCTTCCATGCATATTCCTATAAAGGATCCAACTGCCGCGGTGCGTAGTTCCCCAGAGCGAATACATCCACACAGGAGTAGTTGGATCCCCTGCACAAATTCACATTTTTTCCACACACCCAGCAAATCTGGAAGTGAGTTGTTCCATTTACCACCCTTAGAGGGTTGCCCCTGCTCTTAACTGGAGTAAATCTCTGACCATATCTAGGAAGGAGATTGACGAGTTTGTGAATGCTGAAAAACAGCCATATTTATGGGCATTTACTTACTTCCAAGTCAAACCATACATTGGAAAGCACCCCATCCACCCCTTGAGTGGCATTTACAGGCATGGAGAACCAAATGTACCTTTTAATAGTTCTTAGTGCATTTTCATGCAGCTAGAAGCACTCATATGATGAGTTTTTCAATCTCTCTTCATGTTCCAATGGAACCATATTCAATGAGAATCATAGTGATTTCTCAATGCACAGAGTAAGAAAACAAGCAGAATCCAGAAAACAGGGTACTGTGTGGAAAAGCAGATTTTCCTACTGTTCTAAATATTTGCATAGAATTGATCTACTGTGTGCATGGCCTCATGAGGCTTTTGGAGACAAGACTCCTTGTGCATACAGTTCCGGGAGTCCCCCTGACAAGAGTTAATGTGTCATTACGCTTGGTCAGTGGAGATCAATCTGTCCTATGTCTTGATTAGTACCAGTTTATGTGATGAAGGACTTTGCTATTGATTTCATTCCATTGAGAGGTTGTATGATGGAGGCAAGCATGGCTCAACCACGTGTGCATCTACCACGCAACCTGAACCACAAATGCGTCTTAAACACGCATTCCTTTACCACACAGGCTTTTATCCCGCAATTTCGTGGTAAAGGCATGAATGGTAAAGGGGTATGCGTGGCTAAGGTAGTGACCCCCCTCACCCCACCCTAAACTACAAACTCCCTACATGCCCTCCCCGGCCCTTAGGTCTAAATACCTGACCCCCTCCCACCCCCATGCTGTCCCTAACCATTAGCTTACGCTATCCGACTCCCTCCCACCCCCATGCTGTCCCTAAAACTACCCCAACCCCTTTCACTGCCCTTAAGCCTAAAATAATAACCCCTATTTTTAACAAGCATTGGCATAGCCAATAGGTCTCGCCTTTGGGACCTTATAAGTATTTAGCCATGCAACAGTTAATGTTGCACCAAGGATATTGTGCTGCATAACTAAATACTTATAAGGTCCCAAAAGCAAGACCTATTTGCTATGTCAATGCTTTTTGTTTGTGCGACTTGAAGTTGTTGCATGGGAGTGCTGTTCAACTGCTTGGAAATATTTCTGCTGTTTGTTTTTGGTTCTGGCGTACTGCGCCATGGTCATGTATGAAAGATAAAGGGAGAGGCAGAGACTGGCGCTCGAGAGAGAGGCAGGGACGGTCAGTGGAAGAGAGAGAGAGGAAAAGCAGACAAGAGGCAGAGATAGGCACAGTGTGAAAGTCAGAGAAACTGGGGCACAGAGTGAGGCCAAGGCAAGTTGTGGAAAAGCTAGAGATGAAGAGCCAGTGGAAAAGAAAGAGACAGACAGCAGAAAAGACAAACAGGTAAAGATAGAAAGACGCCCTGGAAAACAGAGAGAGGCAGAGACTAAGGCTTGTGGAGAGATGGACCGACCTTTGAAAAAGGCAGCGACAGACACAGTTCTCGTGTTTTTCCACGTGTCCACTTAGGGTGCTCCGTGTGTGTAAGAACGCCTTCTTCCTGTTTCAATGAAATGGCATCAGACTGGAATGTAAGTAGGCAAGCCTCTTCATGTTGACAAAACACAGGACACTCGCATTGGCATTCCGCGCCGTCCAAAGTAATTGCCCTTCTATGTGCGATGGGGAAAAGCGCCAGACATTTCTAATCTTTCTAAAGCAGCCTAGACCAATCGAGCCAGAGAGCCCTTTTTTCTGTTGATCTGCATTGCACTGAGTTTTGGGATCTCTTTAGGGAGCAGAGAGACCTTGTTCTACTGATAGTGTCAGGTACCAAGGACAGCAAAACGGGACCCAGAGAGGGCTGCATGGTACACAGGGCACCCCAAGGCACTGTTATACCTCAAGGTGTCTCACTGCACCACTGGATGGAAAGAAGTGCATCCCAGGGCCTGTCTGTCTCACTGCACACATTAAGGTGCTGATTAAGAAGAATCTAAAGAAAACTGAATAGGTTCTAGTAAGTAAAGTAAAGTATGCTCTTCGGGTAAAGTCGAAGGGCGCAAGAGCAAAAAGGGCGCAGCTGGTAAATAATGTGGAGCTGTGATGCCCTTTACTGGAGTGATGTAGTAGGGGTGGGCTCTTTGAATGAATGCAGAGAGCTCACAGGAGCCAGGATGGCAGGCGCAGCGTGAAGAAAACTAATGGTACACTTACTGAAATAATGTTGTATTCAGGAATGACTCATGCGTCAAGGAACACTTGTGGGAGCTTCTCAGGGTGAAGCGCGCTGTATTCAAGCCATATACTAGTGGGGGAGAGGGTACAATAAGTATTGTGATAGGCAGAGGGGGGACCGTACTGCAGCAGCTAGCACTTACTTAAGGTATGCAACGAGCGTAAGCAATTAGCAGAAGGTCTGTTCGGAATCTGGCAAGCGCCCTCTAGAGGTTCAGAACATCCGGGTTGAAGGTGCCCTCGTGCGACACAGCGTGGATAATGCAGGACGCTGTGGGGAAAATTAGTGTCATTACTCGGAGGTCTAAGGAAGGGCTGGAATTACGGGAGAGCGTGCAGTGAAGGCACTTACTTAATTGGAGTATGGGGGTATAGTGCCAGTGAATTAGGTGATTAACAGCCGCAATGTCAATCAGGGTGCGAGTTGCCGTTATTAAGAATGGAAGCCCTCAGAGTTGGCGCCACCGGACCAAGGTGAAATTAATAAGGGGTTACAACAAGCATTGGCCGCGCACGCGAGCGGCTGTGAGACACGATATGTGGTGGGGGAGAAGCGGGAGTTGTGTGCATGCGTGGCCAATACTTGGAAAACAAGCATAATAGACACAAGAACATCACTGAAGAAGGAGAGGCATAGCAAGCATTGGAGAGGCAGAGCGAGGCGCACGCTCTTGTGCGCGTAACCGCAAGCTCTAGGCCGCCACAAGCAAAAGCGCGTGGTAGCATTTTCTGGAGCACACACTAAATGTCTCGCAGAGCAGCGCATGCGCTGGCTCAGCGAGACCTAAAAACTACCCTGACTGCGTGGTTAAGGCATATGCATGGTTAAGACATGCGTGGTTATGCTTGTGTAGTCGGAACACACGTGGCTCTACCTGCGCTGTTCCTACTGTTCCCCCCATTGAGATGCCTAGTTTTCCATTACACTACCTAAGCTGACGCTTATGTTGAGCAGCATGCTTAGCCAATTATATTGCTTTAATGTATTGGCATGCACATGAGAGTGCATTGTATTTTAGCCAACTTGTTCTGAATGATTCTGAGCTGTATGTTAGTGCGGTGCAGAATGAAAGGAGAAGCTACCTTACTGTGAGTTGACCTTGATGAGGAGTGTCCCTTTTTGGAAGAGGATCCCCAGGCATGTTTCACAAATGCCCTTTGTGTGCTAGCCTCACCACTGCAATCAGCAGCTTTCAGGGATGCTCTCCCAAATGTGGTGTTGTAAGATGATCCCTAAGCTTCCCCTTTGCCCATCATTTATTGTCTTGTTCTAAAGTTGGAAGCAGAAGTTGGAAAGGAAGAGGCACTCTTTTTAAGTGGAACCTGTTTGACAGTGCATGCTGTCTGGCTGCTAAAGAACTAGTGAGAACGTACTGTGGGCCTGTAACCTGTCCTTCTTCTACAATTGGTTGGCTTTATTGTCATCCTCATTTGCTTGTTTCTTATTTGATGGCTTGCCTTTCAATGCTTTTGTTTGTTCCTCTCCTGGAGCATAGCCTCTTTACAATCCTTCTGAGTGGTTGCCTTGTATAATTCTATTGCTCATATATACTTTTTTGGTTGCGAAAATACTTCTTGTGTACATTCTGAAAGCTTCCCTGGGAATGGATTCCACTCATTGTATACCACTGGCATTGTGATTTGTAACTCTCATTTTCTTTCTTTCTATTTTCTGGCTTTATTAGTTTTAGGCTTTCTACCATGTCTCCGTCCCTCCCGTGGAGCACAGCCTGTTCACCATCACTACTTGTATTCTTCCACAAGTGCTCGCTTTCTGTAAACAGGCCTTTACATTTTATTCTTATTTTGTCGGATTTGCTGTGCTTTCAAAGGCAGAGGTCAAATGTAAGGCTCTGTCTTCAGAGGGGGCCTGATGTTTACTTTTCTTTGGTGGACTTCAAAATTAGAGGATTTATGTGACAATCTTGCGGGGCAATGGGAAAGAAAAGTTTTTTTTTCTAGCAGACAACAAAATGTAAGTGTCTGTAAATGAAGTGTGAAAAAATTCAGAATATATAAGAATTAGAAATGTACAAACAAAACACATTTTTCGTAATTCTGAAGTCTGGTGGAAACAAATATTTTAACATGATCTAAACAATTCACTACACTATGTGAAGCCGTTTCCACAAATTAATCTTTGTGCATTGTATGGTTTTAGCAATAAAACTGTGCGTGCAAATGTGATGGTCATTTCAATTCAAAAGGTGTTGTCTGTAATGGCAATGCGCTAACATGCCATGCATACTTTACTCCTCAGCACTCCAATCTAAGCCACTCCGCTCCACCCCACCTTCGCCACTCCACTCCACTCCACTCCACAAGACTCTTCAACACTCCACTTTACGACACTCTACTTCACTTAACGATATTCCACTCTAAAACATGACACTCCAGTCCACTCTCTGCCATTCTACCCCCACTCCACTCCACTCCATTCTACCCCACTCTATGCCACTTCACTCTAGGCCACTGTACAACACTCCACTCTACAAAACTCTATGCCACTCCACTGTACAACACTTCACTCTATGCTACTCAATGACGCTCTACAATGCTCCACTCAATGACACTCTACTCTACACCACTCCACTCTACAACAGTCTATGCACCTCCACTCTATAACACTTCATACCACTTAACTCCACTCTGTATTACTCCATGCTACGCCACTCCAATCTATGAAACTTTACTTCACTCAATGCTATGCCACTCCACACCACTTCACTCCACTCCACTCTACGATGCTGAACTCCACACCACTCTGCGTCCCTCAACTTTATGGCACTCTACTTTACTCTACTCTACGCCACTCCACGACACACTACTACATGCTGTCCCACTCCCTCTATTCTATGTCACTGTATTCTACTCTGTGCCACTGCACTCTACTCTGCTCTGCACAACTCCACTGTAAGCCACTTCACTCTAAGACACACACTCTATGCCACTAGTCTCTACACCACTCCACTTTACACCACTGCACTCTACTCTGCACCACTCTACCCTACCCCACTGTGCTCTATGCCACTCTCCTCAACAGACTGCACAGTGCCACAATACTCTGCACCACTTGTAACCACTCTAGTCTACTCCATTGCACTCTATGGCACTCTATTCTTCTCTACACCAGTGCACTCTACACCACTGCAGTCTACTCCGCACCATTCCACTTTACCCCACCTCGCTCTAGCCACTGCACTCTACTCTGCACCATTCTACTCTACACCACTGCACTCTATACCACTCTATTCTACAGCACTACACTCTACTCTGCACCACTGATCTCTATGGCATTGAACTCTGCACCACTCTACTCTACTCTGTACCACTGCATTCTACCTCACTGCACTCTACCCCTTGCACTTTATGCCCCTGCACTTTACACCACTGCATTCTACTCTGCACCATTCCATTCTACACCACTCCATGCCATTCCACTATACACCAATCTACTCCACGCCACTGTACTCTACATCACACCACTCTTCGGCACTCCACTGTATGCCACTCTAATCTGCACCACTCCACTCTACCTCACTGCACTCTACCCCTTGCACTTTATGCTACTCCACTCTATGCCACACCACTGTATGCCACTCCACTCTATGCTACTCCACTCTGTCACTCTACTCTGTACCACTCCACTTTGCTCTACTTTGCACTTCTCCACTTTACGTCACTCCACTCTGCACCACTCCATTCTATGCCACTCTACTCTCCTCTGCACCACTCCACTCCTCTCCACGCCACTCTATTATACTCTGCACCACTCTAATCCATGCCTCTGTACTCTACACCACACCACATTTCGGCACTCCACTGTACACCACTCTAATCTGCACCACTGCACTCTATGCCACTTAAGTCTACGTCACTCCACTCTATCCCACTCTACTCTACCCCACTGCACTCTACTCCCTGCACTCTAAGCCACTTCACTCTATGCCATGCCACTCTATGCCGTACCTCTCTATGCCACTCCACTCTATGTCACTCTACTTTACAACACTGCACTGTACACAACTGCATTCTGGACCACTGTATTCTAAGCCATTCTACTCTGCACCACTGTACTCTATGCCACTGCACTCAACATCACTCTGCACCACTCTAGGCCACAGCACTCTATGCCACTCTACTCTGCAGCACTGCACTCTTTGCCCTGCACTCTACGCCACTCTACTCTACACCACTTCACTCTATGTCACTCTACTCTACACCATTACACTCTACACCACTTCACTCTAGACTGCACCACTGAACTATTCAGCACTGCACTCTATGCCACACTATACTACACCACTCCTCTTGGCACCACCTCAATCTAACCCACCCCTCTCTACTCTGCACCACTGCATTCCATGGCGCTGCACTCTACACCACTCTACTCTAAGCTACTCCACTCCACTTTATACTGGTGCACTCTCCACCACTGCACACCACTCCACCATACACCACTGCACTCTGTCACTCCACTTTATGCCACTGCACTCTACTCTGCACCACTCCAGTCTAAGCCACTCTACTATGCACCACTCTACTATACACCAATGCAGTGTACACCACTGCACTTTACACCACTCCAGTCTACACAACTCCACTCTGCATGACTCCAGTCTACTCTGCATCACTCCACTCTACACCACTCTGCCCCACTACACTCTACACCACTCTACTCTGTACCACTCCACGCTACACCGCTCTACTCTGCATCATTCCACTCTACGCCACTCTACTCTTGCACTCTATGCCACTGAACTCTACTCCACTCTACTCTGCACCACTCCACTCTATGCCACTCCATGCCACTGTACTATACACCACTCTACTCCCCGCTACTGTACGCTACACCATGCCACTCTACAGCACTCCACTGTATGTCACTCTAATCTGCACCACTGCACTCTACGCCACTGAACTCTACACTATTCCACTCTACACCACTCCACTCTACCCCACTGCACTCTATCTCCTGCACTCTACACGATTCTACATCACTGTATGCCACACCCCTCTATGCTACTCCACGCAATGCCACTCCACTCTAAGTAACTCTACTCTGCACCACTCCAATTTACACCACTGTACTATACTCTGCACCACTCCACTCCACTCCACGTCACTCTACTCTGCAGCACTCTACTCCACGCCACTGTACTCTACACCACACCACTCCACTGTTTGCCACTCTAATCTGCACTGTTGCACTCTACGCCACCTAACTGTACCCCACTCCACTCTACTCCACTGCACTCTACCACCTGCACTCTATGCCATGCCACTGTATGCCACACCTTTCTACGCCACTCCACTCTACGTTACTCTATGTTACGCCACTGCATTGCACATGACTGCACTCTATGCCACTTTACACTACGCTGCACCACTCTCCTCTATGCCACTGCACTCTACATGACTCTGCACCACTATATGCCACTGCACTCTATGCCACTCTACTCTGCAGCACTGCACTCTATGCCACTCTACTCTACACCACTGCACTCTATGCTACTCTACTCTACACCACTCCACTCTACACCATTGCACTCTACTTCACTGTACTCCATGCCACTGCACTCTACACCACTCTATTCTACACCATTCCACTAAGCGCCACCCCAATTGACCCCACTCCCCTCTACTCTGCACCACAGCACTCTATGTTGCTGCACTCTACACCACTCTACTCTATGCTACTCCACTTTATGTCACTGCACTCTACACTATTGCACTCCACTCTACTCTACTCTATGCCTCTCCACTCTATGCCACTGCACTCTATGCCACTGCACTCTACTCTGTGCTACCCAAGTCTGTGCCACTCTAGTCTACGTCTCTCTACTATGCACCACTGCAGTGTACACCAATACACTTTACACCACTCCACTCCGCACCACTCCACTCTGCACAACTGAGTCTAATCTGCATCATTACACTCTACGCCACTCCACCCCACTGCATTCTACACCACTCTACTCTGTACCACTCAACTCTACGCCACTCTACTCTGTACCATTCCACTCTACCGTACACCACTGAGCTCTACTATGCACCACTCTACTCAATGCCAGTGCTTGGCATAATATTTCTCCTGGAGGCAAATCTCTCTCATCTCTGCTTTACTGCAGAGATCCAGAAGGCTGAACTGTGTAAAAAGTAAATTAGGCCCTGGTAAGCATTTCACTTTACTTTCTGATTCTTCATTATTCTTTTTTAAATTCTGTTAACTTTCTGTTCAGAAAAGTATTTGAAAATAAACCGTGCCGTTTATAACGATTGAACACATTGAATTCAATGTACAGTTTTGAAATTTCATAGGATATGTGTTTGCTTTTCCACCAGTATTTTAATATTCCCTTTCTTTTACGTTTTTTAAACAATAATTTATGGGCAAACATTTGCAAAGCCAAGAACTCAGCACCTTCATTTTAAAGGCAAGAGCTATTGGCTGTGGCAATGCTTGTTGACTGGTGCATTTGAATGCGTGACAGCACTCCCATGCTGATATAATAGTCACCTTGGTCCTCAGCTCAGTATCAGCATTGGCATTTATGAAGATTCCTGCCGACTTTGGTGCAGGAAACCAGGTTCGAGCCTCGAGGTCGCGTCCACATCCTGTGATTCTGGGCAAATCACTTAATCTCCCCGTGCCTGAATATGTAATGTAAATACGGTGCTCATGTACAGCGCTCCAATACCTTCGGGTCGAGTTCGCGCTATATAAAAGATTTTAAAAAAAAGAAGAAAAAAAAACAGACATATTTACTAAAAGTTGATGCAGCGCAACAAGGCAAACTGCAGCGCTGTGTTGAATGGATGAGGAGAAAGCTGAACAGTGCAATATTTACAAAACGATGGCACTGTTCAGCTCTCTCCCTGCACTGGCACATGTGTGGCTGCCTAGCGCCAACGCAGGCACCCATGCGTCATATCGCAAAGGTGCCTGTGTTGTGGTCAGGATTGTTTTTGGGCACAAGGGGATACCTTCCTGCTTAAAAACAATTGTCAGAGGCATATGCTCTTTCCATGTCAGCTGCAGAATGCAGCACACATGGGAAGAGGAAGTAACAAGGAGAAATTAAGATGATGCTCCTCGTTATGCCAGCCTCAGGTAGGCGCACCATTTTGGAGCAAATCCAGGTTAGCTGCCTTTGGTAAATCTGGGTTTGCGCCAAAATACATGTGTGGATGCATGGGAATGCCCATATTCCACCCATGTAATGCCTACCGGACTCAGTGAAATGCAACACAGCGTTACGTTTTTTACTATGTCACACAAGGCAATGCAATTAGCCCTCGCTTGGCTTTGTAAATCTCAATTAGCATTTTGCATCATGGCTGTGCCAAAAAAAGGGCACCACCACATCACACATGTTATTGCATCTTGGCCTTAGTATGCTTTGAGGTCAAAGTTTAATATGCATGCCTCTCTTGACCACTTGCATGTGCCCTGTGGAAAAGGACTGGTGACCTTAGTAAGCAGAATGCCCAGTCGGGCAAATTCTCTCAGCACCTTGCAAAACTAGTTCCTTGTCAGGTAAACAATGTTTCTCTAAGACAGCCTTGGCTTTCCCTTATTAGTGCAGAATGAGGTGGAAAGCAACTTCAGAAAATGTGTGCTAAGGGGTAGCAGTCCTGGAACTACTCTTGCATCAAGAAACCACTCAGTAAGCTCCCGGAACAATTTAGTAAAATCAAAAAGTATTTTATGATTAAAATAATACTAAAATGTCAAAAATTGGACAAGTCACTGAAAAGTTATAGTGTTTTAAAGTGAAAGTTCCATTCCCTATATCTTCTCCAATCTGCATTCACAATCAATGAACGTTCCTGTGGAGAACTCGCAAGAGACCATTGAAATCTGTCATAACATATCTATAACTCGCAGCCCAGCCATGAACAGTGTTGCATGACATAACTTCACTGCAACATCTGAAATGACATAATCCATTAATTATGTCAGTTCAGATGTTGCAGTGAAGTTATCAATTATGCCATAGAAAATGTAATGAGTGATGTAATATGTGAGGTAATAAGCAATGCATAGCGAGAGAGCACAAGTTATAGTAATATTAGGGAACAGGTTACAGTTACTTGAGATAACTATAACTGGTGAATTTAATTGTTTTTGTGTGTTTAAAATCATATATTTTAACTGACATTTTCACCTAACTAGCTACACTGACTAATGAGCCCCAATCCGGGCGACACCAGCCTTGGGTTGCTTGTGTTCCGGTTCAGGGAGGACCTGGGCTGGAAGTTCTGGCTGAACTGTTCCTGGTGCAGGGTCGACTGATATGCATATGGCTGGGTCCAAACTGAGGTAGCATGGTGGGCAAACGAATAATGGGTTGGGATGCTACCCGAGTGATGGCCAGTGGTTAACATTATTGAAAGCATCCTCCCATCACCTTTTGTGTATTTGATGTACCGCCCAATGTGGCCAAGAGTATGCCGAGATGTGGGTCCCTTGCTCACTGTGCCACTAGAACCAAGCTAAATCTGACTGAAGAGCTCCAATCAAAACAAAAAGTGGTTTTGGGTTGTTCGGGTTCAGGGATGACGGGGTCTGGCAGCTCAGGCTGGACTGTTCCCATGAGGAGCAGGGTCAAGAGTGAATTGCATATGGCTGGGTGCAAACTGATGTGGCATGGTGGGCAGAAGAACGATGGGTTGGAATGCTACCCCGGGCGATTGCCAGTGGTTAGCTTTATGGCAAGAATCCTCCCATCACCTTTTGTGTATTTGATGTACCACCCTCCGCGGTCAAGTGTTTGCCCAGATGTGGGTCCCTTGCTCACTTTGACACTAGAACCAAGCTACGGATGACTGAAGAGCTGCAATCAGGGCAAAACCAGTCTTGGGTTGCTTGTGTTTTGGTTCAGGGAGGGTGTGGCAGTTCAAGCTGGACTGTCCCTATTGGAGCAGGGTCAAGACTGATTTGCATATGGCTGGGTGCAAACTGGTGGGCAAAAGAACGATGAGTTGGAATGCTACTCAGAACAATTGACAGTTGTTAGAATCATTGCAAGCATCCTCCCATCACCTTTTGTGTATATGATCCACTGCCCTTAGTGGCCAAGAGTATGCCCATATGTGGATCCTTGCTCACTGTGCCACTGGAACCAAGCTAAATCTAACTGAAGAGCTCCAATCAAAACTAAAAGTGGTCTTGGGTTGTTTGCGTTCGGGTTCAGGGATGACCGGGGTCTGACAGCTCAGGCTGGATTGTTCCCATGAGGAGCAGGGTCAAGAGTGAATTGCATATGGCTGGGTGCAAACTGATGTGGCATGGTGGGCAAAAAAACGATGGGTTGGAATGCTACCCCGGGCGATTGCCATTGGTTAGCTTTATGGCAAGAATCCTCCCATTACCTTTTGTGTATTTGATGTACCACCCTCCGTGGTCAAGTGTATGCCCAGATGTGGGTTCCTTGCTCACTGTGCCAATGGAACCAAGCTACATCCGAATGAAGAGGCCCAATCAGGGCAAATACATTTTTGGGTTTTAGTAAATGTCTATGTTTTGTTTTAACATAAAGTAAGATGTCCATTTCCATGTGTGGTGTGAGGTTGGGGGCAGGGCCTGCCGGTGGCCAAGCACTATGTCCAACTCCCTGCGGGCATCCAACCCCATGCGGCGCACAACTAGCTATATAATGTAACAGTATAAAACATGTCATTTTAATTAAGGCAGACCTACCGGCTTTGTCAAAAGCTAAAAAAAAAATATAATAGTGGCAGAGCCTACTAGCTTTATCAAGGTACCAGCACACTAACATATGTAAAGCAGACCTATTGGCTGTGTCAAAAAGTCACTAATAACAATAATCAAATGTATATTTTATTAATTCACACATTGCGATGCTTAATAATAGTGATTGTGAAGAAATGTTTTCAATAAATTCTTTAAAAAAAAAATTAGCATCCTTTAGTTTTTTAAACTTTTTTAGGCCACAAACTGCAGCCATAAAACGAATCACTACAGGTCTCTGCACTCCACCTGAAGAGCATACAGCTCTGGCATGGAGTGCTTTAAAAAATATGACAAGCTCTCCTGGGGTAATGGATTCAATAACTCTGTAGACTTACTATTTTTTAATGTTGCTGGGGGCCTGCTGAACTCCCTGCAGCTCCCCTCAACATAAAAAAATGTTTAGTGGTGACCCTGCCCCTTCTAGGGCCACCACCAGCAGGAAAATAAATATTTTGAAAATGCCCTAGGACCTTGTCGCAGCAGTTTCTTTCTCTTTTTTTTGGGTGTCCCGGTGCCCACCTGGGACACCCACATTTTTTATTTTAGTTGGAGTTGCGTGTGGAAGCTCCATTACTACAGTGGCCCCTGCTGACTTCCCTGGAGAGAGTCGGCCACTTATTACATTATAGGTGTATACCCTGGAGCCCACCCGGGGCACCCATAAACCACCTTTTGTTGGGCCTTGGGGGAGCCCCAGTGTTCCTGCAGCCCCTGCCGGCTCCCCTGGTGGATGCCAGCCAATTGTCAATTTTTTGTGAATGCCCATCTGGGGCACCCACATGTCAACTTTCATAGGGGGCCTCGGGTGTAGCCACAGCTCTAGGGCCCCTGCGACCTAAGCCCTTCCCTGCCATACTGAGTGCCTTCAGAAGCCGGCATACTAACAGCTCCCGCCTGAGCGAGAGCAGCTCTTTTCACTGCTCCGGCCAAGCAGGAGCAACATTTTGTTTTCTGCCCAGGGGAGTGTAGGCAAGGTATACCCACACTCTCCCAGGCAGAAAACAGCAGAATTGGATGGGGTCCCTATGACACTGCTTAGATCTGGCACTGGTGGATGGGGTCACCAGGCTGATCTACATCATAGGGAGGGAGGTCAGTATGCTCTCCTCCTCTTAATGACAATATCAGCCCAAGGAAATGTGGTCCCTGCTGCATACTAGAGACTTGGAAAAGCGGCTATGCATCCCCCTCCCCTTATTGACAATTTCAGTCTCAGGGGATGGGTCCCCAGGCCTCCTAGATGCTTAGGAAAGGTGGCTGTGTGCCCACCTAAAAATGTAAATGGCACTAGGGAATGAGGTACTCTAGGCCTCCCAGAAGCTAGGGGAGGGGTATCATACACCCCTCCCCTTATTGACAATATCAGCCTCAGGGGATGGGTTCCCTAGGGACTCATAGAGGCTAAAGCAGCCCTGTCAAGTGTCACACATCTTGCGTTATACTATCGCATTTTAAGTAAATATACTGCATTTCCATAAGCAAAAATATTGTTACCCACATTCGCTTATTTAAAAAGCTGAGCATACTACCTCTTATCGGGCTGTATGGTATCAGCTCCCTATTTTTTTCATGAGGCTACCGATACACACATGGGTCATGGGCACTCAGCATCCAATTGATGTTCTTGTAAGTTATCATGAGGTTGGCTGATTCACCCTGATTGGACAGCATTTTATTTGTTAGCACAATGATTGGTCACTACCATTATGCACGTACGTGCTCTGTACAGACTGCCCTGCACTTGGCCAGTGGAAGTTTGGCAGTCACATAAGTATTGCCCACTGGGCTGGGTATACAACGTAAAACAAAAAAGCATCAGAATCCTAGAAAGGACGTTCTGGCCGCGAGACACTGATATCACTCACAGCAACTGTATGGGGGTTTTCCGAGGCTTGATGGTGCCAGGTGAGCAGAGCTGTATTGGCCCTTTTTATGATGTACAATTTGTGTGCATGCTTGAGACACTTGCACTGCCAATGGCTTTTGAGTAGATCTTCTTTATGGAAATTAGGCTCGCACTGCCATCCCAGAAGGCCTCTGTGCCCTTAAGGCAGGTCAGTGCCCCGGTGCAGAATGTCAGGCCAGATCAGCACCGTAGCAGCTTCTGGTAAGAATAACTACAACGGCTGGGCCATGGTGACTGAGAGGTGAAGCAGGCTCTAGTTTTACCATATAGTGCCCCAGGCCCATTCTGTCCACATCTGAAGCATGAGAGTCTCAAATGTCCCTGCCAGCCCATAGACATGGTTGTGCTAAATTGCCCATACTGCCTTGAGCGTCTACTGAGGCAGTAGGCCTCCTGCCCTCCTGTAAACTCAGATGTATCTCTTCTATGAAGGCCAATAACCCCAGTTCACTATCTTTCTTTCTGATATACAAGTCTCCGAGGCCCTGTCCTCTGCGTGCGCATCTTACTGTACATCGAGAGGATGTAGCAATAGCAGGGTACATCTGTCATCTAGAAGAACAAGAAACTAAGACAGTGTCATGGCTCAAAATAAACAATAACCTTTTGATGAACTATGCACCTTATATAAAGCTTTCGCTTTAAAGCCCCTGAGAAGTGATGCAAATTGATTTCGATAAAATGTTTTGCTTTTGTTATGTTCTGCGGTTAAACTCCTGCTAAAGTTAGACTTTGCGGTCAACAGTTCCTCATAAAAAATGTATAAAAGGTCTGCTCACTGACTAGCTTATTGAGCACCTCATATACTGTAGTCATGAAGAGGTGCTCCCAGCTAGCTGTTTGATTTAGTGATTGATTGAATATTTGACAAGGTTATACTGCCTTATTGTGCTTTGATATTCAATTTGTCTCCCTCTCTCATTATCTCTTTGAATTGCCGTGATTTAAACTTGCTAGATAACATGTTTTTACCCTTGATTAGTGATGTGTCTTTGACACTTGTTACTTGCTAGATTGTATGGTGTTATTCTTGATTAATGATGTGTCTTTGACGCTTATTGTTTACTTGTTTGTTTTAAATAAATAGTGCTACTCCTGACTCGATTCCTGCATTTTCAGACGAGTGCCTTGTTATTTCAGATACCACATTTCAGTGTCAGTTTGTGTGGTGAAAAAAACACACCTTCTAACATTTGGCGACCACGAAGGGATGTGCATAAGGACCTCCAGTCTGTGGAGAACGGGACTTCCCCTGTGGCTGCGATTGGGGTCTGCCCCTCACCGGCTCTTCCTGCCTTAACCATCGGACACAGATGGGTAAGTCAAATGATTTTTGTTTTACTCTTTGTCTTGCCTTAGTGTAGTGGCTGGGTGCAGTTGGCTAGGGCCTGTGGGTGTCGTACTGCTGTTCCGGTCCCCTGGTCCTCTTACAGACTGTCACCTTGCCACATCAAAAATCCCTTTCTTAGATAAAGCACACAAGAAGGCACCGAGTCCGGACTTATTGTTGGACCTCGGCGTTTGAGGCTTGTGGTTTTTGGGTTTTCCGTGCAAGATTGCACTTAACGGTTCACTATTTTGAATTTTCTTCAAATTGCATTTGTAGACAAGATAGGGATAGCCTATTTCACGTCTGTCTGTGGTAGGGTATGCGAGCAGACAGGACAGGAAAAAGCCAGGTCTCTCATGCCAGTGTTTTTCCTTTGAGTAAAGCACTGATGCGATGATTCATTCGACTATATATAAATAGTTATAGATAGGAAAAGGAGAGTTACATCCTGTGTTTCTCCGCTTTTGCAGGTTTTAGGGTTAGAGTCCCTAAGGTTTTCAACTGTCCTTATGTGGTGACAGGAAAAGGAGAGTTGCGTCTGGCGTCTCTCAGCTTTTGCTGGTTTTCAGGGTTAGAGTCCTTGGGGTTTTCAACTGTCCTTATAAGGTGGCGGGTAAGGAAGGACACACTGTGTTGTGTCTCTCAGCTTTTGCAAGTTCCTAAGGGTTAGAGTCCCTGAGGTTTTCAACTGTCCTTATATGGTGACAGGTAAGAGAGGCACTTAGTACTGAATACTTTTGTCTTCAGCTTTTGCAGACGTAAAAGGTTAAGGTACCGAGCACTGATAAAGCACGTTGCAGTTTCACTTTAATGATTGAAACGTTTCTGGCTTCCTAATGAAATAAGCAGAAATACTTCAGTTTCTAAACAAGTTCCCTTTTCAGCTTCCTGCTCTCTCCGTTCAAGGGAAAACTGAATTACAGCTATTTATTAAAACGTTTTAGAACGTATGAATTCTTTATTTCATTCTGTTTCTGGCAAACAATGGCTATTGTGAGGATTGCAAATACTTGCCTTTTCTAATAAGTTGTGAATAAATTGTTTACTTTTTGAAGAAGCTGCTGTCTTTCTCCGAGGGCAGCTTATTATTTTTCTATCTCCACGTTTTCAAGTGACTCTGTTGTGTTTCTTTCTAAGATCTGTATCTTGCATTCGAATTTTGTGTTTTTTACTAGCGAGACATAATCTGGCCATGTAAAAAGTGTATAAATATTGTGTGAATTTTGGAGTGCTCCATCCTGTTAATATATAGGTAAATATACCCTATTGTTTTGAGCTCAAAATACTCTCTGTCTCCTTGTCTACTACGCCCTGATGAAAGAGTCTAAATATTAGAAAGAGCGTTGCACCCTTTAACTTAAATACTAGCTTAACTTTCTTTTAATGTAGCCTCGAGAAAAAGATTAAAATAGGCTCACCATTAGACTGTGAGTAAACTAAAAGGTTTTTATAAATAGGCAGCAATAAAAAGTACTTCAAAATACAGCCAACACTCGCTTCTCTGTAACGAGTCACTGTAAATAAAAGCATGTAAACTGCGCTGAAAATAAACTCACATGAATAATGCATGCGGTTAAAGGACGGAAGTAATTCTGCACATATTGCACATTTAGAACAGTAACCCTGTTACACTGAATACCATTGAACTGGATAATGATTCTTAGAAGTGTGGTACAAAGTGCTATATAAAAAAGTTATTACTCATGGTGCTACTTGTGTGCATATAATTCTGCTGCTGACTACATAAAGTTTGGGCAGAGCATCCAGACACACTTCTGTATTAGGAGAAACACGTTGCCATTTCTTAGACATAGAAGTATGAGAAACCAAAACTAGAACAAGTCACGTATTGAATGGACCCTGCTTCAAGACATAAGTAAAGGGTTCAGTGTTCAAGGACACAGGAAAATGCTGTATTCGAGCAAACTGGAAAGCTCACTACTCGGGTAGACAAAGCAAAGCAAGAGAAATCATGGCTAAGAGGCTGCCTGCAATAATAATAATAATAATAATAATAATAATAATAATTATTATTATTATTATTATTATAACTGGCTTTTTGTTTAGAGATTGCTACCATTTCCAAGTGCTTCATTCAGCAAGGCTGCCATTTCTAACCATTGTAAATAGGTTGTGTTACTTCTGCCACAACTAAAGGTACTTAGTTTACCAAACTCAGAAGGACAGAAGGCAGCTTTGCTGAAATTCAACCCAATGACTCCCTGATGGATCCATTTTTGGGCTGCCTCTTTCAATTGCAAGCTTTCCACTCACTCAGCTATTCTGCTGATGAAATGGAATGTGAAGAAGTGCACAAAAGAAGCAAGGTAGTGTGAGGCAAAATAGTGAAATAGCAGATTTTAAGTGTCAGGGTGGCACACCAAGGGCATAGCAGTTATAGATTGAATCAGGCATTTCCCCCCATGTATACTGCTAGATCAATGAGTCAGAACAAGTGTCTTGTGGAAAAAGGCAATGCACTTGAACACAGGTTCTTGTGCTAGTCTGTGGTTACTGGGTACTTTTCTTATGGGTACTGTTTGCCTCAGGTGTCCCCTGCCCTCAATACTGGTAAACTTCAAAGGAATATCCAAGTTACTCACTTTAGTTACTTGACTCCCGTTGAGGTAGTGAAGGTAGCAGTGACGACTTACTCAAGTAGATGGAGGAAGAGAGAAACACAAATACAGTATGATCCAGTAATTAACACTTGATAAAATTAATGACTAGGAAGAGCTTTATGAGGAGTAATAGCTATATTTAACAGGTATGTACATAGTACAATCAAAAGTAGGTGCATATAGCACCTTTTAGGGTCGAGATAAAACCCCAAACATCATAATCACTTCTTTGAGATAGGCACTAGATTTCTGTTAACATTTACCCTATGGGGAAAGTTATCCTCTGGGGATTTGTTAGGACTGACTCAGGGAGTTTTGTATGTCCTAGGTTGCCTACTTTTAGCAAGAGGAAAACTGTCAGAAAAGTAGGTTTACATTTGGGCAATGCATATAGATGTGGTGATGCTGGAGCCAATTTTGATTCATTGATACCTCTGAGATACCACAGGGAGAAATAAAAGGTGTCAGCCCCTAAAAGCAGGAGAAAAGGAGAAAGAAAGAATAAAAAGCATCACCATAAAAATGTAGAGCACAAAAACCTACTGCCAAAACAGCTAGGACCCCCACTTATCATGTGTTCTAACTACTCTGAGTGATAGTCTATTGACCCAGTGCTTTGTCACCAGTGTCTCATTAGAGACACAGTTGACAGTAAACTGGATTCCAGAGACATTTTAAGGACCCAAATGGTCTCTGTTTTTCAGGGAAATAATGGAAATAATAGGTCGGCAAGCTCTATTGAGTCCAAAAGATGACTTTCCATTAGGGGCCTGTATCTTGAGATGGGCCAGTGAGTGTGTGATATTCTAGAGGTGGGCACATGGTATTGGGTTCTAGAATGCCTAGAACCCAGATGGGTGCCTGTGGCCGTTCAGCCTCAATGGTGGATGGGGTGGCAATAAAAGAAATCTGCTGCTCAACTTACCTGGTGCGAGTATCATCCCAATACCGAGGGGCATAAGGTCTGCGCTCAATCCAGTGAAGTCATCCATGATACCCAGCAAGGCTACTCTTGGAGGGGAAACAGTGTTTACAACGCTGTTGCTACCACGCAGGTAGGTAACAACGCGGTCGTTACAACGACCGGGTTGTTACCACGCGTGGCTTTACATCGCAAGTCGTTTCTATGACTTGCGCTAGGTGGCGTGCAACACCAGGGAATGTGTTGGATTTTGCATCCAACACATTCCCTGCTGCTGCGCTAACTGGAGTAGGAATAGTAATTTATACTGTTCCTATGTCCAGCGCGCCATCTAGCGCAAGTCGTAGAAACGACTTGCAATGTAAAGCCATGTGTGGTAACAATGCAGTCATTGTAACAACTGCATTGTAACCCACCGGGTGGTACTTGCTCACAGTGTAACGTCACATATTCCTCTTGTAGAGGGCTCCACAATGACTCCCAGTACCTCGGAGATCTCAGCAGGCACCCACCTCCAGCTTCCCCAGTAATGGGGCACTCCCAGATTACATGCTAGAAATTAGCTTCTGCACACTGGAATCTATTACATATCGGGAAAGGGTTAATATTATAAATTCAGTATTATGGAGCACTTGGCTAATGATATCACGTGCCCACCTGTGCAAGCCACATGCAAAACAATGTGATCATAAAGGTATTTTATTAAATGTTGCAAAACGTTGAGCAAGTCTAGGGATCCTTATGTTATGAAAGAAATAAGTGAGGAAATTGTATTACAAATAGGTAACAGAAACCCAGGAAAACCCACTGAGAAAGTAATGATCAACATTTTGCCCATTTCAATTATGTTTCAGTCATATTCCTGCCTAAGTACTATTTCTCAGGAGGTATATGATAGCAAGTTCAAAGATAATTTCTAGCTTTGCAAGCTGGATATTATACCGGGGGGGGGGGGGGGGGTCGAGGACAAGAAATCAAGGCGAGAGAGTACTTTATAGGTAAAAAGGAATTTTTAAAAATCGCATTATTTCTGGGAAGATATATGTTGCTGTTAAAGGGGACAACATTTTAGGGTGGCCCCATCAGAAAGAAATGGGTGTATATTTGGATCCAAATGCTGCACCACAGGTGTATGTTCATCAGGTAAGAGAGGAATGTATGCATTGTAAGATTTTTGTTCTGAAATACTCAATAAGAAAATTGGATGGGTGAAAGGGTATTTGCATCACATTAAACTTAAACCAGGGGCTTGTCCTCTTGATGCAAAGGTTAGAAGGATATTGCTAAGAATTCAAAATGCTGTGTTTGATTATTTTGAGAAACTTCAATGAATGGATGCCATTAGTCCTGTGGGGGCCTTGGAGTGGTTGGCTCCAGTGGTTGTCTAGAAAAGCCAGTGGTGCAGTAAGGCTTTGTGCTGATTTAAGAGAGCTTAATACATAAATTGTTATAGACAGATATCCTGTTGCTAATATCACAGAGATATTGTCTACCTTTTCTCAGATTGCCTTTTGGTCTACCCTCTGCTTCGTCAATGTTCCAAAGAATGATGCAATCAATTCTGGAAAATTTAAAAAGGGTGTCTTATTTTCAGGATGATGTCTTAATCTTTGGTTCAAATTAGGAGGACCATAACAAGAAAGTGTGTATGGCAATGAAAAACTCCAGGGAGGCAGGTTTACCAATTAATGTTGAGAAGGTTGTATTTGGTAAAGAAGAAATAATGTTCGTGGGGCATTGTGTGACTAAAACTGGAGTCAAACCCAAAAAACTGTTGGTGGACACAATATGTAATCTTTGTGCGCCATCAAACAAAGAGGAGGTTCAATCTTATCTTACAAATGGTTGAATTTTATGCATATTTCCTACAACTCCTGTGCGAAAATACCAAAGCAATGAGAGCCCTTTGCAAGAAGATTGTGGAATTTGTGTGGTCTGAGGAGTGTGACAAAGAGTTTAGGGGTATCAAATTTGAGGTTTTGCATGCTCCTGATTTAGGGGCTTTTATTCCTGAGAAAAAACAAAACCCATTACAGATGTGAATAACAAGGGTTTGGGTGTGTTCTGATTCAAGAGATTGGTGGAGAAGGGACATTGATTTCCTGTGCTTCCCAAGTTCTTAGGGTGGCAGTCAAAATTATTAAGTAATTGAAAAGGAAGCACTTGCTTTGTGTTGGGCCATCAGAAAATAGTGCATTTGATATGGATTACTCACTTTTCTCTCTGCACTGACTGTAAACCTTTGAAGGAAATCTTTATGAGAAAATGGTTGGATCTGGTTTCAGCATGGATTATAAATAAATTATATAACTGCAAGAGTTTACATTTTAAATTGATTGTATTCCAGGTGTGGAAAAATGTGTGTCAGACAGTCTCTCGAGATTAGTAGCGGTTGAAAGTAATGAAAGTGGAAGACTTAGGTATGGTAAAGACTTAGGCAAGGATCTGTGAAAACGTTCCAGTAGCCTGGTCTTGATTTGGAGATTGAGAGGAAGATTCAAGAGTGTTTTGAATGCAAGGAAAGTAATAAGAAGTCAAAAATGTGAACCATTATTATGGCTTGTAGGAAAGTACCTGATGGGCCTTAGCAGGAGATTGCTAGAGATTCAGTCTGTCCTTTGGGAGGAGAGAATGCTGCTTCTTACATGTCTGTGATTATTGACACGTTTTCTAGGTGGCCAGAGATAGATTGTTTCAGACACATCTTCCGGTGCTATTATACGTTTTTGGGAGAAAATAAATCCAGAGAGAGGGGGCCTATGATTATTTTAACAGACTATGATGTCGAAAAAGAGTTTTTCCCAAGTCATATTGCATTTTCCTAAAAACTATTCTGTTTATCAACGGCAGACTAATTGTTTGGTGAAGAGATTTAATAAGACTATAAAGGAAGGGTATCAAATCGCAAAGTCCGGTGGTCTGAGTTGGAAAAAAGAGTTAAAAGCTCATCTGGTTGCATACAGATTGGCATCTCATGCCACAACAGGCTGGTCTCCTTTTGAGTTTTTCACGGGAAGGAAGTCCAATTCAAGATTGGTACCTGGATGGATGACCTGGTTTAATGGCTAGTTGCAAGGGTCTATAGGAGATGATTGGAGGAAACATGAGATGGGTAAAATGAGAGAGAGAAAACTAACTTTGATAGAAGGCATGCTGCTGACAAGGTGAGTGTGGAAGTAGGTGACTGGGTTAAGATACGGGCTTCAGTTGGTGCAAAACCATGGTCTAAATTTGCTATGCCTAAAAGAGTAGTAAAGATCTTTGAAAATGCTATAAAGACTGATGACGGAAAAATCTGGAATCTGAGCCGGGTGGTTACTTTGATAAATCATGCTGGTTCAATAGTGAGTTGAAATTACTTTGGATCAGTCCAGGATCAAAGTTTTTCTGCTGTGGATTTTGGGAAGGCAGGTGATGCATCTACCCCAGCAACATCTGCATCTACCCTGGTACCTGATGTTCTTCATAAAAAGGATTCCCAGAAGACCTGGATATTTGAAGGACTATGTTTAATTCTGAATATGTATTTACTGGTTAGTTTTGTTTTTAGTTAAATGCAGATAGTTTATGTTTTTTGCTTAAAGAGTGAAGATGTGTAGTATTGTGGAGGTGGGCACACGCTGTAGTGTTCTAGAATGCTTGGAACCCAAACGAGTGAGTGCCTGTGGCAGTTGAGCCTCACTGGTAGACGGGGCAGCAATAAAAGGAGTCAGTCCATGTGACTGAGAAAACTCACAACAGTTCCTGGTGGCACCAGTATCAACTAGAAACTGGTCAGTTTTATGGTTAAACTTGACTGTGACTTCAACCAGTACTTTCTCCAGAACCCTGAGGGCTAGAAAGATGACTAATGACCACCACCTCTGGCTACTGAAACCAAGACCTAAATTGCAGGTATGAAGTCTGACTTCATCCTGTTCCCTCTGGGTAGAAGATGGGATGATACAGATACCCTTCAATACACATGATGGTTTTGGGCAAGTGCAGCCTCAACGTGACATCGAGGACAACAATGCAACAGCTCTCTTTTTCTTTCTTCCTGGTGGTTTGGGGTGACCTTATGGCTTTTTGGGCAAGTTCTGTTTATCAAGATATCCTCCCAGAAGTCTTCTGGTCAGCTGGACCTTCCGCAGGGTTTCCCAGAAAATAGGTCACTACTCCTTAGGAGGCAAGCAAGGCCATCCTCACTCCCGAGATCACAGCAGGAAGTCCACTTGGTTGGGTTCTCAAACTTAAGCCAAGGCACTTTTCAGAAAAGTATATTTATTTATTAAGGTGTTCTAAACTGCTTAAATATCCCCTTGTATTCAACTCAGAAAGCTGCACATGTAGAGTTAAGCCAATATTTAATAAGAAAATAATGTTGCAGCAAATAGTAGCTTAGTAGCAAGGATGAGATGGAAGGACAGCAGACAGTGTGGTTACACTCCAGTCATTACTTTGTAGATCAGTCGATAGCTTTGTGTAAGAGACCAGAACCCGCCCCAACACCAACCTTCATTAGGTTATTAACAGGGCTAGGTTTGCCAAAACAGATACTCCTGGCTACGGCCCCGAATCGAAGCACTTCATGGAAGGTGGAATCATACACCAAAAGCCCAGTAGCATGAGCTGAGACTGAATTACTGGAGTAAAAGTGCTCTCTGTATTTTTTAAAGAATGTGTAATAGTAGGGCATACCTACAGCTGGCTGTCAAGCCAGACCTATAAAAGACATGGACAAGGAACTAACATCTGAAGACGTACAATCGAGAGAATCCAAACCAGGAAGATTCAGTCAATCTGCCTGCTCTAACTGCAGTAATACCTCCTTCAAGGAAGGCTACTCTAACTCCAGAAAGAAATCAGAAGGAGACTTTCTATGAAGAGATCCATTCAATAGAAATCTAGAAATCTAGAACCCCGCCATTATTTCATATACTGTGATGTTCTCAAATGTCCCGGCATTCTCACATTCAACTGAGATCAACGAGCCAAGAAAGTCTTGTATACAAAGAAGGGAACGAACACCGATGATAGGAATGCATCTCCCAAATCCCAATGGGAAGAGTGTTCACCAAGAGCCTTGTTGGCCTTAATTTCTCCGACTAACAACTTTTCATGATGTCCTAGAAAGGGGTGCAACGAGGTTCCACATCCATGCCTCAGATCAGAGTATCGGTTATATTTGAGACTTTGCAATATCATGCCCACTCCAAGTCACTTCTGACTCTTATTCCTAGCCTGAACGATAACAATGAGAAATATTCTTTACCCCCCCAACTACCAAATCAGCTTCGTCCTCTTTTCTTCAACATAGTGTATTTCTCCTGGTGAAGATCTAAGTTCTTCAGTGAAGATCTGGTCTTCTGAGGATCAGACCCTCAATCAGATTTGGTTACTGTGCACGTGGTCAGGAGAATGTGTTCTTCCACTTTTGGTTCATCAACACCATCGGAAAAGGAGAACAGAGGGTTGGAAATGGGTTGGCGGAATCTGCCATATCCATGGGTCAGATAAGGGACCTGTTTAGAAGGTTCGTCCTCTGGGAACAAAAAACAATGTTGTAAGGGTATGTTTTGTGCTATTTTGATAATACAGGCACCTTAACCAAACACGCATTGACAAAGTCAATAGGTCACATTTATGAGACATTTTGGTGTTGACAATTATTTTTAGCTATGGTGTATATGCAGCACGGCTGAAAATAATGTAAAAAAAGGTACTAAGAAATGGCAGTTGAGTCATCTTGTAGGCACGTACTAACATGGATGCTTGCGCCTACAAAATGAGGTGAGCATTTTTTTTCTTTGTATTTGCAAATCTCAGGTGGATCAGTAAATAGAAGAAGTTGCATGACATGCACTTTTTAGGTATTTCGCAAATGTCCCTTTTTGAAACAGAGCGAATGCACGTTTAAAAAAAAAAAACAACAAGCCGGAAGTGAGTTGGGGATGTGGCATGTCACTGCATAAATGCGGCCCTTGGGTACAACCCAAACTGTACTTTATGGTCCCTGAGAACATTTTTGTTAGCACCCATGATGTAGACTGAAAACAATGGAGCCCCTGGACCTGTGCCCATGCCACTCCTTACTAACCTCGCCCCTTACCCCCACCAACGGCTCCATACTGCAGATTCCAAGCCCTTGCCAGCTGAGAAATGTTCTGCTTTTCAGCTTTGCTTTTAAATTGTTTATGTTCCGTGTCGAGTGGGATGGATTGAATGAGGTTTGTAGCCATTTCTGCAATTTAATATTAATATCTATAAAATATTCATCACCGTTCCGGCAGCCTAGCCCCTGTCCGCTGTAGGGGCTGAGGCGAGGCTTCAGACAAGCAGGGCTGGGCTGGCCAATCTGCCATGCTGGCGTTTTCCCGGGGGGCTGCAGGAGCGGGGGCTGCTTTGGGAGCTCGATTGGCCCCATTCTAGTCACGACCCCCTGCAGTGTGGGGCCACTTTGAATATTTTTGCCAGGGTTGACTTTGATTTTCATTTCAGTCCTGCAGACAAGGCAGTGGCATAACATTAGCCCCCACATCCCCAGCGGTGCGGGAGAGCTCCCAGCTCCAGGGGGGGGGCCCACTCCGACACTGTGCACGGACAGGAGCCCCTGTCCTGAGAGCTCCTGACTGGGTTGAGGGGGAAGAGGGCCTCTCCATGTACTTTGCAGGGGTGGCCTTCAAGTTTTGTTATGCCACTGAGACAAGGGACAGAAATGGGGCTTGCAAGTCCGAAGCACGACTACCTGTGACCCCTCCCTTTGTGATATTTGTGATTATAGAATAAACCATGCTGCTGAAAAGCGGGACTCCTCAGGCTGGCTCCCTTTGACCCATCTGCTTATGGTATGCCTGGATCGAAAGAGAACCACGCTCGACCTCATTCACCCGGCCTCCCTTCAACCCCCTCCATTTTGTGGTACCCTCTGCTCTCGACACCCCATTCTCAAGGAGGACAGTTTTAATACCCCCCCCCCCTTGGGATACTCTTGCCCCAAAGTATCTACACCTCATAAATGTGCCCGTTGTTAACCCGCCCCCCTCACAGTGGCACACTGGGACCACCCTCCCTGTGCTGAGCTGTGTCGCAGATGAGTCTCTGTTGTACCACCCTTACACTAGTACCATCCGGTTAGCACCCCGTTGTGATATGCTAAACAGGAATCCATGCCATATCACCCTTCACACTGGCACCATGTGACCCCATCATTTCTGATGCTTTTGAGAATATTTTGATTTTGGGCTAGCAGGCAGGCCAAGGGGTAGACAAAAACCTGGGATGGCCCTTCATGAGTGTTCTACCATGCTGAAAAAGGTACAGGGCCTGCTGCCAGTCTCTGCTCTCACTTGTGTATTGTCAGAGTGCCACCCTATGCAGCATCTACAGGACGTGCGTGAGTTCTCTGCCTCGCTTCGATGTGCTGGGGGGCATGAACAGGAGGCAAGTGTACCAGAACAGAATTATCTCCACAACCTCACTGAAGGATCCCTTCTGTATAGTATTGAGGACTGGCATTACGATAGTGCATCAAAATGAGCTTTGGGTCAACCCCCTTCAGCTATTGTTTTTATTTGAATTGTCATTCACATTATGGATCAGCTGAAATGACAGCCATTTGGCATTAGAAGTGTCAATCATGAATGATAGGTTTTCCCGCCTTCTGGGATGGGAGTGAGGTAGTGTGGGGGGAGTGAGGTAGTGTGGGAGAAGCAGCTGTGCCCTTGCTGAATTCACCATGAGTGTGCACAAGATTGCTAATGTCTAGAACAAGCCCTGCCAGTGCACTTTAACAACATTCTACATCAAAAGACAGTTTGAATAACTCTGTTTTTAGAAACTTCCTGCAGCGTAGATAGTTGGTCTGTGCCCTCAAGGTCAAGTTCAGAGTATTCACAGTTTCCGTCGTGTCCTGCTAGGGATCTGCCTCCATGTTTTATTCTTCTGAGTAATCTAATGTGATGTAGCTAACCAGAGATTCCTGGTTGGGGTGATTTGGAAGTGGGTGATACTGGGGTTTATCTGCCACGCTTCCTTTTGTGTCCATCTTAGTGGGCCATTTGAGATGTTTTCCTATTTTCCAGCATGTCTGGATGTACTAGTGTTTGCAGCCTTCCCTCAATACTTGGCCACCAGCATGAGCGTGCATAGGTAACAAGTCCACTCAGCAGCTACATCACCATGGCTAGCTGGATGTCTATCAGTCTGGTGTCACCCTGGCTATGGGGTGGGAGTCAGATCTGTGCAACATGATTCCTGTAGACTAGAGATATATGGGATGATAGTCCTCACTCTTTTTGAGGTGCGTCACCTCAAGAAGGCGTCTCTAGTTGCTCTTGATGCTTTCTAGGAAGATTATGAAGTGGAAGCAGTTCTCGTTTGATGGGTTAATGAAACAAGTCACAAATCGCCCATATATGTATAAGGAAACTCAGCTGACATGGGTGTTGAGTTATGTCAATACGCTCTTTAAAGTCTTACGCTCTTTACCTAAAAGTCTTTCTATCTCAACTATTGAGAAGGCTGTATAGGATGCTCACCAAGATAACAGAGCAGTCACACCAATGATCTCTAAGATCAGGACAATTTCAAACATATAGAAGACAAAATATGTTAATGAATTATGAGGAGGACTTATTCTTGCCCTTTGGGGTGCTTCGAGAACTGTCTCCAGCTAACATGGGGTTCCACAATAGGCAGCAATTGTCCTAACCTCTTACTTCACCCCACCCCACTCCTATGTGGCATAGGCATGAAGCTGTTGATTGAGATTAATAGGAAACATAAACTGGATTTTTGACTTGTTACCTATGATGCACTATTTGAAGTACAAATGGAGCAAGGGGGTAGAGGAATGTGTCATTCAGGAGTGTCCAACCCATACCTACTATTGGATAAGGATGTTCATGTTTGAACTTAAGAGTAAAAAAAGAGTTCACTTTTGTTGGACCAACTATACAATTGCTGCTCCTTTTCACATTGCTAGGGTGGCTAGGAACAGCTCCTTCTGCATGCCCAGGAGTGGAAAATGTGGGTGACTGGCTTGCCTGTTTGGGTGTTGTCAAGGCCAAGGTCAACTACCATATGCGACTGGTGAAGAATATCAGTTCTTATTGGATCAGACAGCGTAGCACAGCATTCCTTGGGGCTGCCATCTTCGTAAGGAGTGTCACCAGGATACCACCAGCACAGACGGCAAGGACCTGAGATGCTGGTTCTGAATATGGAGAATAGTTCTACTGAAGGGAGCACCCACATTGTTTCACCTACATCAATCTAAACCTGCAATCCCAAACAATTATACATAAACAATGCCGGATAATTACAAACTCCCTTAATATTTATTTTATTTGAAGGGGTGGAAAATATCAGCTGTAATTCCAACAGTCAAGACATCTACTGGTGTCAATAAGTCAAACTTAAAAACAGTAAAAGGCTATTTTGATAGGAAAAGTGAAAGGACATCAAACAGTAATGCAAATAAAGATGCCAAGGATTAGCTTTTTTCTGTGTCTCTTCAATAGGGGACTGCGGCCCACTTCATTCAACAGTGCTTTAAATGAGCAGACATTTCGAACAGGAGAGTGCTGGTACCGGTGTCCGCTTAAGCAGCATTCATACCTAAATGATCTATATACAGCAGGCATCCCTATACTATTTATCAGGCCACCAGTCGTAAGAAGTATCTTGAAGAAACTATTGATGAGTCTCTCCAACTAGATTTTTCTTTCTCTGATCGCAGTCGTTTGGAAATAAAAGTCTTTTAATCTACACAGATAATATATCAAAATGTTCAATTTGGTGAATGGACACGTCTTAAGTCTGTTGAATTCCCCCAGGCCCACAAAGTGCTATATACATAGTAGGATGGAGTGTTTACCTATGCCGTCTCGTGGTCTGCGGCTGCGACCCAAGACATTCCTCCACAAGCTGCCATAAAAATTTCCGTGATAAAATAGTGGAATTTTTTGCATTTCGCAGGTGAAGACACAGCAACTTTTTATATATTGGGGATTTGGCCTATTTTGATATGCTATGGTGCTCTTTACACACTAGAGGCCTGAAAGTGTAAGGCTGAAACGATTCGACCACCTCTATCCAGGATTTTCACCATACAAAGAATTTAAAGAAAGTTCCAAGTTTACTGCAGACCATTGCTTGAACTAACTATTATCGATTCATTTGTATATTATATTCACAGGTCTATTGTATTAAGGCGTGCTTACCTGACGACAAAACCTTCTTTTCCTTGAATAATGAATTTGTCTGTCATTGTTTGTATAACGTTCACCTGACAAAAGACTGATTCTTTTGTTCATGTATAACTATACAGTTTCTAAAATATTGGTTTGATTACTTAATACAACATGTATGTATGGGGTTGTTTGTCAAAATACTGGTGTTGAAACCCTAAATAAGTAAATACATTTTTGAAATAATTCTCTTTGTCAGTTGTTTTCTTGACAAAGATGCCTTGATAATGATCTTTCAAAGATAACCTTCGACTTTAATGATTTAGGTTATAGTTAAATTTATTCGGCATGTAGATAACTAATGATAAGTTATCCGTATTAAATCTCAAGCAAATCTATACTGCTAGAGCTCTTTATTCCTTTTTCTCGATTTGTTATTGGTGTAGTCCAGGCTCTAGATGGTGATATAAGCCCCCCCTGCACCTGCAGACAAACTACACAAGGTGAGTTAAATCAGCTCAGAGTAATCTTTCTAACTTGAAGGAAAGGAAAAACGTTCCAATGTTGTTCTCTCAGATATAGACGGTTCTTCTTTTGATTGAACTGATAAGCAGTATGAAAAGTGGCTGGGTATGTCTTGTATTTAAAGAAACAATATTAAATTATGTTACTATATGGTTTAAAGATTCAGATGAGGCAAAGATAAGTTAGAAAAAACAAGTAAACACAGAACAGGAATAACTGCTGATGATCAAATGGCAAAAAAAAAAAAAAGAATCCCCGATGTTCATATGGCACCACAGGCAAATGTGCCAGAATTCTATCCCATGTCCTGAAGAAATTCAGCTTATGATTGTGAAAAAAATGCGACCAGTGAATAACAATAAAAGGGGTGAGAATGGTTAAATTCAACATTCTCAAAATCATGGATAAAGAATCTGACAGTCACAGAAATATGACGCAGAGGGGATTGTTAACGTAATCCATCAGCCAGAAATGTTATTCAAACGTCAAATGCCACACCAGATTCATATATTCCAGGCAGTATTAACTTCACACCACAGGATTCCATCAGAAATGCACCAACACTGGGAAGTGAAGAAACTATCGGACTAGCCAAGGATCAGGGCAACGAAGGTGGGCTCACAGTCAGCCTGGAAATAACCCTTATTCATATTTTTTTATGCTTTATTTCCAAGGATGTCCTAAGCAGCCCTCTAAATTCAGATCTACTTCAGCGAGTCCAGGTTCAAGGGCGCTTAGAACTAAGAACATTGCTGCAGTAGAGTTGGATTAATAGGTCAGCAAAAGCAACACTGAATTCAACCAACGGGCACCAAACTGTTGTCCATTCATTGGACAGCAAACAAATGACGTCATGTTTGGAGCAAAACTCCAAAGAGAAAAGGGGCATGTTTCAGTGTGATGAGCAAAACTGGAGATGGTCATGATCAACAATCCACACATGAAGCATCGTTCCTAGCAGTGTTTTTTTATTATTATTAAATTGGAAGGTTGTATGGTTTTCCCATTGTTTTCATACATTGAGTCAGGATGGTTTTCACATTGCAGAATTTCTTCTTCCAATTAATTTAGGGCCGGATTATGAGTCTGGCGGTCTTCTGTCTGCCAGACTTGCGGTAGCGCAGCAGTGGCGGTCCACAATCCACAACACTACAACTTCTAAAGTCAATGCGGCAGTGGACCATTGGCTGTGCCAGGGAACAGTCATTCCCTGGTGGCGCAGGAGCACCAGAACGCAATATGCTGAGCAGGGACTGGAGCAGTCCCGCTCAGCATATTATGAGTTTCTGGCCCGCCAGCCTTTTCATGGCGGAGTCCCACCATGAAAAAGGCTGGCGGTGCAGGAACAAAGGGGGCCCTACATGGCCCCCATGCCCCCCGGCATGGGGATACATTAAGGGGAGCAATAACATGTGCCCCCCTGTCTGTACCTCCACAAAGTTCCAGCACGGCGTGGACGTCCATGCCATACTGGAACTTCTTTGCTGTCCCATTGAGGTGCCTGTTTTCAAGGCCCCGCCATTGGAATAGCAAAGAACCACGGACCGTACTATGAGTTGTGTATTTCCAACTCGTAATACGGTTGGCGGTCCTTGGGCGGTTTTGCATGGGTGTGGCGCAGCGGAGGCGGCGTTGCGCTGGCTCCCCTGCGCCAAACTTGTAATCAGGACCTTAGTTTTCAGTGCACTGGCCCAAGCAGTAAAATAAAGGCTACAGCTACTGTTTTCATGGTATGAAAGGCAATATAAGAAGATAGAATCTTTGCATAAAAGCCTAATGACCCTTAAACTTTGTTTAAAGGACTTTTTTCATGCTCTTCAGGAGGTTATTTTAGTTAACCTAGGAGCTCCAGCTTAGACTCAACATGGGAAAATCCTAAATATGAATATGCTCATTATAGAAAATATTCAGGCTGACAACTCGGAAACAAGTTTTATGAAAGTGGTGTGACGGACTATGCAGATGGGGATCAATAATTGTATCTGGGACAGGAAAAAGCTGTAGCTACACATGCAGCTACTTTACCGTACAACTCTGGAGCATGGACCGGCTGTCCCCCTGGTTAATAGATACTACCAAGCTATTCAACTTCGCTTTCTGGTGGAATGGGGTAGACCCGCCTCCGAGAAACACTGACGATTTATGGACCGGGCGTGAAGGGAACCCATATATGGAAGGAACCCTGGCTACCCCGCAAATACAGGGCTTGGGGTCGCTATTCATTACCCATGACCAAGTCCACCTTCAGGGTATGCGATGTCGTGGCGCTCCAGGCTAAGCTGTTTTCCTTTCCGCCTTCCATGACTCCCATAGTAGTCATTGCTGACTTTTTGCCAGGCAGGCAGGAGAGGCTTTTCAAAGATGACAGGAGGGGGGATGCAAGTGCATGGGCAGCATGCTTGACTCCCATTGGATAATTCCATTTGAGTGCATGAAGGCAGATTATGGCTTGGAGAAAGCAGACTGCATCCAGGATTTGCAAATTCGATGCTGGGTGCGGAACCCTTCTATCAAACCACATGCTGAGTACTTACAACCAAAGAATGTGAAGATTTCTATTACTGAGCCAGTCACACAGCGCACAACGTGGCTAGCACGAAATGGCATACAAAATAGTTTCGGATTGGCACCTCATTCCCACCCGTCTCCAGAAATGAAGTACAAGACCGCACGAAGGAGTGCTGGAGGGGCTGCGGTGGGATGGGCACCTTATTGCACTCACATTGGCAATGTACGAAGCTGGTCCACTTTTGGGAGAGAATACTTGATGATATAGATGGGGCTTTTAATACGCAACTCCTGAGGTTTCCTGCTTACAATATACTTTGTCTTTCTAATGCTGTGACATACCCTTTGCGGTCGATGGGAGGAGGGGCAGAATGCGTTGGCTTTAGGGGCACCTCATCAGGTCATACTCTCCTTATGGGGCTCTGACAGGACCCCCGACTGTACGACTTGGAAAAGTTGTCCCCAGCAGTGTGTAAACTCTGAAGCGTATTCTTTGACTCAGTTTACAAACATAGATGAAAACTGTGACGTCCCTTATACTAACATCTGAAAAACATATTGAGTTAATTGGTCATTCTTTACTCCACCGTAATTCTGAGCTTTTTCCTTTATAAATTACTAATTCTGGCTAATTTCCCATGTAAATTTACTAGGCACAGAGGTGTTTCAGAATTAAACACAACTATCTATATGCATGCTGTGAGTTATTCCATTTCTTAGTGCCTTTAGAGGTCAGACATGGTGCGGATAGTGCAAACTTTGTTGCCACTGATAAAAAGAATGATTCCAGTGCTAAGCACTTTGAACTCATATACAATGTATCATGCAACAATAACTCATTTAAAACATGCCACTGTTTACCATAATAAGCAACAAGTGTGAGTACACAAGACCCATGTGTATAAAATGCTAAGAAAACAATCAGTGACGCAATACAACTTTATCTCGAATCACCAAATACTCCCCAAAAGATTTTGATAGCAAGAAGGAAATATAAAAATCTTTTCTTCAGAAATAAAATCACCTATGAGAATTTTTAGTTGCATAAGATACATATGGCATGCAAAACACAAGATTTCAAACCTTTCTGGACATGTATCCCATAAGCCAAAGGAAAGGAGATGCCAAAACGGTTTACATCCATTCAGAAACAGGACTGGGTCCTTCATCTACATTTATTCTTATATCAAGTTAATGTTTAAATAGAAATTCCATTATTATGCCTCCCTGTTAATAGGTGAAGACGGAAAAGGGAAATTGAAAAGCCCTCCACAACCTCAGGTGAAAATCCAATTTTTAAGGGGAAACTGTCAAAAAGACAAGATCTGGTGGTATGTCCCTCATATTAATCTATTAGAACTCTTACTTCTCGGAGCAGGGTTTGAAACCCCAACCTGTACAGATACCACCATAATGGACAGGTAGTCTGATTCTATCTAACAATGTGACAAACAAGCATTACCAAAGCCTTTAGATCTGACTTTGGCAACCTGGTGCAATAGCTTTTTTAAGTCTATGCCACAAAAATAAAAATTAAATTAAATATGCTGTCCCCTAAATGTGGCTGCGTTTAGGATGCAACATTAATGCAGCTGTTTTCCCAGCTTTTCATTTTCACCATGCATTTATTATTATTATCCATGGAGATGACAAGAATAAATCGCCACCTAATCAAGTACTCACATTGCAGTCAGCTAAAATGTTACAATGTCAATTAAAAACTTTATCACACAAACTTAATAAAGGAGTGCAAGCAAAACAAAGAGGCAGCATTCAAAATTAAAAAAGTAAAAATGAACTATTTTTAGGCAGAATTGAAACATGTACACAGGCTTTGTGCTTTTGAAGCTTGTTTCCTTCCCAGTATAAGAATTGGCTTGGTAGTTTGGTTTGCCCTGTTCCCATCATGCACTGGGACAGGTACAGACAAATTTGCATGTAGCCAGGTTCTGAGCTGGGATGGTGCAGTGAGCTAAAAAACGGTGATGGATTTAAACCATGATCTCTTGACTTGGTAAGAGTATTCTGCATCATTCAGAAACTCTGTCCATCACCACCCCCTTTTTCCCAAATCGATTTTATCCACACTCAGTGTGGGAGGGTATGCTCAGACGTGAGTCCCTTGCTCATTGCACCATCAGGATTCAGGCAAGCCGGGCCGACGAAGGCTGTGATGCCAGAAACTGGTCCCCGGAAGCTTGTTTCCTTCCCAGTATAAGAATTGGCTTGGTAGTTTGGTTTGCCCTGTTCCCATCATGCACTGGGACAGGTACAGACAAATTTGCATGTAGCCAGGTTCTGAGCTGGGATGGTGCAGTGAGCTAAAAAACGGTGATGGATTTAAACCATGATCTCTTGACTTGGTAAGAGTATTCTGCATCATTCAGAAACTCTGTCCATCACCACCCCCTTTTTCCCAAATCGATTTTATCCACACTCAGTGTGGGAGGGTATGCTCAGACGTGAGTCCATTGCTCATTGCACCATCAGGATTCAGGCAAGCCGGGCTGACGAAGGCTGTGATGCCAGAAACCGGTCCCCGGAAGCTTGTTTCCTTCCCAGTATAAGAATTGGCTTGGTAGTTTGGTTTGCCCTGTTCCCATCATGCACTGGGACAGGTACAGACAAATTTGCATGTAGCCAGGTTCTGAGCTGGGATGGTGCAGTGAGCTAAAAAACGGTGATGGATTAAAACCATGATCTCTTGACTTGGTAAGAGTATTCTGCATCATTCAGAAACTCTGTCCATCACCACCCCCTTTTTCCCAAATCCACAGGCTTTGTGCTGTCACTCAAACAGAAGGGAGCCAATGGATAAAGTAGGCTAATCTATTGACCCATTATGTATGATGTGGTGAGCGTAGGCAAAATGTGAGTGACAGTTTAACTGACCAATTGGTGTAACCAACTAACCAAAAGACCTTCTGTGTATTATATTACATATGATTTTTTGGGGAAAAACAATAGTCTTGAGAGTAAGCTACAGCTGTCTCAAATCTAAACCTACAAAAAGACTAATACATGACCTGGGGTGGGTAAAATTTAACAACATCATGCCAATCGAATAGTTGTAGTAGTGTTTTACCCAGAGACAATGCTCTCACTCTCTCAAACACTAAAACAGAAATACATACCTCAGACACAAAACTAAACGTGTATACTGCCTGAATTGATTTCCCAAAGCAAACACAAGAAGATGATGGATGGAGCGCTGGAACTTTTCAGACACTCAACCCCAGTCACAGATCTGGGTTGAATCCATCATCATTCTTTAGCTCACTTCCCCACCCCAGCTCAGACTCAGCTATATGCAAATCAGTCTTGACCCTGCACCTCCTGGGAACAGTCCAGCCCGAACTGCCAAGCCAGGTCGTCCCTGGACCGGAAAAAGCATCCTAGGACCAGTTTCGAGGTAACACCCCTCATCAGCCAGGCTAGCTTGAATCCAGTGGTAAAGCAAACAAGGGACCCATGTCTAGGCATACGCTGCCAACTTATGGCAAATAAAGCAAACACAAGGAGAAGATGGACGGAGCGCTGAAACTTTTCAGACACTCACCCCCAGTCACAGATCTGGGTTGAATCCATCATCATTCTTTAGCTCACTTCACCACCCCAGCTCAGACCCAGCTATATGCAAATCAGTCTTGACCCTGTGCCTCCTGGTAACAGTCCAGCACGAACTGCCAAGGACTGGAAAAAAGCATCCTGGGACAGATTTCCCAGCAGCTTTTGATAAAATGGACTCCAGGATGGAGGTTTTCTGTCTAGTCTGCTGGACTTTCTCATAGAATTTTATATGGATCCCTGAGTACAAGTCCAAATGGGATCACTCTGCGGACATACAAAGAGGATTAATACTTGCAATGCGCTAAAGCAAGCATGTGTACAGTGGCTACATTGCACTTCTCACTCTGGGCTTGATTACGAGTCTGGCGGTCCATGGACCGCCAGACTCGCGAGGGCGCAGTGATCTCTGAACTGTCCTATTACAGTTACGGCGGTTGGACTGCCACTGCCCTGCTACAGCCACTAGGGAACTGCTGTTCCCTGGTGGTGGTGCGGCGGAGTAGAGGCAGTAATATGCTTAGCAGGGCTGCCCCGGACCCCGCAAGCATATTACAAGTTTCCTCTCCGCCATGGCTTTCATGGCAGTTCCTCCTCCATGAAAACCGGGGCGAAGAGGAAACAGAGGGGGAGAAAATTGGTTGCCTTCCAGATACTGTCATGGTCCAATCGAAGATGCTCTGGCATCCAGCACTGCCTACATAACCTCATACCCAACCCTCGGAAGCTGAATGTTAAATACAAATGTAGGGTTAGTGATGACATTAGCAAAGTGCCATGATGCCATCCACTGGATGAGGACACATGGTCCTTCTCTGGCAACCTGTGAGCGGGATCTGCAGGAGTGGATCATTACAGAGCAAATCAGAAAGAAGACTGTAAAAACAGATCTGAAACTCCTGGAAGATCGGACATATGATCTGAAATGTTTTCCGTGTTGGTGTTGGAGGAAGAGGGGGTGGGGGCCGTTGGGGCAGTGGTTATATAGCTGACTGATTTGTACTATGAACTGTAAGATGGCGCCTGGGGTTAGTTCTATGGTCATACTTCTGTTTTTCTCTCCTGCCTCTTGTATTATGGTTTATTCTTAAATGTAGAAATAAAGCTTAAAAACAGAAGATGATCTGGTGTCGCCAACCCACTCATCTGCCTCTTGACAAGCCTACTACTAAGGACAATCCATTTTCCCCTTATTTCGTAACTATGCAAATACATCCCCTATATGCATATACTTTATATGTCTGTATGTCGTCCAGGTTGCCATTCTACAGTTCGCTAGTTGAACTCTTAAACTCTCCTTGAACATTTTTTGCACTATTTTTAATTGCTGTAAAGCGTTCTGATACACATTTGGGTCTGGTTTGCGCTATACAAACAAAATAAATAACAAATAAATGATTGTTCTTAGTTGCATTGCCATGAAATAGCTCACCAATTGGGTCAAATACTGGACCCTATCTTTGCCAACTGGGGGGATATAGCGGTGAAGTCACCGCTTCCTGTTCTATGGTCTGATCACTTCCTGGTTCATTTCGTGGTGGGATTGCTCGGGGTGAAGGTACAGGAGAAACCCAAGCTGAAAATAGCACTTCGGAAGTGGGCTGGCTTCTCCCAGGAGAAGTTTATTAATGCCCTCTTGTAGGGTGGGCTGCCTGAGGGCATAGATGTAGAAGAGGCATGCGAAACCTTGGATAGACGCATTTTGGAGGCACTGGATAGCACCGCTACTTGGTCATCAAAAACGCCGGGAAGAGCTCATAAATCTGCCCCCTAATACACCGCCGCCTTGAGAGCGGCTAAAGCAGATTGTAAACGTTTTGAAAGGCGGTGGAGGAGAGACTTCTCTGCCCAGGTGCAGAGGGAGTATAAAATCACCCTGAAGCGCTATCATGGGCAAATCAGAAGGGCTAAGGCATCCTACTATCAGGATAGAATAGGGGCGGCTGAGAATTCAGTGAAGGAATTGTTTAAGGTCCACAAAGAAATATCCACCCTAGCAAATATGGCAGCACCAGTGGTTAGCTCGGAGGAGGCATGCAATCGTGTGGCGGAATTTTTTGCAGATAAAGTGGAGAAGATCTACACCACTTTCCCAGCTGCTGCTCGAGCATGCCATGTGACCTCCGTAGAAGTTGGACCCGCTCCAGGGATAGTCTGCATGGATGAATTCATGGTTCCCCACCCTGAGACCTTAATAAAAATTAGTATTAGTGTTAAGTCAGGCTCCCCCAGGGACCCTGCCTCCCCTAAATGTCTTAGAGGGAGTATTGGAACTCTGGACCCTTGTATTAGACATCTCCTGGAGCTATCCTTTATGTCAGGCATGGTGCCAGCAAGATGGAAGGAAGCGGTGGTCCTTCCACTACCTAAAAAAACGCACATTAGCCCAGATCAACTGGATAATTTGCGTCCTATCTCCTTGCTTCCCTACTTTGCTAAAGTGGCGGAGAAGGTGGTAAACACGCAACTCACAGCGCACATTGGGAAACACAATGTCATTCACTCTACTCAGTCGGGTTTTCGGTCCCTCCACTCTACGGAATCGGCTCGGTTACTCTCCACGGAAACCATCAGGAAATATGTCGATGCAGGATAGACTGTGGCCTTAATTCTGCTTGATTTAAGTGCCGCCTTTGACACTATTGCCCACCATACTCTGCTGCATTGTTTGAGGAAAGGTGGGGTGTCTGGCGCGCGATGCGCTGGCTGGAATCTTTCCTGTCGGAGCGTAGTTTTCAGGTGTCGCAGAGCTCTTTTTATTCCAAAGTTGTCAAACTCAAACAGGGGGTGCCTCAGGGATCTACCCTGAGCCCTACCCTGTTCAATCTCTAGGTTACTCCTGTAGCTGAGATTGCAGAAAAACTTGGAGTCATGGTTGTGTCCTACGCCGATGACACTCAACTGGTGGTTTCCCTTACACAGGCACAGCACACGGCAGGCTCCAACTTCGTGGCGTGCATGCAAGAACTTGAACTGTGGATGGCCAACAACTGCCTGAAGTTGAATGGCAGTAAGACCGAGGTGCTTGTGTTTGGGAAAGCTCCATCAGCGTAGTCATCGGCGTGGTGGCCCCAGAGTCTGGGGCCTACCCCCACGCCCTGCACTCAGGCAAAGAACCTTGGGGTATGGATGGATACCAAGCTCTCTTTTGAGCATCATACCAGGCGGGTGGCAGCCGTTTGTTTTGGAGTCCTGCGGGGCCTTCGGAAAACCTTGGATGTGCTGCCTACAGCAGCCAGGAAGACCATGGTACAGGCCCTGGTGACATCGCGCCTTGATTACGGGAATTTACTGTACCTAGGTGCTACCGCTAAATGCGTGAAAAGACTCCAAGGCATCCAGAACGCAGCTGCGTGCCTGGTTCTTATGATCCCGAGGAGAGCCTCTGCTAAGAGGGTGCTGGTCTCCCTCCACTGGCTGCCGATTAGGGAGAGAGTTCGGTTCAAGGCGATGTGCGTCTGCCACCGGATTATCCAAAGGACAGGCCCCTCTTATTTGTTTGATCTACTTACCCTATATTCCCCTAGCAGTCAACTTAGATCAAGCGGGACGGGTCTGGTGTGTGTGCCTCCCATTAAGCGAGCACGGCTGGGGGGCCGTTCATTCCGCTTTGTGGCCGCACAGCAATGGAACAAACTCCCCCTGAGCCTCCAGCTGGAGGGTTCGGAGGCTACTTTCTGGAAAAAACTGAAGACTTATCTCTTTCCTGTTGCATAGACGCTCGTTCTAGGATAGGTCTTAGCGGCAGAGGGCAGTTTGCACCGCGGCGCGGGGACACACTGGCCTAGTGTAACCAGGCGCTTTATAAAATTTAATTATTATTATTATTATTATTACTGCACATAGATGCTCTGATATTGTTAGACCGGATCCCAATAGGCCCTGCAAGGAAGTTGACAGAACTGGAGGAGTACATAGCTGATAGGAGCTTAAAAACAATACTAAAAACGTAAATAAGGATTTTTACTATGCAGAGTTCTGTCATTATGTCACTTTCTAAAACTGAAATGCTAGCTATTAAGGAGTACGGATGTCAAGATTGGTTGCGCGCATACATTTTCACATGTGCATCATTTATTTTAAGAAAACTTCTCTCTCAAGCCAAATCTAGGGCCACATGTATCAAAGTTCCATTTTGCATTCCCTAATAGCGAATTTTAGGTCATCGCTATTTAGGGAATGCAAAATGGTACGTAATAAAATAGCAATTACCTAATAGCGATTCCTACGAAGTTGCAATCGCAATTTGGGAATCTCTATTAGGAAATGCTACTCCATTGTTTCCTATGGGCCTTTGGTGTTACCTAATTTGCGTTTTCCTAATTCTAATTGGTAATCGCAAATTAGGAAATGCAAAACCAAGGGTGCTCGTGGGCCCAAGGCCTACCTGAAGTACCCAAAAATAATATGCACATGTAAAGCGCTCACATGCCCTACGGTCGTGTGAGCACTACATGGCACTTTGAAAAATGCTTTTTTTGCGCATTTTAAAAAATTGCACATGGTTACCAACGACTTGGAGTCAATGGTAATAGCATTTCCTAAATGCCCAGTTGGCATTCAGAAAATTCTTGGTACATGTGCTTAGGGAATCATAAATTGCGATTCCCTATTTGTAGTCGCAATTTTAGGTAATCGCAAAAAATTGTGATTACCTAAAATGCACTGCCAGAGCCTTTCACACATCTTGAAAGGCTATTTTGTATTCACAAACGGTCAAATTTAGCGATTTTCACAGCTTGCAAATGCAAAATAGGTTGATACATGTGGCCCCTAAAGTCTTGGGATAAATTGTGTTGTTTTCAATTTATGGAAAATGTGAAGTGAATCACTGAAAAGTTGTATTCAAAGATAAAATTCAAGTGCTACTCCTATATGACTCAGAATGTATTTGGCCGATAAGTTTAGTTTGTTGTGAAAAAAACACAGATTGAAAACTTTCCTGTCACCTGGTTGCAGTTCATCACCGGGGGTCCTTAAATGAGAACTTGGCTTGGTTCAATGGCGGTGTGGAGAGTTCACTCACTATATCAGTACTTTGCTTCAGCTGTCTCATGATGAGTCTGAACATTTGTTGAGCAATATGGTGTAAAAAAACCTTAATAGAAGGCTAGGCTGCATTCCTCCTGAAAATCTAATTTGGAAAATCCTTGATGGATGTAGGAATCCCCTTGGAGTCGACAACTAATGGAATAAATACGATATGGTTGAATGAGTCAGTGAAATATTTCAGTTTTAATCAGACTCGTGTACTTGGCCGTTAGATGTCAGGGCTCTCTCCGGTTTGGCAGCTATGGAGCAGGAAACGCAGTTTTCTTCGTCTGTCCCAGATGTAGGCTGTTTTCATGTTCTTTGAAAACCTTGCAGCATGAGCTAACTTTAAATATCCGGGCTGAAGCTGTAATATTTGTGACTCCACGTCACCGCATTTAATGCATGTTATTTTTATCTGCCCTCCCATTTGAACAGCACAGCAGGTCTTTTCGAAAAACATGTTTTACAGATGGGTGTAAGGAGGATGCATTTTAGTTATTATACCCTCCTGGTTTGATCACTATTTTCTTTTAGATCGTATTCGTTTTTGAAAACGTTCTGTGATTGAATTACTTAATTTCCTGTAATGCTTCGTTTCTATGAAATGACTGACTGACTGACTGACTGACTGACTGACTGACTGACTGGATGGATGGATGGATGGATGGACGAACGAATGAGACCGCTTGTAGCGCGCAGCAGCTACTTTAGAAAGAAGTGTCCCGGCGTTAGCATTGTTTCTCTCAAGAAACGTATATACATTTGTGAACTTGAGGGTGCGTTGTTTGGAAGGATAGGGTTTCGTCTAATGCATTCACAGTGGCACCGATGGGGGGATTAAGGAAGGGCGAGAGCGCCTAATGGTGAAACCGGAGCTTCTCGGAGCTGTAGTAGCGCCGTGACAATGGCCAGGTCTAGACCATTCCAGCTGTGTCCCCTTGCGAGAGGCTGCATTAAACCTGCGGGGTCCTCTGCACGTGTGGAAGGCCAGACCCACGTCAGATTTCCAGGTTTCTACTTTTATTTACCATGTCATGTGTTTCCCCCTACGATTAGTGTGTGTACCTTCTCTTATGTGTATATCCTAAAGATGTGACACAGATCTGACTCCTTTGGACCTACCATCAGTCTCCCTGCTGCGTCTTCACGAGCACAGGAGCGTTCAGTATAAGACTCTTGCACGGAGACACATACCTGGGGAGCCCCTGGGGGATTGCTGGCTGTTTGTCCCTCCGCCCCTGCCCTGCCTCGCACCTTCTCTGCAGCTCTTATAAAGCCCGCCACTAGAAGCCCTGTTCTGCGCCTGAGTCTGAGTGACACCCTAAACCCACTTCCTGGCCTCCTATAGGGTTGGTGCGGACAGCGTCTCTCCTCGGGTGAAAGCAGTTGTCTGCCTGTCGGGCTGCTCAGCGAGACAGTCTCAGCCTTTGAGCAGCTCCTCAGAGGGGTCAAGCCCCTTATCTGTGTACATGGGCGAGGGATAGGAGTTCAGCTCTGCTTTGATGCGGTGATTGAGAATGGGGGTTTACAAACTCTGCTGTCTCTTGGTAGCCATGAGCTCTGGGGCGAGTGGGGAGACAGAGACTGAGCTCTGTTCCAGGGTGAGAGGGGTCGGTCCAGGGCTGGCTCTTTTACAGGGAGTGAGGAGTAGGCGCTCTGCTCAGAGTCACAACATGCGTGGAGGAAGCCAAACTTTGCTCTGGGGCATTGAGGGAAAAGTAGGTGCAAAGCATATCTGCACAGTGAGTTATTGCCTATGAACCCAGGCTGTGATGCGCGAGTGCTGAATGCAGATTGTAGCAGGACAGGGCCATCACAGGGGAGAGTCAGGGTGGCATTATCCATACGGCCCAACGCTTTTCCAGGGTCCCCTGCTTCAAAATCGAATTATAAATTTATAAAGGTGTGACGTAATTTGTGTATTATTGATGATGAGGGAGCTCCAAATACCACAAAGGACAGCAGATGATGTATAAAATCTAGGATGATTTTTTTCTTCATACTTTGAGTTAGGTGCTCGTATCACCAGACATAAACGTAAGAAGTGGGACCCACAGATTATTTTTTACCTGGATCCTTAAAAAAACTAAAGACAAGCCGGCAGCAAGTAAGAAGTAGCAGCCCGCGGTCTGAATGAAACAACGAGCGAGGAACAGGAGTCTGAACTCTGCTCAGGGGCACGGAGTAAGGGGTCAGGGGCAGTGGTCGAAGTGGGGGAAAAAAAGTAGGGGAACTGTGGGCGGAGACTCAGGGGGCGGGAATAACCCAAGGATTGGATTAGTGGGCGGAGTCGGAGGTGTGGCTAGAAATAGCAAAACATACCAATTTTTGAACGTTTGGCATTTCACTGACCAGTTACAGCTTATAACGTTATTTAATTCAAAGAATCAATAAACATGTTTATTTGAGGTTTAATATATAAGTTGTTTATATTTAATTCATTTACAATGTGGGACATGTTTCCAATCACAGAATATTCCAAATACGCTTATAAGTGGAATCATAAGCCATTTGTCTCCGAGCCATGCAGTTTCTTTCATCTGCACTTCTCCTCCCTTTTTCTAACCATTTCTGAACATAAAATTCAGGTTTAAATTCTATGACAGCCCCACGATATTTATGAACATTGTAGAAGACAGACGATTGATTGATATTCTGTTCCGCAGTGGTGTGAGCACATCATTCATTACACTAAAGCCCCGTTCACATTCAGCAGTTGAGGTACAAAAGGTGTTTATAATGTGCATTAATGGTTTCAGGCTTTCAGAGATGCAATTTTTATTTTGTTTGTACTCTCTGAAACCAAGGATGTACTGCCTGGTATCAAATACATGCAACCTGCTACAAAGGTTTTGTAATTCTCCCTCACCGTATAAGATGTCTACTGGATCTGGCCAATAAACTGGTTGTAGAAGTTTAATTCTATGTACTAACTCTTTGTATTCTCTTTCATCATTGTTTGTGGTTGTGCATCTAGAAACATTTGATGCATTAGACATTGTTATTCTTTTTCGCAGGTTATTTGCTAAGCTCCTAAAGAACTGTGCCCTATTGATGCTAACCCAGCCTTTGTTCTGTTGCAGTCCTACACCAGCAAACTGCATCCGTTCAGCAGCATCTAACGCAGTTGTAGCAAACAAAGGGCCCAGGTGCATCAGCCATTGATTCAAACACTAAAATCTGCATCTGTATTGAACGATCGGCCTCATATATGGTCATATCACGCCGCTGCAGCCTTCTGGATAGGTCACCCAATTCTGTGAGAGCATCATATAAAATGCCCATATTTTCAACAAACACCAGAGAGGTTAATAAACGGTTTAAACCAGCATATTTCCTCTGCTCAATGTCACTCCTCGTTGAGTCTTCGGAAGATTCCATGAAATGTTTAATAAGTCCTTTGTAGTTATTCCAAACAGCTCTCACAGATCTTTCACTTGAGGACACCCAACGTATATCTAGCACCTTTCCAATTGCCAGAAGTCTTACTTCTACCTCCAGAGCACATTCCCCAAGCTCTCTCTGATGTTTCGGAGAGGCATGGTAGGTGGTATATAGTTTATCAAAAAAAAATTTGAGCTGATTAATGCCTGCGACTTGTTTACAAATATCACCCACAGCAAGCTCCAGCTTGTGGTTAGCACAGTGCCATACACTCAACTGTGGATATTTCAGTTTCAGAAGAGTTGCCACACCGGATTTCCTACCTATCATATTGGAAGCACCATCTGTTACAAGCTGAACCAAATGACTTTTTAAATACTCATCAGTAAAACCGTGTCTCTCTAAGCATGCAAGTAAGGTATCTAAGATTAGATCTGCTGCTGTGCTTGGCAACTCAACAAGGTCCAAGAAAAAGGTCAGTGGCTCATTGTGTTTATCAATACATGCTCTTACACAGATAATTAGTGTGGTCAATTTACTATTTGTGAGCTTAGGGACATATTTATGGGAATGGTGGCGCAGGGCAGCACAGCAAGTTACTTTGCTGCGCTGCCCTGCGTCACAGGGAAAGGGCGGGAAGGTGCCGTATTTATCCAATATGGTGCATTCCGGTCTTTTCCCCCTGCACTGGCGCCATTTCGACAGCCTAGCTTCAACGCAGCTTCTTATCCACAAATTGTGCACTCTTGATTGTCAGCGCCAGGATGCCTGTTAGGTGAGAGTGCGCTTTACAAGTGAGATAAATAAATAATTCTTATTCATGTCAGCCAGCTAGCTGCTCAAACATAGTATAGCACATATGTATTCAAGTGTCCTGCAAAGAAGAATGAGTGCGAGTAAGTAAATGTGGGTGTGAATGATTGAGTGCCTGAATGTAACTGAGCATGATTGAAAGTGTGTATGTCGATGAAAGTGAGAGAAAGTGAGTAAGAAGGAGTCACGTAGAGTAAGTGAAACTGTAAGTTAGAATGAGGTAATCAGAGTAGGAAAAAGTGGTGAGACTGAGTGAGTGAGAAAGTGATACCGAATGTTGAAGAGTGAGTGCAAGTGAGCAATTTTGAGTAAAAGGGAAAGTGAATGAGAATGAATAATGGGGGTAGTGAGCCTGAGTGAGATAACATGTGAGCAAGCAGGACAAAACACAGGCCTTGGCAAAGTGGAGGTAAATATTTACTTATGGGAGGAACATATTGTGCATCTTGAAAAAAAATGTGGTCAACTCCTGGGGATGTTGTTTTGGATCAGTAATGGCTTTTGAGAGAATTTGTGTAAAAATGGGGTGTTGAAAATAAAATGCAGTATTTGACCCTATAGTTTTTTTTTCAAAATTATCTTGGGAGTAGCAACACCCAGACTGCAAATCCTCCGGGCCCTCCTTTATCTCTTCTTAGTCTTACAAGGCCCAGTAAATCGCACTCTTTTCCAAATCTCTTTCTAAATATTATCACTCTCAAAAACTGTTTTTTCTATGTAATTTTCCTTTGATGGGAAGAGGAGGTTTCTGAGGTGGTAGTATCAGGCAAGTGACACTACTTGGGCTCCCTCTGTTCGAGCCTTCATGGAGGATCCCTCTTCATTGCTACTTCCACCTGACCCCAGACTCCGCAACGCACTTCCTTACAGGCTTGATTATCCACTACTCCTCTCCAGTGCACCTTATCTCACAGCTGACCTTGGGCCCCTGCCCCATATCAGGCACCATCGGGCTCCACTTTCATTTTTCCAGGTAAAAACATTAGTAAAATCACCTTCAAACTTAAAACATTGAATATAGCAGTAAATATAATTATCACACACTTTAAAGTATGTTCCACAGTAGCCCTTATGACCCGACTGCTAATTAAATAAACAGAAACAGAAAGGCCATGACAAGGCCGGCTTTAGCGCTGATGCGAAAGTCTTTTTTGGCGCCACACCAATAATCACTGCCATACGCCACAAGTGCTCCTCATCTCCCCATAGCCCCTCCCCCTTATCACCTCCTCCTCGGATTCCCTCACTGCCACCCTCCACCAGTGCCCCTCATTTCGCTGTAGCCCCTCCCCCTCATGACCTTCTCCTCAGAATCCCTCACTACCATCCTCCAGCAGTGCCCCTCATCTCTCCCTAGCTCCCCCCTCCCCCCATGACCTCTTCCTCAGATTCCCTCACTGCCACCCTCCAACAGTGCCCCTCATCGCTCCATAGCCACTCCCACTACCTCCTCCTCGGATTCCCTCACTGCCACCCTCCAACAGTGCCCCTCATCTTTATGTAGCCCCTCTCTCATATGCATTTCATTTGTTGTGTAGCGCTACTCATATCAGTGTAGTGTGTGTCAGTACTTTACACCACGCACACATTATACAGAGACAACGAATCATACAAGTATGTAAATCAGCCTACAGGGAATGTCACATAAGCCAATGAGGATTACAAGGTGTATGAATCACATGTCATCCATACTGGTGGGCAGTTATTTTAAGAGGGTTTGGTCTGGAGAAGCACAAACTCAGGATTTAAAGAGTATTCCATGGGGGTCAGCTTTACTGATGAAAATGTATCTCTGCCCAAACATACTCATTTTAGCAAAATTAGAATAATGAAAGACTGGGGAAGTTCTAACTATATCACAAAACAAAAAACGCGAAGTTCTAACTATATCATTCAGGTTTGCATACAGCTCTTTGATGACAGTTCATTGGTCACTGTCCTATGTTAGGATTGTAACTTCTGAACTGCAAGTAACACAAGGGTCTCTGTGACAAAGGCAGTAACCCACTGAGCTTCCACATAAAATACAGTTCATCTGCACGTAACTACTAACAGAGAAATGATTGCTCTCCAGCAGGATCATTAATCCCCAGCGTTATCTGGGCATTTTTTATTGTCTTATTGTTGTCCTGCATCGGCCATGATAATGATGAAAACTGATTAAATGAAGCACGCACAAAGTACATGTCCTGCTGCGTCTGTGCAGAGTTTAAATAGAAAAACAAATAGTGACACATTCTCCTACCTACTCCGTGAGTCAATCTTAGTGTCGCAGCCTGAAGTGATAAGCAGCTGCAGGGGTCAGGAAAGGTGAATCAAAATAAACAAACTTCTTTTCTCCTGCGCTGCATAGAAAAAGAATATCCACGCAGCAGGACAGTAGGCAAAGGTTACCGAGGCCAAAGAAAGGATGTGTCGCCTTTCGCCATGCCCCTGTTGGAATGAAGGGGTGAAAAAATAAACAAAGCCTCGCTAACATGTAAATGGTCTTTTAAAGACCTGTGAAGTACTCGGGTAAGGCTGCGATAATCTCAAAAACTGTCTGTGTGCGCAACGGGGGAGGTGTGGGGGGGGGGGCGGCTTTGAAGCACTTTGAGCCCCATGGCGTTTCGCGCCTGCCTTCAAGCCCTTACTGGAACCGGGCCTGAATTAGGGCAGTCCCGGGACGCTTTTTTTAAATCAAGAAGTAGGGGAACGGACTAGCATAATTTTTAAAAGTAGGGGCACGCCGTGCCCCTCCGTTCCCCCCCACTTCTAACACTGGTCAGGGGTCTGATTTCCAATCTGGGGCAGTGACTGAGGCATAGAAGTGGGACTTGTCTTCCAGGACAGTGAGTGAGCAGCAGGCGCGCAACACCCATTGGACTCACGGGGCTTCAGCCCCCCCCCCCGTCGTGTGTGGCAGCCCAGGATGAGAGACCTTCCCGGGCAAAAAAGCAGCCGCACCCGAGCACTTCACAGGTCTTTAAAAGACCATTTGCATGTTAATGAGGCCTCGCTGTTGTTTCACCCCTTCTAAGAGCCCCTGCAGCTCCACTCTGCCTATTGCTTAAAGTTCAGCCCCCCCCCCCGAAATTTTTGCTCAGCCCCCCCCCCCCCCCGAAATTTTTGCTCAGCCCCCTCGAAATTTGGCTCTAGTTGCGCCTCTGGTGAGCAGCCACTGCCCTTCTTATAACTGTGGCAGTGAGTAAGGAGTGGCAGATGCAGTGATCTTCTGGGATTACGAGCGAGAAACAGGAGCATGGATTCTGCTCGGGGCAAAGGGAGTGAGTGGGGCGGAGGTGTGGCAACTCTGCCCCAGGGCAGTGCATGAGATGTAGGAGCCCAAGCTCTACTACGGAGCTGTGAACAGGGTGTAGGAGCCTTAGTCCAGTTCTTGGACAGTAAGTAAGGCATAAGAGTCGAGTCCTGCTACTGGACAGTCAGTGAAGAGTAGGTGCTGATTTCGGCTCTACATTAGTAGGTAAAAGGTAGGAGCCTAAACTGGGCTCCGAAGCAGTGAGTGAGTGAGGTCAGGAGCCGGAGTTCTCTTTCGGGCGGTGAGCTTGTGGTCAGTGCTGGGGCGGTCACTGAGGGGGAGTAGCCCACGTTTTCTTCTTGGGCAGTGAGTGAGGTGCTGTGCGGGCAGAGCTGCTCTACCGGAGGACTCGGAGAGTGAGCTCCCTTTGGGGGCTTCGAGTGAGGACTAGATGTCGGGGCTCTATCTGAGTCGGGAAGTTAGGGGCAGGAAAGCAAACCCTCTGCGTGGGCAGTGAGTGAAGAGAAGATGTAAGGGGTCTACCAGGACAAAGAGTGAGGAGGAGGAGAGTGAGATCTCTTTTGGGACAGTGAGTGAGAACTAGATGCCAGAGCGGTACCTGGGAGAGCTCTATCTGGGACAGTGAGTGAGGAATAGATGTGAGCGCTCTACCGGGGACAGTGAATGAGTAGGAGAGTGAGTTCTCTTTTCGGACAGTGAGTGAAGTGTAGATGTCAGAGCTCAACCTGGGACATTGCTTCAGGAGTAGAAACTCCACTTCCGTTGTGACGCTCGGACATAAGCTTGCACTCTTGAGAAAAGGAGTACATGCGGGGTCCGGAGGTTTGTGAGGCCCCTGCGTGTGCTGCCTGAGTGGGACCCAAGCTTGAGTCCACTCTACGGCGTGAGGGAGGGGCAAGGGCCCCTCCACCGCAACTCACACCAAGGACCGGAGACTCTGGGCCAGATTTACTAACAAATAGCGCAGCAAGCAGTTTTTTACTGGGAGCCTACGCCCCGACCCAATGGTGGCAGCCCCTTGGGGGACACCACCCCAAGCACATACTGTAACACTGGGACAGGACAGCGTGGATAGGCGCTCTCCTGCCACAGTACAATCCCCTCTGCAGCCCCCAATATGGAGCTGCACCCCTGGAATCCACCCTCCTGCACCATGCCCACACCCTCTTCCAAAGAAACCAACCCTTGCGCCGCCAGTGCGTCAATTTCCCCATATTAAAAGTGACGCACCGACGGCACAGGGGGCTTGTAAATAACCCCCAAGTTCGCTCATTCAAACCCCTTCCTTCAAGTCATTAAATAGGCGCAAACAGCATTTAAACCTTGAAGGGCCGCGCGATGCCCCGGCTTTTAGCACTGACTTGTTTCCGTTATCCGTTCGATAAAACGGGTGCTAAACATTGTCTCTGCTACTTAGCACCAGAGTCATAATGAGGTGCAAAAATCACACCTGCCTGGGCGCGAATGTTAATTTGCACCGAGGCGTTCTGTCGCCGTTATAATTTCAAGTGTCCACGTGACGCCGTAAGTGCTTCATTAATGCGCGGAGACTTGGAGCACGCGCCACCCTGCCTCGCGTCAAGTCCCTGGTGTCTCCCACTTCCGCCCCCTGACCACTTCCAGGAAGGAGGGCCCAGCCCCCTAGACCCGCCCGCCTCCTCAGAGGAAGCCCTTGACCTTTGTCTGATCTTGACCCCTGATTTTGGGGCGTCACCCGCCCATGCCACAGCACCGGGAAAGGAGAGTTCCGCATGCCAAGAGTAGGTAGCCTCACAGCAGGGGGCTCGGGCTCGCTCAAACACCCGCCTTTACCTCATTCAGCAGGAACACACTGGAGTTGGAAAGCGACATGCAACTCCGCGGCTTCTCTGCAGGCGAGCAGCAGGCGAAGCGACGGGGCAGGTCCTGTCAGCATCGTCCACGGGCGCGCACTGACTGACTGCCGAGCCCACACCGCACAAACCCAGCCCACTGTGCAAGCCCAGCCCACGGGATCTCAGCATCAGCGATCCGTCTGCATCAGGGCCGAGGGAGCCAGAGTGGGCTCTGCTGCCTCACTGCACACACCCCGCACACGGGACCTGTGCGCATCAGCAATCTGACTGCATCACGACCAGCCCAGGCGTGTTCCCCGTGGGGCCCGGTGCACACAGCCAGCAGAGAATGTAACACTATCAGGGCAAACTGTGGCCCAGCATTCCACTAACTCACAGCAGACAACTTGCACGCAGAATCTGTAAGCATAAGCAACTCCTCTGCATCAGCCAGGATTTGTAAAACCCCAGTGGTGTCATCCTAACTCACTGCACACAATCTGCACGCATCAGTAATCTGACTACAGCAGGACCAGCCCAGCTGAGTTCAATGTGGGCCCCACTGCACGCACCCAACACAGTTCCACAGAATGTAACAGAATCATATCACACTGTGACCCAGGGGTGCCCCGCCATCTAACTGCCCACACCCTGCACACCGGATCTGTGAGAACATCAGCAAACCGTCTGCTTAAGGATCAACGGAGCCTCAATTCTGCCCTCCTAACTCTGCACACACCCTGCACACACGATCTGTCAGCATCAGAAATTTGACAACATTAGGACCGACGGAGGCACGGTGGTCTCTGCTACCTCACTACACACATCCTGCAAAGAGGATTTGTTGCATCACAAATCTGACTGTATCAGGGCCAGCCTAGGTGTGTTCCCTGTGGGCCCCACTGCACACACCAGCACATGATATAACACTTTCAGGACAAACTGTGACCTGGAGCTGTGCCGCTATCTTTCTGCACACACTTTGTACACAGAGTCTATAATCACCAGGACTCTGACTGCATAAGGACCACTTGTGCCTTAAGTGCACTGCTAACTCGATGCACGCACCAGCTCAGACCATTTGACCTTCAGAAATTTGACCCTAGTGGTGTCCTCCTAACTCACTGCTCATCCCTGCACACAGGACCCGAGAGCATCATAAATCTTACTGCACCATCCCTGTTGAGTCCCATCTCTGGCCCCAATGCAAACACCCGGTACAGAATATAACACTATACGGACAAACCTTGCACCAGGACCGTGCCGTTAACTCATTGGACACACCCTGCACACATAAACTAGGAGCCGAAGAGAGCTCATACTGCATCAGAACCAAAGATGCCACTGCGGTGCCCTGCAGCTTCACTGCATACACCCTGAAAACAGGACCTGTTAGCACCAGGCATCTGACTGCAGCAAGGTGTGTCCGCTCTGGGCTCCACTGCACACCCCAAGCAAATACTCCAACACTACCATGAACAACTGTGACCCAGTGCTGCGCCGTCATCTAACTGCACACACCCCGCACAGGATCTGTGAGCACCAGCAATCTGCCTTCACCAGGGTCAGCGGAGCCCAGTCTTGCCCTTCTAACTCATATCACGCATCAGGACACACTTGGGACACCTCTAAATGTGACAGAAAGTAAAAGTGATAAAGTCCTCTGCAACCCTGTCTCCCTTCACTCTGTCTGCTAAATTTTCAATCAGGCCCACCGTACAGAGTGGCACTGCGGGTCAGAAACAATGGTTTCGAAAGCAGGCCCAAGGGATTGCCAGTGCTGTATTGCTAAGTCACTGCACCCCCCCCTGCACACAGAATCTATGAGCATCAGAGCTCTGACTGCATCAGGACCAGTTGCAGCCAAAATTTCACTGTTAACCCAAAGCGCACACTCAGCCCAGATCCTCTGAGCATCAGAAATTTGACTGCATTATGGTCAGGGTGCCCAGCTAACTCAGGGCACCTACCCGGTAGGGGATCTGCGACATCAGAACCCTACACGAGGACCAGCCGATCTGCGCTCAATAGTGGCCCTCCTAGCAGCCAGCACACACTCAGCATAACTGCATCATAGAAAGTTGGGCCCCTGGAGAGTGCTACTAACTCATTGCACATATATAGTGCATAGGCTCTGATTACATCAGAGCAGGTGTAAACCTCCGTGTTCCCTTACAGTCTGTACACCCTCAGCCCATAATGCGTGAGTATCATCAATCTGACTGCTTCAGAACCTGATGAGCTCCAGGGTGGCCCACCAAGTGTTTGCACATGACCTGTACCAACCCCACAGCATTAGGATTAGCTGAACCCTGGCGTGACCCGCTAACTTACTGCTCATGGCACGGAGGGTCTCTGAGCATGAGGGATCCGACTGCATCATGACCAGCTCCAACACAAGAGAAAGGCTGGTAATCATGCACTCCGGGCGGGCCTCCTCGAGGCATGGTGGAGTGAAAATGCCACACCGTACCATTGGCTCTGTCAAGGATCCTCAAAGCAATACCAACTCTACATAATGCTGTTGCATCTGCCAAGGACCCTCAAGGAAATAAAAACTCTACATGCCATTGGCTCTGCCAAGGATCCTCCAGGCAATAAAAACTCTACATAGTACCATTGACTCTGCCAAGACTCCTCAAAGCAATACCTATTCTACATAATACTATTGACTCTGCTAAGCCTTCTGAAGACAAAGTGGAGTCAAAATTCCACACAGTACACTTGGCTCTGCTAAGTCTCCGCATAGCAAGATGGAGTGAAAATTTACATGGTACCATTGGCTCTACAGTAGAATGGGCTGAGCTCGTTCTGTGGGACCACCAGAGGAGGGGGGATGCAGCTGGCATTCGTAAACACAATATTATACCACTAACAGATCATTCATTTAAAGGCAAAGGTCCAACCAGCACATTTTACAGAATATCGATGCAAAAAAATCGACTTCCACCAATATCGAGGTAAACATATCGTGGGTCAAAAATATCAATAGACAAAATATCGTGGTCAGGAATATTGATTTTAGGTAAGTAATATCGATGCTTAAAATATCGAAGTGTTTAATATCACTTGCAAAACAATAGTTAGAATTATCGATTTTTTATTAATGTTATGTATTTTAGTATATATTTTATATATATGTGATGTATATTTTTTTGTATAAGAATTGTTTGTATTTTTATTTATGCGTTAAAATTTTAGTAGTTATTACATTTTTTTATTTGAATTTTGCTTGTTTAGTTTTGTAGCAGGTTGTGGGTTTATAGGGAATAGGGTGGGAAGTAATTTAATTATATAAAATTGTATTGATTATTTTGAGTATTTAGTAAAAAAAAATATTTGAAATTTGCGTTTTTAGTTCCGTAGCAGGTTGTGGGTTTATAGAGGAATAGGGTGGGAAGTAATTTAACTACATACCATTTATTGAATACTTTTTATTTAACAATATTTGTTTATTGTGATGTTATAGTGTTAAATGTATAAATTAATTTATTATTAATTATTTAATAATTAGGGGCCAATTGCGATCCGGGTCGGAAGTGCACCGAACGCGATCCGGCCGGAAAAACTATGAGCCGTACGCGTGTTTTCCGGCCGACTCGTACAGCTGTATGAGCCAGCAAGTACGATGCGAGCTACGTGAAATTCGGAAGCTAACCGTGGCGTGCAATGGATGCGATTTACAACCGAGCCAGTACGATGCACGCGTTGGACAGCCTGTGCGAGCCGGAGTGTCCAGCTCGCAAAACGTCTGAGTGGTTGCCTTTCGGGGGTCCGCGTCGGATCCCATGACACCTGCAGCCCTACGACTCGGACACAGGGGGAGACCCATGGGTCTCACCAAAACAGGCCTGTACAGTGCGGATGGCACCGACGCGTACCCACTGTAGGGGGCGCACATGTCCGCGACTTACCCATTCAGTCAATGGGAGCCCATGTACGCGTCGTACGACTGGCTCCCATTGACTCCTATGGGAGTTCGACCAAACCGAGTCTGGCAGCATACGGCCGCATCGTACTCGCTCAGTCGGACTGCAGGCCCCCGGCTCGGTCGGAAAACACTCTGGATCCGGCTCGGTCGGAATGCTTTCCGACCCGGATCGGAATCGGCCCCTTAGTTGTTAATTAATTTAAATGAATAATTAATTATTGTAATTGTGTAATTAATTGTAGGTGTGTGTTGTGGTGTTTATAGGTGTGAAGGGTGGGAAGAAATTTATTTTTTATTGATGAATTATTAATTAGTTGTTAATTTGCTGCACGGTGCACAAATGATCTAGTGACGATGCCCCCTGGGCGGATACCAAAACTGTATGTACCTACCGCGGAGCCCGAGCAACCTTGGCCGATGCCCGGTGGAGCTGTCCTATGCAGCTTTAGAGGAGTCTGGCTCCGGTTCACCCCCCTGGCTGTCACCTACCCAGCCAGTCATCTGACAATGTTTTCCTCGTCGCCCCGTTTGTGTTTCCTTCCCTCCCCCTCCTCCTCCCTCTGTGATTCTTTGATTTAACTGATGTAACTATGTAACCTGTAACTGTAACTCGCTGATCCTCGTGTAAAGCGCTGTGATACCTCCGGGTCTAGCCAGCGCTGTATAAAACTTTGCAAATAACATAAATATAATCTGTATTGGTGTTTGTCAAACAGCATTTATTAAAATGTTTAAACTCAATAAAGAAATGTAAACAAAAAAATTAATTAGTTGTTAGTTAATTTAAATTAGTTAATTAATTAGTAATTCATTTTGGTAATTGTGTAATTAATTTTAGGTGTGTGTTGTGGTGTTTATGGGTGTAAATGGTGGGAAGGGTGGGAAGTAATTTATTTTTTATTGATGAATTATTAATTAGTTGTTTAATAATTTAAATTGATTAATTAGTAAATAATTATGGTAATTGTGTAATTAATTTTAGGTGTGTGTTGTGGTGTTTATAGGTGTAAATGGTGGGAAGGGTGGGAAGTAATTTATTTTTATGGATGAATTATTGATTAGTTGTTAATTAATTTAAATTAATTAATTTGTAATTAATTATGGTAATTGTGTAATTAATTTTAGGTGTGAGTTGTGGATATTCTAGTGTTAAAGAATGTGTACTCAATGGATGTTTATGATCTTTTTTTATTAATAATATTTTTTAAATTCATAATTAATTATGTTAATTATGGAAATAAATTTAAATAAAAATGTTGAAGTATTTTTTTATTGGTGCAGTGTTCTAGGGTAGGAAATAAAATAAATACATTTATTTTTTAAATAGTTTGTTAATATTTGCTCCTTTTAAATAAATATTGTTTATAAATGTATTAATTAATTTATTATATATAATATTTGTATCTTTTTGTTATGTGTATTTAACATTAGGGGGCCAATTCCGATTCCGGCCGCAAAACAAACCGACCGACACGGACCCGGACCGAATACCGACCGACACGGACCAGCGCCGTACGACCCGTGCAGTACGATGCAACGCGAGTGAATTACAACCGACACATACGGAATACAAGCTGTACAACCGAGCCGGAGGGAAAATAGTGATCCGGCCGGAAAACCAACGCGATTTTCACAGACCGACACGAACCTGGAATCAACCCGACCGACCCGTACCCGCGATGTACGATTAGCGCAGTACGATGCAATGCGTGTAAAACTAGACCGACTTGCACGGAGACCAAGCCGCACGACTGACACGCACAGACAACCCGGCACACAAGCAATAGAGACCGCCGCGAACGACGCGTACTAAACACAGAAGACAGGCAGCGTGAACGAGGCGGAGAAGCCCGCACGAGACAACAGCAGCGTCCGTTTACGTCACATGAACGTCTCCTTCATGCCTACAAAACACAAAGGAAAAAACACAAAAAAGGACCAAACAAGCAATGACTAAGCCAATAAATACCCTAAAAAAATTAATTGGACAAAGACACACCCACAACTCCAACTATATAAAGGACTACAATCACTACCATCTTCCCTTGCAAACAGGAGACACAGCCAGCAGCAAACACCAGTACACAGCAACCACAGCCACACTCACAACTCACCCATCACACAACTCATACACCATCAGCACCTCATACAAAAGCACACACACATACACACAGCAAAACCAACACCAACCCAACATCACTTGCACCCTCACACACACACCCCCCACCACCACCACTCATCACCATGCCTCCAAAGAAGAATCCAAAGTTCACAGATAGTGAGTTAGAAGTGCTGGTAGACGAGATCATCAGAGCCACATTTGTTTGGTACATTGGTTCAAAGGACCCCCATCTCACAGAAAACCAAGATGTGGGCGAGGATTGTGGACAAGGTGAACGCACAAGCACCAACGTTGCACACAAAGGACGATATCCAGAACCGGTCGTATGACTCATCGAGAAAGATCACGCCTTGAGTAAGCGCACCGGCGGTGGCCCTCCTGCCAAACCAGTCTACTTCAGGACCTGGAAGGGGAAGGTGCGGGACATCCTACCACCAGAGAGCGTCCATGGCCTAACAGACATCCCAGAGACTGGTGAGTACACAAACAACATACCCAAGATTGTGTGGCAAGGGGACAGTGAAACCATGCACCCCAAGCAAAGCTACACTAACCAATAGATAATCAACCCAAGATGTGTATGCCAGTCACACAAACACAATACCTGCCATCTCATAGTGACTGGGGACTGTGTCATGACATGCACCAACCTACAAACAAATAGAGCAAGCCAGTGGCACTAAGCCAAATACACCCAGCCAGACAGTTTGCCACCACAAACACACCACCTCACAGTGCAGCTGACTGTCAGGAAGGAATAGTGGGGATGCAGGTGAAGTGAGTGTAGACAAAAGCATGATGGGGCCTGTAGTCACAGATAATACTCCCCCTCCTGATTGGCCCATCAAGACCCCTCTGAAACATGCCCACATCACAGGGAGTGGAAAATGACTGACAAGATGGCTGACACTGGCTCCTGCTGTGGGGAGCACAAGGCCCTGCTAGGGCTTGTGTGCAAATCAGAAGCAGGACACCACTGACTGACATCCTGAAAGACAACTTGCACGCCCTACAATGGAAGCACATTTCATGATGGGAAGGAGGACTGACAGCCCTGACCATACTAATCAGCATGGGGAGACACCCCCCAACACAAACTCTACACAACTCAACGGGTACAATGCATTGACACACACCTCATTGAAATATCAGCAAAAGATACCCCATACTGGGTGCTGCTGTATGAAGCACAGGGGCTCACTTGGAACTCGTAGCCAAACAAACACCAGGATTTCACAGTCAGCCATCTTGCCATTGATGTCACACCCTGTTAGAAATGGGATTTCTGGTTGGCTAGGGCTTGCGCCAAAGCCAGGCAGAAACCACCACTCTAGTCAGGGCTGGGGAGTTACACACCAAAGATAACCCCTGCTCACCCCCTTGGTAGCTTGGCACGAGCAGTCAGGCTTATCCAGGAGGCAATGTGTAAAGCATTTGCGCGCGCACCCAGCAACAACACCCAAGGCCCACCACAAAAGATACTCCACACAAGGTATTATATAAAAATAGCCTTTGTATTATACCAAACACATTAGATAAAAAATACACACTTTAGACTGTGCCAACTGGCACGGGCAGAATTTACAGGGGATATGTACAAGACAGGGCCACCTGGACCACTGTCAGGAATCAGCACTTTTAGAACTAGCACTTAGAATATCACTTAGAACATAGAATGTAAATCACTGTAGCACACAACCAGTAACTACTGGTAAATGTTAAGTACCACCTACGCAACCCTAACCACCTTAGGAGAATATTGCGCAGGGAACCAGGACCTCACTAGCACCACCTGTACTAGGAGAAAAACAACCACCTAAGTATCACAATACCTGTAGGGGTATAAGCACATTACACATGATGCATCACAACACATTCAGAGGTGTAGGGAAGGAAAACACATGATGCATAACATACATTCAGTCGTGTAAAAACAAGGCACATGACGCATAAAAACACATTCAGAGGTGCAGGAAAACACAATTGCGCCAAACTCACATAAGTCACCACCTGTGACTGTCCATAGGCCAACTGGCCTTGTTGGGGCTAGGACGCCCTGTGTCCCAGTGTCAGGGGCCTAAACGGAGCAGCTGCCCACGAAGTGCTGGGCAGCTGTAGAACAATGATGGGGCCAACGCTGGACCCTTGCAGGCTCTGGCCAACTGACTGTCCCCTGAGCCCCTCTGGGCTCTAAACAAAGGACTGGCCCCTTGGAGCCTCGCTGGGCTCAAACAACAAGAAATGCCCCCTGGAGCCTCCGTGGTTCTGAACAATACTGCGCCCACGTTGGAGCCTCTCGGGGCTCGAGAACACTGCCCCCTTCGGTGGAGTCCCACTCGGAGGACTCCTTAGCCACAATCAGGGCCCCTTCGTTGGAGCCTCTCGGGGGCTCAAGAACACTTCCCCCGATGTTGGAGCCTCGTGGGCTCAAGGAAATAGACCGGTTTGGGACCGGCACCCACAACACATGCACGGAGTCCCCCAGCCCTTCACACTTACTGGGCTGCTCTCTGGGGACTCCTGCGTCGTCTCCGCGTTTGCCTTCAGTCTCCTCCTTCGTCACCGGAGCGCGGGGTAGGCTCCCGTCTGCTTCCGGGTTGAGGCCCCGCCCACGTCCCAGTAAGAGCTGCCTGACTTCCTGTCAGCCGGGCCGCGGCGGTGATTCTACGGCAGTAAGAGGGGTAGGCTCCCTCGTGATAAGAAATATACGGCGGGGTGGGCACCGGCCGTGAGATAAAAACAAATAAGCGGGGTGGGCACCCGCCAACGAGCACCAAAATGCGGGGTGGGCACCCGCCACGAAACACGGCAACAGCGGGGGAATCCCTACGTCGGGGTTCCCTCGTGAGGATCGCAGCCCAGCGCTGCTGGCCACAAATGAAGGCGCTCCGCAGCAAATAGGTGTAGCGCTTCCCAGGCACTTGAAAGCAGGTAAAGGTGAAGTCTTCAGATGCAGGGGGGGCAAAGACTGGGCCCAGGGGCCAGCTCACAGGGCCCTCCAGCAGGGAGGCAGTCACCAGTGGCGGTCTCTCCCGGCGCCCAGCAGCAGCAGGCTCCCCCTCAAATTAGGATCAGCAAGAGAACATTTTACTTGGGGTCACAGCCCCATTTTATACACAGGTTTACCTTTGTTTCAAGGTGCAGGGGAGGGGCGAACCAGTTACAACTGGTTCCTGAGCACTTTGTTTTGCTCAGCCCCTCTCCCTATTCAGAGAGCAGGCCAGGGTCATCAGTCGCACCACAGGGGGCGGAGCCAGCATTGTGTGGGGAAAGCCCAGCCCTATTCAGGTCCTAGGTGTACACCTCCCACCCATCTGGCTGCTGATCTCCCCATTCACCACTGGGTGACTCATCCTGACTGGGGATTCCCTAGCCCATCACATGACCTCAGCCAGCCAATCACGCGCCAGGCAGTCACTGCACATTTATGCCAGCGTCTAGAAGTGGCACGTCCATACTAGCTACATGGACACCGCACACATAATCGCGCAGCATTTCATCACACGAGTCCGCACATACCAAACTCGCACCTGTACTCCCCACGCATCAGGAACTACCAGGGACACATACATTCCCCCATGAATTCCTATGGGAGGGCAGGCCAGTCTAACTAAACCATACCCAGAGCGCACGCGCTTTCCACTGGGACACAGTGTGAAAGCGCCTAGAGGCCTAAAACCACTAGTCCTCCATAGGGAAAAAGCTAATATACTCGCAAAAAGTTTAGGGGTGAACCTGCCAGAAGGGCCAAGTCCAACACACACCCTCACAGGGAAGCAGAGTCAAGAGGGAGGAAGCATGGGCATGCTGGGAAGGGAGGTGTAGCCAAGAGTATGATGGGACTCGCAGTTACACACAACCTACACCCATCCACATGGCCCTGCAAGATCAACCTGAACCATACTCGCCTCACAGGGAGTGGGAAGGGACTGACAAGATGTCTGATACTGGGCTCTGTTGTGGGGAGCACAAGGCCATGCTGGGACTGGTAGCCAAACAAACACCAGGATTTCACAGTCAGCCATCTTGCCATTGATGTCACACCCCCTCACAGGGAAGCAGAGTCAAGAGGGAGGAAGCATGGGCATGCTGGGAAGGGGTGTGTAGCCAAGAGTATGATGGGAGTTGCAGTCACAGACAACCTACACCCTCCCACATGGCCCAGCAAGATCAAACTGAAACATACTCGCCTCACAGGGAGTGGGAAGGGACTGACAAGATGTCTGACACTGGGCTCTGTTGTGGGGAGCACAAGGCCATGCTGGGAAATGGCCAACAACAATATCAAACTCTGTCCGTGACAAGCTGGGAAAAAGCAGTGTACAGGCAGGCATCTGTTTGAAAAGTAGAAAATGTCATGTTTGTGAACCAACGATGCATGTAGAAACATAAATCACATTGTGTGTCTCTTCCAAACACAGGTCGTGCTGGGCACCCAGCGCCAAATGACGAGGATACCCAGTCCCAGACTCTGGTGGACACTGAGCTCTCTGGTCTGACTCTCTCACTGTCCTCTTCGGATGACGACGACCAACCTGGCCCCTCTGGTGTGAGCCATCATGCAGCACCAGCAGCAGCAACATCTGCCCCCCCTGTACCCACGCCTCCAGCATCTGGACACCGACAGGGCACCCCCGCCAACACGGACAGACCAAGGCCAATCAATGCCCACAGCACAGGGACACAGGACCCCCCGGAAACTACAGCCAACACCACCAACAACACCACCCAAGGGGTCCCAGTGTCACCTGTGCGTACTGCCGCTGGTCCTGCCCGTGTGGAGAGGGGTGCTGGGAGGGGTGGGAGGCACAGGCCACGCCTTGCAGAGGGGTAGGGACTGCATGATGACCCCCAACTGGCACGCATCTTAGATGCGCACCAGGATAGCACGGGAGGATTTGGCCAGGTAGTGGGGATCCTCAAGGACATGCAACACGAGCAGGTCGCCCACCATGCCCGCATGGAGGCAAAGTGGGATGCCCTAACTGCGGTGCATCGGGACATACTACAATGCCTCCGCTAGATCAACACCAACCTGTCCACACCCCCCTGTGTGCCCACAACATCTGTTGCAACACCATCTGCCAGCGCCACAGGGAGGGAGGACTCTGGCGGAGAGTCCCCTGCACCGCAGAGTCCTGCACATTAGGATCCCCCCCACCCGGAAGAAGAGGCAGATGGACATGTGAGAGGCAGATGTCCCAGCACATCCCCCAGGGCCTCCAAACCTGTTCTGGACAATGTTCTTTGTGCGCAACCCGTTCACCTTGTCCAATCGCACACAACTCGCCCACATTACATGGAGGGTTCATGTTGGGCCAATGTAGCAGACAAATGTGGACTTTACTCTGGACATGTCATCTACCAGCACTTCCAACTCCAATGTGAACTTTGGATTCCCAAACCACTGTACAGCACCCACCATCCTGTGCACTTCAATCACACATGTTTGTAAATAAACTCACCAGTACACCATACTTGCCTCTGTTGTGATTCCAACTTGTCATGTTCAGGGCGAAGTCGATCTGCTACACAACACAGTGCATGCCAAATACTGCAACAATGTGACCAACGTAAGGTGAGTCATGGGGATGTGACACATGTGAGGGAGACACACCACTATGGCAACACAAAACATACTCACCATGGCCATGTTACTCATCACACACAATTATGTTGACCTGAAACACATTGACATGCACAGACACAACACCAACACCAGTCAGTGGTAACAAGTCAAAATACAAATAATGGTTTGACAACCAGAGGGTCTGAGGGAAAATATTTATGAAGACCACACAGGGTTTGTTCCCCCAAGAAATACTGAATCAACAACCAAGTGAAACCCTGGGGTCTAATCTGAAGTTTACAAAATGTAAAAAACTACTATATCATTGCTGGATCAAAAGATCCCAAATACACAAGTGAAACACCGCCTAGGAACAACAGTGGGCATATCCCTTTAAAGGACGAAATCCCTCACTCACCAGAGGTGACATGCTTCATCATTGGGATTCTCCATCCCAGAGGAAACCCCTAGTTCCTCTGGGGGCTACAACTCCCTCTCTATGAGGGAGGAGCTCCAGGATGTTTTGTTGTTCAAGTAAGTGGGATGTACTAAATCCACAACGGCGAGCTAGTGGTATAAGTGAGGGCGCAGCGCAGAAAAAAATATTTTTGTTATTTATGATTATGTGATATTAAGTGCAAGTGGAAGTAAAAATAGCTCAAGAGCGTCAGAGCACCGCTTTGTTCATAATGCGTCCTTGGCTAGAATAAAAAAGATAGTGCACCAGCAGTCAACAATTTTTTTAGACCGTGGTGATAGTGATAATTGTCAACATGTTTCAGCCTTAAAGCCTACAAATATGGCACGGCTTTCGCCAGGACTCGAAACAGCTGCTGCGTACAAGAAAACCAGAAAAAGGATACTCTGGGTCCAATTTCTTAAGTCAAGTGCATCATAAGTAAAGACCACCTGAAAAAAACCAAAGGCCACCAGTTTGATAATAAGCGGTGTTTCACACACAAAAGCAAGGTTAAATCAATTCATTAATGACAGAAGGCTGTCAAAAAAAGGGGGGGACTTACCCGTGAATACTGGGTTAGTCAACCAACCTCTCACTGGCAACTGCTCAGGAAAAGTGCACCGCTCTATGAAAAAGTAAGGTGATCACTGTTATAATAACAATCAGATCTCTATCCTGAAGCACTTTGGCAGTTTGCTTAACTTAGTGTCTTTTACCTTGAGTCCCTGTCGTTACATTATGTTATCCCTACTCCTTAGATAGACTCTCCGGTAGGGTTAAGTTGTTCACACCCCTTCAGGATAGAGATCTGATTGTTATGTTATGTTGTGCTGTAGGGTATGTCCGGCCAGGTAGCAGATGTGGCGCCAACTGCTCCGCCAATTCCTCAATCAGTGGCCTGGTGAAGCAGTACCGTCTGATGCTGTCATGTTCCTGCATGGTTGCAAGGTCTGAGAACGGACGATGGACAGCTGGTGCCCTGCAGTACAGAGATGCACAAAGGAAGATTGTCAGTACATCCACCCATGTGGCCATGGCCACGATCACTATCACATGCTAGTTCATAACATTACACAATGTACTGAGGTGTGTGCTGTTGTGTATGGGCACATATGTCACCTACAAGACCACCACCTCACATCTCAATTCCACATGTCCACATGAGTGCCATGTAGTGCAATGGGCTAATCATCTGGCTGTGTCATCCAACCTATGTGCTGCTGCAATATTAAAAAAATGAGGACTCATGTCTCCCAGGCATCACAGATCATTGCCATGCAGAAACCCAGGGTTCCTGTATTGCCACATCAACACAGCAATGGACATGGCGTAGCACGTACACACCACAAGGCAAGCGTAAGTCCCACAGGTAGTGGCCACTGTTGTTCCTGCCGGCCCTACATGTACGTCTCTTAGACACACACCCTATCAAGGTTGATGCATATACCACATGGATGTGGAGACTGTCACCCATTGGTAACATGTGATCAGACACATCTGAGACACAACATGCACACAGACTGTGGGGGCACATCAGTATTGGGGCTACAGGTCTCATTGTGACGTACATGCTGTCACCCCCAGAACTCAGGGTGTATGTGACAGGTCTTAAACATATCCAACCTGACACTGTGGCCTTCACTCATGCCCATTACTGTCCAATTGCACATCACAGTGCTAATGTGCACAACACACAAAGGACTCTGCCCCCATGTACAAGATAACAGCCTGGGAGTGGCTGCACAAAGTGCCAGACAAAAAAACAGCTGTGGCCCCCTCAAACACCCAAGGAATGCAGCCTCACATCCCATGGGACACTGTGTGGCCAATGCTATAGTGTGGCAGATGTGTGCAGGTGTCCATGGCCAGTATATGTGTGTTGCATCCGTATAATAGTCACACTAATGAGGTCCGACACGTGTGACAATGTGTACGCATTGCACGGGTCATGACCGAGCCGTGCGTACGCCTTGTCATTGAATGCAATGGGGTCCGACGCGGGTGACAATGTGTACGCATTGCACGGGTCATGACCGTGCCGTGCGTACGCCTTGTCATTGAATGCAATGGGGTCCGACGCCGGTGACAATGCGTACGCATTGCACGGGTCATGACCGAGCCGTGCGTACGCCTTGTCATTGAATGCAATGGGGTCCGACGCGGGTGACAATGCGTACGCATTGCACGGGTCATGACCGAGCCGTGCGTACGCCTTGTCATTGAATACAATGGGGTCCGACGCGGGTGACAATGCGTAGGCATTGCACGGGTCATGACCGAGCCGTGCGTACGCCTTGTCATTGAATGCAATGAGGACCGACGCGGGTGACTATCATGTATACGCGTCGGACAGGCATGGTCCGAGACAGGCGTACGCCTTGACCATTGAATCGTATGGAGACGGGTGCCAGTGTATATTCAAAATACGCGTTGTACAGTCAGTTGAACGAGCCGGGCGCACCCATTGGCTCAGGAATGTCATGGAGATGGATGAGGAATTCAAAACTTGTACGAGTTGTGCACTGGAAATTCAGTTGGATGCCTACAACAATGTTGCAATTTCAAGTGTTCCATGAAGGTGAAGATTTGAACGATGCGGAATTCGTGTGCGAGTCGTACTTTTAAATGGATTGGCCAGATTCATAGGATGCAACCGTGTTGGACCTATCACTTGGGACACATGGCACAGAGTCTGCCTCTGCAGCACAGATATAAGGCTGGCTGGCCCCCTGGGAGCTCACTTGCCTGCACTACATGCTACTGGATCACATCCCTGCTACCACTGCTGCTGACTATGCATCCTCTGGCTCGTGCTATAGCACGTACACTGGAGAGGGCCCCAGCCTTCACTGAGGAGGAGAACCAGGCCCTGCTGGACTGGCTCCTTCCAGAGTACAGAAAGCTCTATGGGACACCAGGGGAGCAGGTGAGTGTGCTGTCCACTGCCTTCCTAATTATGCATTTTGTCTGACTAGCAGTACTAGCAGTGTGTACACCAGTGGCAAGCATTTTCACTGACTACTTTCATCCACCAAAGTGTGTAGGTACATGTAATGAATAGTTTTCCTGCTGCTAAAGTGCATTGTTGCAAGCTTTAACTATCTAGGCATTGTTAACATGTCAGACATGCATGTGAGTTTTCATTCCCCATGGTTGCACTACCTGTGTAATATATTTCCCTTTGTGATCATGACATGTATATCCAATTGTGTGCTGCACAAATGTGGGGCATGTGTGTTAAAGTACTTTTCACTTTGTCATCCTCACAGGTTGATGCCCACCAGAAGCAGGAGATCTTGCTGACCATCGCCCAGGCTGTTCGGTCTGTGGGGGTCTACAAGCACCGCAACTGCCAGAAGAGGTGGCAGGACCTTCGTGGATGGACCCGGAGGATAGCTAGAGTCCAGCTGAAGCTGTCCCCTCCACGCAGGAGGGGCGGACACCGGACCCTGACTCCCCACATGCTCCGGATACTGGCGGTGGTCTTCCCGGACCTGGATAGGCAGCTGAAGGCCAGACAGCAGCAGGAAGGGGGTCCATGCCTGATCTGTGTACTATGTCTGACATGCAAATATGAGTCTTTTGTCCGGATCACACTTCCACATTACGTAGGTCCTGTAGTCCCAAAATCAGGTCCCTCATCTGTGTGATGCACCCTCCTCATCTGTTCCACAGGTGTCGCCCCTACAGTCTGTTGCTTGTGTCACTAGGGCACTGTGTCCCTGCAGTCAGCTATGTTTCAGGTACCAGTCAGCATCAGTTCTCGTGACTCTGTTGTGTGTTTCATGGGTGGGTCAATTGTTTACACAATGCCTGAGATCTGACATGTGAACTGTGTGTGCCCTTGAGATGTGTACCAATTGCTGGTCTGACTCGCAACATGTTTCTGGGGTATTCAAATAAAACCATGCAGCAGGGGACTCCAATTTTTGGGCCTCAGGAGTATGTATATCAAGTATGTCACAATTGCTTAGCCACCTGACTACTGTCCGGGGCAAAACACTGTTTCACTTAGTCCTGCCCAGTCACACCCCCTCAAGGGCATTCAGAAACACTCTGTAATGCCACTCCTGTGTATGAAATTGCAGGTTGTGCTTAGTGACATGTGCCCTCAGGTGTCTGCCTCTGTGTCATTAGGGTGTGGCTTGTTGCTACGTACAACTGGGGTGCCCATGATTCAGAGGGTCAGCATGACATCTGCAATGTGACTGTGGGAGACAAGACCTGTGTGAAATATAGGTGTGTGATCACCTGACAGCGCACAATTGTGTATGGAACTGTGTCCCTCATGCAGCTGGGTTACATGCATGGCAGACTGTGATATGTTAATGTACATGGATTTGTGTTTGCTGAGACTCATATGAATGATTTGCATGATGTGGGGTCTTCTGGGTCCTGGATATGTTGTTTGCATGGGATGGGCAAGTGCGCCGGTCATCTGCAGAGTCAGATTTACCCCTGAGCTAGGATTGTGAGTCAGTGCATATTGTTGTTGTCTGGATGCCCTGCCCCTGTGACAGGAGACAGTGTTGACTGACTTTCAGGGCATCCCAGTGCCATGGCATTAAACTTGCTATGAGTGAGCCTGCGTTGTGTTCAAGTGTGCAACATGCACCCCATTGTGGCCTTGCCCATCAGGACATGTGTACATCATAGTGTGTGTTGCTGGCATGCATCCCAAGCATGTGAAATGAGTCTCTGCCCATCCCTTCATCCGGACACCTGTACTGAGTCAGTCGCAAGAGATGTGCTGTGTGTCTAGTGACATACTCCTACATGTTAACTTGCATGTACAACTAATGTGTGGGTGGTGCATGTTGGCACATTGGTGTGTTAGCATCCAACATGCAATGGACATATGTGTGAAAGTCAAGGAGGGATATGTGTGCCATGGTTGATGTTGAGAATGACATTTGTCTCATCCTAAACAGTGTTGGCACTTTGAGCTGTGTTCAGCTGATGATGCCAGGGCTTGCCCTGTGATGTGATGTACTCACTGTGGTGTGTGCAGTCGGTGCAGGTGACTGATGTTGTTCTCTTACTTCCTATTCCTATCCAGATACATCCACGGCCACAGGAGGGGACAGCTCCACGGACCAGGAGGAGCCACAGAGCCTTACAGGGACAGAAGGAGAGGAGTCGGGTGGACCCAGTGGCACAGAGGGCGAGTTGAGCCACACAGAGGAGTCGTCAGCAACATCCCCCCCAGGTGAAGGCCACAGCAGCTCTGAGGATGATTCCCCTGTGGAGGCGGGTGTCAGCAACCACCAAACCCCAGCTACTGAGGCTGTCTCCGCCACCACCACCACCACCACCACCTCCACCCCCCTCCCATCGGCTCCCATCCCAGAGGTCCCTGTGGGCTCCCGTGTTCGTGAGCATTTCTCCTTTGTGCCAGGCACCGCACCCCCTGCCCCTGTGTCCCCTGCTGCCCTGATTGAGGAGTCTGTGGACTTATTTCGACAGATCTATGTAGGGCAGACGTCGATGCTGAAGGTCCTCCATGCACACACAGGTCTGTTGACACAACTGGTGTCATTCATGGAGGGCATTTCCTCGGGCATGTCTGCCCTACAGAGGACCAACCAGTCCTTGGCCTCCTCCCTGACGGCAACAGTGTCCCTCTTCCAACAGTCCCACACCCCACCTACCCCTCCGCCACCCATGATTCCTAGCACCCCACCTGTCCCAAGCACAGAAACCCCCAAACCAGGGGACTGATTCCACACTCACAGGGGCTTATTTGCTGACACACACACAGTCATCCACAACCACTCCACAGTCCTCCGAGACCGCTCCCTCCCAGCTCCCTTCCCTTGTCTCACCTGCAACCCCATACCCCCAGAAGCTTTTCCTCTGTGACCTTGGCCTCTTCCCCACCAACCCTGCAGATCCTGATTACAAGGGGAGGAGGAAGTCCCCACACACAGAAGGGAGTGCCCCTCACACCCGGACACCCTCCCCCAGGCGCAGTCAGACCGAGACGCCCACCCGCAAGTCTCCCCGGCGCAAGAAGAGCAAGACCCCCCGCCAGCATGCAGCTCCAAGGCAAAGTCTCCGTCATCCATCCCCCAGGCCACCACTCCAGAGATTCCCCTGCCACTCCCTGCCCCGGGTTCCCCCACACACAGATACACCATCCCCAAAATACTAAGGCCATCCCCCCCAGCACTTGCTTCTCCACACCTGGTCAGACAGTTGGTGCCACCGATGTGGGGACCGTGTCCCCCCCCCTGCCCTGCTGACCTCACATGTCCCCCATTCCGCTCCCATGGATGTAGGCACTGCTTTGGAGTCCACGACCACCCCGTCTGACTTGGGCACTGCAGTAGTGAGCCAATCCACTCCATCTGACCTGCCCACTGGAGTTGTGCCGGCACCCACCCCATCTGACTTGTGCCCCACAGTTGTGACAGCACCCACCACTTGAGTCAGCTCCACTGCAGTTGCAAGTGTCTCGCCTGCATTCCCCACCTCTCCACTGCCTCCTTCTGCTGCACCC